>NC_030814.1:49030000-50280000 GCF_001704415.2 Capra hircus | reverse complement strand
CACATATATGGAATTTAGAAAGATGGTAGTGATAACCCTGTATGTGAGATAGCAAAAGAGACATAGATGTATAGAATAGTCTTTTGGACTCTGTGGGAGAGGGTGAGGGTGGGATGATTAGGGAGAATGGCATTGAAACATGTATATTATCATATGTGAAACAAATCGCCAGTCCAGGTTCAATGCATGATACAGGATGCTCGGGGCTGGTCCACTGGGATGACCCAGAGGGATGGTATGGGGAGGGAGGTGGGAGGGGGGTTCAGGATGGGGAATACATGTACACCCTTGGCAGATTCATATCAATGTATGGCAAAACCAATACAATATTGTAAAGTAATTAGCCTCCAATTAAAATAAATAAACATATTTTTTAAAAATAAAATAAAATAAATTTTTTAATTTAAAAAAGAAATGAAAATTAAGTGTATTCCATATAATATGTCCATTCTTCCACTTACTATTGCAGTAAAATTTTTTACTATAGTCATAAGTTTCTGTGTACATCTTGTATATCACAGTGCCTTTGTTCAGACTCTGAAGTCTTGAACCATTCCGCATCATATGTCAAAATTCTTCTCAACCATCAATTCACAGGTGGAAAAAAAATTCTCTTTCTCTGAATTCTTTAATTCAAAATTCTTTTAAGTAAGAATAAAATAAGATCCTATTAAACTCATGCAGCTCAATTCCAGAAAAATAAATGACCCAATCAAAAAATGGGCCAAAGAACTAAATAGACATTTCTCCAAAGAAGACATACGGATGGCTAACAAACACATGAAAAGATGCTCAACATCACTCATTATTAGAGAAATGCAAATCAAAACCACAATGGGGTACCATTTCACACCAGTCAGAATGGCTGCGATCCAGAAATCTGCAAGCAATAAATGCTGGAGAGGGTGTGGAGAAAAGGGAACCCTCCTACACTGTTGGTGGGAATGCAAACTAGTACAGCCACTATGGAGAACAGTGTGGAGATTCCTTAAAAAGTTGCAAATAGAACTACCTTATGACCCAGCAATCCCACTGCTGGGCATACACACCGAGGAAACCAGAATTGAAAGAGACACATGTACCCCAATGTTCATCGCAGCACTGTTTATAATAGCCAGGACCTGGAAACAACCTAGATGTCCATCAGCAGATGAATGGATAAGAAAGCTGTGGTACATATACACAATGGAGTATTACTCAGCCATTAAAAAGAATTCATTTGAATCAGTTCTGATGAGATGGATGAAACTGGAGCCGATTATACAGAGTGAAGTAAGCCAGAAAGAAAAACACCAATACAATATACTAACACATATATATGGAATTTAGAAAGATGGCAATGACGACCCTGTATGCAAGACAGCAAAAAAGACACAGATGTGTATAATGGACTTTTGGACTCAGAGGGAGAGGGACAGGGTGGGATGATTTGGGAGGATGGCATTCTAACATGAATACTATCATGTAAGAATTGAATCGCCAGTCTATGTCTGACGCACGATACAGCATGCTTGGGGCTGGTGCATGGGGATGACCCAGAGAGATGTTATGGGGAGGGAGGTGGGAGGGGGGTTCATGTTTGGGAACGCATGTAAGAATTAAAGATTTTAAAATTAAAAAAAGATCCTATTAAGTAAGAATGTAAGTTCTATTAGGGTAGATACTTTATTTTGTTCATTTCTCTATCTCCATTACTTATTGAAAAGTGTCTCATGTTAGTAGGCAATGCAAATTTCATGAATTAGTGTAACTGTCTTATTCCTAGCTTCTTTGCTCACCAGACTGCATGTTCACTGAGAGCAGAGAAGAGCAATATTAATCTGAATCACTCATGCACTGCCCAACCTGCATGTTTAACTTTTTATGCTAATAATTTTCAAACATATACCTAAATAGAGATAATAACTCTGACCCAAATAACCCAGTTTTATTATAGCTAGTTTTTCTACAACTAGCAATAAAAGTCAAGCAATTCAAAAGTGCACTCATGTACAAGCTAAAGATAGAGTGATTTCAAGGTACAAAATCAAATTTGTATTCTAAGTGTTACATTCCTCACTCAAAAGTCAAAATTTTCAGTGCTTTCATGTCCAGATCTTAATTTAATGGATCAATTCAATGAAACCTTCTAAAATGTCTCTTGGAAGATGAAATTAGCAAGTAACATTTCTTACTAAAGCATAATAGAATAGTAATGTGAATATAATTTGTACTGGTTCTCCACATTTGTTTCATAAATGCCACATCCTAAAGCTTTCCATTATGATAGTTGAGTTTTGTTGCATTTTTTTCCCAAGAAAAGTTAAAAAAGAAAAACAACTCACAGAGAGAAGCCCCAAGATTCTGCAAGGTGCCAGCAGATACTCAGCAAAAAATGTTTTTTACATAAAGATGAAATGAATGAAAAATCTAAGTCTATGTCTCCAGACACCTCTACATTATTGAGCTTCAAAGGAAATTCTGACCCAAGATCATCTGTATCTTGGACATGTGCTCTTTTTCTACAACACAAGGACTTATTTGTGAAATTATTATATGCTTCTGGAGTTCAACAAGGGGTAACAGAACCTCATAATTGAAAGTATCATGAACACTGTTAACTGGGAACATAAGACAAAAATATCAAGACAAGCATCCTAGGCTAAGTAAGGAGTTTGTCCCCTAGAGGTGGGCAGCACGCTTGTCAACAATTCCACCCAGTCTCAGCAGGCTCAGATATTGAAGGTGGCTGATACAGAGAGTTGGGCTCTGTAGCAAGTGTCCATGCCCAGAGAATTTTCTGCATCACATGAGTGGTAGCATCATAGTCCCAGCTTATTTGAAATAGGACCCCAGTAGGATAAAACAAGGCAAACAAAGGATGAATCAGGTTACTGGACAGAATGGAATTCACTGCCAGGTTTTGGATGTAGCGGAGACATAGTAATAAACTCAGGAAATGAGGGACAAGTACAGTCCTGAGAGCTTGAAAATTAGAGCTATGATAAAGAAAAAGTTCCCATTCATATCACTCCCCCTTCCCAAAGAGCACCAAACTACTCTCAGTCTGCACCTGCTGGTAGGGATGGAGTTCCTGTTACAGAGAAAGGCTAGAACTGGAATAGGACTTGGGGGCAGACACAGTTGTGAGCAGGTCCTGAAGGCAGGAAAAGCCAGAGTGACAATAGCTACTACCTAATTAAGGCTTATTATGTACCAGACTTTGCACGTGTTTTCATATGCATTACCTTTTACTACTAACATTACCACAACTACTCCATGAAACATTTACTGAACAATTATTACTGGCCAAAGTATTGTTGTCTGTGTTTTACACAGATCATCCCATTTGTCCTCATAACAATGGTATGTGCTCAAAACATTTTATCCCTGTTTCTTAGATATAGAAATTGGAATAAATAACTTATTGAAATCTTTGACCCCAGGTCATACAGAGAGCAAGTGGCATAGCTGGGATTATGACCCTGGCTCTCTGAATCTAGAGTTCCAATCACTGGCTCATGATTTCATTTAAGTCTTAAGAGTAGCTCTTTCTAAGAGAAATTTATAGTTAATGAAGTGGACTCATTTGAGGTACCATAACTGGCCAAAGGTATGCACGGCCTCTGTAGTTTTCATTTTACAGGTACAGAAAGACATGTGGGTCACCCATTACACAAATGGCAAGAGCACAGTGAAGATGTACATCCCCATCTGAATGCTGAGAATGGACTACTTATACCAGGAATTTTCTCCAACTCCTTCTCTAAAGAGCTCTGTCCTTACCTCTTTCATTCCCTAGTCACCTCTCATAAATCTGGAATACAACTTTTTCTATTGTACTTCCTTTCTCCTGTTTTCATTCCTGGAAACTGACTCTCATCACAAATAAATCCTGGCTGAAGAAGACACGCCCAGAAACTGGAAGAAGTCAGCCTGAAAGGTTTCTGGAATCCAGTAATGGCAAATGAATCTCTAAATTACTGATATTAACCAAATGCCTCCCAAATCGCCTCACTTCATTGCTTTCCCACATAACCACATCCACTCAGAGCCAACTCTTTCCTTGGCATGGTTCTTGATACCTGCTGTTCTTACAGTTGCATGATCTAAGACATAAGAAGTTACTAGTCCCATTGTCCAAGAAGAGATAGCATTTAACTAGTGGTGAAAAAAGGGTGGGCAGTAGTGAGCCAGAATGAAATCATGAAGCCCCAAGTTGGACTAGATGTGGGTGGAGGAAGGCAGGAAGGAAAGAATGCAGAAGTCAGGAAGCAAGAGTCACTATAAACTTCAGGGTTTAAATAAATATTAGATCAATTCCCTGAGAATATGGATGGTTATTTTTGTCATTGCTTAGTGTATGGGTCATCAGGTACCAGAACAGGAACAAGATATTCCATAGGAAATAAATGCTAGCATAAATAAATGCAGTAGAAATAAATGCCACCACCATTTTACCATGATCTGCTTTTAGAATTTATTGTTATAAAAGAGGGCTTCCCTGATAGCTCAGTTGGTAAAAAATTTGCCCACAATGCACGAGACCCCCGTTCAATTCCTGGTTGGGAAGATCTGCTGGAGAAGGGATAGGCTACCTATTCCAGTATTCTTGGGGTTCCATTGTGGCTCAGCTGGTAAAGAATCTTCCTGCAATGCAGAAGACCTGGGTTCGATTCCTGGGTTGGGAAGATCCCCTGGAGAAGGGAAAGGCTACTCACTCCAGTATTCTGGCCTGGAGAATTCCATGGACTGTATAGTCCATGGGGTTGCAAAGAGTTGGACACGACTGAGTAACTTTCACTTCACTTCACAGAGTGTGCTGTACTTGCGTTGTAGGTGCATGACTACATTTTATCCTCAGAACAGCCCTGCAAGGGAGGCAAGGGAGATTATTTAAGTGTTTATTTCACTCGCAAGGTTCCTAACTAAAATGATACAAAAAGCTATAACTGAGAAGTAATCCCCTCACTAATCTTTGCTGCCATTTACCCCATTTCTAACCTCATCTTTATAGGTAATTACTTTGATTTGTCTCTGTTTACCTCTGTTTTCTTTAGTTTCTGCAGACATACAGAAAAATGAAATTATATATTCTTATTTTCAATGAAGGGGGTAGTATCATTCACACTCCCTTACACACAAGGAATCCAAAGTCTAAAGAAGTTGACCAAGTCTTTCTCCGGGCTGGTCAAGAATCCACCTACTCCCACAATCATTTTAGATTATAGGATCCAGCCTGAGAGTCAAGAATCAAGGGACTCTGCTGAGAGAGACCCTAGCTTTTGAATTAAAGGTCCCTGGTTGAGTAATCAGATTTGAAAGTGTGAAAAGTGTCATGCCCTTCCTCTGTCTAAGGAACAAAGGTACCACCACTAAGGCCTGGAGCTGGAGGTTTTCATGCACTGTTCAATGGGGGTCCTTTTGCAAGCTTCTTAAGATAGAAAGAATGGGATACACATGCCTAGAATAAGTTTGTCAGATAAAATGCAGAGTGTTCAGTTAAATTTGAATTTCAGATAAACAATGAATGATTTTTTGGTATAAGTATACCCTGTTATATATAACCTATGGAATGAGGTTCGTGACATTGTACAGGAGACAGGGATCAAGACCATCCCCATGGAAAAGAAATGCAAAAAAGCAAAATGGCTGTCTGGGGAGGCCTTACAAATAGCTGTGAAAAGAAGAGAAGCTAAAAGCAAAGGAGAAAAGGAAAGATATAAGCATCTGAATGCAGAGTTCCAAAGAATAGCAAGAAGAGATAAGAAAGCCTTCTTCAGTGATGAATGCAAAGAAATAGAGAAAAGCAATAGAATGGGAAAGACTAGAGATCTCTTCAAGAAAATTAGAGATACCAAGGGAATATTTCATGCAAAGATGGGCTCTATAAAGGACAGAAATGGTATGGACCTAACAGAAGCAGAAGATATTAAGAAGAGGTAGCAAGAATACACGGAAGAACTGTACAAAAAAGATCTTCATGACCTGAATAATCACGATGGTGTGATCACTCATCTAGAGCCAGACATCCTGGAATGTGAAGTCAAGTGGGCCTTAGAAAGCATCCCTACGAACAAAGCTAGTGGAGGTGATGGAATTCCAGTAAACCTATTTCAAATCCTGAAAGACGAAGCTGTGAAAGTGCTGCACTCAGTATGCTGGCAAATTTGGAAAACTCAGCAGTGGCCACAGGACTGGAAAAGGTCAGTTTTCATTCCAATCCCAAAGAAAGACAATGCCAAAGAATGCTCAAACTACCGCACAATTGTACTCATCTCACTCGCTAGTAAAGTAATGCTAAAAATTCTCCAAGCCAGGCTTCAGCAATACGTGAACCGTAAACTTCCAGATGTTCAAGCTGGTTTTAGAAAAGGCAGAGGAACCAGATATCAAATTGCCAACATCTGCTGGATCATGGAAAAAGCAAGAGAGTTCCAGAAAAACATCTATTTCTGCTTTATTAACTATGCCAAAGCCTTTGACTGTGTGGATCACAATCAACTGTGGAAAATTCTGAAAGAGATGGGAATACCAGACCACCTGGCCTGCCTCTTGAGAAACCTGTATGCAGGTCAGGAAGCAACAGTTAGAACTGGACACGGAACAACAGACTGGTTCCAAATAGGAAAAGGAGTACGTCAAGGCTGTATATTGTCACCCTGCTTATTTAACTTATATTCAGACTACATCATGAGAAATGCTGGACTGGAAGAAACACAAGCTGGAATCAAGATTGCTGGAAGAAATATCAATACCCTCAGATATGCAGATGACACCACCCTTATAGCAGAAAGTGAAGAGGAACTAAAACGCCTCTTGATGAAAGTGAAAGAGGAGAGTGAAAAAGTTGGCTTCAAGCTCAACATTCAGAAAATGAAGATCTTGGCATCCGGTCCCATCACTTTATGGGAAATAGATTGGGAAACAGTGGAAACAGTGTCAGACTTTATTTTTGGGGGCTCAAAAATCACTGCAGATGGTGACTGCAGCCATGAAATTAAAAGACGCTTACTCCTTGGAAGGAAAGTTATGACCAACCTAGATAGCATATTCAAAAGCAGAGACATTACTTTGCCGACTAAGGTCCGTCTAGTTAAGGCCATGGTTTTTCCAGTAGTCATGTATGGATGTGAGAGTTGGACTGTGAAGAAGGCTGAGGGCTGAAGAATTGATGCTTTTGAACTGTGGTGTTGGAGAAGACTCTTGAGAGTCCCTTGGACTGCAAGGAGATCTAACCAGTCCATTCTGAAGGAGATCAGCCCTGGGATTTCTTTGGAAGGAATGATGCTAAAGCTGAAACTCCAGTACTTTGGCCACCTGATGTAAAAAGTTGACTCATTGGAAAAGACTCTGATGCTGGGAGGGATTGGGGGCAGGAGAAGGGGACGACAGAGGATGAGATGGCTGGATGGCATCACAGACTCGATGGACGTGAGTCTGAGTGAACTCTGGGAGTTGGTGATGGACAGGGAGGCCTGGTGTGCTGTGATTCATGGGGTCATAAAGAGTCAGACACGACTGAGTGACTGAACTGAACTGATACCC
The DNA here is from genome assembly GCF_001704415.2 of Capra hircus. Lineage (NCBI taxonomy): Eukaryota > Metazoa > Chordata > Mammalia > Artiodactyla > Bovidae > Capra > Capra hircus. The sequence continues at coordinate 50,272,473 of NC_030814.1, read as the reverse complement.
TGCACAGAATTTAAGTGCATATTCTATTAGTTTTTATTGCTAAAAATTCTATAAGTATACCCTGCACAGTATTTAAATGCATGTTTTATAATTTTTATTGCTAAAAAATCTATAATTTTTATTGCTGGCAGCCCTAACACAGAATAGTTTTGGAACTTTGGCCCTTATGTCTTTAAGGGACAAGTAGCCTTAGATTAGAAGGACTGAAGGGACTCTGGAAGTTGGGATGAGCTGGGACTTATTCCTTTATGTAGATCCTTTGTAGATCTTGCCAACCCAGGGATTGAATCCAGGTCTCCCACATTGCAGGTGGATTCTTTATCAGCTGAGCCACAAAGAAAGCCCTTCCCTATAGCAATAAATTCTAAAAGCAGATCATGTTCTAGGTTTCATGGACCTCAAAAATAGAGAACACCTTGGTCATTTCTGGGAATATAGCTTTGTAAGTTTCCTCAACCCCAATTAAACTGCCACCAACAGGGCATGAGAATGACAGTTGCAGCCTCACCTAGCCAGTTCATTATTGGCATTTCTTTCAATTTTTTGTCATCATTAATGTAGCAGATGTAAAATAATAATTACATTGCTTTGGTTTCATTTTCTTGTTTATTTTAAAAGAGTATTTTGTGATTCTTTACTTTCTGTGCTTTTGTTCATGTAAAAGAAAAAACTTTAATACATCAATGTTAAAAGTTTGAGAGCTCATCAGAAATTATTGTAGCTATTAGGCTGCTGTCTGTGATATCTGACAAAAACATTTTCTGCTTTGCTTCTCATCCTTTACTTTAATTTTTAATTTACAGATATTTTAATGTTTATTCCCATGAGTCTAACAATATGTTTTCCTTTGTAGTTATCTCTATTACTTCAAAGCAATAGGAAGAAAGTTGCCATTACTGTATAGTTGTCATAAATATTTTATTTCCTGTTTGTCTTCCTATGTTTAAAAACATTAATTAACTCTTAAATCTAATGGATCTCAAAGAGCAGTTTGAGAATCATCTGCAAAAGATTATTTATTTTGTTTGCTTAATTATCATAAGATCCATGACAAACCTAATTAATCAAAATTTCTCTAGAAGGATCATAGAAATGTGTGTTTTTAACCATCCTCGAGGTGATTCTTCTGTACGTGATGCTTGAAAACCACTTATTTAAACCATATGAAATTTATTTTGCATTTATGCTTACAGGTAATAAATTGACTCAGAATAATTTAAGCCAAAAGAGGATTTGTTGGAAATACTGGGCAGATTTTACAGAATTGAAGTGAGAGCTGATGAGGTTGGCTTGGAAAGAGAATAACCAGGCAGCTCTGGGAATCTTGGCAGAAGAAACTACTCATTAGACATAAAAGGAATATGACAGCGAAAGAAAGGAGCTGTCCCCTTCCTCATCACCAAAACATCAGTGCCATGGGGGCAGGGACCTCTCCTGGTACATAGGAGGTACTCAATACATTTTCCCCCTTTGCTCCATTCACAGTTTCTTGAGACAGACTCCGATTATTCTTACTTGGATGACAGCCACCTCTTGACCAGAAAAGGGCAAAGAACCTTGATTTATAGTCCCACCCATACTGCACACACAAGAAGAGAGGTTTTTTCCCCCTAAGCGAAGTTAAGATTTATTATCATAGGAAGAAGAAATAGATTCTAGGTGATTTTAAAACAATTTTCCAGTGTATCATGGTATAAGGTATCACACTAAGATAATTTTTTCCCAAATTGTTCTTCAATTATTCCCAATATCACTTTTTTTTAAATAAAAGATTTTTTGATGTGGATCATTTTTTTTAAAGCATTTATTGAGTTTGTAGCAATATTGCTTCTTTTTTTTTAATGTTTTGGGTTTTTTGGCCAATAGTTCCAAATTTTGATCCTTGGGGTACTTAAAACTTATATGTAGGAGTTATCTATGACATATGGGATTGTAGCTCCCTGACCAGGGATCAAACTCATACACCTTGCATTGGAAAGCGAAGTCTTATCTACTAGACCACCAGCGAAGTCCCCCAATTTCACTTACGATTCACCAGTCTTTCCAATCTTCCTTATATAGAGTACTTTACTTAAACATAGGATACATTGTTACACCTAACCACATCTTTAAAGAGATTCGAATTTCATCCCATTGATTTGTAATTGTTTGTTTCTCTAAAACACTAAATTCACTCCTACTTAAGACACAAGATTTCCCATCACCTTTCAGAACTATAAAGTAATTAAATGAACTTCCCCATTGTACTACTTACATGGCTCCATTCTCTACAAATATGCTCCTATTTTTAATGATCTTATTCTTGGCATTGTAAACATCTTTCATTTCCCTCTAGGGCTAAACTGTATGTTTACTTAGCAATGAACTCCACTGTTTTCCCTTTAGGTACTCTCCAGTCAAACACTGATCCTAAGATAATATACATTTTCTTCTTTGAACTTCTTTATAAAGGTGATCCTAGCCTTTTTTATTTGAGTTTATTTTAGGACAAAAGAAAGTTGCAGAATTTCAAGTAAGAAAGCTCTAACAATATGTACCTGTAATTTCTCAAGTTTTTCTAGCGTTCAAGGCAGCCCCACCCCTATGCTTAATATCCAACTAATTTTGTCTCAGCCCTATCCAATCTTTTATTTATTGTTTATGAAATATCCATATTTATTGGGTGCGGGCTTCTCCATGTTATTCTTGAGAATCCTCAGGGTGTATTTCCACACTGTAACAAATCCGCCTTGATTGTCATTTATCATCTCTCACTTGGGGCATGATTGCTGGTCACCTCTCACCATCTCACAGGTGTTTTACAAGCTCTAACTATAAGACTTTGTTAAAGGGCACAACCTCAAGGACATGGGCCTTATCTTGGTCCTGTCTTGTTATAGCCCATACCAGGAGGGTTCAAGCCCTGTCCTAATTCTCTATATTCCAGCATATGCCAGCTCTGATATCTGATAACATACTATTGAAATCTTGAGAATAATACAAGGAAAAGGAAAATTTTAAACTGGATATCAGACAGCACAACTCCTAGGATCTACAGGTCTGAAGTTTATTTCCTTGCCCAGTACACAGAACTATATAGTCCAAGGACTGGGTCACCTGCTCCAAGAAAGCTTTGTTTATTTTTCTCTTTTGCCCTCTGAGTCCAGGCTTTTACTTACTCCCTTCAGCCCTAGAGAAAGGAGGAAGCAGAGCTACCCCCTCCCCTAATCCCAGGCTCTATTCATTTCTTCATTCGAAGAATCAAAATAAAATTATATTGTTTCCGCTATGCTAGTGCCCAAACAGAGCAATTCCAGTGGTATAAAGTGTCATGCTCTCCATGTTTATCCAGCTTTAAAAGATACGGGGGCGGGGAGGGGGGCGGTGCTGGTGAGGGTGGGGAGAGAGTACGGAACACTTTAACCCACAGTGAACCCACACCAGTTATATAGCTCATGCTTATACCTCATCTTGAAGAAACGATCAGACCTGACTGCTACCTGTTGGGAGAGATCTAGCTTTGTGAAAACCTAATAATATGCAGGTCAGGAAGCAACAGTTAGAACTGGACACGGAACAACAGACTGGTTCCAAATAGGAAAAGGAGTACACCAAGGCTGTATATTGTCACCCTGCTTATTTAACTTATATGCAGAGTACATCATGAGAAATGCTGGACTGGAGGAAACACAAGCTGGAATCAAGACTGCTGGGAGAAATATCAATAACCTCAGATACGCAGATGACACCACCCTTATGGCAGAAAGTGAAGAGGAACTAAAACGCCTCTTGATGAAAGTGAAAGAGGAGAGCGAAAAAGTTGGCTTCAAGCTTAACATTCAGAAAACGAAGATCATGGCATCCGGTCCCATCAGTTCCTGGCAAATCGATGGGGAAACAGTGGAAACAGTGTCAGACTTAATTTTGGGGGGCTCCAAAATCACTGCAGATGGTGACTACAGCCATGAAATTAAAAGACACTTACTCCTTGGAAGGAAAGTTATGACCAACCTAGATAGCATATTCAAAAGCAGAGACATTACTTTGCCGACTAAGGTCCGTCTAGTCAAGGCTATGGTTTTTCCATTGGTCATGTATGGATGTGAGAGTTGGACTGTGAAGAAGGCTGAGGGCCGAAGAATTGATGCTTTTGAACTGTGGTGTTGGAGAAGAGAGAGTCCCTTGGACTGCAAGGAGATCCAACCAGTCCATTCTGAAGGAGATCAGCCCTGGGATTTCTTTGGAAGGAATGATGCTAAAGCTGAAACTCCAGTACTTTGGCCACCTGATGTAAAAAGTTGACTCATTTGAAAAGACTCTGATGCTGGGAGGGATTGGGGGCAGGAGGAGAAGGGGACGACAGAGGATGAGATGGCTGGATGGCATCACGGACTCGATGGACATGAGTCTGAGTGAATTCTGGGAGTTGGTGATAGACAGGGAGGCCTGGCGTGTTGCGATTCATGGGGTCGCAAACAGTCGGACACGACTGAGTGACTGAAGTGAAGTAAACAATAGTATTTAAGCAGACAAATTCCTTAAGGTGGGGGAGGGGGTGTGTGATTTTCTGGGACAGACCAAATTAAATCTACATAAGAAATAAAATGCCTCTTCTCTGTAAGGCCTATTGAAGATACTAGCAATTTTTGTTATGACAGAGTACCTTATATCTTTGTCCAACAAAGAGTTGGACATGACTGAGCAATTGAACTGACTAACCTTATATCCCAACCTGAAATCTTAGGCAGGATTTGAGTGATTTAGTGGGTTCAGAGTTTCCTTGAGTACAGTAATGAGTGGGCGTTTGTCTTACATGTATATGATTAACATGTACCCACTAAAGACTCATGGCTAAGTATGCAGACCAAGAAGGAAAAACTAATCCTTAAATTTCCTGCTGAAGAATTGCAAGGTTTATAAGGAGGAATTTGGTGAGCTACGAGCTGAAAGTTCATGCTGGCAACTGGTACTTTCAGCAACAAGATCTAGTCTAAGAAACAAATATTACAATGCTGCCAGCAAAGGCAGGTTTCCATCATATTTGTTGTACAGATGCTTATCGTTGGGCCATGAAAGATTCAGTCAGGAGTAACGATGCAGAATGCCATAGGGAGCTGCTGACAACTGAGGCTGAAGGGAGGAATTTTATTTATTTCTTACTTGCGTTGGTTTTCTTTAGGATGCAATCCTGAACACAAAATATCAGAAGTAAGAGTTTGCTCTGCTGGAGACACCTGCAGAAGACCCAGGAGCCTGGAATGTGGGGGCACTCCACCTCAGGTCATTACCTACAAACTAGGTGGCTGTAACTCCGGGCAAGTCATTTCACCTCTGTACACTAGCTGGAAAACAGTGCAGTTGACTGAGAATTGGAGTGTGGTTTAACAGTTTGCAAGCTTGGAAGACTGAGGAGACTGACAGAAGTGAGCTCCTAACAGGGGTTGGATTTAGATGCACAGAGAAAGAAACATGGGCTCCATCTTACAAGTGAGTAGCTTCTGCCTGCCAGATAATCCTAGCTCTATGCCTCTTACTGTTTTTCCCTTTCACACTTTTTACGAAAGTTGAAAGGAAACCCAGTAGAATTCTTTTGACAGTAGTTTCTGTGCTATGGAACTACTTCACGTTGTGGCCAAGTCCTGCCCTCTAGCGGCCTAAAAATTGCCATGCCTCATCATTAAATTATTTTTTAACTTTATCACAATTTTTAATGGTTGGGTGACCTCTGCTGTTATATTAGTCATGTCTTTTAGATTGGGGAACTAAAAGGGACTTTAAAATTCATCTAGTCTGTTCCATTCCATAATTTAACCCTTCCAAAATTATACTCAGTTCCTGCTTCATCAACCAATTTCATGTAAAGATAGCAGAGTAAAACAAGATCACAAAAACTTCTTTGCATTTATGATGAAATGGTTATTTCTTTAAGGCCAATAATAAATTAATCAGCAATAACCAGAGAGGAAAGGAATAGCACTTGTGACAGGAAAACTCCTAAGGCCACACCCATCTCCCAAAAACCGAGTTAGTCAACAAAATACCAGGAATTCAAAATAACATTGTCTAACTGAAAAGTAAAGGAAAAGCTCTTAAACCATCCAGTGAAGGAAGGTAGGCAAGTTGGTCCCAGGTAAAGTGGGAAAGGTGTGTGGGAGAATTTGTCTACACCACATCAGAAAAGCTATAAGCAAAGTTACTTATTGCTAAACATGAACAAAATGAAGAGAATTAGTATAGAAATTACAAAAGCCTACCACAAGGAAAATGAGTAATATATCAGGCAGAACAGATCAGTTGCTCAGTTGTGTCCGACTCTTTGTGACCCCATGAATCACAGCACGCCAGGCCTCCCTGTCCATCACCAACTCCCGGAGTTCACCCAAACTCATGTCCATCAAGTTGGTGATGCCATCCAGCCATCTCATCCTCTGTCATCCCCGTCTCCTCCTGCCCCCATTCCCTCCCAGCATCAGAGTCTTTTCCAATGAGTCAACTCTTCACATGAGGTGGCCAAAGTATTGGAGTTTCTATCAGGCAAGACAGAGATAAAGTAAACAAAAATGCTCAGGAAGAAAATAAAACCCAAAAGAGAAATGCTGATTCCCTTTCAGTGCTTCATTACAGAGAATTCATTAAACTATGAATTCAATAAGATAAGACCTCAAAGAAAAATCATAAAATAATTTACTAAGATGGAAGAAGAGACTATAGAGCTAAGAAAAAACAGAGAAATGAAACACCTTTGTTATAGATTTAAGAAGTTATAAATGGCAAAAAAAGAAAAGTGGAACTGAAAACATCATAGAGAGGCAGCTGGGTGCAATCACAGAAAGTGCAGAGAGAAAAAATTGTTATTAAAGGAAAGGTGAAAAGGATAGAGAGAAAAATATCATCCAACATGACAATGTGCATCCTTAGAATATAAATATAAACAAAAATGAATTCACAGATATAACTTAGAATTTCCTAAAATGAAGAACTGTTTTCACAGATAGGAAGGGAACAACTTAGGTCAAGAAAATTTGATAAATCAAAATTGACATCTTTCCAAATGGTTACATAATTAAATGTTAAAGATAAACAAAAAAGCCCATCAGACATTCAGGGAGACAAAGGCAAAGTTTTCTTACTGTTTTATAACTTTGCTTTCAAAGAATTATATTACCGTACAGTTTGCCCCTCTCTCTCTCTCACAATTGGCATATCAACCTACCATCCCAGGTAAGTGGTTTTTAAAAACTGTTTACAATGTTTCCAATACTGCATTATGAATATGACTGGAATACTGTATGCCATAAAAATTTTATAACATTATACATTAGTGTATAAGCTAGGCTACCATAAAGCAATTAAATTGCTACTTCTCTGTTATCAATGCACAGATTGTTATACTTGTAAATAAAAGTGCATTTCTTTTTTGTATTATCTTTTCATTGTTTTAAAATTTTATTTATTTTTTAACTGAAGAATAATTGCTTCACAGAATTTTGTTGTTTACTGTCAAACATCAGCATGAATCAGCCATAGGTAAACATATGTCCCCTGCCTCTTGAAACTCACTCCCATTTTTGATGTTTAGTCTTAGTAATATGTATAACACCTACAGTGTTTTGTATCATATAAGACAATATTAATGTTGGTGCTGACAGACAGACTATTCATCTTGTAAATAGATGATATAAACTTATGGTAAATACAATACTGATAAAAAATACAGTATGGTAAATATATTTTCTCTCCTTATGACTTTTTTAATAGCATTTTCTTTTCTCTAGTTTGCTTTATTGTGAGAATATGTTAATCAACTATTAATGCTACTGGTAAGGCTTCTGGTCATTGGTAGGCTATTAGTAGTTAAGTTTAAGTAGAGTCAAAAGTTATACAAAGATTTTCAGCTGCACAGGGTTCAGCACCCTTTACCACCACATTGTTCAATAATCAACTGCAATCCCAGTTGAACAATAATAAAGAACTCATGAGTGAAAAAACTATGAAAAAGAGAACTATTGTGAAATGCTGCTATAGCCTAATACTTGTGTCCACCCAAACTTCATATGTTGAAATCCTAATGCCCAAGGCAATGGTATTAGAAGCCTTTGGGAGGAGATTAGGTCATGAGGGTGGTGCTCTCATAAATGGGATTCATGCCCTTAAAAAAGAGACCTCAGAGTGATCCTTTGCCCCTTCCACTATGTGTGAATATAGCAAGAAGACAGCCATGTAGAAAGTGGGCACTCATTAGGCATCAAACAAGGCCAGCACCTTGGATTTCATAGCCTCCAGAATTGTTACACATAAATACTTGTCTATAAGGCTGTGAGTATTATAACAGTCCAAATGGCCTAAGATAAACATCAAGTTTACTTAATTTCAGAGCTAAAGCTAATCATGTATTGACATGAAGGAAGCATAAAAAGAAAATAAGCCTTAACAAGGTGAAAATATTATAAGTAAAATCTGGAAAAGTGAGGTGGAAGGAAAAGTAAGCATAGCACTTCTCTTTAGTAGTAGGGGCTTAGCCAACTACAGCCTCAGGCCAAACCCAGCCCACCACCTGCTAATAGGTAAAGATTTATTGGAACACTGTCACACTCAGTCACTAAGTATTGTCTGACTGCTTTCTTGTTATAATGGCAGAACAGAATGGTTGTGCTGTTGTTATTTAGACTCCAAGTCATGTCTGATTCTTTTGCGACCCTGTAGCTCACCAGGCTACTCTGTCCATGGAATTTCCCAGGCAAGAATACTGGAGTGGGTTGCCATTTCTTTCTCCAGGAGATCTTTCCAGAGTAGAGACTGGGCCCATCTCCTAAATTGGCAGACAGATTCTTTACCAATGACCCACGAGGGAGGCCCCAAAAAGATTGTAGCCCTTTGCAAAAAAAAAAAAAAAAAAAAAATTGTCCGCTAACTTGTTTTATAACAGATAATATCAATATATAAAGAAATTATATAAATATATTCATATAACTACAATCAAAATATGTAACTTTAAAAATGACTGTGTCTTTCAAGGTGCTATAGTAACTGTTTTAACTATGGAGGGATCTTTATTGAGCACATTTTTATCCAACCTGTGTATCTGAATACATGCACATGCCTAAAATAATGTTCACTGAATGTTAATTCTTGTTACTTCTAAGTGGTAAGATCTGGAGTAATTTTCTGCTTTTTTACGTTTGTGCATTGCCTGAATTCTTTTGTAATGACCATGTACAATTAAAAACCAAACAGTAAAGTGATTACTCCAAAAAAATAAAAGTTTCCTTGGAAGAAAAGTTATGACCAACTAGACAGCATATTCAAAAGCAGAGACATTACTTTGCCAACAAAGGTCCGTCTAGTCAAGGCTATGGTTTTTCCAATGGTCATGTATGGATGTGAGAGTTGGACTGTGAAGAAAGCTGAGCGCCGAAGAATTGATGCTTTTGAACTGTGGTGTTAGAGAAGACTCTTGAGAGTCCCTTGGACTGCAAGAAGATCCAACCAGTCCATCCTAAAGGAGATCAGTCCTGAGTGTTCACTAGAAGGACTGATGTTGAAGCTGAAACACCAATACTTTGGCCACCTCATGCAAAGAGTTGACTCATTGGAAAAGACTCTGATTCTGGGAGGGACTGGAGGCAGGAGAAGGGGACGACAGAGGATGAGATGGCTGGATGGCATCACCGACTCGATGGACATGAGTTTGGGTGAACTCCGGGAGTTGGTGATGGACAGGGTGGCCTGGCGTGCTGCGATTCATGCGGTCACAAAGAGTCAGACACGAGTGAGTGACTGAACTGAATTGAACTGACTGAAAAAATAAAAAGGCCGCCTCATTCCATTTCCAACCCTGCTTTACTTAGAAAATTGAACCTACTGGATGGTAGCTTCTTCACCCCATTTCTCTTCACTTAAAAATGTTGATATGTCTATTTTGAAAATGTGATTGGAGAATTTCATAATCAACAGTAAGGAGATTCCTTTCTTCGGTTCCTAGAAGATCAGCCTTTAAGTCAAATGAGAATTAAAGAGTACTTGGAACAGCAGAGGGCACCCTTTTCCACATTTATGGGACTGTATAACACTTCCCAGAAGCTACAGCAGTTCAAAGGAGAATGTGTACCTGCCTCGCCCTGCCTTTTAGAAGTGGTGTGAATGGCAGTCACTGAACACCGCTGGGACTCAGTTTCTCTACCTCCCACTCCTGCCCACCACAAAGCCATCCTCCACACTGCAGAGCAGACCAGGCCACTGTCCTGGCAGCAACCCTGCTGTACTTGGGATCAATCTTACACTCCCAAACCGAGGCTGAACAGAGCCCTGCCTCTTCCGATCCCTGCCATGTCATTGCACCACCACATATACCCTATGCTCCAGCACCCCGGCATTTTGTCACTGCCTAGAACATATTAAGCTCTCTCCCACCTGTGAACCTTTACACTCACTGTTTCCCCTGCTGATCTCTTTCCTCTCCTGAGCTCATTTGCATTAAAGAATCCTTCTCAGTGTTTAAACCTGATTAACTGTCACCTCAGAGACACCCTCCCTGATGACTCTATCAAAAATCTCACCCACTTTATTTTCTATCACTGAACTGTATGTATGGTCTTACTTGTACTTATCACTATCTGCAATTGTGTTACTTGCTTAATTGTTTTTGCCCATCTCCCACTGGAGCCTAATTTACATGAGAGCAGGAATCTGCCTGTCTTTTTCTCTTGTATCTTTAGCAGCTTACCAGAGCTTGGCAATTAGTAAGCTAATATGTGTACAGACTGCTCCCTCAAGGTCATTATAAAAAGAAATAGTGTAAAGGCCCTTGTAATGGGCTGAATTGTGTCCCCCCAGATTCACATGCTGAACATGTATTTTTGTGGTTCACACATGTATATATATTTCCTTCTTACCTGAACAATGGAAATGCTACAGAAATACTAACTCAACTTTTATTTCACTTCTTTTTACCTGTATATTCTATTAACACTGCCTATCTTCACCTTACCCATGAGTAAGGAAGGACTAAAAAGAAAGGAACTATGGGAAGGAAACGTCCTTTCTTCCTATGTCCTAATTTTCAGCCTAAGTGTTGTCTAATACACAGAAGTAACATGAATAAGAAAGGATATGATGGGGATCCTTGGCCACTTGTGGTTCTTAGAATGCCACTGTCTTCCTTCTGTTTTCAAAGCAAGTTCTGATTTGAACAAAGGCATGGCCTCTCAGTGGTACATATAGCACACTTGCCTGGTACTCATGTGAGTCTTGCTGAATTTCCATGCATCATGGGTGCAGCTGAATTCTGTGTTCATGGGACATCACGAATGTCATATGAAAATTGGGCTTCAAGGATCACCAATGGACACGTATATTACATGTGTATCTCCTCTGCTCACCTGCATGCTCACTCCATTGTCCCATGGACTTTACCTACAAAACACAAGTTCAAAGACAAAATTATTAAGAATTTCAAGATAGCCACAACAGAGCATTAAACTAAACACAAGACCTGCTGAGTGTGGGTCCCTGTGCAACTAACTACACGGATTGCAGACCCTTGAAGCCAGCCCTGAAAAAGAAGGGAAGCCATCACTCAAGAGCAAAGAAATTAAGTGGGTCCCAGACTAACTGGGCTGGACTAACTGGAAGTCCACCCAGGACTTCCCTGGTGGCTCAGACGGTAAAGTGTCTGCCTACAAGGTGGGAGACCCAGGTTCAATCCCTGGGTCATGAAGATCCCCTGGAGAAGGAAATGGCAACCCACTCCAGTACTCTTGCCTGGAGAATCCCATGGAGGGAGGAATCTGGTAGGCTACAGTTCATGGGGTTGCAAAGAGACAGACACGACTGAGCGACTTCACTACTACCGACTAACTGAAAACAAACTGGCAAAGAATCAGCACCCTGTGGAGGTCCCTAAAGCCTTCCTAACAAGAAGTCCCAAAGTGAAGTTTAATATCCAGTTATTAAGAGTAGAAATAGGAATTAACTAATTTTCACTATTGGTCTATGGTACCTCAGGTCCAGTGGGCTTTGTGAGACTGTGTTGGTGCATGCTAAGTCGCTTCAGTTGTGTCCAGCTCTTTGCGATCCCATGGGCTGTAGCCCACCCAGCTCCTCTGTCCATGGATTCTCCAGGTAAGAATACTGAAGTGGGTTGCCATGCCCTCCTCCGGGGGATCTTCCCAACACAGGGATCAAACCCGTATCTCTTATGTCTCCTACATTGGCAGGTGGGTTCTTTCCCACTAGAGATACCTGGGAAGCCCAATTTTGTGAGATTGAGAACCTATAAAATAAAATTGCTTTTTTTAGGGGGACTGTGCCTGAGTTCTCAAAAATCAATGTGCAAATCTTCAGGAACTCTACTTCTAAGATAAAAACGACCTGGATCTGTCAGTGCTGGGACAACATTTGGCCCTTTAATAAGGCAAAACCCAGTTGGGTACCTTGCTAAGACCACAAAAAGGAAGCAATCAGGTGCCATGGAATCCATGGGCTGGAAGCCTGGAGACCCCGGTAGGGTGACCAACTCTGATAGGAAGTGTGTGACCTTAATAACTCAGAAACACTGAGTCTCATTTCTCTCTTTTACAAAACAAGAGAGTTGGATCTAATGATCCCCAAGGGCCATACTGAGCTAAAAATAACCAGAACCAGCAAAACTTTGTGAGACTGGAGAAGGCAGAGAGAAAAGAGTGACAAAGTCACGTGGAATAACTTGACAGTGAGTAATGAACTGGAGACGGTTTTAGAAACTACTGTGAACTGGTCCTAAACAGCTCTTTGCAGGTCTTGAAAGTTTCCTGGCTGCTTATGGTCTGACTTCTTCCAGGCCGAGGGATTGTGGGCTGGGGCAGTGGTTAGCAGTAGCTTTTCTCTCCAGCCTGCCTTCCTGCCTGCCACCTGGGGCAGTGTCTTCCTTCTCTTTAATCTCAAGACAACTTTGACCAATTTGTTACACTGGGCCAGAGAAAGATCCTGAAGGCCTTGTGACTTCTCTAATGCTTTTCAGTGCCACTGTTTTTCTTATTGAAGCTTCCCAGGGGCCTCAATGGTAAAGAATCCGCCTGCCAATGTAGGAGGTGCAGGAGACACGGGTTCGATCCCTGGGTCAGAAAGATTTGCTGGAGAAGGAAATGGTAACCCACTCCAGTATTCTTGCTTGGAAAATGCCATGGACAGAGGAGCCTAGCAGGCTACAGTCCACGGGGTTGCAAAAGCACTGGACACCACTGGACTGAGCATACACACACACATTTTTCTTATTAACCCATTCCTGGCTTTTGATCACCATACGTCTCTAGGAACAACAGTGGAAATAAAGTTTTCAGGAGGCAGCAGGGTTTGAAAAAAGTAAGATAGGGTGAAACCCGAGCCCCAGCTATGATGCTGACAAGGTGAATGACCTCAAACAGGTCCCTTCTTCCTGTGGTTATTTTTTTGTCCCCTCTCCAGCATCTCTTCTCAGGTGATGGTACCCTGTTCACTTGTGGACACAATCCTATTATGAAATCCTAATGTTTATGGGGAACTGACACTTCTCCCAGCTCTCAAGTAAGCTCTTAACGCCTCAATCCAATTGGCATATCCTATCCCTCTGGCCACAGTGACAGAGCAGGGCTAAGAACAGGACCTGGTTAGAGCCAATAAGAAGATCTGAGACCCGTAAAAGGGCTTCTGGGAGAGATAGGTTTGGTATCTGTTCACTGGATTTAAAGGCATGAGCTTGTGAGGCTTGGAGCCACAATTGCCATCTTGCTATTATGAATCTGAGCCAGTCTGAATGAAGCCAACAAACACACGACAAAAAGCAGAACAAATAGAAAAATGCAGAACAAATAGAAAAATGCAGACACTGTGCCTCAGTGACATTTTCTGAGCCTCTAGATCAAACTGTGAAGTGAAAGTGAAGTTTGCTCAGTCATGTCCGACTCTGCAACCTCATGGACTATATGCTCCATGGAATTCTCCAGGCCAGAATATTTGAGTGGGTAGCCTTTCCCTTCTCCAGAGGATCCTCCCAACCCAGGGATCAAACCCAGGTCTCCCACATTGCAGGTGAATTCTTTACCAGCTGAGCCACAGGGGAAGCCCAAGAATACTGGACAAGGTAACCTATCCCTTCTCCAGTGGATCTTCCCAACTCGGGAATCAAACCAGGATCTCCTGCATTGCAGACAGATTCATTACCAACTGAGATCAAACTGTGCCTGTAGTCAAAAAGCACCCCTGGATCTGAGCCAATAAATCTGCCTATTTAAGCTGCTTTAACCTGAGATTTTGCTAACTTGCAAGAATAATAACTCTAACTACTATAGTTCATTGCTCTGGGAATAATTCCTTCTACTGTAAAACAGCCATTTTATGGATAATAATTAGCATGGACCAGCATAATGGTATTACCTTTCCAGGTGTGGCTGTAATTCCAGGGTGGTGGTAGCAAAAACTACTTTTCAAAATGCCAAGAACTGATTTCTTCACCTAGTAAGCACCAAATTTCATGTTCTCATGAGCATGTTGCACAGAAGCCTCTAATAGATGTAATTACAATTGTTCACACATAGTATAATTTTGTATTTCTAGCTGAGGTCTCTTCTGAACCTCAGATGCCATATCCAACTAAATACTAGATACCTCCATCTAGATGTTCTAGTCATCCCAACCTACAGGTCCCAAACAAAATATTGATCCTCCATGTTCCAACCCCCATCCTGTTATCATTCATCCAGTTGCCCAAACCTGAAACCTGTAAATTTCCCTTTCCCCTCTCCTCCTTCCTTCACAATCCATTCCGTCAGCAAGCCTCCTGGAGTCTGTCTTCCAGACAGCGCTCATCTTTCTACCTTTCTCTTTAGCACTCCCGGGGGCCATCAATATCCTAACCAGCCATTGAATAGATCTCTAACTGGTCTGAGGAGGTTTCTCTCCTTTTGGGTTCTGGTTTCAGTTCCTTCCCCTAATTTCTTTGTGCCTAGAAGTGGCGAGAGCTCTGCTGCCCCCACCCCTGCTGGACCACGTGAGCCTTTGCGGTTCCTTTTCATAGACAAACCTTCCCTAGATTGTCATAATGTGAGGTCCTGTCTGTTTCTCCCTGGGACCCTAATCCTTACACACCTTCTCATGAGCACTTCACTCCCAACGAAGATGACCCTGTAAGAACCTTCCTTTTCTGTCCTCCTCTTCTAGACTTCTACTATGTCACCTGGAGGGGAGGGCAGAGGATGGTAGCAAGGCTAGCTTTGACTTTTAGGAAGCCCTGAAGATCTGTGGGGAGAGGGCTGTCCTGGCTGGCCCCAGCTGTTGAAAACTCTTTTTAGAATAAGGAGCTAACTCTTTTGTCCATTGTTTGGGCCCTGTTTGTCAATGCTGGAGCAATAGGCAAAATAAGGCCAACCATCCTCTTACAGCATCTGGTACAGGACTTAATTAAGCTTCCAAACACACACCAGGTTTGTCACCAAAGATCTTTCAATTGCTAGCTGATATCTTCTGTTTATTGTCTCTTGCTAAACCTTTGCCATGAGTGCTTATGGGTGGGCTGTACTTGGGTAGCTAGCGGTTGTCTCTACCTGGAGCAAGACAGATGAGGGAAGCAGAACAAACACACCCAATCTGACCCAATCGGTAGTGAACTCTTGCTTCTGAGAATGTCGTATTTGTGTAGTATGTTGCATTTTAACAAGAGCTTTCATCCATTAGCCAGCACATGGCTGAGTAATCAATAAAAGTTTTATAAGTGATTGAATGATCTGTAGTCATTTTCTTCTCTTCAAAATGACCATATGTAGTAGGCAGAACAGGGACTACCATTCCTGTTTTACAGACAAGGAAACTTGAACCCAAGGTGGTGGAATAAATTTCCTGAAATGACACAGCCAGCAGCTACAGCAGTTCAAACCAGAATGTGGGTGTGTTGGGCGCCTACACCAGTTCATTTTGAAAGAAGACCAGCCCACTATCAGAAAAGGGATGGGCTCCTGGATGAGGTAGGGGGTTGGAGCACATTCCACCTCCACAGGCACTGCTACAGCCCAGTTGGGAGCTGCCATGGGGATCTGCTGAGTAGGCAGAAGTTCAGGCTGCTAACCGGCAGGGAATTGAGCAAAAGGAAAAAGAAAAAGACCTTCCGGTGCCAAGACTCCAGGGAAATATTTGTTGACTTTTTGCTTCATATTGACTACTTCCAACTAGGCTTTGAAGCTAACTTTTTGATATAAAGGCTCCCTGGGGTGAGTGGGGAGTTCAGGACCTTGTTGCTGTGGTTCTCCAGGCAACCACAAACCCACAGCAGCTCCAGGAATATGCCTGAATTACATGGAAAGTGGCAAGGAACTACGGAGAAAATAGAGAACTCCCAGGAAAGTGGAGACTGAAAAACAAGAATTTAAAAGGCAAAACAAGAGCTGCCACAGGGATGGGATGGTAGCCACTAGTGCTGTGCCAAAGGTGGTTCTCCCTGAGTCCTTCACCACCAGACTGTCCTGTACAAAACTGAACAGGAGGGGTCCAAGAGAACCAGCAGTCCTAGCTCTAGCCAAATCTCTTAAAATGGATTTCTGGGTGGAGGGATCTTCTGAAAGCACAGATGTAAACATTTACATCCAGCCCCTGACTGTGGGTTCTTGTTGCTCCCTATCACCCACAGAATGAAGTCTGTGCTTCTCCACAGACCTCACAGGCACTACTAAATTTCTTTCTCCACATCCAACAGTTTTCTTGAATCTGGGCATCCGTGTAGGTGTTCTTTTCCCTCGTCTAATTCCCGTTGACCCTAAGGGTTGAGGTTCATTGTTACTTTCTCCAGGGACACTCTCCAATCCCACTTCCAGCCCTACATTAGGTCCAGAGTTCCTTTCGTCCGTTCCCATGGCATCGTGGACCTTTTCATGAAGGCCCCACAGCCACTCCAATAAGCACATTTGTTGCATCCGCCGCTACATCTCCCACCTGAAGCAGAGGCCCTGGCCCTCAGGAAATGTCCATTAAGTCTCTGTTGAACAAAGAAGTGGGAGAAAAATTCAACATCTCCACAAGAATCCTCTCCCTCACCAAGCAAGGTAGGAAAGGGAAATAACCAAGTATGGTGGCAGGGTAGGGGGCAGGATCTGAGCAAAGAGGTTTTTTCTAAGGACAGAAACCCAGAAAAATAAATGGTCCTTAATCTAGGGGTCATCAAGAAGCATATTATCTCCTTGATAATTGTTCAGTTATAATTGCCTTTGCTGGAAAGAGGAGCCTTCTTGGAAGTACTGTAGAGATTTGGAGATGTACTTCTGTAAGAATAAAAGAGAATACAAATCTACCAAGCATCTGGATATATCCAAAAAGAGATCACACACAACTGAGTAAGTGAACAACAGAGCTAGTGTGGGGCTGATGGAGTCACCGCAGCCAGAAGGACAAGCTGCTTCTCAGTTCCAGCCAATTGTTGAAATGCAAGAATGCAAAGCACTGTTTGCCAGAGAAGCAAGAAGTACATGTAGTCTCTGTCTCTGTGTATGTAAGCCTCTCCAACTTGTTTATATTTTTAAAAATCAACTTGTGTGAGCCCTGAGGTGCCAACGTTTGACCTTTGTACCAACGAACCTGGCCTCCCTATTTACCTAAACAGGTTGACACCAAAGCTCCAAAAAACATGACTCATGACCCAAAGAAAGTGATCACTACATGAGCAACTAAATAAGGACAGAGACTTGTCTGCAGCAATTATTGGCACATAATAAGTGGTCAGTAAATAGCTGCTGAGTGGGAGAAAGGATAAATGAGAGAGTAATGTAGTTCATGATTTCTACCACTAGATGGTAAAGTTTTGTTTTTTTGGTGTTTGTTTTTTCTGCAGATGGAAGCATCATGTTGGAGATTTCTGAGTGGGAGGATTTACCTTAAACAAAACAATTCTCTAAAGAAATAGCATCTTTTATTAGGATAGTTTTATGGGCATGTCTACAAGCCATGCATACTTAGCTTGAACATTCCACAAACACCAAGAATGTCTTCTCATTGTCTTTGTTCTCCCTCCTCACTTTCCATCCCAGTCAGTTCTAGACACAAGTCATTAGAAGGAGATGGTTTCCCTTGGTGTTAGTAGCGCCACAGCTAGAAACAGAGGATGAGTACTAGATGGTGGGGCCAGGATAGAGGTATTGTGTATTCAAGAAGCTCACAATTTTGGGGGTAAATAGACCTTTAACTCCGTTACAATACACTGTGTTTGATACTATAACGATCATGTGGAGATGATGCTTTGTGAACCCAGAAAAGAGAGAAACTATTCTCTCTTGGTAGAGAAGGGTGCAGAAGTCCTCGGGTGAGTAGTTCATGAGTTAGATGGACCTTGAATGATGAGAAGGAATTCACCAAGGTACAAAGGCAAGAAGAACATTCGCACATTCATCAAATATCTACTGAGAAACTATGTTTCCCTGGCACTCTGCTGGCTGTTAGGGGTGCAGCAGTGAACAGGATGTGAGGGCCCTGTCCTCAAGGAACTCACAACGCAGTAGGAGAGACTTTTAATAGCCAGGAGAGGAAATGTTTTTAAAATAATTTTTATGAAGAACTAGAAAGGAAAGAAGTAGGATGCTATGAAGAAAATAGGAAGCAAGGCCTCTATTATATAGGCTGGTCCAGCAAGACCCTGGAGGGGGCTGCACTACAGCTGCAAATGAAGGCTGAAAAGCATTAGTCATAGGAACAAGATAGTGAGGCTGGAGTGGGTGTCCAGCGGATGCTTTTACCAGAGTGAATACCCTGTGCTGTCTAGGAAGAAAACCTTTAGCCATCGTGAAACCATTTCTGAAAGGTGGGGAAACCTCCCAATATATTTGAGGAACAGTAAAAAGTTCCTGTTCCATTAGGATGTACAGTAGAAAAGGGAGAAAGAAATTAGTGGGAGCTGAGGCCAAAGAGATGGACAGAGTCCTGTTGTGGAAGACTTCATACTTTATCTTAAAATTTAATCTTTCCTGAACAGGTGTCAAAGCCATAGCAACTTATCATTTCTGTGACAGCCTCATTCCATCCTTATCTTTCTTTCAACAAACTTAACTTTTATGTCAAATGTTTTAAAGGAAAGCTTAACAATAATGTCAATATTATACAAAGAAAACCAGTATCATTTGCCAATAAGAATAGGTAAAAATGAGCACAAGACCAATAAAACTGTAAAATTCTCACATCTCCTAATATTTTATCAAGTTGTTCACATCCTACGTAAGATATGGGAAGGGAATGAGGAATTTTAATTATAGAGATAAAGAGATGAGATTGCACTTCTGAAACCATTGCTGAAAGCACTGTTTTATTTATATCTCCAAAAAACCATGATAATGATCCTGGCAACCATAAAAAAAGGATCTTCCTGGGCAAGAACTGCTCAGCCCAAAGGGATTCCCAGTGGAGAGTTATATGAAGCCAAATTTGAAAACGCTGATAAATAGCAGGCTACCACACAAAAATCCAGGGAGAGACCTTGTGAGAACAACCTGCTCACTCAAATTCACATGCTTAGTATCAATTTCCTCTAGCTTGAGGAAGACTGCTTAGCTGCTTGGCAGCTGATAAGTAAAGAGATTTAGATAAAGCTCCTGAAAATGAGGAACCAGCTCCTAATTCTTGACTGGGGAAAGCCACAGTACAAAATCTAATATAATACACTATTTTGTTCTTCTTATGAACTCATATCTGCAGCTCAGAGAAGGAATCCCACTTAAGCACCCATCCCCCTGGAGCAGTTTATACTTTCATTTTGCCATTGGACAAATATTTATGAAGCACCTAAAAAAGTCAGATATTGTGAAGAAATCAAAATTGCTTAATGGGGTTGCTGTTGCTGTTTAGTTGCTAAGTTGTGTCCAACTCTTTTGAGACCCCATGGATGGTAGACTGCCAGGCTGCTTCTGTCCATGGGATTTCCCAGGCAAGAGTACTGGAATGGATTGCCATTTCCTTCACCAGGAGATCTTCCCAACCTAGGGATTGAACCTGCGTCTCCTGCATTGACAGGTAGGTTTTTTACCAATGAGCCACCAGGGAAGCCTTTAATGGGGTTACAAATTCGAATACTTAACTGGTGCCAGGTGAGAAAGGTAGTGAAAGAAGCAGTCTAGTGTAAGATGACAGGGAGTGGTGGGGACTGCAGCGAACTGAAGGGGGTGACTCCCATTTGAAAGGGGATACATACTCAGCTCCAGTCAATAGTAGCGATGCAAGAATGTGGAGCCTATGTTGACAGGACTTCAGATATTGCAACAGAAAAATTGTTGCACAATGGTCATCATATTTAGGGGGAAATTCAGGGGTTGGAGGAAAACCTCCATGATTTTAAAAGCTGGCAAGTAATTTTTTAAAAGTTTTAAATACTCTAAGGGCCAAGGAAAACATATTGATTGATGGCATGCAACCCAAGGGCCCCAGTGGGTGACCTCTGGGTGTCACAGAGTCTCAGCCTTTTCAGGGTTTGTGTGTTAGGAGATAAGACATGTGCATAAATAACTCCAATACAGAACATGGTGAAAAGTGTTGTGTGAGCAAGACAAAGCACTGAAGGAATTCAGAGGAGGCAGGAATGACTTCATAGCAAAGCTGTACGCAGGGAGTAGGGGTTTCTCATAGGGTTATTTCTGGCCACATATCAAGGAGCCCCTGAACTGAATGAGGAGAAGAAAGAGAGCCTCCAGTAATTCCAAAGAGAAATAACTGATAGTGTCAGGACTGAAAATCAGAATATTCCAGGAATTATTCTTAAGATGCGTATGTCGAGGGCTTCCCTGGTGATCCAGTGGTTAAGAATCCACCTGCCAATGCAGGGAATGTGGGTTCTATCCCTGGTGCGGGAAGATCCCACATGCTGTGGGGCAACTAAGCCAGTAGGCCACAACTACTGAGGCCCATGCTCTACAACAAGAGTGGCCTCCACAATTGAGAAGCCCATGCAAAGCAACTAGAGAGTAGCTCCCACTTGGTACAACTAGAGGAAGTCGGCATGCAGAAATGAAGACCCAATGCAGCCAAAAAAATTTTTTAATTAAAAAAAAAAAAGATATACATGTCTAGTCCTTAACCCGCTCATCCTAAATAGGAATTTCTTGGGTTGAGAACTACACACCCAAATTTTAAAATATATCTTCAGTTAATTTTTATCAAGATCCTTCCTTAAGAACCTCTGCTCCAAGGAAGCACCCCCAAAATGCTAACTAAAACAACAAATATGACTTTTGCCCCTCCTATTCCTCTAATTCTAACAAACTAGGATTCATACTTTGCCAGGTGTTCTCCCTGGGAGGGTATAACCTGTGCCTGCTCACAGGATGCCGGCCAAGGGGCTTGGGAAACCACTGTGTTTATTACCACAGAGGAGAAAGAGCTTTCCTGTTCTTGGTCCATTAGGAGCAGACGCCATTTTGTTATTCACACAAAGGCACTCTGTGCAGAGTGGCCTGAAGACTGTAGAGTAACTGCTGTATTTCCAAGCCATCTTCCTCCAATGTTACCTAGTAACAAATTCTATAGCCCTTATGTTTACAGGTTATACAGAAAATGCAGCCAAAAGTACATATTGAATTTTCTTGGAATTGATAATGGGATTTGTATTCAACACAGTGATGTGAATTCAAGAAGTTCACCTACATTTTTCCAATTTAGAAGACAAAGTCCTATTAGAATTGTTTAATCTATGCCTTATTTTACAGCTCTTTAAGGCATATCTAGGCTCAGTTTTCAAATCAAAGAAACCCAGCAAGTAGGTCCTGTTGATTAGCTCTCATTGCTACCACATGAGAGTGTTTTCTGGGCTCCAAATCTGTTGCCCCTCTCATCAATGGCCATCACTCAGGAGGGGTTGCTTATCTAAACACCAAACTACCCTAACAACTCTTGCATCAAACTGTGCACTGTCCCAGAGAATACACACAAAGAATGTAATATTCTTTGGCTCTCTGAATCATGTACATCTCAAAATCAAGGAAGTGTTTAATATGCAGAAACCGTCATCATTCTCAGAGTGCCCTTCCTCTTTGGAGCTACAGCCATTGCCTGCCAGCCCAGACTCCAGTAAAAATGAAAGTAGTACATGCCTTCTAAGCTCTGAAGTGAAAGACTCTGGATAATGAGAAAATCTTATTAAAATTAATGACTCTATAAAACTCTGTGCTGTGCTGTGCTTAGTTGCTCAGTCATATCCAACTCTCTGTGACCCCATGGACTGTAGCCTGCCAGGCTCCTCTGTCCATGGGGATTCTCCAGGCAAGAATACTGGAGTGGGTTGCCAAGCCCTCCTCCAGGGGATCTTTCCAACCAGAGGATTGAACCCAGGTTTCCCGCATTGCAGGTGGATTCTTTACCATCTGAGCCATGAGGGGAGTCCTATAAACCTGCCATTAAAATAGCAATGTTTGCATATTATGACACACAAATGCTGCCCAAAATAAAATAAGGGGAATATCCCGGAATTCTGCTAGAGGAACTGGTCCCAGAAAAATTGAATCTGCTGTCAGTAGGGTGGGGAGTACCCAGGAAGCTTGATTATGTTCTTGTGTACTTGACAAGTTCAGTTCAGTTCAGCCCCTCAGTCATGTCCAACTCTTTGCAACCCCACAGACTGCAGCACAACAGGGCTCCCTGTCCATCCCCAACTCCCAGAGTTTACCCAAACTCATGTCATTGAGTCAGTGATGCCATCCAACCATCTCATCCTCTGTCGTCCACTTCTCCTCCTGCCCTCAATCTTTCCCAGCAACATGGTCTCTTTAAATGAGTCAATTCTCCACATCAGGTGGCCAAGGTATTGGAGTTTCAGTTTCAACATCAGTCCTTCCAATGAACACTCAGGAGTGATGATCTTTAGGATGGACTGGTTGGATCTCCTTGCAGTCCAAGGGACTCTCAAGAGTCTTCTCCAACACCACAGTTCAAAAGCATCAATTCTTCAGCGCTCAGCTTTCTTCACAGTCCAACTCTCACATCCATACATGACTACTGGAAAAACCATAGCCTTGACTAGATGGACCTTTATTGGCAAAGTAATGTCTCTGTTTTTTGATATGCTGTCTAGGTTGGTCATAACTTTCCTTCCAAGGGGTAAGCGTCTTTTAATTTCATGGCTGCAATCACCATCTGCAGTGATTTTTGAGCCCCCCAAAATAAAGTCTGACACTGTTTCCACTGTTTCCCCATCTATTTGCCATGAAGTGATGGGACCAGATGCCATGATCTTAGCTTTTTGTATGTTGAGCTTGAAGCCAACTTTTTCACTCTCCCCTTTCACTTTCATCAAGAGGCTCTTTAGTTCTTCACTTTCTGCCGTAAGGGTGGTGTCATCTGTATATCTGAGGTTATTGATATTTCTCCCGGCAATCCTGATTCCAGCTTGTGCTTCTTCCAGTCCAGCATTTCTCATGATGTACTCTGCATATAAGTTAAATAAGCAGGGCAACAATATACAGCCTTGATGTACTCCTTTTCCTATTTGGAACCAGTCTATTGTTCCATGTCCAGCTCTAACTGTTGCTTCCTGACCTGCATACAGATTTCTCAAGAGACAGGTCAGGTGGTCTGATAGTCCCATCTCTTTCAGAATTTTACACACTTTATTGTGAGCCACACAATCAAAGGCTTTGGCATAGTCAATAAAGCAGAAATAGATTTTTTTTCTGGAACTCTTTTGCTTTTTCAATGATCCAGCGGATGTTGGCAAGGGGGTATAAAAATGCTTTAAAGAAATATTACTTCATGTTGTATGTATTTTATAGTTGACAAATGTGTTTACATCCAGTGCCTCACTTTATTTTCACAACTGCCTTGAGTGGAGGGCAAAGCAGGGTTCCTACCACCATTTTACAAAGAAACTGGGTGCAGAGAAAGGATGTGTAGTGGATAAGTAATGTTGCTCTCAAACTTACCTCCACCCTTCTAGTTCTCCTCTGGAAAACATGCTGTTTTCAGTCCATGTACTTTAAGCAGAGCTGACAGTACCATTCATCACTCTTAGGATGGGGCATGTGAATCACAATACTAGGTCCCATTAATTTCTTCAGGGATGGACCTATAGATTTGGTTAGAGTTAATGAGATACAAGAAGACTTTTCTTATTTGATGGAGAGGTATATCCACTTTCCTTCTTACCATCACATAGTATCAGGAAATGAAGCAATCATAGAGGAAAGGAGAACTCCTGGGAGGAGAAAAACTTGGTCCAAGTGAAATGATTGACTTTCCTACCTTGGAGCAATACATTTCCTTTTTTGCTTAACCTAACTTGTGCTGGATATATTGATGTTGGAACTTGAGGAGTGATTCAAAATGCTCATGGTATCCATTTCTCCATAACTACACGTTGCTCATGGGCAACATAGGTCTCTAGTCCCGTTTTGACATCACCCTTCTGTATTTATATGTGTTCTCAACTGGCAAATTCTCTCCATATTTAGGGGAGAGAAGTGGGAGGGAGGAAATGCAGCCAACTCTCTTTTTGCTGTCTAAAACTTTCTGGCTACTGACCAGCCAGTAGATCGCATATCCTTGGCTCAAGTGCACCCTCCCTTCCTGACCCAACCCACAGTGGCCGGAGAGGGTGCGGGTGGAGAAAGGCAAATGGGTGATAAGGCACAGGACATGGTCACTTAAGTAGCAGAGGCTTAGAAAAGGCAGCTCCCTTAGAAAGAAGCTGTAGGCCCAGGAGACCTTTCTACAGGTTTTCTACTTCTCAGTGGAGTTTCAGAGGTCCACACATTCTTGGCATCCTATGATAAAATTAAAATTTTTCATTTGACTTTTATAACCATTCAAACACTTTTAATACTTGGGTCACCTGTATTACTACCTTATGAGATTTAAATGCCTATATTTGTTTTGGTTATAAGAAAATTGGCATTGGCTCCAAAGTAATACAATGCTTCCCTGGTGGCTCAGATGGTAAGAAATCAGCAGAAGACCCGGGTTTAATCCCTGGGTTGGGAAGATCCCTGGTGAAAGGAATGCTTACCCACTCCAGCATTCTTATCTAGAGGATTCTATGGACAGAGGAGCCTGATATAGTTAGTTGTCATGGCTAATGAAAAAAAAGAGAAGTCTTAATAAATAAGTGATATGTTCACAGCAAATGAAAGTCTAACGACATCACAGAACTTCATACAACAAAAGTTTTGCAACAATGCAAATAGAAAACCTGTGATGGGAGATCTGAGACTCGAGTGAGTACAGACAAGTCAGACTTCAAAGGCCCTTATCAGAGGAGGTGTAAATAGAGAATTATTTTCAGTTAAACAGAACTTCCCTTTACACCTAATTAAATTTGTCCACCCAAACTGTAGTTATTTTGTAATTTTATTTGCATTTAGTTTATAACTTCGTTTTGCTGTTTCCAAGCCATGAAATAAACGATTTATTCCTACATTTATGTTAGTGTACACATAGACAACATTATTCTAAAAGATACATGTCAACACTGGGAACCATTAGACTTCTCTTTTCCCTTGAAGGACTTGGTCAGCATCTGAAGCTTAAAAATCATCCTGGTATATCTCTTTTAGAACTACCTGCCCACTCTTTTGTGGTCATAGCCCTAAAATACCTTCCAATCCTTCCTGCTTTTGGTCTCTCTACTTCTTAATCTACCCAACACAGAGTTAATCTTCCTTACATACTTTCTTCATGTCAGTCCTAGACTCAAGAACTTCCAGTAGCTTCCCTGTGGCTATCAAACATCTCTCCTTAACATGCAAGTTCTGAACCTGGCGCCTTATGCCTGCTTTGCTTTGCTCTCTCGTGGTCTGTACTCCAGCAATTGGAATTCCCTTAGTGGGTCCCAAGCACATCCTGTGCCTTTCTGTCTTTGCTGGTGCCCTTGACTCTACCTCCCCATTGTTATTTTTCTTTATGAACTCTTCTCAACTACTCCAAATCCTATTAATATTTTCATTGCCAATAGTTCCAGTCCATAGCCATCCCAATTCCATTCCCATTATTCATAACACCTATTGGAATTTGTCTATATTTCCATTCTTGATAGTTTTCAAATTATGTGCTATCTCCTAATGTTATCCAAATGTTTCCACTGTAAGCTCTGTCCAAAATATTCTCAGGATATCTCTTGGGTATTTCATCCAAGGGCAAGGTAAGTGGAATTCAATTTCATTGTCCAGATGAAGAGAGTTCCTGATGGTGTAGGTAACCAAGAATGAGAATAACATGCTTTGGAGAGTTTACTAAAATGTCATAACCATTAAAAATGAAATGAATGTTCTTGAGAAACCAAATGCTAAATAAAATACATATATGAGGCACACTTTTTATTTCTCTCGCCTTAACTATTATCAGTCTCAGCTTCAAAATGATTTCAGTCTTTATAGTTTTGTTGTTTGATAAGACTACCCATGAATCTTAGCATCAAAAGTTTCACATTAAAGTCAAAAGTTTTTCCTTGAGCATCTAACCCTGTATGTTGCTAGACCAATTCCCTTCATGCCTACCTCCTTCCCTTTCTTCTTTCTTTTCTTTCCTTCCTTCCTTCTTTGCCTCAGCTACTATATCCCAAGCTGTGTACCAGGTGCTGGGGGCACAACAACAACCCTGTCAAATATGATCCATCTCTTAATGAACTCATCAAATAGGTGCCTCTGTTGCAAACCCTGACTTGGACCAAAGTCCAGGTTTTTATTTTTAGCCAATATAAGGAAGAAGCTATTAAGAGAGAAAAAAAGATAGTGTTCCTCTCTATTTCTCAGCACATACCAATTTCAGCTTCTTTATTCTTGACCTTCAAGAGAAGAATTGTGAGTTAGCATTTACCATGTTATATCTATAAGGAATGGGTTGTAACCTAATCAACAGGGCTGAAAAATGCTCAATATGTCCACTTGAATGCAATGATTGTAAGAAAATATGTGATTTGAATTATGTGATTCTGGTGGTCCTACTAGTCACAGTAGTCTTTGTCAACAGCCCAGAGTCTGCAGATCACTCACCCCTGTCTGTCCAACTTCAACTGGATCAATCCAAGTCCATGCCTGAGATCTTCTACTTTGGAACAGAATGAGAGTTTACTTCACCTTCTAGTTTCAAAGAGTTGTAACTAGCCCCACAGATGAAAGATGCCCACCTGCTCTATTTGGAAAGAATGAAATCAAACCATGAAAAAAAAGAGAGCTGAAAGAAGGGGAGAAAAGTCATGCTTTGATGACTTTTTGACACTTGAGCCCCTCAATATGGCTGTGCATAAAGCAAGACCTATAAATACCCTCTTTTGCATAGGATAGTTTCGTTTTAGCTTATGTCATTTACAGTTGGAAGTCTTGATTTCTAGAAGCTCCATTGATTGTTACTTGTAGAAATTCATTAGCAGATATATTCCCTTATGTTTATTCATCATTTAAAGGAAAGCATATACAAATGTGTGTGTGTGTGTGTGTGTGCGTGTGTGAGTGTTTCTTCTGAACACACTAAAAACTAATAAGGAGGAATTCTGAGAGATTTAAGCCTTGGAAAGTATGGCTTCCTCAAATGCAGCCAGAGCCTATTATGTCATAAATTAAAGCAAATGAATTAATCCATTTAAAGAACATTTGTTGAGTTCAGCTCAGTTCAGTTGCTCAGTCGTGCCTGACTCTTTGCAACCCCATGAATCGCAGCACGCCAAGCCTCCCTGTCCATCACCAACTCCTAGACTTCACTCAGACTCGTGTTCATCGAGTCAGTGATGCCATCCAGCCATCTCATCCTCGGTCGTCCCCTTCTCCTCCTGCCCCAAATCCCTCCCAGCATCAGAGTCTTTTCCAATGAGTCAACTCTTCGCATGAGGTGGCCAAAGTACTGGAGTTTCAGCTTTAGCATCAGTCCTTCCAAAGAAATCCCAGGGCTGATCTCCTTCAGAATGCACTGGTTGGATCTCCTTGCAGCCCAAGGGACTCTCAAGAGTCCTCTCCAACACCACAGTTCAAAAGCATCAATTCTTCGGCGCTCAGCCTTTTTCACAGTCCAACTCTCACATCCATACATGACTACTGGAAAAACCATAGCCTTGACTAGATGGACCTTAGTCGACAAAGTAATGTCTCTGCTTTTGAATATGCTATCTAGGTTGGTCATAACTTTTCTTCCAAGGAGTAACTGTCTTTTAATTTCATGGCTGCAATCACCATCTGCAGTGATTTTGGAGCCCAAAAAAATAAAGTCTGACACTGTTTCCACTGTTTCTCCATCCATTTCCCACTGCCTTTTAATTCCATTGGGACTACTAATATAAATATGCAAAAATGTTTTTTTCTTTATAACCCAAAGGGCAAAATACTATACCTGTTGTTTAGGATTTCGCTCTAATCATATAACAATATATCTTAGAGCTATAATAAAGCTCTAATTCAATTTTCCTTTCTGGATTCACCCTTTTCCACTATACAGATGTTCCATAAATTTTTAATAATTTCCTACTAATGAACAATCAAGGTATTTTTTCAGTTACTAAAAAAATATTATTGTAAATGATCACGTACAGATATCTTTGCTGTCTAAGGGAAGGGAAAGTAGAAGTTTGGCAGATTTTGTCAACTGTTGTTCCAAGAAGTTGCACCAAACTGACTCACACACATAGCATATGAAGATGAATCTCTTCTATACTTCCATTCTTTTCAATATCTGTCAACCTTATGAGTGGGAAAATGGTGTTTCAATTTGTTTCCATTTACATTTCTTTAATAATGAATAAGGTTGAACATATTTATACATTTAGAATCTATTTTATTTATTTTCTGTGGATTTCCTGTTTGCATCATTTATCCAATTTCATTGTTTTTCTTCCAAACTTGTTATAGCTCTTTAACAGAAAAAAAAAGCATCTCTTCTTTCTTATGTGTTGCAATGTATTTTTCTGCGTAGCAGGTTTTTGTATGAGTAAATGAATCACACATTTTATAACTGCTAGGTTTTGTTGTCTTTCTTTGAAAAAGTTTCCTCACTCCAAGCAAGATGCTTAAGACATATATCAACATTTTCTTTTAGTATTTTTATGATTTCATGTTTAAATTTAAATTTTATATGCTTATAGAATTTATATGGGCAAGAATTGAATTTTATATCTCCCCAAACTGTGCACTGAATAATCCTTCTTTTCTACTGATTTTAAATACTACCTTTATTGAATATTTAGTTCCCTATGTGTTTGGGTATATTACTGACTGGTTTGCTATTTAACATGGCACTATTACTAACAAAAGCACTATGGAAGATATCAAAATGAAACATGTAAACCATTTAGTATTGCCTCAAACCCCATAAAAGTAAAAAGAGCAAATAAATTTTCATGGTAATTCTTTTCCTTTACATTTTTCTTCTTGGTTGTGATTATTCTCATACTCATTTAGCACTACACTGTTTCACATCTAGTTTCTCATTTCTTCTTAGGTCTGTAGAAAATGTGTCATTTTTCTGTAGAAAATTAAGTTGTAAAAATTACTTTTCCACTTCACAGAGGAGAAAACCCAGCCTCAGAAAAGCTACGTGGCTTGTTTTAGGGTAACATGCTGCTAAGTGGCAGTTGTTTAGTCGCTCAGTTGTGTCTGACTCTTAGCGACCCCATAAACTGGAGCCCGCCAGCCTCCTCTGTCCATGGGATTTCCCAAGCAAGAATATTGGAGTCAGTTGCCATTTTCTCCTCCAGGGGATCTTCCTGACCTAGAGATTGAACCTGTGTCTCCTGCATTAGCAGGCAATCCAGTGAACCACCAGGGAAGTGACAGAGTGGGACCTAAGGTGAGGTTTTATGACCTCAGGTCTCCTGTTGAATTCCAAAATTCCTTTGAGAAAGCAGACATTACATAAATAACTGGTGAATAAAGACCCTCTCCCTGTTTCCAATCTGTTCCTCTCTATACCTAGCTTCTATTAAAGTGAGTCCCCCCATTTGTCATATTTTTTCTGTTGATAAAAAAATTAAAATCTTAAGTGGTCACAATCAATATTCAATAAATAGTTGCAAAATGTATTGGTCATTCATTCTACTCCTACACCACTTCTGATGGAAAAACTATCCTCAGTGGAAACTTATCAAATAGGGGTTGTCCTCAAATAAGAGTCCCTTAGGGTATTAAAAAAAAAATCTCGAAGTATCAGTATTTAAATGTCAGAAATTTTAACTCAGAAATTTAAAAATTCAGAAATATTTAGACTATCTCAGTCTTCAGAAGGATCCCTACTTCTCATTTTCACTCTATGAAATCCTTGAACTTGATTGGAGTCTGTCTACTTTTCCCTACAGTTGGAATCCCCACCAAATCAAAATTAGTCACATAATCAAATTATTTGTTATTAGTTTTTCAACAGTTATGTCTCACATCAAAAGCAAAAGTAACCCACCAAACCCTGGTGGACCGCCTTAGGCAACACCCTTCTACAGCCAGGTTCCCATGTAGAGAAATCCCATGTAGAGAAATGAGACTGATTTCAACATAAAGGATTATCCAATTCAAGTTTCAGCCCATGTCTTTCCACACATTTCAAGGAGTTACTCAAAAAGTCACACACTGAAACTGTTGACAACTTTCCAGTGAATAGAACATCAACAAATGCCCTGTTTATCATAAGAAGTCATAGAGGAGACCCCAGGACTGGAGGAGTTGTTGTTCACAGCACATTCACTCACTCCCTTGCCTACTCGTTCAGATAAATCATGAACAAAAACGAACATAGTCTTCCCCTCTCTGGAGTCAACATGCTGATGGGGAATTAGGCTTACTGTTTTACTATTTATTCTCTATTTGTTTCTTTTGTCTTTTATTCTTCTGTTTTTTCCTTCCTGCTTTTCTTAGGGCTAGTTTTTTTTTTCTAAGAATTCCATTCTGTCTGTTGACTTTTTAGCTATATGTGTTTGCATTATTATTATTTTATTTTCATTATTCAGGGGATAGCTCTAGGGGTTTGCAATATATATTTTGTTTTGTTTTTGCACATGGGTTTTTTTTTAAGTCTTTATTAAATTTGTTACAATACTGCTTCAGTTCTATGTTTTGGTTTTTTGGTCCTGAGGCATGTGGGATCTTAGCTCCCTGATCAGGGATGGAACTGGTACCCCTTGCATTGAAAGGCAAAGCCATCAGAGGAGTACTACGACATCTCTTTTTAACGTTTCAGTTTATTTAGAGGTAATATTGTGTTACTTTATGTTAAGTAAAAGAAACTTGCAACCACATACAATTAATTACCCATCCCCAAAATTGGTTGCTACAGTTATCATAGATTTTACAATATAAATGTTTTCCATCCCACAGTTCAAACTTAAAATATTTACTTTAAATAGTCATATATAATTTTAGGAAGAAGGAAAATAATTTTTTAAAAATATTTACCTACATGTTTATCATTTCTGATATACTTGTTTTCTTACTGAAAGAACAGTGTTTTAGTCTGGCATGATTTCCCTTCTGTCTGGAAAACATTTTTTGGTTTTCCTTGAAGTGTAGGTCTGCTGGTGATAAACTATCTAGTTTTCTTTTTTCTGAAAACATCTTTATTTCACCTTAATTATTGAAGGACATTGTTAGTGATACAGAATTCCAAGTTGAGAA
Source organism: Capra hircus (assembly GCF_001704415.2). Taxonomy (NCBI): domain Eukaryota; kingdom Metazoa; phylum Chordata; class Mammalia; order Artiodactyla; family Bovidae; genus Capra; species Capra hircus. The sequence goes on along the minus strand of NC_030814.1, from coordinate 50,240,959 downwards.
GTTTATATTTTCTTTTTCTCACAAACCACCTTCCCACCCTGCTTTTAGCACTTTCAGATGTAGTTTCACTCTTTTTTGAAATCCATCATTATTAGTGAGAAGTCAGAGATAAATCGTACTGTTATTCTCTTATGGAATGTGCCACTTTTCTCAGACATATTTCATGTCTTGTTTTCAGTATTTTGATTATGATGTTCCTACTTATGTTCTTATTTATATTTATCCTACTTGGGATTACTGTTTTTCTGGAATCTGTACATTTATTTCTTCAAAGACTATTTTGTTTTATTTCCTCAATTCTTTCCTTCTAAGATTCCACTTATATATTTGTTCATCTTTTTGATGTGATCCTGAAAAATCACAAAGGTTGTATTATTTTTAGTCTTTTTCTATGTTCTTCATATCAAATTATTTCTATTGCTCTGTCTTCAAGTTCATTGACTCTTCCTTCTGTCATCTCTCATCAGCTATTAAATCAATTCAGTAAATGTTCTATTTCGGGTACTGCATTTTTCTGCAAGCTCCCTCCCAGTTACAGAAAACTTCTCACCTGGAAACCTGAGGATTATCTTTGATTTGTGCATACATAGAAGACATGAATCATTTGAGATTCTAGCTATGCTCTGCATTGAGTTGAATTCCACAGAATAGCAAGGAGAGATAAGTAAGCCTTCTTAAGGAAACAATGCAAAGAAACAGAGGAAAAATAGAATGGGGAAGACAAGAGATCAATTCAATAAAGTTGGATATATCAAAGGAACATTTTGTGCAAGGATGGGCATGATAAAGGACAAAACAGTAAGAAGTGGTAACAGAAACAAAAGAGATTAAGAAGAGGTGGCAAGAATGCACAGAACTGTAAATAAAAGGTTTTAATGACCTGGATAACCATGATGGTGTGGTCACTCAGTTAGAGCCAGACATCCTAGAGTGTGAAATCAAGTGGGCCTTAGAAAGCATCACTATGAACAAAGCTGGTGGGGCTGACAGAATTTCAGCTGAGCTACTTAAAATCCTAAAAGATTATGCTGTTAAAGTGCTGCACTCAATATGACAGCAAATTTGGGAAAACTCAGCAGTGGCCACAGGACTGGAAAATGTCACTTTTCATTGCAATCCCAAAGAAGGGTAATGCCAAAGAATATTCAAACTACCCTACAATTGTGCTCATTTCAGCAAGGAAATGCTCAAAATCCTTTAAGCTGGGCTTCAACAGTACATGAACTGAGAAATTCCAGATGTACAAGCTGGGTTTAGAAAAGGCAGAGGAATCATAGATCAAACTGTCAATATTCATTGGATCACAGAGAAAGCAAGGGAATTCCAGAAAAACATCTACTTCTGCTTCATTCAGTTCAGTTCAGTTCAGTCGCTCAGTCATGTCCGACTCTTTGCAACCCCATGAATCACAGCACGCCAGGCCTTCCTGTCCGTCACCATCTCCCGGAGTTCACTCAGACTCATGTCCATTGAGTCCGTGATGCCATCCAGCCATCTCATCCTGGGTCATCCCCTTCTCCTCCTGCCCCCAATCCCTCCCAGCATCAGAGTCTTTTCCAATGAGTCAACTCTTCGCATGAGGTGGCCAAAGTACTGGAGTTTCAGCTTTAGCATCATTCCTTCCAAAGAAATCCCAAGGCTGATCTCCTTCAGAATGGACTGGTTGGATCTCCTTGCAGTCCAAGGGACTCTCAAGAGTCTTCTCCAACACCACAGTTCAAAAGCATCAATTCTTCGGTGATCAGCCTTCTTCACAGTCCAACTCTCACATCCATACATGACCACAGGAAAAACCATAGCCTTGACTAGACGGACCTTAGTCGACAAAGTAATGCCTCTGCTTTTGAATATACTATCTAGGTTGGTCATAACTTTTCTTCCAAGGAGTAAGCGTCTTTTAATTTCATGGCTGCAGTCACCATCTGCTTCATTGACTATGCTAAAGTCTTTGACTGTATGGATCACAACGAACTATGGAAAACTCTTAAAGAGATGGGAGTACCAGACCACCAGACACCCTCAGGTTTGTCTCCTGAGAAACCTGTATGCAGGTCAAAAAGCAACAGTTAGAACTGTACATGGAACAATGAACTGGTTAAAAATTGGGAAAGGAGTACATCAAGGCTGCATATTGTCACTCTGCTTATTTAACTTCTATGCAAAATGCATCATGTGAAATTCCAGACTGGATGAATCACAAGCTGGAATCAAGATTGCCAGGAGAATATCAACAACCTCAGACATGCAGATGATACTACTCTAGTGGCAGAAAGTGAAAAGGAACTAAAGATCTTTTTGATGAGGGTGAAAGAAGAGAGTGAAAAAGCTGGCTTAAAATTAAACATTCAACAAGCTAAGATCCTGGCATCCAGTTCCATCATTTCATGGCAAATAGGAAGAAAGTGGAAACAGTGAAAAACTTTATTTTCTTTGGCTCCAAAATCACTGTGGATGGTGACTACAGGCATGAAATTAAAAGATACTTACTTCTTGGAAGGAAAGCTATGACAAGAATACTGGAGTGGGTTGCCATGTCCTCCTACAGGGGAACTTCTAGACCCAGGTATCAAACCAGAGTTTCCTGCATTGCAGGTGGATTCTTTACCAACTGAGCTACCCAGGAAACCCCATGACAAACCTAGACAGTGTATTAAAAAGCAGAAACATCACTTTACCACAAAAGGTCTATGTCAAGACTATGATTTTTCCAGTAGTCGTGTATGCATATGAGAGTTGGAACATAAAGGAGGCTGAACACCAAAGAACTGATGTTTTCAAATTGTGATGCTGGAGAAGACTCTTGAGAGTCCCTTGGACTGCAAGGAGATAAAACCAGTCAATCCTAGAGGAAATAAATCCTGAATATTCATTGGGAGGACTATTGCTGAAGCTGAAGCTCCAGTACTTTGGCCATCTGATGTGAAGAGCCTACTCAATGGAAAAGACCCTTATGCTGGGAAAGGTTGAGGGCAGGAGAGAATGAGATGGTTGGATGGCATCACTAACTCGATGGACTTGAGTTTGAGCAAACTCTGCGAGATGGAGAAGGACAGGGAAGCCTGGCGTGCTGCAGTCCATGAAGTCACAAGAGAGTCAGACACGACTTAGCGACCAAACAGTAACAAAAACACAGTTATGTCCTGAATTAGCTATCAAAGAAAAGCATTATTTTTAAAGCAGTTTCAGCACACAGAAGTCTTCCTTGTGTGGTCTTACATTTTATTGATATTTTTCCATCTGTAAATAGTGTTGATCACTTCAGTGATTTAGCAAAGCACTTTCACATATAGTATATTATTCAGTCTACACAACTGCCTGTTTTTCAGATTAGGACACAAAGACTATGGCAGTGACTTTCCTAATAGTATACAGGAAATAACCAGTGATGTGTCTGAACTCCGTATGCCTTTCTTTACTATTTCCACCTCTAGAACATGAGTAAGCCAGAAACACAGGTAAGTTTATCTGCAATTTACTGAAAGCATCTGAAATGTACTGAATTTGCTGAGATGTAAATTACTAGATCACCAAGTAAAAAGAATCCTAACTGTCACTGGCTGCTCTTAGGTACATTAGAAGCTCAGGGTTGAACATGTTCCTAGAAGGTCATCAGACCCACTATTTCTCTTCTCCATTCACCACTTCCACCCTCTAATTGTTGAGACACTCCAATTGGGTGGTGGCCCAGCCTCCCAGCATGTCCTTCTTTTATCCCTGTGAAGCTTTGAAAGTTATTAATTAACCTTCTTTATTGAATAAATTGTGTCTCCTGACATCATCACCTATTGGTCCTCACTCAGCCTTTTGTTCTTTCTAGAAGCCCCAGATAATTGACTCCAGGTCTCATCCACTTTGATTCTTTTCATTTCCTCATCTGGGCCACAGTTTCCTCATCTATAAAATGGGTAGATGAACTGGTCTTGTCAGATCTCCATAAAGTTTTCATTCTATGATCCTATGATATTTTAAATGTCCAAATAACAGTACCCCCAAACAGAAAAACTTGCTTGCTGCCAGGAACTCTAAAAGGAAAGTGTTTCCTAACATTTTGCCCATTGTGTCTTTTCCTTCCTTCCATTCTGTTTGTGTTTTTCTGGAGATGGAGAAGATAGTCCAGAGAAGGTGGGGTAGGCGCCTGCCTCATTGTTGATGTTGCCATGCACTCAAGCTGGGAAGAGATGTGAAGTACTTCGGGTTGCTGAAATCCCAGAGCAGCCCCAGCCCTTCCCACCTTGGTTTCCAGATTCATTTCCAAATTATAGGGAGGTTTCCAGATTAAAATCATGATTGACTGGCATTCATCCAGAGTCCCACAGGGCCTCCTCTCTGGCACCTTCTAACGGATTTCTCATATACCCCAGTGCACCTGTGGACTCTATCCCAAAATCTCCCCTGATAAAGGATCAAGCCTTTCTGTAACATTTCTGAAAATACAGAGAGGGCCAAATATTTAGAAAATCTGATTAGACCCATATACTGATTGATGTGTGAAACAATAATAACAATAAAATGACAAATATTTATTGAATAGTAAGTATGTTCCTGGAGAAGGAAATGGCAACCCACTCCAGTATTCTTGCCTGGAAAAATCCCATGGATGGAGGAGCATGGCAGGCTACAGTTCAGGGGGTTGCAAAGAGTGACCCACAACTGAGCATACACACGTGCACACAAATATGTTCCAGAAATGAGATTAAAGAACTGTATTACTTTATGTTATTTAATTTTTACAATAAAAAATGAGGTCAGTTCTATTTTCATCACTGTTTTATAGATAATGAAGCAAAACTTTAAATTAATGTGTATATCACCTGCCTGGTATCATAGAAGTGACGAATGGTAAAGCCAAGAAGGCCAGCTCAAGTTTATATATTATATTTTTAATAACTCTGATGTCTAAACATTTCATGCTATACAAAAATGCCTTATTTTTAAATGATGTTTTAAAAATTTTGCACCTAATCATCACTTCTTCCACAAAGCTTCCAAGATGTCCTGCAAATCTAATTTAGAGATCTTCACTGTTTCATTGTATCTGTGCATATTTTACACTGATGCTTAGCCCACTGTTTAAAATCTTCCATTTGTCTTTCTTCTACGCTAGACAGTAAACTACTGAAGGAAACAACTGTGTCTCTGTGTTTGTATTCCTTGCTCTGCCAATACATATTTCTTCTCACAGACAGGATTTTAGGGCATTCTTGCACTAGAGGATTTTCAGTAGCTCTTGGTTTTACAGTCAAAATCAAAAGTTGTTGGATTAGGGGATGAAAAAACACCCAGCCCTTTCTAGGCATGTAGGGGATCCTTCTAAGTGTTTCCAGAAGGGATGGGAGTTCAGTCTTTGCATGAAAGAGAAGCAAAGTTCTACCTGAGAGATAGCTTATCTGAGATTAAGTAATGTTGTGGCAGTTTAGAAGTTTTTTTTACAGAGAACTTTCTGAAATACTGACGGTTAAATGTCTGTGGATCATAGACCCGAACACTGTTCCTGAGAGAAGCTGGGAGGGTCTCTGCAGCTAAGCATGGCTCAATACAGAGAAGCGGTATGAGGGCCCCTCTGAGTCCATCTGGAGAATCGTGCTGACAGCAGCATGGAGCAGTTGCAGCAGGAGTCACAAAGGTAGGCACCTGCACTGTTATTAGGACCCAGCCTCCCCTACTTTCCAGACCTTTTAAGCTACTAAGTGTCTTACACCACCCTAAGGAAGGCAAATCTCTCAAGCAAGACAGATTTCATTTACTACAGATCTTCATATTGGGCAACTAAGATACTTATTATGCCAAAATAATGGAACAAACCCAGGCCTATTCCAATTACACATGTACATTAGTGTATGTGCATAAAACATTTCTGGAAGAACACGCAAGAAACTGCTAAAGGCAGTTGCTTCGAGGCAGTGAGACTGAGGACCTAGGGAGAGGGTGTGGTCCATTTTTCTTCGGAAATGTTTTTGTATTGCCTAAATATCATATGCTTGTATCATTTGTATAATAATATAAACAAATAAGATAATTTAGGTAATAAGTGAAATAAAATTCATTTTAAAATACATAACTCATCTTTTAAATGACTGGAATTTAATCCATTCTTCGCAGACACAGTTTGAGCCTAAGTTGTGCTTTCTTTAAGATTTGGGGGAAAGAACTGTACAACAGGTCTGCTGGAAAGTTACTTACATGGAACACTAAAAAGTCTCATGAAAAGTGGTCTGGAGAAGGATGGAGAAAGTGAATTTAAATAACAGTTGTAATTAGAGAAATAAGTAACATATAATGCAGGCAAAGTACTAAACTCTACATAATCATCTCATTTAAACAGTCCAGTCCAGCAGGCGTCATTGTTTTCCCCATGAAAACTGACATCTGAGAGGTTGGATAACTACCAAAGCAAAGATAGGATTTGGTTCTAGACAATCTGAAGCTAGAGCCCAAGTTCTGTACCTGTGTATGTGACTCTGTGTGAGGAGAAGCCAGCATCTGATATGCAGATGTTCTTTCCACTCCAGCCCTGCTGGTAACACAACTGCCTCCAACAGGTTCAGCAGCAACCAGACATCAACCCAGCAAGAGAAATGGCAGACTCTACTCAGCCATCTAAAGAGTCAGGCTTGGGGATCCTAAAACAATACAGAAAAATTGAGAACTGATGTTTCCATAAAAATGGACAGAGGGGCAGAGCCAGAGACACACTGCCCTCTGTTGTTTTCATGACCCCAGTTTTATGCCCTGTGGCCTAGGAAACACAGTTTTATATAAAGATGTTTACAGGGAAACGTGAAATGTCAAAGAAGTCATGAGATTAAGATTATCTCAGTCTCACAAAACCATGTTATCTGATTAATTAACTGTGGAGAAAGGACCTTCATATTCTGCACACGTCTTCAGGCTGTCGGTACTGATGACACCTAGGATCGAAAGAAGCAGGAAGCCAAATGATAATGCTCTGTCATTTCACCTCCTTGATGGAGAAACAGAAAGTTAACTTGCTGTTTCCTGAGACTTTGCATACAGTGATGTAAATCACTGCCCTATCGTTCATTTATGAATCTCCACACAGAGCCCCCAGACTGACTATACTGAATGTCAGACTGAGCTAGAGGAGAAAAGAACTTGAAGTTCATCTTGTGAGGTTTTCATCCTTATTTGTTATCTTTGTAATCCTCCTCTTTTCTTCCCCCAAATGAGATCTTAGGAAAAAACCTACAGTATAAAAGCACAACTGCTCCATGTGAAATGGGGACTCCTGAGCAGCACCTGCTCAGTTCCCTAGTGCCCAGCCCTGGACCACAGCTTGGAGTGCTTCGAGTTGACGCCAAGTAAAGGGGCTGTATGATACTTTGCCAAACCAGGACACTTTAAAGCACAAAAAGAAACTCCATTAATACCTATGCTGTGACAACAGATGTAAACTGGGACCGCCCTGGGCAAATCAGGAAGCACAGAACCCTAGTTTTAAGAAGTACAATCTCGAAACTGTTGACTCAGTCCAAACTCTGCCTCTAAGAGATGAAGATTCTAGCCCCTTGACTTGCTCCACATAAATTACCCTCTGATGAGAACCAGGAAATTCCAAAGCAGGCAACCCATCCCTTCTGTCTAATTCACCTCAGAATAAGTCAACTGGGAAATAACTGAATTTTTAAATAAAAACAGTTAATGTTGTGTATGCCAAACCTCTGTGCTCTCAGTACTAACGATGTGCTTTTTGCCATAACTACACACCTGTACTCTTCTTTACTTCGTGTGTGTGTGTGTGTGTGTGTGTGCTCAGTCACTCAGTGGTGTCTCTATTTTACACTGTTCCTCAAATCAGCTCACCTCTTACACTCAGATATTACTTCACCCAAAGCAAAAAGATTTGTTCCACCAGCTGTTTGCCTACTGTATTTTGTAAAGCACTTATACTTAGTAAACAGAACTTCTGAATTTTAATAATTAGATATTTTATACTTGCTAGTTCTGACAATTCTGGTCTATACTAGAATCTAGTATAATATGACATCTGGCTTAACACAGCTTAAATGCTTTTTTTAAGTTTAACATAGCAGTATGCAATCTTGTTCTATTAACAGCACTCTGATTTCTAGAAACTTCACTGCTCACCCAAGATGGTCATTTTGCTCCATTCATTCCAGCCTTTCTCAAATAGGCCTCTGGTTCAATTTTAATGTATTTGTTTATAGATGCTTTTGTGTACAGTTTGACTATGCAAAAGATTCCTAACAGTTATTTTTGAAAAAGCACATTTCATGTGTCAAAAATAAAACCAGTTATGCTAAATGATTATACAAATATTTATTGAGCACCTGCCATGTACCAAGTTCTGTCCAAACTGGTGAAAATAAACAGCATACGGTTCTGGCCTCAGGTTCCTTCATGTTAGTAGGGAGACAGCCAAGTAAGCAAAAAAGATGCTACATGCTATACTAATGAAGGGTTTGGATGTCCTCTTTCTGCTGATCAGCTTAGGAGGGATGAAGTCCTGTGTTCAGGAATAAAAATTATACTCAAAAAATCAAATGGTCAGGAATGGATATTTCTTTATTTTTCTAACAGAATTTAATTTTCTTTCTGAATCATCCTCCTCTCCCAAAAATATTTTCAGAAATTTAGTTAAATTTGAACTTAGGGCTTCTCTTTTTACCACCAAAGTATAAGCTGAAACAATGTATCAATATAATTCAATTTCCATACCAGGACTATTTCACCCCACTCTGTTCTCCGCTTGCCTTCTGTCCTGCAGTGGCATCTTGGAGGCATCGGCAGTGGGGAGGAGGGGAGGGGAGCAAGCATGGCATCTTAGGGTTAGGGAGTAAGGAATATCAAAACTGGAGGCTGGAATCCAGAACTTAATTGATCTTTTTGACCCAGATTCTGGGCACCCTCCACTGCTTTCAGCTGAATGTGATTCCCCAAACTGGATTTGAGGGCAGGGCACTGGCATCCACTATAGATGTCCACTGACTACGGATCTCATCATGAGATGAGATCTAGGACATTCTCAGCCAGATCCCTGCCACCTAGGACCTCTTTGCTAAGCATGAGGAGTCCCTGGCTGGCTTGCAGAGAGAGTTATAACTGACATCCTGGCAAGTGAGTCATGAGAGTTACCAGGGGTGAGGGATTTCAAATAAACTGTTCAACCACAGTCCTTCTGGTCTGTCAAAGCACTCAGCTCTTCAACATTTCTCTCTGGGGCCCCAGGAAACACTCACCAAGTTGAAATGATCAGGGTTCCTCCCAGATCCACCCCACTCAACTAGGCATCTCCATTTGGCATTGCTTCTCTATACTCTTCTGCCACATGGATAGAAGCGCTGTGTGTCTTGCCAAATATGAAGATTATATCCTTCCCATGCCACTTCCTGGCATCTACTACCTGTTTCAGGGTATCCCCCAAATCTTCAGGGGTGTTTCCATATGCCTCCCATCCCCCATACAGGTTTTAATATACCATTCATCCTCATCCTGGTATGGCAGGAGTTGCATCTTCATCCTTCTAACTCATGGTTGACATAAAATCTATGTGGTGATTTTCCTGGTTTAGCTCTTTACGTGTAAAACCCAGATTTAAGAAATTTTTCCCTCTCATAAGGAAATCAACAGTTTTTTCCTTTTTGCACATCAACAGTTTCCTATCATATTTTGTATTATTTAATCATAGGCTATAAAAACTCTAGAAACTAGTACGGGTAGCTTGAAATAAAAAACAACTGGCTTAGTATGTTTCAAACTATTTTTCCCACAACATTCAAAATTATCAAAGTAGTTTATGTCAGAGATCTGAGACATTCAAACCATCTTCCAGATCTTCTATATTTGAAAAATTAAGGGAAAATGCAGAGTTAAGCAAATTAATATTTGTTGAATGTCAACAATATTAGGCGATAGGTGTGATGGGTGTTTTATGTCCTTTACTTTCTTCATAATATGCCTTCAATGCAGGAATCATTCCCAGTTTACAGAAGAGGAAAAGTCTCAGAAGAGAGTATGTAACTTTTCCAAGTGATCTGGCTAGAAGTTAATAAAGGCAAAATTCATACTCGATACACCTGGTCCCAAAATTCATTTGCTTTCTGCCTTTCTACAGTAAGAAAAATATTGTCAGCCTAATGACATAGGTAAACTTTCATGTCTAGCATGTATTATTTATAGCAAAAGATGCCCCAGGTAATAATCAATAGACACAATGTATTTATGACTTCTTTCCTAGATCTGAAAGTAAGCATAACATTCTAGTGGTGGTGAATAGTTGTATCTTTGCTTTTTAGAACTACTGTTTGTCCTTCTCTTGACTGGTTTGATGCAGAAACCTTGTTTAGCAACAAAGAATCAGTGATAACATTATTGGGACAATTAAGCCTGCTGTTTCGCAATCTTCTTTTCAACACAGTTTCCAGGAGGGCATCATAGTGAAGAGAAGGCACTGTCTGTACATATAAACATGGATTCCCCAAGTGGCCCCAACTCAGAGGAGAGGCTGCAAACACTACTGAGAGCTGCCTCGTTGCTGAGCATGAGGAGCCCCTGGCTGGCCTGCAGAGAGTCTTAACTGACATCCTGGCAGTTGAGTCATGAGAGTTACCAAGGGTGAGGGATGTCAAGTAAATAAAACATTCTCACCAAGAAAATCCTCTCCAGCTCTGCAGGGAAGCCTGTGACACAGACATCCCCAACAACAGTAACAGCATCAATGAAGTATTTCCTAAAGGCTCAGGAGCTGAGAATCCCCAGGCCACAGATAAAATAAACACTCCATAGTCTGGGTGACCTATGACAATATAGGTAAAGGGCTGGGATTGGGACTTCCCTGGCAGTCTAGTGGTTAAGACTCCGTGCTTCCACTGCATGGGGCATGGGTTCAATCCCTGGTTGGGGAACAAAGATCTCGCATGCCACACAGTGTAGCTAAAAAATAATAAAAATTATTTTAAGAAAGAGCTGGGATTATATACAATGTTTTCTTCATGTATGGGTGCAATCCAAAATTTAAATTCACTCACATTTCATAAATTGTACTTATTAATAATATAAATTATACATTATATATGTGTATATAGAGACATAGATTCATACTTGCATGTGTGTGTGCATGTGTGTGTGTGTGAGTGTTTTATGGGAGTTAGTATAGTCTAGAGAAGAACACTAACTAGAAATGAAATATAAATTATAATCCTAGCTTTTCTAACATCACATTGCAAATTGCTAAACTTCTGGGCCTAAATTTCTTCAGCTTTAAAGCAAAAATGTTAGACTTCTTTTAGTATCAGCTGGTACATCTTAAGCATAAGCTATGATACATGCTCGCATGACAAAGCTACTTCATTCAGTTCCCCCCGAAAACTAGGTGAGGTTGCCCTTGTTTAGGCTTCCGAGGTGGCTCAGTGGTAAAGAATCTGCCTGCCAATGCAGGAGACATCGGTTTGATCCCTGGGTTGCAAAGATCCCCTGGGGAAGGAAATGGTAATCCACTTCAGTGTTCTCGCCTGGGAAATCCCATGGACAGAGAAGCCTGGTGGCTACAGTCCATAGGGCTGCAAAGAGTAAGACATGATTGAGAACAGTCTTTCATATGTTCCCAGTACACTTTCCTTCATAACATTTATTGCAGGTGAAATAAAACAATGCTTTCCATAATTTTATTGGTTAATATTTGTTTCTTTGAATGCAATTTAAGCTCCAAGAGGAGAGAGACCATGTCCTCTTGTTTCTCACTGTACCCCTGTACCAGTGCAGTATTGGATTAGGTTTTGGGCAATGAATTAACAGATAATAAAAGACAATAACCTGTGAGGAAGATATTGGCTCTGAGATTCAGAAAAATGGCACTTTAACACATTAAAGTGTTAAAGTTAACACATTAAAGGCCCTTACCATTCTTGTAAGTCATCTATGACCTCAACTGTCTAATCCAAAATGCTTCCCAATTCAAATGGCCCCTTCCGCAGTTTCCACCACCAACCATTCCCCTCCTGGCCTCAGTGATAAAGCTCCATCAGTTTCCCCCTGTGTCCCCAACGACTCCTCTGTTTCCTTCCTCAACTTCTTTCAGGCTTGCCTTCATTATGGTATTTCCTAAGACTCGCTATCTCATCTTTTTGCCCTTCATCACATCTTTTTGCCCTTCTCAACCTAGGCTTCTCAGGATGTGAGTATATTGTTATACATACACGTACACATGCGCACGCACACACACACGACTTACCCCAGTATTTACAAGATATACACCAAAGAGGAGTTCAAATCTTTAGGGAGTAAATATTTTTTGAATGACAAATCCCCAGTGTTTCCATACAGTGCCAGCTCTCTGTTTTTGTTTAGTCGCTAAGTCGTGTCCGACTCATTTGCCACCCCATGGATTATAGCCCTCCAAGCTCCTCTGTCCGTGGGATTTCCCAGGCAGGAATACTGGAGTGGGTTGTCATTTCTTTTGCCAAGGGATCTTCCCAACCCAGGGATTGAGCACACATCTCCCGCATTGGCAGGCAGATTCTTTACCACTTAAGTCACTAGAGAATCCCAGCTCTATACTCTAAATAAGAGTTTACTCATTTTCTTGAGCTGCCATAACAAGTTACCACAAACTGGGTGACTTAAAGTAACATAACTTTATTCTTTCATAGTTCGGGAGGGCAGAAGTCAAAAATATCAAGGTGCTAGCAGGGCTGGCTTCTCCTGGGGTCTAAGGGCAGTGCTCCACACTTCTTTCCTAGCTCCTGGCGATTGTCAGCAACCTTTGGTGTCCCATGACTTACAGATGCAACATGCCAAGCTCTGCCTCCATTTTCACACCACTTTCTTCTCTGTGTCTCCTGTTCTATCTCTTTTAAGGAAACTCTCATTGGATTTGTGGCTTACTTTAATCCAGTATGATGTCATTTCAACCTTCACCTTAATTACATCTGAAAAGACCCTTATTCCAAATAAAGTCATATTCTGAGGTTCCAGATGGACATGAATCTGGGAGAGACACTATTCAACCCACCATAATCTACCTTCTGGCTCCTCAAAATTCACGTCCATCACATGTGCAAGATACATTCACACCACCTCAACATCTTCTAAAGTCTCAATCCATTCCATCAACTCAACATCTCAAATCTCATCCAAATACTATCAACTCAAAAAGCTCTAAATCTCATGACCTAAATGATTTAAATCAACCATGACCGAGACTCTGGGTTACATCCATCCAGGGACAAAATTTCTGTCTATCTGTAGTCTTATGCAACTAGATCTGCTCCCAAAATGCAGGGATGAGTTTAGGATGGACATTCCCATTCCCATAGTGGGAAATGGGAGAAATAAAATGGTCTCTGGTTCCCAACACATCTGAAATCCAAGATGCAAATTCCACTGGGTTTCAAGATCTATAAAAAGTCCTTTGTGGCTTGATATTTGAACAATTTGAATACATAAAAGTTAAAAACATCTAGACAGCAAAATAAACTATGAACAAAATTAAAAGACAAATGACACATTGGGAAAATGCAATTCATATGATTAATCACGTTTCCCTAACATATATATGATAAATGATAAAGAACACTCCTTACAAAAGTAGGGAAAGAATAGGTGAAATATTCAAAGAAAAGGAAATTCAAATAGCTCTTGATTATATGAAAAGATGGTCCACATTACCCATAGAGAAAATGAAAGTGAAAGTGTTAGTTGTTCCATCATGCCTGACTCTTTGTGACCCCATGAACTGCAGCCTGCCAGGCTCTTCTGTCCATGAAATGCTCTGGGCAAGAATACTGGAGTGGGTAGCCATTCCCTTCTCCAGGGAATCTTCCGGACCCAGGGACTGAACTGGGATCTCCTGCATTGCTGGCAGATTCTTTATTGTCTGAGCCACCACTTTGCCAAGATGAACAGCATAAGTTGGACAATTTATTTGGAGGGATATTTAGCAGATTCTAACAAAGTGACAAATGGGTTTATTTTGACCCAGCAACTGCATTTCTGGGAATTTATCCTACAAATCAAATAACATACTTACAAAATGACCCAATAAACAAGGTAAATTACTGCAGCATTGGTCATGAGGGCAAAATATTAGAAAATATATGAGTGAACATTAACAGGGGAACTACTTAAATAAATCATGGTATATTATGTAGCCACTAAAAAATGAAAAAGCTCTTTTTAAAACGATTAAAAATATTCTCCAAGACATATTGCTAAGTGAAGGTAACAAAGCAGTGTGCAGAATTCTGGGTACACAGGGATTAAATAAACATAACCATATGTGTATATTTGCACAATACATGCGTAATGTATCTCTGAAGACTGTCCAAGAAACCATTGATATTGGTTGCAGAGAAATGGTTGGTCAGAGGCAATGGTAAAAAGAATGCTTTCACTCTAAAATTTTTTTATACCTTTGAATTTTGAGCACTGAGACTAGTTTATCTATCATAATTAACTAACTTATCAGTTAAGTGAATTCTTTGAAAAGGTATTAGAGACTACTAGTTAAGCATGCTGCTGCTGCTGCTAAGTTAAGCATGACAGGTTTTAAATACCATTTATCTCTATTTCCTCCTGACATCTACTACAGAGATAAAACAAGACATTTTTTTTAAAGTAATAAGTCAACAAAGAAAGTCAAAAAGAAGAGACAAGAAGACAGTCTCCAACATAAAATGCCAACAAAATCTTCAAAGGAGAGGGCAGCGGTAAAACCAACCACCCAGAAATTAGGGTCCCAGGATTTCTGAGAGTGAGAATGGGATGGAACCAAAACACATTTTGTTATTGTTGTTTAGTCTCTAAGTCGTGTCCAACTCTTTTTCGACCCCATGGACTGCAGCTCATGGACAGAGTAGCCTGGCAGGCTATAGTCCATGGAGTCACATAGAATTGGACACGACTCAGCAACTGAGTGTACACACGCACATACACGTGCGCGCACAAAACACATGTAGATTACTTGAAAAACTAATTGCAGCATAACTAGGTTATTCAGAAATATTGAGAAAGACAATAGAGGTTACAGTTAAAAGGCTTGAAAGTGGTTGCTATTAATAAGATACAAATATGTGGGGCAGAGGATTTTTTCTCATTAAAAACTAATAGCTTGAATTTTTAAAATATATACATGCATTACTACTACTATCTCCTTACTTCTTAAGGAAAAAGTGCCTTAAGAAGTTAGTATTTTTCAGTGTCATGCTAATATATTTGAATTTTGAATTGTCAGTGACACATTTGAGCCTTTACAAAACTAAAAATGACAGAAAATTATCAAAAAGAAATAATGAGGTGTAAATTTACTAAAGAACCAAGAGAAAATTGGGGAAAAAATGGAATGAACTATTAGTGATATTACAAAAAGACAGTTGGTATTACAGGAAATTTTTCTTTCAAATTTTCATTTAAAAAATTCTCTGTTCTTAAGTAACAGAAAACTTTTATAAACATTTTGTTTTATTATGAGACTATTTTAAATTGAATCTATGCAAGTAAAATTCATCCATATAGTAAAAAACATTATTCTCTGTGGTTAAATACAATTTATCCTATCAAAACAAATCTGGAAAAATTCAAAGAAAACTACTAGCATAGTAAAGAAGAACAGAAGCCATCAAAAATACTTTTGATAAAATTCTCTATCAAATTTTGACAGAAAGCAGTCTGGTATTGGGAATAAAAAGAAAAATAAGATGTGCTTTCTGTCCTCCAGGAATTCAATGTGATATTTTTAAATTAAAAAAAGGTAAAAAGTAAAATGAATTGTTATTTAACATGTGAAAGAACATTTGATAAAAAAATAATATTAAAATCATTCATTCATTGAGCAAATAACTTTGGGATGATGGAATGAGTCAGATAATTTTAGGTAGTGAATTGGATAATGATGAATAAGACACTGACCCTGAATTCAATAATCATGATTATCATCATAGTCATTACCATAATAGCTGTCATTTCTTGAGCAATCCTTACATGCTAAAGCTAAAAACCTTAAATAGCAATAGAGAACAGAGAGAATTTGTAGTCAGGGAAAGGAGTTTAAGAGCTAGGAATTCTCGAGGTGGGGCACTTACAGGTAGGATGAATACAAGATGGTACATGGCAACACAAAGCACTGTGAGAAAATGGAAGCCACTCAAATGCATGATGACAAATCAGAGTCAGATAAAGTCTACCATGGCACGTTAAAACAAGGACGGACCTCACAGCCATAAAAGAAAGAACTACACGGCCATAAAGATGCATAGGTAAAATAATGCCAAGCGGAAAAAAATAAAACAATAGATTGCATAAACCCATGTGGAGCCAAATAAAATCTCCATTTGCACCTTGATAATGACACGAAGAAAACAGAGATAAGAAAGACAAGGAGTCAATAGCTTAATAGAGTTTTAAAAGAGGTTTTCTTTGTTTTTAATTTCCTTGTATTACATAAGCATAAACATTTTTTAGAGAAGGAAAATTATCTTTGGCCATTTCCAAGTTATCCCCTCTGCTAAATCAGAAGATTTAGCATAACTCTACAGCTTCCAAAAGTAACTCATTTTTTTACTCTTGTGCCCACATTAGCTGTGCTGTATGCAAGGCTAAGGAAACATTTATAAGCAACACAGATCTAATAAACTTCTTTTAACCAAATAAACCTCAGTTCAGAAATGCCTGATAATATCTGAAACAGTAAAGAACAAAAAGCAAAGGTATTGCTTTATTTTACCTCGAATATCCAAGGGCTCAATGAGTTTTTAGAGCTGGAAGAGAGTTTACAATTTTAGACTCAGTTGTGTCCAACTCTTTGTGACCCCATGGACAGCAGCACGCCAGGCTTCCTTGTTCATCACCAACTCCCCGGGCTTGCTCAAACACATGTCCATTGAGTCGGTGATGCCATCCAACCATCTCATCCTCTGTCATCCCCTTCTTCTTCTGCCTTCAATCTTTCCCAGCATCAGGGTCTTTTCACATGAGTCGGTTCTTCGTATCAGGTGGCCCAAGTATTGGGGTTTCAGCTTCAGCATCAGTCCTCCCGATGAATATTCAGGACTGATTTCCTTTAGGATGGACTGGTTGGATCTCCTTGCAGTCCACGGGATTCTCAAGAGTCTTCTCTACCACCACAGTTCAAAAGCATCAAGTCTTCGGCACTCAGCTTTCTTTACAGTCCAACTCTCACATCCATACATGACTACTGGAAAATTCATAGCTTTGACTAGACAGAACTTTGTCAACTAAGTAATGTCTCTGCTTTTTAAGATGCTGTCTAGGCTTCCCTGGTGGCTCAGAGGGTAAAGCATCTGCCTACAACGTGGGAGACCCGGGTTCGATCCCTGGGTCAGGAAGATGCCCTGGAGAAGAAAATGGAACCCACTCCAGTACCCTTGCCTGGAAAATCCCATGGATGGAGGAGCCTGGTAGGCTACAGTCCATGGGGTCGCAAAGAGTCTGACACGACTGAGCGACTTCACTTTCACTAGGTTTGTCACAGCTTTTCTTCCAAGGAGCAAGTGTTTTTTAATTTCATGGCTGCAATCACCATCTGCAGTGATTTTGGAGATCAAATAAATAAACTCTGTCACTATTTCCATTGTTTCCCCATCTATTTGCCTTGAAGTGATGGGACCGGATGCCATGATTTTTGTTTTCTGAATATTGAGCTTTAAGCCAACTTTTTCACTCTCCTCTTTCACTTTCACAATGAGGCTCTTCAGTTCCTCTTCTCTTTCTGCCATAAGGGTGATGTCAACTGCATACCTGAGGTTATTGATATTTCTCCCAGCAATCTTGATTCCAGCTTATGCTTCATCCAGCCCGGCATTTAACATGATGTGCTCTGCATATAAGTTAAATAAGCACGGTGACAATATACAGGCTTGATGTACCCCTTTCCCTATTTGAAAGCAGTCCATTGTTCCATGTCTGGTTTTAACTGTTGCTTATTGACCATACAGATTTCTCAGGAGGTGGGTAAGGTGGTTTGGTATTTCCATCTCTTTAAGAATTTTCCACTGTTTGTTGTGATCCACACAGTCAGAGGTTTTGTTGTAGTCAATAAAGCAGAAGTAGATGTTTTTCTGGAACTCTCTTGGTTTTTCTATGATCCAACGGATGTTGGCAATTTGATTTCTGGTTTCTCTGCCTTTCCTAAAACCAGCTTGAACATCTGGAATTTCTCAGTTCACGTACTGTTGAAGCCTGGCTTGGATAATTTTGAGCATTACTTTACTAGCATGTGAGATGAGTGCAATTGCGTGGTAGTTTGAACATTCTTTGGCATTTCCTTTTTTGGGGTTGGAATGAAAAATGACCTTTTCCAGTCTTGTGGCCACTGCTGAGTTTTCCAAATTTGCTGTCATATTGAGTGTGGCACTTTCACAGCATCATCTTTTAGGATTTGAAACAGCTCAGCTGGAATTCCATCACCTCCACTAGCTTTGTTCATAGTGATGCTTTCTAAGGCCCACTTGACTTTGGAGTCCAGGATGTCTGACTCTAGGTGAGTGTTCACACCATCATGGTTATCTGGGTCATTCTTTTTTTTTTCTCCCTTCTTTCATTTTTTAAAAATATTAATTTATTTATTGTAATTGGAGGCTAATTACTTTACAATATTGTATTGGTTTTGCCATATATCAACATGAATCTGCCACGGGTATACACATGTTCCCCATCCTGAACCCCCCTCGCTCCTCCCTCCCCTTACCTTACTCAGCCATTAAAAAGAATACATCTGAATCAGTTCTAATGAGGTGGATGAAACTGAAGCCTATTATACAGAGTGAAATAAGCCAGAAAGAAAAACACCAATACAGTATACTAATGCATATAAGATATTTTTTGACTAGCGGATTTTAAATTCTGTCCCACATAGCTGACTTAGCTACCACCTTTATGACAATATGGTTAACAGGGTGAACAAGTAAACTCAGTTCATTTGTCTCTACCTGCCTCCCACATCTTCCTCTGGTGCTTCAAATACACAAACAATTCAACCAGAGCAGGTTTGTTAATGTCTGCTTCATATCTCGGATTTCCAAACCTGGCAGCATATAAGAATCAAATAGGCAGATTTTAAAACGTAAGAGTCCTGGAATGGACCTTCACCCCAGACATACTGAATCAGAACTTCTAATAACAGAGTCCAACAATTAGTATCATTTTAAGGGTCTTCATTTAATTCTGATGTGATCCAAATACAAAAAAATAAAAATTCTACAGAATACTAGAAAGACACATAAAGCTTTGCTGGAATGTTTCTAGTTATGGGAGCTTTTTCCTCCATAGAGAAAGCTCAGTTCCCTTGACCAGGGATTGAACCCAGGCCCTCAGCAGTGAAAGCATGAAGTCCTAACCACTGGACAGCTGGGAAATTCCCCAGAGAACATGTTTAGTTATTAACAGAGAACTGGGGATGTCCCTGTAGCTCAGATGGTAAAGAATCTGCCTGCAATGCAGGAGACCTGGGTTCAAACCCTGGGTCAGGAAGATCCCCTGGAGAAGGAAATGGCAACCCACTCCAGTATTTTTGCCTGGAGAGTTCCATGCATAGAGGAGCCTGGTGGACTACGGTCCTTTGGGTTGCAGAGTCTGACATGACTGGGCGACTCATATGCACACACAATAGAGAATTAACTTTCCATCTAATCCTATGCAGAGCCAATGAGCTCCCTCATTCTGGACAAGCAACGTGACAAAGCTGGCTGCTCCCACAGTGTGCTGTCACTCTTTCTCTTGCTAACCAGTTTCATCCACTTTGCCACAATGGTCAACCACATTCAAAAATCAGTCAGTCATAATTCCTCTAACTACTGGCCAGAGCTGGTGACGCAAGCCAATCCACTCAGGGTACTTCTCCAAGACTTTTAAAAGCTTAAGCCAGAATTGAGACTACTTTCTCTGGAGTCACAGGGCTTATGTTGTTCAGTCACTAAGACATGTCCAACTCTGCAACTCCATGGACTGTAGCATACCAGGCTCCTCTGTCCCCCACTATATCCAAGAGTTTACTCAAATTCATGCCCATTGAGTCAGTGATGCTATCTAATCATCTCTTCTTCTGCCCCCTTCTGCCCCCTTTTCCTTTTGCCTTCAATCTTTCCCAGCATCAGGGTCTTTTCCAGTGAGTCAGCTCTTCACATCAGGTGGCCAATATATCAGCATCAGTTCTTCCAATGAATATTCAGGATTCATTTCCTTTAGTATTGACTGATTTTATCTCCTTGGAGTCCAAGGGACTTCAAGAGTCTTCTCCAGCATCACAATTTGAAAGCATCCATTCTTTGGCAATCAGTCTTTTTTAGGGTCCAACTCTCACATCTGTACATCACAACTGGAAAAATCATAGCTTCGACTATATAGACCTTTGTTGGCAAAGTGATGTTTCTGTTTTTAAATATGCTATCTAGGTCTGTCATAGCTTTGTGAAAATATAAATCTAGGGCTACTGGTGGCCACGTGTTTGGCCTCATTGTAGTGGACGCTGTGATGGGCCAGCAGACATGCTACCAGATTTAGGACTGACACGTTGCATTTACTTCCCCTAATGCTGTGAGTGTTGCCTGCTGGAGGCTTACAGCTGAGCCTTTCCTCTGAGCTAAGGGAACTCATGATATGCCCTCTTAAGCATGATACATCCTCTCCAGGTGCAACAGGCCTATATCCAGTGACTGGCTAATACAGAGTATAAAGACTTGGCTCCTGTGCCTCAGTCCTGACAACCCTGAAGAACTTCCCCGGCTTTAGGAGCCCCTAGGTGGTAAGCGGGCTAAGGCCTTTGCTGTGAAAGCACTGCAGCCCAACTTTTCCCTTAACCCAACCCCACTTCCTTCATTTTTCCAGAGCTGTTGTTCTGAAAAACACTACAAACAAATCTCCATCTTAGAGTCTGTTTTCCCAGAAAACCCGGCCTATGTCACTACGGAGAAACCCTAAACGTAGAAGGAGAAAATGAGGCTGAGCAGTGGCAGCTGAGATGGGAGACACCCAGAGGGAACCCAAATAAGACTCTGGTTCCCCAGTTCTCTGTGACTTTCTAATTGTGTGTAATCACAGCTGGTATCTTGCCATCCTGATCACGGGATGCTCAGGTGTGAATGTAATTGTCCATATATAGACCTATTAGGCTAGAGTATGAGAAATTTTACACTGATTGTACTTCTATTAATTTAGCTTAAGATTAGCTCAGCTTTTTAGCAGCCCAAAAATCTAGTTGGTTTATTAGAGCTTGTGTTTACCAAAGACTCCTACATCATTTTCTGTCAAGCCAGCAACTGCACTCTGCATCCAAACATCATTTACTCTTCTCAAAAAGCTGCCTCAGCTTTATGATTGGCAATATATCTTACCCCTTCTAAACACATGCCCCAAATGTGAGTCAAGATGTGAAAGGGGAGAGGAGGTGGCAAGGTTGCTTTTTTGAGGTTTATAATATTGAAACAGTAAATATTGAGAACACACTTCTGAATTTCTGAAACTGCACACACTGTTCACCCATTCTAGGCTCAGTCACCTTGAGAATTATAGAGCACTTTTTATAATGACTTGAAATTCTTATAGTTTTTATTTAGAACTTTTAATCAAATCTAACGTGTGTTGTGTATTTAACAAAAATCCCAGAACGTTGACTTTTCCCATAATGTAGCTATATTTGACAATTAGATGTTCTGGTGATCAAGTCCCACTGAGAAAATTGAAGTGGTGACAGATTTGGGACAAGTTTATTTTCTTTAATTTCTAATTATGAAATGTTTGGAGCTAAAGGGGACTTTAGAGACCATCTAGTACCTGAATGACAGACACCTGCCTTCCCTGACACTGTTGTTCCTAGAACCAGAGGTGAACACTGTTAACTGAATTCATCTATCTGCGCACAGAGCCTGAGTGCTTGGTCCTCTTCCCTGGAACCCAGTCATGCCCCATAGTTTTCAGCATGGCACATCAGACAGCAACAACGAATTAACTGTTTCTGGCACACTAGACGAACTGTATTTTCTCCGTCTGTCCCAATCACTCTGCTCTCTTAAAGCCATGGAATCATTGACCATAATTTATATAATGGTTAATAATTGAGCTTGAACTCCTGGTCCCCTATTCAATGTTCTCTCCATTTTCCCCCTTCTGAAAATTCTCCAATCTTTTCAATTATTATAACCCTGCAAACTGGCCAGGTATGCAGAATTCTGGCCTAACTTCAACAGGCGTGTCTTCCGGTACTGAATGTCTACATAGCTATTCCTCATCACACTCGTGATGCATATGGGAACATGGAGACCATCTGGAGGAGAAGTGGTGGAGCTAGGGCTCAGTACCCATGGGGCCTCACACAATTCAATAATAATAATAAAACACTAAGGCAAATAAGAACATGCCCTGTACCCAGTGACTCACAGCTCTAAGCTAATCCCACAGTAGCCCCACCTCACTATTAAAAACTTGAGAGAGAGAGGGGAAAATACAATTCCATGTATGTCCATCTGTTTGGTAACTACAACAACCAGCCATAAATGGAAAGTGGCTCCTTGATGTACGGTTTTGTTTGCTGTTGAAGCCATCCCTGTGGCTCCTGAGCTATTACCTGGGGGCTTAAAGAAGCAAGTGGCCCTTGAGGTATTGGTCCCCTTAAAATTCTACATGTCTCTAGCACCAGCACCACTTTCCTCATGTCAGAGAACGGCAAAGTTGTAGGGAGGACGGAAAATAACTGTCTGGCATGAGGTACCCTGGGAGCCAGTCAGAAATTACAGGATGATGTGTCAGGGTCCAGGAAAATATGGGTGTGCTGATCATGTCATGCTTTCTTCTTGGCACAGGAAGAACACACCTGAGTCTCCACCCCCCCAGAGGGTATGAAGGCAACGGAGGAATGAATCTTAGCGGTATCAAACACAACCCCATCACTTACCAGATGAGAGTGAGGCACAGAGAGAAGAGACTGGCCAAGGGGCACAGAGCAAGTACAACCGAGGTTTTTCCAAGGGCAAGCTTTTGAGAAGTAACAAGAAAGGAGCTAGGAACATGTAAACAATGATAAACTGAAATAATTTGTCCAGTGAAGCACCACTTGGTCTTTATAGAGCTGCTCTCTGTGGAAAGCAGAAGTTCCATCCCTAACCCCTACTCCACTGATGGGTCTCCTTTCTTTCCCAGCTGACTCTTACGAGGCAAAATGCTAGCTACATAGTGACTCACTTTGGAAATGGACTTTGTGACTTAGACTCTGCTTTCTAAACACTAGACCCAGCTCCTAAAGACTTTAGGGATTTTACTAGATCTACAACAAGCTGGCAAGAGGTTGTCCTTGCATTAAAGATAAACAGGTGGTTTGTGAACCAGAAAGACTATATGATACAAAAGAAGGAATTCATAATTAATCCACTGATCTTAAGCTAGGATCAACCTAAATCAAATTCCTTATGATTATACAGTGGAAGAGAGAAATAGATTTAAGGGACTAGATCTGATAGATAGAGTGCCTGATGAACTATGGACAGAGGTTCGTGACACTGTACAGGAGACAAGGATCAAGACCACCCCCATGGAAAAGAAATGCAAAAAAGCAAAATGGCTGTCTGGGGAGGCCTTACAAATAGCTGTGAAAAAAAGAAAAGCGAAAAGCAAAGGAGAAAAGGAAAGATATAAGCCTCTGAATGCAGAGTTCCGAAGAATAGCAAGGAGAGATAAGAAAGTCTTCCTCAGCGATCAGTGCAGAGAAATAGAGGAAAACAACAGAATGGGAAAGACTAGAGATCTCTTCAAGAAAATTAGAGATACCAAGGGAACATTTCATGCAAAGATGGGCTCAATAAAGGACAGAAATGGTATGGACCTAACAGAAGCAGAAGATATTAAGAAGAGGTGGCAAGAATACACAGAAGAACTGTGCAAAAAAGAGCTTCATGACCTGGATAATCACGATGGAATGTGAAGTCAAGTGGGCCTTAGAAAGCATCACTACAAACAAAGCTAGTGGAGGTGATGGAATTCCAGTGGAGCTATTTCAAATCCTGAAAGATGATGCTGTGAAAGGACTGCACTCAATATGTCAGCAAGTTTGGAAAACTCAGCAGTGGCCACAGGACTGGAAAAGGTCAGTTTTCATTCCAATCCCAAAGAAAAGCAATGCCAAATAACACTCAAACTACTGCACAGTTGTACTCATCTCACACGTTAGTAAAGTAATGCTAAAAATTCTCCAAGACAGACTTCAGCAATACATGAACCGTGAACTTTCAGATGTTCAAGCTGGTTTTAGAAAAGGCAGAGGAACCAGAGATCAAATTACCAACATCCTCTGGATCATCAAAAAAGGAAGAGAGTTCCAGAAAAACATCTATTTCTGCTTTATTGACTATGCCAAAGCCTTTGACTGTGTGGATCACAATAAACTGCGGAAAATTCTGAAAGACATGGGAATACCAGACCACCTGACCTGCTTCTTGAGAAACCTATATGCAGGTCAGGAAGCAACAGTTAGAACTGGACATGGAACAACAGAATGGTTCCAAATAGGAAAAGGAGTACATCAAGGTTGTCTATTGTCACCCTGCTTATTTAACTTATATGCAGAGTACATCATGAGAAACGCTGGGCTGGAAGAAGCACAAGCTGGAATCAAGACTGCCGGGAGAAATATCAATAACCTCAGATATGCAGATGACACCACCCTTATGGCAGAAAGTGAAGAGGAACTAAAAAGTCTCTTGATTAGAGTGAAAGAGGAGAGTGAGAAAGTTGGCTTAAAGCTCAACATTCAGAAAACGAAGATCATGGCATCTGGTCCCATCACTTCATGGGAAATAGATGGGGAATGAGTGGAAACAGTGTCAGACTTTATTTTGGGGGGCTCCAAAATCACTGCAGATGGTGACTACAGCCATGAAATTAAAAGATGCTCACTCCTTGGAAGGAAAGTTATGACCAACCTAGATAGCATATTCAAAAGCAGAGACATTACTTTGCCAACAAAGGTCCATCTAGTCAAGGCTATGGTTTTTCCTGTGGTCATGTATGGATGTGACAGTTGGACTGTGAGGAAAGCTGAGTGCTGAAGAATTGATGCTTTTGAACTGTGGTGTTGGAGAAGACTCTTGAGAGTCCCTTGGACTGCAAGGAGATCCAACCTGTCCATCCTGAAGGAGATCAGTCCTGGGTGTTCACTGGAAGGACTGATGCTAAAGCTGAAACTCCAATACTTTGGCCACCTCATGCGAAGAGTTGACTCATTGGAAAAGACTCTGATGCTGGGAAAGATTGAAGGCAGAAGAAGAAGGGGATGACAGAGGATGAGATGGTTGGATGGCATCACCAACTTGACGGACATGAGTTTGAGTGAACCTCGGGAGTTGGTAATGACAGGGAGGCCTGGTGTGCTGCAATTCATGGGGTTGCAAAGAGTCGGACACGACTGAGCAACTGAACTGGGCTGAAGCTAGGATCAATGCTCAGATGAACAACATCTTTTAATTCTCATAACAACTCCATGAGTTAAAATGATTCTTCTATGTTTTCCAAAGCTAAGGGGCAGAGATTGTAAGTAACTGAAAATGGAGTTTTGAAGAGGTTAGGTGAGTTGCCCAAGTGGGTAGAGTCAGGATTCCAAGACAAGTCATCCTGGTTTCCTCTGTCCTCCACCCTTGCTTCCCAAACCCCACACCCTACTATAGCACTTTTCACATGATCAAGGTATAATCACCTCTCTTATTTTATCAACACAGCAGTTCTTTGATGGGTGTTAGCAGAGTATTTTTCACATAAAAAATATTTTGGAGATAGAAAATCCATGTGGCCTTGACCAAACTACCTCTTTTATGTGGTTGAAGTTTTCCTTATCTATAATATGGGAGTAATAAACTCATCTACTTGATGGGTTTGCTTTAAAAATGAAATAATGTAAGCAAAAAGCTCTTTGTATAAATTGCTAAGTGTCATTCAGTGAGAAGTGAATAAGAGAATGACAGAGATGGGAAAAGGACAAGCCAAAAGCTAACCTAATGAGCTGGGTCTAGTATTAATACAAAATTATTTGCTGGCTCATAGCAAGTAATAATACTAATAGACAATATCTACATAATGCCTAAAGTTCTATGGCTTATATCAAGTTTTTGGAACATAATTCTGTTTAAACCGATAACCAGTAGCCATGGTTTCAATTTTTTCCCTTTATTTTGTATAGCTATTTATAGTTTTCAAGATGCTAATGTATATGTTAGGGAAATTGCAGCAGCCCTACATTAGAAACTTCACTTAATTCTAACAATGCTCTTCTGAAGTGGGTGCTCATTGTTATAGAAACTGAGGCATGAGGATTACTGGCCCCTGGCTCTGCAGCCAGTAAGGGGAGGAGCTGAGTTTGAACCTCTATCTGCTCTGCCTCTCAGATCCACTGAGGACCCTGCTTTCATGGAGTTACAACCTTACTGAACCCTAAGCAGATCCAGATCTCAGAGTTCCCCACTCAGGAAAGAGCAATGCTCAGTCTACAGGAGAGAGACTGAAAACTCCTTCCCCAACTCTAAAAGACTGCCCTAGAGATGAGGATAAAAGCCTTCCTGTGTGTCTCCAGGCTTCATCTCAAATGTCTTTCTCTGCCCAGTGCTGCTCTGAGTTAGGTCTCCATTTTCTTTCTCATTTTTCTACCCCATATATTTTCCCACAGTGCTTTTTCTGGACCTCTCTCCTTCAACCCTCAACTCACCCCCTGCAGTACTCTGCTCTCTCCTTTACCCCCAACCCCACTTTCCAGTTCTTCTCTCAGCCTATAACTTATTCCTCAGTTAACTCCAGCCTTACCCTCTGCATGCATCACAGCCCTCCCTGTCCTTGGACAGCCTGCAGCAAAAGGTTTGGGGAGTGGGTTCTAGAGTCTGATCCTGAACCAAAATCTAGACTCTGTTCTTAGGTGTTGTGTGACCCTGGACAAGCAAACTTTATTACTTGGTTTTTATGTAAACCTCAAAGAATCTGTCTTACAGAACCATTATGAACATTAAAGGAGATAATACTTGACAAGAGCACATAATCTGACAACTAGTATCAATGTACTTTTATGCATATCTGACTCAATCATTGGTATTACTCTTCCCCCATCCTTCTTTCAGTCTCTGGGGAAGAATTCTCTCTTTTTTTCTTTTCTCAAGCCAAACCATCCATTTCTTCAATCCTTTCCACCTTCCTGCAGGAACCTAGTCTCAGATCTACTTTCCATCTCAGCACCATTTACTTCCTCTCCTACTCACACTCACTCCTCCTTTGGACCCATCTCTGTTACAGACACCATGAGCCCCTGCTGGTAGCCCAGGCTGAACACCTGACAATCCATCTTTGTCCTTTGCCTCTACCTTACTCATTCATGGTCACCAAGTCCCCATGATTCTTCCCATGTTGCCTCCCTGGCTTTTCTCTCCTTGCACATCTCACAATCCTCCTGGCTATCAATCTCCCTTCTTTCATCACCACATCGCTCCCTTTTTGATCTTGCCCCTTTTCTCTCCATATTCTCCATCCTCGGAGAGCCCTCTCCTCTCCCTGTATGTCAGGTAGTATTTATCCTTCAGAGAAAGACTTGTCCAGGTGTCTCATCATTTAGAGTCCATGTTCAAGTCTTCCCAGTTTTCAAATGATATGATTATATATTTATGTTTTTTTCACTGACTTAAAATCATCTCAAATACATATCTCATATGTCTACATACCCTCTTACAATGCCTTAGAGTGCCAAACACAGGAAAAGTTTCTGCAAATATGCACTGATTGATTGGTAAAGGATCTATCTGCAAGCTTTAGGAAAAAGGAAGCATCTGAATAATAGCTAACATTTTCTCCATCCTTATTATGTGCTAGGCAATAGAATAAGTGCAGGAAAAAATAAAATAAAAGAATAGCATCTATGTGCCCAACATCTTATGTGCATTGTTCATTTAATCTTCATAACAGCCATATGCAGCAAGTATACACCCATGATATCCATTTTGTAAACATGGTCCGCTATCACAGCAGAAATGAATATTAGGGCTGGGCACATTTTGATCTACCAATTAATTCAACTCAGTGTTTATTAAGGCCTCTCATCTCCTTTTTTCCCCCAAGATCTACAGAATCCTAAAAATGACTGCAGATGCTTCAGGAAGTCAAGTGACTATGTAGTCTAAGGTTTTCTAGCCTGAGTACCTTTGCCACTGCCTGCAAACCAGAAAATGCCTAAAATTCAATATAAACAACAGCAAAGAACCCCTTAAAGCTATATTTAGGAGCCATAGAGACTATAGATTCTTCATAAGGAAAAAAGTTGGCATGCTGAAGGTTAAAATTGCATTTCACCTTTAAAAATAATAATAGTAAACATAATAAGCTTTCATGACTATCAAACTGAAATACTCTAATGAAAGTTAAGTGTCTCAAAGTTTTAGTGAGTTGTGCTAATCAGAACTAGGAGGAATCAAGTTTACCTGCCTTTTATTTTTAAAGTCCTGTACTTGTGCCAGTGGGCTATGGAATGATAAATAAAATACTATTCCTTTCTTCCCAAATGTATAGTCTAGCAGTTAGGTTACTGAGCTAAGTGAAAAAATAAAAATGCTCAGGCAGCCCTATCTATTAAAACAATTAGCTGTGTGGGAGAGAAACATAAATAAGAGGACCAGTCACTCACTAAACCATGCAAATGTCCATTTGAACCTTGACTAAGCGTTTTTATTTATTCACTTATCCCATAAATATTTCTTGAATTCCTACCATGTGCCAGCCATTCTTCCAGGCTCTGGGGATAGAGTGATGAAGAAGGGAAGCAAAGTCCCTTCCATTTTGGGTCTTACATTCTTGTGAGAGAGGAAGAAAAGGAATAAATAATGATTGTATGGTACAATAGAGGTAGTGGCAAAAGTATGGAGAAAAAGCAGCAGTACATGGAGCCAGAAAGAAGCCAATGGAGGGACTAGGGCTTGAGGTCCATAGGTTTTGGATGACGTCACTGCAAAGATGATCTGCAAAAGAATCCTGGGCAAAGAGAGGGAGTGAGCTGTGTGGGGAATGTGAGCATCCCAGGTGGAGGGGACAGCAAGTGCAAAGACCCCCCAAACAAGAGTAAACTGGCATCCTTGAGGGAAAGCCAGTGTGACTGGAAAGATGTAAGAAGGGGATGAAAATCAGGTTGGGCAGATCACTGGGCTCCTGAGAGGCTCTATTCTCTTCTGCATGGTTTGGAAAGCCATTGAAGGGTTCTGGGCAAAGGAAGACCATGCAATCTACACTTTTAAAAGACTACTCGGACTTTCCTGGTGATCCACCTGCCAATTCAGGGGACACGGGTTCAATCCCTGGTCCAGGAAGATACCACATGCCACGGGACAACTTGACTCATATACCACAACTACTGAGCCCATGCTTAGAGCCCACAAGCCGCAGCTACTGAGCCCACTTGCCTGGGAGCCTATGCTTTTCAACTAGAGAAGCCTTGGCAATGAGAAATCCATGCACTGCAACTAGAGAGTAGCCCCTGCTCACCACAATTAGAGAAAGCCCATGTGCAATAACAAAGACCCAGTGCAGCCATAAATAAATAAAATTTTTTAAGGCTACTGTAACTGATTGTTACTGATTGTTTCATG
Organism: Capra hircus; assembly: GCF_001704415.2. Lineage (NCBI taxonomy): Eukaryota > Metazoa > Chordata > Mammalia > Artiodactyla > Bovidae > Capra > Capra hircus. Next base: position 50,211,383 of record NC_030814.1, on the reverse strand, counting down.
GACAGAGCTGTCCATGAAAGACCAGGTGATTTCTAAAATAATAATAAAGTTTTGTTCTTGTCATGATCCATCTGAGATGATCTCAGATCATGGATCCCAGTGCAGAAAAGACACAGGAAGGAGGAAGCCATTTTTTGTGATGGCAAATACATGTAGTGATGCACGCAGAAGCCAGTAAGCAGTGTAACTTAGTATTTCCCAAAGAATCTTATGCTAACAGTAGTTTCAAGGTGTGTGAATAAATGTTACACAGTAAATGGTAGGGTCAGCCTGAGAAATGCTCCATTTCCCTTTTCACTAGAGCTTTCTTAGAATCTTCAGGGTGCTCTTTTGCAGAAGGACTGCAATAAGACTGAAGTTGGCAGGGTTCTCCAACCTAATTCAACCACAGGACTCTTCACGTGAAACATGCATTGGAAAACCCAAGGGTAACAACTTCAGCTTAAAACCAGCTAAGACCTATTTGAAGGGATGTAATGAGTAACAGACCTTGAATCCAGGGATTGGGCATTTTGGGTTAATATAAAGCTAATGTAAACTTACCAGAGCTCATAACAAATAAAAACATGAGAAGGTCACTTTCAGTGTCCTGTTTAGAACTATAGGTGGAGCAAGGTCTCCAAACATTCCACAGAGTTTGCAAGATGATCCACTGGAATGTGGGAAGAAAAAATATCATGTCAGTTTTATACTGTTTCAAAAACCCATAAAAGAAGTTAATATTCTAATGCTTAATACATGGGTTGAAAGTAGCACATATGATTTATAAATACATACATTGGGTTTGAATGTTATGGATAAGGATGTATGTCTGATCACAACAATCTTGGAGGTTGCTAGATTAGATGACTGGAAAAGGAAATGCACGGTGCTTGCATCAAGATATGGTTGTGAAAGTGAAGAAGGACTAAAATCAGGGACCTGATGGGAGTGGCATTTGGCAGGAGAGGCTGTTAGGGAGATAGAGGTGGTCAGCTGCAGCAGGTATGACACAGAGGATGTAGAATGGAATGAATGATGACTCCAAGCCTAGGAGCTCTGGAGATTACTGAAGTTTCTGTTGGGGAAATTGAGAAAGAATAGAACAAAAAGGCCAATCAATCATTATGCAACCTTAACTGTATGCAGCAGGAACTGTGTTATTTAGCCCACTCTCCAGACCATTATAAGTGTTCAACACATGCTGACAAGATGAATGAATGCGTGAATGAGTATATGCAGAGGACTCGGCAAAAAAAAAATATAGAGCAGGAAAATCTGGGCAAAATGAAAATAATCTAGATCAAGACCTCACACCATTATCATTTCCTTAAAAATCATAAAACATCTCTGATATTTATTAAATTGTTTCAACATGTGATCGATACTATTTTCAAAAGAACAATTTCACACTATTATCATTTCCTTAAAAAATTATAAAATATCTCTGATATTAAATTGTTTTAACATGTGATCAATACTATTTTCAAAAGAACAATTTCTTGAACATATCTGTTTTGAGGATAGCCTTTAAAAGTTATGTCATATATATTCATTGTAGAAAAATCAGAAAATGTAGCTAAAATCCAAAAAAAGGGAAAAAAAATATAGCTTATCATATCACCATCCAGAAATAACCCATACCTATTTTTACAAACATGTGCTTAGACTATATACACTACTTTGTAATTTTTACTCAACAGTATGTTCTGAGTATCTATGCAGGGCAATGAATGGGCTTTCATGAAGTCATTTTCAACACATTCCATCAAATGGAGCTATTACAACCAATGCTCAATCAACCCTCTATTATTATTTTAGAAAGCTCATTTTTGCTAGTTTGTTTCATTATAAAGGTGCTGCAGTAAAGACACAGCAACAATATCTTATCTTTATTCTTAATTAGTTCCACAGACATAATACCTGGAGGTTGAGTTACTGAGTCATTTTAAACATCTTTGATTTACAGTTTCAAATTGTTCTATGGCAATTTTGAATGAGATTTCATAATTTTTGTGAACTCTATAGCTTACACTGCACTTTCTCCTATACTCAGACCCTGCTTGATTTCTGTGGCAACCCCCATGAGCAGGTATTGCTGTCTGTGCTGAACAAATTAAAAGAATTTCTCAGAAGTCATGAGCCTTTCTCAAGGTTACTCAGCACTCACATTGAGCTTCCATGAGGGCCCTCTCTACATCACTGCATGAAATGACAACATGTCAACAAAAAAATATAGTACCCTGATCTGTACTTTCCTCTTCAACAGCAAAACACACTAGCTCAAGTTTCTAATGAGGGTGTTTCAAAATTAAACAATACTTAGATATTGCCTATTTGACATTGAATTCTCTTTCCTTGTAGAGAAGCTTTCTTGGTATCTTGCCAAATAACTAAACTTTGTTCTGAGTCAGTCCATTTGATAAAATACAGTTGTTTATAACTGGTGCTCAGTTGCTGGTATCTTATGGTGTTTGGATATTCTTGTTTACATTTAAGCAGAAAAAGGATCAGAGAAATACAGAGCTCAAAAGAGCTTTGCAGATGATTTCAACTACATCCTGGCTAGTGGAGAGAAGAAAGTCTGTGTTTGATTGGGAAGTGACTTGCCCAAGGTTACAGTCAGTTAATAGCACAGGCTCAGAGAAGAGTCTCCCAATCCCTAGTCAGAACTCTAGTTAGCATCACAGATTCTTGTGATTAGTTTGTACCTAAAAATCATAGTCTATACACATAATTTAGCAGCTGAAGAAACACAGCAAGGGGAAGTAACTTACTCAATGATACACAAGAAATTAATAGTAGAACTTGATATGACCCAGGTATCCTGATTTCCAGTTATAAGGCTGATCCCAGACTCTACTCTGCCCCAACAGAATCCACACCAGGACCAAAAGCCAGGACCAGGGTGGGTTGGATGAGGCATTCACCTAAAGGGCACCTTTTAATGGAACACTAAGATAATATTTTCATGCAATATTTTTTAAAAATCAAAATTAATACAGAACATTTAAAATGAACAAAATATTTATATTTTAAAACAAGATAGTATCCAACCTTGCTTTTGCATGATTCACTTCACTCACCTCACTCTAATTCTGGTCTTTATTTAAAATTTGGATATTTTGCTCATCATGGATATGTTTGCATTAACTTGGGCCTGAGGCGAATGCCTCACTCACCCCACCCTCATTCCAGCCCTGTCTGGGGACATCCACCTGGGTCTGAAGAGACCTTACAAGTAAGTTTTCAGTGCTGGGACATATTGCTCATAAGGAGCTACAGGCTTATGATTAATGGGACCAATTTCTTGGACAGAATAGACCTCTAACTGGGTCCTGGGGCCACGGGAAAGCAGCAACTAAAGAAACTGTTTCTGGACCTAAAGTTGTTAATAACTTAATTTCTCATGATACTAGCTTGAGCCCTTCAAAGATTAACCATTTAGCAATCTGTAAAGTTTAGTGCTTAATTTCATAAATCAGCTGTTAAAGCCCTGGGTGTGATGAACTGGTTTGTCAACTAGTACGAAAGAAATATAGGCCTACATTTTAATTGACCACAAGCTCAACATGAGCCCATGATGAGAGGTGACTGCCAGAAACACAAATAGAATCTTGGGTTGTACACATGGGCTCACAGTATTCAGGAGCTGAGAGCCTAATTCCATGGGAAGTCAAAGCCAAGAGAACATATTTTGGACTCTCTGCAGGAAAGGCTCAGGGTTGCTATTTAAGGCTGGAAGGGTGCTTGTTATGGCTTGAATTGTCTCCCACATATGAAGTTAAAGTCCTAAACCCCAGTACCTGTGAATGGGACCTTATTTAGAAACCAGGTCTTTGCCAATGAGAAAGTTATGGTTAAGGTCATTAGGACAGATCCTAATTGGGTATGACTGGCATCCTTATGAAAAAGGAAATTTGGACACAGAAACAAACACACACACTGGGGAAACATCATATGATGATGAAGGCAGAGATCAGGATGAAGTATCTACAACCAAGGGATGCCAGAGATTGCCACCAAGCTGAGAGGAAAGAGTAGCAAATTTCTCCTCAAAGTACTCAGAAGGAATTGACCCCTTTGATCTTGGGCTTCCAGCCTCCCAAACTGTGAGACAATGGCTTTTTGTTATTTTAAGACACCCAGTTTATGACAGCTCAGGGAAACTAATACAGTGGTTTGGACAGCATTTGGCCCAGAAGCACCCTTGTCCCTGCAGGGAATTGAGACAACCCCTCCTTTCAGATTCTCATAGACAAAGTCATTCTCAGGTTCATCACAGGGCTCAGCACAGTCCTTGACATGTGGTGACTATTCATTTAGAAAGAAGTGAATTTCAAAACAATTTCCACTATTGTTAGGGGGGGGAAAAAAGAAAAGGTTGATATACCAGGTTACTTTCCTTCAACTTCACATTCATATTAAGCATGAACCATTTTAACCTCATTTTATTTTCAGGATATGAATCATAGGATGCCAGACACATGTCATAGACATTATGGAGCTCAGCTCTCCACTCTACAGATGAGGAAAATCAGATTTTATTGAGGAAGGGACTAGTTCTTTCCATATGCATGTCTCCCTTCCGTTTGGTGGAACCCTTTTTCTTTCATCATTACATTAACATGTCTTCTAGTACTCTGCTGTCATTGACAGCTTAAAAGTTAAGTGAGAAATCACTCCAGTTCACCAGAAGTTAGGAAAGATATGATGCCCATGGGTGGTTCTCCTGTAAGAACAGAAATATCTAATATTTAGGGGGAATTTATTTATGCCAGGCTACCTGCTGAAAGTACTTCAATTGAATTATCACATTTAAGGCTCACAGCAATGCTACTAGGTAGGTTTTATTTTTTCCCTCACTTACAGGTGAGTAAGACAAATCCAGAGATGTAAAACAACTCCCCAAGTGGTGGAGTTTAGATTTAAACCAAAGTTTGGGTTTTGAGGTCCATGTTCTTAACCTGCTCTGCTGGGCTGGGACTGAACAGGCTTGTGAGGTCATATAAAGCAGTGGAAAGATGTCTTGGCCAGGAATCGGGGAACTTAGGGGACATCTGGGCCAGCCATGAACCTGCTTGGAACCTCAAATATATCTTTGCACCTCCCTAGGCCCTAATTACCTCATCTGCAAATCCAAATGACTGGATGTTGAGATTTTTCTTAGTGAGCCATAGCTTTATTCATTAATTCCACAAATATTTATTGCATGTCCATTATGTGATAGGCACCATTCCAGACACTGAGAATATAACAATAACCAATATAAACAAAATTCCTATATTCATGGAGCTTGTATTTTAGGCGTATTGAGGGGGTGAGGATTAAAAAGTTGAAAGTTTCAGAAAAAGATAAGCCCATGAAGAAAATAAAGTAAGGATAGAGATTGAAAGTGACAAACTATTGAAAATGCCTCAAATTTAAACTAGATGCATATGGAAGCTTGGTTTACGCCTGTCCTCTCTATCAGTAAATCTTTAATCATGAATCCAGCTTCATAATTTAATTTTAGTATCATGTGGTCTCAAATTATATAATTTGCTCAGGTTTAATCGTGAATATTAACTGTTTTAAGCCTATTTGAAAGGCTCCTGGCCGGAGTAGGTTACACAAAAGGAGAAACAATGGATGGTATGTTAGTTACTTGGGTTAAAAATATCTCTACTGAAAGATTGCAGATGATCTGGGGTCATTCAGATTGCATTTGATCCAAGAAATGGTCTTTGAGGCCCACAGATTCTCCCTTTTACAGGCCTCTAACGTTCATTCATTTCTCTCCGTGTTCACCACCACTGCTCATGTCAAGGCCGTCAGCATCCTCCGTCTCTGCCTCCATGCTCACCCTCCTCCAATTCATTCACCGCATGGTGGCCAGGGCTGTGTTTCTAAAATGGAAATGTTATCACGCTACTGTCCTCCTGAAGTCCCCCGAATGGTGGCTACATCGCTCACAATGGTGGTGGTTTCAAATTTATATGCATTTGCCAAATTTCATACAGCTGCACACCTAAAGAGAGTATATTTTACTGTGTGTAAACTACATCTCAATAAATCTGACTTTAAAAATCTCTATCATAGGCGTTGCTCTCCAGGTAAAAATCGAACTTTTCACAGGGTGATGGTATTACATAGTAGGTTAGATATTCCTTCTCAGCCTGAATTCAAAGTCCAGCCTCATAATATCACTTACTAACTGTATAATCTTAAACCCCTTATTTGTCAAAACAAGGTAATAATACTACCCACGTTTTAGACTTGTCATGAAGTTTAAATGAACTAACTCCTATAAAGCACTTAGAACAGGCTCTGTTAAATATATAATATTTCTAACAAACCTTATAATACTCTTCAAGATTAGAACCTATATTAGTTTGAAAGGGTTGCCATAACAAAGCACCATGGACTCGGTGGCGTTAGCAACAGAAATTTTTGCCTCACAGTTCTGGAGGCTAGAAGTCCAAGATCAAGATGTTGGCAAGGGGTCGCCAAGATATTGGCAAGATCAAAATGTTGGTTCCTCCTGAGACCTGGGAGGGAGAATCTGTCCCAGGCCTGTCTCCTAAATTCTGGTGGTTTTCTGGCATTCTGTCATTCCTTGGCTTAACAATACATCACCTCGATATCTGCCTTCATCTTTCAAGGCATTTTTGCTGTCTCCAAATTTCTCCCTTTTCATAAGGACACCGCATCGCTCGGGGTCTTCCCACTCTGCCATCTTGGCCCCTTCTCTCCCTTTTAGTTTCACCTTAATATTTGCCCTTTGGTATTTTAATGGAATTAAAATTTTCTTACTCCTATTACATGTGTGTCCAGAGGCTTAATATTTTCCCACAAGCAAATAAGACTGCTTCCCCGCCCCCCCAGTCTTTTTCTTTCTGTGCTTCCATGTGGTCATGTGGTTTCTATTACTATGTCTTCGTGGTTACTAATCTTTTATTTCTGTAATATATAACCTGCTCTTAAATCACCCTGTTAATTTTATATTTGATATGTCATATTTTTTTGGAGAAGGAAATGGCAACCCACTCTAGTATTCTTGCCTGGAGAATCCCATGGACAGAGGAGCCTGGTGGGCTACTGTTCATGGGATTGCAAAGAATTGGACATGACTGAGTGACTAAGTATTCATATTGTAGGGATCTACCTTATTCCAGTATGACCTCATTTTAATTTAACTAATTGCAGCTATAGCAATCCTATTTCCAAATAAGGTCACATTGTGAGATTGGAACTTCAACATATAAATTTTAGGGAGAAAAAATTCAATCTATAACAGGCTCTGACATGTTCTTTTACCATTTTTGCCCATAATATCTCTTCCAACAAACTACAACAGTCACCAATTTGTTTGGCAAACTCTTACTCATCCCTCAAGTTTCAGTTAGTGCTTTCTTGGAGAATTCCTCCCTAACATTTTGCAAATCCATCAATTATAGAAGAGCTTTTTCAGATTCTTCTAGTGTCCCTGTGCTTATGCCTCCCGCAGACTTTATCTCTTTGCACTGTACTTGCCTGTGTACTGCTTGTCTCAGCACAAGACTGCAAGAATCTTCTCGACAAAAATTCCCTAAAATTTTTTCTCAGAACACAATTTTTTGTTGAATTCATGAATATTAAGATCTCTTTCCAGATTCTGGGCATCATCTATTTTGTTTCTCTGGATGTTTAGAGGAAGAAAGTTAAAAAAAAAAAATAGAAAGCAAAATTTTTAAAGCAGCATATCGGTTCAAATTTGCACTCATCTCACAAGGTAGTAAAGTAATGCTAAAAATTCTCCAAGCCAGGCTTCAGCAATACGTGAACCGTGAACTTCCAAATGTTCAAGTTGGTTTTAGAAAAGGCAGAGGAACCAGAGATCAAATTGCCAACATCCTCTGGATCATCGAAAAAGCAAGAGAATTCCAGAAAAACATCTATTTCTGCTTTATTGACTATGCCAAAGCCTTTGACTGTGTGGATCACAATAAACTGTGGAAAATTCTGAGAGAGATGGGAATACCAGACCACCTGACCTGCTTCTTGAGAAACCTATATGCAGGTCAGGAAGCAACAGTTAGAACTGGACATGGAACAACAGAATGGTTCCACATAGGAAAAGGAGTACATCAAGACTCTATATTGTCATCCTGTTTCTTTAACTTATATGCAGAGTACATCATGAGAAATGCTGGGCTGGAAGAAGCACAAGATGGAATCAAGACTGCCAGGAGAAATATCAATAACGTCAGATATGCAGATGACACCACCCTTATGGCAGAAAGTGAAGAGGAACTAAAAAGCCTCCTGATTAAAGTGAAAGAGAAGAGTGAAAAAGTGAAAAACTCAACATTCAGAAAACGAAGATCATGGCATCTGGTCCCATCACTTCATGGGAAATAGATGGGGAAAGAGTGGAAACAGTGTCAGACTTTATTTTGGGGGGCTCCAAAATCACACAAATGGTGATTGCAGCCATGAAATTAAAAGACGCTTACTCCTTGGAAGGAAAGTTATGACCAACCTAGATAGCATATTCAAAAGCAGAGACATTACTTTGCCAACAAAGGTCCGTCTAGTCAAAGCTATGGTTTTTCCAGTGGTCATGTATGGATGTGAGAGTTGAACTGTGAAGAAAGTTGAGTGCCGAAGAATTGATGCTTTTGAACTGTGGTGTTGGAGAAGACTCTTGAGAGTCCCTTGGACTGCAAGGAGAGCCAACCAGTCCATTCTAAAGGAGATCAGCTCTGGGTGTTCTTTGGAAGGAATGATGCTAAAGCTGAAACTCCAGTACTTTGGCCACCTCATGCGAAGAGTTGACTCACTGGAAAAGACTCTGATGCTGGGAGGGATTGGGGGCAGGAGGAGAAGGGGATGACAGAGGATGAGATGGCTGGATGGCATCACCGACTGGATGCACATGAGTTTGAGTGAACTGCAGGAGTTGGTGATGGACAGGGAGGCCTGGCATGCTGTGATTCATGGGGTCACAAAGAGTCAGACACGACTGAATGACTGATCTGATCTGATCTGATTAGTTCAAATTTAGTTTGAAGATAGGTATCCATGATAGTTATTTCCAATAAAAGGTATTTAATATAGCGACTTAGTTGCACAGTGTTTGGAAGGAACGGAAGGCAAAAAGAGAATGCAGAGAAAATTCAGATATTAATGACTGCAAGAAGCAGCTACTACCAATAGGGCTGAGGGAATAGAAGGGAAATGGAAATGTTACCAAAAAACTCAGAGTTAGAGGAGGGTTGTCAGGCATGGCTTAAATATCAGGATCTCTGTGGCTGTAGCTTGGACCTCTGATTTGGAGAACACCATAGGTGATAGATACAGGATGTGCTAAAGGTTGCTGGAGAAGGCAGTGGCAACCCACTCCAGTACTCTTGCCTGGAAAATCCCATAGATGGAGGAGCCTGGTGGGCTGCAGTTCATGGGGTCGCAAAGAGTCAGACATGACTGAGTGACTTCACTTTCACTTTTCACTTTCATGCATTGGAGAAGGAAATGGCAACCCACTCCAGTGTTCTTGCCTGGAGAATCCAGGGATGGGGAGCCTAGTGGGCTGCCGTCTATGGGGTCGCACAGAGTCGGATACAACTGAGGCAGACTTAGCAGCAGCAGCAGCAGCAAAGGTTGCTGGAGATAGAGCCATGACTGTCCACTGCTGTCAGACGGTGGGTATCAAGATACCCAACAAGGAAGTCCAGGCAATGTAGTTTGCAGACTCCTAGCCCCAGCATCACAGAGCATGGATAAGAAGGTGGGATAGGAACTGAAAGTCAATGGATACATAAAAAGCACAAACCAGGAACCTGATATAAAGATAAACAGATTTCACATAATTACGAAAGATTTCCTGCCAACAGCTTTCAAATCCCAGCTCTGTCACAAGTTGACTGTGTCCCTAGGCAAGCAGCTTCCCTCTGCTGAGCTTCAGGTTCCCCACCCATGGCAGCGGGAAGGAACTTGATGATCCCTCAGGGCCTTTCTAACTATGAGCAGGGATTTGACAGCAGAAGCACTAGGGAGTTGTTGGGGGTTTCTGAATGATGTTGCCACTCTAGAGGATCCAATCTCAGGCTTTAGCCATCACATAAATATGACATTTCCTTTTTCCCATTCTGCAGCTACTGTTTACATGATCCAAAGAAGGCAGAGGAAGGAAGCAAGGGCTGAATTTCTCCAATATGGTGACTCTCTTAGACAAACTGATCCCAAAATAGCCATTAAAGGGAACATTTCCCATTTACTTGAGTGATCAAGTAACTGAAATGCAGGGTGGGGAGGTCAGGGTAGGGAGGAGCAAGTAGGAGGAGGCAAGTGAAAAGGGCAAACATTTCTTTGCACACAGAGCCTAAGTCTACTGTGTGTCTGATCCACAGTAACAATATTTCTCCAGTCCTCTTGGCCAGGCCTTGCTCTCTGCCTCCCATGGTCTTGCTGGGAGTTCAACCATGATGTAGAAGATTCTGTTCAAGTCTCAGCACAGCCACACACTAGTCAGGAGACCTAAAGCAATTCATTTATTTTTGCCTCCTGTGAGCCTTATTTTCCTTGCCTGCAATTCTGCCTGCCTCTCATGATCGTAAGTATCAAATGAGCTAAACTGTGTGGAAGAGTCTGCTCACTGTGGGTGATGTTTATAAAAGTATAGTCGTTTAAAAAAAAAAACACATAAAGCATTAAAATGCATTTGTAAAAATGTACTAAGTATACTTAAGATTTTTGCACTTACATGTACGCTTTTTACTTCAATAAAACAACTACCCAAAAAAGAAAACTAAGTAAAAAGGCGGTTGAAATTTAGTTTATGAATTAAATAGTATTGTGTGATAAGAAATGATCTACTTAGATAACAAAGCCTATACACTACTGTGCTTAGTCATGTACGACTCTTTGCAACCCCATGGACTGCAGCCTGCCAGGCTCTATCCATGGGGATTCTCCAGGCAAGAATACTGGAGTGAGTTGCCATGCCCTCCTCCAGGGGATCTTCCCAACCCAGGGATTGAACCCAGGTCTCCAGTATACCAGGTGGATTCTTTACCATCTGAGCCACCAGGGAAGTCCAAGAATACTGGAGTGGGTAGCCTATCCCTTCTCCAGGGAATCTGCCTGGTTTGATTCCTGGGTCTCCTGCATTGCAGGCAGATTTTTTATCAACTGAGCTACCAGGGAAGCCCCAACAAAGCCTATAGTGTAACTCTATAAAGCAGAGATAAATATTCTGGATTTTATAAACATAGCTAAAATTCTGTAGGTAGATCATTTACTTTATTCTAGCTTTACAAAAAGGATGAATGTTTAGTGCAGAAAACTTGGGAACCATAGGAATGCACAGAGAAGAAAATAAAAATTAATTATAATGTCACCCCCGTATACAATTAAGATGTCTCTGTAAATTACAAATGCTACTGGACCAGGAGGGTCTGACTGGTGACAGTGTTCTTTATTCTTTTTCCTCTTTTCTATTGATACTTCTTAACAGATTCAGGAATCAAAAATTCTTGTAAGCCAGGTGGCAATGCAAAGGTCTATAGAAACCTCACAGGTGGGATATCAAGTGAAACACCATTACAAGTGTGATGATAAATGGCAGCAGAAAGGAAAGGACTGTTGGGGAGTGGTATAGGCTGTGGCAAACTCCAGACCATGTGCCCCAAAGGAACACATGGTCATTCTTCTATATTTCCAGACAAGTTGAGTGTATAAATATGTGAAAGCCCCCAATTTTCAAATGTTAGTGCCTAAATAATGTGTTAACTCTCTAAGCCAATCCAAAGACATATGCAGGTCAAATGTGGTCTATGGTATCCATTTGAAACCTCTGCTAACAACAAAGAGAGTAGAGCTGGGTTCATTGAAGGTCTTAGCCAGGGAAGCAACTGGAACAGAAATTTCTGAGGCAGCTGGTATGAAGGAGAGATTGGAATGGGAAGAAACTAGAGGTATTAGAAAGACAATATTCCAGGTGAGTAATGACTGGTGCCTTTACTGGGGCCGTGGAAACTGGGGGGATGGTCAGTAGTTTTGAGAGAACTGAGGCAGGGAGGGGGCAGGATGCCAAGAAGGGCGCCAATGTTGCAGTTTTGCCTAGAGCCCCAGGGACCCACTGTTCAAGTTTGAGGAAGGAAACGCCTTGTTTGATAACAGAAGACTGTAGAGGAGGAACTGCTTAGTATTAGCGACACCTCCTCCCAAAATAGCAAAATGACTAAATAAGCCGCCCATTAGTGGGGTTGAGGGAAGAGCTGAGAAGGTAGCAGAGAGGGAAGGGCATGTGGGCTGAGTGGTCTGGATCAGAGGTCAAGAGAAGAAAGGAGGAACAAAGTCAGAACCAAGTTCTGTACCTTGAAGGGACTGGGGATGCTTAGTCTGAAGAAGAAAAGGCACAAAGGAAACAGTAATTGGCTGGTGTGCTGACAAAAAAGTATTTGCTGAGCATCTACCTGTGTCAGGGTTCCAGCTGGTGCTGATGTTTTGGGGCAACAGTGATAAGCAAAAACAAATAAAACTGATGTTGTGCTTAAGAGAGTCTTCTGGAAAGATATTGAGTGAATAATCGCACAAACAATAAGTGATGGCAAGGAGGGGGATATAGTGTTCTGAGGGTGTGTCCCAGAGGGTGGGGACCTGTACTTCCATAGGAAATGATGATTCATCTGAGAACTAAGAGATGAGTAAGCGCTAATGATACAAACATAGGGGAGGAAAGGCTTATAGGCTTCTGGAACAGCATGTGCAAATACCTAACTCACAGGAAGGACTGAGGAGGCCAGTGTGGTGGGAGCACCGATGAGGGACATGGGGGCCATCTTCAAAGGCCCACAGGGCTGTTGAGTGGAAGAAAGACAAGGTTTGTTCTATGCAGTCTGCAAATGCATCCATTAGGGGTGGACACAGTTTCCGTAAGAAACTGATGGGGGTGCTTAGGATCTGTTGTTTGCTTTTGGTTAAAATAAAACTTCAGTTCATTTCAGATGTCCCAGACCCTGTTCTAAATAACTGTCTCATGAGTCTACACAATAGCCTCAGAAAGTACATGTGCCCTTAACTACTGCTGTGTAACAAAGACCTGCCAAACTCTGGCTTAAACAGCAGTCATTTTATCATCCCCTCTCTTGACTATGAACAGGGTTCAGCTGGGTGGATCTTCCTTGGGGCTTGTCATGCATTTTCAGCCAGCTGGTGTCTGGGGCTGAGCTAGAATGGCTGGAAGAGCAAAGGGCATATCTCTCCAAGGGGCTTCTCTACCTCGTAGTTAGCTTGGACTGCCTCTTCACATGAGGTCTCCAGGCAGTTATAGAGCAGAGGTTTTCCTCCAGAGTAAGTCATTCCGGAGAGATAGACAGAAGTTGCCAGTCTTTATGAAGACTAGCCCCCAGAATGCCACAGTGTCACTGCTGATGTATCCATTGGTCACAGCAGTCACAAATCAGACCAGATTCAAAGAGATGAAAGAATAAAGCCCATCTTCTGATGGGGCAATGCATGTGAATAAAGAGGGAAGGAATCAATGATGACTGCGTTGGAGATAAACCACCACAATACTACTGTACAGATGAAGGGACTGAAGCCAAGAAAGAAAGCTGCCAAGATCACAAAGCCAGCTGCAAGTAGGAGAAGTAGGATGCAGACCCAGGTCTACATGACCCCAAAACATCCTGCATTTTAAGCCCTGAGACATTCCTTTAGGGGCAGGATGGAGCAATAAGGAAAACCCTGCATTCTGCTCCCAGTATGGCCTCTAACTTGCTATGCGACATAGACAAGCTCCTTCCCGCCATAGGCCTCAGGCTCCTCTTCTATGCAGTGAGAGCCAGGTGGCTCCAGGATTCTGAGGGTCTGAGAATCTGTACTGCTTCCTCTGAGCTGGGTGGGCACCAGCTGGCTCCTTCTCCCACTTAGCCCATCAGCCTGTCATCTCCACAGCCAAGCAGTAGCCTCCGTTGTCCCTCCTTGCCTTTCCTCTTAGCAACACTCTGCTTTGCTCTCCTAGCTGCTCTTTTTACCCAGCCCCTCCTCCACTTTCCCGTAGTAACCATAACCAGTAAACAATGCCTCAGGTCTCTCCTCTTCAACAGCCACCCTTAAGGGCTAGTTTCTCTTGACAAGGGACTTCATAGAGGCTGAAGCCAATATCTTTTTCATGCCAGACAACACAGTAGACTTTGCAGCTCTTTGCAAATAATCAGTAGGTCACAAGCATATGTCAAATGAAAGCTTGCATAAATGAACCCATGGTCTTATTTTGCACAAACTGCCAAGCTGTACACTAGACAGCAAATTCATTGAGGACAGGAACTGCAGCTGATTTATTCATCATTATATCAGCTATAAAAAGAAACTGGGCCAGAGTGGGTAATCAAAACATATTTGTTGGTTGCACCAGCTAACATATTTTTTAATCCCTGATGTTCAGTTCTGTAAGTTTCCACTTTATGGTGCAATTCATCTTCAAACATATTTAGGCTTAAGTTACCCTTCTTTGTCTACTCTCCTCTGTCATTCTGATTTTTTTTCTCTTCTTTTTGGTCTTTGTGAGTCTAGTCCTGGTTTTTGGTTTGTTTTTTTTTTTTTCCCTTCCCCTAGGAATATTCCTTTCCAACTTAAGCCACTGAAATGTAAGCTAGCCTACGTGCCTGTTCCTCTCCTGTTCAGTCTCAAGTAAAACGCAAGAATAAAAAGTGAGAAGGAAGATTGAGAATCAGAAGCCCTGGCTTCCAACCCATTCCTCCAACTATCTTTGCAATATTTCTCAACTTTCTTTCTTATCATAGGTCTCAGTCTCCCCACTCATACTATAAGAGGGTTGGAATAGCTTTTTAATGGGTATCTTTTTAGCAATGGAAGGATTGTACAAATCTAATTGTATGCAGAGGCAAGATGAAGTAAAAAAGTGAAAATGTTAGTTGCTCAGCCGTGTCCGACTCTTTGTGACCCCATGGACTGTAGCCCACAAGACTCCTCTGTTCATGGAATTCTTCAGGCAAGAATACTGGAGTGGGTAGCCATTCCCTTCTCCAGGGGATCTGCCCAAGCCAGAGATTGAATCTGGGTCTCCTGCACTGCACGTAGCCTTTTTGCCATCTGAACTGCCAGAGAAGCTCTGCAGAGGCAGGATATAGAAACTACAACTACAAGGGGAGCAGCGCTGGTTGGGGTGGGGACCCAGGACCTTCCACCACCTCCCTGTGTCTGTGGCTGCCTCTGAAGGTCCTCTACTGAAGTGGGGGCTCCACTGAGCTCGGCCATCCTAAGGGCACTCCCATTTCAAGGTGGAATAGTCCTGTTAACTCATCGCACTGTGAAAAATGGCCACATCAGTAGAGATACATACTCAGTGAGTCAGACTCAGTAGTGTCAGACTCTTTGCAACCCCATGGACTGTATATGAATTCTCCAGGCCAGACTACTGGAGTGGATAGCCGTTCCCTTCTCCAGGGGAATCTTCCCAACCCTAGGATTGAACCCAGGTCTCCCACATTGCAGGCAGATTCTTTACCAGCTGAGCCACCAGGAAAACCCAAAAATACTAAACTGAGTAGCCTATCCCCTCTGCAGCGGATCTTCCTGACCCAGGAATCTAACCGGGGTCTCCTGCATTGCAGTTGGATTCTTTACCAGCTGAGCTACCAGGGAAGCCCCAGATACACACTCATGCACACTCCAAATAGAAGACAGGCTGGCCACAGAAACTGCTTTAACAAGCTTTGTCTTCTCTCTTTTTGCTTCCTCATTAGTTCAAAATTTTTTTGGCATCTTTATTTTCATTTCCTGGTTTCTTCTCACATCCTTCCTCTTCCCCTCCAAAGAAGTTACTAAAAAATTCTAATCATTTCTACTTTTACTCCTTTGCTGTTATCTATTGTACTTCCCCTCCCCACACCCACCATCAGTGCCCAAAATTACAGAGAATTCACTAACTTTTGCTTAAATTGCATCTCAATTTCTTCACCAACAGAAGTTAGTCAAAGGGACAGACTCTTATGGCCATGACAGCATATACCAGAATTCTGTGCGTATTATATTTTTTAAAAAATTACACATTTTAATGGGCTTCCCTGGTGGCTCAGACAGCAAAGAATCTGCCCACAATGAGGAAGACCCCAGTTCGATCCCTGGGTTGGGAAGATCCCCTGGAGAAGGGAATGGCTACCCATTTCAGTTTTCTTGCTTGGAGAATCCCATGGACAGAGGAGCCTGGCCAGCTATAGTCCATAGGACAGCAAAGAGTAGGATGCAACTGAGTGATACACACACACACACTTTTTAATAGTACTCAGAATGAACATTCAAATAGAGCAAATGAGTAAAAAAATGAAAGCAAAATTATGCATCCCACCTTCCCCACCAGCCCCATCTCCCAGTCCCTGGCCCTCTATATACTAGACACAGTTAACTGTTTCTAAGTGTTTTTCCAAAAATGTTTTTCCAAAAATAGAAACATATGTTATATATACAAAAAGGTGATACACATACTGTTTTGTTTCAACTCTTTTCATTTAATATCTTGGAAATCTTTACCACATTTATCTATCCCATTCTTTCAAACTGCAGCATAAAAGTCCACTGTAAAGTTACCCTAATTTGTTCAATCAATTTACACATCTCCTTACTGATATGTATTTGTGTTTGGGGAAGATGCCACATATGATAGATTGCTTATATAAATGGGGACATGTTACACTGTTGTTCTATTGGCTTTTTTACTTTATGATATATTTTGGATATTGCTTCATATCATCTGGTACAGAGCCACCTCTTTGTGATAAGAGTTTTTATTTTCTGGAGCAATTTTAGGTTCATAGCAAAATTGAGAGGAAAGCATAAAGACTTCATATGTGTCCCCAGCCCCACACATGCACAGCCTCCCCCACCCAAGTGCTACATTTGTTAATAGCTGATAAACTTACACTGATAAAGCATCATCACCCAAAATCCACAGTTTAGGGTTCACTCTTACACAATTCATTCTAAGGACTTTGACAAATGTAGAATGACATGTATCCAATATTGTAGTAACATATGGAGTAATTCCACTGCCCTAAAAATCCCGAGTTCTGCCTATTCATCTTTCTCTCACCCTTAACCCCAGGAACCACTGATCTTTTTACTGTCTCCACAATTTTTCCTATTCCAGAATGTCATAGAGTTGGAGTTATATGTAGCCTTTTCAAATTGGCTTCTTTCACTTAGTAGTATGCATTATGTTTCTTCCACGTCTTTTCATGGCTTAATAGCTAATTTCTTTTTAGTGCTGAGTAATAGTCCTTTCTCTAAATGTACCACAGCATATTTATTGCACTTACCTACTGAAGGACATCTTGGTTGCTTCCAAGTTTTGCAAATATGAATACAGCTGCTACAAACATCCATGTTTGCATAATAATCCATTGAATGTCAGCATACAAATTTATTAAGCCATTTTCTTTTTACAAACATTTAGGTTATTTCCAGTTTGGCAGCTTTTTAAATTATGCTAAACACTGCAAAAAATATTCTTTATATATATCCTTTGCATATCCACGTGCATATATCTCCAAGAGAAATTTCTAGATTTCTACCAGTGCAATTGCTGAGTCAAAGGATATGTGCATTTTAAATTTCAATGGGACAATAACAGTGTCTACCTGAGTCTGGTTCCAACCCCAGGTCTTTGCAAAGCATTCAGTTTTGCAGTGTGGTAGATAAAAAATAGTTTTTGCTCTCGTTTCTGGATTTTGCATGCCAATCCACTCACTTCCTTTCCTCCCTCGTTGCCCAGATGACCACACCATATGCTCCCACAGCTTGTCACACGTCTCTCTCCCTGTGTCAACCTGAATTCTCTGCTTGTGAGGTCTGTCCTGTATTTTCTCTCAGCGTTAATCACAATCCTCTATAGGAAATCAGCCCTTTGCAGGCACCCAGCCCCACAACTGCATACACATAGTGCATTTGATCTCACCACCAGGGTCTGAGGGCAGGTAGGAGAGGAGTAAAATTGCTTTACAAATATGGAAACAAAGATCCGTTACCCTAAGACCCATGGGAGCAGCACCATGGTTTCTTTCCTCATCTACTCCTTGGGCACAGCACTGCTAAGCACATTTCTGTGAAATAGCCTCATTTATCCCACTATCAACTTTTTTTTCCCTAGATTTTACCTTTTCATGGCCTACCTGCCTCCTTTAATTTCTCTTAAACCTCAACAGCTTATCCCAGCATTCAGGGGTTTTCAAAATATATAGCATGACTCACATCTTACTGTTCCTCTCCTGATATATCAGGTGTTAACAGCTGTCCTGCAAAAGCTATTCTCCTGCAATATGTTCCTCAAACATAGTTCAAGGTTTCCCACTTCCACATTCGTTCACATCATTTCTCCTCTATGGTATTCTCTCTTTCTGCTCCCTGATGACCCAAATCACATCCATCCTCAAGCCAAGCTCCATGGCCACCAACTGAATGACACATTATAATTTCTCTTTATCTTCGCCCATATAACGAACAAGACCAGCCCTCTCTTGAATTCAGATCTCCTTTATACCTCTTTGATAGCCTTTGTCACCCAGTCCATCATATCATAATTTTCCTACTTAACTTCACTGTGTTACAGTAAATCTTTGGGAGGCAGCTAACTGTGTCCCCCAGAGCTTTCAGCAGTACCTGGAAGTTATAATAAGGCAGCTACCAAAACTCCCATATGTATGTTTTTAACATGAGAAAAATGCAATCATTTCATACAATTTGCTTTTATACCTCAGTGATAAAGCATGAACAACTTTCTGAGTCTGCAAGTTTTGGTTACTTCATTCTTTTTAATAACTACAATTCATAATATGTTTCTTTTAATTTAGTGAATGATTTCCCCTTTCTGAACAATTAGTTTCATTTTCATCACAAGTGAAACAGTATCTTTACGTACACACCTGATATTTAAGGAACAAATTTCCAGCAACAGAATTGCTAGGTGAAGGGATATACACATTTTAATAGATTCTACCAAATTACTCTCCAAACAGCTGTGTCAATTTATTTTCTTTTTAAAAATTCCTATTAGTCCCTTGGCTAAAGACTCTATTACCCAATGGTCTCTGCTCTTTTGGAAGACTTCCCCATGCCTTCTCCCCAGTGTTTATCTGAGGTGATGGAGAGCTGAATTAGTCCTCTTTTGTTCATAATATCAAGTTCCTAGCTCATAGTATTTACTTCAACTACATGGAAATGAAGCTTATATACTAACATCCACTGCTGCTACTGCTAAGTCGCTTCAGTAGTGTCCGACGCTGTGCGACCCCATAGATGGCAGCCCACCAGGCTCCCCCGTCCCTGGGATTCTCCAGGCAAGAACACTGGAATGGGTTTCCATTTCCTTCTCCAATGCATGAAAGTGAAAAGTGAAAGTGAAGTTGCTCAGTCGTGTCTGACTGTTAGCGACCCCACAGACTGAAGCCCACCAGGCTCCTCCACCGATGGGATTTTCCAGGCAAGAGTACTGGAGTGGGTTGCCATTGCCTTCTCCGAACATCCACTACTATCCTATAAGTTTCTTAATTGCAAGAACCTTACCTTTTTCATTTCTTTGTATTCTCCATACCTATACTTTAAGGATGTCTAAGTAAATGGGCCTGTGTGTGTGAGTGTGTGTGAGTGTGTGTGTGTGTATGCATGCACATGCATATATGTAAGGTATCTGCCCTCTGTATTCTGGATGCTGTGTTGGGATATTGGGGATACAAAGATGGATAAATTAGTATTAGAAAGCAATGAGGAATGATACTAATATAGGGTAGGTGCTACTGTTTGGGGAGATGCAAAAGCAAAAGCCAGAGGCATCTAGCTTGCTCTCAGAGTTAGCAAGTCTTCCTGGAGGAAGCTGACAAAGTATGAGTAAATGTGTGAGTGGTGCTGAGAGTGGGGACCACGCAGGAGATGAGGGGAGAAGGGAAGGAAGTGAAATAGTCAAGAGAGGCTGCCATGAGTGGGGGAAAGAGGCTGGATGAAGCCCAGAGGCTCAGCGCAGATAACGTCCAACCAGTCTCCCTACTGCTATAGGACAGTGCTGCCTCCTCACTGCAGCCTGCCGCGGTATGGTAGAATCTAGCTCAGAGACCCTGACAACCAGAGTGATTCTACCTTAGCAGCCTGAGTATGCAGTCTTTTCACTGAGTCTGAATTTTGAGTAAGTCGTTCAGAATCAGGCTTTTGATCAGACAGAGCTGGGTCAGAAGCACTTCTAGTCTTCCATCTACCTATGGTGTAATCTGTGGCAGGCTGCTTAATTTCTTTAAATCTTAGTTTTCTCAGCTGTGAAATGGCAATAACTGTGCCACCTCATAATGCTGTATGAGATGAGATAAAAGTTGAGAGTATGTATGTAAGGTGTCTATGGCCAGCTCCTGGTATGTAGAGTACACACATAATAAATGAAACCTATGCCTGCTGTCTTTCAGATCCCTTAACAATCACCAGATAAATGACTAGGAAGAGATCACTTGACTCAACCTTCCCATTTCACAGATGAGGAAACTGAGGCCCAGTGAGGGGCAACTGTACAATGTGACGCTCAGGATAGACTTCCTCCGAGCCAGCATGTGTTTTACCACCCCACAGTGATTAGACTCCACTGAGCACCTGCACCTCCTTCTCTTGAACCAGTGAAGTCCTTTCCCCTGTGGCACCAGCAAAAGGCACCTTTGAAGGGAGGCCAGCCCTGCTCCCTTTTAAGCTCCTGAGGCATTTCTCCTTCTTTGTCCATCCTCCCCAGCTGCAGTTGGCTTTACCTTCGCCCATGGTTTCACTGTCACCCCTACTTCTTGCCTTCCTTTCTTCAAGTAGATACTTCTTGATCCCTCCAATCATTTCATCTCTACTTTCCTGCAGGGTACACAACTGCACTTTCTTTCCTTGGGCTCCAGCACTGGGCCATTTGCAATTAGGGGCTCTTCAGCCCAAGAGGCTTCATGCACAATCTCTTTCCTTTGAGAGGTTTCCTGAGTGCTGTGGCTAACAGATCTTTCCATGGCTTTTCTAGGTTTAATGTTAATAATTAATTCAGCACTTACTATGTATCAGGGCAGTTCTAACCATTTTTCAGATATTAACGTATTTGTTCCTCTAACGACCCGCAAGCAGTTGTAAGATATTATTATCAATAGGCCCAATCTACAGATGAGGAAGTCGAGACACAGGGAGATTAAGTAACTTGCTTGGGATTTGCCAGCTAAGAATTAGAAGAAGCAGGGCTTCAAACCAAACAGTTGGCTCCAGAGATGCTCTAGAGTGTCTCACAGGATCAAGTCATGCTTGGGCTTTTATCTAAAACCATCACTGACTGGTTTTGCTTCTGCCACTCCCTGACTGGTTTCTCTTGGGAGCCCATCCTTCATCAATTACTTGTACACAAACCCTCATCTCAGCAGCTGCTGCTAGGAAATCCAACCTGAGACTTCTTCCAACAATCCGCTCCAAAAGTTACCACTATTAGTAGTTTGATAAGTACAAAGGATTTTTTCCATGTTGGGTTAATTTATTTATTCATTTAAAGGACTGCCCTTAGAGAAATATGTTGTGAAATTGAAACTGCACTAGAAAATGTAAGATGACAATAAGGACAACAGTGATGATGATGACAATGATAAACACTTTTTTTGAAGCACTGCACTAAGTTCCTTAAATGTATTATTTCCTTTAACCATCAAAAGCATCCTCTGAGAGTACTGCTATTCAGGGAATGCTTACACTGTAATGACAGCCATCAACAGACACATCACCCCAAATCTACTCATCTTTCAAACATTATTATTTTTCTTTTGACCGTGCGGCATGTGGGATCTTTGTTCCAACCAGGGATCAAACCTACACCACCTGCATTGGAAGTGCAAAGTCTTAACCACCGGACCATCAGGGAAGTCCCTAAACACTTTAACTTCCATTTTGATGTCCAACCAAAACCTCAAACTCAATACAGCTATATTGAAATTCATCACTCCTTCCTGTCCTACAGACACTTATGCTAAGCTGCTCTCCTCACCTCTGCTTAGCAATGGCCCCTACTCCTTTGACTCATCTCCTCAACCTCCAGCAATCCAACTTGGGCTGATTTCTTCTGCTGTCTGGTCACTTGGTTCTCTCCCTCCCTTTCCAAACCCAGTTTTTCATACATTCTTTCTATTCCCTTAACAGTCAGCCAAGAGATTTTATCCGTATTTTATATACAAACATTCTGAGGTCCAGAGACCTCAAGTATATTACCTGCAGCACTCTGTTAAGGGCAGAATCAGGACTGGAATCCAGGTCCATTTGGCTCCAAAGGCCAGGTTCTTTGTACAACAGCTGTGTGTTCCATTAGTGTGGCCTAGGGCTGAGACACCAAAGGTGTGATAAGGAATTATTTTAAACACTTCAGTAACACTACACTTAATAACAGTGTAGGAATTATTTTTACCCTTTTCAATTTTCTTTCGATCTTTTAAAATAGATGGAGAAGGTCCTACTGAATGTTAGAACACCATTAAGTTCTCCCTGGAACTTGCTAATCTTACTTTTCAGTAAAATGAAAGCAGGCTTCAGGCTTAGAACTTGGAAGGCAACAAAATCTAGCTAGAATTTAACATTGCTCTGTGTTCACGGTTACCTTCTATTTATGGCTGGTGACACTGGTTTTCCACGTGCAGTAGTGACAATAATACAAAACTTTCTTTAAAAAAAATGTATTTGAGTTTTAGAAATAAGTCAGCATCAAAAAAAGTATTCAGTAAGTAATAGTACACCCCCTGCTCAGAATAGCAGGAATCTCAATGGTGAAATATGCCAAAAAGAAACCAAACCAACATAACCAAGTTGCTTTGTGGGATAGTGACAGTTTTTGCTTGCCAGCTCTTTGGTAGCTCTTCAGAGCAGGAACTTATCTCCTCAATGGTCCTCAATGTGCTTCCTTCCCACTACAGGCTTATTTAGTTTAGAACAGGAAGGTCTTTAGATGCCATCTATCCCCTACCTCCCATTTTGTGGCCAAAGACTACAGCTCTAAGAAACGTGACTTTTTTAAAGCTATCCAACCCCAAAGAAAGGCAATGCCAAAGAAGGCTCAAACTACCACACAATTGCACTCATCTCACACGCTAGCAAAGTAATGCTCAAAATTATCCAAGCCAGGCTTCAATAGTACATGAAACGAGAAATTCCAGATGTTCAAGCTGGATTTAGAAAAGGCAGAGGAACCAGATTCAAACTGCCAACATCTGTTGGATCATTGAAAACGCAAGGGAGTTCTGAAAAACATCTATATCTGTGGTATTGACTACGCCAAAACCTTTGACTGTATGGATCACAACAAACTGTGGAAAATTCTTCAAGAGATGGGAATACCAGACCACCTGATCTGCCTCCTGAGAAATCTGTATGCAGGTCAAGAAGCAACAGTTAGAACTGGACATGGAACAACAGACTGGTTTCAAATCAGGAAAGGAATACATCAAGGCTGTATATTGTCACTCTGCTTATTTAACTTATATGCAGTGTACATCATGAGAAATGCTGGACTGGATGAATCACAAGCTGGAATCAAGATTGCTGAGAGAAATATCAATAACCTCAGATATGCAGATGATACCATCCTTAGGGCAGAAAGCGAAAAAGAACTAAAGAGCCTCTTGATGAAAGTGAAACAGGTGAGTGAAAAAGTTGGCTTAAAGCTCAACATTCAGAAAACTAAGATCATGGCATCCAGTCCCATCACTTCATGGCAAATAGATGGGGAAACAGTGGAAAGAGTGACAGACTTTATTTTGGGAGGCTCCAAAAAATCACTGCAAATGGTGACTGCAGCCATGAAATTAAAAGACGCTTGCTCCTTGGAAGAAAAGTTATGACCAACCTAGACAGCATATTAAAAAGCAGAGACATTACTTTGCTGACAAAGGTCCATCTAGCCAAAGCTATGGTTTTTCCAGTAGTCATGTATGGATGCGAGAGTTGGACTAAAAAGAAATCTGAGTGCCAAAGAATTGATGCTTTTGAACTGTGGTGTTGGAGAAGACTCTTGAGAGTCCCTTGGACTGCAAGGAGATCCAACCAGTTCATCCTAAAGGAAATCAGTCCTGAATATGCATTGGAAGGACTGATGCTGAAGCGGAAACTCCAATACTTTGGCCACCTGATGCGAAGAACTGACTCATTGGAAAAGACTCTGATGCTGGGAAAGATTGAACTTGGGAGGAGAAGGGGACGACACAGGATGAGTTGGTTGGATGGCATCACTGACTCAATGGACATGAGTTTGAGTAAACTCTGGGAGTTGGTGATGGACAGGGAAGTGTGGCATGTTGCAGTTCATGGGGTTGCAAAGAGTCAGACACGACTGAGCAACTGAACTGACTGACTGACTGACTGATAGTATTATAGTCGTCCTGGGACCAGAACCTAGGTCTCCTTATGCCCAATTCATGCCCTCTCCTCTGCATCAAACTGATGATGACTTTCATTTACCGTCACACCCTGTTCATTCCCACATCTAAAGGAGACTCCCAGAAATTCTGGTTGGATTCAGTAAGGGAAATTAAGCCCCATTCCCTAAAGCAGCTGCAAGTTCTTAGGAGGGTAATACTTATGTACCACCCTTGGGAAAACTGGGAAGAACAGACACTCAAACACTTTTCTGTGGGATTTAACTCTCTTATAAAACCCCAAAGGAGGAAAGCTGCTAGAGGCTAGCCCCTTGGGATGACTGACTGTCCTCAGGCCAAGAAGTCCTTCAATGAGCATCTGAAGTTCCTCCTGTTTTAATTTAATGCCATCTCTTTTTGTTCAGTCCCCCTGAGATGCAGAGAATTTATTAGCATGTATCTCATAAAACACCAGTATAGCAGGAAATTAAATTAATCTGATACAATTAGCTGCTCTGAAAGCTTTGCTGTTTGCTCTGCTTGCTTTATGGTTGCCAAGGTAATTATAAATTGATTGTTTGATGACTTGCTCTAGGATCACTCTAGGTACTGATGTTGAGACACTGACAAGCCCAAGAATGACTAGTAAGATACCTGATGGTGAAGAAGACTCTAGACCCAATGGAACAGAAATATTTAACCTGAAGAGTAGGAGACTCAGGTGAACTCTAAGGGATTCTACCAAAATCTTAAGGACAATCTTGAAAGAGAGAGCGGACTTGTTCAAGTGGCCTCAAGGGGGCAGACTTAAGATCCATGGGTAGAAATTATCAGAAGATGGATTTCAGTTCAATATCCAGATAGTTGGAGAAACGTACACCAGTGAAAAGAACTGGTGTGCTTGCTTTCATTAGCGATAGCTGTCAAAGAGTTTTGGCGGATGCACTATGTAAGGAGCTACCTAGGCTACGAGAAGCTTCATTCAAAAATCACTAACATCCCATCCAGCTATATAACTCAATGATGAAATTCATTTTCATCATCATTTTTCTTACTAAGGAATAAAGTTTTATTCCTTTCAAAAGTCTTTTTCACAAAAATTCAAATTAAAAATAAATTGCTCATTATTTATATTCAAAGTGGACTTTCACAATGTAATCTGATAAGGCATACATTCTTTATACACATTTTGATTCAAAAACAAGATTTCAATAATAGCTATCTCTTTTCCAAGGCAATATGCTAAGCTTTACATGCATTTAGTCTCATTTAATGTAAGCTTAATGAGGTAATACTATACAGAGATCATACTAAAGACAAACATTTGAGATCATCATTTAGAAAAAAAAAACTATAGATTTTCTCAATTTAGAGGATCACAAAGATGGAAAAAGTCTTCAAGATGGAGGTCAAAAATATTGTAAGCAATTATCCTCCAATTGGGAAGATCACCTGGAGGAGGGCATGGCAACCTACTCCAGTATTCTTGCCTGGAGAATCCCCATGGACAGAGGAACCTGGTGGGCTACAGTCGATAGGTCACAAAGAGTCAGACACGACTGAAGCAACTGAGCACATCCCCCAATTATAAATACATTAAAAAAAAGAAAAAGACTGATGTCAAGTAGCTTACCATCTGTTTTCTTCTAGGAGACATTCAAGTCTTTCCTCCATTTTAAGTTAATTCTTGCATATGATGTATCATTGTGGCCTAGTTTCATTCTTTTGTATGTGTCTGTCCAGTTTTCCCAATGCTATTTATTGAAGAAGCTGTTCTCTCCTCCACTGTATATTATTGCCTCTTTTGTTGTAAATTAATTGACCATATATGCAAGGGTTTATTTCTGGGTCTTCTACCCTGTCCCATTAATTATGTGTTTGTTTTGATTACTACAGCTTTGTAATATAGCTTGAAACCAGAGAGCTTGATGGCTCCCAATCTATTCTTCTTTCTCAAGATTGCTTTGGCTATTTGGGGTCTTTGTGGTTCCAAACACATTTTAGGATTGTTTGTTCTATTTCTATGAAAAGTGTCATTGGGATCTTGACAGGAATTGCATTTCCATTTCTTTGTGTCTTCTTGAATTTCTGTCATCATTGACATCATTCTCTGATAGTTTGTTGTTAAGGATATAGAAACGCAATTAATTTTTGTATGTTATTTTGTACCCTGCCACTTTACTGAATTCAATTGTTCTAACAGGTTTTGGGTGGCATCTTTAAGGTTTTCTACATAAAGTCATGTCATTGTTAGAACAATTAATTGCATTTCTATATCCTTAACAACAAACTATCAGAAAGAGGAATTAAGAAAACCCCATTCACAACTGCATCAAAAAGAATAACATGCCTGGGAATAAATTTGACCAAGGCGGTGAAAGACCTGTACACTCAAAATGATGGCAATGATGACAGAAGAAGACACAAAGAAATGAAAAAATATTCTGTGCTCATGGAGTGGAAGAATTAATATCATTAAAATGACCATATTACCCAAAGAATGGACATCTTTGTCATCTTGTCCCTGATTTTAGAGGAAGAACTTTCAACCTTTCACCATGTAGTATGTTTGTTGTAAGCTTGTCATATGTGACCTTGATTAGGTTAAAGTACATTCCTTCTGTATCCACTTTGTATAAACCTCCTAGAAGAAAACATAAGTGGTAAGCTACTTGACAGTGATCTTGGCAAAAAATCTGTGAATCTGAATTCAAAAGAGAGGCAATAAAATGAAAACCAAACAAGTGGGACTACATCAAACTAAAAAGCTTCTGCACAGCAAATGAAACAATCAACAAAATGGAAAGGCAACCTACTGAATGGGAGAAAATAGTTTCAAATCACATATCTGATAAGAGATTAATATCCAAATATATTTTAAAAACTCATAAAATTCAATAGTAAACAAGCAAATAATTTGATTTCAAAAAATGAGCAGAGGATCTGAATATACATTTTTCTAAAGAAAGCATACAGATAGTTAACAGGCATACGAAAAGAAGCTCAACATCACTAATCATTAGGGAAAGGCAAATCAAAACCACAATGAGCTATCACCTAACATCAGTTAGAATAGCCATTACCAAAAAAAAAAAAAAAAAAAAGCATTGGTAAGGATGTGGACCAAAGGGAACTCTCACGCACTGTTGGAGGAAATGTAAATTGGTGCAACCACTATGAAAAACAGTATGGGGTTGAGTTCCTCAAAAAATTAAAAGTAGATCTAACATATGATGCAATTATTCCACTTCTCGGTGTCTATCTGAAGAAAACAAAAACACTAAATCAAAAAGATGTATGTACCCCCATGTTCTCTACAGCGTTATTTACAATAGCCAAGATAAGGAAGCAACATAAATACACACTGATAGATGAGTAGATAAAGGAGATCTGATGCACACACATAAATGGAATACCACTACATCATAAAAAAGAATGAAATCTTGCCATTTACAATAACATGGATGAAGCTTAAGGGAATGACGCTAAATGAGATGTCAGACAAAGAAAGACAAATGCATATGATTTCATTTGGATGTGACATCTAAAAAATAATACAAGTGAACAACAAAAGAAAACAAAACAGAAGTCATAGATACAGAGAACAAAATGGTGTTTGCCAGAGGGGAAGGGTGATAGGGAGAGGGTAAAACAGGTGAAGGGGGTCAAGAGGTACACACTTCCAATTATAAAATAAATAAGTCATGGGGATGTAACGTGCAGCATGGTGACTGCAGTCCGTAATATTGTAGAGCATACTTGAAAGTTGCCAAGAGAACAAGTCCTAAAAGTTAACTCTTAATGCATGGTGATGGATGGTGACAAGACTTACTAAGGTGATTACTTCACAATGAATACAACTACTGAATCATTACATTGTACACTTGAAACTGATGTGTTATATATCAATTATACCTCAACAACAAAAATAAGTGTTTTAAAAAATGGAAATAATCTTGCCTAAGCCAAGACCAGTCAAAGATTTTCCTAAAGCATCCAGATATTCATGTGAGAGCATTCCTTGGCTCACAGAGCCTTACTCCTCTTTAAACATTTGTTTGGTAAATCAAACTGTGACTTTTTTTCCTGTTTGGCAGGCAGGAAACGACAAATCAGAGTCTTAAGGGATTGACAAAATATGTAGTTAGACACTATCAATCACCATAAAAGAGCCTGCTTTTCCTTACATCTAACAAAGGTACATTTAGAACTTTCCAGTTCAACTAAAACCTTAACTCTCTAAGACCACAAGCCCAGTAAGCAGTGCTAGTCACACTCCTCCACTGGGAAATGAAGCTACAATGTTGGGCAGTGAAAACATGTGAGACCAGGAACAGACCTGGACTCCCAATCTTCCGTGCCACCTTCGACCAGACACTTTCCTAATTTTCAAACTGGAAGCGTGGAGAGAATAAATGATCTATTAAACTCTTTTCCATTTTTACTGTCTTTAATCTTATAATTCTAAAAGGGAGGTCAGGTAAAAGACTCCTGGCATGAAGACAGTTTGAAATTCCTATCAGCCACAGTGATACAAGAAAAAGAAAGGGGAAGAGATTGAGAGAGGGTTGCCCATTTGGCAAAGCTGATGAGGAAAAGGCCTGGAACTTTGTTGTCATAAGCAGCCTCCCTTCTAGATTTAGTGTTTGTGGGTTTTTTTAAAAGGTGCTTCCCAAAATAATCAACATTAAAATTTTAAGTGACTTACGTGTATATCTAAATGATCAATTAATGTTTGCCCTATAAGGGCTTTGTTCTTTTATTGTTATAAGACGGTTAAACAATATGCTTATTTATCTCATAGCTTCACAAACAGGAAGGAGGCTTTAAATGGCTCAGTTTCACAATTTGGGGTAGATATATATTTAAAGAAATATTGCATAATTGCATAATGCACACTGCCTCTTCCTAAAATGCATCATACCAGAGCCAATTTTGGAAAACACAAATATGGGGTGGGTATATTTTGAAAACTATGTGAACATAATAGATTCTTAATTAATATGTGTGGCTTTTATGGGAAATATTTGTTATTTTAAGGCATCTGTCATGCAAAAACAATTTCTGCTAGTGAGGAAAGTTAAAGAGCATGTAGTTTAAATTTTGTTTCTGAGTTATACTTCTTGTGTAAATGTCCATGTTGCTTTTGTCCTAAAGCATTTTAGTGTTCTATTAGAGAATACTAACAATATCTTCTAAACTACTAAGTAATTTATATAAATTTATGTATAACCTTCATTTGTGTGGCATTTATTAAGTGCAAATCATAATTACCTTTGTCATTATATCATCTGATTCTCATTCAGCACAATGGAAGTGACTTTATTCCTCATTTAGATACGGAGGAAATTAGACTCCACATTTTTTATTTGCCTAAGGAATATAAGCTAGAAAGTTCTAAGATGAGAATTTGAAACCTGGTATTCCAATTCCAGTTGCGGTCCTTCTTCCCCATCCTCTATTCCTTTCTGCACTGTGGTGACACAGTACATTGAAAGGATTAAAAGATGGATTTTAGAATCAAACAGAACTGGGTTAGCTCCTGCTTTTGGCACTGCCTGGTCTTGTGCCCATGGGCAAGTTATTTTCTTCTATGAGACCCATTTGTGAATTAAACTAAAAATAGTTATACCCCACCCCACCCTAACAACACACACCATGGGACTGTGGGAAGGATTAAATGGAATAATGCATGAAAAGCACATAGCAGAACGTTCCATAAATGTTAGCCATTGTTATGTTATTATGTAATCTAGAAAATATGTTCAGTTACACTGCATGAAATACTTTCCATTTTTCAAAGACACAAATGATACATGTGAAATCAAACCCTGACAATTAATTTTTTAAACAGTAAATTCATATGCCAGATGCAATGGATAGTATTTCATGGACAAAGACTCTAGTTTTTTTATGAGAAGTTATCTTTTGCTTTCTGTGGTTTCAAAACATTTCTTAATGTTAACACCTTCTTATAATCTGATTCATATGAAATTGTCATCTATTTAAAGCCAGATACTACAGAAAAGTGGCAATTTCATACGGCTCAGCCCAACAGATCAACAAACTACCCAACAGAAGATTTTTCTAGTTGCAAAGGGATTATTGAAGAAGTTGAACTTGAAAATTATTTCATTTTCAACATATTCTCATTTTAACAGATAAGGAAGGAACAATGCCACACTCCCTAGAATTAAGAATTAAAGCATACAACCTTCTCTTCCTATCCCCAAGCACATACACGTATACCCCAGCTCCAAATGAAATCCCAAGAGTAAAACTAGGTCTCAATCCCTGCAAATTTCCAAGGAGGGCACCAAAAGTACTGGACAACAAGCATGCTGAGGAAGTTGGCTGCTGTTAAAGTCACCACCTGTGGTCTTGCCAAATGTCTGAAAGGGAATATGCCATGAGACCTGCGTATTGGGGAAGATGGGGGGGATGTCCAGGGGGCAAGGGTAAAGAGATTGGAATATCCGGATGGGGAAGTCCTTCTCTGTGGCACACTGCTTGCCTCCAAGTGGGCGTTTGTATGCTGTTTGTTTACTTCTTTTTGTCTGTATGTCGGTGTCTTTATGCTTCTGGGTGCTCCTGGTTTGCTCCTGGCCATGTCGATCGTGCTGGACAGGGGTGATTGTGCCAGTCGGCTTCTGTGCCTGCGCACTCGTTGGTGCGCTGGATGGGTGTGTCTGAGTGTCTGTGGCTGTGGTTCCGTATAAGTCTGAGCATGTATGTCGGGGTACAATGCGCCTGCCTGTGCGTGTCTCGGTGGGCACGCTCATCTAATGCGAGGAAGTGCCGGAGTATTGCCATCTGCCCTGAGACCTCAAGCCGCACAGCCGCCGCAGGCAGACAGGTAGCGCCCACCAAAGAACCGGCACCTTCTAGCTGGCTGGTAAGCTCGCCAGAGCCGGCTTCAGCCTCCGGGGCCAGCCGAGGGAGCCTCGAGGGAATGGTGGCCGACCCGCCCTGCTAGAGCAGCTGGGTCCCGCCCGGGCCAGCCCCAGGAGCAGGCAGGAGAGGGGAGGGAAGGGGCGGGAGAGGGCGTGGGCCTCGCCCCTTTGGGGCTTCCCGCGTTCTATTGGTTGAAAGTTCTAGCACGTCACGGGGAGGGCAGTTCCCCTAAAGTCCTGGGCACATAACGGACAGCGCGCACTCAGAGACGGCTTCTCCAGAGCGCAAGCTGGAACTGGCTGAAACTGCCCGGCACTGCGAGTCCAGAGCACCCCCGGAGCTGAGTGCACCACGCACCCCTACCACACCCGCACCCACCCACGGCCGCTGAATGAGTCTTCCAGGTGCTCGCTTGCTGCCCGCAGCGCCCCGCCGGAGGTCCGCTCGCTGAGGGCGGCTGGTGCGCCGGCAGCCTGTGCGCCCACCTGCCAGCCTGCGCGCCATGGGGCAGCCCGGGAACCGCAGCGTCTTTTTGCTGGCGCCCAACGCAAGCCACGCGCCGGACCAAGACGGCACGCTGGAACGGGACGAGGCCTGGGTGGTGGGCATGGGCATCCTCATGTCGCTTATTGTCCTGGCCATCGTGTTTGGAAACGTGCTAGTCATCACAGCCATTGCCAAGTTTGAGCGTCTGCAGACGGTCACCAACTACTTCATCACCTCCCTGGCCTGTGCTGACCTGGTCATGGGCCTGGCAGTGGTGCCCTTTGGGGCCTGCCACATCCTCATGAAAATGTGGACTTTTGGCAACTTCTGGTGTGAGTTTTGGACTTCCATTGACGTGTTGTGCGTCACGGCCAGCATTGAGACCCTGTGCGTGATCGCTGTGGATCGCTACTTTGCCATCACGTCACCCTTCAAGTATCAGTGCCTGCTGACCAAGAATAAGGCCCGGGTGGTCATTTTGATGGTTTGGATCGTGTCTGGCCTTACCTCTTTCTTACCCATTCAGATGCACTGGTACCGGGCCAGCCACAAGGAAGCTATCAAGTGCTATGCTAAGGAAACCTGCTGTGACTTCTTCACGAACCAACCCTATGCCATTGCCTCCTCCATTGTGTCCTTCTACCTTCCCCTGGTGGTCATGGTCTTTGTCTACTCCAGGGTGTTCCAGGTAGCCAAAAGGCAGCTCCAGAAGATCGACAAATCTGAGGGCCGCTTCCATGCCCAAAACATCAGTCAAGTGGAGCAGGATGGGCGGAGCGGTCTAGGACAACGCAGGACATCCAAGTTCTACTTGAAGGAACACAAAGCCCTCAAGACTTTAGGCATTATCATGGGCACTTTCACCCTATGCTGGCTGCCCTTCTTCATTGTCAACATTGTGCACGTGATCCAGGATAACCTCATCCCTAAGGAAATTTACATCCTTCTAAACTGGTTGGGCTACATCAACTCCGCTTTCAATCCTCTTATCTACTGCCGGAGCCCAGATTTCAGGATTGCCTTCCAGGAGCTTCTCTGCCTGCGCAGGTCTTCATTGAAGGCCTATGGGAATGGCTGCTCCAGCACCAGCAATGACAGGACTGACTACACAGGGGAACAGAGTGGATATCACCTGGGGGAGGAGAAAGACAGTGAACTGCTGTGTGAAGACCCCCCAGGCACCGAAAACTTTGTGAACCAGCAAGGTACTGTGCCCAGTGATAGCATTGATTCACAAGGGAGGAATTGTAGTACAAATGACTCACTGCTGTAATGCAGGTTTTTCTACTTTTTAAGACACCCCTTCTCCCCAGTTCCCTGCAACAAAACACTAAACAGACTATTTAACTTGAGTGTAATAAATTTAGAATAAAGTTGTACAGAGATGTGCAGGAGGAAAGATATCCTTCTGCCTTTTTATTTTTTATTTTTTTAAGTTGTAACAAAATATATTTGAGTAACTGTTTCTTGTACAGTTCAGTTCCTCTTTGCCTGGAACTCGTTAAGTTTATGTCTGAAGGGCTTCAGTCTCAAAGAACCTGGGGCTGCTATGTTTTGATGACTTTTCCTGCATATCTACCTCATTGATCAAGTATTAGGGGTAATATATTGCTGCTGGTAATTGGTATCTGAAGGAGACCTTCCTTCCTGCACCCTTGGACTGGAAGATATTGAGTCTCTCGGACCTTTCGCTGTGAACATGGACTCTCCTCGCCCCTCTTATTTGCTCAAACGGGGTGTTGTAGGCAGGGACTTGAGGGGCAGCTTTGGTTGTTTTTCTGAGCAAAGTCTAAAGTTTACAGTAAATAAATTGTTTGACCATGACTTCATTGCACCTGTTTCTCCAAAACCCCTTGACTGGAGTGTGCTTGCCTCCCCCACTGGAAACTGCAGGTAACTATTTGTAATAACTGCCCAGTGACTTAATGTGGAATGACACGCACCGATTGCTTAACCCTTTCATTTGCCTTTGAATCTGCTGCTGCAAACCTGCGTCTCTTCTAACGCTGCTGCTCCCACATCGGTTCTTTCGCCGTGTGCTCACCCAGCACAGCTCATCTTGCTCTTCTTACGAGCATTATTCCTGTGTTGTAACATCAGAAACACTGACTCATAGAACTGGAGTTATGGGCATCTGTTGTGTGCCTCCATGTGCCTCTGCTGCCCACCTTCCAGTTCTACTTGCTTTGCAGCTGCTTATATTTTTATCTTTGTCTTTTCTTATAGTAGAGATCATACTGCATCAGGGCTTGGCATTTTGAGGATAAGGAAGCTCTTGTGAAAAAGCTGCTCAAACATAGCCCTGAAATTCCAAGGGAAATGAAAAAGTCATGGGTTATAGGGAGAAAAGCTGGAAAACATGTCACTGGTGAATACCTCATGATCTAGAAACAGGGTTGAACCCTCCTCCTTTTGAACTGCTGTCCTTCTTTGCCCCCTCTCCCTGTGACTCTAGTCACTTCAGGACAAATCAAGATTTCTAAGCCTCGTACTTTTAACATTTTCAGCCAGATAATACTCCACTGTGGAAGACTGTCCTCCACATTGTCGGATGTTCAGCAGCAGCCCTGGTCTCTACCCACGAGATGCCAGGAGCATCCCCTGAGCTGTGACAACCAGAAATGTCTCCAGTCACTGCCAGATACCCCTACCTTGAGGGATGAAATTGTCCCTGGTTGAGAACCAGTTATAAACTTCAAAACTCTAAGCAGATGTTTAGATTCTACCTAATATAACCACTTTATTTTGCAGAGCACCAGAGAGGCATTTTTCAGTTTTCCCAGTTAGTGACAGACCCTGGGCCAGTGTTCTACTCCATCACACTGCCTTCCAAGCTTATTCACCAGCTGCCCACAGACTGACTGTGAGACGTGAATCGTTTGGGAGGGTTTATCAATGAAGGCGAGGACTCTGAGCCATTACTGCCTGTTTGTGGAGAGATTATAATAGTGTTAAGAGGGACGTAAGGGAAAATCATGAAAGTAAACACATTTCTTTTCCCACCCCCTTTCTATTTTTGCCTGTGTGTTTGAGCCAGAGCTTGGCCCAGGTTTGACGGAGTGGATCGTCCTCCTTGGCAGCGCCAGCCAGGAGAGGTTCAGCCTGCAGGGTTCGTTGCCATTTCACTCGCTTACAAAGCTCACTCTATTTCTTTCTTCTCTTCTATCCCAGCCAGGGTGCCCAAGCAGAAAAGCATTAGTCTCCTCTGCTTCCCATCAGCTCAGTGATGGGGTGTTTCCAGGCGAGCCCTGACATCTCAAGAGAAAGTTAGCTGCCCGTGTTTCTAGAACATGCCATCAGGCTTTGGATAGTGTGTGCCATTCAGCACTTCTGCTCTTTCTCCAAGGGCTTTCATACCTATTATCACATTCTTCTTCTGCTCTGGCCCCTGCACTCAGAGATGCAGGCAGCTTCTCCAGTTAATCTTCACACTCCTCATAGCCTCATGGGATCTTGGACTTGGAAGAGAAAGCATAAAAAGCATTTGACATCCAAAGAGACTGAAAGCCTGCAAGGGGGGATGACCTGCCCAAGGTAAGAAGCCAAGGATGTGAGAGTCGGAGCTAAAGCCAGGGAACCCGGCTGTCATACCATGAACTGGCGTATTCTCTCCACCACATTGTTATTGAATTCTGCCCTCACCCTCAATCGTGGAATCTTTTCCCTGGGGCTGTCACATTAACAAATTCATTTAAGCAGATGTTTTTATTTCTTTTGAGTCCTTGATAAAGAACACAGGCAGTACACAAATAATCTGCAATAGGGACAAGTAAAAGAATTATTCCTTTTCCTCAGCAAGTGTTCACTAGGATATCCTCAGCATTTAGGGAAATTGGAAGATTCCTTGACTCTTTATGACCTGAAGGGATTTCAAGCCACTCCAGGTAGAAATTTCCATAGTCTTATTTAGAAGGAAAAAAAAGGTGGAAACTTTTCTATCATCATTTGTAAGTCCCATGGCCAGTAAAGATTA
The DNA here is from genome assembly GCF_001704415.2 of Capra hircus. Taxonomy (NCBI): domain Eukaryota; kingdom Metazoa; phylum Chordata; class Mammalia; order Artiodactyla; family Bovidae; genus Capra; species Capra hircus. Next base: position 50,175,689 of record NC_030814.1, on the reverse strand, counting down.
TTAATAAACAATGTTATATATATCCTTGTTTGACTAGAGGAGCAAACAATGTAATTTCAGTTAAACACTCTGCTATGAATGTTAGTTCATAAAGGCCCAGCTAACATGGAGTTTAGCCTAATTCATGTTCATTTAGAAATACTTTAAATATAAGAACATTGATCTGTTTTAAGAGTTTGGACAAGCAAAAGCATTTTAAGCCTATCTCAGTTCCTTGCTTTCTATCTCCTTTTGTTCTGCTTTGTTTCTTTGTGGAGGCAGGCATTTGTCAGTGTCTCTCTGTCCCTCTGTTTGCTGACAGGTTGGTTACATAAGGTTTGTGTTGGATTCATCGTCATAAAGTTGTCTTTGCCTGGACAGCAAGTTCTCGAAGTCTGTCAAATGAGAACCTTATCCTGAGATGCGAGCTGACAGGTGTGCAAAGTGGCAGGCCAGGGTGGGCCTCCTTGGTGAGATCATTATTGGAAGAGGGAATCTGGGGAATAGGGAGCTGGGAAATAGGAACACGATGCTGAGAATGTTTCTGATGTACCTACTGCCTAAAGAAGCCTAGGCCAGTATCAGTCGGGGGTATTTACAACTACTGTATGTAGCAGGGGAAAAATATAGGTTTTAGTCTCTGAATTCTGGAGCATACTATTAATAATACTATATAGATATCTTCTATGAAATCTTACTAAATATTAGGGACTGTGTTAGATACTTTTGGGAGCTTCCCTGGTGGCTCAGATGCTAAAGAATCCGCCCGCAATGTAGGAGACCCAGGTTTGATCCCTGGTTTGGGAAGATCCCCTGGAGAAGGGAATGGCAACTCAGCTCCAGTATCCTTGCCTGGCAAACTTCATGAACAAAGGAGCCTGGCAGGCTACAGTCCATGGGGTTGCAAAGAGTCAGACAGGACTGAGTGACTAACACTTTCACTTCTTTCACTTTAGGCACCTTTTAGGCATTGTGTGACCTTGACAGTCTTAAGAGGTAGGTAGCAAAATTGTATTCATCTAACAAATGAAGTAACTGAGTTTCAGAAAGGTGAAGTCACTTTCCAAAGTCACATAGCCAGCTAGTTGCAGGGTTAGGACTGGAACCCAGGTCCGTGTGATTCCTGAACACATGGAAACCAGGGAGCGACATGTGCCAGTTTATAGTCCACGCGAGAGCAAGTGTAAGAACTGGAAATGCAATACCTTGTTGAGAGAAGAGGGCGATTGCTGTGGGTTGGGGCAGGGAGGAATGTTCCCTTGGAAGCATGTGACTGCAGGGTTTGTTGGGAACTGGGACGGGAAACCAATCACTGAAGTACCTGGTTTGCTTCCCTGAGTCTCTGCTTTGTCTTCTCATCAGAGAATCAGGCCAGATTGAAAAGAGGATATGAAACATTAAAACAAGCACAAGGTAAAGCAGGAACACAGCTTCACATCCTGGAAAATTCATTTTCTGTTTCCAAAGTTGGGAAGGTCTGCTACATTGAGCAGGTAGCTGGACGTAATGGAAAATATGACCTGCCTTGGTGGCCCTCTGCATGTGCTGGCCATTTTCAGCTAGGATTCTAGGTCAGTGGAGATGAACTTCTGACAACAGAGAGCAATGAGGGTTAACATACCTGGAAGATGCTTTTTATTAAATTCAGCCCTATGCTAACCCCTACTTCACACAGTGCAAATACAATTTGAAGGAGAAATTTTTGAAATACCTAAGAGAACAAACTTCCCAACCACTTTCAAGAACTTGAGAAATTCTTGTGTCTTATGAATAATAGGAGGCAGGGTGAGGTGAAAAGAGGCCTGGACTGGGATTCATGCAACTAAATTTCAGGTCTCAACTCAGACTCTCCGCTGTCTGTTTGCCTGTCTCTTTCTCTCAAGTTGGGTAAGGCAGTTTCCCTGTTTTCTCAGTGGACCTCACTTTGCTCATCTGTAGAATAGTGAGGCTCGTGCAAGTGGTCTCTACGCTCTGCTCAGCTCTGAATTTATACAGCCATTAATTAAGAGGCTAATTAGAAACAGCAGTTTGATTCTAGTTAGAGCTGGGCATTTGTCATAAAAAGAATGGTTTAATATACCAGGGGTGGTCAGCTTGCAGAAGAGAATGCCATGAAGCACAATTTGGTGCATGATCATTGCCTTCAAATATTCAAGGACCATCTGGGGAACAGGAGCATATCTGTTTTATATGAATACCAGAAGGCAAGTAGAACCTGCAGGAAGATAGATTCATGCTCAGGGAAAGGAAAACTTTTCTGAGAGTAAAACAGCTTCTCTCTCAGAATAGTGAGTCTCCTGTCATTGGAAGCATTCAAGAGAATGCAAATAAAGCTCTGTGTGGGATGAAGCACAAAAATTTCCTACACTGAGCAGGGCTTGGACTAAGACCCTTTCCAAATCTGTGATTCTTTGTCCCTGAAAACAATAGACCTAAATGTTCTTTAAAAAATATTCAGACCATTCCCTAATTCCAGCCGGCCTTCTCTCCAATTCCCCTGGACTTCAGAGGTTTCACTGCATTCCTAACCAGGAAACCTCCGGGGGAAATCAGGATCTCAAAAGTCCTTGGCCATGGGGGGAAATCCAGAAATAGAGCAATAAGGTTAAGCAGTTTTCCAAACTATTAGACCTTTTCATCAGCTGCTCTTCCCATGCCTTTTGCAAATGACCTACTAACTCCCAGAGAGAAAATACTGAGAGCTGCAAAGTCCTCTCTGCAAAGGCTATTACATCCTTCTCCACCCTTGGAATCATTGCACTTCCTGTGGTCTTTCCGTCACCCTCACAGGACAGGAAGGAAGGGAGGCAGGTTGCTGGCCAGCACAGGGAGCACTTCAAAGCCCTCTGGCCCAAGATTCTGAGGACCTGGGAACTGTGTAGTATACCCCTAACCACTGAGCAGCCTCAGGCAGATCACTCCCTTTCTCTAGACCTGTTTCATCATCTCTTAAGAAAGAGAGTTTGGTTTATGTAAGTCCCACCTTTCCTTCTTCCTCCAAAATTCTGTAAGATTTCAGGAAGTATTCAGTGCTACACATCTTGTTGTATGGCTCTTATTTTAAAAGTACATTTTTATCTTGCTAAAAAAGCAATATAACTCATTCTGAAACTTTTCAAAATCTACTAAAGCACAAAATGAGATGTGTGTGTGTGTGTGCGTGCACTCAGTCGTGTTGTACTCCTTGCAGTCCCATAGACTATAGCCCACCAGGCTCCTCTGTCCATGGAATTTCCAGGCAAGAATGCTGGAATGGGTTGCCATTTCCTGCTCCAGGGGATCTTCCCGACCTAGGGATCAAACCCATGTCTCTTATACCTCCTGCATTGGCAGGCAGTTTCTTTACCACTAGCACCACATGTGAAGCCCCACAAAATGAGATAAACCACACATAACATTATCACCTAGATACACATCACATTGTTAAATGTGATGTTATGCTTTCAGTCTTTGTCCTAAGCATGGCTATACAAATGAGCTGAAATATATTTTAAAATAAAAAACAGAATTAGATTATTCATACAATTGTGGGCCCCTTGATAATACTTTAATAGATGCCCCCTTGAATATGTTTTATGTATAATATAATCTAGATATCACAATTGCTACTGGCAATAGAGCATTTAGCAGTTTTTCGACTTTGGAGTACAAAGAAGCATCATTTCCAGAACATCTGGGTTGAGAAATCTGAATTAGAGCCTAAGAATCTGCATTTTAGCATGATCCCATGGATTTTTCCAAGGACCATATTTTTAGGAACAAGGTTACAGAGATAAATTTTGTACATTAAGCAGAACGCCTCCTCTCTTGTTGCTAGTGGATGAAAAATATGTTTCTGTACTATACTTGTCTCTTTGAAAGCATGCTTTCTGCACCTGGCCTCTGATCTGCTTTCAGAGCATGGGAGACTAACCATGAACTGCCAGGGCAGGGCTTTATCTGCATTGTTAAGTGTCTCTGACCCACCTGGTTGACTTGTGCTAAAATCAGTCTATTCAAGTTAGATAGTGACCAATACCTACCATTTGAAAAGTGCAACAGCAGGTTTCTATTCCATAGAGCACCTGTTGTGATCATGATGGCTAATAACTACAGCGTGTTTACTGGGAGCCAGGCCTTGTACTTGGTGATTCTCCTGCATGATCTTGTTTAGTACTCACAGCAACCCTACAAAATAGGTACTATTATCTTTGTCCCCATTTTATGGATTAGGAAAGTGAAACTCAAAGGGGTCAACTAAGTTGCTGAAGATTACAGACTATACTGAAATAAAACCCACATATTCTGAACCAGAGCCTAGTGTTTTACCACTAGGGTAGGCGATCTTTCCCCCGTAGGGGATCAGGTAAGAGAGGAGAGAGACAACGCTAAGAAGAAATTTTTAATGGGTGTTTTATTTGTGTTTTTATTCCCTGGGGATTCTTTTCAGAGAGGTTTGATCAATTTCTGAGCCTTGAAACTAAGGGGCAAGCCTATATCCTCTAGGTAAGCAGTGGCTAAGTGTAGACTAGGAAACCAGATTGCCTGAAATTTGGCAGCACACTCTTTCACCATTATTCAAGCACGGTTTGAGTGATCTTCCCCCACCAGGGCCAGGGAGGAAGTAGAGGGTGGCACTTGCTAACAGCACATGGGTTTCTGTGAGTCCAGGAAAAGGCAATGGCACCCCACTCCAGTACTCTTGCCTGGAAAATCCCATAACAGAGGAGCCTAGTAGGCTGCAGTCCATGGGGTCACTAAGAGTCGGACACGACTGAGCAACTTCACTTTCACTTTTCACTTTCATGTGTTGGAGAAGGAAATGGCAACCCACTCCAGTGTTCTTGCCTGGAGAATCCCAGGGATGGGGAGCCTGGTGGGCTGCCATCTATGGGGTCGCACAGAGTCGGACACAACTGAAGTGACTTAGCAGCAGCAGCAGCAGTCACTTTAGGGGCAGGGAGCCCCTGACATCTGGAAAATGGGTGCCCTTCCCATTTCTCTGCCCAGGTCTGTGTCTGCATCAGAGTCTCCACAGTAGAGAATATCAGAGAAGTATGGGTAATGAGAGAATGCATACCCTCTTAGTGTGCTAAGAAACCCTAAATTCCAAGAGGCAAGCTCACTATCAAAGTAACACAGGGGCCAGGAGATGACCATCTCTCCTGGCTTGTCTTATTATTTTTCTAGTGCTCTGGGGGAAAGAGGGCTCCCTGATAGCTAAGCAGTAAAGAATCCACCTGCAATGCAGGAGACGTAGGCAAAGCAGGTTCAGTCTCTGTACTGGGAAGATCACCTAGAGTGGGCATGGCAACCCACTCCAGTATTCTGGCCGGGAAAACCCTGTGAACAGAGCCTGGTGGGCTACCCTCCATGGGGTCTCAAAGACATGACTGAAGTGACAGAGCACGCACACATGCATAAGGAAAAGACTGGAGTTTCTGAATGTGTTCATTTCTCCAGGAAGAGAAAACAGGTTTTTGAAATCACAATAGCAACACCCATGGCAAAGCAGAATTGGATTCCTAGGTAATCCCTGCTTTCTTTCGATCATACCGTGTTGGCTTTGCAACCTCAGGACTTGTGCCCAGAAGCCACAAGTGCTCTTAGGGAGTTTCCTTCATTATTAGACAATTCTGTCTCTACACTACTGCCTAGAGTTTCTCTTTATAAAAATTATAGTTCAGTTCAGTTCAGTCGCTCAGTCATGTCCGACTCTTTGGAACCCCATGAATCGCAGCACGCCAGGCCTCCCTGTCCATCACCAACTCCCACAGTTCACTCAAACTCACGTCCATCGAGTCCGTGATGCCATCCAGCCATCTCATCCTCGGTCGTCCCCCTCTACTGCCCCCAATCCCTCCCAGCATCAGACTGTTTTCCAATGAGTCAACTCTTCCCATGAGGTGGCCAAAGTACTGGAGCTTCAGCTTTAGCATCATGTCTCTAAATACTACAGTCAACCCTGACAATCTGCCAGGTTTTTATTGTTATGCTTAAGAGTGGTTCACAGTTCTCACAGAATGTATTGCAACAGTAAGTGTGTTCTGCTCACAAATATTCAGACTTCCTTTCTTCTTTCAGTTCCCACAGTGTCTTTTTATAAATCCAAATGCTCACCTAGCCTCCTCTCTAAGAGGATCGAGGTTCATTCTCGAGAGTGTGTGATGAGCAGCCTTAGAAATCACTTTCTATGAAATTGTGGAAGAGTTGGTGGTGTCGGTTTAGGTAGTGAGCATTTTGACATTATTTTATGTTATTGCAGTGGGTCCCAAACCTAAACCTTACAGAGTCTCAAAATGATTTGGGCTGAGAAAATGCACATGCCTGACCCTCATCCCTGAGATTCTAACAGGACTGTAGTTGAGGGCCAGGAACCTGCATTTTATCACTATTTCCCCAGAGGACTGTGATGCAGGTACTCCTAGGATTGCAGTTTGGGGACCTAGAGATCACACTGTCTTCCTCTCCCCTCTCCTCCTGCTCAAGAGCACAGAGTGGAGATGTAAAAATTGATTCTATACAGCTGCATACATTCACAAAAGTAATCATTCTGTCAAATAAACAGAATCCTAATTTCCCTGTGTTATCAGATAAAACAATGTAGTTGGAAATAATTTATAAATGATTTAAAAAAGTTACTGTGAAAGATAGCAATGATAATAAAGTGCATTGAGCAATTAGGCACTTGATTAAAAATGTGTTTGTGACAGCATAGCATCAACATAGTTATACCCCATAATAACATCACTGTCCCGGACCCTCAGCATGTAGACCAAGAAACAGCAGCACAGAAAGAAAAAAGGATCTTGCTGCAGGGATGGACTCTTTGTCCAGTGCTCCTTCCTCTTGGATACTCTGCTATGATTAAGTCAAATCAAACTGAGGTCTATCTGAATCAATTTGCCTAATTCACATAAATCCTCCTACTTAGCAGTCTGAAGAGGAACCCACCCAGCTGCAGAGAAGACGGTGATTCATACACATACACACACCTCCATGGATTCACACACCCAAATAAATACACATACTACACATGGACTTTTACATTGATTCCTGCACCGATGTTAGCACAAACACATACGCATGCATTCTCACTTAGATGTATGGACATGTCTCTGTTCTTCTGTTTATACTCCCATATGAATGTGTACACAAGTACTAGGACTATACCCATTTGAGCACAAACACATACACACTCATCTTCACTTAGATGTCTGGACACATCTTTGTTCTTTTGTGTATACTCCCATAGGAGCATGCACACAGGTACTAGGACTACATCCATATCAGCAAAAATACATACACATTCATTTTCAATTAGATGTCTGGACACATCTCTGTTCTTCTGTGTATACTCCCATAGGAATATGCACATAGGTACTAGGACATAGACATGCTTAACCCAGACATGCTTAATTCTCCCTCAGATAAATACACTTAGGGATTAATAAGCACACTTTTGCATGCTCCAAATAAGAAAATATGTCATGTCACATAATCATGGTCCCATTGCTACCTAAGAACACACAGGTTCCTGTGCTGGCCCTTCTTCCTGGGTAAGTTTATATATACTCCTGATTCAATACATGTCTGTTGAGTCCTAACAAGTGGCAGGAATTGTTAGGTGCTGAAGATCAGTGAGTGAACAAAAATTGTTTATCTTTGCCCTTATTGAGTTTGTGTTGAGGGATTTTTCTTTTTAATGCATGCAGATTTTTTAATTGTAACAGTTTCTATGAAGAGACTCAGAGTGTTTTGAAGGAATCTGTCTAATTCTGAGAGATTAGTAAACATTCCCCCAAAGAAGTACAGTTTCAGCTGGGAGCTGAAGGAGGTCTAGATAATTTCTAGAAAAGGAGAGGAGGGCAGAACATTCTACTCAGGGAGAAAAGCATGTACTAAATCCTATAGTGAAAGGAAACCTCATGCCTAAGAAGGACTAAGCAAAGGTCAATGTAGAGAAGATGTGCAAAGAGGTGGAGTGTAACAGGACTACACATAAAGGGCCTTTTAAGCTGCATTAGGATTTAGTTCTTTATCCTAAAAGCATTTAAAAGCCACTTATATGTTTACAGCAGAGATCAGATTTTGTATTTTGAGAGATCAGATTTGTATCTCTGAAGATATGACTACCCACACAAAAGCATTCTCAATACAGGTAAGTGCACACATATGGGTTCCTATGTATACTTCCTATGTACATAGGTTCCTATGTATACTTGTACATTTTCCTAAAATGCATATTTACATGTAAGTATTCACTTGCAAACTCTACCTCTGTGAACACACCCCTATGTATTTATATGCATGGTATATATAAATCCAGTGGTCATTAGGAGGCAGAGAAATACCTTCCTTGCTGGGTACCACCAGTTCTAACTAAGCCAGCCCCTGGTCCAGGGACAAGGGAAGTGGTGTATCAGATCTGAGCCCTCTGACTTTGGAGCTCTGGGCTTTGTGGCCTGGCTTCATGACTGTACTTCCAGCTCTGTTCCCCCTCTTCTTGGCTCAGAGCACTCAGTGACAAGGTGGGGTTTCTTCCAGAACAGGGTAATTCACTATTCTAGGCCCAGGCCAGGAGGGGAGGAAGGGCAGGTCAGGTTGCATAAAGATTGCCTTGTGCCCTCCCAGAACTGTAAGCGGAGCCTCTGCCCAGCTCCAAGCATGAAGTAATCTTTGCATAGAGTCAGCAATCTGAGATATAAACACAAGGATCCACAATCAGACAATCATAATGAGGCTCAAAGTAATGTGTTCCATCAGCAACCACTGTGTGAAATGGGACATGGAGGAAGAAAAAGAGAAAGCCTCACAAGAAAGCCTTTTCAAGGCAAGATGTCTGTGACCCTTATTGCCCCTGGCACAGAAAATGCATGCAAATACATATTTACACACACAAATCTTCCTCAAGCAAGTATACCATCTCACAGCAAGTAATTTATCAGCCACAACACCCTGCATTATTTTCCCCTCCAAAGAACTCCAAAGAACTTCTAGAAGTACTAGAAGTACATTTATGCACATTTTGCTCCTGTTTACCAGCAAAGCCAGCAAGGCCCTTGACCAAAGGCAGTGACAGCCTCCAGGGAGATCAATAGAAACATTCATGCAGAATTAAAGACTCATCTAGAGCCAGTATTCTAGCCTGGAGAATCCCATGGACAGAGGAGCCTAGCGGACTACACTCCATGGGGTCGCAAGAGTCAGACACAATTTGGCAACCTAACTACTACTAGAGCCTTACACTTAGACTCTTAAGGATGTTCCCAAGTGATTTTTTTTATATTCTAAAGATTCCTACACACTGAGATTTTATATTTTCAAATACGCGCTTGCAAAATGTTTTCCTCCACAATTAAAAGGAATTATATAATGTAATTTGAAGCTCTTTTTATTTGCTTCAGGCTATGTAAGGAACATTCTTCTTTTCTTTCAGTTGGGTGTTCTTTTATGCTATTACAAAAGCAAAGTATTACTTTGCCAACAAACGTCCATATAGTCCAAGCTATGGTTTTTCCAGTAGTCACGTATGGATGTAAGAGTTGTACCATAAAGAAGGCTGACACTGAAGAAGTGATGCTTTTGAACTGTGGTGCTAGAGAAGACTCTAGAGAGTCCCTTGGACAGCAAGGAGATCAAACCAGCCAATCCTAAAGGAAATCGACTCTGAATATTCATTGGAAGGACTGATGCTGAAGCTGAAGCTCCAATACTTTGGCCACTTGATGTGAAGAGCTGACTCACTGGAAAAGACCCTGATGCTGGGAAAGACTGAGGGCAAGAAGAGAAGAGGGCAACAGAGGATGAGATGATTGGATGGCATCGTTGACTCAATGGACATGAGTTTGAGCAAATTCTGGGAGACAGTGAAGGACAAGGAAGCCTGGCATGCTGCAGTCCATGGGGTTGCAGAGTCGGACATGACTGAGCAACTGAACAACAAGCAGCAAAGTACCATATGCATCAAGGACTGACTGAAGACCACAGCACTGTGCCCAAGGGGCTATGGTGTAGCAATTCCTCATATTTATCTAGCACTTGGCAGTTTACAAAGGGCTTTTTTATCAGACATTTTATCTAATCCTCTTAACTCTGAGGTCAACATGGTTGTTCCCATTTCACAGATAAAAAGACTGAGGTTCAAAACTTGCTTAAGGGCATGTCACTAAGACATAGCAGGGTCTTCATACTCAGTCTTCATTCTCATATGCAGAAAGTAGTACTAGTGTTTTCACACTCTGGTATCCTTCTAGGACCCAGGGCTCTTCTTGCTGTATTTTCCTGTTTTTTGCTGGAATTTAACTTAAAATTTTAGAGTTAACACTCCCCAGCACAGAAACCACAGCTGCTGAGCTGCAGATTAGTGATTATCAGCTCCAGGGGCAGTCCCCAGGATGCTTTCAATACTGACAAGCCCTGAGCTTATGTGAGCTCATGCTAGGTGTAGGCAGGGCCTCGCTCTATCAACTATGACTTAAAGCAGAAGCTCCAAGCCTTCTGGGTTGCTTGTGTCAGTCACCAGATGCACTTTCACCATGTCAGAGCTAAAGAATCACATGTCCTGCTTTACATACATGCCCTACTGGCAACTTAGGGCTCCACTGAGGCTGTCCTTGTTCACTCTGCCTAATTCCTCTTAGATGAGGATGCTCCTGTGGGAAAACCCAGTGTGATTTGCTGCCCCAATCCCACATCATTGCCTGCTTTTAAAGGCCAAGTTCCACACCTCGATAAAAATTGAAGGTTCCAGGAAGTATTTCAATTTCTTGAAAATGGCTTGTGTTGGGTTGAATTGATTTCAGTCAGAGAAATTAAGTGTTCTTGTTTTACACACATATCTTCCAACAGAATTGCCTTCAGCACAGATGAACTCTATTTAATGGATCTGGGCAAGCTTGGAGTGAATGACAAATCTAACCACAAGGAAAGCTCCTGTTGGCCATCTCTTCTCCACATCAGAGTATAAGCTTTTCTGGTTTACTTAGCTTTCTAAGCAATGTGTGACTAATTTGTTCATTCATTCATTCAAAAGATGTTTGAACACTTCTATATGCCAGAACCTGTGCTAACTACCAAGGATACAGCAGTTACTGAGGTAGACATAGTCGGTACTGTTGTTTTAGTTTCTTACAATCTAATGGAGAAGGCAGACAATGAGAAGGGAATTATAAATGATGTTTGGATCAAGTTCTATATACTCACACCAGAAAAACTTAAGTATATTAATGGACAGGAGTAAGAGGTGGGAAATTGGCTTCTGAATTTTGCCAGTACATTCAGAAAGTTATCTGCTATCTGTCAGTCTCAGACTGGCCTCTAATAATGCATAAAAATTTTACTATCGCCTCTTTAAAAATGTCTCTGGGAAAATCGGAGTTGATGGTGTCTCACAAAGTCATCAATTGTCGCTATCTTGACCCACGTCTGAAATACTGTGCCCAGTTCCGACGGTCACACATTTTCAAGGGAGCATTTGGAGCCTTTCTAGGCTTGCCAGATTCAACAGATAAAAATACAGGACATCCAGTTTCAGATAAGCAATGAGTTCTTTTTCATATAAGCATGTCCAAAATATTGCACAGAACATGCTGATACCAAAAGTTATTCACTAGTTATCTGAAATTCAGTTTAACTGGGCACCCTGTATTTTAAACTGACAGCCCTGTTACAGAACCAGAGGGAAGAATGTGAAGAAACCCAATATCCTGTCTCAAAATGAATAGTTGAAGGAGACTGGCTTTTTAGCTCAGAGACAATAGTAAGAATCTCGACCTGTGTAGGCAAGCATTTTCCAAACAGTGTTTCTAAAAGTATATATGGAAAATAGTAAAAGTATATAGTAGGAGGGGAAAAAAGATTTTGAGATTAAAAAAAAAAATTCAGGAGGTTAAGAGTTTGGGAAATATTGCATGCCGAGTATTTCCATTTTGGAATCCATACCCTGCATCAGCATAGTAAACATTCTGAGCAGCCTTGCAGGAAACATATCTGGTTGACCTGATTTAACCTAGCATGCCCACAGAATGTTATTTATGGGCTTTTGTCTGTTTGTTTTGATATGTTTGCTTTATAGAGGACACCTATTAACGCTGTGCAAACTTACTACTCCGCTCAGCACACTTTGGAGAATGCTGGTATAAAATAAAAACATCGTCTTCAAATATCCAAGAGTCTTGCTGAGTAAGAGGGAAGCAGATTCAGCCTTTGTAAACCAAAGGGCAAATCTGGTCCCAGTGCATGAACACATTTGGGCAACAGATTTTTGACCCAGTGTGAAGGCTAGAACTTTCTAACAATTATAAGAGTCTGAAGGGTAATGAGTTCCCTGTTTTGGAGACAATAAAGCAGAAACAAAACTGCCATCAGGGATAGTAGAGGAAATTCTCGTTATATGTAGGAAATTCTCTAGGGGTCTGCTATGAAAGGCATATTTACATAAAGTACAGAACAGCAAACTGTCTTTAAATCTTTGTCCCACAATGTATATTATACCCTTTCTGTTTCTGAGTCCATCCATCTTGGAGTCACTCTCTCTCTGTTCATTTCACATCTATGAGTCAAAACCTTCTAGGAGACTGGTCCTCACAAGCTAGTGACCTTTACTGAGATCAGGGCATCTTCATTGTCTTGCCCAGCTACCTTGGGTCCTGGCTTTTGGGAACTCCACTCTGAGCCTCTGGGAGGGCCTTATAATCCTGAGATGTAGCATAGAACTCACAGTTGAACTTAGCAGTCCAGCAAAACATGGGATCTGGAGACACCCATCCCAACATACCTCTAGGACTATGAGACTGCCCTATGCAGTGTCCATGGTCCAGTACAGATCACTTCATATCTAAGGCACTCGGCATAATAAAAGACAACAGAGGGTCAGATCCCAGCTCTGCCCCTTCCTGAGTCTATGACCTGGACAAAATGCTTAACCTCTCCAAATGGTATTCCCCTCTGTAGGGAAAAAAAACAACAACAGAAATGATGACACCTGTATCATAACACTATGGAAATTAAAAGAGATTAAAAGTGCATAAATGACCCAGCAGAATGTCCAGTACACAGTGGACATTGAGCAAATGTTTATTTAATGGATGACTGCTTGTTACTATCATGGTAAAAAACTTCCAAGTAAGTTAAAAGACTTCTCTAGAAATTCAGTAATCAGTGTGCCAAGATTTCAGGCCCCAGCCAAAGTGACAGACTGGAATTTATCTCCGATGCCTTCCTTTTGAGAATGCATGCTTAAGAACATAAAATAATGCATTCGTATTAAAGATTACAGTTTTCCTGTCTGGTGCTAGGGCCAGGGCAAGAAAGAGCACTGAACTCAGGGGCAGGTTGCCCTGGTTCTTGGTTTAAATGACTGCAACTTCATCCATTCTGGATTCCAGTTCTTGTCTATAAAATAGAGAAAGGGGTTGGACTAGGATAGTTTCTAGGTTCCATTAGCTGTGCCTTTGATTTGGGGCAGTGAATGCAGATATTTAATTGATCCATAGTACTTAATGAAACTAAAGGGGTGTATGTGTGTGTGTGTGTATGTTACACAAGCCCATGTGTGTTTGCACATGGCCACACTGAGTATGCACAGGGTGCTTTGAAATCACTTTAAGAGCTGCCTGTTCTTATGCCTGTCAGTGAATTTGGGAAATAAAAAGTTAGACCTAGAATTAGTTTTGAAGCAGTGATATGAGCTCTGACCTCAGACTGGGGAAAGCTGGGTTCAAATTCCAGCCTGACTCTGCCAGCAAAGCTTGTCTCCACCTACAGGGTGTGATGCTAACCTTCCTTCCCACCTCTTCCTCCCCATGTTTCACGTGAGAGGTTTGTTTCCAGGATCTCCAAGGTTTGTGTCTCTTGGGAAAATGTCTCTGATCTATTTTCGCTTGAATTTGCATGCTCTCCACAAGGATTATCATCTGACTGACTCAAGTTTTGCTTATTTCTTTTGTTTGACCTGCTCTGGTTTCATAACTCAAGTTCTCCAGCCAATTTTAGCCCTTCTTGGATTATGGGAGTGTCGAAGTGAAGGTATTTCAGCATTTGTCACAGTTTCTGCCTAGGATCTCTGTCTTCCCCCTTCCCCACCCTGCCCCACCCCCTGACGCTCCCTTTTCTTCTGCACAAGCAAAAGCCCTCCCCGTCCCTGGATGACACGCTAAGTGCAGTCTGGTTTTCACATTAGCTGAGTGGAGGCCCTGGAGTCAGAAATCCTTGGCACATGAGTCACTTGGTCTCTTTGTGCCTCATTTCCCCCAACTATAAATAGGTGGATTCTCCTGCACTTTCTCATCTCCCAGTGTGTGAGGGCCCCCATGGAGGTGGTTTTGTGAGATGAGGTCTCCCTTCCCACTGGCAGGTCTGAACATCAGAGCTAGGAAGGATTCTCTAGGAAACAATGTGTCTCTGTCTCTGTGCTTCTCTTGCTTGTGGCCCCCTCCACACCCACTTCATCTCTGTCTGAATGAACCTTCTACTACAGAGAACTCAGTCTCTGCTAGAAATCCTTCAATGGCTTCCTATTCCTCTCAGGATAAAGGCTTCAGCAGGTGAGCCCACAAGAAAGCACAGTGGAAGCTCACATCGGGAAGTAATGATGCAGCCCACAGTGTACTCCTTCATTCAGTCCTGTGAGGTTCCACAGGCAGTGTGCTGGGAATAAATAGAGGAGTCAGACCTGGGCCCTGGGCTTAAGAAGCTTAAACATTTTGTGGAAAAGTATGGAAAACAATAAAGTACTGGAAGTGCTCTTAGAAATCACTGACCTTGCCCTACTGCCTCATTTTTACAGTAGTGGAAACTGTAAAATGTCACAGAACTGGCAAATTATAAGAAAATGTGTCTTGTAATAGGTCTCCCTGCATCTACTCTGCCTCTGTCACCAGGAATCATTCTGCCCCCAGAGTCATCTTTCTGAGGGGCATGCAACCTTGTCCCTCCATGGGAAACTCTCTGTGGCCCCCACTGCAGCTAAAATAGAAGCCGAACTTCTTCCCAGGCCTATGCAACTGGTCCGTGCAACCTGCCTGGCTGTCCCCTCTGACTGCGATGCTCTTCTCCCAGATCGTCAGGCTTCTTTGTGCTATTCAGTCTCACCTCTAAACACACGGCCTCAGGGGTGCCCTCCCTGACCACACATGCAAGACTGATGCAAGACTCCAGTCATTCTCCTTCCCATCCCCCTGACTGGACACATTCACAGCGTGGACCACCATCTGCATCATCTTGCATGCTTACTGATTTTTCTCTATTATCTGTGTCTACTCACTAGAGGATTTGCTGCAGGGGAGCTGATATTTGTGCCTGTCTTTAGCAGAATTGGCTCATAGTTGATACATGAGAAATATTTGCTGAATAACTAAACTAACAAATGAAAACATATTGAAGGAAATTTGAAAATGCAGAACAGTATAAAGAAGTAAATAAAAATCACTCATATTCCCCTCTTCTGGATTTTACTTCTGTTAATATTTTAGATTATTTTTATAGGTTTTTTATGTGTGTATATATATATATAAAATAATATATATATAAAATTTAAGATTATACTAATTTGTGGTTTCTATCCTGCTTTTAAACTTATCTCTATTTTGTATCTCATATGAATGTATCAAAAGTAATTTAAGCATTTCCTTATTGTTGAATAATGATAATTTAATTTTTTCTAACTGATCTGCTTTATGTCCAAGCCATTCTGATAGAACTTGGCCTTTAAGGTACTTGTGGTAACTGTTCCTTGCCATGAGTAGTTGGCAAGGAACAGGAAATAGCTACAGACCAACTCTCAGTCTTGTCTGTTTTTTGTGACCTCTTTCAGTAGGGACTGACTTAGTTGGTAATCTATTTATTAAGATTTGTGGTTAGTAAACTAAAGAGCTGTGTTTCTACCCCTTCCTGTTCGAAAGATAAGCCAATGTAAGTGTTCACAATTGAATGGAGTAAATGGAGAAATGGAGACAATCAGGCTACATTCAATGCAGACTCAACCCAGGGGTGTTTTTCCTGTTGAAATTAACACTCAGGGACACTCAGGGACAGAAGATTCAATTTATAGACATAAAGTCTGCATGAATTGAAAGGAATATTGAAGATAAAACCTCCTCATTTCAAAGGAAAGGAAACTGAAGTTCAAACTGGGGACAACTCCTTACCCAGGGTCCCATAGCAAATAATGGTGGAGCTTCGTTCCACTTCACTCTCCCCTTTTCCTGCCTTCCTCTGTCCCTTCCTTCCTCTTTTCAGTATTGACATTAGTCATTCATTAACTAGATTTCAGAAAAGATTACAGAGAGCTGGGAAGGATCTTAGAGATGAACTGCTCCAGCCTTGTCACTGCTGAAAACAAGGAAATGGAGGTCTAGACGAGCGAAGGGCGTTGTAGCAGGTCCCATATCAACAGCTTGTGGCTGGGCTAAGATGAGAACCACTTCCTCTTCCTTCTCATCCCTCAGGCCTTCCACTGCCTCAGCTTTGTGGGGCCCTACAAACAGTCACACTTGGCAGCATCTGCCTGTAGGCTTTTACCTTGAGTGCTAAAAAATCCTATTATTCTGCATGAAGTATTGAGAGATCAGACCCTTCAATAAAAGCCAACCAAGATTTACTGGCTGTAAGTGTAACACTGCAGCAACTGTGCTAAGGATAAAAGGTGCATGCAACTAGACAACCCTCTCTTACTATCCGCACTCTATCCAGCCTCATGCACCCTCAGAGCACACCAAGCTCTCCCTTATTCTTACCACACTACTCATGTGACCTTTTGATTGTCCCTCTCCCCTACTAGGCTTCCTAAGAGCAGAGGCTCTTTTTCTTTCTTTTTTTTTTCTCAGCACTCTAATACCCTATCTCACAGATCAGTGCCTGGTATGTAATAGATGCTCTATAAATATCTATTGAATGAATGAATAAAAACAGTCTCTGTGTTAGTTTGCCCAGGCTGCCATAACAAATACCACAGACTACGTGCTTCAAACAAACATTTTCTCATGTTTTGGAGACTGGACATCCATGATCAAGGTGCCAGCAGAGTCGGCTTCCTCTGAGGTAACCCTCGAACCTTACCACATGACCTTTCCTTTATGTACCCACAGCCCTGGTGCCTCTCTGTGTGTCCTAAATTTTTTTCTTAGAAGGATACCAGTCAGATTAGATTAGGGTCCAATCTGACTTAACTACCTCATGAAGGGCTTCACCTCCAAATATAGCCCCATTCTGAGATAAGAGTGTTTAGACTTCAGCATATGAGTTTGAGGAGTACACAGTTCAGTCAATAACAATCCTCTCACCCTTGACCAGCTCACAGTTTAATGAAAGGGATGGACATGCCCCAAAATGGAATGATGAGACAATGTAATAACTGCTGTAATACAGGAAAGTAGGAGCACTGTGGAGCACAGATGATGGTTAATATTCATAATAGCTGCATCACCAAGCATCTCTGTGTACCATGTACACTTCCAAGCATAGAATGCATTAAGTTCATACTTGTCAGGATAAAATTCAGAAAACTTTCATTAGTGCCTGCCATGTCAATCACTATGCTTCAGCCTAGAGGTCTAAATTATACATAAGCTAAGATCACAGCGGACATACTCATGCTGCTTAATAAGGAAATACACACACTCGTATGTCTAGATACTGTCCTAATCCATTTCCGTCATGTTCATAGCTCCCACACCAGTTATTATTCGCCAGCCTGGTAATTTAGTCTGTGCCTAACCAGGAAAATGGGAATCACTTTAGTCTTTGCACATGAGAAATTTCATACAGGTACTGTCATGATCAGTACTTTGCAGATGAAAACACTAAAGCATAGTCAGCAAGTAGCTTTCCACATGTCACATACCTAGTAAATTGCAGGCCCAGAGCTCAAACACACTTAATCTGGCCACTAAGTCCACCTTTTAGCCAGGAGCCCATGTTGCCTCTTCATGACAAGTGATCATATTCTTTTTTATCCCATCAAGAAGGAAAACATCAGATCACTGCAAAGAAAAGGAGGGAAATTTAAGCTGAGTCTTGTCACCATAGTGAGGTGAAGAGAACAGAGAAGAGAACTGCAAATAGAGAAAACAGGATTAAAAGTCAAGGGCTGGAAGGAGCTGGCTGAGCAGGCAGCATCGCGGGCTGGTGAGTGCGGCTAAAGTAAGCTGGGGTCAGACCAGGTGAGGTCTTGTTTCATGTGATGATAAAATTGACCTTGATTCTCCAACCACTGACAACTCTTGGATATTTTAGCAAGAGATTAACTAATTAAATAAGATTAACTAATTTTATTTTTTCATTTACCAAGAAGGAAACCAAGGGCCAGAAAGAAATGACTTGCCCAGGTTAGTGGCAGAGATGACACAAACAGCAACTCTTCCAATCCCAGCCCTTTTATACTCTGTTAAACTTTGCCTATATAAGCATATGAAAACTAACATAATCAGAAAAAACTTTTTTTTCCTGTTTTATCCATGATTTCCATCCAGTTTTCATCCACTTTCTTTTTTGGTCAATTATGTATTTTTCCAAGTTTCAACTCATTAATATCTTACCATCTGAATTGACTACTGTGGTTCAAAGTCAGAAATACCCCATAGAAATTGCAAATAACACAGTTTCTTGCCTGGCTTTACAGAGTGTCACCGAATGGCTCACTGGTACACCTTATAGACTAAAAGGACCTGTATGCTTATGTCTAAATAGATACATAGAGATATAGAGGTAAACTAAATAGCCACTCTGGCTGGGTTTGTTTTAGCAAACAAATATATTAGGTCAACAAACATTTACTGGTGCCTGCTGGGTGCCAGGTATTGTGCTAGAACCTTAAGACCCAAAGGTGTATAAACTCAGTTCCCAAATGAAAAGGCTCTCACCATTTAATAATGAAGTGTGCACACATACAAATATAATATACAGTCTCAAGCTATTTCTGCCATGCCTACAGCTCCTCATAGTAGTGATTACCCAGCCAGAGGAATCAGGCTGGGTCCAATCAAGAAACGGAAACCACCCTAGATCTTTCAAAATAAGAAATTTAATATAAGGAATCAGATGCACAGGTGATAGTAGAGGTGCAAAGCCAAACAGGAGATGCTGAGGAATCAGGGATTAGCAACAGCAGGAAGATGCTGCTGCTCCTGGGTTTGGAGGGACACAGGAGAATGCGGTGTTACAAGATCCCAGAAGCAAGGGCACTTATTTGGCAGGAACTTGAGGCACCGAGTACATGAAACCATTTGTCAAAGATTCCACTGGAGGCAGAAAGAGAGGAGAAACAGCAACTTCTCCCCTCCTCATCTCTAGTTTTCTGTCGTAGATTCCCGTTAGCCAAATTTTCCTTGAAGCAACAGCGGGGGAAGCCTTCAGGGTGGAGATCCCTGTGACACAGAGCAGAGCTATGGAAATATGCAGAAAGAAGTGGAAAGCAAACAGGGGCTGACAGGCACCCCAGGCGACCTTGGGCAAGTCGCTTCATCTCTCAGTCTTCGTTTCCTCATTGGCAATTTGAGAAGAATAATTCCTCTCACATTTGTTTCCGAAAATTACATGAAATAAAATCTGTGAAAGCACTTTATAAGCTTCAAAAGGCATGTGTACAAACGTAAGGACTTTTATTATTGGTTTTTTAATCCCAAGTGTCTTGGACTTTAGGCTCTGGGTGGGGGGGATGGGAATGTGATGGTGTTCAGGTATCATTGGGAGCTTCATAATGCCTAGTTAACCACCTAAGTAGAAGGAAGAAGCTCTGCTTTTTACTGCTGGCTATTTCAGTCTGTCACTCTGGTCCATCAGCCTTTGAAATCTCTAACTGATTTTGATTAAACTGGCACATAACCAAAAGGGTATCAGAGCCCGCTCTCAGTTCTATTTTGGGATCTCTCTGTGGTTTTGAAACAAAAAGCGACAAATAAATAGGACTCTAAAAATTACTACAAGATCATTTGTTCCCCCATTTTCATTTTACGCAGGACCAGAGGAAAGATGGGGCTTGCACATTGTCACATGACAAATTCTTGGCAGAGAGAGGCATGGCACCCAAGAGAAGACTCTCTCCTTCTTTTACACATCCTCCCTTCCTTGGCACTTTGGGTTTCAGATTAATCTCAGATAGCAGTTTGTACTTTCAACTTCTTCTTCTTCTTTTTAAGTCTTTAACCTCCTTCATAATAATCTTTGACAACTCAGTTTCATGGACTTCTTCCTCTGTACTCTGCTGATGGACAACAAAAGCTGAGTACTAAGCCATATCTATTTTAAGTTGGGAGGGTGTAAACTTGTCTAAATAACTCAATTTCCTTTTGATATCAGGCGTAAGAGAGTATTATCACAAATTGTTTGAGCTCAGCCTTTCTGCCGACCTCAAGGCTTCTGCGGAAAATCATAAGGTATGATCCCTTCCTTTCTACTTCTTTTGTAACCATAAAGTAGAGGTCATGGCCAGAACATCTGTCTAAGCATCAAAGCACTCACACCAGGCTCAAGAGAAAAGCATTGATGTGAAGTCTCTCAGTCGTGTCCGACTCTTTGTGATCCCATGGACTGTAGCCTACCAGGCTTCAAGAATACTGGAGTGGGTTGCCATCGACCCAGGGATTGAACCCGGGTCTCCCGCATTGCAGGCAGACGCTTTACCGTCTGAGCCACCAGGGAAGTCTCAAGAGAAAGGCGTTCGTTTTTACCAATGGCAAAAGGTGGTGTGACTCTCTTGACAAGAATGGTCCTGCGTTCTGTAACATTTAATGTATCTCAGTTGTGGATGGATGTATGTCAGTGAATGAAACTTTAAGGGTTTATTTCTCACTGACAAATGAAGAGATTGTGCTTTCTTTCTCTGTAAGTTCCTTTCTGGTGCTGACATTTAAGAAAATTAGTATCCCTCTACCAAAGAAAGCCTATTATGGTAACAGAGGCACTAAGATAGTAATAATCCCCTGAGTGACTCATGGAATTCCCAGTGGCCCAGTGTGAATTGACATTTTAATGGTGCAGAGTTTGTGGCATCTTAAAATGTCAGAGCTGGAATAGCATCGGTCATCATCATTCACTATGGGTGCCTTGAGGAGTCTGGGACCTGAAGGTTATGGATATCCATTCACTGGTTCCTTTAACAGAAGTTTGTTGTGCCTGTGCTATGTGCCAAGCACTGTACTAGATCCTAGGGTACAGAAACCAATAAAATAGATGAGGTATCTTTACTCAAATATGCTAGTGGGGCAGAAGCTGTGATAACAAGGAAACTAAAAAACAAGCAAGATAATTACAGTTTGTAATAACTGCTTGAAAGTTAGTAAAAATGTATCATGGATTCATTCATTTTATTTAATGGCTATTGAATAATTTGGGATGGGGGAGTGACTCTTTGCAGAAGCAGCAAGTAAGGTAGAATCTGAAACTTGAGAAGAAAGCAGCTGTAGAGACCAGGATGTAAAAAAGCTGTAGGCAGAAGCAATAGTGTGTGCAAAGGCCCTGAGGCAGGAAAGACGTGGGAGAAGTCTTTAAGAAGCGGAAAGGGGACCAGTGTGGCTGGAATGTAATAAGGGAAAAGTAATATGAGGAGTGGCTGGGACCAGGTTGGTCTCATCGGCCCTTGTAAGGCCCTTGTAATGGCATCACCAACTCGATGAACATTAGTTTGAGCAAGCTCCAGGAGTTGGTGATGGACAGAGAAGCCTGGCATGCTACAGTCCCATGGGGTCACAAAGAGTCAGACACGACTGAGTGACTGAACCAAAGGCTCTTAAGTGGGTAAGCAACTTGATCTGCAATTTCTGTTTCTTAAAGACCCCTCTGACTGCAGGAAGAAGAATGTATTGTAAAAGGCAAAATGAGGCCATTTAAACAGCCCAGACCAAAAAATAAATAAATTAATTAATTTATAGACAAAACTAGTAACAATGGAGATGGAAAGAAGAGGAAGGATTTGGGGTATGTCTAAACACAGATCCTGTGAAGACTTGCTGATGGCCTGGATATGGAAACTAAGATCAGAGGACCTAAAGAAAATTTCTAGGCTTCTGAGCAACTGGGTGAATTGATGTTCTCTTATTGATGTAGTAAAGGAACATTAGAGGTAGTTGGGACTAGAGAGACCTATTTAGTGCAAAAGGAAATGGGGCTCTAGGGGACACAGGTTGGAGAGTATACAGGTATATGGATGGCACAAGAATTGGAATATTAGCAAATGTCATCTACGCCTTAAGAGAAAGTGAGACCTTGAATTACTTTATAGCAGTGGTATTCAATGGGTGTGATTTTTGCCTCTAAGGGACATTTGCAATGCCTGGAAAGACTTTTGGTTTTCATGATTTGGATTGGGGGGAGCAGCAGATTGAGGTCCTTCTGGCATTTAATGGGTAGAGGTCATGGATGCTGCTAAACATGCTACAACGCACAAGACATTGCCCATCACAAAGATTTATCTGGACAAAAACATCAACAATGCTGAGGTTGAGAACCCTGCTTTACCAGTTGCTTTCTTTTTAATTTATGCAAATGAATGTCTAGGAAAGAGGGTCCCATATTTGTCAGTCCAGAAGAACAGTTAGGAAGGAGCCTGGACTTGCCTCTGTGGCAGAGGCTGACAGGAGCTGATGAGTTTGAGGCTTGCAGAGTTTTCCTGGGGGTTGGGTCCCTAGGAGAGGGTTCTGAGCCCTGGGAGCCGGTAAGAAACAAAGCATTGATTGAATTCAACAAAAAGCACTGCACCCAGGGAGAGGCCAGGTGGATGTTCTGCCAAGTGAGAATTCTCTAACCAAGGAGGAAGATTGACAGGGAGGCTTCCTTTTTGATGCAGCAGCTAAGACTTCATGCTTCCACTGCAAGGGGTGCAGGTTTTATCCCACATGCCGCAAGCTGGGGCCACAAAAGGCCCTAAGCTGGACTAATTTAATAGCTGTCTCAGGGCAGGGGGCCTATGTATATGAGTAATTTTAAAGCTTCACCAGGTACTGTCAGGTGGGGCCCAAAAAAAGAAGACTGATGGAGCTGAGTCTTGGAGAAATCAAAGGTTTCCAGAGGAAGAGAAGGAGGCTGGGGACCCTAAAAGAAGTAGAAAGGTAAGGAGCAGGAACAAGACACCACCCCCCAACACACACACACCATGAATTTAGACTTCTTACAGGTGGCTTCCAGGTTTCCCAGGTGGCACAGTGGTAAAGGATCTGCCTGTCAACGCAAGAGACACAAGAAATGCAGGTTCAATTCCTGGGTCAGGAAGAGTAGGAAATGGCAAGCCACCCCACTATTCTTGCCTGGAAAATTCCACAGATGGAGGAGCCTGGCGGGCTACAGTCCATGGGGTCACAAAGAGTCAGACACAACTAAACGAATGAGCACTCACACACAGGTGGTTTCCAAACCTGAGATGCTCTAGAGTCTGCTGGTTCTGCCCCAGGACAGTACCTGGGGAGGTTTTAAAAAGATTCATACCTATGCCCCTCACCCAGCTTAGGGCCTTAGTACTGAAATTTTAGAAAACTCGTCCAGGTATTCCAGGTTGAGAAAAACATTGCACACTACGATGCCTGCAAGGCCAGGCAAGTAAAAGAAATGAGGGATAGGACAGGCCCCACTTCAGTGGGTAGCCTGTGCTCAGCTACAGCCCACTGTTGCCTTGTAGAAATCTGGGCTTATTATTGCCAAATCTCCCTGTCTTCTTTTCTGCTTTTATTTTTCTTTTCCCAATAAGCCTAAAATCCAGATTTTTTTTTCAATGTTGCTTCCAATATCTTAAAATTCCATGCCAAATGATACATGTATGCAGAGTGCATTGGACCCTTGGCTGTCATTTGGGAACATCTAGTCAAGTCCAG
This sequence comes from Capra hircus, assembly GCF_001704415.2. Lineage (NCBI taxonomy): Eukaryota > Metazoa > Chordata > Mammalia > Artiodactyla > Bovidae > Capra > Capra hircus. The sequence continues at coordinate 50,151,933 of NC_030814.1, read as the reverse complement.
TGGTTTTCATGCTTTTTTTAAAAAAAGTTCTTAAGACACAGGTTTTCTCCAAACAAGTTACAGATTAAATAAATCCAAACAGAGCTTTGGACAGATCAGGGGAGAGATACAGCCTTTCTTTCCAGCCCCAGGCAGTTCTTATAGCTTCAGAGTGAGCGCCTTCTGGTTCTGAAGACCCTCTCTTATTCATTTACCAGATGAAGAAATAGAGGCCCTTCAGAACACAGTCCCTGAGCAGAACCAGCCTTATGGGCCCATTTGAAAATGTATGGTGCTTAAAACTGTCACTGTGATGAAGCAGACACTCTACTGGCATTTGGTGTCTGGGGACCAGGAATGCTAAACTTCCTGCAATTTTCAGAAATCATCCCACACAAAATGCCAACGGTTTGCCTTCTGGGTAACAAAGCAGAGATCCAGAGAAGAAACACCAACTGGCAAAATCATGGCAAGTGCACACTAGAATATTGGCCCTTGCCCCACAAGCTTGAGACTTTCAGTTGTACCCATAAGGAGAGGTCACTGTCTGGGGTCAGGTTGGCCTTACTCCAAAACACAAAGGAGAAAGGGATATTTTAAAAGTTAAAACCAAGTGACCTCCTCAGATGAAGTAGTAGCTACTACATAAAAAGCTAAGTGTCAGTCTTTGACTCTGGGAAAGGAGATGGAGCTATCCAGGCTGGAGGTCAGCAGTCACCACTTACAGGAGGCAGGTCAGCTGCTGCAAGAAGCAGAGGTGCCGGGAAATGCTGGAGGCAGGGCAGTCATGCAGGTTTGCTGGCCCCAGTGGTCATTTAATCCTTAGGCCAAAATATGCCAGGTTCAAAAATAGGACGTGGGAGCAGAAGGTGAAAGAAGGGTGTTCCCCAGCACTTCAAGGAAAGTAGAGCCAAAAGAGAGTTCATCCTCTATTTTTGTCATCATAATGCCGCATGTTACGCAGTTTTCCCACTTATAAGATCATTACTGCAGAATTACCTTCTCAGCAACAAATAGGTAAAGGCAGACTTACCCACATTTTATAGCCAAGGAGATAGGGTGCCTCAGCAGTGCTTATATGATGCCTTCCTTTCAAAAATATGATTTTGTTTTGTTCATGCTCCAATAATCAGTCTTGTGGGGAAGGTCAGGGGAGGGATTCCTACTCCCTGTCTTCAGACCAAAAGTTTTCAAACTGTGAAGGGTATCAGAATCATGGGGAAACTTGGTAAAAACACAGTAAGCCCTATTTTATTCAAATTTGAGCCTCTGTTCTCTCTCTTTACACACCTACTCACCAACACCAAACCAGTCTAAGCGAGACAGCTCAATGAGACAATTTCACTTTTCATGTACTTTAATGTCACAGCAACACCACAATTACTATATGGGTTTCTAAATGTTTAGTGTCTCAGCTGCTGATGGAGATGAGACAACATCCAATGGTGTGTTAGTAAGCTGACTCTTGGTGAGAGGAGAGTCCTTGGTTTGTAGTATGCCTCTTTCCATGGGGGAAATACTCCTACCGTGGCCAGTTTCTAGCTACCAACATGGCATCACTGAACGTGGAGTTGAGAAAGAGATGCACACAACCGGCTGTTCTGATACAGTGTGAGACTGCTGCAGCCCACATTTCTATGTTCCATCTCCAAAGCTGGGGAATCTTTCCCCTAAAGTATCTAGAGCTAGGACCTGGGACAGGTCCATGGGGAAAACAAGGAATGTATATTCAATGACAGCATCATTTTCAGTGGCAAGAATATTGCTCCCGCTATTTTATCACAATCTTTGAAGGACAATAGACATGACTTTGAATCCCAATTTTGTGATTGGCTGTGTGACCCTGGAGGAGCCTGAACCCTCTCCAGATCTCAGATTCTTCACACCTAAACTAGGAACAATAACACAGTCTTCATAGGGAAAACTTAAAGGCTGCAGGATATAAGATATAGACTATATATATACATACAAAATATAAGCTAGTACTCCTCAGCAACTAGTGATAATGAATGTTCATGCTCTCCCTTTCCTCTCCCATATGCCTCACATTTTCAGACCTAGAAAAGACCCCAAAACCCTTCCCGTATAGATGTCCTGCTTGAGAACAAAAGACTCAATTAGGGCAGTCGCTTCGCCGGGCAAACCACAGCCAGTTGACATGGAAGCCATCTGCATCCTTGCCTCTTGAATCAAAATGTCTGGAAATTTGTCACTAGACTGCAGTCTCCCCATCCCCACTCCTATTCTCAAAGTATACACAAGTTGGTTTCCACAGACCAACCTGGAAGCCAAGCTGTGGAAATTTTGCATATTTGCATTGCAGTGATTTTGTCAATGTCACTTTATATGCAAAAATTTTAACAGAGAAGTCCAAAGGCATTTTGCTTAAGTCATCTGGGCTTTAGACTGGGGCTGACCCTGCAGAAAGTTGCCTTCACCATTCTGCTACAGATGACAAAAACACTGAAGCTATGGATTATGTCTCTGCATGCTCTTCCCTTCACACCAGCTAAGGTGTTTTCCATTTCTCTTGGCGGGCTCAATTTCCCACATGTTCTCCTAAGCTCTTCCTCTTGCCTCCCCAGGGCTTCCCACAACAAACCTATGTGCTTGGGCGGTGGCGAAGGTTGGGGCTGCTGAAATGTGCACCGGATATGCGTCTGTCTTTTGTTTATCAGCCCCAGCTTGGCCCCTGTGGCTGGAGCAAAGGGCCTGGCTGTTCAGGTGACCCTGGTCTGCCTGCGACCTGCCCTTCTGGCCTGAGAACATAGAACCTTCCTCTCAGCTCTGCCGTTCATTTACTGCTCTGGGCCCCAGGCAAAGACCTTCCCCTCTGTGCCTCAGTTTCCCCATCTCTGAGGAATGGTGTCTTTGTTTCACATGGGACATTGTGTATTTTACATCAGTCTCTACCTGTGGTTTCCTGTTTAATCACACTGCAACCTGTGACAGAGAGACCTGTGACAACTGGGAAGGTTGGACTGTACCCCAGGTCTGGACCCCAAGTCTAGAATTTTTGCCCTACTCCCAGATGGCTTTTTTAAAATAAAACTTTATTGTTTAAACGAAAACTTTATTTTTATACAATATTATACTTAAATTTCTGTATACATGCCAGTGTGCTCACTACCAAAAGTTTAGTATCCTTGCATCACCAAACAATTGATACCATTTACCCGCTTTGCCCTCTTCCCAGCCCCTCCCTCTTCTCTGATAACCAGTACTCTGTGCTCTGTACCTATATGCTTGTTCTGGTTTGCTTTGTTCATATTTTTTTTAATATATTCTACATAAGAGAGACATTGATAGTGTCTGTCCTTCTCTGTCTGACTTAGCATAATACTCTCAAGATCCAGTCCATGATGTAGAAAATGGCTTTTTCATTCAAAGGAGGAGGCTAGGCTGAGGCACCAAGTCAAGGGCTCTCTTCCACTCTGCATGACTTCCTCATTGCCTTGGCCTCTCCCCAACTTCTTGCTGCCCTTCTCTTCTATGAGAAGCTGCTTTGCTACCTGAGAGCCGTTGGTGTGGCTGGGCATGCCCAGTTTGTGAGATGTGAGCCTCGCGTTGCAACCAAAGAGTTATGTAGGAGACATTCAGCCTTTAAACTCCCCATGTGGGTCCCAGGTTAGAAGAGCCATCGCAAATTTTCCTGCTCTTTTTTTTCTCTTTTGTGCATGTGTATCCTACCACCAAACACTCTTTTGAGACACAGGATGTGTATGTGTGTGTGTTTCTCCTTTCTTTCTAGTTCATTTTGGCAGAGTGGAGAGAAGGTAAAGTATCTGTGAAATCCATCAGTTCCACAGCACCTGGGCTAAGTGTGGACCACAGAGTTAACTTGTTTGTCCCATATGACTGCCACTTAGGACAGTAAAGATGAGGGTGCTTAGAATCCAAAAAACATTTTTTTAGGTGCGGGAATTTCCCAGCATATCCTGAAACATTCCTAGCCCCTATCCTGCTTTTTCCACCAAATAAAAGATTTCTCTGACCTCTCTAGCTGGGATGAATTTCTTCATCCTAAATGCAAACCCCACCTAAAATCTCAGTGACCATGCTTCTATTTAGCACTTCATCATTCTTTGTATCACTAATCTGGTTCTCTAGGTAGATTATAAATTCTTCCAGTATAAAGACCACTTCCTAATCACATTACCACCAGCACCATTACCCAATACCTAATAATAATATTGATAGGGCTTCCCTGGTGACCCCGTGGTAAAGAATCCACCTGCCAGTGCAGGAGATGTGGGTTTGATCCTTGGTCCGGGACTATCTCACAGGCCATGAGACAACTAAGCCCACGTGCCACAACTACTGAGGCTGTGCTCTAAAGCCTGGGGGCTGCAACTACCAAGCCCATGTGCTGCAACTACTGAAGCCCAAGCACTCTGGAACCTGTGCATCACAACTAGAGAGTAGCCTCCACTCACTGCAACTAAAGAAAAGCCCGTGCAGCAATGAAGACCCAGCACAGCCAAAAATAAATAAATAAAATAAAAATATTGACAATAATAATACCAGCTTCTGTTTATCAAATGCTTCTTCTGTGTCTGAGACTAGTCAAATAATCTCTAATTTCATTTTGCATCAGCCTACTGAGGTAAGTGATATTACTATTCTCATTTAAGTAACTATCCAAGGATTATGGTGGATAATCCTTCCCTGGTGGCTCAGTGGTAAAGAATCCTCCTGTAATGCAGGAGACACAGGAGACACTGGTTCGATCCTTGGATCAGGAAGATCCCCTGGAGGAAGGCATGACAACCCATTCCATTATTCTTGCCTGGAGAATCCCATAGACAGAGAAGCCTGGAAGGCTACAGTCCATAGGGTCGCAAAGAGTCAGACACAACTGAAGCAGCTAAGCATGCACACACCAAGGATTATGTAGAAGTAAAAGGAAGACCCAGGATTTTCAACATAGGTTTATCTTAAATCCTTTAATTCCCAAGCTGGTGTTCCCAACTTTTAGGATTTTCTGCCAACAGAGTACTTGGGAAAATAGACCCTCACCAAGGGAATTCCAACCTTGCCTTCCTAAGAATCAGCATTGTCTGAATGGAAAGAACCTTCACTGTCATCTCACTGATGAGGGAATTAAAGCCAAAGAGGGCAAAGTGAGTCAACTGAGGTGCCCCGGCCAGCCAGTTGGTAGCACAGCACAATAGCCAGCACTCACCATTTCCTGTGCTGCCTGCAACTTCTCTGCCTCTTACCTTCCTAAAGAGTTTTCCGGGTACGGGAATTGCTTGGTATTGGAATACTTACGCAGGAAGAGGGTGTGGACACAAAGGTATGTCATGCCCTGTGATCACTCTGCATAGGAAACCACCCAGCCTCCCCGAAGCTTTATTTTCCTGAAAAGTTGTGTGTAGATCAAATGCTTACTTTGTCATTCCAGTAAGTCAGCCTCCAGAGTGTGAGTCAGTCTGGTCTGTGGCAGGAGTCTATGCCCAGGCTGTCTTTGTGTTGGCTGTCATTAACCTTATGTATAACTGCATGTATATGGACTTTATATACGGTATACAGTCCATATACAGTGTATACTGAGACATAATGTGTGTATATATGCATGTATGTATATTTTATATACATATATTCTGGCATTTTTAAGATTGCATACAAGTGCTGCATTTCAGACTCTTTTGTGGATTAAGAAGGCTACTCCATTTCTTCTATGGGATTCTCGCCCACAATAGTAGATACAATGGTCAACTGAATTAAACTCACCCATTCTTGTCCATTTTAGTTCACTGATTCCTAAAGATTCAAAATTCACTCTTGCCATTTCCTGCTTGATCATGTACATGTTTTATACATATTTACATAGATATATAACACACATATATAAAACCTCATGAAATTATTTTCTTTCATTGTAGTCTGTGTCCCATTGTTTAGCCCACTATTGACATTTTATACCAGATAACTCTTTGTTGTGGGAATTGCCCTGCACACTAGGATGTTTAACAGCATCCCTGGCCTGTGTCCACTAGATGCCAGTAGCATCTCCCTGCCCCCCTACTGTGATAACCAGAAATATTACCAGACATTGCAAAATGTCCCCTGGCGGAAAAGTGTGCCCTGGTTAAGAACCATTGATTTAGTCTCCTGTCTTCCTTAGTCCTGTAGTAGAGACAGGGATGCTAACTGGTGAAGAGAGCAACTATCCAAAACTTCGGCTAGGATTTCCACCATAAGGTGCTCTAACCTGCAATACGAAAATATTCGTATGGCTTCCATGTGTTGCATGCATTGTGCCCAATAGAAGCTAAGTGATTTAGCACACAATCCTCACAAGAACCCTGTAGGGCAGTAATGTTTTCCCCCCACATTACAGAAGGAGAAACTGAGGCTCAGTGCAGCTTGTCTAAAAAGTCACACAGCTAACAAGCAGCAGGGAAAATGTCAAGGCCAGATTTGTATTCTTCACGTTCATGTAAGTGTTTCTAACCAATGGGTCCAGTTCATGCTGGGGGCATGCTGTAATCTCTTAGGTGAGTGGGGCAGAAATAAAGCTTCAGAACTGCTCCTCTGTGTTCTTCCTCTTGTTGTTACCAGAATCACTAATGATCATGGTTGAAACAGACCATCAGGATAATATATCTAATGAGATAGTAACCTGATAATTGTGCAAATAAATGAATAGGACAACTATAGGGAGTAGTCAGATGGAAAGGTGCTTGTAACTAGGGAGGAGACCTGGTTCTGGGGTCAGCATAAGCTTGTGCAGAGTGGGTGAGTAGTAATTAGTGGGTAAAGTGAAAAGGAAAATGCTACAAGCAGAGAGATCCCTAAGGTGACAGGAAGGGGCAACATGACCCAGGCTGGCTCTGCAGAGGGATTTCCTAGGGTTGGCAGAAGCTCACTGCAGAAAGGGACACAGGGTACAGGGACTTGGAAGTCCTATAAGGGTGGGATTGAGAGTAAGGAGGAGTAACTGTGATAAAAATCACAGAACTTCATGCAATACCACCTCCCATTTTATAAAGTAAGAAACAGACCCAGAAAAGTAACTTGTTCCAGGACAATTACGGTGATCACACGGGTTATGTGAGAACTCAGGTATCTTGCCTCTGAGTCAATGATGTTTCACGGTACAATAACATCTCCTTCAGGTTCCCTGGCATTGCCTGTCCCTCCTGCACCCCAGAAGGAGTTCCCCAGCTCTTGGAACTTCCCACTTTGCCCTAAAGAGCGGTGAAGATGCTGGACTAAGTCCATGTGTACCCTGAACACTGTTCGCAGGACCATGCCACAGGAATGATATCCAACAAAAGACGAGTTCATGCTTAGGCTCAAGTACTAGATCAGGAACCAGGAACCCCTAAATAACTCATGAACATAGAAGAAGTTACAAAATAGTTGTCCACAACTGGGATCTGACTCACAGGTATGTTTTGTTTGGCCAAGAAATGCTTTCATATGTTTTTGAAATACATTGCCACCATTTAAGATTAGATTTCATATAAGATTCAGATTTTTAACCTGCATGACAACAATTACCTGGAACTACTGCATACGCCTCCTCGCTTTCTGCAGGTGACCACCTATCCACTCTGTCCCATCTGTCTGCTCTGTGGACCCGAGCTCAGCTGACCTGCAGCGCCATGTACCTGCCCTAACCTGCACTGCAGAGTCCCACAACAACCCTTCAAAGATCTGCAGAGAGTGACCGTAGAATGGCCCCTCAAGTCCTCTGCCCGCAACTGAAACTCTCAACACCAGTTCCTTCAGTTGTCCCTCCTTTGCTTCTGGAAGTAGTCTCCTCCCTGTCTTGTTACTCTCTCTGACCACACTCCCTTGGTCAGCATCCCTCTTAAAGGGATACATTCAGAACAATGCTCCCTAGGGTGCAGGGCTGACCCAAGCAGAGGATTTCAAGGAAGTTTTTATATTACATACTATTAATTTTTATCCTGGCAAACAGACCAGCAAGAGTATGCCAACTTAAATAGAAAGTAGCCTGGAGAATCCCAGGGACAGGGGTGCCTGGGGGGCTGCCGTCTCTGGGGTCACACAGAGTCGGATACACTGAAGCGACTTAGCACCAGCAGCAGCAGCAGCAGCCTTCAACAAGCAAAGCTCACTCTCTCAAGACTTCAGCTAAATAGAATAATCCCTGAGGGAAGAACATCAAATCTTTTCCTGAGACTCTATGTGGGCATACCTGGAACAATGTGGGAGGAATGACGAGCATCTTGAAACAATTTTTCATTTGTAAATATAAGCACCGAGAAGAATCTAAGGAAAATAATTGTAAAAGCCCTTGTAAAATGACAGTGATCTAACTGGCTATCTGAGGCTACTGCTGGTTCTCTGCTCTCAGTGAACCTAGGTAGACTCCTTTGCTCTCTGAAGTTAAAGCTGCATGGGTAGGAAGCAAGAAGACTAATGGTGCTTGTAGGAAAAATACTAGCCTTACTCTGGGGACTTTCCTGGAATGATGATCACTTAGTTAACACTCCCTTTAAAACTGGCTTCAACCATAGTCATAATTTTTTAGCTTATCCTCATCCTAGAACATTTACAATATCACAGGTGTGATGTGGTAACTATGATTCTAATGTATATTAAAATGGATACTCAGGAATGAAAACTTAAAACAAGATTTGTCTACATACCACCTAAAATTATCTTATTTGCATACTACACTCTGAGAACATCAAACTTTGGGTTCATGAGTATACTTCAGGAATCCCTTGAATACCCTAAAACCTATACTACTCTGTATGTGGGGGATTTTTGGGGGATTTTTGTTGGGAGCTGCCGCTGCTGCTAAGTCGCTTCAGTCATGCCCAACTCTGCACGACCCCAGAGACGGCAGCCTACCAGGCTCCCCCGCCTCTGGGATTCTCCAGGCAAGAACACTGGGGTGGGTTGCCATTTCCTTCTCCAATGCATGAAAAGTGAAAAGTGAAAGTGAAGTCGCTCAGTCATGTCCGACTCTTTGCAACCCCATGGACTGCAGCCTAGAGATTGCATAAATTGGGTGCGATGCTCAAAGTTTTGTCTGTTCTGTAGAAAAGCTGAGAACTAGTGCCTCCAGTTGTATCCCCAAGAACCTGTCAGTTCTTCAGCAGGGACTGGGCAAAAGGATAGCAGTTTCTAAATAGCCTGCCTGGAGCTCTTTTCAACAAGTTTCCTCCCACCCTCCCTTTTAAATGTCTTCTAATTGATTGAGGAAATACAAATCAGTTCCTTGGTGGGGTGGGAACGGGAGGGCTTCTCTTGGACCTGAGCCTGGGAATTCGAAAGAGTGCAGCCTAATCCTGGCTCCTTCTAAGTTCTGGGTGAGTGCTGGAGTGACAGCACCCTGGAGAAAGAAGCAGGGCTTTGCTTAAAGTGACTTTGTAAACACTTGGTAAAAGCCTGCAAAACCGGAATCACACTGAGCACACAGCTTCAGCAGATCACTCTTTTCTTTTTGGAAGATGTTCAGTTCTATGGCTTGTTGCAGGGAAAGTAGCAAGAATTAGAAAGCCTCTCCCTCCAGCACTGCTTTGCCTGGCGGAACTCCCTGCTATTTCTCCACCTGCTTGTTTTGCAGCTTGTTAAATTTCCATATGTCTGACCTGAATTAAGTGGCTTTGATGGTCTGGTTGTAGGAAAAGACTCATGAGTTTCTCAGGCTCTGTAAGTGAGTGTACTGCTCCAAGCAGACCAAATATATCACATAGTAACCTTGATCCTGTCCTGGAGTCTCTGGACAGGGAGTTTCCCAAGAGGAGAGGCAGAGTTGCTCATCAAAGAGCAACTAGTGGACATGCAGTAAACGTTGAATGAATGAATGACAGCTACGACTAGGGGCAATTATTTGTGCCATATACAAGGATGGAAAAGGTAATCAAGGAAATCTTCATAGTAGAGATGATACTAACGAGGCCTTGGGGTCGGGTATAATTTTAATAGCACAGGAAGATGCTATGATGTGATTAAACAAAGGGATTCTGGAATCTGGCCTCTGATTGGTTTTGAATTCTGATGCTCCCATGTGCCTACTGTGTCCTTGTCCAAATTTCTTAACCTCTCTAAGCCTGAGAGTTCTCACTTACAAAACAGGGATAAAGACTACCTAGCACACTTAGCACAGAGCCTCAGCAAATGTCAGTATTGTGAGCAGCCCACATCAGAGAGGAAAGCCGAGTGTGCATTCCATGGGGTTGGACTTGATTGGAGCACAAAGGAAGCAGTCAGTATGCCTATGATGTCTATCATATCCAGTGTGATCAGCTCACCTGAGCTACTCTTGGCTGAAGCTTTCCATCCTGCTCAAAGACTTCAGAGGGGCACATAGAAGGAAAGATCAACCCACTCACCCTTCTTTTCAGGCTTTGTTCCAATTGGTTGCATTGCCCTATGCTGTCCAGTGGCCAATTCTGCATTTCCTCTTCTGACTACAGGGTGCTTGGCATCAGGACAGAACCTCTAGGGTCCAGTCATGGGGACTACCACACCTGAAGGACTCGGAAGCAGACCCTTCTTGTGGTTGCATTTCCTTTGGATAGAACTAAACAAGGAAGCCCAGCAGCCACAGTGTCAATCAGCATCAAAAGAGTCAAGATGCAGGAAGAGTCATAGAATTGCCAGATGCTGATGCTGAACTTTGATTTAGGCAGGTCCAACTGCTGCTGCTGCTGCTAAGTTGCTTCAGTCGTGTCCGACTCTGTGCGACTCCATAGACGGCAACCTATCAGGCTCCCTCATCCCTGGGATTCTCCAGGCAAGAATACTGGAGTGGGTTGCCATTTCCTTCTCCAATACATGAAAGTGGAAAGCGAAAATTGAAAGTGAAGTCGCTCAGTTGTGTCCAGCTCTTAGTGACCCTATGGACTGCAGCCTACCAGGTTCCTCCATCCATGGGATTTTCCAGGCAAGAGTACTGGAGTGGGTTGCCATTGCCTTCTCCACAGGTCCAACTAGGCCTGCACATATCTGGAGCAGGTGTCTCTTGGTGCCTTGGGTCCTAGTAGATCCTGTTCATTCCTCACATGTTTATTATTATCTCCTATGTATCTAACCTAGCTGCTTTCTCTTTTCTTCATTACACTGATATTATATCATGTCATGAAGTGTTCTATCTCTTGTATCAGGATAGTGTTGACCACATACTAAGCACTCTATTAGTATTTGCCAAAATTTGGAAGAATGAATGAATGAGTATCCACAGTACCTGGAACATGGTAGATGATCCATAAACAGTTGTCGAATGGTGAGAGTTTGCTTCCCTGGCTGGGGAACAGGAATGAAGATGGTATTAAGTAAGAAAGTGTTAGTCACTCAGTCGTGCCCAACTCTTTGTAACCCCAAGGACTGAAGCCCACAAAGCCCCTCTGTCCATGAGATTTTCCAGGCAAGGATACTGGAGTGGGTTGCCATTTCCTTCTCATGGGATCTTCCCAACCCAGGGATCAAACCCGGGTCTCCTGCACTTCAGGCAGATTATTTACCAACTGAGCCACAAGGGAAGCCTAAAGGTGGTATTGGAGGGAGAGAATTTTATTCAAAGAAGGCTTCCTAAAGGTGGCTTTTGAGCTAGACCTTTAAAGATGGAACAGAGGCCCAAAAGGAAGGCTGAGAAGTAGAGCATTCCAAACAAAAGGTAGAAGTAGTTAGACAGGATACGTAATGGGCACATTTGAGAAACTGGGAATAGTTTGGCTAGGCAGGAAGGCTAGAAAGGTAAAAAGGAATTATAGGAAGCTACACTTGGAGAAGCTTCCCTAGTACCATAGAGCATCTTAAAGACCATGCTCAAGAAGAGGAGCCTATCTCCATCTGGCAAAGAAAGCCAGTGATGGTCTTTAACTACAGAATGGGAAAAACTAGAGATTTCAAGAATATTAGAGATACCAAGGGAACATCTCCCACAAAGATGGGCACAATAAAGGACAGAAATGATATGAACCTAACAGAAGCAGAAGATATTAAGAAAAGGTGGCAAGAATACACAGAAAAACTATACAAAATAGATCTTAATGACCCAGATAACCACGATGGTGTGATCACTCACCTTGAGCCAGACATCCTGGAGTCTGAAGTCAAGTGGGCCTTAGGAAACATCACTATGAACAAAGCTAGTGGAGGTGATGGAATTCCAGTTGAGCTATTTCAAGTTCTAAAAGATGCTGTGAAAGTGCTACACTCAGTATGCCAGCAAATTTGGAAAACTTAGCAGTGGCCGCAGGATTGGAAAACACAGTTTTCATTCCAATCTCAAAGAAAGGCAATGCCGATAAATGTTCAAACTACCACACAATTGCACTCATCTCACACACTAGCAAAGTAATGTTCAAAATTATCCAAGTGAGGCTTCAACAGTGCATGAACCAAGAACTTTCAGATATTCAAGCTGGATTCAGAAAAGGCAGAGGAACCAGAGATTGAATTGCCAACATCCGCTGGATCATTGAAAAAGCAAGAGAGTTCCAGAAAAACATCTACTTCTGCTTTATTGACTACGCCAAAGCCTTTGACTGTGTGGATCACAACAAACTGTAAAAAATTCTTCAAGAGATGGGAATACCAGACCACCTGACCTGACTCCTGAGAAATCTGTGTGCAGGTTAAGAAGCAACAGTTAGAACTGGACATGGAACAACAGACTGGTTCCAAATAGGGAAAGGAGTACGCCAAAGCTATGTATTGTCACCCTGCTTATTTAACTTTCATGCAAAGTACATCATGTGAAATGAGGGGCTGGATGAAACACAAGCTGGAATCAAGATTGCCAGGAGAAATATCAATAACCTCAAATATGCAGATGACATCACCCTTATGGCAGAAAGCGAAAAAGAACTAAAGAGCCTCTTGATGAAAGTGAAAGAGGAGAGTGAAAAAGCTGGCTTAAAACTCAACATTCAAAAAACAAAGATGGCATCCAGTTGCACCACTTCACGGCAAATAGATGGGGAAACAATGGAAACAGTGACAGACTATTTTCTTGGGCTCCAAATCACTGCAGATAATGACTGTAGCCATGAAATTAAAAGACACTTGCTCCTTGGAAGAAAAGCTATGACAAACCTAGACAGCATACTAAAAAGCAGAGACATTAGTTTGCCAACAAAGGTCCATATAGTTAAAACTACGGTTTTTCCAGTAGTCATGTATTAAAGTGAGAATTGGACCATAAAGAAAGCTGAGTGCCGAAGAATTGATGCTTTTGACCTGTGGTGTTGGAGAAGACTCTTGAGAGTCCCTTGGACTACAAGGAGATCCAACCAGTCCATCCTAAAGGAAATCAGTCCTGAGTGTTCATTGGAAGGACTGATGCTGAAGCTGAAACTCCAATACTTTAGTCATCTGATGCGAAGAACTGACTCATTGGAAAAGACCCTGATGCTGGGCAAGATTGAAGGCAGGAGGAGAAGGGAATGACAGAGGATGAGATGGTTGGATGGCATCACTGACTCAATGGACATGAGTTTGAGCAAGCTCCGGGTATTGGTGATGGACAGGGAAGCCTGTCGTACTGCAGTCCATGAGATTACAAAGAGTCGGACACAAGTGAGCAACTGAACTGAACTGTGATATGATCTGACCAATACTTTACAAAGAATAACTTGGGAGTGTCCTGCAGAGTGTATGTGAGGTGGGAGAGAGACAGAAAACAAAGACCTGAAGCCAGAGACAGAGAATATTAAATGTTGACTGAGCAGTGAAGGGAGTGTCTGAGATGAAGTTTAAGTGCCTTTGCGGTGAGTTGAAATGGGAGCAGTCTGAGTAGAAAAAGAAGTCAGGAGGAGCAGCAGAAGGGGCTGGGAGTCTAGATGGTGCTGAAGAGATAAGCACTGGGAGGGGTCCAGGGCTTGGTGAGCTGCCAGGGATGTCAGGGGAGAAGCCCACGGTTATTTACCCACTGAGAAATAAAGACTAGCAGAAGATGTGGTGAGGCTGGATGGAAAGGAGAGAAGCAGGAGATCTGATCTGACTAGTTAAACCACTTTACTAAGAACCACAGCTGAACTGAACCAAGTCTGAATCGGAGAGAGAGTGTGTGTGTGAGTGTGTGTGTGTGTATGCACTCAACTGTCTGAGCTGGGGAGGCACAGGGAGAACAGGCCTGAGTGTATATGTCCTTCATCTGTTTACTTTTCTCAAGTTTGTTCCTGTGTGAACAGACCTTTTTAATCCCTGTGCTCACGGAAAAGGAAATATCAGCCGTAGCTGTTTCCAGAAACCTTCACAGCACCCCTCTCCCCAGCCACCGTTGTCCCCAGGTTTCCAGGACCAGAATCTGCAGCCAGGTCTCTGGGTTGTAGGACCCAGAGTGAAGAATCCTATAAGGCAGCCTATATATCAAGACCCTCCGACAAGATCAGATCCTTGTGCCAAGGGAAAGCTGGGCAACCCAGGGCCTACATTGTGAAGACAGGGCAGGTCAATACATGTCTAGCGGGGACAGGGGACATGTTGCTGTTGTCCCAGCAGACTGAGGTGGGAATGCTGGGAAGGCAGGATCACCTTTCATCAAAGTGTCTGGTTAGCCCAAGGTGAAGATTTCATTTCCTCCACTTTGCTGGGATGCTTGACTTTGTTTCATGATTACTTTCTACCTCTGAGCAGATGTAACCCATAGCTCTGGGATCCATATTTTAGAAAAACAGATTCGTAATCTTTTATAGCAGCAGAACTCTTTCTTCAAAATGACATCTTGCACTAAACCCCAATATATAAAATATATATTTTACTGGGTGATTAATGTGTTCTTTAGTTTGAATATTTATTTTTTGATGGCAAAGATATTATTTTCAAAATTTCTGAAGTATCTACAGGAGACTGTAAGGTTCTTTAAAGTATGGAGTGAAAACTACTGATCAAGTCCTCCTCCCTTTTCTGGGGTGATCAAAAGTCACTATCTCATCTTTCACAAAGTGAAATTAAAAACACAAGGTCACTGCCATCATCTCATAAAGAGAGAAAGACAACACAAGGGCATAATAGCATCTCACAGCATTTTCAGTGGTTAAACTGGGATAGGAGGGAACTAGCATTTATGTGTTGGAAAGAGGAAGGTCTGGGCCCTGTGTTTTACTATGGGCCCTGGAGAGTTTTGGCTCTAGTCTTCGCAGAGTTAGCACATACTGGGTGACACCTGAGAAGTCCTTTCCTGTCTTTGGACTCTGAGTCCCCAGTCGTGGAGGCCACTTTCCATGAGGGTCTAGGCTGTGGCTGCCAGTCACCACATTTGGCACAGAAAGCTGCACAACTGCAAGACCACACAGGGACACTAAGTGTGGCACAGAATGGATGTAGCTCCTCTATACGTCCAAATTTACATATGATAATGAGTTTTGTAGGGTGACCACAGACCAAGCAATGCAAATGAACTTTTGGACCATCTCAAGTGGTCCCAGGAGGTGCAGAAGCACAGCAAAGAAAGACGCAATTATAGGCCCGGCCCTGAAGCCAGACCTAGATGTCAGCCATGACTATCAGTTACTCACTGTGGGTTCCTGGCCAAGATGCTCATCCTCTCATCTGTAAAATGGGAACAGCATGGTGCCTCCCTGGCAGGGTTGCTGGGCTGGTCAGTATAAGGCTGTACAGTGGGGAGAGCTCAGATTGCAGCCAGACCTGGGTTCAGATTCCATCTCTTCTACTGATAAGCAAAGTGACTCTGTAAACCTTAGCTTTCTCATTTGTCAAAAAGAGATAACAATCAAATCAGACATGTTTGTAAAACACTATAATTAGCATGGTACTAAGAATACAGTACAGTTCCCTGGTGGCTCAGAGGTTAAAGCATCTGCCTGCAATGCAGGAGACCTGGGTTCAATCCCTGGGTTGGGAAGATCCCCTGGAGAAGGAAATGGCAACTCACTCCAGTATTCTTGCCTAGAGAATCCCATGGACAGAGGAGCCTGGTGGGCTACAGTCCACAGGGTCGCAAAGAGTTGGACATGACTGAGCGTCTTCACTAGAACACAGTAAACATCCAGGGGGAAAAAATGATATGACCAAGTGTAAGGAAAATTTGGAGGAAATAGTGCTACCTATAGATGAGTAAAGTCACTCAGTCGTGTCCGACTCCTTGTGACCCCGTGGACTGCAGCCCACCAGGCTCCTCAGTCCACGGGATTCTCCAGGCAACAATACTGGAGTGGGTTGCCATTTCCTTCTCCAGGGGATCTTCCCGACCCAGGGATCAAACCTAGGTCTCCTGCATTGGAGGCAGACGCTTTAACCTCTGAGCCACAAGGGAACCTAAGATGGGGGAGACTGGAAGATGCCCTGGAGTGAGGACCTAGCTTGGCACCCTGGCCATACCCTACTTCCTGAATGACCTCCAGAAGGGCTCTTCCTCTTTCTGGGTTACTGTTCATCTGTACAAAGAGGGTGTTGCACTCTACAACTGGATTCTAATAGTCTCTGGGTTTTTGATAGACTTCCAGCTTCTAGTTACAGACTCACAGAACAATCTAGGAGTCAATGTCCACAGTTCCAACTAAATGTTTTTGGGGTCAGGTGCACATCAGGCATGAGTGAAATGAGCCATCTTGAATTATGTTGTTTTCCATACAGTCACAAAACTGATCCATTAAACACGAAGGAATATTCTTCACATCTACAAAAAAATGTACAGATGAACAGTAACCCTCATGGAGGGCATTTTGCAATTTCAAGTATAATCAGTTTCTAAAACATAACGTCAGGTTTTGGCTGCTGTGGTTCAATACTCCTCATGTCCATTCCCCCAACAGAATTTGGGCACGTACTCCAGAGAATACATGCTCATCACATATGGTGAACCCAGGAAGAGCTTCTGATTGAAAAGCAGCTCTCTGTGGCCATTGTTTTCAAACTTTAGGATGCATAAAAATCACTTGGGAATAAAAGCAGCCTAGGAGTTTGGATACATGAATCCCTTAGGCACCACCTGCAGAAACTGATATAGCAGATCTGAGATGGGCCTCAGGAATCTGCCCAGATAGATGGTGGCTAGACCTCCCTTTGGGAAGATTATCTCTTGTCCAGCCAGGAGCCAGTAAAATGGACAACTGTGGGAGTCCTGGCTGACATGGGTACTTGGCACTGCAGGGTGAGCAGACAAATTGACTGCTATAACTGAAGGGACACAGACCAAGGACAGTTATCTGCCTCTTCCATGGAGCATAGACCGAGACTCACTCATTCACCAGGTGTTTAAGAATTCACAGAGATGTAAGAAAGATAAGAAACCATCTGAGCCACAGAGCCAAATCAGATGGAGGCAAAAATATTGTTCAGCCCCTGGACTGTTTTCACTCGGTGAAAACATCTCTCCGTGAGCAGTGGGCATCTGACACTGCCTTTCTGAGTAGAAGCACTGTTCTGCACCTGATTGATCCCTGTCTTACTGCTCTCTAAGAAACAAGGTCTGATGGGTTCATCCAGTCCCCAGCCAAGACACAGTGCTCCTACTGGACAGAGCATACACACTGTTATGTCTTTGGGTCATTGCCCCATTCTATATTGTCACCTATAGTCAGGGTACCAAGGTCAGGTGATGCTAAGAACACCAACCAATGTATCAGGAGCCTCCCAGAGGAAGGTTAGGGAGCAGTAGGCTCCTTGCCTGGACCACCCACTTTGATAATACAGGTGAGGAAAGTATCCAAAATGGCCAAAGAGATAGAGGCTCTATGAGTCTGATGGACAGATGCTCCAACAGGAGTGCTTTCAGTACTGGCTGGTGCCAGACACAACACACAAACAGTAGACCAGCCTAGTGAGGGAGGGTACAGGCATTGGAGTCACACTACTCAGGTTCTTATTCCAGCTCCACTATTCTCTAGCTGTGTGACCTTGGGTAAGTCACTCTCTCCAAACTTGAGTTTCCCAGTCTTCCAGTAAGGATTATAATAGTACCTCACAAAGGGTTTGTGAGGGTTAAATAAAATCTTGAGTGTAAAGCCTTTAGCACAGAGCCTGGCATACAGCAAAAGATAATATTTAGTTTAAAAGTGGGAAAAAAAGAAACCTACAGAGTTTCTCTTATCAGAAAACATTCTCAGAGAAGAACAGAACAATACTGCAAGAGAACACTCAAGTTCTGTAGAAATATGAGCTAGTATTGCTATTCTGCAGTATACAAAATAAATGTGGATTAGAGGGCATCTGTATGTGATGTGGGGTAGGTGGGTGTAGAAGAGGCACTGCACTAGGAGGACACCAGGGTCTCTGGGTCCTCTCTCTACTGCTCTGTGCCTAACCCTGTGACCACCCATAAGCAAGGCCCTTTCTATGCCTGGGCCTTCCTTTCTCCATTTCTAAAATGACCCCATAGGGCACTTCCCACTCTAAAACACTGGGATCTTGTGAGGATCAAGAATGAAAGAAGAAAAAACAGAGATTAAGTCAAATAACTTGAGATTCCAAGACAGATGTTTTTTTAGGGGGAATTTACTCTGAAAGGTAACTTTAGGCTGAAATAACAGCCAATTTTGCTGTTATAAGATGATTTAATTAGGACCTAGGAATAGTCTTCAAGAATGTAGAGGAGAACATCACCTAGAAACAAGAATAAGATGGTCCTGTACTGTCCTAGGTGGATAGCAGACCCTGCCCCATTTCCTGGGGAACCATTCCCACAAGTAGGAGGCATCCCCCAGGTGGCTTTAGGGCATAGTCTCTCGCTTCATTTTGATCTCTACTCAAATGCCACCTCCTCGATGTTTCCTCCTAACCCTGTTCCTGACTCTAAGTTTACTTCTAACTACCCAGTCTCACAATAAACTGTGGAAAATTCTTAAAGAGATGGGAATACCAGACCATCTGACCTGCCTCCTGAGAAATCTGTATGCAGGTCAGGAAGCAACAGTTAGAACTGGACATGGAACAACAGACTGGTTCCACATAGGAAAAGGAGGACGTCAAGGCTATATGTTGTCACCCTGCTTATTTAAATTATATGCAGAGTACATCATGAGAAACACTGGGCTGGATGAAGCACAAGCTGGAATCAAGATTGCCGGGAGAAATACCAATAACCTCAGATATGCAGATGATACCACCCTTATGGCAGAAAGTGAAGAGGAACCAAAAAGCCTCTTGATGAAAGTGAAAGAGGAGAGTGAAAAAGTTGGCTTCAAGCTCAACATTCAGAAAATGAAGATCATGGCATCTGGTCCCATCACTTCATGGCAAATAGGTGGGGAAACAGTGGAAACAGTGGCTGACTTTATTTTTCTGGGCTCCAAAATCACTGCAGATGGTGACTGCAGCCATGAAATTAAAAGACGCTTACTCTTTGGAAAGTTATGACCAACCTAGAAAGCATATTCAAAAGCAGAGACATTACTTTGGCAACAAAGGTCCATCTAGTCAAGGCTATGGTTTTCCCAGTGGTCATGTATGGATGAGAGAGTTGGACTATAAAGAAAGCTGAGCACCGAAGAATTGATGCCTTTGAGCTGTGGTATTGGAGAAGACTCCTGAGAGCCCCTTGGACTGCAAGGAGATCCAACCAGTCCATCCTAAAGGAGATCAGTCCTGGGTGTTCATTGGAAGGACTGATGTTGAAGCTGAAACTCCAGTACTTTGACCACCTGATGCAAAGAGCTGACTCATTGGAAAAGACCCTGATGCTGGGAAAGATTGAGGGCAGGAGGAGAAGGGGACGACAGAGAATGAGATGGTTGGATGGCATCACCGACTCAATGGACATGGGTTTGGATGGACTCCGGGAGTTGGTGATGGACAGGGAGTCTTGGTGTGCTGCGGTTCATGGAGTCGCAAAGAGTCGGACATGACTGAGCGACTGAACTGAACTGAACCCGGTCTAAACTGTCATTTCTGTCACCTGTAAGGCCCTTAACTTACAATATGCACCACATTATATATCATCTGACTCCCTCAAAGGGCCATCAACTTCACCTCCACTGGGGCAGAGAATGTTTGCTTCTTCCATTGCTGAATCCCCAGATTTTAAAACAAGGCCTTGAACGTAGCAAATTCTCAATAAATATTTGGGGATAGAAAAGAAGAAGGAGGAGAAAGAAAAGAGGAGGAAGAAGAATGAAAGGGAAAGTAATTCTACATATAACACTCTCTTTTGTCCAGGTGAACAAAATCTAAAGTTAAAGAATTAACTTCTAACTGTTAAGACTCAGAACTCAGCCTCCCAATGAGGAAAGGAACTGGGCGGGTAGCAATCACCCCCCTCATTCCTACAAAGGTTTCTCTACATGAAGCCAATGGAGCCACGTGTAGAGGGCCGTGAAGGCACTTCCCCAGGGCAGGAAGGCCTCAGGAGAAGGCGGACTTGAAAATGGACATTCCACCTGGAGCAGACCCTGACTTGGGGAGGCTCTCCCCCTTGATTGTGGAGGCTGTTTGCCGGCCTTGCATGGGGCTTTGAAGGTTTGGACATTCAGGAACTGTCCTGAAATTTCCCCCTTCCGTATCCAGGAGCCCTGTAACTTTCAGGAACCTGATTGTCTAGGGAATATAAACAAAAGAACAAAGGCAAAATCGACACATTGGAAGGAAAGGAATCTCAGAGCGCACGGAATATGAAACACGCTTGGAATGGAAACACCACTCAGAGCGGCATGCAGAAGGAATACCAGCACAACACACACACTTCACCAGGGAGGGGTCCAGACAAAACAACAAAATCCTCTCTTAAACCTCAGTCCATGTTCACAAGAATTTCACAGAAGGGGCACGTGCCCCCAGAGCTTGGCCTTCTCCTTGCAAAGCAAGTTTGGCTGCCAGCTGCACCTCTGCCTGCTCTCAGAGAACAGAAGGGAGATCCAGGCAGGCTTGCTTTATTTATCAAACATGGTCTCTTTCAGGGAGAACTGTGAAGCAAACATCAGGAGCCTAGGGGCCAGCACAGCATTTTCACTTTACAGTGTGTATGACTTTTTGCAAATTCCCTCCCCTCTGCAGGACTCAGTTACTCCTTCCATAGAAAGAGATCTGGGCTGCATTTGGGCAACTTTTTCTCTGTTCTTTCAAACCTCCTTGTCAGTAGTTTCAAAGCCTTCAGTGTACTTTTCTGGGCTTGCTCCCAACCCCTCTATATCTATATATTGCTTCTTTAATATATTTTATATAAATATATTTTATAGATGTATTTTATATATCTATAAATTGCTTCCTGCTTGATGGGACATTGCCTCTCCAGAATGGGGAACCAGTCTGAGTCTCAGTCACAGACACCCAGGGTGAGATGAGCTTTCACGGCTGCCCGGCCTTGGGTCAATTTTCATCTATGGCACCAGGACTAACAGGCTTGCCCTTTCTTTCTCTTTCTCTAGAATCAGTGGGATTCTAGATCAGTGTTTCTCTAGAGCACTACCTGCTTTGCCATGTTCCCCACCATTGCTTGTGACAGTGGGACACATCAAGGGGGAAAAACTACCAAAAAGGACCCTGAGTCCTTGGCTTTGAGTGAGAAGGTGGAGCTCTCCCAATGTATGACTCTGGGGCTTCAAGGGGTTCCTTCTCTGCTAAGCAGCATCAACTTCCTGAACAATGAAATGGAAATTAGAACTCTGACCAGCCAACTCAGAGGGTTTTGTGAGAATCCATTGGAAAAATAGATTCAGAGGAAACCTTTGAATTGCTGCTTAGACCCTTGGGTCCAAGATTCTCAGCCACTGCTCTGACCTTCTGACCCTCTGACGTGCTAGTCCCTCACTGTGCCCATCCTGTTAGTCTCTCCAGCAATAACAATGCCGTTTGAGCAAGGGCTCTGGAGTCAGACTGCCTGGATTTTCATACCAGCTCCCCGGTTATCATCTGTGTGATCTTTGGCAAATTAATTTACCTCTCTGATCTTCAGTTTCCTCATTTGAAAGTGAGGATAAAATAGAAACTACCTCAAGTGTTGCTGTGAAAACAGTGTGTTAAAAAAGCATCTGACGCAGCACCTAAGATTTGTGAGTTCCTGTTGTGGTTAGTGTTCTCTCTTTAAAGAGCTCCCCAAACTGTTGATGACAGCCTGGCCATCACGGATAGGATCAGTGTAAGACCTGACATAACTAATGAAACTACTATACTAGGCGTCCTGAAAATAGTGAGTTCACAAGGTATGGTCCACAGACCGTGGAGAAATCTCAAGACACTTTCAAAGCATCCCCAACAGCAAAATTATTTTTAGGGTAATACCTGGCCTTTTTCACTGCAGCAATTTTTACACCAATGATGCAAAAGCAACAGCAGGCAAAACTGCTAGTGCCTTAGTCTGAATCAAAATAGAGATTCCCAATTGAACATTTCATCACTGTATTCTTTACTGCTAGGCAACAGAAAGAAAGAAAAAAAGGCTGTTTCACTTAACACTGTGTTTTACTAAGCAATAAATATTGTTGATTTTATTAAATCCTGACCCTTGAGTATACTTCTTGTTAATATTTCTGTGATAAAATCAAGACAGGCATAAAGTACTTCTGCTGGACAGTGCAATATAATAGGTGTCTCAAGGAAAAGTACTGCAGATGTTGGATTTGCAGTATGAATCAGCTGCTTTTTTCACAAAAGAACATTTTTACTTGAAAGAAGGATGGACTGCCTAACAAACTTTGTTATTAAGATAACAAAGGCATTTGGCAGACATTTCCTCAAAAATAAATGAAGTGAGTCTGTCACATCAAGGAAAATCACTACCAATGTTTGTTTCTAATAATAAAATCCAAGCTTTCAAGTGAATTTTGGAAGACTTACATTAGCTACCACAAACTCATCAGCTTCCCAATACATTAAGATTTTTCTAAAGGCATTGAGGTGATATTAATTAAAGCAATTTTTATATTATAGAATGTAATGTGCTAACATTTGGAAGGTCAGCATAACTCAGTGACCTAATTTTTTCCAGAAAGCAATGCATGATGTTACAAAAGCATACATGGGTAAAAGATCCGTTTAATGTAAGTTAGACCAAATGAGTTATATGTAATAAAATATGAAAAGTTCATTGATATGCTTCCCTATTCCACATGTCAAGTTTTAATGTAATATCAAAGAATACCTATAATTATCTAAAAAACCATTAAAATATTTCTCCATTTTCCAACTATGCCTCTGAGCAAAGCCAGACTTTATTTAAACACTTCAACAAAACAGCACATTGCAACAGATTAAATGCAGAATCAAATATAAAAATCAAGTTGTCTACTAAGCTAGATGCTAAAAAGATATGCAAAGATATAAAAGGCCATTTTTATCAATATCAGTTCTTGGTTTAAAACTTTTTCATAAAGATATGTAAACATGTAATGGGTATATTTTCATTATTTATGTTATTTTTAATGAATTAATAAATCAATATTTTTAAATTTTATGTGTATTAATTTTTTACATGGTAAATAGTAGATATAATCTACATAAACAAAATCCTTTTGTGGTCCTCAATCATTTTTTATGAGAGTAAAATGATCCAAAACCAAGAAGTTTTAGAATCACTTATATAAATGTTTGAGAAAGAGACAGCGAAAGAGTAAATAGAAGTTCCATGTGCCAAGCACAGGGAGTAACTGTCCTGTTGTGCTCTCTGTACATCATCCCACACCAGGAACACTCGGGAATATCCTGTCCAACTCTGTAATAGGGAAGCTCACAAACTGACTACTGCCCAAAACGGGTAAATTGACCATAGAGGAGTATGAGAACTATGTCCCCAGAGGAATGGTGAAAATAAGTAGGCAAATTTACCCTGGAGAAAAGCAAAAACAAAGATAAAAAATGAATGTTATGGAATCTGAATTGCTCCCTCAAATCTTTGAAACAGTATCAGTTAATCAAAGGGATGTAAAAGAATGCCCCCAAATGTGTACTTTGCTGCATCAGTATTTTTCTCCCCTGGTGTCTCTTCTCTCGTTCTCTAATTATTCTTTCTATCCTAAAATATTGTTTCTGGTCTTTTTTCATTCCCTTCTCTTTTTTCTTCTTTTCCCAGTTTTACTTCTTTTTCACACTTTCTTCTTTCTCTTTTTCCCTTTTTTCATTATTTTTCTCCCTTAACTACCCAATAATATATGACAAACATATTTCTGTTATTTTTTTTTTGAAGAGTCTCCTTCTTCAAAATGGTGAGGATGAAAAGAAGAAAAAGAAGAAGAAAAGGAGGAGAAGCATGCAGGAGGGGAAGACAAAAGAGAGGGGTGGGAAGAGAAAGAATAATAATAATAATCTGCTTTTATTCCCCCTCTGTAACCTGATATATTTAACAAGTCAAAGGTTTAAATGTTGGTAGCTTCCAGGGTAAGAGCAAGAACATCCACCCTAGCATGGAGAGTAGGAGGGTTGAGGAACGCTCAGGCCTGGGCTTTGGGTACTATTTATCCCAAAGCTATCAAAGAGAAAGAAAAATTCACAAAACATATTTTATAGTAAATAAAAAAGTAAATAGAATAGAGAGCTCTGAAACATTTTCAAAATAAGACAATAAGAAGATTCCTCTTCTAGCAAGGTAATTTAAAGATATAGACAAAAAACTGCGCATGAAAATATTTGTCTCAATATTACTTAAAATGATAAACTGAAATACCCTAAATGCCCAATAATAAGTGAAGAGTTAAATCATTTTTGGAGCACTTATGAATAGACTATTAAGTCACCAAGATATGGTAGATTTTTTCAAATAATCAAAATATCAAGTTATGTTTAACAACTTATTAAATTTCTTTTTGTTGAGCTGCTACCCTACAGCAGATACCGGGCATTCAGTGGTAGCATAGCCCCTGCCCTTACAACTTAAATCCAAATTAAAAATATAGATTTTAAACAATTAATTACACAAATAATTAATTAAATGCCATTTAAGCCCTATTTCAATAAACATGCAAATCTATAAAACAGTTTCTATTTAAAACCCTGGAGAAGGGAAAGGTTGCCCACTTCTGGCCTGGAGAATTCCATGGACCATACTGTCCATGAGGTCGCAAAGAGTCAGACACGACTGAGCAACTTTCACTCACTCATAGATTTAAAAAATGAGGCTTGCTGGGCTAAATAGAAGCTAGTAGGTGGCAGAGCTGGAATTCAGACCCTTATGATAGGACTCCAAAGCCCAAACTGTAAATAAATCACAGGGAAGGAACAGAGCTACGAGAAGAGCCATCCGAGGCCCCACCAGGGAGAGGACCTAGCCCAGACCTGTGTATAAGGAAAAACTTTCCAGACGAAGCAACCTCAAGAATGGGCTGTAGTTATTTATGAAGAGGCTTCCAGACAAGGACCTGCAGACAGTCTGAGAACTGAAAGACCAGGAAAACTGTGTGTATAATACTGACGGGGCTATGGGAGGTAGGTATGAGGCCAGAAGGGTAAGTAGGGAACTAGAGAAAGTTCACTTAAAATATTTAAACGTATCCTTAAAACTATTGGTAGTTTTCTAAACAGAAAAGCATCAGGGTCAATTTTCCGGTCACAAAACAGAATTTTGGCAACTTGGTGGAGAATAATTCGAATGAGTCAAGAACAAAGGCCCAACCGACAAAGCTCATTAACAATTCTTAATAAAAATACAGTCTGGGCAATAAAATGAAATCTAACCTTTTCTCCTTTGTGCTGGGTCTAGTTTCACTCACTCTTGGAGGGCTACGTATAGTCAGCACCTCAGAGTTCTTAGTGTGAAAGTGGTGGCTGGACACCTCAGCCTGGCTGGCGGGCCGTGTGCAGAAGCACTGCCCACAGCACCTCAATTCAAGATGGTGGTGGTGGGCTGTGTACAGCAGGTCTGTGCAGAACACTGCAAAGCAAGGCAGCGGCATTGGTAGGCTGTGTGCAGAGACACTGCACCAGGAACCACAGCCACCCAGAGCCACAAGTGGCCCGACTTCACCAAACCCACTAGAACTTACAAACTTCAACAAACCCACAAAGCAGCCCTGCCCTATGACCTTTGCCAGGATGAAAACGTGTGCTCTAGAGCAAGAGCTCACACCTCTCCATTCTTCCATCAAAGAATACAGCTTTCAGGACTTCCCTGGCAGTCTGGTGGTTAAGACTTAGCCTTTCACTGCAGGAGGATGCAGGTTTGACCCCTGTTGGGGAGTTAAGATCTCACATGCCTCACACCCAAAAAACCAAACCATGAAACACTGGCACTATTGTAACAAATTTTAAAAAGATTTAAAAAAAAAAAAAAAAGAATACAGCTTACATTTGCTTCTGAAAAAAAGAAAGAGTGAACACCCAGAGGCCAATTAGGTGGCTATAGCAATCAATCTGTAGACAGATGATGATGATAAGAACTAAGAAGAAAAGGACCAAGGAAGAGGACATTCCTGGCAGTCCAGTGGTTAAGACTCCACACTTCCATTGCAGGGAGTTCGAGGTCAATCCCTGGCCAGGAAAGTTCCACACACTGCACAGTGTGGTCAAAAAAATAAATTAAAAATGCATATACCTTTATTTAAAAAGAGAGAGAGAGAACCAAAAGAAGAGAAAAGATATCTGTTCCCAGAAATACACTGAAAGGAAAGTTGACAGATACAGAGATTAATTGAGTATGGGGAGGTAAGACAGAAAGGCAGAAGTGGGATGCTAGGATGATTCTCAAGTGTAGGCAGATCAAGTAATCTGCCAGGTGAGGTACCATTTGCTGATAGAGGGAACACAGGAGCAGAAGGATGCCATTTTGTGGGAGGTGGTAATGAGTTCACTTTAGGACAAGCCAAGTTTGAAGCACATTTGTGACATCTAGGTGTCAATGCCCAGTGAGAAGGTTAAGTGTGAAGCTCAGGAGAAGGAGCTGGGCTAGAGTTTTGTATATCTAATGCTTGAGCCTTGGGAATGGATGAGATTTTCTTGGGAGGAGTGAGAGGACAGGAAGGACTAGGAGAGAACATAAAGAATACCAGCATGTAGGGGTTGGGCAAAAGAGTGAAAAGAATCACAATGCCTGGAGAATGAGTAGCACACAGAAAGGTAGTAGGGAAAATGCCTACAAAGGAGAAGCATGGTGTCCTGGAATTCTGCAAGGAGAATTAATTCCAGAAGGTAAAAAATGCCAGAAATAAAATTATGCCTTCATGCTCTGGCGCGTCCAACTCTATGTGACCCCTTGGACTGTAGCCCACCAGGCTCCAATGTCCATGGGATTCTCCCAGCAAGAATACTGGAGTGGGTTGCCATTTCCTCCTCCAGGGGAATCTTCCTAACCAAGGGACCGAACCTGAGCCTCTGCATTGCCAGGTGGATTCCTTACCACTGAGCCACCTGGGAAGCCCAAAATAAGATTATAGAGAATATCATAATATTTAATTCAGACATGGAGGAGATTATACCTGACCTTTTGATTCTGTACTACTAATAAAAATTATTTTAAAATAATACTAGTTAACATTTGTTGATCACTCATTATGTGCTGTGCATTGTTTTAAAGACCAGACCCATATAAGTAATTTAATCCTCACTAAAATCCCATGAGATAAGTAATTATCCTCATTTGGCAGATGTAGAAACTGAGAGGCAGTTAAAGTAACCTGTTCACATTCACACAACAAGCAAGTGTTGGAATTAAGATTCTTTAGGGGTGTTTCTCCCTTACTTCTCCCAGGGACAGAGGAGAAAAAAATAAACTGAAAGAGCCCTGGGCAAGAAAAGTGAAGTAATTCTGAGGTTGCCAGTACACTTCCATTCCAGAAAAGTCCAGGCATGAAAGGAGAACAAACTGGTCTTTAGACACTCTCAGTTCCTTTTTCCTAGTGGCTCAGGAGCAGACAATGGTTTTCCCTGAGCCAACTGCTTTAGGCCCTGCTGGCTTTAACCACATAATTAGATTATTTGAAATTCTAGTTGTCAGATGGCTGGAGCACATAGATGAACTGAAGATTCCAGAGGACTACTAAAGAGCAAAAGCAAAAAGGTTTTCTTAGAAAACCCAGTTTGATTCCATATCTGCTAACCTTTATACTCATCAACTCATTTAATTTTCACAACAAGCCTAAAGTAGATAAACAGCAGATGTGGTCTCTGGACCTTTGCACATCCTGTCCCCTCTTAGAACATTCTTTCTCCTCTCCCCTTTTCTCATGTTATTGCTTCATCATTTAGCTTATTTTCTATGCCTTGGTTTATTGAGCCAAATGAGGGGATAATTGTCTTTGATTCTGAACCAAATGAGATTTATGGTCTATGTATGTCTCTTCTTAAAGAGAAGAAATATCAATATCAGTCCATCCTTGGCAGCCTGGTTACACCAGAAATACTGAAGGATAAGTAAAACACAAGCTACTTAGAACTTCATGAGGCTTGAATCAGTCAGTATTCAGTTGGGAGTATATTCATTATGAGTGTTACAGAATAAGAGAGTTACTATAAAATTAGACCTTACACAACTGTGAGTGATGTTAGGGAAAGTGAAATTCTTGAAGGCATATTTGAAGGATTAAAAAGGGAGCCATAGTAAATTTTAAAAGTCAAGCATGTCTAGCCACCAAAGTAGGCTCACAAAGGGATAATGCATGAAGAGGTCTGAAAAACCATCATCTCTCAGAGGCTACTGCTTGGTAACTGCAGCCATGAAATTAAAAGATGCTTACTCCTTGGAAGAAAAGTTATGACCAACCTAGATAGCATATTGAAAAACAGAGACATTACTTTGCCAACTAAGATCCGTCTAGTCAAGGCTATGGTTTTTCCTGTGGTCATGTATGGATGTGAGAGTTGGACTGTGAAGAAGGCTGAGTGCCAAAGAATTGATGCTTTTGAACTGTGGTGTTGGAGAAGACTCATGAGAGTCCCTTGGACTGCAAGGAGATCTAACCAGTCCATTCTGAAGGAGATCAGCCCTGGGATTTCTCTGGAAGGAATGATGCTAAAGCTGAAACTCCAGTACTTTGGCTACCTCATGCGAAGAGTTGACTCATTGGAAAAGACCCTGATGCTGGGAGGGGTTGGGGGCAGGAGGAGAAGGGGACGACAGAGGATGAGATGTCTGGATGGCATCACTGACTCAATGGATGTGAGTCTGAGTGAACTGTGGGAGTTGGTAATGGACAGGGAGGCCTGGTGTGCTGCGACTCATGGGGTTGCAAAGAGTCAGACACGACTGAGCGACTGAACCGAACTGAACTGAAGGTAGGGTAGTGATCCTGTAGCTGCTAGTTATCGAGAGGAAGAGCTGACTGAGCTGAACCCTATTAGGTACCTCTATGCCTGTCACCACATCTGATCACAGTGACCTCTAGACAACGGCTGCTGCCTCACTTCCTTCTTGTGAATCTTATACAACTTCCTCTTTTGCACAACTCTCGTCTTGGACCAAAAAGGGAAACATACATAATTTCCAACTGAATTAAGTTGACATAACCAAATCCAGCACACTTGAAAAGTAAAAAGCAAACTAAATTAAGGGTTCACCAACATGGGAAGGGTTGTCATATAACAGTCACTGTCATCCATGTTACAGTCATCCCAGTTTGTTGTCATAGTCTATAGCTTTATCTATGCAATGATACACTCATTTATCCCCTCTTCTCTGTTACCACAGCCATCACCCTGGTTCTTGCCCAGGTCACATAGCTAGCAAATGATGAAACCAGTATTTAAGCTTACATATTATCTTGCTCAAAAATCAAGATTATAAGCATTCTGTACCTCCCAGATGGTCCAGTGGTTAAGAATCCACTTGCCAATGCAGGGGATAGGTTCAATTCCTGGTCCAGGAAGATCCAACATCCCATGTGGCAACTAAGCCTGTGAATCACCACTACTGAACCTGCATTCTAGAGCCTGCAGGCTGCAACTACAAGAGCCGGCCACAACTAGAGAGTAACCCCCACTCACTGCAACTACAGAAAACCTGCATGCAGCAACAAAGACCCAGCAGAGCCAAAATTAAATTAATTAATTAATTTTTAAAAAGTATAAGCACTCCACTGTACCACATCCTCCTCTAAGTGGTTCTCGATAACTATTTTCTCATCCAGCTAACCATTGCCAGAATCACCATCACTGTAGCTGGAGGAGCCCTTAGTTATCCTACTGTGTAAGGGCCTTTGCTTTACAGGTAAGGAGTTCATTCCCAGGAAGGTTAAATGACAGCCCCTGATGGTGGTAAACTGGACCTCTGGCTTGCTATCAGTTGCTTTCCATTATAAGAATTGTCTCCTTCCCTGACTAGAAATTGATCCTAGACTGTGGCATGATGAGAACCAAGTCCTCCCTACTGGAAGGCAAGAAGAAAAACCAGCACACTTAGCCTTTGCTCATTCTGTACCTTATGCCTACTAAAATTCAACTTTACTATGCTGGTCCTCAAGCCATCTGTTTCCTGTTTACTAAGAATATAGAGAATTGTGAGTCAGAAAGATAGCATGCCTGCCTTCCAGGAGCTTCAAAATAAATAGACAATACTGATAGGAACACTGTGAGCAGTAGACAAAGGTTCCATGAGAACAAACACTTAAAACTTTCCATTCATACAAGCAGTGGAATCAATGAGTTCTGAAGGCTGCATGTGGAAATTATCACCTTTCTGGAGGAGATGGAATTTTGAGAAAAGTTGAAATACTTCAAGATATGGAGTCCATCCAACCAGAAACTGGACAATTGGTGGAGCACAGGTACATCACAAGAAGACATGGAGGTGGGAAAGTGTCTCAGACTGAAAGGGAAGTGAATTTTCTCATTCATTCAATCATTTTGTTTTTAATATATACTTAAGATGCACTTACTGTGAGCCAGGAATGGTATGAGAGCTTAAAACAAAGGGGCCTAATCTAGTACAGTACTGAACAAGGACATTTACGCTAAGATCTGAAGCTAGGAGACTGGATAAAGTTAGGGAGAGCATTCCAGGTAGGTGCAAATAGCAGGCATAAGAAGGTGAAAGAGAATCCTCAGACACCGGAGAAACTAAAAGAAGGCTATTTATTGTTCACAAAGACATATTATCATGAAATGAGTAATGGGTTGGTTAACAAGTACCAAATCATAGAAAGTCCTTTAGTTTATTTTATGGATTTTTATAGTTGCTGTGGCAAGTTAAAACTTAACCCCAAAATTCTTTTGATATTCCTCCCACTGGGTTCTGCAATGCTATGCCAGATTCTTCGTTCAGGTCTTAAGAAATTGCAACTTCTATTTCCTGTCTTTTTGGACACTTGAAATCCAGCCACCATGTTATAAGGAAGCCCAAGCAGATTATAGGGAGGCCCACATAGAGAGACCATGTGGACAGGAACTGAGGACCCTGACCCTTGGCCCATATAGACAATAGCCGGCACTAACTCGCCAGCCATTTTCCAACACCATTCAAGCCACTTCAGTTGATGCTGAAAGGAAAAGAGATGAACCTCTCTTACTGAGCTCTGCCCAAATGGTAGATTCTTAATGTAAATAAGTAATCGTTATTGTTTTCAAGACAGTAAAGTTTGGAATACTTCATTACGTAATAATAGATGTCAGGAGTGTAGGGAAATAGGAAGCTATTGAAGAAATTTGAGTATTAAGAATTTTGCTTCTAATTAAAGCTTCCCCTTCCATTTGCTGGGGAATATCACAGTTATTGAGGCTTCCCAGGTGGCACCAGTGGTAAAGAATCCACCTGCCAATACAGGAGAGCAAGAGATGCAGATTCAATCCCTGGGTCGGGAAGATCCCCTTTAGAAGGAAATGGCAACCCATTCCAGTATTCTTGCCTGGAAAATTCCATGGACAGAGGAGCCTGGTGGGCTTCAGTCTATGGGACTGCAAAGAGTCAGACACAACTAAGTGCAAGTGCAGGCACGCACTCATGTATACACACACACACCACACATCACAATTATTTACTTCATAGAGTTGCTCTGAGAACTGAATGAGACAGTGAAAGTAAAGTGTTTCACAGATGCATATTTAATAAGTCCAGACTTCCCTGGTGGCTCAGATGGTAAAGCATCTGTCTACAGTGCAGGAGACCTGGGTTTGATCCCTGGGTCGGGAAGATTCCCTGGAGAAGGAAATGGCAACCCACTCCAGTACTCTTGCCTAGAAAACCCCATGGATGGAGGAGCCTGGTGCAGGGGGTTGCAAAGAGTCAAGACACGACTGAGCAATTTCACTTTCACTTTCAAACAAGTGTTAGTTTATTATTATTGTTATTTTTTTAGTTTAGAGAAAAGAAAGAGAATGTAATAAAAACTACTGCATGAATCAAAGATTCGTGTTCAGTTCAGTTCAGTTGCTCAGTCATGTCCAACTCTTTGCGACCCCATGGACTGCAGCATGCCAGGCCTCCCTGTCCATTACCAATCTTGGAGTTTACTCAAACTCATGTCCATTGAGTCGTGATGCCATCCAACCATCTCATTCTCTGTCATCCCCTTCTCTTCTCACCTTCAGTCTTTCCCAGCATCAGGGTCTTTTCAAATGAGTTAGTTCTTTGCATCAGGTGGCCAAAGTATTGGAGTTTCAGCTTCAACATCAGTCCTTCCAATGAAGGTTCATGTTAATGTTTACTTAATTTAAAATGGTGACAGGAGGGATAAAGTGGGTAGATTAGAAAACTATTTAGGCTGTAGAATTGATGGACAGTCATAATTGATGTACGTAAAGGATGAAGAAAGGAAAAAACCTCAAGAATAGTTCCAAGGTTTCTGGCCTTAGAACCAGGTCAACATGTGTAGCAGACAACTGCTGAATTTATTTTTCAAAATCTTTTCACTGTAATTTTACTCTAACTTCCTTCTGAGGAATCAACCTGCCTGCACTCTCAATCCATTTATTTTGAGCAGGGCTGATCTTCTCCACCTCCCCCAGGTTAGACATGTTACCTAGGCCTCAGCTCATTTCCCATGTAAGTAGTTCCAGGATTTGCACATGGACTGAGATGCAATTTTAGGGCTCCTTGTTTCTTTGTCTTTGGAGAAGCTGTATCTTTACTTTGGAAGTTGAACCTGTAACTGTATAAACTGGAACTACTGCAGCTGTCTCCCTTATGAAGAGCCAACAGAATGGCAGCAGAGCCAGAGATGAGAATATCTGAGTGCTGAATCAAACTGTACCTGAGGCACATGACAATACCTTTCAGTTATGTAACCCAAGAATTTCCTTCTTTTTTCTTTCACATAAGCCACTTTGCTTTGGGTTTATTTAAACTTACATCTGAAGGAGCCCAAACTGATACATTAGTGATGCTAGGGAAAACTGGAAGAGGGACAAGTATTGTGCTATAACTGAATGGGACGTTGACAACTTTAGAGATAGCAATGTGAGTGGGGAGGTGAAGGTTGAACATGAATTGGACAAAGCAAAGGGTAACTGAAAGGGGAAGAAATGGAGATGAAAAACCTAGACTGGTGAAAAAGTGTGGTCATTCCCAACTTTACTAGTCATCAGAGAAATCAAATTAGAACCAATGTGATACCACCACACACACACACACACACACATACCAGAATGACTAAAATGAAAAAAATAGGCAATTTCAAGTATTGACAAGGATGTGTAACAATTGGAACTCTCATACACAGCTAGTGGGGATGTAAATCTATGGAACCACTTTGGAAACTAACAAAAATGCATGCTTATCACACCATAGGGCATGTAAAGGAATGGTCATACTCTCTGCTTGTAATAGCTTTAAACCAGAAACTACTCAGTCCCCTTTAACCATAGAAAATACCATGGTATATCTTCTCAATAAAATACTATACCACAAGGGAAATAAGTGAACTACAAAGCTCAAAACTAGGCAGAACAAATTTATGGCACACTGAAAGTCAGAATGGAGAGTAATGACTGCAAGGAGCAAGGGGTCCTTCTGGGATGCTGGCAATTTTCTATTTCTTCATCTGGATGCTGGTTACACAAGTATGCTCACTTTGTGAAAATTCACTTAACAATTTATGCACTTTTCTCTATATTTGCTATACTCCGCCTAAAAGTTGAAAAAAAAAAAAAGTGTAGACACAAGGAGTCATAAACGATGGAGTATATTTCCAGTAAAGTTGGAAAGGAGGCTGGAGACCTGAAAGTGGGTGACATAATTGGTTTCATGTCTAGTGTCTCCAAGTCTTAGAACCCCAGAAACGGGAGGGACTAAATTAACCTAGAACAGGATGGTCTTCAGTCTTTACTTATTAAGCTGTGCCAGTTCTTGGCACTGGGGAACTCAATGTTGAGGCTTCCCTGACTAGAGCAATGCCAGACCAGTCTAGTTAAGTAGCCCCTTGACCTCTCTAAAGGTGAGACCCTGTGCCATGCTGGGGTCTGTAGTTGGAAACCAGAGGAGTTGGAATGGTATCACTGTAGCCTTGGTGGTCTGAGCAGTTAGGATACCTGCTAGGATCGTAGATTGCCTTATAGGACTTGTTTCAGTGAAATTAAGAGAGTCTTACTTTGTAAAAGACTAAGGCATTGGGGGTCCCTAGACCTGAGGCTTGGAAGGTTTCTACTCAAGTTTCACTGCCTCTCAAGAATGAAGGGCCTCCTTTGATCTCCTAGAACTGACTGACTGAAGTTGCTGATAGGGCCATGTAGATTCCAGCTCTGAATTCCTCAATTCCAGTTTCTTCACATCTTCATCAGCCTCACTGTCTCCCCTGTAGAGTCAGTTCAGGCTCCCTTACCTTTTCTTCTGAAGCCCCAGGAGCCTTCCAGATAAATGTATTACAGCTTTCCATTCACAGAGTCTTCAGAAAGATCCTTCTAACATGCAAATCCAACCATGTCGTTCCCCTGTCTTTGGCCTTTAATGGATCCCCTCTTCTTTGGTTTCAACCCAAACTTCATCAAGAGGCACAAGGACCTGGTACTTGATCACCTGTCCAGTATCATCTCTGGCCACCTTTCTGCACAGCCCCAATACTCGCCAATCAAGATGCTGAATGTGGAGGCTATTTCACATCTATTGCCTTCAGCCCAAACACCTTCCTTCTCTATCTGTGAAATACTTATTTATCTTTTAAAATCATAGACAGGCATGACTTCTTCCAGGAAGCTTTCCTTGACAGCCCCTACTTCTTCTCATTCTGATTTTGTGCTTTCTTCCACTGTATATGTTACATGGTGCTGTGTTTGCCCACTGTGTTTGTATTCCTAAAAGTCCAGATGATGGGTGGCCAGGATTTGGTCTTACTCATCATCCCTATTCCCAGTTCTTGCAATGGCATTTGGTATGTGGTATGGCATTTTTCAGTAAGGTTTTGATGACCCTTCAAAGTACAGCTCTATTGCTATCATTGAACCATAACTTTCAGGAAGACTTTATCATTATTATTACTTATGTGCATACATCGGTTAATGATAAGCAAAGTAAAATCCTATAACTTCTTTATGAAGGAGGCTATTTCATCTGCTCCTTGCAACAGGGAGCTTGATAGAACGTCCCCTCTTTCAAGTCCCCAGTCCTATCCACATACTAGCAGCACAGAAGTCTTGAAAGAGGGAGAATATTAGAGCTTCTCTTGATACTCATTTTCGCCTCAGTTTTAATTTTTTTAGTTTGCATGTTTTGTAGTATACCTGATAATATATTGGTATATATGTGAAAATGCCCATATTATGTAAGAGTACTCAAAATTATCTTACTGATAGAGGGCATGATCAAAAAAGTTTGAGACACTGTGTTAGGTACTGTGGTCTCCATGTTAGAGCACTTAAGCAAGGAACAGGATGTGATCTGCCAGCCATGTTGCAAGGTGTGCATTTCATAGTTTGGTGACAAATTTCTGGCTGGGTTAAATGCTTGAAATCAATTCTCATCTCCCCATTTTTCCTATTCCTGTTTCCCAACTACTAGTAGTGGCAGCAGGACCAATTAACATGCAGTGAGTGCTTGCTGTGTGCCAGACACTGTGTTAAACATTCTTACATGTCATCTCACTTAAAACTCATAAAAAACTCTGAGGTAGGCACTATTATCCCTGATTACAAATGAACAAACTAAAGTATAAGAACCTGTTCAAGAACTACCGGTGGCAGAGCCAAGATTCAGCCCTAAGCCATTTAGGAGTTCCTTGAATAAGCAGGTAGAGCTGAAGGAGTAGTTCTGAATTCAAATACAGACTTAACCATTTATTAGGAGGACTGTACAATAGTATTGTGTCTACTTAGAGATACGTGATACGTTGTTTTAATGTCTAGTCCAAATCCTATAGTGGCCCTACCAGGCAGAGGCAAATAAAACATGATGCACATGGGATCCTGCATTTCTGATGGATGTTGTATGCCTCACAGTACCAAAGGGAAACTGCTCTTATAATAAACAGTTTAATTCTTCACCACCACTGCCGCACCACCACCTGCATCACGGCAAGAAGCTGAAAGTCCTAAGCAGTAAGTACATCAGTGTTTAAAGTGAGTCTCAAGTGAAAAGCACAGCAAACCAGTATGTCTTGTCTACTGATGGCACGACCTCACCAAATTATTTACTTGAAGCCAGCAACTGAGAGAAGGCAGAGAGGGTGAAAGATTTTCCAAGGCAGGTAGCAAGACAAGCACCAGAGCAGCTGACAATGGCTCTACCTGCTTCTCCAGCAGCCCCAGGGCACAGGTCCTGGATTGTCTCTGTATCCTAGCATGCTCCCTTCATGCCTTGAGACTGCCCTGTAGATCTCAGTGCCTCAAGAGTAACACCAAACAAAGCTCACCTTCCCACCTAACATCTGTATCTATATCCTGTGCTTTTTAAGCCAGCTCCCCCATCCCCTACTACCTATGGACATATGACACCACTTCACTCCACCCAGGAAATTCTAAGCAAGGACAGAGAAGGTCAGTGTATCCCTGTGATGATGAAACAACTTGGCCAAGTCATGACGGACTTAGAAATGAAACTGAAGCTTGGTATCTGTCTACTGCCCTGTATGGAGAATCCCACTGGGCTCAGAACCTGAATACAGTAAGAGTGTCAGGTTCATAATGTACTTGAGGAGCTAAACTGAGATAGAATATTCTCTTTTCCTTCCCTCTTCTCAAGGAATGGAGTCTGGCTAGGCAATGGCATGACCATTTCCCAGGCATTCAAACCTGGGTTGGTTTATTTCTGGCACCCAGACTGGAACAGGTCAGGAGCCCCGATTAGCAGGATACTCACTCCTGCTGCTAGGAATACAGTTAGAAAGGGTTCCTTCTCCTGTTGAGTCCAGGCTGTGATTGAAACCAAGCACAGAAAGAACATAGATCATCAGAGCTGAAAGGGCCCTCTGAAAAAGTGATGAAGTTGATAATGATGATAAGGAAAATGATTACAGTAATAGCAGCTAGCTAGCCTTTATTGAAGCTTAACTATGTCAGGCACTGTGATAATCATTTTACATGAATTAGCTCATATCATCTAACCTCTTGATACTATTGCTGGGCCTTAGTTTCCTTACTTATGAAATGGGGGTGCTTTCCCACAGTTCTCTGGCTCTAACAATCTCAGATCCTATGACAACTTTGAAGGTGGTCCCTGACTACCTTCAAAACAAAGCTCAAAGGAACTTGACAACAGCAATGCTTCCTTCTTCAGAGTGCTTTATAGTTATTTTACAGCACTCTTTCTCCACTGAGTTGAGCCCCTAAATAGTCCTGTGAAATCAATTAATGGGTACATGGAATAAACAATTTAGTTTGTGTTTCTATAAAACATTTGGCTCCCAGGCTTGTAAGAGAGCATCAGAAAGTATAAAACTTTGTTTAATAAGTACAATGTACTAAAAATATCCTTTACTAAGACACTAGAGAAAATTAAAAGGGCACCAGCTTAAGAATCAAGAGTTCCAGATGCTGATCCTGCTCAGTCATAGCCTCAATCGTGTGACCTTGGGCAGACACTTCAACTTGACCTCAGTTTTGCCATGCATACAATGCTTTCTCTAAATTCTTGACTCTGCTATTCTGGAATTCTGTCATGTAGAATAAATCTCAAAGCTGTATGGGCATTCCCTGGTAAATGTGGGTGATCTTTTATTTGTTTGTTCGGTTTGTGGTTCTTATTGTTGTTGTTAATTTGTTTACCTTGCTAAGTTAAGCTAAGCTAAGCTAAGTCACTTCAGTCGTGTCCGACTCTGTGCGACCCCATAGACGGCAGCCCACCAGGCTCCCCCGTCCCTGGGATTCTCCAGGCAAGAACATTGGAGTGGGTTGCCATTTCCTTCTCCATGAAAATATTCCATAAATGAATTTCAGTAACTCTTAAACATTCCACAAAATTTCCTAAGAACCTGTGAGAATATAATGCCTGGCAATCCTCTCTAAAACAGAAATTCACCTATCTGCTACATTACTGCTGATGATCTGAAATGTACATGGTCTCTAAAAAATAACAGTACTGAATAAAACTGAAAGGATCATCCAAGTTCCTACATAATACCAAAGTATTTATCCAGGATTACTGAATAAATCATAGCAATTTGGTATCCTTTTCAGAAAAAAAAATCTCAGAACTTACAAGCATGTGGCATTTCACACTGTACCAACTGAGTAACAGTAAATGAAGGTATACCACTACAACTTCTTCACCAACTTTTGTGTTCTGAAATATGATGTCTGCCCCTGATGTCAGTCCATACCTCATGCAGCTAGTAACCCAGGACACATTTCTCATCAGTCAGATCAGCCGCTCACATCTCAGGAGTGTCAGACACTTACTTCTATTAAAGTGTTCAGTGCTGAGGAAGGCTCCCAGAGCTGTCTGAGACCCTGTTGCTCACAACAACATGTTGGAGCAAGTTCACACCCTGCTCACAGATCATGATTGATCAACAGTTCCATCTTCCAATGTGGAAATGGACACCACCGATGGTCTGAGATGTAAATGGCATCCCCCCAAAAGCATTTATCAGAAAAGCGCCCATTACTGTCTCGATTTCTAAATCCTCTGGGTGGAAAATAAGATCCAGAGATCTGTGGGTCTTTGCAGGGCTGAGCAATTATACCTATCCTCTGCATACCACTAATGAGAGTTCAGTGTCAAGGCTACTTGTAAGGGAGTTTTAACATGGAGGCTGACTGGATAAAAAGTAGGGAAGGAGGTAAGGAGGCAGAAGAGAGGAACAGAAAAAAAACTAGAAGAAAAGGAAGTCTGTACGATTAAACACTTGTGTGTTAGTTGCTCAGCCATGTCTGACCTTTTGTGACCCTATGGACTGTAGTCCACCAGGCTTCTTTGTCCATGGAATTGTCCAGGCAAGAATACTGCAGTGGGTTGCCATTCCCTTCTCCAGATCTTCCCAACTGAAAGGTCGAACCCAGGTCTCCCACATTGCAGGCAGATTCTTTACCATCTTAGGGGATATAAGATGAGTCTTTGAATTAAAGACCATGGAGGGTTCAATGTCCAAATAATTTTAGACAATGCTGACTATTTTATTTCCCCTCATGGAAATTCATAGCATGCCTTAGCATGTTAAAATCCTTGTAAAGTTCTGCTATTAAAAAAAAAAAAAAAAACTTTTAAAGTTTGTCTTAGTCCTAACCAAACTTTTTGGAATCTGAATTACAGAACCCAGTTTTTTTGTAATGCTTATTAATATTCCTGGAATGGATAGTCAGGAAAATTGGTCTAAGGAAACCCAGGCTGCTGGGGTGAAGAGGTATAAAAAGGTCACTGGTTCTTGTTTCCAAGGAGTTTACAGAACTGTGGGACAGTATTTGCCTAAATGTGGAATTTTACAAGATTAAAACCAGTTTAAGGTCTGTCTGAGTGTTCAGTTCTGTGCAACTCTTTTGTGACCCCCATAGACTGCAGTCATCAGGCACTTCTGTCCATGAGATTTCCTAGGCAAGAATATTGGAGTGGGTTGTCATTTCCTCCTCCAGGGGATCTTCCCAACCCAGGGAGTGAACCTGCATCTGATTGGCAGGTGGATTCTTTACCACTGAGCAAACTCTAATACCGGAGAAGGCAATGGCACCCCACTCCAGTACTCTTGCCTGGAAAATCCCATGGATGGAGGAACCTGGTGGGCTGCAGTCCATGGGATCGTGAAGAGTTGGACTCGACTGAGTGACTTCACTTTCACTTTTCACTTTCATGCATTGGAGAAGGAAATGGCAACCCACTCCAGTGTTCTTACCTGAAGAATCCCAGGGACGGGGGAGCCTGGTGGGCTGCCGTCTATGGGGTCGCACAGAGTCGGACACGACTGAAGTGACTTAGCAGCAGCAGCAGCAGCAGCAGCAGCAGCAACCTCTAATACAGCCACCCCATCTTAGATAGGAGTAACACTACACTTCCCAGGATTCCCTGAAGTGAGGCTTGGACATGTGACTAAATACTGGCCAATGGGATATAAGCCCAAGTAGACAAGTCAGGCTCTGGAATGCATCCCTAGGAGGAGTGTGTCCTTCCCTTCCCTCTCCCCCTGCTGTCTAGATTGAAGATATCACAGCTGGGTTTCCATCCTGGATCTTGAGGACACGGTTCAGCCCTAGGGGTGGTGAGCAGAAAGAAGCCTGGCTACGCTGTCCCTTTGGTGTTTTACATGACTGAGAAATATACTTCTCTGTTGTTTAATTTAGGGCTTCCCAGGTGGCCCAGGCTTCCTAGGTGGCTCAGCGATGAAGAACCCACCTGCCAATGCAGGATACATGCCTTCAATCCCTGGGTCAGGAAGATCCCTGGAGAAGGAAATGGTTACCTACTCCAGTATTTTTGCCTGGAAAATCCATGGAGAGGGGAGCCTGGGGGGCTGCAGTTCATGGGGTCCCAAAGAGTTGGATATGACTTAGTAACTGAGCATGCATACACACACACACACACATTTAATTTAGCTGCTGTTTTTGTGTGTCTTATATACAATGCAGGCTGGATGCTAACTAATATAGCCACTGACTACAGGTTGTAGCAGTGGATAACATAGACTAAGTTGTAGCAAGGATAATATGCAAGTGAATGAAAATCTGGGTATTACAAAGAAAACCTGGAACCCTAGACATATTCCACATACACATAGAGTCTATATATCATTATGTTTCTTAAGAAAAATATTTTTAAAATACCAGTACTTTTAAAGATTTTTTTGTCACAGGTTAGTATTTGCAAAACCACTCACAAAGGATCATAACAGCATTAGCCTCATGACACTAAGATAGAGAACTCCAAATGAAATTTGATTTGATGAGGCCCTGGAGCAGGGCCCAAATGACATCTTTTGTGACATGCTCACAAAAGAGCAGCTGGAGCTGGGGTCTCATTAGAAATCACACAATTCCCATCAAAAGGGACATAACCTGTGGATTAGTGCTGGTTTCTCTCAAAGTTAAACAGAGATCTTACCATGTGACCCAGCAATCCCACTAGTAGGTATTTGCCTGAGGGAAATGAAAACAATTGTCCAAGCAAAGACTTGCACATGAATGTTCAGAGAACTTATGCAAATAGCCAAAAACTGGAAATGTCTCAGATATCCATTAACAATAGAATAGATAAACCAAATGTGATACATACAGTGGAATGCTTCTCAGCAAGTAGAAGGGTTGAACTATGATACATACAACATCATAGATGATCTCAAAATTATTATGGTGAGTGAAAGTAGTCAGACATCAAAGAGCACATTCTAGATGATCCCATTTACATGATATTCTAGCAGAAACCAGACCAGTCATAGAATTAACAGACATCAGATGAGCTATTGCCTCTGACTGCAGGTAGAAGTGCAAAGGAATGCAAGTGAATTTTCTAAGGTGAGGAGATCATTTTATATCTTAACCAGGGCAGTGATCTAATATATTCATTGATCAAAATTCATCAAACTGTACACTGAAAATAAGTGCACTTTATGGTACAGAACTTCACTTTCAATAAAGTTGATTTTAAAGTGTTTTTTTAAGGTACTGTGCTAAATGGGGAAAAAAGAAATGCCTTGGAGAAAGAAGGCAAATAGTGATTTGAAATGGAAATTCCAAATTTAATGTTAAAGGGGCAAATGTTCTGAATTGCCAGTATTTTTTCTGTCTTTGTTTCTTTCTTTCTTTTTTTTTTTTTTTTTTTTTTTTTTTGAAGCAAGTTTCTTCTTGCATGAAGATTCTGGATAGCTGTGCTCTAAGAGAAGCTGAAAGTATTGATTTCATGAAAAAGCAACTCTGGGGCTGCCAGTAGGTAACAGAGAGCAAATGAGGGAATCCACAGAGGGACCAGACTTACTTGTGCATGAGCCTTCCCTAGGGCAGAGCTTCTCAAATCATCCGTGGTAAAGGACCAGGTGCTTTATGCTGGGGCAGTGGCTTGTTCGTTTTGTAAAGTAAAAAGTCAAATATTCTAGAGGTCACAGCATGTGTCTCCAAACACATCTTCTCAGTGATGTCTGGCCTGTGCGCAGACCATTAGCAAACATGCACAGACTGGTCCAGATGCTCAGAGCACTAGCCGGGGGCTTCCCAGAACTGCTTGGGGTCAGGTCCATATCAGCAGAGAGGCAGAAGCCAAAGACAACTGGGCTGTGAATATGAATGTGGCCTTGTTTGTACACAGTGGACAGTGAGGTCTGAGGAAATGTGCTCACAAAGATTTCAAAGCAGGTGCACAAGGTCAACAAAACACTGTTTTGGAAAGTTTCATCTGGCAGCACACACAGGACAGTAAGCAACGGAGAGGCCTGAATCACAGGACTGACGTGGAAGTTGTTGCAAGTAACTATGTGGGAGATGACTGGGATTTAAACCTTGATGGTGGCTGGGGGACTAGACAGGATCAAGTGTAGGCCAGAGGGCTAGGAAGGGATTCACAGCAACTGGTGACGGAGTGGAGAGGGGCCCGGGGGTGAAGCCGGGTCAGAGCAGGTCCTTTGATACAGGAGGACACTGGGAGTCTGAGGAATGAGAAGGGAAGGGAATAAATTTGTGTCTGCAGCCTCCACTTGCTCTGGGAAATAATAACGAGGCTCCTGGGTATGCAGGGGCTCCCTGGGCCCAGCAGTCTCCTGAGGGCTGATTTGTTTGTCTTGGCTTCCGGTCCAACAATCCCTGACCCATTGCCACCCACGGTACCACTCACAGTGGGTAACAAGGGGAGACCATCAGACGGGGTGGGAGAGACGCTTTATGTGTGCCGCTTTTCACGTCTGGCATGCCTGCTTCCCAGGTGGCTCAGTCAAAAAGAATCTGCCTGCCAAGCAGGAGATTCAGCAGATGTAGTTTCAATCTCTGGGTCGGGAAGATCCCCTGGAGAAGGAAATGACAACCTACTCCAGTATTTTTGCCTGAGAAATCCATGGACAGAGGAGGCTGGTGGACTGCCACCCAGGGGGTCACAAACAGTCAGACACGACTTAGTGACTAAACAACAACATGCCCACTTCCAGCTCCTCCTCATCTTCTAGGCCCCACCCAGATGTCACCCTGGGGCTGAATGACTCACCCTCAGTTAGGCTGCTCCAGCTCTCCAATGTGTTAGAGCACAAAAACCACATCCCAGCACAGCTGCTCATGTCAGGCTGCCCTGCCACATTGTAGCGTCACTGTAAGGGTCACATCCAACATAAGCTTCACCAACCTTAGCACGATGCCTAATGCAGATGACCGCGCTCAAGATGCAACATAAATGGATGAGGGAGACACCAGAGGAAGGAACAGAATAGGCAGGGAGGTCATGTGAAATGTGCTCAACAAGCATGGAGGTGAACAAGGGCCAGAAGTCACATGAGATTTCTTTCCTCTGCTCTTGATACAGGTATGGCAACCATTATTTGAAACTTGAAACTTCCTCAGCCCCAAATAATTTAGGGGCTCCTCTCTGAACGAAAGAAAAACAACTGGCAGCCTAGGTAGAAACTATACTCTGGATTTAGTCAGCAGTGCCCAGAGCAGTCTCTGCTTCAGACTGTAAGAAGCTGGGCTGAAGCTGATCTGACCAGTAAATCGGGGAGTCACTACCTTCAGTCTGAGAACAAAGATCAAAAGAGAAGCTGGGCTAGGACTTCCCTGATGGTCCAGTGGTTAAGAATCCATCTAGCAATGCAGCACATATGGGTTCGATCCCTGGTCAGGGAACTGAGATTCCACATGCTGTGGGCATGTGGCAATGAAAGATTCTGAATGCAGCAACTAAGACCCTGATGCAGCCAAATAAATAAATAAAAATATTTAAGCAAATATGAAAGAGAGAAACTG
The DNA here is from genome assembly GCF_001704415.2 of Capra hircus. Classification (NCBI taxonomy): domain Eukaryota; kingdom Metazoa; phylum Chordata; class Mammalia; order Artiodactyla; family Bovidae; genus Capra; species Capra hircus. The sequence continues at coordinate 50,107,986 of NC_030814.1, read as the reverse complement.
GGTCACCCTTTAGCTCTACAGTCCTGAAGTCACTGGTGTGACTATAGAAAGAGGTAGAATTATCACAGATCTGGAGATGGAAGCCCACTTTTGATATGAGGCTGCCCATGCCTGGGGGGCCAGAGAAGGCAATGGCACCCCACTCCAGTACTCTTGCCTGGAAAATCCCATGGACAGGGGAGCCTGGTAGGCTGCAGTCCATGGGGTTGCTAAGAGTCGGACACAACTGAGTGACTTCACTTTCACTTTTCACTTTCATGCATTGGAGAAGGCAATGGCAACCCACTCATGTGTTCTTGCCTGGAGAATCCCAGGGACCGGGGAGCCTGGTGGGCTGCCGTCTATGGGGTCGCACAGAATTGGACACGACTGAACTGACTTAGCAGCAGCAGCATGCCTGGGGGATGGGGAATAGCCTGGGGTTTATGGTTAGGTCTTTCCTGATGGGTTGATGCCCTGGCCATATATGCCTTGCTTTGACACCCCTTCAGCAGGAACAATCATCCCAGGGATTTTCTGATCCAGAGAAGAGGCTTCTACAGTACAGAGGAAAGGGATTGAGACCCTGGAGGGAAGATACTAGAATAATCAGAAAGGGGAGTTTTCAGTAGGAAGCAGGGATTCCTGGATGGGAAACAGTCAGTAGTAAAACCAAGGCAGTCCTGGGCAAATTGAGATGATTGGAGGGTACCTAAGAGATCATTGCCCTGTAGTTGTTTTTCAGTCACCAAGTTCACACAGAGGTTAATAAGCAAGGTTGGGACTGGAACCCAGGTCTCCAGCTAGCCCTGCAGGCCTTTCCCTCAATGGCATTTGCTTTCAGCATCCTCTGGACCCTCACTTTTTCACTTCCATGACTGCAGTTCCTTCCTTGGTACTACCCCAAACAGAGTATCTTTTGACAGCTGATTACCTGCTAACTGTTAGACAGGAGGGATACTGATGTGCCCTGGGAGCTCTTTGGCTTGTTCTCTGGCAACCTCTATCCTCGTCTAATGAAAGAAATGTTCTTACCCAAGCCTGGACCAGTGGCTCTGCTTCTCTCTTCACCCCTGGATTCCAAATTAGACACAAAGTCTCAAAAGAAATAAAACCCTCTTCCTGTGCCACCCTTAGCACAGCCAGGGGAGAGGGCAGGGTGTAAATAAATGCACATCTGGGGAAACTCAGCAACCAATGGTGCATGGCATCTCTAACCACCTGCAAATGGCACCTTCAGTTTTCATCTCTTCTCATTCCTTGGAGGGCTGTATGGCTCAGAGGTTAAAGCGTCTGCCTCCAATGCAGGAAACCTGGGTTCGATCCCTGGGTTGGGAAGATCCCCTGGAGAAGGAAATGGCAACCCACTCCAGTATTCTTGCCTGGAGAATCCCATGGACGGAGGAGCCTGGTAGGCTACAGTCCATGGGGTCGCAAAGAGTCGGGCATGACTGAGCGACTTCACCTTCATGGTTAAGTTAGAAAGTGATTCCCTTGCCCAACCCTCTCAGAATCAGGGGTCCGAGAGTGTGAGGCCCTGGGTGACGCACTCCGCAGACGTGTGGCAGCACATGCTTCCCAAGGGACGTAAGATCCAGTGATGGGTAGATAGCTGTACTTCCACAGGCTTTCAAAACAAGCATATAGAAAATGAGCCCCAGACTGTCTGTTTACAAATGTGTTTTCTTCTTCCCTCTTCTCATGCCTGAGTCTGTTCAGGAATGTCACATTCCAGGCTTTCTGGGCTGACCATGAGTCACAGTGGCAGCCATCGTAATGCCACATAGTCATGCCACATAGTCCAGAAGGAAGTACTTCTGAATGAGTCAGGCAGGAGTGCCTGGTGTAAAGCTGCCTCATACTGCTTCATCGTGGGACTTCAAGGCTTGGATCACTGGGTGGTGTGTTTCAAGATTCTTGAAGATAACATGCAATTTGAAGTCCAGTTCAGTGAGTAACAAAAACAGAGACGTAGGACCACAATAAGAATGAGTCCATTTCTATCACTTTCTAATTTGTAAAGTCCTTTCATAGCTACTCTCTCAATGGATTCTTACAATATCTTTGTGAGGAAAGCATGGCTGGTGAAGTTCAGAGGGTGGAAATACCTCAGATCAGATGACTGGTAAGGGCCAGGCAGGTCTAGAAGCTGAGTTATTGGAGGTAAACATGCTTCAGAGCTTTTCCCACTGCACCATCCAATATCTGTCTACTCCATCCCCTTTTATAAGTGGATCTGCCCTTTAATCCATTATGTGGATTGGCAAAGTCACAGAGGCTTTTCTGAAGCATTGGGGTGGAAGTTTTGCAGTAAAGCAAATGAGGATTTAAACGAGGATTAAATAAAAGAAGGTTTGGGAAACAGCAGAGTGTCCTGGCTGAGCGCCATCACTCTGGAGCTTCTGGACCTGGATTCAAGCCCCAGGTTTGCCACTTACTAGCTGTGTGACCTTGGATATGTCACAGCACCTCTCTGAGTTTCATTTTCCTGAAGTGCGGATAAAATCGGTACCTGCTACATAGGGCTGTGAGGATTAAATGTGAGAATGCATGCAAAACAGCTTAGCAAAAAATGGGCACTTGATAAATATTTGCTGAATAATGAACTGAAATGATTGGCAAGGCTGGGATATGAAAAAAAAGAGCTGGCTGACTCTGCAGTCAGGGCTTTTAACTTTTTATGAAATGCTGATGCCCAAACTTGCCAAACACCTACCACCAGACAGTGAGGGTAGGAGGCACTCTTGAAAGAGTTGGGTGGTTCTCCTTGAAGCCCCTTTCTGGCCTCAAACATCCATACCTCTCACCTGTTTCCTTGGATAAATTACAAAGACCTTCCAAAAGGAAGAGTTTGGGAAGGGAGTATAACCTCCATACCAGAAGTATGAACCCACAGCTGATGAGCAAAAATAGTTGGGTAGATCTGGCCTCATTCTACACTCAAGATGGGCTGTTTCTGCCTTAGGGCTTAGAGTTGTGGTGTGCCAGAGCAGGAAGGGACCAGAGAGAGATGCTGTTTGGTGAGAACATGGAGGCCCAGAAAGATGAAGCAGCTTGCTCGAGACTGCACAGCCATGCTGTGACAAAACCAGGACTGGAGTCCAAGCTTCTTGCCCCAGACTCTGTGCCACCACCTCCCTAAATACACAGGCTTTCAAAATCATTAGGGCACAGAATCAGTCCAGCACTAAGCTTTCGAAATCCCCATGGGCCCTCCCACAGTTCCTCCTCAGGACAAAATCACTCAGGGGTAAACAGTATTAAAAAGCCTTTTGAGATGGCAGAGGAGGTGTTCCCTCAGACAGGGGCTCTGAAGAGAAATTGAGCTGAAATATTGATTTGATCCACAAATCACCCAGGCTCTATGTCGTGTGCAATTTTACCTCTTCAGTATTTCAGATGGTGAAGTGTCACATTTATGAGCCTGATGTGCTCTGATAAGCGCATTCCAAATGTCTCTGCAGCGATGCCAAAGCAGGGACACACCTCGTTGTCCTCACTGGAGTCTTGGGGAAACAGGTTGCTCCAATCCCTTGTCAAGTTTATTAGGAGGTGCCCCACCCACCCCACCCATGAATTCCAAACAGCTTCGTTCTCACTGTCCTTCACAACTAGGTCACTGGCCTGGCAGGGGAAAAGATTCTGGAATCCCAGAATATTAAAGTTCAGGAACACTCAGAGGAAACTCCTTACCTCTCAGCTGAGGGAACTGAGGCTCAGAGAAAAGGGTCACTCTTTGGGCTCAAGGTGAGTGTTTTGGTTGTTTGGCCCACAATTTCCTTCCTGCATGGTGGCCTGAGCAGTTCAGATAACAGAGTATCTTACCAAGAAGCCAGGGTTCCAGGGAAGCAAGGAGCAAGAAGAAGCACCCAGCCCTAGGAGCTTCTAGGAGCACTTGGCAGTCCAGGAGGCCTGATTCTTACTGCACAGGTATTCCAGAGTAAGCAGCCAGGAATTTGCATAACGTGAAGTCATGCCTCCTTCAAACCAAAGAAAAGGAAGCTTTTCCCTTTTCACGTCTCCTTTCATCCCTAAAGCTGGATTTCCTAAACAGGTATCACTTGGAAAAGGGACCCCCTTCATTTGTAGTAAGAGATGTGTACTTTACATGCAAGGAAAGATAATCCCTAGTTTCAAAGCTAAGCCACATTCCTTAGAAATATTTCCTCTTTGTGAGGTAATTCAATTAAAACAGTAGGCATGGTTCTCTGGGAATATATAGTTCTAGAACTGAATAATCGATTAGGTCTAGAAAGATTGCTTATCCAGAGTCATTCATTTTGTTGGGATTTGAGGTTAGGGCCGGGGATTTTCTTTCAGGTTTGTTTGGTTTTGGTTGCCAGGGGTGGGATCGTTCTCAAATATAGTACTTGGAAAGACCCAGTTAAACAAAGTAACAGCAATCCCTCTGAAAAACAAATACTGAGTCACGGGTAAGAATTATGCACAGAATCAGAAAACAAATGTTGATTCCTAAAGTCATCTTTGAGACCTTCTAAAAGCTTTTTGCCTAAGAGAACAAAGACAGCATAGGTACCTCTATGAATCAGACCTTAAAAACTATCTATCTGTTCCTTCATGTATCACTGTACAATACCTTCAGACTTTGATGAGAAAATACTTTAAAACAAGTCCATGAAATTTGAAAAAAAAAAGGTGTGTTTTCCAGAGAATCAAGTAATGTTCTCAACAGTAAAAGGCAGGAAAACTATATCTTCCTCAGGGCTGCTATCCCAGGCAAGGCTTATCGTCTCTCTGTAGACTGTGGATTCTCCCTGATAATTGAAGGACCAATCAGGGAGGAGTCTGGTAAACAGAAGGCACTCAATAAATGTTTGTTTTATAAGAAAGAGCCAGAAAGAGAATTTTTATAGATTTGAAGTTAAAAAAAAAATTACTTTGGAGAGTGGTAGGAGAAATGAATGCTTGATCTATTTCACTTTGAGCAAAGACTGACTGGGGTTAATACCGGTCCTTATAACAACATCACAACTAACACTTATTGAGTGCCTTCTCTATGCCAGGCACTAACATAGAGTGTTTCCTATCAACTTCTTCATCTAGCTCTAAATAACTGTCATTATATCCTTTTTACTGGTTGGGTAACTTAGGATTATGGAAGTTGAATAACTTGTCTAATACATGGCAGAGCTGGGATCAGAACACAGGTCATCTCATTTCAGAGCCTGTGTCTTAAATCATTATGTTCTACCACCTGCCAATCTACAGAGCTTTTTGTAATTTAGTTAATTAGGGCCCTGGGAGTAGGGTATTTTATTTTTATTAATTAGCAGAAAATAAACTTCAAGTTCAGCATGTGCTATTGAGTGCTGAAGTGTGACTCTTGACCTAGTTCAGGAAGTGTTGGAATTCCTCATTCAGCAAACCTAGGTTCATTCATTCAAATCCATATCAGCACCTAAGATAAAACCTGGTTCTGTACTCAATATGGGAAATGCTGAAAGAAGAGACACAGGGTCTGCCTTCGGGGAGTTCCCAGTCTAGTCAAGGGAAGCAAACCTGTGAGTAAGTTGCCATCATTCAATCTGGTAAGTTCTGTAGTCAGTGCATGTGTGAGGTCCTATGAATAGCAGAGCAGAAGATGTAGTGAAAGTAGTGCTTTATGCGAATTCATGATACACAGCAGGAGAAGCCTGAGATTGAATCCTGGCTCCTCCATGTAATGAGCTGAATGACCTGGACAAGTTGCATAACTTTCTAAGCTCCAGTTTTTAATCACCTTTAAATGCTGACAGCAGTATAATCCATGCCTCATCCCACTGTTACACGATGAAATGATGCAATGTCTGCTCCAGCACACGACCTAACACATAGTAAATGCTATATAAATGGAAGCCATTAGGGAGGACTAGTCTAGGGAGTCAGGTATGATTCTACACAAGCCTGGGGTAAGAAGAGTTTGTTGAAGTGGTCATTTCAGGAGAAGAGATTTTGGAAAGAAGCAAAAAGGGGTAAACATGCATTGTGTGCTCAGGGGAAGAGTGGTTTACTAGGACAAAAAGGAGAGCAATTAGCAGTGTCCAGTACTCTGGGAACAAGTGTGCAAAGACAGGTACAAGGTATTTTTTGAAATGGGATTATGGATAAGTGAACACACAAATATACACAAATATATAAGTAAACAAATAAATAAACTGAAACAACCTCAACAGCCATCAAAGAAGACCGGTGAATAGACGAATGAATGAACAAATAAATAAATGGTATTTCTAAACCTCAGTATTTATCACAAGAAGATTGGCTAAATGAAGTATGATATAGTTATGAAATAGAATACTGTTTGGACACCTTAAAAATTATATATGTCTGCATATACTGCCTCTTGAGAAACCTATATTCAGGTCAGGAAGCAACAGTTAGAACTGGACATGGAACAACAGACTGGTTCCACATAGGAAAAGGAGTACACCAAGGCTGTATATTGTCACCCTGCTTATTTAACTTATATGCAGAGTACATCATGAGAAACGCTGGGCTGGGAGAAGCACAAGCTGGAATCAAGATTGCCGGGAGAAATATCAATAAACTCAGATATGCACATGACACCACCCTTATGGCAGAAAGTGAAGAGGAACTAAAAAGCCTCTTGATGAAAGTGAAAGAGGAGAGTGAAAAAGTTAGCTTAAAGCTCAACATTCAGAAAATGAAGATCATGGCATCTGGTGCCAACACTTCATGGCAAATAGATGGGGAAACAGTGGAAACAGTGTCAGACTTTATTTTGAGGGGGCTCCAAAATCACTGCAGATGGTGACTGCAGCCATGAAATTAAAAGATGCTTACTCCTTGAAAGGAAAGTTATGACCAACCTAGAGAGCATATTCAAAAGCAGAGACATTACTTTGGCAACAAAGGTCCATCTAGTCAAGGTTATGGTTTTTCCAGTAGTCATGTATGGATGTGAGAGTTGGAATGGGAAGAAAGCTGAGTGCCGAAGAATTGATGCTTTTGAACTGTGGTGTTGGAGAAGACTCTTGAGAGTCCCATGGACTGCAAGGAGATCCCACCAGTCTATTCTAAAGGAGATCAGTCCTGGGTGTTCTTTGGAAGGAATGATGCTAAAGCTGAAACTCCAGTACTTTGGCCACCTCATGCAAAGAGCTGACTCATTGGAAAAGACTCTGATGCTGGGAGGGATTGGGGGCAGGAGGAGAAGGGGATGACAGAGGATGAGATGGCTGGATGGCATCACCGACTCGATGGACGTGGGTTTGGGTGAACTCCAGGAGTTGGTGATGGACAGAGAGGCCTGGTGTGCTGCAATTCATGGGGTCGCAAAGAGTCAGACACGACTGAGCAACTGAACTGAACTGAACTGATATACTTACATGGAAAGACATCTGCAGCATAGCATTAAATGAAAATACCAATTGTAGAAGGGTACTAAAATAATCCCAAATTTGTAAGTAACAGCATAGCGGAAGTTTTACCAAACTATATTTTAATGGTTGCTTCTGGGGAATGGATTAGAGTTGGGGGTGGGGGAGTGTTGGCTTAGCCACATAGTGCTAACAGGTCCCCTGGACTATCGGGGAATTCCCAAGGTGGTGTTTCATTTTCTGCTCTACATACTTCTTCAATATTTGAATTATTTATAAAGTGAGTATTATTGGGGGTATGTTTATAATAAATATTTTAATTTAAATTTTAGTACCTTGAAAGAGTTGAATAGATTTTTTTTTTTAAAGGATTCATTCAGAGGTCATTTGTTACCCATCAAAAAGCATGTTCAGTGGCAGGGTAGTGCTGCAGAGATTAACAAAGGAGTGCAGTAAAAAGTGGAATCAGCAGTGGCAGCTCTTCTTTGCCCACATGTCAGACAGAGGACAAGGAGCCAGAGAACAGCATAAAGTAGGGGTGCTGCAGAAGTCGTGAAGGAAAGTCCAGGGTGGGACCAGGGAAGAATAAGACGAAACAGGTGACAGGAATACATTTAGTGGGGAAGGAAGGATAGAGGAAGGGAGGGAGGGAGATGGTGGTTGACAATTCTAAGAGTTCCAAGAAAATGGAGAGTAGTCTCAGGCTTATCAGTAAGGCGGGTGGGAGGTGGTTTCCTGATTAGGTAGGTGGAGTGGTGAGATGGTGACCTCAGGTTAGAGGCTTGAGGAGATTGCTGTTCAGTAGCTCAGTTGTGTCAAACTCTTTTCGACTCCACGGACTGCAGCACGCCAGGCTTCCCTGTCTTTAACCATCTCCCGGAGTTTGTTCAAACTCATGTCCATTGAGTTGGTGATGCCAACAAACCATCTCGTGCTCTGTCATCCCCTTCTCCTCCTGCCTTCTATCTTTCCCAGCAACAGAGTCTTTCCCAATGAGTCAGCTCTTGAGATTAGTGGACCTGATTTCTGACTACTCAGAGGGGATGGGATGGAGCGCCTCCTTATTACTCCCAGCTAAGGCCTTCCCATTCCTGGACTCCCCATGCCAGGTTTCCAGGCTTCCTTGTGCCAGCCCACCCTTGGCTTTCTCCAGACACAACTCTTTGTTTGCTCTAGTGCCCCTGGGGATATAATGAGGAAGGGCAGAGGGTGGGTGGCCTGTGACTACAACTACTAACAATGCTGCTTCCAGGTATTTTGTCCCCAGTGGAATAAAACTTTTTTTGTTGTTGTTAAGGAAAGGAGACTGGGACAAGCTCTCTAGAGTATACTAGAAGTGCCGGAAGGTACTCAGAGCCAAAGTCTTTCCTCACACCCTCGGTCACCTGGGGATTAGCAGATGTGTGTCCTGATTTTTCTACTTGAAACTATAACCAGCAACTCATTAGCACTGACGATTTCACTATTGCTGAAATCACCCTCCGCTTATGGTACTTGGAAATATGGAAGGAGAGAAGAAAGAGGAAAAATAGTAGAAGAAAAAAAAATGGGAACAGGGAAGAGTGTGAGTCTCCAGCTCTCAGAAGGAAGTAAAAAGAGGTTGATGATAAATGGGTGCCCTGCAACTGAACCGAGAGGGTTTAGGGTCTTGGGTGAAGAATTTTAGATGTTTTTTGGGGCTGTTCCATGTGGGAACCCATCCTCCCTCTCTCAAACTAGGAGGCTGTTTCAGAGACTGAATGAGATGCACACAGCTCCTGCTCCTCTCCAGCCCAAATGTCTAAGGTAGACTGGGTTCAGGACGGGCACACACCCCTGCTTGGGGGAGTGGGACAGGATGATCCTGCCAGCCTGGGCTGAGTTGGGGTCTGTGCCAGGTGAGGTTTAGTCCAGAGAAGATCAGCTAACAGTCATCTAGCACTCAGTGACAGAGTTCCTCCACCTTCTCTGCTGTGTTGAGGATCAGAAGGCTCTGGGCCAACTGCAGCAGAGGTATCGTATCTAAGAATACTTTAAGAGCTGAGAGGAACCTTACAGATCATCCAGACAGAAGTGATCACTTCCTCCTTTTGGTCTCTACAGCACATCTTGCAGGTAGCATGCTGTTTTTTAAATCTATTGTCATGCATCTATCCAAAAAACCCTATTGTATTCACTGTGGCATTGCCAAAGCATGGCATCCACCCTGAGGTAGATTCAGTGAACGTTTGTGTGTGCTTGTTGCCTTTATTAGTGAGAAAAAAAAATGAGTCCAAAAAAACTGGAAAGACATTCCAAGCTGTTAACTTGAGGAGGCTAATGACATGCTGGCCAAAGGATTAGCTCCAGCCTGTAGCACTCAGGCCAAAACATGAAGGCTTTCTACAGGGTACAGCAAGATGGAGAGAAAGCAGTTCCAACACACAGTGTGTCCTGACCAGGGGCAGCCTGGCAGCCACATCATAGAAGCAGCCTTGTAAGCAAAAGTGATTTACAGGAATATCTGACTAAGGGTGCCAGATCCTCCAAAGATGCTCTAACCCTAAGGTAGAGTATACAAGTTACCATCTTTCATTTTTGCATTAAGAAGTGACCACATCTCCCTCCAAGGAGAGTAAGCAGTTCTTCAAACCGCCTCAGATGTGTTTAAAAAGTACCTTAAGTGAAGGTAGGTGTCCAGGTGGGTTGCTGAGTTGTGTGTCAGGGACTCCATCTGTGTGCTCAATCGTGTCAGACTCTTTGCGACCCCATGGACTATAGTCCATTAGGCTCTTCTGTCTGTGTGATTTCCCAGGTAAGAATATTGGAGTGCTTAGCCATTCCCTTCTCCAGGGATCAAAACTTCTTGACCCAGGGATCTAACCTTGGTCCCCTGTGCCTCCTGCATTGCAGGAGGATTCTTTACCCACTGAGCCATTACCAGGGCTCAGACTTTGAATTAAGCCTTCATATAACAGCCTTCAGAACACTCTCAAACAAAAGAAAGAAGGTGAAATCCTTTGAAACAGTGTCTGCCGAAGTGTTTCCTCAAAACACTAGTCCCCACATATGTTTTTGAAAGAAAAACATGGTTCTATGACCAAAAAAGATGGATAAATGCTGCATTCTACCCCTGCTCTGGGGGAGTCATCACATACATTAGCACCTCAAAGTCACTGAGAAATCCTGTAGTGAGGAATCAGGTTGAATTTTTGTGCAACCCAGTATTGCACAAAATTATGTCACCAGGGGACACTTTGTTCCATATTAGACTTAGGACAACAGTTTTCAGATGTTTTGTTCATAGTACACTTTCAAATTCTGGAATTTGGGGCAGCACACTTGAAATCAGTAAAGCAGGCAATGGGCAGGGGCAGGTCCAATGTTTAAGGTCTCTCCACGGGACCATCAGAACTGCATGGTTCACTCAGTGCCCCTCAGTCCTGAGCTGAAGGCTGACTTGAACTTTGCTTTGCCCTGATCATGCTTTCTCATGAACTCCAAAACCAAGTTGCCACCTATCCCAGTAAAATCTTCAAAAGTCTTCCTTGGAGTGCCTCAGCTTTACACAACACCTCTTTACAGCCAGTTGACCTGGCTCTGCAGCACATCACTCCATCTACTTAGCTCAGCAGGCACCCTTGCAACAGTGCGATGTGCAGCTGAAGCAAAAATAAATTTTACACACATTGAAAAAAGTTTGGCAGCACATCCATAAATAATTTAAACCACACAGGCTGAAAGCACCAGCCCTGGAACTGGTATTCCAAGCAGAAACTAGAAGGGCTGTTGCAAAGAGGCATTCATGCAAGGTAATCTCGAGGATAACACTTGCTCCTCAAGAGGCATGGGCGGTTGGAGGGGGGATGCCGGGCTGCTGGATCCCTGGGAGCTGGGGTCCAAGGTCCTCCCAAACACGGAGACAGAAAATAGTATATAAATCCCATTTTCCTGTTTCCAGTTCTTTAAACTATAAATTTCCTTGGAAGCATTTCAGTATCTATTTAGTTAACTACATGCTTGTGATGTGTTATTTTCTTAAAGCAACCTACCAGGAAAATATGGTAACCCTTAATTAATTCTCATTAAGGGATAGGGATATGTGAAAGAACGTCCAACAAGAGCAAAGACCCCTGCACCCTCCTCCTGCCTCTGTCTTAGATGAGCAAATAGCTGCACTCCTCTGAGGCCAATTTCCTTAGCAGTAAAAAGGTGGGTTGAATTTGGTAACTTCTAGAACACTTTCAAAGCTGATATTATTCTGACTTCTGGAATGCACAGGAAATAGTTCTAAAAATAATACATAAATAATAAATGAAGTATATGGATGACATTATTATTGAATGATTATTTATTTACCATTAACATTTATTGAAAACAATGTACCAGCATTGTTCCAAGTTCTTTGCATGTTATTATATATTTAGACTTACAACATTCCTATGAGCTTTATGTCATTATTACCTTGTTTTGCAGATATTAAGATATTAATCTCTTATAGAGATTAAAAAGCTTGGCCAGGACAACACTGATAGTAAGTAATAGAGATAAGATTTGAATTCAACATCTGACTATGATGTTGATTTTTCCAAAATATCAAGCTTTAAAATGTAGTGACAGATGCTGGTGTATCTTTCTATATGAAATGTGTGTAAAATATAAATCTAGGAAAGAAAACACAAATACCTAAAGGGGGAAGATTTCTAGAAGGGGCCAATATGATAACAAAACTAAAATTTCCAGCCAAAACACAGACTGAAATCTATTTCACATATGCCCCAGTGGCCTGACACGTTGGACCTGGGTTGATAAGTTGCCATGGCAAAGTTCCGGAGCTAGGTTCAGGAAGGAGTGAGGTAAACTGCGGGGTGAGCCCCAGAGGGAGGAAGCTGGCAGGCATCCAAGGGAAAGTAGTGTGAGTTAGACAATGGAAATAGAATCTTTGCATCAAGAAGAGCTACTAGGAAGTTTAGAGGTCACCCTATCAAAGCTCCCACCCGAATCAGGCATTCCCTTTACAACAACCTGGTGGGTATTTATGCTGAGCATTCCTAGAGATGGAGCTTGCTCTGCTTACCAGAGAACCTTTTCCAAATGCTAGACACCAAAAGATATTAGAAAGATCCATTCCTTCGAATGAGACAAAATATGTCTTATGGTGATTTCTGCTATGGGCCCTGGTTCTGCCTCTGAGGGACTCCAAAATAACATGTGACCCACCCCCTTTTCCTATGATAGCCTTCAGAAATTAGAAGGTTCACTGAATCTTTCACCATCAAGCTAAAGAGACTGGTCCCTGCAGACATTCCTCACGGGGCAATTCTAGTGCCATGACCAGCCCAGTTGCCATCCTGTGGGCACTATCAGACTGACTGAGGCCACAGCTTACTTACCTTGGAGTCCTTTGCAGTACCTAGCTCAGGGCCTGCCACATGGTAGTAGACACAATGTGATTTTTAATTTGAATAAAACGGAACAAGGAAACTGCAAAGGGAAAATATGGTAAAAAGTGAGAGCCTACGTCCTTGACAGTGTCATTCAGACAGCAGCTAGACCCATTTCTAGATCTGGGGCCATTTTCCAGATCCTGCCTAGGGGGTTCATTTTCTTCATGTGCTGCCATTGGGCTTTGGGAACACTGATCCCTGCCTGACACTTAAAAGGGGCATTTTAGGGATCAGCATTATGATCCTGGTGCCTAGCCCAGGGCTTGGCACACAGTAACTACCAGATAAACACCGAACAAATGACTAGCAGTGGCAGGTTATTATGTGCTGAGTTCTTATGTATATTATGCATGTTACCTGATTCAAACTTGCAACTCTATTTTAAAATAGTAATATACCCATTTGGCTAATGAGGAAACTGAGAATCCAAGAGGTTAAGAAATGTACCCAAAGTGACTCACCCAGCAAGTGGAAAAGCCACAATTCAAACCCAGACCTGCTGATTTCTAAAGCCTATTTCTTTTAACCACCTAATACCCTCTTAAGACAAAAAATGAAAGAAGGATGGAAAAGCAGAACAACAGAGAGACAGGAAAAGGAAAGAGCATTGAAATTAGCTTTTGAACTATAAAACCCTCTGTAAGAGGAAGCTTGGAGACCTGTGTAAGAGAGTGTTGCTTTCTAGATCCATCATGTCCAGGTTTTTCTAAACTGGAAATCAGAGGTGGAAAATTCTAGATTCTGATGGCCCTGCCTGGCATGCAGAGGGTGCTGTGGGGCTGTTTCCATAGCTCTGGAGCTCTCTGCATTCACAGACCCTTGAAGACATGCATCTCCTTCTCTAGCTGCAAGTTGGCAGGAATGGCTTGGGTCCCATCCAAGTCAAGAGGCTGAGGCCAGGCCTGCCATCAAGGTCCACTAGCTTGCACCCTGGCCCCTTGGCATCACCTCCTCCACCCCAGGCATTTCCTCCAGGCCCTGCCAGCTTCCACTGTGTCCCTGAAACACCAGAGAAGACACCATTATCTGGCTTTTGCCCCAACCTAGGCCACAAAGGTTTTACAAGGCATGTGTCCTGTGCCAAGATTTGTGCTTAACATCTGCCCTAAAAAAAATTAAAAAAAAACAACACACAAGTGAAATCCACTCTCCTAGCAGAGCATAGGCTGATGGGGAATTCTGAGGCATGAGAGCCACTGTGCACAGGGGAAAGACCCAGTCTCTGTATCAGTGCTCCCCAGCCCATTCCTCTCAATGCAGCCTGACTGAAAAATCAAGCCAAACCTCATCACTTTCCTGCCCCTTTGCTTGAAACTCCTGTGGCTCTCCATGTTCAGAGTACAAATTAAATTCCCATAAGACCCGCTAGATTCCCCTGCCCCTGTTCCTAACCTTGCCTTGTGGCCCCTGGCTCAGGCACTAGCCAGTTTTCAGAGCCTCAGATTCATGCTTCCACTTGCCTAGGGTTCATGCTGTTCCCTCTTCCTGGAACGAATTCTCTCCTACTGTTCCATGGTCCATGGTCATGGACCAATTCTTCCTCCTCCTTCTAAACCTCATGCCCTCAGGCAACCATCACTCAACCCTAGGCCAGGTTAGGCCCTCTTGTTATAAGTCCTCAGAGTACCTGTACTCCTTTCCTGCAACACTTTTAATTATCTTGTGTGTGTGTGTGTGTGTGTGTTTTGTAGTATAATTAGCTAAAAAGATTGTATCCATTCCAGGGGTACAACATAATGATTCAACATCTTTATACATTATGGAATGATCACCATAACAAGTCTAGTTACCATCTGTCACCATATAAAGTTATTATAATATTATCAGTTGTATTCCCTATATTACATCCCTGTGACTTTGTTTATTTTGAAACTAGAAGTTTGTACTTTTTAATCCCCCTCACAATCTGTTTCACCCATCCCCCTATTTCCTCTACTCTAGCAACCACCGTTTGTTCTCTGTATCTAGAAGTCTGTTTCTGTTTTTTTATGTTTGTTCATTTGCTTTTTTTTTTCATTTCACATATAAGGGAAATCATATGGCATTTGTCTTTCTGTGGCTTATTTCTACTTAGCATAATACTCTCTAGGCCCTTTCATTTTATCATAATAGCAGGATTTCCTTCTTCTTTATGATTGAGTGAGTAATATTCCACTAGCTATGTGTTCCATATCCTCTTTATCTATTCATCTATTGATGGACTCTTAGGTTGCTTCCATATCTTGCCTATTGTAGATAATGTTGCAATGAACACTGAGTGCACATATCTTTTCTAGTTTTTGGGTATTCAGATAATACCCAGAAATAAAATTTCTAAGTCACATGGTAGTTATATTTTAAATTTTTTGAGGAAACTCCATACTGTTTTCCATAGTGGTTGTACCAATTTACATTCCTACCAACAATGCACAAGGATTCCCTTTTCTCCATACCCTCTCCAACATTTATTTCTTGTCTTTTTGATAACAGCCATTCTGACAAGTGTGAAGTGATATATGAAAGTGGTTTTTAATGACCTGTTTAGTCGATATCCCCTATAAAGTCTGAGCTCCATGAAGCAGTAGACTGTATCTGTTGGGCTCACATTTCTGCCACTAGAGCAACAGTAATCATGGAAGAAACATCTGAAGATATTCAGATGTTCTAGCCCAGCTTTTGTCTGTAGCTGGCTGTATGCTTCAGGAAACTCCCTCCCCATCTCTAAGCCTCAGTTTCACCAACAATAAAGTGAGACAAATGGGCTAGATAACCTCTGAAGCTTCTCACCATCCTTATGTTCTAGATTCAACAACTTGAGAACATCAGCCCAAAGCAAAATAATTTTAGAGCAATATCACTAGTGAAGGAAGACCCTGGGAATGTAATTCCCTCCTGTGGTATGGGCTCTGTTTGCAACACAAACCCAAGAAATCATCATAAATCATCCCAAGTGGAGCTTTCTGAGCTGAAGCAACAAGACAAAAATACCTCCTGGCACAGCTCTTCTGGGCCCCCACCCAGCTAAAGGGAAGCAGGGCCAGCCAGCGCTGTACCCTCTGAAGAGTCACTTACCGGGTTTTTTCCACACTGGGCCCCTCAGCAGAGCTTCTCTCCTGACTTTAAGACTTCTCACTCCTTCTAGGACCTTCACCATTCTAGTTCCTGGCAAAGAGGAAGTGACCTGAAAAGACAAGGGATTGAGTTCTTGGTTAACCACTTCTGAGATGTGTGTAACTCTCCATAAATTTTTCCTTCATTCTGATCTGATCTGTCAAATAGGAGTTGACATAAGGTTCTAACAACCTTTAAAACATACAGAGGGGAAATGCTTTGAAAATCTTAAAAGGCTATAAAAATTCAGGGATCACTTTTGACCATTTTTTCTGACTTGCTCATTGACTAAAAGGCAGCCACCAAAAATCTCAGTATTTGATCTCTAACTGGGGAATGGAAGGCTTGGTCCCCAGGTGAAAATATCTCAGGCACCCAAGTAGCAGGTGGTTGAATCACCCTGGACTGGCTTAGCTTGCTGTAAAGGAAGATCTAATTCAAGTTTCTTGTGGTGTCCCTGAGTCGAGGTCATAGGCCCTTGCTCTGAGGCAGACCCAGCCCCAGTGGGTACAGAAATGCCTGAGTCCCAGTGATTCTGGGGACTCTGAAGTCACAGTGTAGCTGAAGGATTTAGAGCATGCACTTTGATGCCAGACAGACATTGGTTTCCTCTCTGCCTCTTACCAGCTCTATAAGTTTCTGTTTCCTCTTCAATGAGAAGAGCTGATTGACCTCAATATTAAAAATGATGCTGCATATAAAGCACTGAGCTTATGAACATGTCACATGTTAGCCACTCAAAAAATAGCATTATTGCTATTGTTATTGCTGTTGCCATTTTTATTCCAGGGTCAAAAGCCTGCCTACTTTGGTATACACAGTACCCCATCCACCCACAGACACCTACACACACACACACACAGGTCTTCTCCAAATGTCCTGAGTACTCTTTCTACTTCCTGCCTTGTCTAGCTTTGCCTCATCCTTCCTGTTTTCCTCTAATAACTCTGCAAGACAAATACTTCTAAATTTACCTTGTAACTGACCTTATTTTACTCAGTGTTACTCAGAACATACATCTAGAAAGTTTGGACAAAGAAGCCGTGGTCAATGAGTTATACCAAATTTAAGGGCCATTATGGAAACACTGGGCTGGAAGGAGCACAAGCTGGAATCGAGATTGCCGGGAGAAATATCAATCACCTCAGATATGCAGACAACACCACCCTTATGGCAGAAAGTGAAGAGTTCAAAAGCCTCAAAGGTTTTTAGTTCAAAAGCCTCTTGATGAGAGTGAAAGAGGAGAGTGAAAAAGTTGGCTTCAAGCTCAACATTCAGAAAACGAAGATCATGGCATCTGGTCCCATCACTTCATGGAAAATAGATGGGGAAACAGTGTCAGACTTTATTTTGGGGGGCTCCAAAATCACTGCAGATGGTGATTGCAGCCATGAAATTAAAAGACGCTTACTCCTTGGAAGGAGTTATGACCAACCTAGATAGCATATTCAAAAGCAGAAACATTACTTTGCTGACAAAGGTCTGTCTAGTCAAGACTATGGTTTTTCCAGTAGTCATGTATGGATGTGAGAGTTGGACTGGGAAGAAAGCTGAGTGCCGAAAAATTGATGCTTTTGACCTGTGGTGTTGGAGAAGACTCTTGAGAGTCCCTTGGACTGCAAGGAGATCCAACCAGTCCCTCCTAAAGGAGATCAGTTCTGGGGGTTCTTTGGAAGGACTGATGCTAAAGCTGAAATTCCAATACTTTGGCCACCTCATGCGAACAGTTGACTCACTGGAAAAGACCCTGATTCTGGGAGGGATTAGGGGCAGGAGGAGAAGGGGATGACAGAGGATGAGATGGCTGGATGGCATCACCAACTTGATGGAGATGAGTTTGAGTAAACTTCGGGAGTTGGTGACGGACAGGGAGGCCTGGTGTGCTACAGTCCATGGGTTGCAAAGAGTCGGACACGATTGAGCAACTGAACTGAACTGAACTGATGGAAACACCTGGGCACCCAAGTAACTTGGCCTAAGAATTAGATTCTGGACAGTTTGGGGTTGAGATTTTTAGACCTGGCTTAGCCACTGATGACAACTGCCAAGGGATTTAATGCCCCTAAAATCTTTGTATCCTATCTGTAAAACTAAAATATCTTTTTTTTTTCTAGCTATATAAAACCTTGTTTCTCTAAGAAATATTTTTGTGGAAGCCTGATATGTAAAACATTTAACAGAACAACAGCTCTGGATACAGGAGGGGAGGGCAGGCTCTTCCCTGATGACCTTCCTTGCCTTCACATGGTCTTGAACCTTCCCTCATCCCTAGAGCAGCCTAGAAGCACCCACGTATATATCCAGAAGCCTTCAGAGAGTCCTGTTGATGTAGCTGTTTGTACCTCAGTTTCCTCAGCCTTTGAATGAGAATAATAAACAGCCACACAGCATAGGTTATAGGAATTTAGTAAGTTAATACAAAAAAAGTCTTGGCACAGAGCCTGGACTAAAATATCCAGTAACTGTTAAACATCAGTATTATCATTACTGCCACTTGATTGCTAAGGTCTCCATCAACCAGGAGCATTAGGAATCTGTGATCATGCAGATGCACCATAAACACGCACTCACATACCTATGGTGCATGCTAACTCACTTCAGTTATATTTGACTCTTTGCAACCCCATGGACTGTAGCCTGTCAGGCTGCTCTGTCCATAGGATTCTCCAGGCAAGAATACTGAAATGAGTTACCATGCCATCACTCAACCTCCAACCTCTACTCTTTTCAAGACACAGAAGAGATATGATGTTATTTCACAAAATGGATAAATTCTGTTTCTATTGAAAGTAGGTTTTATAAAACAGTATTTCAATATTTCTTTCACTCCTTGATTCACTTGACAAACATTTACAAAGCTCCCATTTCGTGTGCCAGTATTGGTATTAGGGATATAAATAGAAGAGACAAGGAAAGAAAGAAAGAACTCACATTAACAATGCTAGTTGGGCTGTGTCCAATGGCTAGTGACCCATGCATTCATTCACCCAACAAATATTTATTGTGCAACTACTATGAGCCAGGCAGCATGCTGAGAACACAGTGACAGTGAAGAAAAATCAGGACTCAGTCCTCTGGGGTTTTCATTTCTAAGGGGTGTAGATAGAAAGGGCTAAGAAATTACATGGAAAGAAAGAGCCATAGGGTGTGGGAGGTGGAGTGGAGGGAAGGAAAGGCAACCTGAGTGGAGAGAATAAGAGGACTTTGGCTGAGTTGATTCAAGAAAGGAACAAGTGTGTGGCCCCAGATAAGGCAGGGCTAAAGGGAAAAGTATGTACAAAATTATTTATCCAAGGAATTTCCAGGAACACTACTGTTTGCTTCTATTAATTTGTTCCTAGAAGGACACATATTACTTTTGGGGGAACTAACTTTTTTATTTTAAATGAGCTCTTTTATAAACAATTAGTGAAAGGACATTTGACACAAGAAATATGATTTTAATTATAACCTAGCATTAGTCTTCTTTTCATGAGAAATTGGCTAAGTATTGTTTCACAGAACTTTTCATTCTGGGAAGTTAGTTTGAAAAGAAAGTAAATAACTGCATTTAAGAGACACTGAGCATGACTTTCAATATGGTGCCCAAGATTTATATTCAGGAAGCTGAGTTGGAAAGCTCCTTTATGCAGGAAGGAGCTAGAGATTTGGAGAAGACCCAAATTTGAATCCTCAATTTTTACTAATTGAAATTCCTCTCTCTGAACCTATTTCCTCTTTGGTAAAATGTGGAGCCTGACACCTACCACAGAATGAAAATATCACAAGAGATAACAGATGTGAAAGTGACTCATAGATGTTAAAGCATATAAAAGCTATTTGTATTTATTTTATTTTAACTTCCTTTGTTTTCCTTGCCACAGGCATCATAAGATCAGATTATTTTTGTGACCTCTGATTGCTTTGTGTTAGGAAGGAAGAATCAATATCTAACAATGGCATTGGAATTGTCTTGGGCTCACATGTCACCAAGCACTCTCCAATATTCAGTGAAGCCCATTCAAGCAAAGAACCTTCTGAGGCTGATCCTAAAATACTACACAAGTAGGATAGTTAAAGACAGACGTTCATTAAGATTCTGAGCCAGAGTCCAGCTTCCAGGACTCTGTCATTTGCCCACACACACACCATACAACCTTGAGTTTACTCATCACCATCTGCAATATCAACTCTTTCCTTCTTTTTTTTCCATCTGAATCCACCAAAAAACAACCTGTGTGTTCTTATACCAGTTAAGGTCTCTATGATTTTTAGGGTATTTTTGTTGTTGTTGTTTTTTATCCATAAAAAGGACATGATAAAGGAAAACTACCCCATGAATTGTTTTCAGGATTAAAGGTGATTATGCATTGTAAGGATTTTATACAATTTGAGACTACTGTCTATACTCAAAGTGTTTGCTATCATTACTATTACCTTTAGTATTTCCTTCCCTCCTTCCATCCCTCTCTTGCTTCCTTCTTCCCTGTTCTGTCTAACTTGGCTCCTCCTTCCCCTGCACTCCCCACTTCCTCCTGCCTTCCCCTGTCTGCCTGCCCTTGCCCTGTGTGTCCTTGCCTCCCCTCACCCTGACAGCTTCCCCAGCCATGAGTCATGGGAGTTTGCTCCCACACTGGCTCCCAAAAGGCTGTCACTGGCAGGCTGGCAGGCTGCAGAGGAGACACAAGCCTGGGGCAGGAGACAACTGCTGCCAGGCTTGCATTCGCCAGATGGAGCCAGCCTGGAGCTTGACTTTAGGGACATTCTAGGACGTGAACAAGCATCTGTGGTGCCACCAGCCATTATTTTTGGGGACTGAAAGAGGACCAAAGTCCCTGAAGCCTGGGAGAAGAGAAATGTTGTATCACTCATCTTTGCTTAAAGGGGAGAATGATTGATTCTGGTCATTTTAAACCATTCTTTTAATATCTGGGAAACTGTCCACTAAGTCCTCTCTCCATCTGTAAGTGCCAGGGCCCTTAGCTGAACTCTAAGCCTCTTCCACCCCTTATTTATCTCCCAGTTTGAATTTGGCATCAGACTCTGACACCCGCTGACTTGTCCTCTCTCCTCTGTGGGACTCAGAGCTCCTAGAGCACAATCCTCTGTCCTGTGACACTAAATTGTTTTAGTCTTGTGCATGTGGGTAAGGAGCACACTTGTAATCAGACAGACCTAGGATTTAATACTATGTTTGCCAGTTTGTTCTTATGACCCTGTACAGAGCGTTAAATTCTCTATTTGCTCATGTACTCATTCAACAAATATTCATTGAGCACCTACTGTGTCCCAGGCACTGTGGCAGGTGTTGGAGACAGAGGACTGAAGGAGGAAGGCAGTCTTTGCCCTCAAGCAGCCCACAGTGAGGGAGACAGGGGCAACAGAAATCACAAGCAGTAAAAACAATACACTGGGACGAGCCCCATAAATGAAACATTGAGGAACTAAGCTAAACATAATGGGGTGAGAAGGGTGGTGTGCTTAGTCACTCAGTTGTGTCTGACTCTTTGAGACCCTATGGAATGTAGTCCGCCAGGCACTTCTGTCTATGGGTATTCTCCAGGCAACTATACCCAAGTGGGTTGCCATGCCCTCCTCCAGGGGATCTTTCCAACCCAGGGATCCAATCCAGGTCTCCCGCATTGCAGGCGGATTCTTTACCATCTGAGCCATCAGGCAAGCCCTGTTTTAATGAAGTAGACAGAGATAGTCTAGAGCAGCAGTTCTCAGCCTCAGTACTATTAACATTTTGGGCCCAATACGTCCTTGTTGGGGTGGGGGTGAGGCTGACCTGAGCACCGTGGGATGCTTAAAAACAGCATTGGTGGACTCTACCCACTAGATGCCAGCGGCCATTTCTCACATTGTGACAACAAAAATGCCCCTGAGACATTGCCAGTATCCCCTGGGGAGTGGAGGAAAGGGACCAAAATTACTCCCAGTTGAGAACCTCGGCTTAGAGTATGAGTCACACAGACTCAAGTCTTTGAGTCTTTGTTCTACCATCTATTTGCCACGGTGACTTGGAATAGGTAACTAAGCTCTGTGAGTCTGTTTCCTTGTGCATGTAACGGAGAGTTGCTGTGAGGAGTAATGTCTCTTGGTGCCATTATGAGTAAGAAATGAGGTTAACAGTTCACAGAAAGCCCTCAGTAGCATAGCAGTTGCTGCTGCCATCACTAACACTGCGTGTGTGTCTCTCTAACTGGCCTCTGGCCTCTGGGGGACAGGAACTGGCTCAAAAGCCTGTCTGTGCCCCCAGCCCACAGGTCAGAAGCCAGGACTCCTGGCAAACCTGTTGAACCTCTGAAGCATAAATCTCACAGTCTCCCCTCCCACCCACCCACACACATAGGACAGAAGAGATAATCAAGGCCAATCCAGTGACTGGCTCTGATTGGACCCCAGGTAGTTCCAGTTCTCGATGATTTGATATCTGGTCAGAATCAGGCTTTTTTAGCAAAGAAAGAGGCGGCTCCTCCCTGCCCTGCTAAGTGTAGTCTGTACACTTTGGAAAGCTCATTCCCTCATGGGGAGTGGCTGATGAAAGATAATATTGCCTCTGGTCTTCCTCTTCTCCCTCAAACAATTGAAGGGGCCTTTCCTTTTCCCGTTTGGCTGGTTTGAAGCCCCTGAAATGTTTCTGCATGTCAGATCTTGCCTCTGCACAGGATCTGAGGCTCAGCCAGACTGAAAAGCATTTGTTTTCAGACTTCCATGCCAATCTTGGGTGAGTGGGCTGGCATCTTGTTGCCTCTCCAGCTCTTCCTGAGTGTTCTGCAGAACTGGACTTGAGGGGAGGGACAAAGTCAAACTTTCTTCAGCTTCCTCACTCTTCCTGTTTGTTGGGGAATGTGTGATTGCAAGCACTTTGTGCAAACTTCACATCCATCCTCACCTCATCATCCTGAAACTCTTTACAGATCTAATCATCCAGGACTCATTCATCTTCATAGTGTTAGTCGCTCAGTCGTGTCCAACCCCATGGACTGTAGCCTAAAAGGCTCTTCTGTTCATGGGATTCTCCAGGCAAGAATACTGGAGTGGGTTGCCATGCCCTCCTCCAGGGGACCTTCCCAACCCAGGAATGGAACCCACATCTCCTGCACTGGCAGGAGGATTCTTTACCACTGAACCATCAGGAAAGCCCTCCTCCTTGACATAGATAAAAGCACATCAAGAAGGGCATTTACAGAGTAAATTAAGTCAGAAAGAGAAAAGTAAATATTATATATTAATGCATATATGGGGAATCTAGAAAAATAGTACAGATGATCCTGTTTGCAAGGCAGGAATGAGACGCAGACATAGAGAATGGACAGGCGGACGTGAAGAGGGGAGAAGGGAGTGAGATGAATTGGGAGACTGGGACTGACATATATGCACTACCGTGTGTAAAACAGATAGCTAGTGGGAAGCTGCTGTATAACACAGAGAGCTCAGCTCCGTGCTCTGTGGTGACCTACAGGTGTGGGATGGGAGTAGAGGTGGGACAGAGGTCCAAGAGGGAGGGCACAGATGTATACATATAGCTGAT
The DNA here is from genome assembly GCF_001704415.2 of Capra hircus. NCBI lineage: Eukaryota > Metazoa > Chordata > Mammalia > Artiodactyla > Bovidae > Capra > Capra hircus. Next base: position 50,084,656 of record NC_030814.1, on the reverse strand, counting down.
TCACTTTGTTGTACAGCAGAAATTAACACAACTTTGTAAAGCAGATATGCTCCAATAAAAACAAAAGAAAAACAAGTGCATTTACCTTAGCAATTTCATCCCCTAAGAAATTATTTCAAATATGCTCTGAGGCCTTGCTTGTCCCTGTGCCTGGCAATGCTTGCTCAAGTCCTTCACAGCTTCCAGATCCTGTGTTGAAGCAATTTTGGCAAGAGGAAATAGGGCCTGATTTAAAAAAAAAAACAAAACAAAAAAAACAGTGTTTCCCAAAAAACGATAATATATAAGATTCTATTCTGAGGACTGTGGTTACAGTAGTAAGTTCGGCCCAGTGCTCTGTGATGCCCTGTTACGGCTGCACAAAAGTGTTCTATGAATATTCATTGGGTGAGGGCGTGGTTCTCTCAAGGGGGGAGCAGGGATAAGAGGACAGATGTCTGTTGAACACCTGCCATGTACCAGGACCTTTCTGGGCACTCTTAGTCTGAAGGCAAACAAGAGACAATCCTGGAGACAAACTTAGACCTGGAAGAGACAGATCGGTCCACAGCAAATGTAATGTCATTTGGTAAGTGCTAGGGCTGGAGAAGACTCGTGAGAGTCTCTTGGACAGCAAGGAGATCAAATCAGTCAATCCTAAAGGAAGTCAACCCTGAATATTCATTGGAAAGGCTGATGCTGAAGCTGAAGCTCCAATACTTTGACCACCTGATGCAAAGAGCTGACTCACTAGAAAAGACTCTGATGCTGGGTAAGACTGAGGGCAGCAGGAGGAGTGGGCAACAGAGGATAAGACATTGGATGGCATCATTGATTTAATGGATATGAGTTTCAGCAAACTCCAGGAGGTAGTTAAGCACAGAGAAGCCTGGCATGCTGCAGTTCATGAGGTCACAAAGAGTCAGACATAATCGAGTGATGAACAACAGCAAAGGAGAAGGCTATGAATACTGGAGAAGTGGTGCTTGGCCAAGCCTGGGGGTCAGAGAAACCTTCCTGGAGGAAATGATACCCAACTGAGTCAGGAGAAATGAGAATGATAGATCAGAATAGATATTTTAGATGACAACCAGAGGCATGAGGGCTGGTGGGAAGTAAAGCAACTGGGCTTCACTAAAGTGTCAAGAAAAAAGGCAGGCAGTAGCAGAGAAGGCAACGGCAACCCACTCCAGTACTCTTGCCTGGAAAATCCCATGGACGGAGGAGCCTGGTAGGCTGCAGTCCATGGGGTCACTAAGAGTCCGGCACGACTGAGCGACATCACTTTCACTTTTCACTTTCATGCATTGGAGAAGGAAATGGCAACCCACTCCAGTATTCTTACCTGGAGAATCCCAGGGACAGAGGAGTCTAGTGGGCTGCTGTCTATGGGGTTGCACAGAGTCGGACATGACTGAAGCGACTTAGCAGCAGCAGCAGCAGACAGTCAGGGACTGGGAAATGAAGGGCCCTTGTGGTGAATGTGCACACAAGCTGCCCAGAGCCTGCTGCCCAGTCAACAGCTCCTGCAGGGTCTGCCTCAGTTACAGAGAGCCATGGGGCCTGAGTCCCAGCCAGCGACAGAGGGAGGCAGGAGCATTTTGGTCCACTGTGGGGTGACACTGAAGGGTAACATTCACTCCCAAGTTCCCTACCCGGTTGTCTCAGGTTTTGTCAGGCCTGCTTTGACTTCTTCCTCTGCCCACTCCTATGTCCTCCCCTTTCTTTTCACAGGTATTTATCCTGTATCAACATCTCACACCCCAAACTCCATCCCCTGTCTGCTTCCAGGAAACACAGCCTGCTTTAGCCTACGATGACAAACTAGAGATTGGCCAATATTCAACCACCATAGCATTCAATCATTTTTCCTTTGAAACACAGACAATCCAGATAGAGGTTTACACAGATTCTAACATTCTTCAACGTATATAGGATACCTAGTTCATAACTTGTAAAGAATTCCCAAAGAATTGGCTAGAACTAGTTATAAATTCCTTCACTCCTTTCTCACTGTTAAGGTGGAAATCTTCCTCATCACCCGTGCATACATGCATGCTAAGTCGATTCAGTCATGTCCAACTCTTTGCAGCACAACCATATGGACTATAGTCCACCGGGCTCCTCTGTCCATGGGATTCTCCAGGTAAGAATACTGGAGTGGGCTGTCATTCCCCTCTCCAGAGGATCTTCCTGACCCAGGGATGGAACCTGTGTCTCTTATGTCTCCTGCACTGACAGGCAGGGTCTTTACCACTAGTGCTACCTGGGAAGCCCTCATCACTCATATTTCCATGTAAAAGAACTTCATCTTGAAAACACTTCTGCCATCTTTCTTCCCATAGCCCTCTTTACAGGAGGAAAAGGGGATTTATCTGACTGCTCAGTGTAGAAGAGATTCGAGGTTCTGGGTACACCCTCACTTCTCCTGGGACAGGTTCTAGCAGAAAGGGGACTGCTCTCAATCTGTGCCTGATGCCATGCAGGAAGCTTGGGGCCAGTTCTGTACCTGCTGGAAAGCCTTTGGTGGCCCTGTCCTGCCAGGCACTGGTGAGACACATCAGCACACTCACTTCACTCCACAGCTAAGGAGAACCCCCAACCCAGCTTCAGTCAGTAATAATGCTGACATCTCAATCTTCATCTTCCTGACAGTTCTCAGCTCAGGCACGGAAGAGGGATTTTTTTAGAGGGCTATTTTCCAAGCCCTCTAAAATACTCCAACACTCTTAATCCAAAGGTTTAAAATGTATTAGTTTCTTGGCACTCAAAGAATATCAATAAATGCCATGTAAAGTAAATAAATGATCAAATAAATGCATTTTAATCTACCTAAAAATACAATGCCACCAAGAGGATTGTGATGGTATAAATCAGTGGAGGGCTCCACTTGCACATACCAGGGATGATGGACAGAAGCTTCAATTTAAATTCTGCTTCCAGTTGCATAATATTGCCTTAGTGGTGAGCCACAGCATACTTACACAAGGGACAAGCCAATGAAAACTTCAGAGTATTTTGTGTTAGGAATTTGGCCAAATATTCTGAGTGTGAGGACCACAGAACTTTCTAAAAAGGTTAAAGTGTCTTTTCCTCTAATGTATGTGAAAAAACAAGCAACAAATCAGATAAGCATCTTTTTCAATCAATGACTAAAAGGTAAGCAAAGTGGTGGGCTTCCCTGGTGGCTCAGCAATAAAGAATCTGCCTGCAATGCGGGAGACTCAGGTTCGATTCCTGGGTTGGGAAGATCCCCTGGAGGATGAAATGGCAACCCACTTCAGTGTTCTTGCCTGGGAAATCCCATGGACAGAGGATGCCTGGCAGGCTACAGTCCATGTGATTGCAAAAGAATCAGAAACAACTTAGCAACTAAACAACAATAAAGCATAGTTAGTGGTAGGGTATCAGCTTAAAGAGCATAGGATGTGAAGTCCATAGACCTTGTTCCTGAGCCTAGTTACCATCACAGACTCACTAAAGGGCCACACTCTAGTCATTTTAACTCTCTGAGCTTCAGTTTCTGTGCCTGTAAAATGTCCATGAGAGTACCTGACACATTTTGCTCACAGGATCTTATGAGAATCAAGCATGACTTTATATTCTAAATCATACTAAAGGATAATATTTATTGGAAGCTGGGTGCTAAAAACAATACTTTGATCCTCACACATTTAGTCCTTGCGAAACTGCCTTCTTTGTGCTGCTTGACAGACATCAGTTCAAAGTGACCACTTATTTTAAAAGATGAAGAATGAAAAGAAATATGAAGAGTTGAGAGTGAGAGGCAGGGGTTCTGTCACCACCACGACCCCAACCTTTCCCATACCCTACTCCCTGCCCCCTCACCTTCTGCTTTCTCTCTCTCTCCCCTTCCCCTGCAGCTGTTCCACATTCTGGCTACATTCTAAAACTTCTTGAAACAGAACCCTGCCAAACAACACACGGTCCTCCTCAGAGCATGGTCCCATACCATGTTTTCAGGAACAGTAGGGATCTATGTGAGAAGGAGTTAGCATGTGTGGAGGATGTTGGTGACTAACAAGAGCCATTATCTGGGGCCAAGGTCTCCAGGCATTTTAGGGTGGAGCGGTGGGTCTTAAAATGAATAACTGGAAGAGAGCTGCAGGCAGGGAGAGTTGGGCTACTGAGGTTTCTGAGCAGAGAGGGGAAGGGACATCCTTCCAGGCTGGACATTCTGGAAAGCTTGGTTGGGGCACCTGGCAGCTGCAGCAGGCTTGAAGATCTCTGCAAGATGATGCCTGTAGCCTTGTCACTAAATCTGACAGTTCCACAGGAGCACAGGGATGATGGACCTTCCAGGCTGCAAAGTCCATTCTCACACCACATTCTCTATTTTTGCTGTAAGTCTATGTCTTCTATACCGTTCTTTAATTCTTTAAAATGACTTCTTTCTTTCCCCAGGAAATTTATTTTTTAAACGACATTTTAAAAATCACTCTCTGTGGTAGAACCCTCTGGAACTCACCCTTTTCAGTGCTCCTCTTTCCAGGCATGCAGGTTGTAATCCCAGCACCTCCCCTTCCTTCCCTGCCTTGATGTAGGTGGAGCCTCCTGGTGGTTCTGGCCAATGGACTGTGGAGGAATGATTCAAGCATTCAGTGAAACAAGTTCAACAGATTGTTCTATTTATTAAAACACAAAACTATTCTATGTACTTTCTACATTTTCATATACTCTCTAGTGAAAAGTGTTAGTCACTCAGTCATGTCCAACTTTTTGCAACACTAAGGACTGTAACCCACCAGGCTCCTCTGTCCGTGGGACTCTCCAGATAAGAATACTGGAGTGGGTAGCCTATTCCTTTTCCAGGGAATTTTCCCAACCCAAGAATCAAACTGGGGTCTCCTGCATTGCAGGCAGATTCTCAACTGCAACCAGCTGAGCTACCAGGGAGTTGTGCCTAAATAGTAGCAGTTCAGTAACATCTACCATACATACCTGTCTCTCTAAGTTGTTTCCCCCAGTCCATTGTGTGTTTTTCAAAGCATCCGGTTGGTTTTCTTTAGGACACATTACAATTTGTAGTGACATCAGTGGGGAGTTTTGTTTGTTTTACCTGTTTATTCTTTTTCTCCTCTACTCACAAGTATATAAACTTCACAAGGCAGGGACAGAGTGTTTTGTGTTCACTGCTGTTTCCCCTACACCCAGTAGCATTGTTGGAACAAAGTAGAGTTAGAAGTAGCAATGTAGTAATAATCACCATAATACCTACTATTTATTGAGCACTTACTATACATTGGGCATATATTTACACGTTTTACACATACTAACTCATTTAAATGTTCTAATAACCATTTTGAGTAGACATTAACATTGCCCTCAATTTACAGGTGAGGAAACTGAGACAGACAGAGATTAAGAAATTTGACTAAGATCACACAACTGGTAAGTGTCAGAGCTGAGATTCCGTTCTTTAGTGCACCATAAATATTTTATTGAATGATGAATGCATTAGTTAACACGATAATGGTTTGTGGTCTTCCTGATGTCCTTATATTCCAAGTACAAGTAGTGCAATTTCCCTTAGAATAAATGAGAATGATTAGCCAAATCAGTAGAATGAGTATGTGCAGGGAGGTCGCAGACATTAAGAGGAGCAGGCAGCTGTTTGCCATTAAGAGGCAGTAGCTCAAGCTTCATAAGACAGACCTGATGGCTGGGCTGCAGACAAGAAGGGTGTGCTGGCAGAGACATGGGAAGCTCACTGGGCTCCAGACCATGTTACCTGGAGGACGCTCCCTGCCAAACCCAGTCACAGCCAGAGCTCCGAGAAAGGAGTTTTGGGAGCAGCTGAGAACTGACTGCCCCAAGAACTATGCCAAGGAAGTAAGAGAAACCAGCCTCTGAGTCAGGCCAGGGAGATTTCTGTTCTGCCCTGGCCTTTAGAGGCAAGACCTTCCTGGAAGCCACACCTTACTGAGTCCTGTGAGGTGGATCCCAACAGCTGCTGATGTCAAGAAGAAAAATAATCATAGTACAAGGCAACAAAATCCATCGTGTTCTTGTCATTTTGCAGGTACTATGTGAGGCAGGGGCTTTAGATAAGTTATCTCCTTTAATTCTCATAATAACTCTGGAGGTAACTTCAAACTTCATTTTGTCAATAACTGTTTTTTAAATCACTGCTTATGTTGAGGAAGTAAGTACTATTTTTAATTCTCTTCTAGAGATGAGGAAAAAGACACTTGAAAAAATTAAGTAACTTGCCCAAGTTAGTTAGATATTAGAACTTGAAATCAGGTCTGCCCAGTGCCAAAATCATGTTTCTTAACCTCTACTCTATATGAATTGCCTTCTGATTTTTAAAACGACTGTTTATTTCTATTTATGTGCGAGGTACTGTACTGTAATCATTAGAAAAAAATCATTCAAGGAAATAATGTTTCCTGGTTCATAATAAATGGTCAGTAAATATTAGCTTTAACAGAAGAAGAAATATTAGCTTAGACCTAACAGAAGCAAAAGATATTAAGAAGAGGTGGCGAGAATACACAGAAGAACTGTACAAAAAAGAGCTTCATGACCCAGATAATCACGATGGTGTGATCACTCACCTTGAGCCAGACATCCTGGAGTCTGAAGTCAAGTGGGCCTTAGGAAACATCACTACGAACAAAGCTACTGGAGGTGATGGAATTCCAGTTGAGCTATTTCAAATCCTGAAAGATGATGCTGTGAAAGTGCTGCACTCAATATGCCAGCAAATTCGGAAAACTCAGCAGTGGCCACAGGACTGGAAAAATTCAGTTTTCATTCCAATCACAAAGAAAGGCAAAGCCAAAGAATATTCAAACTACCACACAATTGCACTCATCTCACACACTCGGAGAAGGCAATGGCACCCCACTCCAGTATTCTTGCCTGGAAAATCCCATGGACGGAGGAGCCTGGTAGGCTGCAGTCCATGGGGTCGCTAGGAGTCAGGCACGACTGAGCGACTTCACTTTCACTTTTCACTTTCATACATTGGAGAAGGAAATGGCAACCCACTCCAGTGTTCTTGCCTGGAGAATCCCAGGGACGGGGGAGCCTGGTGGGCTGCCGTCTCTGGGGTCGCACAGAGTCGGACACGACTGAAGCAACTTAGCAGTAGCAGCAGCAAACGCTAGTAAAGTAATGCTCAAAATTCTCCAAGCCAGGCTTCAGCAATACGTGAACTGTGAACTTCCTGATGTTCAAGCTGGTTTTAGAAAAGGCAGAGGAACCAGAGATCAAATGGCCAACATCCGCTGGATCATGGAAAAAGCAAGAGAGTTCCAGAAAAACATCTATTTCTGCTTTATTGACTATGCCAAAGCCTTTGACTGTGTGGATCACAATAAACTGTGGAAAGTTCTGAAAGAGATGGGAATACCAGACCACCTGACCTGCCTCTTGAGAAATCTGTATGCAGGTCAGGAAGCAACAGTTAGAACTGGACATGGAACAACAGGCTGGTTCCAAATAGGAAAAGAGTATGTCAAGGCTGTATATTGTCACCCTGCTTAATTAACTTATATGCAGAGTACATCATGAGAAACGCTGGGCTGGAAGAAGCATGAGCTGGAATTAAGACTGCCAGGAGAAATATCAATAAGCTCAGATATGCAGATGACACCACCCTTATGGCAGAAAGTGAAGAGGAACTAAAAAGCCTCTTGATGAAAGTGAAAGAGGAGAGTGAAAAAGTTGGCTTCAAGCTCAACATTCAGAAAACAAAGATCATGGCATCTGGTCCCATCACTTCATGGAAAATAGATGGGGAAACAGTAGAAACAGTGTCAGACTTTATTTTGGGGGGCTCCAAAATCACTGCAGATGGTGATTGCAGCCATGAAATTAAAAGACGCTTCCTCCTTGGAAGAAAAGTTATGACCAACCTAGATAGCATATTCAAAAGCAGAGACATTACTTTGGCAACAAAGGTCCGTCTAGTCAAGGCTATGGTTTTTCCAGTAGTCATGCATGGAAGTGAGAGTTGGACTATAAAGAAAGCTGAGCGCCGAAGAATTGATGCTTTTGAACTGTGGTGTTGGAGAAGACTCTTGAGAGTCCCTTGGACTGCAAGGAGAGCCAACCAGTTCATTTTAAAGGAGATCAGCCCTGAGTGTTCTTCGGAAGGATTGATGCTAAAGCTGAAACTCCAATACTCTGGCCACCGCATGCAAAAAGTTGACTCATTGGAAAAGACTCTGATGCTGGGAGGGATTGGGGGCAGGAGGAGAAGGGGACAACAGAGGATGAGATGGCTGGATGGCATCACCAACTCGATGGACATGAGTTTGAGTTAACTCTGGGAGTTGGTGATGGACAGGGAGGCCTGGTGTGCTGCGATTCATGGGGTCGCAAAGAGTCGGACATGACTGAGTGACTGAACTGAACTGAAATATTAGCTTATGTTACCCTACATTTTATATGTTTATACACTGTGATGGTTAATTTTATGCATCAACTTGGCTAAGCCACAGTGCCCAGATATTTGGCCAGACACAGCTGGATATTGCTGTGAAGGCATTTCTAGATTAAGTTAACACATAAATCTGTTGACTTTGAGTAAAGCAGATTAACCACCCCCCATAATGTGGATGGGCCTCATCTAATCACTTGAAGAATGTAAAGGAAACAGACTGTCCTCCCCCAAGGAAGAGCTAATTCTACCTACAGACAGGCTTCAGACTCAAGCTGCAATGTCAGCTTTTCCCTAGGTCTTCATCCTGCTGACCTCTCCTGAAGATTTTGGACTTGGCAACCTCCATAATCACATGAGCTAATCCCTTAAAATCAATCAATATTTATCTATTTCTGTAGATATATATATCCATGATGTATATATTACTGCTTCTATTTCTCTGAAGAAGCTTGACTACTATACTGGAGCGGGTTGCTATTTCCTTCTCCAGGGGACCTTCCTGACTCAGGGATTGAACCCAGGTGTCCTGCATTGCAGGCAGATTCTTTACCATCTCAGCCACCAGGGAAGCCCAGAGATATATAAAATAATGAAATAATCAGATGAGGAGATAAAATCTGGAAAGGTCTATATGAGAGGCAAAGAATTCAAACTGCCCAAATTCTTCCTAGAAATCTAGCTCCTAACGAAGAATACAGCCTCCAACTGTCACAATCGTCTCTACTTATGTGAAAAGCTGGTTTTCCTAATTTGGTTAGAAATTAATTAGAGATTAATGGTAGCTCTGTATTCTCTCCTCCCTCCAGGCCTGTTTTCCATCAATAAAATGACAACTGCAGAAATGAACAGGCAAGTCCGCTGAAAGGTCAGGTCCTTCCTTTGCCCTCTCCCCTGCCTCTCGAGCTCAGTGTAGGGATGGGGGCTGGCAATGGAGGTGCTGAAAAAAGAGCCTCTGTCTGGCAGCCAGAAATTCCATGGACTGGGCCCAAGGTCACCACTCACCAGCCTGGTCACCTGGGACAGACCTCTTTCACAGGTCCTGGCTTTAGTTTCCTCCTTACCACAACAGTAATGATAAATGTCTACTCTGAGGGTGACGGCAAAAATCAACATGAAATCCTATTTGTGACACTATTTCATGAAAAGCAGGTTTTCTTTCTCAGAAAACAGTCCACGTGTTAGTTATTCCATGTGTTAGTCAGTCCATTGTGTGACCCCATGGACTGTAGCCCACCAGGCTCCACCGTATATGGAATTCTCCAGGCAAGAATACTGGAGTGGATAGCCATTCCCTTCTCCAGGGGATCTTCCCGACCCAAGGATCAAACTCAGGTTTCCCGCATTGCAGGCAGATTCTTTACCATCTAACCCACCAGGGAGTCCCTAGAAAGCAGTCTGGTTGTTGAGTAAATGTCAGCATATCAGAGCAGGCTCAGCTCTGGGTAGCGCTCTGGAGTCAGTTGGCCAGGATGGTTGATGGTCACTGCTCATGTGCCTCATTGCTACTGATAGAGAGGGCATGAATGGTCATAATACCCCTTCAGTGACAAGCATTTCAAGCTCCAAAGACTTAGCCTCCTGTTCTCTTCCTAATGGCCCCATCAGCTAGGCAGCCCAAGGAGGAAGAGGTTACACTCATGGCCACACACCAGGAACGAGACCTGGCTTGGCTGCAGCCCCATCCAGAAATTCAGGGTCTGTCCCTCCCCAGCTCCAGGTAAGGTCAGCTGACAGAACTTAACCTAATGATTCAGGGGCCAGGAGAACAAAGTGACTTGGTCACAAATCCTCCTTCTAAAGCCAAGGCCCTCTCACCATGGAGGAGAATCTGGGAGACAGATGAATTCTGGGAAAAGAAATTAATTTGAAAAAAAAAATAAAGTTCCAGCAAGATTCTAATCCAAGAATTGGGCTGCCAGAAGAACTGAGAATCATTCATCAAACTGGAACTCAAACCTGATAAATCGCTTTCTCTGTTATCTTAGGATTTTGGGGAAATGGAACAGATTTTCATATGACTAAGCTTGGTCACCAACTCACTCTGTGCTATTAAACAAGTCATTTGGTATCTCTGAGTCTCAGTTTTCTCTTCCAAAAAAACCTAAAGTGGTACAAAATTAGTTTCCCAAACTTTAGATATTAGATTTTTGGAATCATGATTTTTGTCATCACACAGCTAATGTTTGCCAACTATTGGTCTCTGAAAGTGAAAAGAGAAAGTATTAGTCGCCCAGTCATATCTGATTCTTTGCCACCTCATAGACTGTAGCCCACCAGGTTCCTCTGTCCATACAAGAATTCTTCAGGCAAGAATACTGGAGTAGGTACATATATTTATATATTTTAAAAGGAAGGAAACATGCTATCACTTCATAAATGTAAAACAGAGTCTTGCATTAATAATTCGCAATGAATACATAATTATTATAATTTTAAAAATTCTCATATGCCAGATTCCTAAAAGCATTCCTCATACTCCCTCTGGGGGTCGCTCACCCCCAGTCTGCCATTATGCCAATGAAAAGTCTTGATCTCTTGCAGCACTGCTAACTCCTAGGGAAGCCTTCCTGAACCCCTGCATTAGGCTAGTTCCCTCTGCCTGTCCCTATGGAGTCATTCATTGTGCTTCTCTGTCATTCACAGAAGTCTGTCTTCCCTGCTAAAAGGTGGTGGCTGAGGGTATTGGCTCTAGTGTGCATTGCTATGGAGAAGGCAATGGCAGCCCACTCCAGTACTCTTGCCTGGAAAATCCCATGGATGGAGGAACCTGGTAGGCTGCAGTCCACGGGGTTGCTAAGAGTCAGACATGACTGAGCAACTTCACTTTCACTTTTCACTTACATGCATTGGAGAAGGAAATGGCAACCCACTCCAGTGTTCTTGCCTGGAGAATTCCAGGGCCAGGGGAGCCTGGTGGGCTGCTGTCTCTGGGGTCGCACAGAGTTGGACACGACTGAAGTGACTTAGCAGCAGCAGCAGCACATTGCTACATGTATCAGCTTGGTCACCTTACTTAACAGTGTTACCTTACCTTATTTACCTCAGCTTCTTTAGCCTCAGAAGGAGGTTTATTTTTTCTTCAGTGAACGGAATCTGAAAAAAAAAAAAGTTAAAAATAATTTGGGTGAGAAAGGCAGAAGAGACTTAAGGTAGCCCAGAAGAGCTGAAATCAAGGGAATAATCTATTAGCTGGAGGAGATAGGAAAATGCTTATATTATTCAATATAATCTACAATATTCAACCTAATTCACTCCATTCACATTATTCATTACAACTATTATGACCATAACTGATAGTTATTTAGTGGTTACTATTGTGCCAAGTACTTCTGTATGATTTCACCTAATTTCCACAACCACTATTATTACCACTTTTTGTTGTTGTTCAATCGCTTAGTGGTGTATAACTGATAGTTATTTAGTGGTTACTATTGTGCCAAGTACTTCTGTATGATTTCACCTAATTTCCACAACCACTATTATTACCACTTTTTGTTGTTGTTCAATCGCTTAGTGGTGTCTGACTCTTTGCGACCCCATGGACAGCAGCACACCAGGCTCGTCTGCCCTCTACTGTCTTCCAGAGTTTGAATTGCCCTCTGCTTTTCCCAGTGGCGTATTGGACACTTTATTCTCACTTTACAGAGGAAGAAATTAAGAGAGAGACTACGTGTGTGGTCCAAGAACACAACCAGTAAGTGGCAGAGCAGGGACTTGAACTTGAGTCTGCATGACTTGAGGCCCTGTGCTCTCACCCCAGGCAGCACAGTTCTGGTACTAGGCACCATGGTCACTCCTCCTCCAGGCCCCAAGCTGACCATCTGCTCCCCTCCAGAGGCTGCTCGTCCTGTGACCAGCTGAATATGATTGATTCCTGAGAAGACACAGCAACACATGTCTTATCTCTTCTGTAACTATCAGTTTCCTCTGAGCTGTCCCTCTTCCTTTCTTTCCCTTTCTGATCCTTTCTACAAGCATCACCAGATTAAAGTTTGTCACCCTCATCGTGTTGCAGGAAGCCAGCGAGTGCCCCTCCCTCGCCAAGGAGTGACAGTGGCTCTGAGTCTGTCCCACAAAGCACCAGTGAATCTGGTGGCTTCTAAACAGAGTTCCATGGTGGAAACTCAAGGAGAGAGCATCTGAAAGGGTAGGTCAGCTTCATCTTTCTTACATAATTACTCCCTGAGCTGCATTAATTGAACAAGGCTAAACTCAAGAAACTACTAACAGAATGGCCCTGGGCAAAGAATGCAACTGCTACTGCTGCTGCTAAGTCGCTTTGGTCGTGTCCGATTCTGTGCGACCCCATAGACCGCAGCCCACTAGGCTCCTCTTTCTCTGGGATTCTCCAGGCAAGAATACTGGAGTGGGGTGCCATTGCCTTCTTTTTTTTTTTTTTTTTTTTCCATTGCCTTCTCCAATGCATGTAAGTGAAAAGCGAAAGTGAAGTCGCTCAGTCATGCCGACTCTTAGCGACCCCATGGACTGCAGCCTACCAGGCTCCTCCGTCCATGGGATTTTCCAGGCAAGAGTACTGGAGTGGGGTGCCATTGCCTTCTCCAGAAAGAATGCAAAGACCCAGGATTTCTTCTGGCTAGGCCACTAAGCAGGTATCTCTGGGCTGCAGTTCTCCTCATTGGTAATATGGAAATGACCAACCTGTCTTACAGCACTAGCTGGGGACCCAAGGAGAGACAGTGGACAATACTGTGCATATGAAGTATGCATGAGATGTACGGGTAAGCAAACCCATGTGAAGAATTATGATTAAAAGTAATGTCTCTCTCTCTAGCATTTGAAAAACCTCTTTTCCCTTTTTCCCTTCCATGGGTCCTGGTTCCCATTAATACTGATCTCCTCTTCATGCCATTTTCATTTCATCTTCCCAGGTCCTCCAGATGCCATCTCCTCCCTCTGCATCAGTGCAAATTATAGGTCTTTGGGCCCTAAATCCAACTGACTGTTTTCTCGGATCCAACAACCTGGACTGCTGATTCGGCATGACCAGAGTAGACACCAGCTTAAACAGACCTGCCACCTCTGTGCTCCTTTCCATTGTCTTGGCCCTCATCACCTCCCTGTCTCTTCCTTAGAGATTTCTGGCCATCCTGGGACAGGCAAAAGCTGATTGGGTCACCATCTCCATTATTCATCCTCTATGCTGACAAACTCTCAGGTGAGGCAACCACATGAAGGTGGCCCCATCCCTGAGAACTACTGCCCTCAGCTCTGCTCCAGGCCAGCCTACCACCTGCTGCAACTACCCCACAAATTTCAGAAATTTAATGGACAAGCCAGGTCCTGGAGCAGCAGGTCAAAGAGATAAATATTCTAATTAAAATATTCCTTATCAAGAGCCAAGACATTTGCATGATGAAAAACATGCCTGCATGTGCCCTTCCTCAGCCCAGAGTAAGAGGGTCAGAGCTTCCCAGACCCCACAGGGAATGGGAATGGTTGTCCGAGGCGGGAGCCATGGAACTGTAGCCTCCTCAGCAACAGCAGACTCAAGGGCATCAGGTTCTTAGATGTAATCAAGAGACCCTGAGCCAGGGCTCACCTGTCCCAGATGGACAGTGATTAAAAATTTAACAATAAATAAGTGCTTTAACCTGGAGGAGCTTAACTCTAGGTTTTGAAATTTAATCCTTTTTGCCTCCTGCTACAAGTCTTTCCCACCTGCCCACCTTCTGGAAATTCAGACTGAAAACCTTCTGCAAAGCTAAATTCTTGGTGTTTTAAATTAATTAGTTAGTCTGGGAGACGGTGAAGGACAGGGAGGCCTGGTGTGCTGCAGTCCGTGGGGTCACAGAGTCGGACATGAATGAGTGACTAAACAGCAAGTTAGTCTGTGAGACATCAATAGGTGTGATCCTCACTTACAGAAATTAACACATGAAAAAAACTCCATTGGAGTGAAAATTCACATCACAAATGGTTGACTCTTTAAAGTGAGATCCCTATGTATACTGAGGATATAAATTGAACTCCAAAGTTCAGGCTCCTGGATTGAGAGAGCACCCCAAGTATTTAAGGTACAAGCCCCTCCTAATCAAAAGTTTTAGGCTTGAAATGCTTCTATAATTATATAGATGGAAAAACAGAAGACAAAGAGGGGAAAGGACTTGCCCAATAGCACCTGGCAGCTCAGATGGACCTGTGCCCAAAAGCCTGGTCTTCTGATCCCTCTGCCAGTGGCTGTTCAACCTCTGGATTTCTGCTATATGACCTTTCCTCCAAGAATGAGCTCAAGAAAGAATTAGGTATCCCTAAACAGGCTCTGTGGAGAAGGCATTGTCACCCCACTCCAGTACTTTTGCCTGGAAAATCCCATGGATGGAGGAACAAGGAAATGGCAACCCACTCCAGTGTTCTTGCCTGGAGAATCCCAGGGAGAGGGGAGCCTGGTGGGCTGCTGTCTATGGAGTTGCACAAAGTCAGACACGACAGAAGCGGCTTAGCAGCAGCAGCAGCAGCAAACAGGCTCTGACTTTTTCCATCATACTAATCACAATTTGTAATGATATATGATTTCTCAATGCCTCTCTTTCCAACTAGACAGTGCCCTCCATGAGATAGGGACCTGTTTGGTACACCAGAATTTCTAGCACCTAACAGTGCTCAGCATGTAGTGGAAGGTCAATAAATATGTATTGGATGGTTGGACAGATAGGATTTACAATGATGTCTCCCACATAATAGAAAATAGGAATACTGAAAAGAGAGGAGTTTGCCCACAACCAGGAACAAGTCTGTGCCATAGGGCCAGTGAAGGCAGGGGGACCTCACTCTCCCTCTGGCCTCAGTGTCCAGGATTGGACCAAATAGGCTTTGACAAGCCTTCCAACTCATAATGGTCTACGTATATTTTGAATTTTACGTAATGAATCTAGGATATGGATAGAACACAAAGTGCTGAACATTATGCATGCATGCGTGCTAAGTCACTTCAGTCACGCTGACTCTTCGGGACGCTATGGACTGTAGCCCACCAGGCTCTTCTGTCCATAACACTTTCCAGGCAAGAATACTGGTGTGGGTTGCCATGCCATTCTCCAGGGGATCTTCCCAACCCAGGTATCGAACCCTGGTCTCTTACATCTTCTGCATTGGCAGGCCGATTCTTTACCACTAGTGCCACCTTAGAAGCCCCATAGGTAAGGTAAGGTGAAGTCGCTCAGTCGTGTCCAACTCTTTGTGACCCTGTGGACTGTAACCTGCTAGGCTTCTCCGTCCATGGGATTCTCCAGGCAAGAATACTGGAGTGGATTGCCATTTCCTTCTCCAGGGGATCTTCCCGACCCAGGGATCGAACCAGGTTCTCCCGCATTGGAGGCAGACGCTTTCCGTAAAAGGGCTGGGGGCCCTGAGGCCCCCCAACCCCCAGCGTTATGGTTTCACACCGCCCTCTAGTGGCTAGAACATGTTACTAAACTCGTGGTTTGTTTTTGTTTTTTGGAAAACTGAGTTTATTACACTCAACCAGTTTGTAGGCCTGGCTGAGTATAATTAATAACTTACATATGTATGAAATATATTAAATCCATCAAGATATTCATTTAGCCACTGAACAACTCACACCCAGGGCCTACTATACACCCAGGACAGGTGTCAGATATATTCCCTGCCCCTGCTTGTACTTCAGAAAGGGAAATACTCAGTTATCACACACAACTGGATGAAGGATCACTGTGATGAGTGTTAAGGAGGAAGTATACAGAGTGTTAAAGTGGAATATAGCAAGCGATGGATCCCCTTAAGGAAGGCTTCTGTGAAGGAATCTTGCTTAAGCTTCTGTTTGAAAGAAGAGGAAGAATTAGCATGACAAAAGTGAGGGGGGTGGGGGCTGCGGGAGAAAGAGGCAAAGAATTCCAGGCAAGGAATAGCTGGAGAGAGAAGGCCAGGTGGCCTGGGTGGAGAAGGGCACCAGATGAGGAGGAAAAATAGGTGGTATTATCACCCCCATCACTTTCCCGTTAGTGTGGAAACTGAAGCCCAGAGATGTGACGTGAGTTGCCTGTAAGACATGGCTTCTGAGTAGTGATAAAGAATATGAGGCCCAGGTGGCCAGGGTAGACACTGAAGGGTAGAAAGAGCTGTGGGGATGGGGGCCGAGGCAGAGAGTGGCTGTGGGGGATGGGGACTGTAGCACATAGCTCATTCAGCCTAATGAAAGCTTAGACAGTAGCCGCTGGAAGGTACTTGAAAGGTCACCTAGGCCTCCCTAGTGACAGGTGAGAGAACAGGCCCAGAGGATGGTCAGTCACGTAGCCAATGGAAGGCAAAGCTCCATCCCCCACACCCGGAATCCTCAGGTCTGCAGGAGATCCCTGCCCCCGGTGCTCTGGTCCCCTTTGATGGACTCCATTTGTCCCCAGAATGGTCCTCTCCCAGCCTGTGAGTACTTCAGTCCTAGGATACATCCGCCACACCCTGGGGGCAGGGGCTTCTGAGTCCACACGGATGAACTCTGCATCCCATGGACCCTGCCCCCAGACCCACACAGCAGGACCGGCCAGCTATTGCTGCACTGAGTTCCTGCCATCTCTCTCGGCGTACTGTGTGAGCTCTCTCCCTTTGGGGCCTGCCCGCAAACACTTCTCTCCTCTCACAGCACTCTTTCCTCTTCTCCCAGCATGAATAACTGTGGTCCTTCTCCAGGTCTTAGCTCGGAGATCTTCCTCTGCAGAAGCCATCCCCGTTCTCCCTGGAGCCCCCCTCTATCAGACTTCCCCAGTGGAGCACTGATCACACTGCATTCTGATTGCCTGTTGTCCTTTCCATCTCTCAAGGAGGCTTGAATACCCAGAGGCCAAAGACCTTATAGATCTCATTTTCTCCTAATTCTCCAATTTCCAGCAACTAGCTCAGTGCCTGGCACTTAGAAGGTGCCCAGAACTATTCCTTTAATAAATAAAGGAAGGAAAATAAATTACTCAAACCTCCCAGCTCTACGTTCTTCATTTCCATCAGCCCATCATCCTCTGCCCTCTTTATGTCTAACTGGGCCTGTTCACTGCTATCGTCTAGCCTGAGAGAAAGAAAACAGCTCTGACCCAGCCCAGGCAGTGATTCATCAGCCTTATTACTTGTGGCAGCTGCTGGTGTCCCCTCACCTCCCAGGGAAAACGGAGAGAGAAGTAGCAAGGAGATGTCTACCTTTCAGACTTCTTAGAATTTCATCCACCACCGACACTTGTTTTCCTGGTGACTCAGAACACATTTGAAAGGTGAGTTTTCTTCCTAACCAGCTTCCACAGCATTCTGAGGCTTGGGTGAGCCTGCAAACCATCATGGACCCAAAGCCAAAAACTCATACAAGGTAGCCCACAGTGAATCAGCTATCCTCCAGCTTGCATGCAAAATGGAATCTGGTGGTCCTGTTCAATCAATGGTGTGTATGTGTTGAAAGCCTACTATGAGCTAGGCTATGTTAGCAGCGTTCCTCCAGTGGAAAATAGTCAGACTTAATCAGACTTTGTCCCTCCCCTCTGCAGAACAAACTTCTGGTAAAAAATCCAGAATTAAGCAACTTATTACACAATTGTTCAATGACAATTAAGATGCAAACTGAAGAGGAAAAATGCACAGTGCTAAGAACACAGCCTGAGTGGCCCAACCTCACCTGGTAGGTCAGGGCAGCTGCCCTGTGGCTGTGACCTTTGGGTTGAAAGCTAAAGGAGTAGGTGTTAAGTAGGCAAAGTAGGGTGGGAGTGTGTGTACATGTGATGTATGTGCATGCACACATGTGGGTACATTCAAACGTGTGAGCGTGTACAGCCATAGGTGTAGTGTGTGTGTGTGAGCATACATGTGCCATATATGTTTTGTGTGTACATTGTTGTTTAGTCACTAAGTCACATTTCAGCCTTTTGAGACACCATGAACTGTAGCCCACCAAGCTCTTCTGTCCATGGGATTTCCTAGGCAAGAATACTGGAATGGGTTGCCATTTCCTTCTACAGGGGATCTTCCCGACCCAGGGATCGAACTTGTATCTCCTGCATTGCAGACAGATTCTTTACCTCTGAACCAGCAAGAAGGCCCACATATTGTTTGTATACATGTATGTATAAGCATGCATGCACAAATGTGTGCACACATATGCCATAAGAATAAGTGTGTCCAGGTGTGAAAGCATGCAGGTGCATATGTGTGTGTGTGTGTGTATGTCCCAAACACATATGTGTCTCTTACAGAGTCAGACACTCGTCAGCTTCTGGGCCTCTTTTCCACCATAAGAAATCATCCTTGTGAAGCAGATTTCAGTGCTTCTCCATGTGGAACTGAGGTTCTCAAACCTCTTTCAGCTGTGGATCATTTCAATGACAAAACAACAGCTAATCCACGTTAACTGTGTGCCGGTCTCAGTGCCACACACTTTATGTTCCTTTTCTAATTTACTCCTTCTGCAACCTCAGAAGCAGGCCTGGCTATTGTTCCATTTTGTAGAAGAGGAAACAGAGATTCAGAGAGAGGAAGGGTTATTCCCAAGGTCATCCAGCAAGTTAGTTTGGGAGCTGTGATGTGAACACAGGTATGACTCCAAAGCACGGGCTCTATTCCACTGAACTCTCTTTCCTGTCGTGAAGGCAGAGGACATGGTGGATTGGCGATATGGCAGGTCCCCTCCCACTGTTACTGAACAACACCCTCCCAGCAATGAATGGAAAATATCTTCAGTGAAACCCAGACCCAGTTCAACCACTGATTCATGATGCCTTTGGAAACATCCCTCCCTCTTTATTACCCTTGAGTTTTCTGAACTCTGCCATTGTACAAAGATAACTTGGCTCCACCACACACAAATTATAGGATGGTTACGTATCTCCCAAAAGCTCTGCTTCTTCATTGCTAAAATGGAGCTAATACTAAACTGCAGACAGCATTACTGTAGGGATTAACTGAGCATATGCATGCAAAACGCTTAACCCAGTGACTGCCTCCTAGCATATGCTCATTAAATGCACTGTCACTGATGTCAAGGAATCCAGTGGCCTCTATGTCCACCATGCCTCCTAATAGCCATGTGACCTTAGCAAAAGTTACTTAGCTCTCAAATTCTCCTCACTTGTAAAAGAGGAATAAAAATAGTACCTACTTTATAGGTTTGTTTCAGGACTAAGTGAGATAATGCACTTAGTACAAAGTAATTGCCCTGCAAGTGTTGGGTAACATTATTATTATTTGAGATTATTGTGCAATAATATAAGCAGGGATTATTTAGGGTCTAATTTTGTCCCAATTTGAGGGTTTAGAAGAAAATTCAAGGAAGGAAACAGGGTTTGCTAAATATTGGATTGTTCATAATTTTTTTTTCTTGCAAAACCGAACCTGGCTCATGGGTCAACAGAAAGTCAGTTTCCCTTTGGCTCTGAGGTCAGTGGTTGAATGCAGTTTATTCTTGTGCTGGCTCACAGTTTGGTTCAGTTCAAGGCCATGACCATGACTAAGTGATTCACCCTTGCCAAAAACCATAATAATGGTTATATTCTAAATATTTACACTACAAGAAACCAAACTGGCCCAAACTTCAGGGGTCATAGGTGCCACTCATTCACTCAATGGAGTTCATTCATTCATCCACCTCAGAACTGTTGACCATGCACTTTGTGCCTGGCACTGGGTCATGCTGGTGGCTGATGGGTTGGAGACCCGTATACAAACTTGGCTGATTTTGGAGAAGACTGGATCAGGACTCTCAGAGATGGTAACAGCTCCTGAGCTGTGCAGAGTCCTGGAGAGGAAAGCAGGCCGATGTGTTTGGTGCATCTCACAGTGTGTCCTATCTGACCTGGGAAAGGTCCGTAGGGGTCATCTCAGCAAATACATGCATTTGACAGGTGGGAAAACCCAAGCCCAGAGAGAGAAAGGGAAGGCCCTGATATCCCCAAACCAGGCTAGCATCCCACTCCCCTGACTTCTACATCACCACCAAAGTGAGCCCCCTCCTTCATTCCCAGGGTTTCAGGTCTACCTCATACAGACATGTAGTTCAACAAACAGCCTCATAGTGACAACAAGAATAAAAAGGCAGGACTTCCCTGGGGGTCCAGAGGTTAAGAACCTGCCTACCAACGCAGGGGACACGGGTTTGATTCCTGGTCTGGAAAGATTCCATGTGCCATGGGGCAGCTAAGCCTGGGTGCCACAACTACTGAAGCCTGCTCGCTCTAGAGCCTGTGCTCCCCAACAAGAGAAGCCACAACAAGAAGCCTGTGCAGCGCGACTAGAGTGTAGCCCCCTCTCACCACAACTGTCGAAAGCCCATGTACAGCAAAGAAGATCCAGCACACCCAAGAAACAAGCTATCTTTTTTAAAAAGATAGCGCTTATAAAATGACTTTTAAAAAAAAGAATAAAAAAGCAACCTTACTAATAATAGTATCTACCATTAACTGGGCAATTACTTGATGCCAGGTATTTTGTTAAGCATTTTATACCTCAATCATTTTAATAATCAAAACAACCACAGTGGAAGGTTATTGTTACTCCGTTTAAAAGAAAGGACACTGAGGTTCAGAGAGGGGAAAGGATTTTCCTGTGGTAAGACAGCTAGAAGTTGCAGAGCCATAACTGAACTTGTCTCTGCCTGGCTTCAAACCCAGTATCCACATATCCATGGCCACCATGAAATGTCCCTCTTTAGGAGACAGGACACAGGGTACCTTCCTGCACTTTTCTAGGCTGGCAATGGTTTGATCCCTACAGCTGAGAGGGGAAAGAAAGAGCAGCAGGTGAGCAAAGGGGCTTGATTCCAGTCCGAGGATTGAGCACCCACTAAGATCCAGGCTGTAACAAGTGATAAGCCTGAAAAGTGATGGAGCACTCACTGTCTGATGAGCATGGGCAAGTATAACGTCTGTTCCAGTGTCTGACCCAAGCTAAGGGATACACCAGATGCTGTGAGATAGCAGACCATTTTCTTTTCTTCTAGAGAGAGAGCACAGTATAGTATTAAGCCCATGGGCTCCAGAGCCAGACTGGGTTAATTCCCAGCTCTGTCTCTTACCAGGTATGTGACCTCATGCAGTATTAGCATTTATTAAGTGTCATTTTTTGCTCTATAAAACTGGGATAATAATATGTACTTTTTAAAATTGAAGTCTAGCTTATTTACTCTGCTGCACAGCAAAAGTGACTCAGTTATACATATATAATCTTTTCTTATTCTTTTCCATTATGGTTTATCATAGGACATTGAATATAGTTTTCTGTGCCATACCTCAGGATCTTGCTGTTTATCCATTCTAAATGTGATAGTTGCATCTACCAACCCCAAACTCTCAGTCCACCCCTCTCCCTGCCGCCGCTGGCAACCACAAGTCTGCCCTCTATGTCTGTGAGACAGTTTCTGTTTTGTACATAGGTTCATTTGTGCCATATTTTAGATTCCAGATACAAGTGATATCATATGGAATAATATCTATTTTCTAGTGTCATTATAAAGACTAAATGAGCCACTATTTAGAACTCAAAATAATACCTAACACATAGTAAGAACTAAATATATGTTAGCTAGTTTTTAAAAATTATGTAAACTAGAGGTAATAGCTGATCATTCAAATTAAGATACTTTGGCCTATATAATAACAGAGTATCTGACCCAAAGTGGCTTTAACAAGAAGCTCTTGTTAGTATCTCTCACTACGAAAACCATCTGGAAGACAATGATTCCAGGCTCAAGGATGTCCCCAGGAACTCAGGATTGTCTCATTCTTCCTCCCAACATCTTCCACACATCACCAACGCCTGCCCTCATATCCAGAGATGGCTACCGCAGCTTCAAGCATCACATCTTCACAGAGCCACACCCACAAACAGAACAGAAGGGACATGGAGATCTCTCTTGCACATGTCAGTTTCTTATGAGGAAGGAAAGTATTCCCTCAGAGCCTCTAGCAAGACTTCCCTTGTCTGTTATTAGCCAGAACAGGAGCGTGTGATCCTCTCAGCCACTGTAGAAGGCCAAAAGGCAAGATTCCGGCATTTTCAGTCACTACCTAGAGCTGGGCTCTAGAGCAAGGAAGATGGGAGGAAGAAGAGCTACTGAGTGGGCAACTGACCTGCCTTGCAGAATAGTCTTGAGAAGGAAATGTGATAAAAGGTACAGGAATCCTGTGGAGTTGATCACTTTCGCTACACACATGCAAGCTAATGTTCTCATAATAATTGCAACGCTAATTAGAGTCTGCAGAAAAGCAGGATGTCAGTAATTCTGGATAGTGCTGTTCTTTTTCTGAGGCCATGACAGATGAGGGGAAAATAAAAGGAAGCCAACTGCCTCATGGCCAGACACTGAAACTGACATTGCATGACTTCCTAATAACCCAGACCCAGGGAACAACCAGTCACCAAATTCCCCTGTCAGTTTGGTAGGTTATAAATAAAGTCTGGAGAGAGAGAAAGTGAAGTGAGTTTAGAACACCGGTAAGAATTCCTCTGATAGGTGGAAACTTTTGTTTAGAAAACATGGTCTAGATCAGGGATCAGATAGACAGTATTTTAGGATTTGCAGACACTATGATCTCTCTAGCAAGTAACCATTGCACTGAGTACTATGAAAGCAGCCAATATGACCCAATAAAACTTCATTTATAAAAACATGTGGAGGGCAAGATTTGGCTCACAGACCATAGTTTGCAACCCCTGTTCTCTGTGCCAAGTTACATAAGACATAAACCTAGGCCAAGGGTCTCAAACTCAAATGTGCATGGGCCTACTCAAGGCACATAAAAAAGCAAGCAGGCTGGGTGGGGTCTCTGGTGGTGTGGAGAATACATGACTCATGGAAAGAGGGCAGTTGTAAAAAACCAATATAGTCAGATCCTCCAGTTTTTCAAGAAAACCAGAAATGCAGATGTTTATATCTTCTAATTTTTTTTAGTGCTGGCAACTAATTCAAAATTTTAAATCTGATGCAGACCAAACAAAACCCACTAGGTGCAGACAGTGTGTGACCTCTGGCTTAGAAGATCATCCTTCTTGAGCAACGTGCTATGACTACCAAGTGCACATGACACATTTGAGTGACACGATCCAGGAAACTTAGCACAAAGCCATTCTGACCTATTGGGAATGGAATGTATAACCGCTACCATCCTGCCCGGTGGCCAAGCCTAAGTGGGAGGCCGTACATAGGAGAGTCAGCAATTAGCCTGTCTGTACCATTTTCCTCTCCCTACCTCATTAATGCTCTGCTTTCTCATGGGGGTGGCATCTGCAGTGTTCTGTGACGTTGGATGCTATGTAGCATTCCTCTTACACACCTTCCCAACATACCTCAGAGGAACAATGAGGTCATGTATAGAAAGATATTTTGCAAACCATAAAACCTTGGCCAGTTTCTGACTTTCACTGACCCAAATTCAGAGGCTCCAATGATTGGTATATTCTGTAGAGACCCCTAGAAGCAAGGCAAGGAGGACAGACACAAAGCAAAAGGAACCAGCCACTTCTGGTAAAAACGTCCTTATGCTGTGTCTGACCCTAGTCTGAGGAAGCCCGGGAATCCCGTAAATACCCTGGGCTGCAGACAGCTCACCATGTGACACCCTGTCCTTGGCTGTCTTTTAGCTGCTGCCCTCACCTATTCTTAACTTCTTTACCCTTTTCCCAGTTTCTGTCCACCTGAGAGATCCTGAGAATTTACTGGGAGCCTCTTCTCGCCCAGCTCAGCACTCCATCTTCCCACCTTCTGCCTGGAATCTCAGCTTTAAAGGATATGCTGGCCTGCCTTTCTTATCTCTCAAAACCACTCTCTTGTTTCCCTAGGCCTTATCTTAGGACGAGGAAGGGAGCACCAGGCAGACACAGAGAAACATAGAGAAAAAGAACAATGCAAACTTTCTAGCCCAGATCCTGTTCAGATGCCTACTTGCCCCATGCTCACTTTGGTTCAAATTAGGTCAGTAGTTTTCCAGTGGTTCCTCAGCACCTGTGATTCTTCAGAATTGCCTTAGGGACCCAGGTAGGAAAAGTAAGGGGGATGCCACAGGTCAGGGGTCACTTCAAGAGAGAAGTTTTATCACACCTGTTTTGTATATTATAGTCCTACATAACACTGTGATTGAAAAAAATTATTCCATTGCCTAAAAAAAGAGTTTGAAAATTCCCAAGCTAGCCACTATAGCTAGATCACATGGAGATCAGGCTTCTATACTGAAGAATCCTATAGGATACCCAAAGGTAAGCAGTATTTTTTGGCAAAAGGCAACTCAGAGAATATTGGGCTAAATTTTTGCCCAAAATTAAAATAATTTTATTGAGTCTTATATGGGGAAAATGTATCTGTTCACACACAATTCAAATTATCTATGTCATTGAATGAAGAATAGCATTGAGGAAATGAATAACCACTTAAAATGAATATCTGTTTATATCTACTTGGTGCAACATTTCTAGTTTTTCATTCTGCAGATGGGTTGTGAAGTGCTTCTCAAAGCTGCCATGAGATCCCAGTCATTACTGCTTAGTGGACAGACTATCCCTAGGTCTCTATGGGGATTGTCAACAGGGCAGAAACTCTAAAGTAGTGTCCAAGGTGCTGTTTTCTTCCCCTTTTTTCTCAAGTTCAGATTTTTCCCATATGGCCGGCAGATTTATCCTACAAGGATCATAAACCCCAGGTCTGTGAACAAGCAGGCAGATCAGGAAGGCAGAGCCAACTGCAAGGAGCCTGTGGGCAGAAGCCAGAATGAGTAAAGGGATGTGTTCAGTCAGCTGTGCTAGGTCTAAAAGCCCTCACACACCCACTCTGCTGCTAACTCAGCAGACAGCTCAGACCAACAGCTAACTTGGGAGGAGGACCTACAGGTGTGAACACTGACCAGCTCCAAAAGAATAGAAGAGACATTAGTCATATTTTAGAATTGTACATTCTCAGACTTTAAGAATCAGAGCCTCTCAGAACCTCTGGCCTTCAAGGAAACAGAGAGGTTCTCCCCAATATTGTATAACGGTTAAATTCCTGGGCTCTAGAGGCAAACAGACTGGAGCTCAAGACCACTCACATTCACCGGAGGGTGTGGGGCTGCTCACAAAAGGGAAGATAAGAGAAGGCTCGAGACAGCCTCAGAGCAGGAACAGAAGTTCCCTGGCAATCTCCGCCAGGAAATGGAGCTATCATCCAGTCCTAGGAATTCTTCTGGTCTCAAGTGATAAGCTCAGGATTCCAAGTTCTGGAAGAGGGAAATTCCAACTGGACTTTCCCTTGCCTTCACAGTGTGATTTGAAGAAACCTCGGGGACCACAGTGAGAGGGAGACAGCTGATTTACCATTTCAACAAGACCAGAAACAGAAGGGAATATAGCTCCCAGAGAGAAACCAGGACTCATGAGCAGAGCGGGAGTGCTGCCTGGGACCACACCATGAGCATGACCATGAACATCTATTAATACCATCACACACCTGCCACAGGGCTGCTCAGAGGATTGACAGAGACAATCCACGTGAAGGGCTGAGCATGCTGCCTGGCACACAGTAAGCTGTCTGTTAGCCATTAGCATCTTTTGTGGCATCTTATGCTTCTTGTGAAGCCAGAGCCCCCTCCACAAAGTGCCTGTCATACAATTACCTGTAACTGAGACCTTTTCCTCTTCGGAATCATGGCTCCCTAGCTACCTTTTGAATGTAAAGACCACTTGACTGGGGAACTTGAAAAGATTTTGCTAACCACAAGATATAATCCATGCCACTTCAGTTCAGTTAAGTTCAGTTACTCAGTCGTGTCTGACTCTCTGCGACCCCATGAACCGCAGCACACCAGGCCTCCCTGTCCATCACCAACTCCTGCAGTCCTGGGGTGAGACCAACTGTGGCTCAGAAAGAGGCTTTCACATGAATTTTATTCTCTTCATTATCTGAGTAATGTCCTATATGTCATCTCCCTCTAATCCAGTCCACCTGAGTCAAGTGTTGAGTTCTGGCAGCTTACTTTCATCACATTGTTAGGTCAGGAAAAGAGAAACAGAAACCCTTCTCAGAAGACATGACTCAGAGACCTTAACTCCTTAACATTCCGGTAAGTCAGGAGCAGGCTCCTTGGAATGTCACATTAAACCTCAAAAACTCAGAAAGCAAGTGTGAGAAAGGGGATACCCACCTGCTTCACTGCCCCCAACTATTGCCCTATCAAAGAGCTGCTGCAAAACTCTAGCATCTGAAGGCCTGTTGGCTTAATTTGAGGCATATGCTCACTTCAACCTCAGTCATGCAGAAGAGAATACTTGGAAAGTCATCCTTGTCTGGCCAGTAGAAGCCACTTTACCTTAAAGGACAACAACGGGGCTAATGGGTGACAGATCTAAAGTGCTGCCTCCAAACTACTTCCATTTTTTATTTTGATATTTGATGGGAGTATCAATACCATAACTCGGTATTATATATCTTCAGCTTGGACATCTCTAGTTTCCTCTGTCTAAGGCAACCAGTTCCATCCTTTGTCCCCTCAGCAAACATCTACTGAGGCCCACTAGCAGCCAGTTGCTGCGGAAGGAGTTAAATAATAATCTAACTATTACTTATGGAGTGCATCCGATGGGCTGGACACAAGTGCCATGCTTTATTTACAGCATCTTAATTCATGACAACAGCCCTGTGGAGGATATCACTCTGTTCTTTTGTATCAACTATTTTCACTGTTTAAGTAACTAGAAATGTTT
The DNA here is from genome assembly GCF_001704415.2 of Capra hircus. Lineage (NCBI taxonomy): Eukaryota > Metazoa > Chordata > Mammalia > Artiodactyla > Bovidae > Capra > Capra hircus. Next base: position 50,057,598 of record NC_030814.1, on the reverse strand, counting down.
TTCATTACATTTCAATAATTCTGCTTTCACTTACCTCACCCTTGATGTTCCTTTGCCCTCAGAGGAGACCGACAAATGAAACCAAACAGGAGCAGAGATGGCAGTATCTAAAAGATGACCTCACACTCCTCTACCTTCCCCCATGTAGGGAAAAGCTTTCACCTGAAACATGAGGTGGGGCTGATGAGAAAGTCCAGTCTATGCTCTCTGTACACTAACTCTGGTTGCAGAAGCAGCAGTTCCCAACGACTGAAAGTCAGAACCATCTACAGCTCTGAGGTGAAAAGGGAAAAGAACACAGAGGTGAATGAGGGTCAGTGATGGCTCCCCTGAATCCACTGGTCTCCTTGGACCCTCAGACGCCCCTGTGGGAGCAGGGGTACCCAGGACAAGGCATTGTTTCCGTGGAATCTTCTCACCAGTGTCTCCCCCGGCAGGACCAGCTGTTTGGCTGTGTTTAAACTGTCATCCAGCCAAAGCAGCTTGGTGGCATGCCCAAACACTAACCCAGAAGACACACCAGGTCTATAGACCATGCCAAAACTGTTTTCAAGCACAATTTGAATCAGCCAGTCAATTTAAAAATACTCCAAGGAGAGAGCCAATGAGATTTGAAAACAAGGAAAACCAAAAAGCAAAAGCAAATACACACACACACACACACTTATTCACTCATTCACTATTTAAATCTTGCCTTTTTCCAGAGAAGATCTAAGATGTCACAAGCCAAATTATTTAAAAACAAAAATAGTATTAAATTTGTTCTGCACATGTCAATGGGATCACAAAAGTTCAACTTAGGTTAAAGTTCAACATTCAAAGTGCAGAGCATGTTTGCATGTGTGTGTGTGCATCTGTGACTGTCACAGCTCCGCAGAGTCTGAAATGCAGGAGGTTCTTTCTCTTTTGCAACAAAACACAGAAAGATACCACAGTGTAGTATTTTCCACCCGAGTCATGCATTCACTCCTTCAGAATCATATAGTGAAGTCCAGCCATTGCTGCCCACTGAATGGATACAGTGGTTACAGATGTTGACAGTGCCCAAAAAGCCACACACGATCACTGCACACACAAAACTTACATTTAAGGCAGTTGGAGGCCAACAAGGTATGCCCTGTGCTGAAACCAAGGCATTCACATCCACTGGCCCAAGGGATGGAAAGGCACTTAGAAGTCATCTAGATGGGTTTTTCCCAAGTGCCATCATTCAAGTACCAACCTCATGGTTTTTGCCATATGTGATTATCACCTTCATAGATTTCTTTAGATGGGCTCATCTACATAAACACTTATTTTAAGAGAAAACTCTGTATCATTGCTGTAAATGGAAAACTGGGGTCACTTGTCTTAAAAACCATAAAAATAAATGAAACAAAAATAAAACAATGTAATTAGAGTCTCATCTGGATACATACATACAGTCTTAGGAAGCCTGAACCTTAAGTCGGATCTCACTATCTAAAAAAGTAGGATCAGGAAGAATTTGTAAGGTGTTAGAGCTATATTAACACTACTCTGAGATGTTCTCCTTTCCTTAAGCAAGAGGATTAAAGGAGAATGAAATTTTGCACAGTCATCTACTATGTGATTTAATTGTTTTTAATTATTGTCATAGTCAGTTACAGGATTTGGGAAATCATGTCTAATCCAGCCCTCTCATTTTGGAGAAGGAGCTGGGGCCCAGAGACAGGTGGCAACTAGACCAAGGGTGAACAGCACCTGAATGGCAGAGCTGAAACCAAACCCCAACTCCCTATGTTTCTTTCCAGACCAGTATGTTCTACTAAAGTGAGCTGCAGGTCAGCAAACAACTAAATAAACTCATACATTTGCTCTTCCTCATGACTGAAGACCAGTCTTGATCCACCTCACTTTTGGATGGGAAGAAACCAAAATCTATCTCAAACTGGCAGACATGGTGATCCCTCTCATTAACAAAAATCAAATTTTTCTTTTCCTCTTTCTGTTTTCTCCATCCACTTATTTTCCACATGTTATAGAAGTCCTTTTGGTGGAAATATCCACCAAGATCCCAAATAAAACCTAGCAAGTTTTTGAATATCCTACATCCTTAGCTAAGTTGCTATGGTAAGGTATTCTGTGAGGAAAAAAACACCTAGCCCCACTCCTTAAGGACACTCTGTCCTCTAAACTCTCAGTGTGCGCATCCTATACTCAGCAACCATCACCACATATTGATGGTAACACTTTAAATCAAGTCTAGGAGACAGAGGAGGGGGAAATCCTCTCTTGTCTTCTGAGTTCACCTTCATTTTGCCTGCCCCCAACCCATCTCAAAGAGCAGCTCTTAGCAATGGTCCCAGAGAAAATCATTGATGCCAGAGGCACAGGAACCATCTGCCTGTCAAGGAGGTTACATTCCAGCATCTCTACTTCCTTCTGGGAAGATAAGGCCAGGGTTTCAAAGCACCTCTCACAGGACAAGAGAGAGGGAAAGGGGGGTGTGACAGTGCATGAAACCTGGCTGATTCTTTTCTCTTTACTTGGGATCTGGCACAGGACATTTTAAGGCTTCTCAGAGGGACTGAAATCCATGCTTTATGGTGAAGACTCCCAAATTCAGCTTCTCCTTGCCTGCCTAACCTCCTGGGGTAGACTGCACCTATCTATCTTACATGAGCAGCACAATAGCCTTGTGCCCTCTAGGACAAGTGTCATGTGAGCATCCAAAAAGCAAAGAGAAGTGACTCTTGTTCCTAATGTGGAAAGAGCAGGACTTCCTATGTTACAGCTGGTGTTTCCTGAAATAGAACAGGATTTGAGCAAACGGTTTTCACCAGGCGGGTAGGAAAAGCCGAGTGTGGCTTGATGTCTCGTTAGTGGTGACTCAGACCCTCACTCCTGGGTGCCTGCTCATCCTAGTTGGGTCTGACTTTTTTCCAGTCACCAGGCTCAACAGCCAGATTCCCTCTTTGCCAGTGCTTGTTGTTCTGCCAGCCTATTTGATTTCCTGGGGAGGCCATGCCCCTGTCCTTCTTCTTATGTCATTTACACTCAGTTCCAGTTTCTATTTTGAAGTTGACTAGGTCTTGGTCAAACACTCCTTTTGGTTTGCAGAACACCTTCTGTCCACCTCTGCTCCATATGGGAGAGATGGTGATTTATATTTATCTCAACCAGAGGCAGGACTTTTTTTTTTGGAGCTGTTTTCAAATCTGGGGAATATGCCCAGCTGCTACCAGAATTCGTTGGAGAAAAGTGTACCAAGGGTGCTGGTTCAGCCAAGATTGCATCAGACATGCTGCATCAAAAAGACTCCATTCCTCAGGCTTCCCATCCTTTCTCAAATCAACCCTCATTCAGTCTATAGGTAGTGAATCCTGACCATGAACCAGACACTGTGCTGGGGCTATAGACAAAGAAAAAAAAAAAAAAAAAACAGTCTCTGATGCCCAGATTATTCTCCGACGTGGAAAGCATTTCACAGAGTTACTATCAAAACACTGTGGGAGAGAGGCAGCATGAGCAAGCCCCTATCTGTCTCTCCAGCTTGGCCCATAGCACTCCTACCCTCCTCACCCGGCTTGGCTTCTGTGACCTTCATTCAGTTCATGCGAAGCTCTGTGCTCCCCAGAACAATAGCTTCAGCATCACCTTAAAGCTTGAGAGATACACAGGGTGTGGGGTCCCATTCCAAAACTGTTGAATCAAAACCTACATTTTAACAAGATTCCAAGGTGATATGCATGCACTTTAAACTTTTGAGATGCATTGATGTAAGAGGTTAGTAGCAGTGAATTGTTAAACTGGCATCTGACTCATTACCATCCTCTCAGTTTGGTTGTGTGTGCGTGCTAAGTCACTTCAGTCAGGTCTGACTCTTTGTGACCCTATAGACTGTGGTCCACCAGGTTTCTCTGTACAAGAAATTCTCCAGGCAAGAACACTGCAGTGGGTTGCCATTTCCTTCTCCTTATCAGTTTGGTTAGGAAGAGTCTATTACTCCATACCTTCACTGGATTGAGTCCTCCTCAAACTTTAATGTAAGCACAAATCAATGTAGGGAAGAGATTCTGAGTCAATGGGTCTAGTGGGCCCCTGGAGTCTCTATTTCTAACATACTCCCAGGTAATGGCAGCAGAGGCTCATGTACCACTCTCCCAATAACAAAAGCGAAAGGAACCTGACAGATCAGGAATCTGAATTGGCAAAGCAGAAAACCAGACTATGCACTTAGGATGACTTCACTCAGCAGAGGCCCCTCTGTTTCCCCTGTACACCTAGAGGGCAGGCAGCATCTCTGGTCCCTGTGTCCTCAGCACCTCCTTTTGTATTATCACAAAGGAGGCATGTGTCATCGCTGAATGAATGAATGAACATCAGTCAGATTTCACCTCTCCCCTGCTTACCAATGTCTAGTGGTTCCTTATATTTAGCAAACTCCATGAGGCCCAAGCTGACCTTGGTCCTGCCCACATCCTTGATGCCTTCTTACTTCTCTCATCCCACTCATGACCACCACACTAGCTTTTTTCCTATTTCTCAAATGCACCAAGCTTTTGCCTGCCTCAGGATCTTGGCACATGCTCTCCCCTCGACCTGGAATGCCCTTCCTCCAGCTCTTTACATAGCTAGCTGCTTCTTGTCATTCATGCTCAGCTCAAATTTCACTTCTTCAGCAAGGCCGACCCTGACTGACCTGTCTAACCCAGCATACACACAATCCACCCCCAAACTCTCTGTTCTAAATTTTTTTCTTAGCCCTAATCAACCTGAAAATATTTCATTTGTTTATTCATTTTTCTGTCCTGATTCTCCTAAAAGAAAGCACACTTCAAGAAAGCAGGGACCTTGTCTTCAACCCCCAGTTCATAGTAGGTGCTCAGTAAACAGTTGTTGGATAAATGGATAAATGATCTACACACCATAATCTGCTTCTATCGTCGCAGCAAGAGAGGTAGAAACTGAGCACTATGTGAGGCCAGCAGAGGAAATGATCACTTCCTCTCAAGGTAAAGAAGTTGGGGTGGTGATCAAGGCAGGCTCCCTGAAGGAGGTGGTATTTCAACTTCACCGTGAAGTGTGGAAAGGATTTGGGTGGGCAATGAGAGGTAGAAGTGGCCACCCTAAACAGGAAGAACAATTTGGGAAGATGGTGTGGGAGGAGGGAACAGAGCACTCAGCTGATGAGTGGAGACCTAGTATCTGCCCAGCTCAGGGCTCCAGGCAGAGACAGCACTCACTACAGTAGTGACAGAGCATAGCAGGGCTCCTGCAGCTGAGCAGCTGAGGCCACTGCCCCCCACCCCTGCCAGGCAGTCCTCGGTCACTCCCTTAGCGAAGATGATGGAGGCCAGATCTCTGTGGCAAAACAAGGCACGAGGAAGAGACAGGGCCCAGGAATCAGGACCCACCTCCACCCCACTGCACACCTTACTCCAGCGGGCCACTTTAAGACCTGCCTGACTTCTGTCCTCTTGCCTGTGTAGGGCCAGATAGTTGTAATTATTCATTAACCCCCTGTGATCATCAGTTTCAGGTTCAAGTCCCTGTTTTAACTCTGAGCTCCGTAAGAGAAGGACCCATGTTGGTTAGCCTTATTCATAGTTCTGTTCTGAGAGCTAAGGGCTGGAAGAAGCCTGGAACATACAAGCTCTTCAGTAAGACTCATTCATTCTTTCATCACTACTGATGAAGCATCCAGGTCATGCCAGACACTGCATTTCTACACGAAGGATGCAAGAATTACACAGGGCAGTGAAGGTCACCCTCTCAACTGTAGAATTCACATTCTATTCTAGAGGCTAGATTTGGCCAGTCTTACTGTGTGACCTTAGCAAATCACTGAATTTTGTAAGCTGCCTAGAAAATTGAAGGGGATAGACAGATCACCTAGTTCATAATTTTGGACTAAATTTTGAGGGATTCTAGGATTCTGTGGTGCTTGCTGGGTGCAGCAAACAATGATGTGTTTCTCTTAGGAAAGATTTAATTAGCCTAAGCAAGGTTTTATTTTCTTTTCTGTTTGGGGGTTCCACCTAAAAGTTGATGTGTAAAGTAAACTCACTGTTAATGAAAAAGTTGTTTGGAAGCTACCACTTTTAGTCCAACCCCTCATTCTGGCCATGGCAGGGGCCAGAGGGGAAGAAGGTAGAAACTAGACATGCTTTCAGGTCGAGTGCAGCAGTAGGTGTTGGGAAAACACTCTGGGAAGGCAGTGCATGTGGAAATGCAGAAATGGGGGTGAGCAGCCTTACAGAGGTCAACAAGACGAGGGAGAAACCAGCACTCTCCAGCTCTTAGGGGTGTTAAACTACATGCCTGATAGCTAGTTATGACCAAAGAATTTTCTGGGAGGTCTAACAGCAGGTCAGAGGACCAGGGCCTCAGGGAAAGGGAAGTGAGAACTAAATAAGGTCCCTCCCTGGGAAAAACTAGGACTTAAATACATACAAGACTTAGCCAGAACTGAAATCCAAGGTGGGGATTTGGCTGGTTTATGAAGGAGGAACCATGACTCACAGCAAAAGTAAGAGTCAGAACTGATTCTACTTGGTATCATGCTTCCTGCCCAGAATACTTTAAGTCTCCCACTAAGGCTTGTCCAAAGTCACATGGCCAGCAAGGGGTAGGAATCAGAAACACAGCTCCCTGTACCTGATCCATTGAGCAGGACTCTTTCCACTACCTAATCCATGTGATGCTTGCTGGGCTAGACTCCAAATCCAAATGGGGTTTTCTAAACCTCGAGACAATGAGTTGTTTATTGCTTGGTGAAAATGAGGAGATCATTTTCTTTTAACTGAGTTCTGGCTCGTGTCCTCAGGAATTAGACTGACATTTATGTTTTTAGCCCACTAGGAAAACTGGAGCTTTTTCTGTCTCTAGCTCAGCACCTCTGAGGCGATCTGAAGGCTGATCTGAATTCTGTCTACATAATACCAAAGCAACAGGTCAGTCCAGGCCAAAACTAACAAATGAGAAATCACTACTGGATTAACAGGGCTTCCCCGGTGGCTCAGAGAGTAAAGAATCTGCCGGCAGTGCAGGAGAACTGGGTTTGATTCCTTGGTTGTAAAGATCCCCTGTAGAAGGAAATGGCAACCCGCTCCAGTATTCTTGCCTGGAAAAATCCATGGACAGAGGAGCCTGGCGGGCTATAGTCCATGAGGTCACAAAGAGTTGGACATGACTGAGTGACTAACACACACACTGGATTCACGACAAGGTCCTAATGTATCACACAGGGAACTACACTCAATATTCTTTGATAAACTATCATGGAAAAGAATATATATAAAGAAAAGAATGTATAACTGAGTCACTTTGCCGTACAGCGGAGATTGGCCCCACATTATAAATTGACTATACTCCAATAAAAAATTATAAGATCAAATAAATTCCTACTATTAATAACGTTTGCTCCCTTAGTAGCCGTTGTCCTATTTGTTCTTAACAATCTTAGATGCAGGGGGTGGGTTAGGCTGTATCCCCACCTTGGCACCTCTGCCAAGTCACCCTGTGTATTCTTCAAGGGACTTAGCATTCTCTTACATAATAGTCTATTTAGTTTATCCCTTGCTACATGCCTTCCCAACCAGAATACAAGCCCCTTGAGACAGGGAATGTATCTGTCTTGTTTAGGGCTTTATCTCCAGGGCCTAAAACATGATAAATGCTCAGGAAATAATTGTTGTATGAATGAATGAGGCAGATCTGTATGTTTTGAAGAAAACTAATGATGTATTTTGAGTAAAAAATAAAAGTTACCTAATGAGATCCTGTTGTCAAAATGATCATAGAAAGTATCCTGGAAAAGGAATTCAGAAGTGAGGAAGAGAGATTCGGTTATTAATGTTTGCATTTGTATAGTCTGAGTTTTAAAATATTGAGATACAGTATTAGTACTATCAAATATGCAAAGATACAAATTTTGTTAACAGGCTGTATTGGAGAAGACATGGAGAAAAAGGCACTCTCAAGTATTATAAGAGTCTACCTTATAGGAGACTATTATTGGGGGCAATTTGACAACATCTATCAAAACAACAAATGCATATACCCTTAAGATTCTATTTTATTTTTGTGGAATGTATCTTTTATATATATATAAAATATTATATATATATAATAACAAAAACATGAAATGACATTTATAGAAAGTTTTTTGTTATTGAGTGTTGTTTACAATGGCAAAATGCTGGAAACCATCAAAATTGACATCATTAGAGACCCAGCTATATAAATTAGGGTCCCCATTGTGCAATGGAAAACTTTGCATCTGTAAAGATGAATGAAGATGCTCTCTATATATTCATATGGAAAGCTTTTCCAAGAAAACAACTTAAGTGTAAAAGCCAAGTATATAGCTTGCTATAATTTGTGTTTAAAAAATGGAGAGAGTATGTCATTAAATTGCTTATTTATGCACAAAATATTTCTGGAAGAATACACAAGAAAGTAATAAAAAGCATTGCTATGGATAGATGAAACAGGGGTAAGTGAAGGAAACAGGATTTGTATGCCATTCCATATTAATCTTTTACTTGGGAACTATGAGAATGCATTATATGTTTATGTAGATTTCTTTTTTTTTTTTTTACTTTACAATACTGTATTGGTTTTGCCATACATTGACATGAATCCACCACAGGTGTACATGAGTTCCCAACCCTGAATCCCCCTCCCACCACCCTCCTCATATCATCTCTCTGGGTCATCCCAGTGCACCAGCCCCAAGCATCCTGTATCCTGTATTGAACCTAGACAAATATTTGCTTGCATAGAGATTGCTAAAAGAAAAAAAAAATGAGCTGTTACAACATATCTTGGTCTTATGAAAGATCATTTTAGTAGATTGGACCAGCAGAAGCATCATGTTTGGGAAAAGAACTGAACCAGGAATAGTCACTAATCCTAGGCCAGCTCTGACATTGACATTGACATTGACATTGACGTTGACATTCATGCTGATGTTTGGGGAAGTTGTTCCCTCCCAGGGCTTCAGTGCCCCCACCTATAAGATAACAAGGGTGAACTGGAAATTTTTTAAAGGTCCCCTATTGCTCTGACATTCTGGGATGTATTCAATGGCTGCTGCTGCTACTGCTAAGTCACTTCAGTCATGTCGACTCTGTGCGACCCCAGAGATAGCAGCCCACCAGGCTCCCCCATCCCTGGGATTCTCCAGGCAAGAACACTGGAGTGGGTTGCCATTTCCTTCTCCAATGCATAAAAATGAAAAGTGAAAGTGAAGTCGCTCAGTCATGTCCAACTCTTCGCGCCCCCATGGACTGCAGCCTACCAGGCTCCTCTGTCCATGGGATTTTCCAGGCAAGAGTACTAAGCTTTACTTAATTTGAATTAAACTACATCCTCTATAAAATATGTCCTATTAAGGCATTTTAAATACTTTTTTTTCACTTTGCTTCATTGGTGTTCTTTTTTAAAACTGCCTTTTTACAGTTACTTTTGAGAAGTTCTCATCTTGCCTCTGCTAAGGTTACGTGGTCATGAAGATGACTATGGCCTGGGATATGGCAATAGAGGACAGGCCAGGTCCTGAGTAGAAAATGACCCAGAAAGAGACAGAGAGTAGGAGCCACCAAGAAACAAGGTTCAGTGGGGTCGAAGCAGCCCATAAATGCATAAGAAACCAAGAGACTCAGTTCATCCAGATCGATATTCTAGGAAACCAAATGCAGCTCCCTTTTTCCCACTTCTGCATAACTGAGAGCTGAATTGCTCTGAGTGGTAACATTTTAAACGAGGTAAGACACACTGGTTTTACCTCACCAAACTGAAATGTTCCCCTTCTAATAACAATATTCTACATTCCTATTTCTGCTGCGGGGGTTGGGGGAGTTTTCTGCCCCTTCCCCTGTGCTTTATCCCTAGGTCCAGGTGTCCCCAGCTGGCCAAACAGTAGAATTCTACCCTGCCACAGTGATCATCAGACCCAGGGCTTTTGTCCAATGCATTGTGAAAATAAGATGCTTTCTTTACTGTTACTATCAAACCTTGGGGAAGAGGGATGTAAGGGAGCTGCTGGTCACTATGATGAAATTGCATAAAGCTTGGGGATAGAGGAAAGCAGAAACAAGAGACGGCAACAGCTTTGACATATTGTTTACATGCTCCTGAAACCTTGTTGATTTCTAAGTCACATGGACCAATACATTTTTAAAAATTATTTAAGCCAGTTTACTTCACCTCTGTTTCTTGCAGTCAAAGGACCTGCATATAAATGCCAACTCCAGCAGATTGACAGTGACTGCCTGAAGAATTATATTGAGAAGAACCTTGAGGGCCTTATCTGGGCTCATGACTCATGAGAATGGTATGCCACAGAGAGAGAAGAAAAAGATGCAAAATGGTACATCTTTTTGACTAAGATGATACCCGACTCATCCTCTTCCTCACTCTGGACTGGGCAATACTTCATTTTTTTTCAAGCCATAGTCTTTCAGGTTGGGATATGGGAAGGAATTTGTTAGCATGTGTCCCCAAAAAGGTAGATGTCCACATTTACCTAGAGGTTTAGTGGGGGTTCCTACTTTCAAAGAAACTTGGTGCCATAAGTAAATCTCTTCCTAGTTGTTGTTCAGCCACCAAGTCATTTCTGACTCTTTGCAACCCCATGGACTGCAGCACACCAGGCTTCCCTGTCCCTCACCATCTCCCCAAGTTTGTCCAAGTTCAAGTCCATTGAATCAGTGATGCCATCCAACCATCTCATCCTCTGTCACCCTCTTCTCCTTCTGCCTTCAATTTTTCCCAGCATCTGGGTCTTTTCCAATGAGTCAACTCTTTGCATCAGGAGACCAAAGTATTGGAGCTTCAGCATCAGTCCTTCCAATGACTACTCAGGACTGATTTCCTTTAAGACTGACTGGTTTGATTTCCTTGATGTCCAAGAGACTCTCAAGAGTCTCCTCCAGCACCACAGTTTGAAAGCATCAATTCTTCTGCACTCAGTCTTCCTTATGGTCCAGCTCTCACATCCACATATGACCACTGCAAAGACCATAGCCTTGACTATATGGAGCTTTATCAGAAAACTCATGTCTTTGCCTTTAACACACTGCCTAGGTTTGTCATAGCTTTACTTCCAATAAGCAATTGTCTTCTGATGTCATGGCTGCAATCACCATCTGCAGTGATTTTAGAGCCTAAGAAGAGGAAATCTCTCACTGCTTCCACATTTTCCCCTTCTATTTGCCATGAAGTGATGGCACCAGGTGTCATGATCTTCATTTTTTAATACTCAGTTTTAAGCTGGCTTTTTCACTCTCCTCCTTCAACCTCATCAAGAGGCTCTTTAGTTCCTCTTTGTTTTCTGCCATTAGAGTGGTATCATCCACATATCTGGGGTTGTTGATGTTTCTCTTAGCAATCTTGATTCCAGCTTGCCACTCATCCAGCCCAGTATTTTGCATGATGTGCTCTGTATATAAGTTAAATAAACAGGGTGACAATAAACAGCCTTGCCATACTCCTTTCTCAATCCTGAACCAGTCAGTTGTTCCATACAAGGTTCTAACTGTTGCTTCTTGACCTGCATACAGGTTTCTCAGGAGACAGATAAGATGGTCTGCTGTTCCCATCTCTTTCAGTTTTCCACAGTTTGCTATGACCCACACAGCCAAAGGCTTTAATGTAGTCAATGAAACAGAGGTAGATGAGTTTTTGTTGTTGTTGTTGTTGTTTTCGGAATTCCCTTGCTTTCTCTAGGATCCAGCGAATGTTGGCAATCTGATTTCTGGCTCTTCTGCCTCTTCTAAATCCAGCTTGGACATCTGGAAGTTCTCAGTCCACGTAATGCTGAAGCTTAGCGTGAAGGAGTTTGAGCATTTCCTTACTAGCACGGGAGATGCGTGCAATTGTCTAGTGGTTTGAACATTCTTTAATAATGCCCTTCTTAGGAACTGTGATGAGGATTGAACTTTTCCAGTCCTGTGGCCACTGCTGGGTTTTCCAAATTTGCTGACATACTGAGTGAAGCAGTTAAACAGCATCATCTTTTAGGATTTTAAACAGCTCTGCTGGAATTCTATCACTTCCACTAGCTTTATTGACAACAATGCTTCCTAAGACCCACTTGACTTCACACTCCAGAATGTCTGGCTCTGGGTGAGTGATCACACCATTGTGGTTGTCCAGGTCATTAGGATCTTTTTTGCACAGTTCTTCTGTGTATTCTTGCCATCTCTTCATGATCTCTTCTACTTCTATTAGGTCTTTATTGTTTCTGGCCTTTATTGTGCCCATTTTTGGATGAAATGTTCCTTTGATATTTTCAATTTTCTTAAAGAGATCTCTTGTCTTTCCCCTTCTGTTGTTTTCCTCTATTTTTTTGCACTGGTCATTGAAGAAGGCCTTCTTATCTCTCCTTGCTATTCTCCAGGACTCTGCATTTAGTTGTGTGTACCTTTCCCTTTCTCCCTTGCTTTTTGTTTCTCTTCTTTCCTCAGCTATTTGTAAAGCTGCCTCAGACAACCGCTTTCCCTTCTTGAATTTCTTTTTCTTTGGGATGATTTTGTCTGCTGCCTACTATACAATATTACAAACCTCTGTCCATGGTTCTTCAGGCACTCTGTTTAGTAGATCTAATCCCTTGAAGCTATTTATCACCACCACTGTATATTCATAGAGGATTTGATTTAAATTGTACCTGACTTTCCTAGTGGTTTTCACCACTTTCTTTAGTTTAAGCCTGAATTTTGCTATGGGGAGTTGATGACCTCAGCCACAGTCAGCTCCAGGTCTTGTTTTTGCTGACTATATACAGCTTCTCCATCTTTGGCTACAAAAAATGTAATCAATCTGATTTCTGTATTGATCATTTGGTGATGTCCATGTGTAAAGTTGTCTCTTGTGTTGTTCAGTTCACTCAGTTGTGTCCGACTCTTTGCAATCCATGGACTGCAGCACACCAGACCTCCCTGTCCATCACCAACTCCCAGAGCTTGCCCAAACTCATGTCCATTGAGTCAGTGATGCCATCCAACCATCTCATCCTCTGTCATACCCTTCTCTTCCTGCCTTCAATCTTTCCCAGCATCAGGGTCTTTTCAAATGAGTCAGTTCTTCATATCAGGTGGCCAAAGTATTGGAGTTTCAGCTTCAGCATCAGTCCTTCCAATGAATATTCAGAACTGATCTCCTTTAGGATGGACTGGTTGGATATCCTTGCAGTCCAAGGGATTCTCAAGAGTCTTCTCCAACACCACAGCTCAAAAGCATCAATTCTTCAGCGCTCAGCTTTCTTCATAGTCCAACTCTCACATCCATACATGACTACCAGAAAAACCATAGCTTTGACAAGACAGAACTTTGTCGGCTAAGTATTGTCTCTGCTTTTTAATATCCTGTCTAGGTTGGTCATAGCTTTTCTTCCAAGGAGCAAGCATCTTTTAATTTAATTTAATGTGCTGTTGTACCTATCCTCAAAACATACTCTGAAAGAGAAATCTTCTTCCTATGTGACCTGGTGTGCCTTGTGCTCCACTCACTTCTCCGACCTCAAGAGTCTGCAGTCTTGTATGTGGTTAAAATGAGCAATGATACTAAAAGCATAATGGATAACAGAGGTAGCATTTTAAAAGTTTACAAAAACAGAAGATAAGAAGTGAGTCCTGGAGACTGAAGCAACTGGCTTTCATGGTTTCCCGAATTTGAGCAAGCTGATATGTTTAACTGAGATGCTTCTTGTTGGAAATTTTATTAATTCTGACCCCATTTGACATCCTCAAAAAATAGACTGCTGCATAAGAATGGGGTGTTTTTCTGACAGAAAGCTATTCACTCAAAGCATTTTAAAAATCAAAGCACACAGGTACATACTTCTACTTTTTTGAGGCATTCAGGCTTTTAAGGCATAATTTACATGCAATCAAATTCATCCTTTTTAGTTACAGAGTTCTATGAATTTGTACAAATGCATTCCATTGCACTATCACTACCCCAATCATATAAGAAATGAATCGCCAGTCTAGGTTCGATGCAGGATACAGGATGCTTGGGGCTGGTGCACTGGGATGACTCAGAGGGATGGTATGGGGAGGGAAGTGGGAGGGGGTCTCAGGATTGGGAACACGTGTACACCCGTGGCGGATTCATGTTGATGTATGGCAAAACCAATACAATATTGTAAAGTAAAAAAATAATAATAGTAAATAATTTTTTTTAAAAAAGATACAAAACAGTCTCTTCACTTCAAGCAATTCCCTTGTGTCCCTTGATAACCAGTCCCTGGCCCCAGTCTTAGCACCTGCAACCATAAATCTGTTTTCTGAACTTAGAGTTTCCCAGAATGCCATGACAGGGGAATCACACAGTAAGTAACCTTTGAAATCTGACTCACTTTAACTGGCATGATGCATTTGAGATCCATCCAAGTTGTTGCATCTATCAGGAATCTGCTCCTCTTTATTACTGAGTAGTACTACATCGTGTGTATGTACTATAGTTTGTTTATCCATTCACCAGGGAAAGGACATTTGGGTGTTCCTGTTTTGGCAACTATGAATAAAGCCACTATAAACATTTTTTTACATGTTTTTGTCTTCACAAGTTTTTGTTTCTCTAGTACAAACACCTAGGAGGACAAGTGCAGCTTGAGTGTATGTTTAACTTATAAGAAACTGTCAAAGCATTTTCCACAGTGACCGTTTCATTTTGCATTCCCTGCAGCAACGTAGGCACCTTCATTCATAAATAAGTTGAATGTCATTTTATATAGGTTTAGTTATATCATCATATCTCCACTAAGCCTTAGGGGACTTTGTGTCCTTGGTAAGAGCACAGTAATCTATAGATATCATTCAATTATTTTTGTGACATAAGACTCAAGAGCCCTAGCTCAAGTGTGATTTTTTAAAAAGACACAAATGTAGAACTGTGATATTTGAAAGGAAATTAAAGTTCACTGCTTCAACATTTTTGAGCAGGGCTGGGTTTTTGTCTTTTTTTAGATTTCTTGAGGTATGACTGACAAAAATTGTATGTACAATTTTGTGCAATGTGATTATTATACATATACACACTGTGAACTCTTTACCACAGTCAAGCTAGTTAACATATCCATCACCTTACATAATTTTCTTTGTATGTGTGTATGCAGCGAAGGGAGTGACAATTAAGATTTACACTCTTAGCAACTTCCAAGTATACAATACAGCACTGTTAACTATAGTCACCAAGCTATACATTAGATTACCAGCACTTAC
Organism: Capra hircus; assembly: GCF_001704415.2. Taxonomy (NCBI): domain Eukaryota; kingdom Metazoa; phylum Chordata; class Mammalia; order Artiodactyla; family Bovidae; genus Capra; species Capra hircus. Next base: position 50,042,404 of record NC_030814.1, on the reverse strand, counting down.
CCATCCTGCATATATGAAACTTTAACAAACATTCCTCCATTCCCCATACTTCCAGTCCCCTGGTAACTATATTCTCTCTGCCTCTAAGAGTTTGATTTTTCTAGATTGCACACATGAGTGATATCATGTAGTATTTGTCTTTCGGAGTCTGAATTATCTCACTTAGCATAACACCCTCAAGGTTCATCCATGTTGTGACAATGGCAGGATATTCTTCATTGCTCATTGCAGCATTAATCCCGATAGCCAAGGTATAGCGACAACCTAAGTGTCCATCATCAACTGACTAGAGAGAGAAAATGTGAGATTGTACATATATAAACACACAGTGGAATATTATTCAGCCTTAAAGGCAAGAAACAAATCTTGCTATTTGAGTAGGGCTGTTTTGACCCAATCATAATAGACTGTCTCTCTTTCAGGCCCTGTTCAATAGACCCCATGTTTACTGCCCATGTGAAACTGCACATGTTCTTTAGCTGCTTTAAGCTTGCTTCTTCATCTCTAAAGGGTTTTTGTGAGGATCAAGAGAAAAACGTATGGGAAAGAATTCTGGAATCAAAAAACAGTTAAATACTCAACATTAATTTTAAAAAAACAGACATTGCTAGTGTTTTGCTTTCTATGGGCAATCTTACCAAACCCAGGTAGGCTTAAAACCGAAAACATGGACCATATGATTATTAAATGTTAGCCCAGATAATGTGATTTTCGAAGGTTAGAATTAAAAGAACCTTCGAGATCTTCCACCAAGTCCTAGCTCTTAATGATAGTGAAGAAATGGAGGCCCAAAAAAGCTGAGATCACACAAAGTTACTAGTTGCAAACTAGTTAGAGAATTCAGAAATTTCTGACCCAATGTCCAGTTTTCTCATTATTCTGCCCAACTGTCTTCTCAAGACTGGTTTGAACAGCAATTAAACACAACCATATTTTAGGTTGTGTCCTAAAAGGTGATGCTGTGAAAGTGCTGCACTCAGTTCAGTTCAGTCTCTCAGTCATGTCCTACTCTTTGAGACCCCATAGACTGCAGCACACCAGGCCTCCCTGTCTACCACCAACTCCCAGAGTTTACTCAAACTCATGTCCACTGAGCCTGTGATGCCATCCAACCATCTTATCCTGTCATCCCTTTTTCCTCCTGCCTTCAATCTTTCCCAGCATAAGGGTCTTTTCAAATGAGTCAGTTCTTCATATCAGGTAGCCAAAATGTTGGAGTTTCAGCTTCAGCATCAGTCCTTCCAATGGCTATTCAGGACTGATTTCCTTTAGGATAGACTGGTTGGATCTCCTTGCAGTCCAAAGGACTCTCAAGAGTCTTCTCCGATATCACAGATCAAAAGCATCAACTCTTCAGTGCTCAGCTTTCTTCATAGTCCAACTGTCACATCCATACATGACTTCATGTATGGATCACAACAAACGAAAATTCTTCAAGAGATGGGAATACCACACCACCTTACCTGCCTCCTGAGAAATCTGTATGCAGGTCAAGAAGCAACAGTTAGAACTGGACATGGAACAACAGACTGATTCCAAATCAGGAATGGAGTACATCAAGGCTGCATATTGTCACCCTGCTTATTTAAATTATATGAAGAGCACATCATGAGAAATGCTGGGCTGGATGAAGCACAAACTGGAATCAAGATTGCCGGGAGAAATATCAGATATACATTACAGATATACATATATACATACAGATATATATCTGTTACCTCAGATATACAGATGACACCACATCTATGGCAGAAAGTGAAGAAGAGCTAAAGAGCCTCTTGATGGAAGTGAAAGAGGAGAGTGGAAAAAGTTGGCTTAAAACTCAACATTCAGAAAACTAATATTATGTCATCCAGTCCCACCACTTCATGGCAAATAGATGGTGAAACAATGGAAACAGTGGCAGACTTTATTTTGGGGGGCTCCAAAATCACTGCAGATGGTGACTGTAGCCATGAAATGAAAAGATGCTTGCTCCTTGGAAGAAAAGTTATGACCAAACTAGACAGCACATTAAAAAGCAGAGATATTACTTTGCCAACAAAGGTCCATCTAGTCAAGGCTATGATTTTTCCTGTAGTCATGTATGGATATGACAGTTGGACTATGAAGAAAGCTGAGAGCTGAAGAATTTATGCTTTTGATCTATGATATTGCAGAAGACTCTTGAGAGTCCTTTGGACTGCAAGGAGATCCAACCAGTCCATCCTAAAGGAAATCAGTCCTGAATAGCCATTGGAAGGACTGATGCTGAAGCTGAAACTCCAATACTTTGGCCACCTGATGCAAAGAACTGACCCGTTTGAAAAGACCCTGATGCTGAGGAAGATTGAAGGCAGGATGAGAAGGGGATGACAGAGGCTGAGATGGCTGAATGGCATCAGTGGCTCAGTGGACAATGAGTTTGAGTAAGCTCCAGGAGTTGGTGGTGGACAGGGAGGCCTGGTGTGCTGCAGTCCATGGGGTCGCAAAGAGCTGGATACGACTGAGTGACTGAACCAAACTGAAATTTTAAGCTAGTCCCCACCACAATGGAATAGCCATCCAGCTTATACTAACACTAAGTTGCTCCCTATCACAATCCCTTGTCTTACTCTCACCTGGTATTAATTCCCACCTTCACCCATTTGTTGTATTGTCTCTCTGCCCCAGTGGAAGTTAAATTCTGCCAGGGTAGGAACCTCTATTAACTACATTACCTGGCACACAGTAAATCCTAAATAAAATTTTGTTGAATGATGATTAGAAAAACAGACATTAGTCAAATCATTCATGCTCACAATAGTTTTGACTAAATAACAGATATCTTCTCTGACAACTTTTTAAGTCATTTGTTTGAGTGACTTGAAGGCATCACAAGCCCAATGGGAGAAAGATAATTGCTCAGGGAACCAGACTCAAGGGGCCTAAATCCCATTCCATCCCATCATTGCCCGGTCCTGCTCCATCTTGCTCCTGTAAGGGACACATTGTCTAAACAGCATCAAGTGTTAACTTGTTAAATCAGTTACACCCAAAAGGGTTGAGATTATTTAACAATGCAACAAGATGAGGTAATATCAAGAATTCTGAGGAGAGGCAGAGTTTTCAAAAACTCTAGTTCCATGCCAGGGAGCTATTGTTTATGAAAAGATTTTTGGAAAGTGAAGAATTAACTCAGTAACTATTCTCTTTCATGGGAATTCATTGTGCTTAGTCCTCACATTTGAAATTCTTAATTTTATATCCATTCCACAGTCATCTTATTAGTCTAACTTTTTAGAAGAAATGTGTAAAGCAAATGCTTCTAAATTTAATTAGAATTTTAACCATTGTAACTCATCCATGTGGAGGAAAGAAATACATAATTGCCAACCTTATTTGTTCTGAACAAAGATTGGTTCCATTTGCTACCACTGAGAATTTTTAGGAATATTCTCTCTGGAGGTCAGGGATTCTGTGAGTTTTTTCACTGGTCTATTTCTAGAACCTGGAATGGTATGAGGCTCATAGAAGAAATCTAATAACTATTTACTGAGTGCATGAAAAAATGTGGCGTTATTTACCCAAGTCAAAACCCTCCCATGGCTTTTTCAAGGAGAGATAAGCCTGGCCTCTAGCTCCCAGCACCATTCCAGAAGAGACCTGTGTGGTCTTTACATCCATGTTCTCAGGCACATTTCATATAAATCCCATGAATTCGACTGGGTTTCCTACTCAAGCTACCTTATGGTACTTTTCTGAGAGCCTCACTACATACAAACTCAGGAAAAAAAAAAAAAAAACTGGTTCCCAGCAACCAGTACAGAAACAAAGGGAAACCTTCAAGGAAGGCAGTGATTCAGTGAGAATCATCAGATTAAAACTTGGAACAAAGTTCTGGTCACTCCCACACCACTTAACTCGTATATAAATGTCACCAAGTCACATCCTCATTCTAGACCTCATCCGAAAACTGAGGTTCTTTAGCATATGGGTTTCCTCATCTAAAAACCACTCTATGGACCAAGTAGGTTTTTATACAGAATGCACTTGAAGGTGAACCCATCTCTTACTTTCACCACTCCTCCGGATGCCCAAAAGAAAAGCCTGAGGTTGCTGTAGCACCTGCCTCTGGCCAGGGGCAGAGTCATGCCTGCCCCATACAGGGGCAGAAAAGGTGATTTTTTTATTATCACTGCCGCATCTCTTAGAGATAAGGTTGATTTATTCCAGCCTCACTAGATAATAAAAACCTGTGCATGTGTGCTAGGAGCTCCATGGTGGAAGTTCCAAGGAAACCACAGGATTTTGTGAACAGCAGACAACAAAGCACCTGTCTCTTTTTTCCATGGAAATGAAAGTAATTTTCAAATATCCTCCCCTAGATGGGAATGCCACCTGATCTCATAAAGCCCCCATAGGATCTATCTCATCTTCAAAGATGTCCCCCATTGAACCACACATCCCAGTATTTATACCACCATGTAGTCCCCTCCCTTACCAAATCTAAGCCAGACCTGTACAACCAAACATTCAGAAAACAAAGATCATGGCATCCAGTCCCATCACTTCATGGGAAATAGATGGGGAAACAGTGGAAACAGTGTCAGATTTTATTTTGGGGGGGCTCCAAAATCACTGCATATGGTGATTGCAGCCATGAAATTAAAAGACGCTTACTCCTTGGAAGAAAAGTTATGACCAACCTAGATAGCATATTCAAAAGCAGAGACATTACTTTGCTGACTAAGCTCCGTCTAGTCAAGGCTATGGTTTTTCCTGTAGTCATGTATGGATGTGAGAGTTGGACTGTGAAGAAGGCTGAGTGCCGAAGAATTGATGCTTTGGAACTGTGGTGTTGGAAAAAGACTCTTGAGAGTCCCTTGGACTGCAAGGAGATCCAACCAGTCCATTCTGAAGGAGATCAGCCCTGGGATTTCTTTGGAAGGAATGATGCTGAAGCTGAAGCTCCAGTACTCTGGCCACCTCATGTGAAGAGTTGACTCATTGGAAAAGACTCTGATGCTGGGAGGGATTGGGGGCAGGAGGAGAAGGGGATGACAGAGGATGAGATGGCTGGATGGCACTACGAATTCGATGGACGTGAGTCTGAGTGAACTCCGGGAGATGGTGATGGACAGGGAGGCCTGGCGTGCTGCGATTCACGGGGTCGCAAAGAGTCGGGCACGACTGAGCAACTGAACTGAACTGTACAACCAACAGGATGCAGCAGAAGTAACACTGTGTAATGTATAAAGCTAAGTCATAAGAAGTCTTGTGGTTCCCACTTTAGACTCCTGGAAAGCTAGTTCCTGGAATGCTCTCTTTCGGATCCCAGCCACCATGCTGTAAGAACGCACACCACAGCCATAGCTGAGCTCCCAGCTAGCAGCTGGCATCTATCCCTAGCTTACGAGGTAGCCATCATGGATGCCCAGCCCAGTCGAGTCTTTGGTTTACTCTAGTCCCAGCCACCATCTGACTACAACTATGTAACACTCCTCAAGAGAGAACTTCCTGGTTGAACCTAGTAAATCCACCAGGCCAAGAGAAATAATAAGGTGTTGCCTAAAGTCACGAAGTTTTGATACAACAATAAGTAACTGGATGTCATGTGCAAATAGTCATATCTGATTCTTTGAGACCACATGGATTGTAGCTCACCAGGCTCCTCTGTCCATGGAATTTTCCAGGCAAGAAATACTGGAGTGGGTTGCCATTTCCTTCTCCAGAAGTAACTGGAACACTGCCTCAAATTCCTTTACAAGTTTCTACGAACTTGAGTTGCTCTCATAAGTCATTTATGCTCATTTATGCAAGACTCTGCCTCTTCCTGAGCTTCCCTGGTGGCTCAAACAGTAAAGCGTCTGCCTACAATGCAGAAGACCTGGTTTCAATCCCTGGGTAGGGAAGATCTCCTGGAGAAGGAAATGGCACCCCACTCCAGTATTCTTGCCTGGAAAATCCCATGGATGGCGGAACATGGTGGACTACAGTCCATGGGGTCGCAAAGAGTTGGACACAACTGAGCGACTTCACACACACTGCCCCTTCCTAGCAGAAGTTTACAAATAGCTGAGTTTGTTTTAAATACTTTTAAATCAAATTTTGAAGTTAGGATTTTCTCCTATTGAATTTGAAAAGATTTGCACTGAATGCAAAACAATGAGGTTGAGTTTTTAAAACTATAATACAAAACTAGTTTTATAAATTTGGCTCCAAATACATGTCTGCAATTATGATCTATAGCTCTCACAATTATGTTCTTCAAAATTATCCTGATTTCAAATAATCTTTCCATTAAATTACAGGAATTGGGGGGAAGTTGAAACGTTGTGTCAAATCTGCATCTTGCAAGCTGCATCTCACACCAAAGACAAGCACAGAAACCCTAGGTCAGGTCACATATTCCTTCTCACGTTTCAAAAAGCATAAGCCCCATGACTCATTGTCTAGGGTACTAGCTTTGCTTTCTTTTTTGGATTTGGGATGCTGATTTATCTAGACTAGTTGTGCCCTACTGAACCCAATCATGACAGAAATGAAAAACCTCTAACACACACTCATAGAAACACACACAAATATACAAAAAACAAATATCTTGGATCATGGGAGAATTTGATGTTGTCATTGTTTTGTAATTTATTTTCTTTAAATTTCTCTCAGTTCCTTTTGGAGACATTGAATTCCACTTATGAGCTGTTAGTTAAGTTATGGCTCTTGTATTCCAGGCACTGTGCTAAATGTTTTAGATGCATTTACTCATTAAATTCAGAACCTTGTGATACAAGGTTGTTTATTATTATTATTATAAATAAAAGGTTTGTTATTTATTATCCCCATTTTACAACTGAAAGACCCATGGCTCAGAAAACTTAAGTGATTTGCTAAAATTTCACAGATATTAAATACTCTGAGCAATGAACCTAGGTCCACCTCTCCAGCAACAGAAACATAGCTGGAAACATCTCTGAATTCCCACACATCCAGAAATCACACCTCAATTATTGAATCATTATGCAGGAACCATAGCTTGGCCAAAATAACTATGTATTCTTGTGGATCACCTTGAGGAGAGAATTTGAATCTAAGTTTGGGAAACTGCAAAGTGCTGACAATTTAAGACTGCTTATTTATATTAGGACAGTCATTGACAGAGTTCTGTATTGTCCAGATTGCACTGGTAGTTTCCCTATTAAGTTTTATCCCATCCTTCATGTGCATGGGCTTCCCTGGTGGCTCAGACAGTAAAAGTGTCTGCCTGCAATGTGGGAGACCCGGGTTCGATCCCTGGGTCAGGAAGATCCCCTGGAGAAGGAAATGGCAACCCACTCCAGTACTCTTGCCTGGAAAATTCCATAGGTGGAGGAGCCTGGTGGGCTACAGTCCATGGGGTTGCAAAGAGTCGGACAAGCCTGAGTGACTTCACTTTCACTTTCATGTGCATGGACATTGGGGATTATCCATTAAGAAGACTTTGGGCAGGGACACAAAATCAATCACAGGGACTCAGGAGATTCAATAATTGGGAACTCAGAGGCTGCTGGCATGAACTGAATAGCAACCAGGACATTTAGGAACCATTCCTATGGATCAGTCCATATGCACTGGGGAGAGAATGGGATACACAACAGAAAAGAACGGGTTCTTGGAGGGGAGGGAATGGTATATATGTGTGCACATTTTGTGTGTGTGTGCCTGTTGAAAGGGTAGGGGCTGCTTTTCCTCCATGAGTTGTTTCCAAACAACCTTTCCTCTCATTCCATCTGTGCCCCTTCAAACCAATTTTCTCTGCATTCTTTCATAGCCAAACCATCTTGGAGAAACTGAGACAGCCTCAGATGAGATTTCATGGTAGAATGTGCAGGGGTGGGATGGGTTGCTCTATTTGTTCTTTTTCTCTTATTCCTATCTCTAGCCATAATTGCAGTCCTCTTTCCCTCTAGGATCAGTTCAGTTCAGTGACTCAGTCGTGTCCGACTCTTTGCGACCCCATGAATCGCAGCCTCCCTGTCCATCACCAACTCCCGGAGTTCACTCAGACTCACATCCATTGAGTCAGTGATGTCATCCAGCCATCTCATCCTCTGTCGTCCCCTTCTCCTCCTGCCCCCAATCCCTCCCAGCATCAGAGTCTTTTCCAATGAGTCAACTCTTCACATGAGGTGGCCAAAGTACTGGAGTTTCAGCTTCAGCATCATTCCTTCCAAAGAAATCCCAGGGCTGATCTCCTTCAGAATGGACTGGTTGGATCTCCTTGCAGTCCAAGGGACTCTCAAGAGTCTTCTCCAACACCACAGTTCCAAAGCACCAATTCTTCAGCGCTCAGCCTTCTTCACAGTCCAACTCTCACATCCATACATGACTACAGGAAAAACCATAGCCTTGACTAGACGGAGCTTAGCCGGCAAAGTAATGTCTCTGCTGTTGAATATGCTATCTAGGTTGATCATAACTTTTCTTCCAAGGAGTAAGCGTCTTTTAATTTCAGGGCTGCAGTCACCATCTGCAGTGATTTTGGAGCCCCCTCAAAATAAAGTCTGACACTATTTCCACTGTTTCCCCATCTATTTCCCATGAAGTGATGGGACCAGATGCCATGATCTTCGCTTTCTGAATGTTGAGCTTTAAGCTAACTTTTTCACTCTCCTCTTTCACTTTCATCAAGAGGCTTTTTAGTTCCTCTTCACTTTCTGCCATAAGGGTGGTGTCATCTGCATATCTGAGCTTATTGATATTTCTCCCGGCAATCTTGATTCCAGCTTGTGTTTCTTCCAGCCCAGCCTTTCTCATGATGTACTCTGCATGTAAGTTAATTAAGCAGGGTGACAATATACAGCCTTGATGTACTTCTTTTCCTATTTGGAACCAGTCTGTTGTTCCATTTCCAGTTCTAACTGTTGCTTCCTGACCTGCATACAGGTTTCTCAAGAGGCAGGTCGGGTGGTCTGGTATTCCCATCTCTTTCAGAATTTTCCACAGTTTATTGTGATCCACACAGTCAAAGGCTTTGGCATACTCAATAAAGCAGAAATAGATGTTTTTCTGGAACTCTCTTGCTTTTTCCATGATCCAGCGGATGTTGGCCATTTGATCTCTGGTTCCTCTGCCTTTTCTAAAACCAGCTTGAACATCAGGAAGTTCACGGTTCATGTATTGCTGAAGCCTGGCTTGGAGAATTTTGAGCATTACTTTACTAGCATGTAAGATGAGTGCAAGTGTGCGGTAGTTTGAGCATTTTTTGGCATTGCCTTTCTTTGGGATTGGAATGAAAATTGACCTTTTCCAGTCCTGTGGCCACTGCTGAGTATTCCAAATTTGCTGGCATATTGAGTGCAGCACTTTCACAGCATCATCTTTCAGGATTTGAAATAGCTCAATTGGAATTCCATCACCTGCACTAGCTTTGTTCGTAGTGATGCTTTCTAAGGCCCACTTGACTTCACATTCCAGGATGTCTGGCTCTAGATGAGTGATCACACCATCGTGATTATCCAGGTCATGAAGATCTTTTTTGTACAGTTCTTCTGTGTATTCTTGCCACCTCTTCTTAATATCTTCTGCTTCTGTTAGGTCCATAGCATTGCCATTTAAAATATATTCAAAAATAAGTAAATAAAGTATATTTATATTACAATAATCAATAGTTCCTCTTTGGAAATGCAAACGTGTGACTCTGAGCCTCAGTTTCCTCATGAGTAAATGTCCATACTTCTCCTCCCAGATAAGCTGGCCCTTGTCAACACGCACACACACACACACACACACACACACACACACACACACACAAACACACTACATTGTATTGTCAATTAACTAAAAAGAGACTTGAGTGGATGATTAGAGTTACCTGGAGACAAGACTGCAAAGAAGCCAAGTCAGGAGTAAATGTTATCAGGACAGCCTGGAAAGCACATGGGCCCTGAGGTCAGACCAGTCCACTGCAAACCCCACCCCTATGATTCATGAAGTGTGAGATATTAGGCAAATTATTGAAATTCTCCAAGACCTGGCTTCCCATCAGTAAAATGGAGATATTAATAGTACCTGTGGTGTTGGAGAAGACTCTGAGAGTCCCTTGGACTGCAAGGAGATCCAACCAGTCCATTCTGAAGGAGATCAGCCCTGGGATTTTTTTGGAGGGAATGATGCTGAAGCTGAAACTCCAGTACTTTGGCCACCTCATGCAAAGAGTTGACTCATTGGAAAAGACCCTGATGCTGGGAGGGATTTGGGGGCAGGAGGAGAAGGGAATGACAGTGGATGAGATGGCTGGATGGCATCACTGACTCAATGGACGTGAGTCTGAGTGAACTCCGGGAGTTGCTGATGGACAACAGCCTGGCGTGCTGTGATTCATGGGGTCACAAAGAGTCAGACACGACTGAGCGACTGAACTGAAACCTCATAGCTGTTTTGAACATGGGATAAGTCAATATATGCCAAATACTTAACCCAATGAGTGATACACAGCAAATGCTCAGTAAATATTAGCTGTTGTTATTTACTATATAGTACACAGAATAAAATTTATAATACCTATTAGTTATTGAATATTTTCTACACACAAGGCTGTAGGCTATTTAAATACACTATCTCTCTCAATCTTCAGAGCAACCCTATACGCCCTGCTCTAGAATATCCCCTTTTCCAAATGAGAAAACTGAGATGCAAATAAGTTAAGTCATGTCTGCAAGGTCCCAGTGTTACTAAGTATCACAGCACAGTTGGTCTGACTTCAAGACTGAGGTCCTAGCCAAGTCTCACACAAGATTACCTTCCTAAAACCCAGAGCAGTTTCTTTGAACATCTGTCAACACTTTCCATAGGCCTTTCAGGACCCCAACCCCTCTGAACTCCCCAAAACCTTTATGGCCCTTTAAAATACCAGGGGTATCCACTGTTGAAGTCAGATAACTTCACATGAGGTAAAAATGAGCATGTGTAGAGAACTCTTTCTTCTCTATGAGCTTTCACACCCACACACTATATTTGGTGTGAGGATAAATGTATTTATTATAAATGCTTTTAAGATGCAAGTCCTGACACACAGTGAACATGGCAGAGAGCAAGTGAGGCAGCGAGAGAGCATGAAGGACACCTGCTCAGAGCTTGGAGTCACACTACCCTGCATTCAAGCCCTCTGTCTGTCCTTCATCAGCTTTGGGCAGCTCATTTCACCTCTGTGAGCCTGCTTCCTCATCTCTATAGGTAACAGGACACACCTCTCCCCAGAGGATGTTTCTGAAGATTAAATGAGGTCATTCCTGTGAAGCACATGACACAGTGCAAGACAAATGGGAAGTCCTTGGTTAATACTCTTAATAATAATACTGTGATTGTTAAGTTCAAAAATGTTATTTGTAATTATTATTAATATTTAATTCTCAAAACAGTTATACCATACAGACAAGGATTCCAAGACTTGGGGAGCCTGGGTGCCCTGCTCAGGACCCCTTAGGGGCTGGCAGTGTTCTTCTCACAACCTCCTACCAGCTGCTGAAATCAGCAGGGCAGTGAAGTACTCATGGGTGGGTAATGTGCTAATGGGTGGGCTCTGAGGAAGGAGTCCACTTTTTTTGAAAGAGTAGCAACACAAGCCATTACCAGTTCTATAATCTACAGTTCCTCAACAGCAAAGTTAACCCCAGTCTTCAGGGACCATCCTATATTGTTGGGTGCCCAGTAGAACTGAGAAATGTCTTGGGTGGGCTTCCAACTTAGTTTTTACCTTGAGTCATATACTAAGGTGATTAAGTCAGAAAAGTTTCCCCCAGAAGCTCCAGTTCTTTGAGTGGTGGTGATATTAAGCAACCCGTAGAGTTATGACCAACCTAGATAGCATATTTAAAAGCAGAGACATTGCTTTGCCAACTAGGGTCCATCTAGTCAAGGCTATGGTTTTTCCTGTGGTCATGTATGGATGTGAGAGGTGGACTGTGAAGAAGGCTGAGGGCCGAAGAATTGACACTTTGGAACTGTGGTGTTGGAGAAGACTCTTGAGAGTTCCTTGGACTGCAAGGAGATCCAACCAGTCCATTCTGAAGGAGATCAGCCCTGGGATTTCTTTGGAAGGAATGATGCTGAAGCTGAAGCTCCAGTACTTTGACCACCTCATGCAAAGAGTTGATTCATTGGAAAAGACTCTGATGCTGGGAGGGATTGGGGGCAGGAGGAGAAGGGGACGACAGAGGATGAGATGGCTGGATGGCATCACGGACTCGATGGACATGAGTCTGAGTGAACTCCGGGAGTTGGTGATGGACAGGGAGGCCTGGCGTGCTGCGATTCATGGGGTCGCAAAGAGTCGGACACGACTGAGTGACTGAACTGAACTGAACTGAGATGTTGCAGATGGGTGGTTGAAATACCTGCTCTGGGAGGGGTGGCCAGTCACAAAAGCCAGGGTCATAACAGCCTTGTTATTAGAATTGGGGTGACTAATTTCCAGGTAGAATCAGAGGCTCTTACAAATTGCTTTTGTAGAAATCATACCCTCAAATGTCCAACCTGCCCTGAATCACTCTACACTCAAAGCAGAAACAGCTGGCATCAGAGAACTCAATAAATATATCACAGAAACACATGGGATTTGGTCCGAGAAGACGGGCCTTCTCTTGCCTTGAAAAGTGGCGTGCCGATGACATCATGTGAGTTGACATTTTTCCCAGTGTCTAAGGGTAGTTTCAGAAAGCAACACAGACTCCAGTGAGTTGAGTGACCTTGGAGAAAGCTCTTCCCTTCGATTCTCCTTTGGTAAAATGAAGGGTTGAACTAGATGGTCTCTGAGGCCTGTGGACTATAATATTACCACGTTATGATGTAAAATTCTCTGAGCATTGGTTCCTTTAAGAGGTAGTAAGAAGTAATAATTTAATATCTAACTTTCATACAACAACCATATGAAGTTGGTACTATTAATATTCCCATGTTACAGATGCAGAAACCAGGGCCCAGACTAGGTAAGTGTTTTGCCCAAGGCACTTGTACAGAGCTGGGATTTTAACCCAGGCAGCTCAACCCATAGGCCTATGCTCTCAATCATTAGTATTATTAATGAAAATACTAATGAACCAGTCATGCAAACTAAGGGTTCCAGATGCTTCTTTTCAGGATTTCTCCATTTCTATGCCATCAACAGTGTGTGTGTCAGCTCTCAGGCATCAGCTGGCAGATGTACATACATATCACCTACCTAGGTACTGGCATGTCAATGCCAGACAGGTCCTAACAGATCATCTGGGTTGGGTGTTCTTAACTCATTATCCTTGAGCAGCCATTAAAGGGCATATAAACTCTCCAAAGTTATACACAAAATAAGGGTGTGTGTAATTCTGAAGACAGATGTCATACATTTCTTCAGATTTCCAAGAAGATCTAAAAACTTTTAGAGATCAACCCATGTTTTGACAGTCGATAAAACTGAGACCACCAGATGAAAATGGACCTGACCAGGTACACACAGCAAGAAGTGACAGAGCTGGGTTCAGACCCCAGACCACCTGACCTAGAGCCTGGGCTCTTTGGCTACATCATGCCCATTCAACTCAATTCTTTTCAACATGCATCAAGGGCCTGCCAGGGTCAAGAAGCCTTAATGGGGATTACACACACAGCTCACAAACTTTGAGTAGTTTTAGAAAATTGTCATGCTTCATGCTTAATGCAAAATGGCATTTCATTGTTTCTCTAAAGTTCTTGTCATTGATAATTACCACTGATCTGCCTGTCTGCTATTCACAAAAACTTAGCCCATGGCATTTCATTCATATCTGGTCCAGTCTGTCTTTACTAGCTTCACTTCTGACCTCTATAGATGCCTAAGGTAGTTGGGAATTTCTATCTCATTGTTCTGTTTAAAAAAATTAGTTCAAAAGAAAACTAACAACAGCTAAACTACGTAAAGCAAAATATATTAATGACTAAACATTGAATCACATTGTCCTGACAAAGTTCAGATCAACCAAATGTGTTTCAGGAAAACTGGACTTAGTAGAAGTAAAGCCACAGTAGAAAATTCACTCTGGAAGAAGCTAAAATTTGATACAATTACATTTGATACAGATAAATCACAACTGATAATTAAGCCTTGCTTGTAAAAATTCACATAAAGGAGTGAATTCCTATAAAATTGATTTTGATAAAATAAGAAATGACAAAAAGTAGAAATAGTTTCACTGTACTATATTGAACATTGATTTTTAAATTAAAATGGCTTAATGAGACTAATTAAGAAAAATATGTTCTTGACAAAAATTCAGCCATTTTGGTGCTAGTTATAAACATGGAGTCAAAGCATCCTCGGTGCCAAAGGACAGAGGTCAAAATGTCTGCCATGTTAAACACATGTCAAAAGGAAAGTGCTAATAGAGGGAGATCAAAACTTCCTGTAGTCTTTTGTGAGCATTTGCAATCATTTGCAGGCAATGCTCTGATGAGGCAGACAAACTGACATGGCCACTGACTTTGCAAAGCTCACTTGAAAAGCCAAGCAACTAGCACAGACTATATTATTTTAGGCATGCTTTAATCCTACAAGTTCCATGAAGACACAAAACATCAAGGAGTAAATATTATCTTTATGGGTGGAGTGAGTGAAGAATTTCTCAAACCTGCAAGGGGGTTCCAGGAGAATTTACTTTTCTTCCTGAACAAGAGAGGTCTCTTTCCTCTTTGTCTTCCTTTTCTGGTGGTCCCAGGAGTTACTTGCTCCAGGTCATCTCCAGTGCTAGGCACTGCCTTATCCACCAGACCTCTGGGCCTCATGCCTGTGCACTCTCATCTTCTTTAACAAGGCTGGAGTCAGTGGTATACCAGAGCTGGCTCAAACCCACTCCTGAAAGCCAGTTATTAAATTTTAAGGATTTGATAAGCTGGGTGTTAAACACAGCCATTATTAAAAGTGAAATTATAACTGTAGAGAAAGCTGAGCACCGAAGAATTGATGCTTTTGAACTGTGATGTTGGAGAAGACTCTTGAGAGTCCCTTGGACTGCAAGGAGATCCAACCAGTCCATTTTGAAGGAGATCAGCCCTGGGATTTCTTTGGAAGGAATGATGCGGAAGCTGAAACTCCAGTACTTTGGCCACCTCATGTGAAGAGTTGACTCATTGGAAGACTCTGATGCTGGGAGGGATTGGGGGCAGGAGGAGAAGGGGACGACAGATGAGATGGCTGGATGGCATCACTGACTCTACGGACATGAGTTTGAGTGAACTCTGGGAGTTGGTGATGGACAGGGAGGCCTGGCGTGCTGCTATTCATGGGGTCACAAAGAGTCAGACACGACTGAGCGACTGAAATGAACTGAACTGAAACTTATGATCAAATAAACCACCTTAGAAAGAGGTAATAAATATTCAAAACTCATCACTTCCTGATTAGTTTAGTAGAATCTGCTTCTAAGGTTGTTTACATCTATCACATCTGTATGGCAGTCACTGTATGGTGGTGTGTATATCTTTCCCAGCCCCATATTCAGTAACATCACACTAGTAGATCGAAATTAGCCAAAGTAGGAGTAGTTATACCACATAAAATTGCAAATGCTACAAATAGAGACTTAATGATGGTTCTGTTGATTGTCTAGATTTAAGAAAGTGAAACTAATAATGTAGATTATGCTTAAAGCTGACAAGTCTATAGCTGTTCCACAGTGATAAGCACAAAAAGCAGGCAATTCTTTCAAACTCAGCAAAAAAGTCACTCACACTATTGACAAATGAGTGGTTTCCAAGCTCTTTGTTGTTTCTCTTTTGTTTTACTTGTTAATGAAAATATCAGTGAACATTCTTATCAAAACTGTTCTTGTTATCCAACTGCAACCATGACTGACTCTAGATACAAGAGTTCTGAATAAATCAAGGAATGCATTGTCTGAAAATCAATATGGAATTTACCTTAGCATTTACATTTTATTATTTGTAAATTGTGTGTTGTACATCCTTCATAAAACATATCATAACCTTGAGTATGCATTCACACACACATTTCCAGAGTTGTCACTTACCTGTGACGTCCCTCAGAAGCCTCCCATCTCTTACCATGAGACCACCAGGACCTGCCGCAGCCACCAGGCCACTAGGCCAACTGAGGTCACGATGGGCCCAGGGAAATACTGGAAACTTCAGACTAGAGGAAAGGAAGGCCAGTGTTTACAGTGACGGCTAGCTGCAGAATGGCCTTTGTCTGCTCTGGGCCTTTATTTATTTTCACACCAGCCTAAGGCCTTTGACCCCAGTTTGAAGTCAAGGACAGGAAGAAAGATTCTTTATTTTCATGATGATTGGCAACATAGTTTGGCTGGCAGAGAATGCCGGGGCACTATGAAGACCTGGCCGAGGACAT
Organism: Capra hircus; assembly: GCF_001704415.2. Lineage (NCBI taxonomy): Eukaryota > Metazoa > Chordata > Mammalia > Artiodactyla > Bovidae > Capra > Capra hircus. The sequence continues at coordinate 50,026,095 of NC_030814.1, read as the reverse complement.
CTCAAGGCCCTGGAAGGACAGCTCGCACAAGAATCGGAAAGAGAACAACCCCACTTCTTCCTTTAGGCAATACACTGTTTGGAGTCTGTAGGAAGACCACACTCACTCGCATTCCTCTCTATTTCTCATTTGCTGTGTCCTTTGGGGGAGAGGGGGAACATGGTTATTTCATTATTTTACCCATGTATAACTTATATCCCTGGTGGCTCAGAGGTTAAAGCGTCTGCTTGCAATGCGGGAGACCCCGGTTCGATCCCCAGGTCGGGAAGATCCCCTGGAGAAGGAAATGGCAACCCACTCCAGTACTCTTGCCTAGAGAGTCCCATGGAGGGAGGAACCTGGTAGGCTACAGTCCATGGGGTCGCAAAGAGTCGGACACGACTGAGCGACAAACTACTAATTACTACTAACTTATATCCTAAATAATGCCTACCATGAAATCACATATTCATTCAATCATTTATCCAATAAATCAATATTGAGTACCTTTGTGAGTCAGGCACTTTTCTCATGCTGTAGGTGCAAGGGTGACCCAGGCAATCTCTGACCCCATGGCGCATAATGTCAAGTGGACAATATGGACATTAAACTGGTTTTACATCCAGTTGGATGCAAACTCTAAGTGCTTGCTCCACATGTTCCAAGCTGAAATTCATTATTTTCTTCACATAAATACTCTTCTCAAATGCCTGTCAATAGAACCACAGCAATCATAGCCACTACTTATATGACATGTGCCAGGCACTAATCTAAACACTTTACATACATTAACTCACTTATTCCTCACAAAATTCCCACAAAAAATTATTAAACCTATTATCACCCTCATTTTACCAAGAGCTTAACAGTTTCTCTGATAAGCAGTGAAATTGTTCAACGGCACCACCATTCACTTTGGGCAGGATGTTCAGGTAAACAAGATCAATCCAGCTGAAATTCCATGAAATTTAGCAAATGTCGAGCTTCAGTTTTTATGCAATACCTGCAGTCTGGATGAGGCTCAGATGGTATCCTGACTCTGCTACTTTCCACCTGAAGGACTTTGGGCAAGAGTTAATTTCTTACTTAACCTCTCTGAACTTGTTTCCTTATGTGTTCTATGTGAACAATTATACTATCAGTTACTTCCTGGGTAGGGTGAGACCATTAACAGGAGTCAGTGATATAATGGGACTGCACATCTGGGACCTTGGCCCACCCAAGAGTCCATAGACTCCTTGAGGTCATGGACCTTGATTACCTTGCTCACTGGAATGTGAGCCTAGCACATAAGAGATGTTGAATATTGGTTGGTTGAGTGATTGGTTGGTTGGTTGGATGGATAGATGGATGGTTCTGTTTCCATTGTCCCATAGGAGCTAGCCCCAATTCCGACTCTCCTTCCGCGAGTTTCTCATACATGAATCCATTCTCCCCCAAGAAGACCAACAGATACTCAAAGGCAGGTCTTTTGTCCTACATCTCACCACAGCCCCAATTTATGATTCACTCATGAAGGAGCCTTGGAAGTCTGAAACAACACTGTCCACTCAGGCTTCAAGACATCCTAAAATTTCACCTGTTCCCTGCTGCCCTTACTTCCAAAGAACTTTCAGAACTAAAGGGATTTCCTGTAATGCTTGGTAAATTAATGCTTATATAAACTCAGTTTCCTGGTCATTCACTTTCTTAAGACAAAGGGGAACCATCAAGTGTTCACAAGGGAAATCATTCTCTTTAGGATCCTAAGTTCTAAATAGAAAATGTGAAACCAGAATTGCATGGTTATTGAAAGCACTGATTTTTAAATCAGATAGAACTGGTTTTGAATCTCTGCAAGTGTCTTAACTTCTTTGAACCTGTACCCTTTCATCTGGAAAGTGGGAATAAGAACACATTCTTTGTAGGGTCATTTGAAGGATCAAGCCAAATACCATAAGTATATTACTTAACACCATGCCTAGTACAGGGCAGGGACTCAGCAAAAGACTGTGATCATCCCTGATCATAATTGGTACTGAGTTAAAAATCAGGAAGAGACTAGCACATCTATAGCAATACATCCTAAACAAATGAAAACTATGTCTATTATTCTCAATAAACTTTTACTGAGCACCTGCTATGAATGTGAGCAGTCTTATCTCCTAATTCCTTATGTTTCTCATGAGCAAAAAGCAGGTAGAAAGCAGGTATGGTCTTAATACTTTCTCTCTCTCATAATTAATAAGAAGGGGCCACAACCTGAATAAAAAGTTTCATTCATTTTTTTATTAACCCATTCACTGAACCTTTATTGAGGTTCTACCATATGTCAGACACTGGTAATGACTCTGGGAATATAGAATTGAGTGACTGAAACAAAGTCCCTGCTCTCATGGAGCTTCCAATCTAGATGGTGCACAAGAATTTTTTTAAAGTCACACAGACAGTATAACTATAAACTGTGATAACTACCCTAATGGAGAAGTGCAGGGATCTATGAGCACATGAAAGAGGGACAGCTTAATGTAGAGATACAAGAACAAAGGAAGACACAGACTTTATATAACTGGAAAGAAAAGAAAGGAATGCCATGGGACTTGGAAGAGGGTCAGGTTATAAATCTGAATAATCCCTTAGAACTTTAAAACTACCAAAAATGCAGATCCTCCATGTCACCTCTCTGTTTGGCTATCCTATTCTCCGCTCAGTAGAGTCCCAAAGCTACGTGTTCTAAGATAGACAAAAATCTGTTTTGTTTGTTTCATGAATAAGTAATTGGTTGTCGGGATTACCGTGCAGCTGTTCTTTCAGCCTGGCCCTTGGCAGTTCCCCTGGGGAAGAAAGCAGATGTGGCTAGTGTCACTGCTGTCTGGGGCAATGTGCAGACATAAGGGGTGTTCCTATGAGCATCTCTATGAAGCAGATGTCCAGTATACTCCCAGATGAACAAACATCAAAGCTCTCAATTTACAAGAAAGTTCAAAAACAAAAATGTCACTTTCATACATAATATTTGGCCCATGCAAGAAAGGTAAAGTAATTGAATCATATAAATCATGTTTAAAAATCATATTCTAGATCTAAAATGTTAGAATCAAAAACAGAAGAGATCACCTACTTAAAATTCTTTCCATAGATAAAGAATTTGCAGTAGGTAAAAAATTTGCAATCCCAAATAAAAATAAAATAGAAGTTTAAGAGAATAAATGTGTTCCTAAATATTGTGAGTCAGTTAAAAAAAAAACAACAACAACCTTGTTCCTAACAGTCTTCATGCATATGAATTAAAGCATCTTAACATGAACAGAGGCTTCTCTCTGGCTATTTGTTTCATAAGACACATTTGGAAGATGAGGGTATCCCCACCAGCTTTCCATTATATCAAAAGTAGGTAACCTCTCTCATGTCTGTGACCTCCCTTCTGCGCTGCCTTTTCAAGTACCACAAAATTCCATCTATCTGGCTGTCTCACTTACTCAGGTGTCCACAGTCTTCTACTATTGACTCTGGAGTCTCCTGCAAATTCATCCCATTTCTCACCTGGAATCTTTAAAAGCTAATTTATAATTTGTTCTGATGTATCACCATTGTGTGACTATAAGCTTTCTATTTCTCCTCTCATTTTCTATCTGGGAAAGATGGTCTATCATTTCTTCTGGACTATTGAAAGTAGGCGAAAGTGAAAGTGGCTCAATCGTGTCCAACTCTTTGCTACCCCATAGACTATACAGTCCATGGAATTCTCTAGGCCAGAATACTGGAGTGGATAGCCTTGCCCTTCTCCAGGGGATCTTCCCAACCCAGGGATCGAACCTAGGTCTCCCACATTGCAGGTGGATTCTTTACCAACCGGGCTACTTAACTGTAATCCATGAAAACCTCCATATTTTCTCAAGATCCCCTAGAAAATCAATTCTCTCCAACCCTGTTCTAGACCCACCAGAATCACCAAATTGATTTCAGCCTAGCATTCCAGGCTGCTGAAACAAGTTTTAACCTCGCTTCTCTTCATGATCATATTAGTGGTGGTATCTGTCCCAAAGATGTGTCACCTGACTTAGATGCACCATATAACATAACAGTTTCTCCATTCTAGTTCCAGCATCTGGGAGACCAATCTCACCTCAACCCTGTACTAACTTCAGACGTATCATTCTCTAAACCTCAACTGAGATAACAATAGTATCTTCCTCAAAATGTTGTTGAAATACATGAGAGAGTTCTAAAAAAGTTTTATATAGGGGATAGCACATAATATTCATTCACAATGTCAACACTGTTTTTATTTTGAAATGTACACATTCTCTGGTCTCAATAAAGTTGTCCCAGCAAATGATGTATATGAAAGAACAAAAGCCAGAGCCCTCAAGGTCAGTGCTTTTCAAACGGTAGGTTAGTAAGCCTAGAAATCAATTTAGGAGGTCATAATCTGAATATTCTTAATTAGAATAGAATGTTCTTTAAAATGAATGGAATAGATATTATAGTATTATGCACTATATTATAGTGCATTTCATATTATAAGCATTAAATGTTTTTTCAAATATTATATGTACGTTTGTGCATATGCATACTGAGATACAATGTAAAATGCATTTCTTATTGTGTGTCATGGTTTTTTTTTGTTGTTTGTTTTTTGTTTTTTTTTTTAAGAGTTTTGAAAGGCATTGCTGTAGGCTGGTAATGAGATACAATTTAAGAGAGACATTACTGCCCCCTGCTGGAACTCTTTATTTCTCATGGAGAAGAACAACAGTAAAATGGCAGAGGCCTTCCTTCTCCTAGACCACGACCTCATCCATCCTACCAGTACCTTGTTTGGAAGCTTGCCTGAGGGGAATGCACCCCTTGAGCTATCCTGACACCCTGGGCAATGAGTCCAAGGCAGCACTAGAAGTGGGAGCCAGAGTTGCCACTTTTGAAATAATTTTGAAAGTATAGTATCCCTCCCGACCACCTGCCTCCCACAGTCTCTCCCAGAAACTAAACTGAGCAGCACCGTAACTGAGTTATCCTAGGTCTCACCTCTGCCCTGTCGCACATCACAGCCCGGAAGAGCCTTCCTAGCCCCTAAGCAGGGGCATGTCTCTGCTTCTCTGGGCAGAGGAAGGTGAACCGACTGCATGTTCTCAGAGCTGGGACTGCAAGCAGCCTCCAACCTCTAACGCTCCTGAATTCTAAAGTAACTCACTAGGGTTGGTAGACCAAAGGGGCACAGACTTGGAAAGATATGCTGTCCCACCCCAGAGGTAAGCCTGCACCAAGAGGTAAAGACCCCAAGAGAACAGCACCCCTAATACACACCCTTGTCTTGAGATGTTAAAGCCCAGAAAACCAGATACACTTACTAAGAATCTATTTAGTCCTGCTTCAGTATGAGAGCTACTATGAATTGAGGGCTCATACCTAGTCATCCACACTTGAAGTCTCAAGTAAAACTTCAAGCAGAGTTAAAACTGAGGCTGAAGTATGTAGAGTAACTTGCCCAGTCACTCAGCCAGCTTAAGACCCAGACCCCCTTGAGTGCAGGATCAGCTTTCTCAGCCACTGCGCTAAGTGTGGCTGCACTTCCGTACTTCAGAGCTTACACCAAAAAAAGAAAAAACTGACTGAATTTCAGAGTGGCAAATACAACCCAGTATGAAAAAGAGTTTAATCTTAACTTTAAAATAAATAATGACTGGGTCATAATTGGCATTTTTTAAGAACATAAACTATTAATTTGCTTTAAAAATAGCCTCATTTGTTTTAAGTCTTGGATCAGACTTCTTTCTTCCTCAGGTAAAGGCCTGTCCACAAAGACAGGCATGCCTCAGCCATTTCCTCATCTATAAAATAAAGAATGTAAATAAGTGTATCAGTTCTTCTAGTGTCTACACTATGTGCCAGGCATTGAGTGTGCTCGGTAGTTTTACGTGTGCTGTCTTATACAATTCTTACAACTTTGGGCTCCGAGAAATTAATTTGCTGAAAGTCATACAGATAGTTAGAGACAGACTCTAACCCAAGTATCCCTGACTTCATTGGCCCCAACTAAGAACTCAGTGAGTGCAGGGTTTATCCCCTTGAATTATTGTTTCCTCCCATCTCCTCATCCACGTATCTCAATGGCAGCAACTATCAAAAGGAAAGGAAGTCAAGATCATGAAAAACAAGGAAAGACTGAGAGATCAGAGATGACTAGGGAAACATGACAACTTAAATGAAATGTGATATCATGGATCCTGGATCACAAAAAGGACTTAAGGGGGGAAAACTGGTGAAATCCAAATAAAAGCTGGAGTGCTGTTGTTGCAATATCCAGCTATTGGGTTTCCTGCCTCCCTCCTGCTGCCCTGTAATCCATTCTCATGCTGCTTCCAGATTCATCTTTCCAAAGCACAAATCTGAACATGCTCTCTCTCCTGCTTAGAACTTTTTCTGTGGCTCACCCTCACCTCAGGGTCTGTCTCCAGCTCCCGTCTCCAAAGTCTTCTCTTACTTCTCCTCCTTACCTCGCTGACTTAGCTCCAGCTTTGCTCAACTCACTGCTGTTCTCAGAAAACAAGCCCTCTCCACACTCTGGACCTTTCTTGTCACATACCCTGTCAGTCAACCACCCAGGCATCAGCTAGAATTAAACAGAAATCTCTTTCTCAGGATTCAGTTTAGATGTCACTTCCTCTAGGGACCACTCCCTGATGCCCTCACTCCTATGCCTGGGTTAAGTCCTTTCCCCTGAGTTCTCACTGCACCCAGTAGTTAGTTCCCATCACAGTGCTTTCTATCCTGGATCATATATATATCTGCCCCTTCCCTCTTATACAACTGAAATGGGAAGCATGCACTCAGGCATGGCATTAAATAGCATTGACTCCCATTGTGAGGAGGTCAGTTGTTCGAGCTGCTTGCTGTTTTCCTGATTGCAAGGAGAACAGTGTTAGCTGGTCTTCAACACTCCCTGCCAATTGTTAATCTCTTTATTTTCAAATAATGCTAGATCAAGCCTAGGCTCAGCACTTGCCATAAGCAACAGGATCTAACTTGAATATGGTACACTGTTCTCACCGTGTTTATTTTTATTTATAAAATTCTGTTTATAGAAAGCAATATAGAAGTTTCTCTTCTGCACCGACCAATCATCCTTTATAAAATTAATTTACATAGGTAAAGAAGTAAGTCAATTTAGAAAAAAACCGGTAAGGGGGTTTCCAGGTGGCACGTATGGTGGTAAATGCACACGTGCGTATGCATGAGCACATATGAACACAAACATGCACATATGCACATGTGCATTTAACTGTGAAAATAGCCCTGAGGTAATCATTTGTGTAGCTGAGTCCTTGGATCCAGGGTACTGCTCTTTGCCACAACTACCTATGTGGCAGGGAAAAAATTACTTTTCTGTTTTTCAGTTTGTGTATGCGTGTGCTCAGTGGTCTCCAACTCTTTGCGACCCCCATGGACTATAGCCTACCAGGCTCCTCTGTCCATAGAATCTTCCAGGCAAGAATACTGAAGTGGGTTGCCATTTCCTACTTCAGGGGATCTTTCTGACCTGGAATCAAACCTACGTCTTTTGTGACTCCTGCATTGGCAGGTGGATTCTTTACCATTGCGACACCTGGGAAGAAGAGAAAAAAACTGGGCCATAAAAATATAGGAGTTCATCTCCCAGATTCATCTCTCTTCCTGCTCATATGGCATAGAAATAACATTGCTGAAAAGGAACCTGAAACAGGTCATACTTTTTCTATTAGAGATCAGAGATTCAAAGTGTATAGAGGTAAAGTGACATGCCCAAGGTCACATCGCAATTTAATGTCAAATTAAAGACCAAAATCCAAGTCTCCCCAACCCCCAGTGAACTGTTTCTCTCTTCATTTCTGAAACTCTGCACCCCTAGTTCTTTCCCCAGATAAACTTGTCAAAAGAATTATGTTTTATTTACAAAGTACAAGCAAACACAGACAGATATAATATAAAGACATCTTAAAATGATGGCAAAGTAAATAAGAAAAGAATAAAGGCAATATTAGATTTCAAAGCATTAGTATGATTGAATAGGGAAGTAATGTACCTGAAAGCTGAGAAAATATGTTATGGGTTTTCCACAATGTTGTAATTCCCTCCTTGTTCTTTATTTAGATTAGATGCAAGGAGCCCAGAGCCAGGATCCAGGCATGTCGCTAAGTTTTGGGGGAGGATTAGGATAAAGCAGGTAATTGATTCATCTTTAGCTACTACCTATGAATAATAAAACCTGCATAAATAGAAACCAGACCCAAACACCACTTTACTCACTTTCTATGGATCATGAAAAGTACATGAACATGATTCCAGGGGTAATACTTCACCATTTTTAAAATGGAATTTTCAGACACTTTTAAAGACTATCTTAGCAGAGTAATTTGCATACACAGTGTAGTCACTTTAATGACACAGTGCAATGTTTCTTTTCATTTAAGAAAAATAGCCTTATCCTTGTCTTTGGAAATGTGCTGGACATTTTTATAAATGACCTGGTTAAAGGCAAATTTAACAGATTTACAGGTGAACCAAAGTACACAGAATCACAAAGAAATGGAAAGATATCCCATGCTCTTGGATTGGAAGAATTAATATTGTTAAATGGCCATACTATCCAAAGCAACCTACAGATTTCATGAGATTCTTATCAAATTACCCATGACATTTTTCACAGAACTAGAACAAATAATCCTAAAATTTATATGGAACCATAAAAGACTCAGAATAGACAAAGCAATCCTGGGGGAAAAGAAAAAAAGCAGGAGGCATAACCCTCACAGTCTTCAGACAATACTTCAAAGCTACAGTAATTGAAACAATGGCATCGGCACAAAAACAGACATATGGATCAATGGAACAGAATAGAGAGCCCAGAAATAAAACCACACGCCTACAGTCAATTAATCTTTGACAAAGGAGGCAAGAATATATGGTAGAAAAAATACAGTTTATACAGTAAGTGGTGCTGGCAAAGTCGGATAGCCTCACAGAAATCAATGAAGTTACACTGACACACAAAAATAAATTCAAAATGACTCACACCACACACAAAAATAAACTCAAAATGACTTAAAGACTTAAATGTAAGACGTGATACCATAAAACTCCTAGAAGAAAATACAGGCAAAACATTCTCTGACATAAATTGTACCAATGTTTTCTCAGGTCCATCTCCCAAAGAAATAAAAACAAATATAAACAAATGGGACCTAATCAAATTGACAAGCTTCTGTACAGCAAAGGAAACCATAAATAAAACAAAAAGACAACCTTGGTCTGAGAAAAAATATTTGCAAATGCTGTGAGTGACAAGAGCTCAATTTCCAAAATATACAAACAGCTCATACAACTCAACAACATAAAAACAAACAACCCAAGTGAAAAATGGGCAGAAAATCTAAATAGACATTTCTCCAAAGACTGACAGATGATCAACGGGCACATGAAAATATGCCCATCATTGCTAATTATGAGAGAAATGCAAATCAAAACTATAATGAGGTACCACCTCATATCAGTCAGAATGGCCATCATTAAAATGTAAACAAATAACAAATAGTGGATAGGGTGTGGAGGAAAGGGAACCCTTCTACACTATTGGTAGGAATGTAAGTTGGTGCAGCCACTATGGAAAACAGTATGGAAGTTCCTCAAAAAACTAAAAATAGAGTTGCCATATGATTCAGCAATCCCATTCTTGAGCATATATCCAGACAAAATCACAAGTCAAAAAGATAAATGCACCCATACATACATAGCAGCACTATTCACAGTAGCCAAAATTAGGAAACAAATGTCCATCAACAGATGAATGGAAGAGAAGATGTGGTACATATATACAATAGAATACTGCTACTGCTGCTGCTAAGTCGCTTCAGTCGTGTCAGACTCTGTGCGACCCCAGAGACAGCAGCCCACCAGGCTCCCCCGTCCCTGGGATTCTCCAGGCAAGAACAATGGAGTGGGGTGCCATTGCCTTCTCCAATGCATGAAAGAGAAAAGTGAAAGTGAAATTGCTCAGTCGTGTCCAACTCCTAGTGACCCCATGGACTGCAGCCTACCAGGCTCCTCCATCCATGGGATTTTTCCAGGCAGGAGTACTGGCGTGGGGTGCCATTGCTTTCTCCACAACAGGATACTATTCAGCCATAAAAAAACACAAATGAAATAATACCATTTGCAGCAACATGGATGGACCTGGAGATGATCATACTTAGTACACTAGGTGAAGTAAATCATACTTACATACTAGGTGAAGTAAGTCAGAAAGACAAATACCATATGATATCACTTGTTGAATCTAACATATAACAGAAATGAACCTATCTAGGAAACAAAAACAGACTCACAGACATAGAGAACAGACTTGAGTTTTTACCAAGAGGGAGGGGGTCAGTGGAGGGATCGGTTGAGAGTTTGGGGTAAGGAGATGCAAACCATTATATATAGAATGAATAAACAGCAAGGTCCTACTGTGCAGCACAGGGAACAACACAGTATGTTCAATATCCTGTGATAAATCATAATGGAAAGGAATTTTTTAAAGAATATATTTGTGTGTGTACATATAACTGAATCACTTTCCTGTACAGCAGAAATTAACACAACATGGTAAATCAACTATAATTCAATTTTTAAAAGTATGCAGAATCAGAAAACTCTAATCAAATTTCTTAGTGAAGTGTAAAATGGGTAGCTATAATGCTCTTCACCCAAATATATGTGTGTGTGGCTGGGGGTGTTGTTGCTGTTTAGTCACCAAGTCGTGTCCGATTCTTTTGCAACCAGGATTACCTTGGCAAGAATACTAGAATGGGTTGCCATTTTATTCTCCAGGGGATCTCCCCAACCCAGGGACTGAACTCATGTCTCATGCATTTCAGGCAGATTCTTTACCATTGGGCCACCTGAGAAGCCCATGTGTGTAGGTATTTATGTGTATATATGTGTAAGTATTTATGTATACAGATATGTATATTTGTAACAATTGAAAAATACTTGGCCAAACAGAAACTCATATGAGCAGAGACCGCAAATGATAAACTCAATGTGAGCCAATGATAAGATGTAGCTGTTGGGGAGAAGAAAAATCTTAATGCAATGTTAAAATATGATATTAAACTACATTAAGTACAGTAATGGGATTCCCTGGTAGCACAGATAGTAAAGAGTCTGCCTACAATGCATGAGACCCGAGTTCAACCCCTGGGTCAGGAAGATCCCCTGGAGAAGGAAATGGCAACCCACTCCAGTATTCTTGCCTGGAAAATCCCATGGATGGATGAACCTTGGGCGGGGGGCGGGGCTACAACCCATGGAGTTGCAAAGAGTTGGACACAACTAAAGAAGCAGGGGAAGTACAGTAATGACCCTCAGTACTCTCTACACACCAGCCAATACCTGTTATAAGAAGCACACTATCAACGGGACAGGAACTGGCATCTGGCCAGAGGAGAGTAATAGGTCAGTGGGGAAAAGGGGAAAAGGAGAGGGTCTGTAACCTGAGACAAGTGGGGAATGGTTCATGGCTTGGATCCCAGAGATCCCAGAGAAGCAAGTCTTCTTCAAATACAAGATTCGTAACCATTCTGGAATGCATGTGCCTCCCAGCAATGTTGTTGAAAGGCTTCTGCATGGGAGGTTAGACTCAACTTCAACATCCCTCCCTTGGGGATTTTATGGTTTGTGGTGGGGGCAAAACCACATCTATCTTACATGGTAGTAACTAGGTCACTTCATTTCCTTCCTGAAGAATACTCTAGGGTAGAGAGCATTTTAACAACCAATCAAGCTCCTAAGAGAAAATAAGATGTACCAATATGTGCACAATATTCCTGACTAGAAGATGCACTGCTGACTCAACTCACCACCTCTATCCTACCCGTCTACACCACCAATCATCTGGTTGCCCCAAGAAGCTAGAAAGAAAGGGCAGAGTATCTTACAGTAAATCTAAGCTGTCTGTGATCAGATGGTGAGACTTGTAGCTAGATCTTGCATGTTTCCACATTTCAGAACAACAGTGAACCACCAGCATCTGGGGTATTTCAGATGCTCATTAAAAATCCATGTTCCTAGGTTATCTCCCAGACCTTCTGAATCAAAATTATTGGGGTAAGAACCAGAAAGTTCATTTTATGCAAGTTTCCCCGGTAACTCCTTTTCACATTCTCTGAGAACCATGGTTCCAGAGCATTGCTTCTCATCCTTTAGTGTGCACTAGAATCACCTGGAAAACAGGGTAAAGCCAGGCTCCTTGGCCGCAGAGACTGTGCTTCAGATGCCTTAGGTAGAGCCCTGATATTCACATTTCATACAATCTCAGGGGTGACACTGATGTTGCTGGTCCAGTCAGTGGGCCATTCTTGGAGTTCATTGCCTTAGAAAATTCCTGATTCTGTCATCAAAAAACTCAATACTGTGGTAGCCCCAGCTGACTCCCCACCTTCTGGAATCCACATCCTTGGTAAATCCTTCCCTTTTGTGTGGGCTGGACCTAGTGATTCACATATAATGAAAAAAAAAAAAGCAAAACTAGTTGGATGCCACCTCTGAGACTAGTTATGACAAGACAGTGACTACCCATTCTCACCCTTGCTCTTATTCTTCTCACATGCTCACTGATGAAGAGGCTGCCATGCTACGAGCTGCCCAATGGCAAGGCCCACAAGGCAAGAACCTGTGGGCAGCCTCTGGTCAACAGCAAGCAAGGCACTAACTCCTACTAATAGCAATGTGAGGGATTTTGGAAACATATCCTTCCCTAGCTGAGCCTGAGAAGACTACAGGTATAGCTGATGCCTTGATGGAAGCCCTGTGAGCTACTCTGAGCCAGAGGACCCAGAGAAGTCAAGCTTGGATTCCTGCCTTCTCACAGAAGCTGTGAAATAATCAATGTTCCAAGTCACTAGATGTGTTATGCAATGATAGATAATAGAGATGCTTTGTACATGAGCAACCCTGGAATCAATATGACCCCTTGGTATTTAACCCATCCTTCAAGTCTCTCATCTCATCTTCCTTATTATTAAGGAGACAAATGTGTGAATAAACATAAATGAGCAATGTTTAATAATACACACTATTTACACGTAATTTACGTCATAATGTTCTTAGTGCTCAATTTTTAAGCCATGACCCTGGGGAGGCTTCCCCTGGGTTTTAGGGAAGTTGTGGGGGAGCAGAGCCTCAGGGCAGGATGGGGAATGGTACAGACCTCACCCTCTGTGCACTCGACCTGGCCATTCTGAGGCTGTATCTTTTGCACTAAGAGCATGGTGAATTCTCACCCGCCAGTCCTTGTGACAGGAGGAGTAGCACCTCTACTGGCTGAAGAAAGAGAAGAAAGAAATGACTAATTTCACAGCTGGCAAGGGGAGGGGTCTTTCCCTGAGAAAAGTCAGTAAAGGGAACAAAGTCCAATCTGCTTGCATTCTCTCCAGTGCAGTGCCTGATTTCTTCACTGAGGGAAGGGGACAGCTTTTCTAGGGGCAAAAGTTCTCATTTTCTCTAGAACTGTGTGTCTAGAAAGTACATTTCAGGGGCTGCATGTGTGGAAGGGCCACAGTCTACTGGAAAGGCTCTAGACACAAAGCCAGGACCCTAATCCCTGCTCCACCATCCATTCCTTGTGTGACTGAATAGAGCCCACTCCCTCTGGACTGTGCTCTTCCCATTCTGAGATGAGACGATGGGCCAGGACATGGCTTGAACTCCCCAGATTAGTTTCTAAGAGGCTAAGAAGAGAGGTAGCTTCTGACCATGGCAACTGGTTGGAGATGGGACAGCTGTCCTCAGAGGGCCAGGCCCCCACCACTCAGCCAGCGTGCCCTCTCTGAGGAGCGCCCAGAGGGACAGCTATGCCACAGGGGGCTCTGGCAGATGTTGTCCAGCCTGGTCCTAATGATGTCCTGCAGCTCCTCGTCACCAAGCAGGACCGCTGCCGCCAGGGCCAGCCAGAAGTACTCGGTGGCATCGTGCGCATCCTAACCCCCAGCATGGGGGCAGAAAAGAGACAGCATTAGCAGACATTTCCAGGAGAGGCTTGGAGGCAATGCTGGGAAATTTAAGAAAACTAGCTTTTGCCTGTTTGACATCCTTTCCCACCCCTTTCTCCTGGTTCCTTGGGGGAAGTCCACGGCAGTTCTGTGACATTGCTAACCTTGGTGGCCCTCCTCCCAAGGCACAGGGATGGCGTCTTACCCAGACACAGACAATCATGAAGCAGCATCACTCTGGGCACAGAGCTTTAGGTATATGAATATGACTCAAGCTGACTTGTCCCAGGTCACTCCCTGGGACCTTTCAAGTGTGACCTAAGAGAGAAAATGGTCCCTCACCCTTTTAGATGAGGGCTTGAAGCTGCCAATAATAGAAGGAGAAAAGGCCAAGTAATAGAGAGAAGTAGAAACATTCTAAGCCAAGGAATACAGAGAGAGGTCCCCACCTCTCTCTCAGATCCATGATGGCATCTGACTACCAGCTTCCAGAACTACCTGAAATTAAACTTACACCTGAATGTCCCAGTTCCTTGAGCCAATAAATCTCCTTATTTGCTAAAGCTAGTTTGAGTTGAGCTCTTTCCCTTGCAAAGCCTAGAATCCTTGGTTGATGGAATCAAATCATATACATTTTGTCCCACTTCCTGGGAACTGTGGATCAAAGGCAAGATTGCTGAGGAGAGTCCTTCACTACCCCGTTTCTCCCTACATGGTTGGAACGCAGAACATATGGTTCTTCCGGTGAGACTCAAAAAGATATGTCTGGTTCTCATTAACCCTCATAAGTCAATAATAAATTCAGACCAGAAACACTCTGGCAAATAAGAAAAAGACAGCAGAGCTGCCCTAAGGGTCTGCAAACAGAAGCCACTGTTTCTGTGTGAAGAGAGAAAGGGTTGTGCTAAAGCAGACACAGACATCTGGTAAGGGAAGCCGGTGCCTAGGGACAAAGTTCAAGGGCCAGAATGCAACTGAGAATTATAGACCACACACACAGTTCTATTAATAGAAGTCACTGGAAAAATAAGAAGTTCTGGATTCAACTCCAGCAGAGCAAACAGGAGATCAGGGATAAGATCTTCTCAGGACCTAGGCATGGTTTACTCTTAAGACCCTGCATGTTATTATCTCAAACATGCAAACATGTACCTAGATTTCATCTAAAATATCATTTATAAAACCTCATAAGAAGTGAGTTTCAACTGACTAGTTCATCTACAACATTTTTTAGACATACAGTTAGGAATGAATTTTAATTTTGAAGCTTATAGTTCTTTTGTTTGGGGGTCTCGTGTATTGTTTAGGTCTCATATATTTTCACAGGCCCTGGAGGAGCTCACAGGCACTAGAACATGTGCCCATAGTATATGATAAATGAAATGGGCCCAGAAATCCCAGCAGGGCAAGGAAAGAGAGGAACATGTCTCCTCAGCAGAGATGGGAGCCTCTTTGAGGTCTCCAAGGGGAGCTAAGTGGAGACTGTCATTGTGTTCCCAGAGGAGCCACACCCCACCCTATGGGACAATACTCCCCGATTTACCTCTCTCTACTTTACCCTGAAGGCTCAGGGTCAGGGAAGAATACAACTGGACAGCAGCTCTCAGACAGCCTCACACGCCTGGTTCTTACCTTCAGTTGGTAGAAGGTGAGTCGGCCCAGACGATAATACACCTTGGCATAGTATAAGGCCTCCTTGGGGCTCTGCAGGCAGGGTGGACAGAGGGACAGAGTCTTCAGGTAGCAGTCCTCAGCCATCTCATACATGTGCAGGGAATAGTACACAGTGGCCAGACGGTGGAAGGCCACCAGCTCCTGCCGCTGATCTCCTAGAAATTGGAAGACTGAGAGAGAGATCCTACAGCCACACCTTGCATCATTAGTTCACTCATTCATTCTGTACGGTTTAGAGACCCTTTCACTTTTAACTCATGCTTTAGAATCTTGGGATCTAATGGGTCTATGACTGGTTTTGTCTTTGGTGGATTTACTGTTTCAATAACTAACTCTTTTAACACAAAATAAACTTTTAAAGAGAACAAAGGCTTCCAATTGTCTTTTTTGGAATATTTACAAGGTGGCTATTTGATGCAATCTAAAAACATCACTTTTAAGCTTCAAAGAGCCAAAAGCCAAAGCTAAAAGAGAAAAATTCAACTCTCTGATATGGAAATATCCAGTCATGTGGAATAGCTTGAAAGGGTGAATATATCCTCCTTTCAGCTTCCGTCCAAGGAAGGATAAGAATGCTCCAGAGGGAGCTGCCTGGGCCCTCAAGGCCTTCCTAAGACCAGCAGACAGTTGCACAAATAAGGTTTTCTGCTGTAAAGGAAGAGTTAGGAAAAGAAGAGAGAGCTCTGAAGTGCAATTAAACACAATAAAGTTCAGTACCATCCAGATCTCATGCCCTTGAGAATGCCCAGAAGTCCCTTCTAGAATCATCACAGAAGACTCCATTTGCCCTTACATCTAATCAAGCATGCTTTAATAAAACCTGCTTTTCCTCAAGCATCAATATTTGAGATGAGTTTATCTTTGTATATTCTGCATCTGCATTTTTTTTTCTATTTTAGTGACTTACATTGTTTCTCATTAGCTTTTGTTGTAAATGCAAGCTATTTCAGCTACTGAGTGAGTTAGGTTAATGGGAATCTGACTTTCATTTACATTTCAATACCATAGGAAAATACGCACTTGACTAATAATCAACTAATTAAAAAGTTAAGGCACAGTGCTTTTGTAATAGGCCATTAATGCATAGGATAGGATAGGATAAAATACCATATGTGCATAGGACAAAATACCATTCACCCTGGACTCAGAATAAAACCAATGATACTAACTATAATAGTGTGCACAAGTAACACTTATCAAGGACTTATATACCAAGCACTGTGCTGTGGGTTTCAGCTGGATTATCATTGGTCTTCATAACAACTGCATGCTGTGGGTGTCATTTTTAATCCTGATTTGCCAATGACAAACTTGAGGCTTATAGATATTAAATTAAGCAACTTGCTTACCTGGGGGCTCCTTGACACTTTGACCTAAAGTTTGAACCTATGGAGTCTGACACCATGGGTATGCTCTTACAACTTTGTTGTCCCTCAGGGAGCATCACCCCCTCCCATACAGTACCCCCAGACAATTAGGACCACCTACCTGCAACTGTGCTGAGTCTGGCTGCCAAGGTGGCAAATTCCAAAGCCTTCTCATAGCCTTCCAGGCTGATCTGCAGCTCTGTCAGCTTGTTGAAAATCCGGAGCTCGGTTCTCACTGCCTTCATCCTCCTTGCTAAAGGAACAGCCCCAGTCTGAGAACAGAGGCACAAGGAAACAGTCTAGCCAAGAATCATCAACACATACCATATTCTAGAAGGTTATATTATATCTTACTGCCAGGGACTGAGGGATGGCAGTGACTGAAGCTCAGGAGGAGATGGCACTTCCCATGCATGGCTTTTCTCAACTCTCTCCTGATCCTTGCTCAACTTAGTTGCTCTGCCCAGACCTCAGAGGTGGAGGAACTAGAGGTCATCAGGCTACCCTGAAACTGAGAGCAGGAAAGAGAAGACAACCTTCTTCAAGGCCACATGGGAAGTTACTCACCTTCCAGTTATACACTCCCTTAGCACCCACAGTGCTAATCTACGAAGTACATACATGGAGTATATGCGTAGTGTCAGAGAGTCCCCAGGAAATAGTCATTTCTATTATTTTTATTATGAATGTTGGGCAGGTCACTTCATCTCTCTGACCTTCAGTTTTGTCATCTATAAAATGTGTATGACCATGAGAACCTCAAAAGTCAGAGACGTGTTTTTCATTCACTCCTACCAGTGCCTGGCACATATTGCCTGCTTGATGAATGTTTGATGACTGAATAAACAATTGAACAAGCAAATGAGTAAGTATTGGAATAAGTGAAATTTTAGGATCAAATAAGATAACAAAGTTTCCTAAACTTCAGTCTGTAATGAACAATTATGGTTTTTTACATATCTACTTAACATATGGACATTTATTTAATTACTATTATTTCTTAAATTAACTGTCTTTTTTTTTCTTGCTTCATTCTTTGCAATAATATCTGTGAAATCATGCATCTGATGAACTGGTATTATACATACTTAATTTTTTAATATATTTGAATACATAATAAAACACAGTAAAGCAAAAGTGTTCATCCATAGACCAATCATCTCCCACCATGCCATGTACATAGAAACATTCTGGTCGACAAAGACGTGCTACAAACTGTATAGTACCATGCACCTAAAAGTTGTCATTATTATGGTATGTTCTCTCAGGAAGAATACTTTATTTATCAACCACAAGAGTGACAGAGTTTATCAGCTCCTTCTTTGAGAGCCTGCTGGACTTGAGAGGGAGAGCCTGTAGGCACTGAATGAAGAAAGGAAGACACAGAAATACCATCAAGAGAGGGGAACTGGGCCCCAGACCAAAGTCCAAGTGGACCTGCCTACATTTGTGCCACAGCCTGGCTGGGGATACTGCTGACTATGCAGCCCGTGACTCACTCGGTAATACTCCACTGCACGATGCCTGTGGCGAGTCCCGTTGAAGAACACATCACCCGCTTCCTCATAGAGTTTGAGAGCCAAGGAGGGCTCCTCTGACTTCAGGGCTTTCTGGATGGCTGCCTGGGTGGAACAGAGACTGCTGTCAAAGGTGGAGAGAAGCACTTCTGAATGTCCACAGAACTGGCAAGGACATCCCAACCATCTAGCTTAACCCTCTGTTAAAGTCCCCTGAACCTTAAATGACATGGAGATGAGATCATTTGATGAGATGATAAGTTTACTTTGACGGCCCTAGAAATGGTTTTCAGCAGCACAAACATCTTGTAATAGTTGAATATTTATTTTAATGTGTTTTAGAGAGAAAAGATTAATAATACATCAATAGATAGCTAGAGGGAAACTTGTATAACACAGGGAGCTCAGCTCAGCGTTCTGTGACAAACTAGATGGGTGGGATGGGGGAAGTAGTTGGAGGAAGGCTCAAGAGGAAGGGGAATATATGTATTATAGCTGACTCACACTGTTGTACAGCAGAAACCAACAGAATATTGTAAAGCAATTATTCTCCAATTTAAAATTTTTTTAAAAATACATCAAAATATCTGATTTTAGATAGCACTGTTTAATGTAAAAAGTTAAGTTGATTTGAAGTTGAGTCAAAGAAAAATAAATAAATAAATAATGGTACAGAGGTATTGGCTATGGCAAAACTATAAACGTGATGTATAAATGACTGAAGTTTGGAAAAAGTGAGTTCGTCCAACACTTAAGAGTTTCCAGACAGAGAAACAGGCTCAGAATAAGGAGTTTTAAGTTTACATCAATAGTTAGCGGCAAACAAATGCCAGTGTCCTTGATTCCATTACCCTTCTCCTGGCCCTTATGATCTCTTTATCTCAAACAAGCTATTTAATTTTGCACCTAAACAAAATGTGATGAAGACATAGAAGAGAAGAATGTACCACACCTGCAGCACAACTACAGTATCTCAAAGATCCTTAGGTAGAGAATGGTTTACCTCAATGGGAATGACTGCAGAACATCAAGTCAGGTGGTAGTCTAGGGTTAGGGGTACCTGGGACCAATCCTGGTCTGTGAATTACAGGGCCAAGGTCCCTCAGTTATTTTTATTGCATATACAGATACACAAAGATAGAGGCAGTGAGATGAAATCCTGGAGTCAGGAGTTCTGCCACCAAGCAATGAACAACCCCAATAGCCCCCTCTGGGCCTTTGTCTCCTAGAGAGAAAAAGGCAAGACCGAATTTTCTGTTCTCTGATAATTCTTCCACTTCTAAAATCCCAAGGCCGAATAGAGTCTCTGAAAGAAAAATCTTTAAGTCATACTGCTGGAGAGCAGTTTTAACCACTTACTAGCTGTATCACTTTAGGCAAGTTACTCAGCCTCACTGAGTATTGTCTGTAAAATGTAAATTTCAGTAGAAACTCCTGCAGCATTTGTAATGAGGATGAAACAACAGGAGTGTTTAACAAAGTCTCGCATGCAAAGCAAGCCTTCAAACAATGTTATACAATCATTATTAAGACTCAGTGGAAGCAAATTTGTGTGAGTATAAGTAACAGAGTAAGGGAGTTGGGTAAAGGGGAATAAAATGACAAATGGGAAGGAAGTGAAGATTAACAGGCATATTTTTGATAGAATACATCTTCTTATATACCATCATAATGTCAGTATTGTACACATAGTGATAATGATGATGATGAAATACCATTTATTAAGCATTTACTAAGTCCCATGTACTTAGTAAATATTTATGTACATGTGCTTACTATGCAAATGTTATACTTAATATTTACTAAAAACAGATCCCCTCATGAAGAAACTGAGGCCCAGGGAGCTCAGATAGGTCACACGGTTCATAATCAATGGCCCTGTGATTTGATTCCAGGTCCATCTTTCTTTAAAGCAGAGGTACTTAATCTACACTATGATATACTACAGATGTTAAAGGTGTGCAAAAATAAAATCATAAGAAAATAATGATGTTAATATACTGCAAACATCAACCTTCTTTACCTCCCTGAAGTCAAGCTGTGTGTTGAGCTTTAGAAAGATGGATAAAACTGCCAAGACAGATGAACAAGTCTCCCATCATGTTCTTTTAGAGCTCACACACGCATATGGAAACTCAGGGACTGGCCCACAGCTGCTTGTATTTAGCCTACCAGATTGCCCTGGTTTCCATCTTGAGGCCAGGGAGCAGCCTAGAGTTGACTGTCCCTCTAAGAGCTTGACAAGAACTTCACCTCTCCCTAGTTCCAGCTCACCACTTTGGAGGCTACAGCTGCTCCCACTCCCATGGTCCAGGCCAGCAGATAAGCTCTGCTGGAGACCTACCTGCAAGTACAGCTCCACCAGTTCATCTTCCTGCATGAGGTAGTGGAGCCGCCCAGCCCCAAGCCAGGCCTCAGCAGCCTTGTCTCTCTCCCCCAGGTCAATGAAGATACGCAGGCTCTCCTTGATGCAGGTGAGGGACCTCCTGAGGGACCTGGGGATGAACATGGACTGATAAGGTATAAGGGCTCAAAGAGACTAGAGTCATTCAGCACAGGAGGACACTGAAGCTCTAGTGGGGAAACAACATTATTTCAGATCACACAGGGAGATCTGCCTAAACCAGCTGTGATCTGGATCTGCCTAAACCAACTGTGAGACCTTGAGAAAGTACAGAATCTCTCTGTCCCTTGATTTCCCCATCTGCAAAATGGAGATATAATTGTACCTGCCTCAGTGGATGCTTATGAGAAGTAAACGAGATAGAGTGTTTTGAACAGTGCCTAACATAGAGTAGGCACTTGATAAACGTTTAAATGTTAATTATCATTTTTATGATTACTGGCCCATGATCCAACTATCTTTCCATGACACTATAACATTTTTCATAAGAACCTAACACAGTGGATGACAAATGCATACTTACTGAGTAAATGCACAAAAGAATGACCATAGCGGTAACTGTAAATCATTAAAAAGATTTTGATGTTTTTATAATAAGAAAAATCAAAGAAGGAGGAAAGTTTTGGTGTTTAACAGACTACTCTTCAGTTATTTGGAAATTGTTCATGTAGAAAACTGTTCCCCTCACATCAGAGATTAATGAAGAAATGAGGCATAGGTAATAAAGTGTTGCACAGGTTCAGAATTCCAGAGCAAGAAGGAACACTGGGCATCACCAACTTCAGCAATAATTAGAATCGTCTAGAAACTCTTTAAACATGCATCCACAGGCAAAGTCATCACCTCAATGTGTTGACATACCATGCTAGCCTGGTACACTCTAGCTCAAGCAGCAGCATTTTGTCAAAGCTCCTTATCAGCTACTATTGTGACTCTATTGTGCAACTTGGGTTGAGACTCTCTCCTTATTTCATAGGGAAAACGGGCCCAGAGATGGGAAGTGACTTGCACAAGACTGCACACCACACTGGGGAACAATCAAAGGCCAGAACTCCATTCTCCTGAGTCTCAGCCCAGGACTCATCCCACAATACCCATGTTCTTCATAGTGTGATTCATGACTCACCTGTACCAACATTACCTGGGTTGCTTATTAAAAACAGACTCCCAGAGATCTCTCAGACTGACTGAATCAGAATCATCACAGTAGCAAGCCAGGAATCTGAATTTCTAAGACAAACCTAGATTATACTACTTTGCACTGAAGTGTGGGAAACACCAAACCATGCAAATCCTTCTAGAAACACTGACCATCACCAACTAAGTCTGTAAATAGTTAGGAGGTCCTTATCAAACATGGTTCCACCTCTTGATAGGCAACCCAGGCCCCAGACCCCCTTGTTCACAGTGATGGAAATAAGCATTGTTTTTGACTAATAAGGCCCTGATTCATCTTGGCAAAGAGGCAGCTATTAGCCTTCAGAGAAACTGCCAGACATTTGGCCCTTGTAAGTCCTGAGAAGAAAGAACTCTAATTCTCTGCTGCCCTGCTTCTGATATAATATTTACTGACATCAAGGATGGGCAGTGGCCACTCTCTGTCAAGAATCAGAATGTCAGATTTGCTGCTGAGATTGTGCTGTGAGCTAAGAAGCTGCACACAATGCTGAAGTGGTCACCAACCTCCCTGGCCTGATAATCACAGGCCTCCTTCACTATAGGAAGCCCTGACCTTTTCTCACCCACTCTGTACCCCTTTAATGCCAAGCAGGGATAACAGGTCTACAGGCCTGTCCTCCACTTCTCCCCCTACTCCCACTGTAACAATTAATGAAGACAGGACCCATACATCTCATCCTGGGACATTCTTGGGATATGGTTATTTTCACCAAACCCCCAGGGAGCAAGATGTGGGTTATCACAGAGAAATCAACTCACAAGAATGCATTTTGATCTTAGAACTTTTCTCTCTGAGCTCACTGTGACTATGAAAGAGAGGAGGTCAGTGTTCCTCAAAAAATACTCCAAGGGGGAAGGCAGGAGTTAGAGAGACCCAGATGCCCACGTAACTCTATCAACACTCCATGTGCATGGATTTTCCAAAGACCGCTGCTTCCACCAAGACTTATACTTGATTCATGACTCCAGTATAAGACAAGAACCTTATGGTCTAAAGTTGGGAAGTGGTCTCCAGCTTCCTTGGTTCTTTCCTACCACCACTCACCACCCCATGTATTTACATCTACCAGTGGCTATGCTATATCACCCACAAGATGAGTCACTAGCTTGGTCTGGAATGTCCCAGCATGCCAATTCTTACAGTCAACACCTGCAGGTTCTAGGTGTGGCTCAGCTCCCAAATCAAAGAAGTAAGGAGAACAGCTGGTAGAAGACTATGAAATCAGTCTTGATCCCAAGTCTCATGAATTCCTAGCCAGCTATGCCCAGGCCCTGCCATAGTATCTCCTCTCCTCTTAAACCCTCAGTTTTCTCTTTTTCTCATTTTTTTCTGCCCCCAAAATTCAATTTCTGCAGCTGAATCTTCGTTTCTTCCTTCCTGTGTGGATATCAGCCATGAGTCTGTGGTGAGGTGACCTCAGTACACCTGCCTTCCCAGACTTCCTCCTACCAACCCCTGCTGGGGTTTTCCAGATCCCTGCCCTGCCTGGATGAATGTTGGACCTCTGGCCAGAGCCCAGCCTCCACTAATTGGTCTCATCCAATTTCCATAATAAGAACTGCCACTCACCAGGGGCTGACCCTGGGCCAGGTGTTGGGATACAAATTTTCAGTACACATCCTTTCATTTAATCCTCAAGAAATCCCCAGCCATGAAAGTTCTTAGCTCATTTTGCAAATGAAGAAACCCAGGGGTCTTTTAAAAAACTTGTCCATGTTTGCATTCCTCATTTCAAAGCTTTATGTGTAGCTTTCTGCTGTTTTGTCTTTAATAACGGCACTGACAGTAATTGTTACTTATGATTTATTGAGACCTTAGCATGCACTAGGGGCTTGACATGCATAATTTCATTTAATCACCACAACAGCACTAAGAGAACAGTATTATTATCATACCCATTTGCAAATGGGAAAAATAAGGCTTTGAAGGGTAAGCAATAAAGACCAGGTAATAAACTCTATTTAAACAAGGATCTAACCCTGAGAATCAAATTCCACAGCTCCCCCACAGACCCTCAAACAGTGCTCAATTTCTGGCTCAGAAATCAACTATGGAAAGGCTTTTGTTTCTTTTGCCACTTTAACAACTTCAAAATTTTGAAGGACATAAGCAAACTCAAACCTTGAACAAAGTGCCCCCATTGGAAAAAGATGGATGGTGATGTACATCCTAGGCTTGTGATAAAAGAAGAACATGTCAGCAAGTGCAATTCTTTCCTTGTTTATGATTCCAAAAATGTTAGGGATTAGTCATATTAGCTATACTGAAAACCAAACATTGAAACATTTTTTTCAGTTCCATAGGAGTAAGATGCACAAGAATAAGAATAAAAGCCATGAAAAATGACTTCTAGGCATCTAGGGATTGTATTATATGCAAAGAATCATTACTTTGCTAAGGCTTGTTGCATGCAAGGTATTTCTTTCTGAAAAATAACATGCACATCCTTTGTGTCTCTTAGCAACATTTATGTGATACTTGCAGTGAGTATGTGTGTAATATCTACTTCCTGACCTAGACGATAAGCATTGTCAGCTCAGGGACTGGGCTGACATTTGTCAGCTTTTAAACTAGGGTCTGGGCCATAGTACATGTTCAGCAAGTATTAGTCGAATTGATCCAATAGAGCCATAAAGTTCTCAAGTAACCCACCTGGTTCAGCTCTACAGCTGAGGCTATAGAAAGTCTAAAGTCTATATTGTGTCACCTTGAGACAGAAGACAAGACCCCTAATGACCTTTCTCATTGAGAGACTGAAAGACTTCGTCAAACTAGATTCTGTAGTCATCACCATGAAAGTAAAGAAAGCAATTCTCAAAAGATATACTGAACAAAGGAACAGCAAAGTGTCTCAAGACAAAATTCTGAAGGCTGAGCCAAAGTTTTCATCATCTACTGCCCTGCCTTCCTACTCACCATCACTGAACACTAGGAGGAATTTCAAATAGGAGGAATGTAAATAAGCAGAAAAGCAGTATGGGTAGTGAAAATCACTCACTCTTTCTTCCTCATAAGGTCATCCTGAGATTGCACGTTGGTTGGTAATCAGTGCATGCTCACTGAATGTCTTCTGTTACTATTATGACCACCATTTTCTATATGGATGCTGACTGTGCCAGTCCAGAGGCCCACTGTAAACCCCTGCACCCCCATCTAACCTCCACATCCCTCCCCGGGAAGTAGGCTATAGTCTTCTCTCTCCTTTAGTACCTATACCCAGAGAAACATCAAACCCGGTCTGTTAAATCTACAAAATGTTTTTCAAATGTGTCCTCCCCTTTCCATTGCTACAGTTAGACCCTTGGTCCCAAATGGTCTTCTCTTACCCTTCTCCAGTTTTCAAAATCTTTCTTATCCCTCAAGGGCATCTCTAAATGTTATCACCTTCATGAAGTGTTCCCTGACAGATCCAGCAACCCTTAGCTGAAAGTGTTGTTTCCTCTCCCTCCAAACCTGCCCCGGCAGATGCCTGCCATCTCGCCCATGAACACTTCCTGCCTTTGCCTGATATGGCTTTGAGCTTTGTTAAGAATGGAAATTCCATGAGGAGAATTTAGTTGAAAAAACCATTATCAAAACCCACCTAATAAATTCTTCCTAGAAGTCAGTGCCAGGAATAAATTTGCTCCAACAGATACATTTGTTTTTATTTTTTTTATCAGACAGTGAGAACCTCATATGGTTTTCCCCTTTTTACCTCAGCTACCAGGAAGCTTAGAGCTAAATTACAGTAACCACCTCCAGGTGCATGGAAACACTTGTTTATCGATTTCTGTTAGCTGGTCTTTGTTCTATTCTTTTTCACAAAGGCTTTGCAGGAGTAGTTGATTTATACATGCTAAATAAATATAGCATTATAGCATGTTCTTGACAAACTGAGCATCCTGAAAAGGGGTAAACATCTTATGCCCACACAAATATATATGTCTCTCTGTTCTACGCTAGACACCAGGTCTGCCCACTTGGAGTTTACAGTCACTACATCAAGACCCTCTGAAGCTACTGCAGAGTCTTTAAAAATCCCCCACAGTTTAGGTCTCTGATCTAGAAGGCCCAAAACTTTAAGAATCTGCCTCCAAAACCCAAGACTCTGGAGGCAACAGGAATTCTTATACTAACACGGCCATTACCAGTGTCAGCATAGCATAGCTGGCTCATCCTAGACTTAACATTTTAGAACAAGAAGGCACCTTATTCAATTTAACCTTATAAATGGAGCAACCAAGAGGAGAAATGACTTATTTAAGGACACGTTATAAGCTCATGGCAGGCTCAGGTTTCCTGACTCCTAATCCAGTTTTGGTCTCTTCTCTCACTGCTCTGTGGCCTGTGACTTCCAGACACTCCTTGGAGCAACTCCAGCTACACACTTTCCCTTCTCTCTATATACTCCTCACACCTAAGAAATCCAGTGGTCCTTCATATTGCCTTAAGAAAGACCTCTGCACTCTGTTGACAGAATCCAGGGCTTTTTCTTTGGCTTTTCCCTTAGAATATCAGTGGTTTTTGACAGCTGGAGGCAGGAGGAAGGCTGTGAGCAAAGGATGGCAGTTGGGTAGGTGATTAATCACTGCACAGCAATTAATCTGAGATTGAAGTTGCCCACAGGGAAGGGTGGCAATAAACCTGACACATATTTGCCACCCATACTCCTGTCCCTTAAAAGTCAACTTTCCCAAAGCCCATTCTCACTATGTGTTACCGTGAATATATGACTATCTCATCTCTAAGATTAATTTAAGCCTACCTTCTGGATCTGCTCCCAAACTATACAGATTCCTAAGGTGTTCTGAACAGAAACAAAGTGGGGCTGGGGCCAGGCTTCCTGGCCCCTCACAGGCTGCAGTGATCTAAAACTCCATTCCTGGGACAAAAGACAATGGGATATTTGGAGGATACCTGATTCTTGTGAGAGAGGGAAGAGATGAGGGAGAGGGAGACAGAATGGGAGAAAGAAAGACAAAGAAAGATTTCATTATCTGATTATTAGGTGCCCAAGGTTACCACGTTGCCTAGAAAAGCAAAAATTATCATTTAAATAGCTTTTCCTCAATTACTTCTCTTTGCTCAACCCTAGCAATCATCTCTCCCCCATGTTAGAAGTCATTCATAATTATGAATAAATGCTACAATGCCAATCTATTGCAAAGTATATAATTAAATATAAACCATGCAGAGTTTAATGGAATCAATTAAAGGCTTGTTAGAGAGCAGAGTTGCAGGCCATGCCACTGGCAAATGAGGATCAGGCAGATCTGATCAGTGAAGAGACAGAAAGGAAAATCAGCAAGAGATGGCAGGATAGTTCACCTGAGAATAATTTAAATATCAAGAGTGAAAAAAAAAAAAAAAGCCTTTGGGTAAAACAGTTAGGTTTTGGGAAATTTTTGAAAAATGAGCCTTTCTAAGAGAGTCCCAAAAAGTCAATCACAAAACACTTCTTTTGCTATGTTTAGTCTACGACTCAGTGCACAGTTGCAGTTATAACCTTAGCTTCTTAACTAAAAAGTGAAAATAAACTTAGTTTCATCATTTCCAGTTTCATTTTAAAGGTAAGTTACCATCAAAATTTTTTACTGTGAAATTTTACACCCCTGCTTTCTGTGCATTTATTTACTTTGTGTCTTTTCTCTAATACCAACTGTCCTCAGGTAATGAAGACCTCCTGAGAGTTCCATGGTCCTCAGTATAATAATTGCCACCTCTCTGAATTATGCACCCTCAGCCACATCCATTTGATGGATTGTTATAGAGACACACAGGTAATTACTTGTAACATAGCCAACATGATCGAGCCTTATCAGGCACTGTCCAAGTGTCCCGTGTGCACTAACTGGTGAGGAAGCAGAGGCATGGGCAAGTATAAAAACTGCCCAGAGTCACACAGCTAATAAGTGATGGGTGGCACTGAGTTTACAATGTGTGTTAGCTGCAAAGACGACATTCTTTTCCATGATACCATAAACACATCATGTACATTTGGACCTAACTTTGTGAGGGAAAGTATACTGATTCTCCTTAAGGAAGGAAAGATGTTTCTAGGAGAGTCCTTGAGCCTGCACTCACCTGGATGTGTTTAGGTTCCGATAGAGCTGTCCAAGGGATTCCAGCAGCCTCCCCTCCATCTCCCGGTCTCTGAGTTGCTGAGCTAGTGTCAGCCAGTGCTCGTGGTAGGTGATGCATGCCTCGGGGTTTGGGGACACAGAGCTGTAGAAATGGCAGAGGGATTTGGTGACCTGAAGCTGACCTGAACATAAAGCAGGAACATGGATGAGATGACTGGATACAGGACAAAGGAAAAAAATGTCCTCTAACACTTTTCTCTAAAGCATCTCAGCAGCACAGGACATACTCACTCTTCAGGTGTTGATGCCTTAAGCCAAACAGCAATGCCATTTCATAACAAAAGCGGCCACTAGCCAGCTGGCGTCCATACACCTGGACCTGGGCCAACCAGAGAAGCACCTGTATTAATTCCATGTCTGTCTCCATGCTGGCCGGGAGTGTAGAATAGAGTTGCACAGATTGTAGAAGATAGTTCCTGGCTGGCTGCTGAGGCCAGGACTTAAGGGTCAGATGGCCAAGATTGGCCAAAGCCACTGCCTGGTTGCGCACATCCCCTACCTCCTGGGCTCTGTTCAAGGCCCGGAGATAGCTCTTGGCTGCCCTGTTCACCCTGCCTTCACCTTGAAGTGCAAGTCCCATGAGGTTATAGACCACTCCTTTGTGGATAACACTCTCTGTCTCCTTCAGGGAGTATAAGAATGGCTCAAGGATGTCCAAAGCCTTCTTTGGCTGGCTGGATAAGAGATAGGCCCATGCCAAGCAGAGGGAAGACTCAAAAGCTTCCTGCTCACTCAGCAGCTGGCCTAGCATCAAAGCTTGGCTCAGGTAATGGATGGCACCATCAGGAGATCTGTGTTGGAGGTACACTTTGGACAGGATGAGACACAGGACCCTCTGGGTGCTCCAGTCTGCCTGTTCCTCACAGGAAGTCAGTGCCTGCCTGAGTGCTGGGCAAGCCAGGGAAGAAACTTCACCCCAGCTTGGGGAGGAGATACCAACGAGCTTGGTGGTGTTCTGCAGGACCAGGTGGACCTGCCAAATTGGAAGGGCCATCTCTTGGATACTCGGAGTTCCACGCAGCCGGACAGAAGCCACTGCAAGGTGTGGCAGATATTTCTTGTCATAGAGAAAACTCAAGATGGTGGCTGCAGCATCTGAGGTGGGAGGGTGTCCAGAGAGGAGCTGCAGGCGCTCGGCGAAGGGCAGGACCTCATCATGCCGGCCAAGGCTTAGGAGCAATCGGATGGCCAGAAAGCAGGCCCTGGCCTCCAGTGGGCAGCTGCCTGACACGATGCCCTGTCTCAACACATAGGCCACCACATCCAGCTCGCTCTTGGTACTATACTCCCGGTCAGGCAGGCAGGCCAACAAGGTACCTGCCTTCTCCAGCAAGGATGAGCCTTTATGCCTCAGCCTCTGCCTCAGGTAGATGGCCGCCAAATTGATATACAGGGCAGCCACCAAGGATAGATCCTTAAATCCCCCGTTGAGAATGTGGATGGCCTCCTCAAAGTACACCCTGGCCTGAGAGAGTTTGACTTTCCTGACACTTAGCCGACCCAGGAGGAAGCAGAGCCGGGCATGGGCCCAGGTCATGTGGCTCCGCTTGGCCCACTTCCTCGAGGCCTCCAGGTAGGCCATGAGCTCGTCCTCCTCAGAGTAACTATAAAAGGAAGACGTGAGAAAAGAGAAGGAAAAATCATAGAGGCTCTTAAAGTGGTCAGCATATCCCTCATGATCCAGAAAAGCCAATATGGGGGCGAAGTTCTCAGCCTCCTCCTCCTCCTGACCAGTGTTCAGGTTCATGAGCAATTCTGGGTCATCGAGGTCATCAGGCTCCGGCAGATGATAGGTGTCTGAGGCAGCTGAAAGCAGCTCTTCCTCCAGACTGGAGTCCTCAGAGCTGCTGGACTGTCTGGAGCCCATGGCCTGATGCTCCTCCCAGGCTCCACCAGGCCGGGTCTCCTTGAAGCCTTCAGATTGGGACACTGTAAGGGACAGGCAGAATTGAGCAACACTAAGTACCTGCAACTATTGTGGCCAGCTCTTGGCAAGAGGACAAGATTCTGTCCCACAGGACTGGAGGTCTGGTTCAGCATGATCTCTACTCACCGCTCAGATCGTTTGGAAGACTTTGGATGGATTCAAACCCACCTGGATAGAGATGAAGGACAGACCTGAGTTAGGTCAGAATGGTCCAGCATGCCTATGCCTGCATGCGTTCCCTGGACCAGTGGCCCCTTGGACACTTTGTGTTTCAGACCAACAGCTGTCCCTAAGGTACAAGACAGCATCTCCCCTTCACCATCAGTGCTGTGGGGACCTAAAGATTATCTGGTTTAACCCACTCACCATACAGTTGAGAACTGAGGTAGAAATGAGAACAGAGTCAGAGAAGAAAAGACAGAAACAGGAGCTCCATGCCAAGAGGTGTGAGTATGCAGGGCAGGGGTGATGACGGAATCTTAAGGCCCAAATCTTTCAGTGAGTTTATGACAGAGCCATGAACCAAACTCCATGGGCAGCACACTCTTGGCATGTTGCATTGCCTCTCGTTTCCATGTGTACAGCCTTCCTTCTTCCTTCCTCTGTCATCCACCCATTCAACAGACAGATTCAGTGTGCATAATGTGCTTTGTAAATATGATAGGATGAGGTGACCAAATGTCAATAATTAAGAAAAGAAGGTAAAGAAGCATCTGAGGTTCCTAAGTCTTGTTCCCTGAAGTACTGTGGTGGGATGAGGTGGGAGAAAGCACAATCTCTAGTAGTTTTAGACATTTTGAATTTGTAGTACTTGTAGGAGCTCTAGGAGAGAATGAAATAGATCTGTGGCCAAGGAGAAAAGTGGAGACTTGCAAACATGGATTTGTGACTGACACTATGTCACAAAGAATGTCTCAAAGTCCCAAAAGAAGGATTTGGAAGGAAAAGCAAAGCAGGTGGAGGAGGAGTGGTTAGAGGAGATTTGTGAATGAGCTGGGAAAACATCAGCATTTTACTGGCAGATGAGAGCCAATCCAGGAGACTGGAAAGACACAGAGAAAAGAGGAATCATGGAGACCAGGGTGGTTTATGGTGCAGCCATCTAACAAAAGTGACATAAGTGAAACAAGGTAAGTGAACAAAAATGAACACATTTCACCGTGTTCAAAAGTGAACAAAAATGAAATAAGATAAGGTGAAAACCAAAAAGATGACCTTGGGCTTGGCAGCAAAGAAGTTGACCCCCTTGGCCAAAGTAGCCACAGTGGAGCTTGTGGAGGTGAAGGCCAGGTTCGTGCTCCATAGAACAGGGGCTGCTAGAAAAAAGATTCTACCTCTTCCTGGCAAAGTAGCAATAGTCAGCCACCTGTGCCCCTACCCTGAGCTCTCCAGTGAACTTTGAGGGTAGCAGGCCCCTCACCAAATCAAGCCTCCACTTGCTATTCTCAGGAGAAGGTTTCTTCTGTGAGCGTCACTGAAGGTACTTGATATCTGCAACCCCAAAAGGTCCTACAGCCAAACACACTAGAGCTAGAGAGCTGGGCTCTGGGTTCCTGCACCTGTCCCTCACTGATGTTGTGGGACAGGTGCTTGTCCTACTGCAACCATTTCTCTTAGGCCAGGACCCCCAAGAACACAAATAATTAGGAACTACCAAAAGAAAAAATACTTCCTCTCAGAGAAAGAATGGAATTTACCAACAGGATGCCCCTTCTGTTGGTTGCCTCGGTGCCAGGGACAACCTGTGAAGCCATGAAGTGCAGCCCGGCACCCAGCAGAGATGCACCCTTGGTCTGTGGATAAGAGCTAATGGGCTGCCTGAGACCTGTCCCTGGATCTCCCTCAACCACTGGGTCAACAGTTGGCAGATACCCTGGATCCAAGTCTATAGCCACCCCTACCTCCAAAGCAGGCCCCTAATCCTTGGTTTTCAGACCTTGGCTCCTGACTACCAGGCTACATTCATAACTTCAGCTTCCTGGTTCAGCTTGGTGCAGCAGTGTGATCTGCCCGGAGTAAGAAAGTACTGCCTGGGCTGGTGCTGATACCTGGGCAAGGTGCTAATCACAAATGTTCCTGTGCCTGGAGAAAGTTTCTAACTCCCACTTCTGCTCCAGAGGCTAGCCTGTGAGTCCTTCTGCAGAATCTCTGGCCATACCCATGAAATATGTGCCATCTAATGTGGCCACAAAGGAGTGGACGCAGTATCTCCATCACTGAAGAGATAGGAGAAACAGGAATCCTTCTTCAAACCCTGTCATTGGATGAAGCACTTCTTGACACAGAGCAGGGGACCCCTCACAAAGTAAGGGATAGAGTGTCATTCATTTAGTCAGTCAGTCATTCAGACACCACTGAAACTGTGCTAGGTACTGAGGCTCCTCACTCACCCAAGACTGACATATCCAACAGTCCAAAGTCATTTTGTGTCAGGGACAATGTGGAGAAGTAGGAGTTGTCCTGACTAGAGGACAGGGGAGGGCAGTTCTTATCCTGGTTCAGGCGCTAATTCACTTGGGCCTCAGCTTCCTAATCTATAAAATGAGAGAAGTCATTTCTTAGGGTCTTTCCAGCTATAATGTTCTATGGCCGCACCTTTATTATTGTGGGGCCAGACCTACTTCAGCCCTAGGAGGAAGACCCTCAGCCACAACCCAGGAAGTTTTCTTCTCCAGTTTAGAATGGAAGGTTCAATATGGCCAGCCTCCCATTCTATAGCTGAACTGATTTCATTACATCTCATAGTTTTTAGGCACCAAGTCCCTGTGACTTTAGAATCATCTGAAATCCAAAGTGAAAATGCTGCTAATCAAATATGACCCAGGTCATCAACTGAACTGTGATCACAGCCCCACATACATGCATGTGATTAGACTTTAGAGATACTGTACTTTTTGGTTAGGAACAATTCCTTAATCTTGAGGAGTTTGGGCTTTCTCGGGGGGTGGGGAGGCAGTTGAGAAGCAAATACTCACTAAGCTGGTAGACAGATGTTATGTCAGTCTGAGCAAGTGTGCGGAGGAAGCTGACACACTCAGCTTTCCTGTCACTTCCCAGGAACCCCAGAGAGCATTTTTCCTCATCACTGAAAAAGGCGGAGTTCTTGCTCCTATGTTGAGGCAAAAGACATGGACACAGATCAGTGCAAGGTTTCAGACACGACCTCTTCTCTCTTCACCCTAGAATGCAGTGAAGGACACAGAGAAGCCATCAACCTACACAGTCAGAGCTGAAATCAGACTCCTCATCTCACTGTTGTATAATGCTTTTATCTGTACATCAAGGAAGAGCTGGAGGCACCTCATCTGTGCAGAACCGACCTATGTGGTGGCTGAAGAAGTGGCACATGAAAACAACCCTCCAATGAAATCTCCATCTCTCAAGAAAAACAAAACCCCTTCCTTCAACCCCTACCCATTCTGTGAGACCACACGGTGACCATTTCTAGGGAAAGAAATAGGAACTGGCTGTCCTAAATGCAGGGGTTGGAAAAGGACCATTAAAAGATGTTTCTTTGACAGATTATTTCAAGAAAACACTCAGGACTGATGACACAATTTAGAGGAACAATGGAGAAAGCTTGACTATAGTCAGAAGAAACTCTTCACAGCTGATATTGACATCAGATTCCATGACACAGCACAACAGTGTTATGCACCATAAAGAGAGGGAAAGAAGGCTGAGGCATGGGAAGTGGGTAGAAGGCAGGCCAGGGGGCTAGAAGAAATGAGTATAAATAACAGAGCTCTGTATATTCACTTTACCGTATAAACTAATTGTTAAAAACAATTTGTCAGCTAGATACCTGTCATAAAATCAAAGAACATGAAAACTAGAAGTGCCTTGGAAAGTATTCAGTCCAATATCCATCTAGACAACATTTAATATCTCTTTGTTCCCAATATATTTTTAACTTCAGAATCCAGCTTTAAAACAAAAATAACTTGAAAGCCCAAGTGTTAATACCAGCTAATACTTTGTGGGGGCTGTTTATTATGAATCAGATACTCATTTAATGTATGCAGTTGCCCTATGATGCATATACTATCCTTATTCCCTTTTTACAGAGGAAGAGACTGAGGTAGAGAAAAATAAAGTCTGTGGTTCAGTTCAGTTCAGTCTGTGGTTAGGTAACCATAAAGCAGGATATAAGAGGAGCTTCTTTACTTCAAGCATGATTAAGGGAAGGGCTGGGATGCAGTGCCATGGTCTGCCACCTACCCATTGTCTCTGTAGCTCAGATAAATGCAGTTTGAAAGTCAGCCACTTTAGTAGCTGTTTTCTAGTTGAGAAAACTAGCCACTAATGTGAACTGCTCAAGGTCACAACTCTGATTAGAGGCAGAACTGGCACTAAAGCTTGTCTTGACATCTGCAGCTCTTGACACAATACTTAAGTCAGTCAGTTCAGTCGCTCAGTTGTGTCCGACTCTTTGCAACCCCCTGGGCTGCAGTACACCAAGCCTCCCTGTCTTATGGAACCCCTATCTCTCTGGCTTGACCTCCAGATTCTCCCCAGCAGTTTAAGATATTCCATTCTTGAAAGAGCATGTAATTGAATTCTACATCTAAACTCATTTGAGATAAAAAGAATGATATGATCCCATTCCTGAATTTACTATTTCATTTACTCTTCATAACAATCCTATGATGTAAGTATTTTTGTTCATATTTGTAGATGAAGATTCAGAAAGGTTTAGTGACATGCTCAAAATTACACAGCTGGAAAGTGGTAAAGCTGAGACCGAAGCTGAGGTCTTCTGCCTCTGTGTCCATTGCCTATGGCTAATATGCTAATGCCCTGAGTCCCAGATATTTAGAGAGAGTCCAAGAAGCTTGACAAATTACATTAGGGCTTGCCGGCATGGAGATGGACTTAGAAGGAGTGTGGTAGGGCTTCTAGAAATACAAGAAGCTGAAGCACAGGGCTACTTGCCACCATATACATAGACAAAGCATGGATAAAATCTGATAAACATTTTAATATAGTCTTTAAAGAGAGAAAGGGAAATTCCTAGGAACCAGAAACAAAAGGAAAAAGCAAAGCCAAATTGGTAAGTTAGAGTAGATGGTCCAGAGATGCTAGTGGTTCTCATCTGGGACACTGGCCCTCAGAGGTGGGGCTGACCTGCTAATACCACTTAGGGACAGAATGTGACTTTGGACCTGTGTGAAGCAGGGAAGCTGAATGGAGCTCCCAAAATAGCTTTGTGTTCCCTATGGCTTAAAATCTAGAAGTGCTGCGACTTCTATAAAAGGGGATTGGAAACTTCTCATAACCTGCCAAGAACACGCTTTCTGTCTGTCTGAGTGTCTGGAAAAAATAAAACACCTAGGCTTACACTATTACAAGGTGTGGGATATGAATTTACACTGCACAATGTAGGTACCCTATCAGAGAACCAGATCTGAACCACTGAGTTTCTAAGTTTCCAGGGAAAGCAAAGGCCAAAAAGTGCTCTGCTGGAATGCTTTCTGTAGTAAAGGCTTCAGGCAAAGACCATCTTTTAAAATGTTGAAAGTTCATTCACATAACTGAAAATACAAACCACACAAGAAAATGAACTATTGACGAAGAGAGTCAGCAAATGCACAAATGGGTAGATCAACACTACAATAGAACTAACAGTAATCTGAAGATAATTTATAATAAGCATGGTTAAAATAATGAAATAAAAAGAATGAATAGAGGCTACAATGAAAATATCAGGCTATAAGAGCAGAAACAGCATATGTGAAAAATAGTAAAATACAAATTTTAGAAGTGAAAATAAAAGCATGGACATTTGGGACCATATGAGTAAAGTTAAACAACAGGTTTAGTCACAACAGAGAAGAAAATTGGTGAAACTGAAGAATGTTCTGAGGAAATCATCCAGAATGTAGCCTAGCATGACAAAAGATGAAAAATATAAAGGAACTAATTAAGCAAGATTGAGGATAGAATGACAAGTCCAACATACCTCTAACAGGAATTCCAGAAGAGAGACTAAAGAGAATGAGAGAGAGGCAATATTCAAAGGAAGAATGACTGAGCATTTTCCAGAACTGAAGAAAGACATGAGTCTTCAAATTGAAGAAGCACACCAAGTCCTAAGCAAAATAAATAAAAATAATACAATTTAAACATGATTTCCATTTCATTAAGGTTATAAGTCTTTTTGGATTTTCTATTTCTCCTAATCATTCTTTCTGGGTTCAATTATCAATTAATTAACTATTCAACTCATGGAATAAAAGAGTTAAATATAAATGATAGGAACATAAATTTATGAAATAAAAGCAAAGTAGAAAAATTATAAAGGTAAATATGAAATTAATGAAATAGAAAACAAACAATAAAGACGGTCAGCAAAAGAAAAACTGGTTTCCTGAAAAGACTAATAAGATTGACAAAACTCTGGCAAAATGGATTTGAAATTTTATATTAATAATTAATTTTCACTCTACACTTTGAAGATATTATTCTACACCTATGTAAATGATCATGCAAGAGTATATTTTAAGTATCTTAAAGAGATGGAAAGCATTTACCAACTCACAGATCTCCACTGAAATATCTACCTAGAGGTGTACATGATGGAGAAGGAAGTGGACAACTTGCTATAAATAATAGGATATATCAAAGCTAGACATACTACGGTACAATTGCAAAACATCAATAACAAAACAAAACCTTAACAAAAACAGCGAGATAAAAGCTACCTACTGCAAAGAAATGGTTATGAAACAGCAAACTTCTCATCAACAAAAATAGATGCCACAAGAAATGGAATTATAAAGAAGACACAGATAAACAATAAGAATAAAAGAGGGGATTAACAAAGAAATTTTTTAACATTTAATACCATGAAATATTGGCTTTTCTCCTATTCTCTTACATCTGGTTTTGAGTACATTAATCTTTCAATCTTGTTTATTTTTAAATGTAGGCATTTAAGTATATAAATTTCTTGTAAGTAACACTTTACAAAAATTAACTATATCTTTTACAACATGAATAAATCTTAAATTTATAATGTCAATTGTGGAAAAGGCCAGTTGTAGAAAAAAACATTTATATAAAATTTTAATACACAAAACCATAGTATTTTCATTTATAAACAAATGTCAATTTTTTAAGTGTATCAGAATAAAGACTAGAAATTTCAAACAGTGTTGGCCTATAAGATGGAATCAGGATCAGAGGATGGAAGTATGAGGGGGTAAAAAGGCATCTTCAATTATATATAAGGACTTTTTTTCACTTAAAACACACACAAACTCAAACACAAACACATTAAATGCTTTTAAAAAAAAAAAGAGGACAAATGTGGCCTTCTGTCACTCTCAAAAGGGTGATAGTCTTCAAAGTCACTCTTGTCAAATACAAAGACTATCTATTCAGACAGACCTGCCCAAGGTTTAAGAATGGGTTTTCCAGCTACTGTTGCTGTGAAACTAGGTAGCTGATGTTGAAACCTGAGCTACAAAAAGAGAAACCCACAAAAATTTGCTTCCATGGATAAGCAAGATCCCAGTCCCACGTGTCAGAGGCATGACCTAAATCTGACTCAGCAAACAGCTTCTGAGAAATTTCATTGTCAATACACAGCCAATTTGGTTAAATCAAAAAGTATATGCATGTATGCATACACACATACATATGTTATAGAAACACTTCAGAGAATAAAAAACCATCAAACGGAGGGAAGCTGCGAGGAGAGGATGGAGACTTCAGCAAATGCTGGGCCATCTTCAGAAACCCGACCCCAAACACAGACTAAGAGTGACACCCAGTGGCCTGATCACAGGGACAGCACAGCACACAGGGATGGCTTGTTCCTAGTCCATACCATGGCTGCTTCAGGCGGCAGGTTGTCTGTGGGGTTTTCATCCAATTGCTGTGTTTTGAGAGTGTCTGTAATCTAGAGAGTGCTTTGGGGGTGTGCAATGAACAAGTACCCCTCCCCTCTCCCTCTGCCACCCTTCTCTGCCACCCTTCTCTGTCTCCTGTCCACTCTCCCCTTCCTGCCCTACCAAATGTGCAATCTTTGGTGCATGGGGTCCCACGGGTGACCAGGTGGAGGCCAACAGGTGACTATGCAAGTAAGGAGAAGGTGTCCTACCACCTCTGTGATACAGGGGATGATATTCTGCAGGATGAGTGTACCCTGTGCAACTAAGCCAGCTAAAATGTGATGATCAGATTAATTCAGTAGTACTGGGTTATTGTCACTTGAGGCATGGTATGAGGAGTCATTAAGTCATGTCTGACTCTTTTGCAATCCCATGAACTGTAGCCTGCCAGGCTACTGGAGTGGATTGCTATTTCCTTCTCTGGGGGAGCTTCCCTCCCAACGCAGGCATCGAACCTATGTTTCCTGCATTGACAAGCAGATTCTTTACTGCTGAGCTGCCAGGGAAACCCATGGTATGAGGTACAGAAGTCCAATATAATTGATGAAATCTGACACCTACCCTCAATAGCCTATTTAATGGCCTCTCAAAGATTACCACCCACAACAGTAACAGCAATAATAAGAGTTGATGTATATTGATCATAATACACACACACACACCCTCATACACACTATGCCAGACACCATTTTAAGGGATTTACATGTAGCTCATTTCAACTCAAGACAATCTTATGGGCAAATACTAACACTGTATGTATTTTGCAGATGAGAAAACTAAAGCTTAGAGAGACAAATTAACATACCCGAAGTCACCCACTGGTAAGCTAATGGAGACACAGGATGTGCTCCTGTGGCTATAAATGCCTATCAGGAAATCTGGCTCTGAAACTCTTTATTACTGAGCTATGCTACTTTCCAATGACCAGTGACCTCCTCATGGCGAATGACTTCTCAATGGTCAATCTCAAAGCCCTTTCACAGTGTTAAGCATCCCCCCATCTCCCACATGGCTAGTAGCTCCTCCTCAGCTGTCTCCTTCACTACATTCTTTCTTTCTCTGCTCTGTAAACGGTTCTTCCCATTTACAGAGACTCTGTTCTTTTTATTCTTTCTCCCTTTCATCAGAGCCTCAGGACTCTGCTGTTGAAAAACCCCAGATTTAACATCAGAAATCTGGGATGGGTTCAGCTATTTCACTCCTGGGATCCTCACCTACCCCTGCAGTAAATTGAGGGGATAGTTAGAGCAGCAGTTTTCACCCAATCTGTACACTAGCCCCTCTGCGGAGCTTTTAAAATCATAGCGACCTGGGCCCCACACAGACAAATGAGAATGAACTTCTAGGGGCAAGACACAAGGATCCATATTTGTAAAGCTCCCACAATCTCTGAAGTGTTGACTGGGCCTAGCAGTGTTCTCTCCTCTCCAGTCCCCTTGCTCCTTCCTAAATGTCCCTGAACTCAAACTTGTTATTGGTCCCTTGCCTCCAGGCTGTCCCCTGACCATGCATAGCTCGCCCAAAGCCAGAGCTGGCTTCTTAGACAGAAGTCCCAGGCACATCATGTCACCCTTGCTCAGATACATTCAGTGGCTCCTCATTCCCTGGCAGGTGAAGGACAGGTCCTTGGCATTGGCATTTCCTTTCACATCATGGCCCCCATGAGCCTTTGCCACACTAGCGTCTACCTGGTGAGCTGCTCCTAACAACATGACTCACTCCTCAATATCTCCCTCACTGTCCTACCTGTGACCTCCTTTCCTATTTATGTCTGTTGAAATGTCTTATATCATGCAAAGCTGAACTCAAATGTTACCGTTTTGAGGAAAGTTCTCTTGACAGAGTTTACCTCCTTATAAACTCCTATTGTACTCCATACCTCTCCAGGAACTCAATGAGTCATTCCTCTTATAGAGGTACCTGGGTTCCCACATGTTTGTGTAGGGAAAATTACCTTCTCTCCCCTCTCCCTACAAAGGAAAAAGCTTGTTCTTGGCTCTCTCTCCTTAGTGGCTCTTTCAGTGAGGGAAGGAGTTCCAGTCTGAGTGTTCAGAGCCAAAGGCATTGCTTGGGCCATGTTTTCCCCACGTGGAGGGCCACAGTATCTCAAGTTTAGCCACCTACTCTGTGTTTCCTCTAGTACTTCCGGGACCCAGGCTTTTTACTATTTCCTATCCCAGTGCAGGTTGCTCACCCAGAGAGACTTGGAGGTATTCTAGGACTCTATGACAGAGTGGCTGGAGCAGGCTTGTCACCTGCTGCTGACTGGTCACATGGTAGTTCTGTGCCTCAGAAAGGCAGGAAACAGTAAAAAAGGCACTCTGTCATCCTGGCCAACACTGACTTCCCACACTGAACTTGCAGCAGATAGACCTACGTGAGAGGGAACTCTCCATTTACTAAGCAATAGTCTACAGGTCCCTGTGCATGCACTCCCTTGATGGGGCCCCTTGGTTGGATGGGAAGGTCTAAGAGCAGGCCTTGAGTTTGGAGGGTTGTGCTTCTCTCCTTGCACAGAGGAAGGCCTCAGTGACCATCTGCTGAAATGAACTGACTTCTTCCCTGGTCACTCATCTTTCCCTTCCTATCACTCCTCATGTTGTCTAGGTTGTCAGAATGTGCTCTTATGGCTTTGCGTTACTACGAAGCCCTGAAACTCATCTGCAACCTGCACAGAATGGGACAGGACCACTGGGGAAAGTGGCCCTGCTCCAGCACATCCCAGATGGTCTACCTGTCATACTTACATTGGGGAATAAGAATCAGGATCTATCATCCTGGTGGGGACAAAGCCCACTTCTCCTGAGAGCGCTGACTTCCCAATGAACCACTGAAGCCCAGGAATGACAAAGCCGATGATCTCAATGCTTTCTCCTTGGTGGAAATTCAGCTCGTCCTTTTCTTCCCTCTCATATTCCTTCCAGGCTTTACATTTTCCTCTGCCTGTGGGAAAACAACACACAGGTCAACCAAATAAGGCAGAAACAGCTGAGCCACTCACTAGCTTCCAATGTAATATGAAATGAAATGTTCCCAAGACTTCAGAACTTTTAAGGACCAGTGAAACTTCTCCCTCCTCTTCAAAAAAATAAAGAAAGAAATTGGCAGGAATGATCCAGGGTAACTGGCTTTTCATTTAGCCAATCTAGGAAATTCAAAAAATGAACTATCATCAACTTTCACCATTGTTTTATAAAAGAAACTTTAACAAATGTAGGAAATATCATCTCACAATGCTAGGTATTTCTTAAAACACAATAAAGGCAGCTTGTGTAAAACTGGAAAGCTCACTATATTGTCCTACTTTGTCTTATTTGCCATTACCATGCAAACACTTCATTATGGTTAGCACAGATCTACAGACCAGGGTGAGGACCACTGTAGGATCTCTCCACTTCTTTCTGGCTCCTTTGGCCATTATGACTGGCCAACTCCCTAGCTGTTGATTGTGTCTTCAAAATCAGAAGTTCCCACTGCTTTGGGGGTTAACAGTATCTACCATGAGTTAAACACTTACAATGTGACACAACTGTACTGACTGACTTATAGATGTCACTTAGTTTAGTTCCCATGACAAATCTGAAGTTGGTTTTACAGTAACCTCATTTGCTATTGAGGAAGTTGTGGCATAGTGAGGGCACATCACAAATAGGCTGAGGTCACACTGGTTTTAAGTTGTAGGGCTAGAATCTGAACCCAGAACATACTTCACAGCCCCATGTTCCTAACTACAAGACCATACTGCCTCAGACAGATAAAAATCTTGTTTATGGTTGATTATTTATTAGATATACTGTCTGGATCTGATAATTCCCTCTGTATATTTTTAAGTGTTATTTGAGCTCAGAACTTTAAAAATTGCACTTTGTGCTAGGTGTGGTAAGGCAGCTCCAAGGATGAAGATGAAAACATTAAATTTTATTATCTAGTAGATATAAATATACTTACAGATATATGTGTATGTGTTTATATATATATGTGTATGTGTGTATATTTATGTGTGTATATGAATATACAAGTATGTGCATCACATGCATGCTCAGTCAAGTCCAACTCTTTGTGACCCTATGGACTGTAGCCTGCCAGGCTCCTCTATCCATGGGATTCTCCAGGCAAGAATACTAGAGTGGGCTGCCATTTCTTTCTCCAGGGAATCTTCCCAACCCAGGGATCGAACCCATGTCTCTTGTGTCTCCTGCATTGGCAGGTGGATTATTTATCACTGAGCCACCTGAGAAGCCCATATATACCCACACATACATAGAGAGATTAACTAAAATGTATGCATATATTTATGCACATATATGTATGCATGTATTTCATTATTCAACAAGTATTTACTGAGCACCCACTATGTGCCAAGCATTCTTAATCTTCCTAAGCACAAAATTCTAAAGGAGATTAGAAAACATTTTGACTAGAGATTGAAAGCAGGCAGCCTGGAGGCCACATCTGGCCTACATGGGGCTTCTTTTTCACTCACATATCTTTAAAACCCTACGGTCCCCACCATTTCCTAACATCATCTTCTATTCAGGCCCTCCATGCATCTGTGTGTTCTGCCTGCCCTTGGAGCCATTTATATCTACAGTATAGCCCTGATTTGAGACCTCTCACTTCACAGGCAAGGGAACCCA
Organism: Capra hircus; assembly: GCF_001704415.2. Classification (NCBI taxonomy): domain Eukaryota; kingdom Metazoa; phylum Chordata; class Mammalia; order Artiodactyla; family Bovidae; genus Capra; species Capra hircus. Next base: position 49,983,399 of record NC_030814.1, on the reverse strand, counting down.
TGTCTACGGATGGTATAACTGGCTTCCCCAGATGGAGTCAACAACAGAGATGAGACAGGAATTCACATCAACTGACTCCAAATCTGTGGATAAAGTAGGAGGCAGAGCAATATTATCTCCCTACTAATACTGTCTTCAACTCAGCCATACCGATCTGATAGGAGCCTGCCCAATCCCTCTTCCTGGAAAGGCCACAGTTTCCTGGATAATTCTTTAGGAACCATCTGCCAATGGAAACACAGGGTTTGCAAACATGGATTTCAAAAAATTTGAAAAGTGCACAGAATAATTCATTAAAATAACAATGATGGTAATAATGGTATTATTGTCATTTAGATTACTCTAATTTTAATAGTGGCAAACATTCATTGAGAACTTACTTTTTATCAAGCATTATGAAAAAGAGGGAAGCTTAACAGGCCTGGGGTATTTTCTAGTCCAGCAATTAGTTTGCCAGTTAAATAACTAACAAAGGATCCCACTCCATTCTACTGTCAGACTCTGTGATACACAGGGCCCATGGCCTGGAATCATGTTTATTGTCACTCTGATGGAATTTATACTACCTCCCAGTAAGGATTCTCAGACTTTAGTGTGAAAAACATCCCCTGATATTTAAAGGGAGCTTACATAAATTGAAGATTTTTGGATCCAACCCCAAGAGAGACTGAGAAAGACCAGGGATATAAACTTGTAGTAAAATCTCCAAGTGACTCTGGTACAAATGGTCCCCAGTCCCCACAAACACTGCACTGGAGACCAGGCAGTGTATTTCTTCTTTGATGCAATGTCCATTTGAAAATTTGGGTTTTCTCCATTTCATCTAATTGTACAAATCTTGACTGTTAAAAAAAACGAAAAAGATAAAAAGCATCCAGGTTTGTCCCCTCCCTGGCACCATGGATGTCCATATCTACAAATGTACCTACTCTGTTCTGTGCAGACTTCAGTGTGCTCTGGGACCCTCTCCCAGGATTTGAGTGGCTACTCACTGGTGGAAAGGGAGAAGCAGGGGTTCCAAGGCTGACACTGGCACCAGGCCCCGCTGACCCGTCACCAAGGACACACCTTCCCACTCAGACTCGCCTTCAGCCATCTTCACCGAGATTAACTCATTCTTGCAAAGTGTCAAATACTCCCCTTCCTTCTCAGCTGGCTGAGTCACAGAGCACATGGCTCTGCAGAAGAAGTGACCTGTAGATAATGAGAAAAGCTCTTCCCAAGGAGTACTAGGAAGTGAAAAGGGAGTATCCGCTATGTATATTTCCATCAGAGCCCAAATACTTTTCTTTCTGAAAATAAAGTACACAGTCCAGGGAGAGGTGCTACAGGAGGTCTTTGGGACCCCAGGAAATTGGTACCAGGTCCAAAAAAAAAAAAAACACTTAGAGGGAATTCACTTAAAATAGGCACCAAAAATTCCAAATAATTCTCAAGAATGAGGTTTAATTGGGACTTCACCTTGAGAAAAGATGAAACAAAGTTAGTGAAAATATATTTAAGAGAACTTCAGTTATAATTGCAACCTCATGCTTAATCTTAAGATCAAAAAAGAATAAGTTGATTTGGGTGAACATAATTTCTCCAACTAAATTTCATCGTTGTACAGTATGAAAGTTTTTCTTTCATGTATGATTCATGTGATACAATCAGAAAGAGAATTATTCTGCAAAATATTCTACAGAAATCTGGCTCTTTCACTGTGTCTATTGAAAGGGTATTGCTGAACCACGAAAGATGCCAGAATTCTTGGCCTCCGGAGGAGAAGAATTCAATCTGGGGCCAGAGATGAGGCTTGATCGCTCAGAGCTTTTGTGTAATAACGTTTTATAAAGTATAAAAGACAAAGCTTCTGACATAGACATCAGAAGAGGGCAGAAAGAGTGCCCCCCTGTCACTAATCTTACAGGATTAGTCAGAAGGTTTTCGGGAAGGAGAAACTGTCCTTAAGCAGGATACATTGTTGTTGTATAATCCTTAGTACAGAGTTTAAACTGAGTTGTGTAACTGACCAAGACTAAGGAATGCAGACAAAAAAGCTTGTCCAAAAAAGCTTGTCCTTTCCTCCTCCTTGAGAATTCCAGACCTCTATCTCCACTTTGAAAGCCCCAGACCTCTATCTCCTCCTTGGGGACTCTGGACTTCTTATCAATTTGCCTAGGAATTGACTCTCTCACTATGATATCATCACTTGTTAACCAGCTGGTTGCAGCCTGGATCAATCCTTCCTTGTAAACAGATTGGTGGATGTTCCAAGAAGTTTTCCAATATCATTTTCTTCAATCTCATGAAATCATGCAAGTTTTGTAAGATCTGCAATTTTATTTTACAATCAAATTATATCACATGCTTGGAATAGTGGTTCTTAATCTTGGGTGCACGTTAGAATAATCTACAACTTTTGAAAAATATCAAAGCCTGACCCCCATCTCTGGAGATAAACTGACCCCAGTGGAGCCCTGACATGGACATCTTCTTAAAAATTCTCAAGTGGTTCCAACATCAGACAATCAGTGACACTGGCCAACACAGCTGTTCATATGATATTGATGTTAAACTGAGATGCTTGAAATAATACTATAACAGGTGGGTTCATTTGTGAATATTTTCATGTTTGAATGGTTTTTGCCTCCCTCTGTAGCCTATTGCAAGGACTCTGATAACAAATATCCAGATAAGACCCTCATTCCCACCCCTACACCATACATACCTTCCTGGATCAGGAGTCCCAGGTATATACTTTCCAGGTGTTTATCATCTATTGACACGTGGATCTCTGTATCCTCAACCAGTCGGCAGTTGAGCCAGTACTTGTGGTCAAAAAGGAGATGCTCCAGACATGTAGATACATAGCCTAAGTCAAGCCGAACAGGATTCCTCAACAAGATTCCTGCCATTAGCTGAGCATTAGGGTGAGCAATTTCCCACCTAAATTTCTCCCCCAGACTTTCATCCCTAACCTGACTACATTTAACTGGAATTAGAAGAGCACAGAGAGATAGCTAGAAATTTTCTAAAACTAATTAGTTCTTCTCAGCATCTGTTGGGAAGTACAAATCATTTTTAAATCATATTTATTTTCAACATATTATGAGTCTCCATAAAAGCAGAATGAGATTATCAAACCAAACTATCTTTCTATAATATACCCATAGAGGAACCTCCAAGATTACAATGTTGACTCTGGGGGTTCCTGGTTCCCCCTTAAAGTTTTCCTGACCAAATCCAAATTCTTATAGCCTTGATGATGCAGTAGCCAGGGAGATTCTCTATGATCCATAAGTGAGTCAGGATTTACTTTCACATTCCTCTGACCTTCCCCTTACCTCATGCCCAGTAAGATCTCACTTGTTAAAACCAGACTAAAAACTATGCAAATTTCAAAACTTAATGATAATGGATAGTATTTTAAACATTCCTACAAATTTAAATGATTTGTATTAAAATTTTGATTCTTCTCTAGACTTCCTTATTTTCTTAAGATGCAAAACCTGTCTTTTTCCATTCTGACTCTCCATTGTACTGATTTAGGCCCTGTGTATCTTCTGTAACAGTGCCTATCATACTTTAATGTGCACAAAAAATCACCTGGGACATTATTAAAATAGAGGTGCAGGTTCAGTAGGTTTAGGGTGGGGCCTGTTGTTGTTGTTCATTTGCTAAGGATTCCATTTTTCTAACAAGCCCCACTTGATGCTGATGTTGCTGGTCCATGGAGCGTACTTTGAATAATAAGGATCTCTAATGGTCACAGAAGGAAATGGGTGGAATGGAGAGCAGAAAATCACCCTGACTACAAGAGAACAATTTATGGCTTCTAGTGAAGAGCCATCTTGACCCTCTCCCCTACATGAAATCACTTCCTGCAGTTTGCATGGAGTCCCGCATTGTCTAAGAGATGTAAAACATGCGCATCAATTCAAGAGGCCTCCTCTTGCTTTGCTTGGTTTTGCTTTGCAATTGTAACTTTCCTGTCATGAGTTACTCTCCATGGAGATGGTAGGTTAACTATTTCCCACCACACTGGTACTGGTGCTGTGCCCCAATATTCTTCTTTACCTTCTAGAAAACCCTGCATCCTGAGGCCCCTTTAGCAGACAATTTCCCCATATCTTTCTTTGACTCTTCCAAAAACATGGAACATGGATCTGGAACTATTTTGAACAGCTATTTAGATCCTACCTAACGCTGATTTCTTTTTCTTTTTAACCATAAATTTTGAATTTATCTCTACTTTGAATTTTGTAGATGAACAATAACTATTGGGCAGTTTTAACTTATCATCTAATAATCTCTCCTTGAAACAAAGAAGTGCTGCATGTGACATTTCAGTGCAGTATCTGCTTTAGATTTAGTTCCAGGAACTTTGTGATATTTCGATTAGAGCATCCAATTAGGCACTATCTCTTTTAATTATCAGAGCCACACCAATTCCTTAACGTCAAGCTCTACAAAATGGCTGATCTGAGACACAGGTGCTCCTTCACCTGCCTGCTCATATCATACCTAAATTCAGGTAGGTGGAGAACTTCCAGATTTCCTCCATAGTCTTAAAGGTGATGAGGAACTGGGCTTTCTGGGACTGGATACCCACCAACCTGGCTGAGAGGTCCTGAGTAAAGAGAACAGTGAGTCAGTCTGGGATGACAGAAGTGTTCTGTGAACAAGTTCACATATGACAATGTGCTGTGTATGAACTTCTTCTTTTGAGATATAATTGACATATAATACTGTATTAATTTTTAGTGTGCAATATAATGATTTAACATATGTATATATTGTGAAATGATGACCACAGTAAGTTTAGTTAACATCCACCACCTCATATAATTACAGATTCTTTTTTTTTTTTGAGATGAGAACTTTAAAGATCTATTCTCTCAGTAACTTTCAAATATTCAATATAGTATTGTTAACTACAGTCACCATGCTATCTGCTACATTCCCAGCACTTACTTATCTTATAACTGGAAGCTTATACCTTTTAACCACTTTCACCAATTCTGATGTAGATATTTTACATCACTAGAAAAACAAAAAGGAAATAACCTAAATGTTCATCAATAGGAGACTGGTTAAGATAAATTATGATTCATCCATTCAATGGATACGTTATATATTATAAAATTATAATATTATATTTCCATAAAAAAGTTCTTTGTGAATTGATACAGGCTCCAAATGTACCCTCTGAATGAAACAACAGCAGCAACAAAAGGAAGCCAAAGCATAGAACTGTGCACAGAAAATGTTATCTTTTGTGTTTAAAAAAAAAAAGTATGTGTTAGAGGCTGAAGAATGCATCACAGAAGGCACTTTGGAAGTAAATTCAATAGTGAATCACTGTTTAATAATTATTTTTATGAAACCAGCAAACAGAAAAACTAAAACATACAAAAATAAAAAGTATCCATAATCCCTCCTCCTAGAGATCATCAATGTTAACAACTTTGTCTATGAACTTTGAACCTTTTATCCCAAATGTGAGTTTCTACATAACTATTTCTATATGAATAGAATCACATTACTAAGTTGTTTTGTAATAGTTTATCACTAAACAATGTTTTATGAACCATTTCCCAAGTCATTAAATAATCTACATTATTTTTAATGGTTATATATGCCATTGTCACATTAAGATAATTAATTCTTAAAGATTTATTAGGATTAGACATTTGAGTTGTTTTAATTTTTTAACATTCTAAACAATACTGTGATAAACATCCCAATCTAAATCTTTGCATGCATCCTTGATTGTTCTGACACAGGTAATTCCAAGAAGCTCTATACAGTCAACAAAAACAAGACCAGGAGCTGACTGTGGCTCAGATCATGAACTCCTTATTGCCAAATTCAGACTTAAATTGAAGAAAGTAGGGAAAACCACTAGATCATTCAGATATGACTTAAATCAAATCCCTTATGATTATACAGTGGAAGTGAGAAATAGATTTAAGGGACTAGATCTGATAGATAGAGTGCCTGATGAACTATTGATGGAGGTTCGTGACACTGTACAGGAGACAGGGATCAAGACCACCCCCATGGAAAAGAAATGCAAAAATGCAAAATGGCTGTCTGAGGAGGCCTTACAAATAGCTGTGAAAAGAAGAGAAGTGAAAAGCAAAGGAGAAAAGGAAAGATATAAGCATCTGAATGCAGAGTTCCAAAGAATAGCAAGAAGAGATAAGAAAGCCTTCCTCTGCGATCAATGCAAAGAAATAGAGGAAACAACGGAATGGGAAAGACTAGAGATCTCTTCAAGAAAATTAGAGATACCAAGGGAACATTTCATGCAAAGATGGGCTCGATAAAAGACAGAAATGGTATGGACCTAACAGAAGCAGAAGATATTAAGAAGAGGTGGCAAGAATACACAGAACAACTATACAAAAAAGATCTTCATGACTCAGATAATCATGATGGTGTGATCACTCACCTAGAGCCAGACATCCTGGAATGTGAAGTTAGTGGGCCATCAGTACGAACAAAGCTAGTGCAGGTGATGGAATTCCAGTTGAGCTATTTCAAATCCTGAAAGATGACGCTGTGAAAGTGCCACACTCAAAATGCCAGCAAATTTGGAAAACTCAGCAGTGGCCACAGGACTGGAAAAGGTCAGTCTTCATTCCAATCCCAAAGAAAGGCAATGCAAAAGAATGCTCAAACTACCGCACAATTGCACCCATCTCACATGCTAGTAAAGTAATGCTAAAAATTCTCCAAGCCAGGCTTCAGCAATACATGAACCGTGAACTCCCTGATGTTCAAGCTGGTTTTAGAAAAGGCAGAGGAACGAGAGATCAAATGGCCAACATCCGCTGGATCATGGAAAAAGCAAGAGAGTTCCAGAAAAACATCTATTTCTGCTTTATTGAGTATGCCAAAGCCTTTGACTGTGTGGATCACAATAAACTGTGGAAAATTCTGAAAGAGATGGGAATACCAGACCACCTGACCTGCCTCTTGAGAAACCTATATGCAGGTCAGGAAGCAACAGTTAGAACTGGACATGGAACAACAGGCTGGTTCCAAATAGGAAAAGGAATATGTCAAGGCTGTATATTGTCACCCACCCTGCTTATTTAACTTATATGCAGAGTACATCATGAGAAATGCTGGGCTGGAAGAAGCACAAGCTGGAATCAAGATTGCCGGGAGAAATATCAATAACCTCAGATATGCAGATGACACCACCCTTATGGCAGAAAGTGAAGAGGAACTAAAAAGCCTCTTGATGAAAGTGAAAGAGGAGAGTGAAAAAGTTGGCTTCAAGCTCAACATTCAGAAAATGAAGATCATGGCATCCGGTCCCATCACTTCATGGGAAATAGATGGGCAAACAGTGGAAACAGTGTCAGACTATTTTTGGTGGGCTCCAAAATCACTGCAGGTGGTGACTGCAGCCATGAAATTAAAAGACGCTTACTCCTTGGAAGAAAAGTTATGACCAACCTAGATAGCATATTCAAAAGCAGAGACATTACTTTGCTAACAAAGGTCCGTCTAGTCAAGGCTATGGTTTTTCCAGTGGTCATGTATGGATGTGAGAGTTGGACTGGGAAGAAAGCTGAGCACCGAAGAATTGATGCTTTTGAACTGTGGTGTTGGAGAAGACTCTTGACAGTCCCCTGGACTGCATGGAGATCCAACTAGTCCATTCTAAAGGAGATCAGCCCTGGGATTTCTTTGGAAGGAATGATGCTAAAGCTGAAACTCCAGTACTTTGGCCACCTCATGCGAAGAGTTGACTCATTGGAAAAGACTCTGATGCTGGGAGGGATTGGGGGCAGGAGGAGAAGGGGACAACAGAGGATGAGATGGCTGGATGGCATCACTGACTCGATGGACATGAATCTGAGTGAACTCCGGGAGTTGGTAATGGACAGGGAGGCCTGGAGTGCTGCAGTCCATGGGGTCGCAAAGAGTCAGACACGACTGAGCGACTGAACTGAACTGAATTCCAAGAAATGTAATTGGGAATACACGTTTTCAATCCTAAAATACAGGAGCCAAGCTACCCTCCAAAAGGCTATATAATTTACACACAAGCAGAGCAAGAAGAGACCTGCAACACTTACCCCCTCTTTTTAAAATACCTGAATAAAAAGGTCTGAATCACTGCCCAGACTTGGTTTTCCCCTAAAACATTTCTCTTCTGTTTGTCCAAGCTTCTGGACTTGACTATAACAAATTATGATCAGAAAGTCCCTCTCCCTCCAGACCAGGTCCTACCATCAAAGATCAACCCCTGAAATCCTATCCTGAGAGGTTGATTTCATCAACCCCTGAAATCCAACCTTGGAGAAAGAAGAGGACAGAAGGATCAAAGAAAAAGCCCCTACATCAGCAAAGTCAACTTTGAGATTCTCCCATCCCAGGCCCCAAGAGGCCTCGGGTCCTTGGGAGATGTGGATCCTGGTAGTCAGGGAAGAGGTAAAAATTGGTTTACAACAAATTTACTACACACCAGGCACTTCAGCAACAGTTTGATGAGCAATGCTTCATTTAACTTTCATAATAACACTATGAAAAGAGGAGTTAACCCATTCCAAATACACTTTTATCACATTTAACCATTTCTGAAATAAAAGAAGAGGAAGCATGACATCATAAATAATTGTCATCACTTATTTTCCTTCTCAAAATAATAAATTTATAATCAAATGGCATATCAGATTTAATAGGAAATGGTATTATCCCTGTTTTATACGCAAGGATGCCAGAGCACAGGCAGGGGAAGTCAAAGGGGCCATGACACCCAAACTGGATCTCAGTTCTTGCCAAACCCAGTTCTTGCCCATGTCCAAAGTGACTCTAATTAAAAGAAACTCAACGGTGCTAGTTAGTAGCTAATCCCTCCAAGTTCCTGAATTCTGGAGATTTAAAAATAAAACCACTCTGCAATTTATAACATATCTGCTATTTCTGGAGCACATCCTACCACCCAAGCACAACACCAAGCTCTCTGTAGATACTGTCTCATTTACTTCTCCCAACAAACCAAACACTATCTTTTTTATTATAAGGCTGATTAAGAGAGTATGTTCCTCTTTTAAATTTGTATCAAATTCATACAGAGATGGTAAAATAACTAGAACATGCTAGTTTAATATGTAAAGCAGTGTTCTCTTTCCCCTATCTCTTTTAACAACTTGCAACAACTTTTAACTATTTCTGACTTTAATTCTCCTAGCAAGTATGACACCACCCTTATGGCAGAAAATGAAAAAGAACTAAAGAGCCTCTTGATGAAAGTGAAAAAGGAGAGTGAAAAAGTTGGTTTAAAGCTCAACATTCAGAAAATGAAGATCATGGCATCCCGTCCCATCACTTCATGGCAAATAGATGGGGAAACAGTGGAAACAGTGGCTGACTTTATTTTTCTGGGCTCCAAAATCACTGCAGATGGTGACTGCAGCCATGAAATTAAAAGATACTTACTCCTTGGAAGAAAAGTTATGACCAACCTAGACAGCATATTAGAAAGCAGCAACATTACTTTGTCAACAAAGGTCCACCTAGTCAAGGCTATGGTTTTTCCAGTGGTCGTGTATGGATGTGAGAGTTGGACTATAAAGAAAGCTGAGCTCAGAAGAATTGGTGCTTTTGAACTGTGGTGTTGGAGAAGACTCTTGAGAGTCCCTTGGACTGCATGGAGATCTAACCTGTCCATCCTAAAGATCAGTCCTGGGTGTTCATTGGAAGGACTGATGTTGAAGCTGAAACTCCAATACTTTGGCCACCTGATGCGAAGAGCTGACTCATTGGAAAAGACCCTGATGCTGGGAAAGATTGAGGGCAGGAGGAGAAGGGGACGATAAACGTTGAGATGGTTGGATGGCATCACCGACTCAATGGACATGGGTTTGGGTGGACTCTGGGAGTTGGTGATGGACAAGGAGGCCTGGCGTGCTGCAGTTCACGGGGTCACAAAGAGTTGGACACGACTGAGTGACTGAACTGACTGACTGAAGTACCCCCTAAAATATAAATAATTTAATTATACCCTCCTTCCTTGGTCTAGAACTTGAAGATACTATCTACCTACTATGAAAGATGAGAAATTGGTTTATCTTATTATCTTTCCCTCCTCTCATTCTAAATTTTATAGCTATTAATTTTTGATTGGTAACTTTGGTACTTAAAAAAGTACACTTAGAGGTTACCAGTGTCTGAGGAAAGGGGATAGAGGAGAGTTACTGTTTAGTGGATACAATGTTTTAGTTCAGGATGACGAGAAATTCCAGAATGGATAGTGGTGATGGTTGCACAATAATATAAATGCATTTAATATCACTGATGTGTACAGTAAAAATCATTAAAACTGAAAATGTTATGTTATGTATATTTTATCACAATTCTTAAGAGTCAAATTCACAACATTTTTTTAAAAATATACTTTATATTATAATGAGTCCCATTCTACAGAAATATGCAGAAGATCAAAAATTAATAGATTTAAAATGAAGCTTTCTCTGACTCTGACTCCTAACCCATTCCTGCTGAGCAGAGAACCTATACATTATTGTGTATTCAGTTAGAAGTTTTCTTTAGGGACTTTGTTCCTGGTACTGTCCTAGGTGCTGGGGAGAGTGTAGGTAGTGGAAGGACAAAAGATGAGGTTGCACTGCTCCCAGAAGCTCACCTTAAACAACGCACGCACCTCCTGGTCCTCATTCTCCAGCGCCCAGAGCCGCCTCCTGGCTGCTTCCTGCAAGGGGCCATTTACACACCTTCTGGAGCGGCTCTTCACACTGAAGGAGAGTGTCAGATCTTAAAGAGAACAGAGGGAGAAAGATCGGGATGGAAATGTAGTAATAGGGAAGAAAGAATTAGGTAATCCCCAATGATTCCCATATCTACTCCCTAAAGTGATGGTCTCATCAATTAGAGATTGTTAAGTAATTGTTAAGTAATCTTAACAATTCTCTGAGCACATTCTTGAAACTTCTCCCCCCCTCAAAAAAAAAAAAATGCTGAAGCCCAGAATGTTCTAGAATCTCAGGAACTGCTACAGTTGGGTTGGTTATTTCTGTTTGTACAGGGTATATTCCTAGCTGCCTGGCCCTGAGGGAACAGTACCACACAGAACCAGCTAAAACATATATTTCCTCCTGTGGATGATTTGTGAAAGTTTCCAAAGAATATGAAATTTATCCATATTTATGGAAGAGTATTTATATGTCATATTTATGATATGTAATAAATATCATGTACTTTATGCATTATACATTGCTGTTGTTGTGTCTGACTCTTTTGCAACTCCATGGAGTCACACCAGCCTCCTGCAGCCCACCAGGCTCCTCTGTCCATGGCATTTCCCAGGCAAGAGTACTGGAATGGGCTGCCATTTCCTTCTCCAGACAGTCTCCCAACCCAAGGATTGAACCCACATCTCTTGCATTGCAAGCTGATTCTTTACCACTAAGTCACCAGGGAGGCCCATGCATTATACCTATACACATGTATTTCCTCGAACATGCTTCTTTCTGATAATGCATTTATTGTTTGTTAGGATAAATGGTTAATATATTATAGCCTATCTTTAATATCTTCAAAGTGCACATTCATTCAAACCAACACTCTGAACAGAAGCTGTTTTAGGTGCTAGGATACAGTGGGAACAAAATAAACATGGTCCTGCTCTCATGGAGCTTGTATTCTTGGCAAGTAACCAATTCCGTGCACACAATAATTTCAGATGGAGAAAAGGGGTATGAGTAAAAAAAAGTTAATAGGGTAAAGAGACAGAGTGATGGAGCTTTTGGAGAGTGGATAGTGCTGTTGTGAAAGGCCACGCTGAGGAGGTTCATCATTATAACTGCACTTTGCCATGTGTCTTCTTTAGACAATAAGTAGCAATCCCATTAATAATTTTCAAACACAATGAACCATGAAGGCTTCAACTGGATAAGCACAGAGGTTTGTCCTCTAGTCTTAACTTGCCAGGGCTTCTGCAAATTCCTGAACACATTAAAGATAGCCTTTGTCATGTTCACCTGAGCACACAGGCAGCCTGAACTTCTATTTTTAAAAAGGCTTGTCTCTAAAGCAGAAGTTGCAGAAATGCTGTGGCTGCAGGCCAGCTCCAACACAATACCCACTGACCTGACATCGGTGAGAGCTTCAGGTGGATGTTTATTCCACTCCGCTCCTGCCTGGCCTGTGTTCTAATCTCATGCAAGTCCTCCATCTTCAGCAGTTCAGGTCCAATGTTCATCTGGTAGCCTCACTGAACACTGATCTCTGGGAGGAGGTAAAGCCCAGGGGGGAGGAGTCACACAGACTTGGGCTCAAGGTTTGGCTGTGCCTTTGTTAACTGCGCCACCCTGAGCAGTTAATTACCCCTCTACACTTGACTTTTTTCATTAGCTGAAGAGCTTTTACAGTACAATCCCATAGAATTTTTAAGAGGCTTACTAAATGAGATTATGTGCATAAAGCATTCTGTTCAGTGTTGGGTGCATACTAAACATTCAACAAACACATTAAGCATTAGCTATTGTACATCACAAACCCCCATCCCTACCCTAGTACTCCAGCAGTTTCTGCTCACTGCCCTCATCATGTTACACTGTAATTAACCTTGACACTGATTCTGTGATTTCTTTTCACTAAACTTCTTGTCCTTCCAAAGTCTGATCCAAACTCCCCTCCAGAATCTCCTCCAGAAAAGCTCCTGATAAGTGATGGTCCCTTCAAAGTGAATCTCCTTGCCATGCACTTGAGTTCATGGTTATGGAACTCAAAAGACCTGGATTTAAACAAGCAGACTGCTGTTGGATCTCAACCAGTGAGAGCTGATATTGAAAGCAACACCTCTAGGCCAATGTGGGATCCTACAGTGCCCACTGAGGACAAGGGAATAAATCAAGTTCACTCTACTTTTAGTGCAAAGTACATTTTGTCACTTCTTTAATCTTTCTGAAAACTAGTGGTTTAATCATGATAATGTATCTGATTGACTGTCTGTGACTCTTCCTCATGAAGAAGAGGTTGGCAGTTGGAGCTGACTCTCCCCTTCCCACACTATGACCTTCTCGGAAACAGCATTATGGCAGAAAATGCTGAAAGATGGACAAGTTCTGGCTCAGGAGGTTAAGTTACACCTACACGTACCCTTTGTTCACTTGCCTTCATTCACTGATAGGATAAAATGCTGACTCCACTGTGTTCATGAAACAACAGATGGTTGGCGATTCAGCTTTTTCAGAGATGGCCCAAGCTGACAGACAGATAAGCAGATTGACAGAACAGCAAAAAAAAAAATAGAGGGCAAGGTTTTTTCATAGTCAACAAAGAAGTCTGACAGAATTTAAATGGGGAAAAGAGGGAATGTGGCATGACATTATACACTATCCGTTTACATAGTACATATCCTTTGAAACATTCAACTGCAGATATTTTTTCACAAATCTTGATTTCGTATGCTGTAGAGAAGTACATGTTTGGGAGACAACAGAGCATCATGGTTACAAACAAGGACAGGGGATTGAATCCGTTTCTCCTCGTGTATTAACTGTATGGCACTGGGGAACTTACCACACTCTGTGAGTCTCTGTTTGCCACCTTTGAAATGCAGAATGTGGTGCCACCTCCTAGAAGTGAGTATGTGAGGATGAGAAGTAGATGCAGGCATGACTTAGCATGTGCTTGGTACGTGATTTGCCATTAAAAACAGTACCTGTTACTGGATAATAGAAACTGGGTTTTCCCCAGGTTAACCCTGAGAATTTCCAGTACAAGGTTCAGCTCAGGTACCTCTCTCTCTGAGGATGGTTCTCTTTGCCAGTTTCATTAAAGTCTCTTAAGGATAACATTGTGAAAAATATGTATTATGAAAAAGATTTATTCTACTTTAATTTCAAAATCTTTTTTTTCCTTCTGAAAGAATCAGACAGACATCCTTCTGCTCAACCAATCTCATCCCACATACTCAACCATTTATTCCCTTATATATTTAATAACCTCTGTATAAGGTGGTATATAGAAGACAAACAAGACCTCCATGGACTTATTCAATCATTCATGTATTTATTTACCAAACATTTTCTGAGCACCAGTTACATATGTACAAACAACTCTTTTAGGTACTATGTAGAAAACTTAATTATTCAAAAAATTGCACCTGCCCTTCAGCACCTTTAAATCTATTTGGTGATATATACTTTATTTAATACAGCAAATATGTATAGAGCTCCTAATATGTACCAGATTGTGAAAAGCTTTCAGAGTCAGCTGAGATGGCTTAGCTTTAATCACACAGGCAATGAAGAGCAGTGGAATATTTGTGGACAAGTGAATATCACAGTCAAGGTCATGCTTACAAAGATGTATTTAATGGTGATGCCTAGGAAGGATCAGAGGGAGGGAACTTGTAGATGAGACTGTTAAGGGGGTTACTGTAACATTCTACATGAAAAATATTTTTAAATAAGTTTTGTCTTTGGGGTTTAGATACCTGGAATCATGTTCTGTGGCAGGAAACATTTTTCCTTGTTTTCAGACGAGGATATAAATTCACTCGATATGGTTGGATCCTTGGAAGAAGTATCTTTACCTGGAGGAGATCAAATGAAAGATCATTTGTGAGAGTGTAAGTAAGCCATAAGCAAGGGTTACAAGTTTTTGTCAAGCAATCATTCTTTTCTCCAGGCTGGTGGTCCAGAACAATTCTAATTATTATCACTTTTGCCTTAGAATTATTTAGTTCTCAACTAAAGCATGCTATCTCAATGCTACAGCAGCCTGGATATCTCCACTATATTTTAAAAAGGGGAAAAAAAAAAGATTTCCCACCTACAGGTCAGAGTGAGTCCCATGGCTTACATGTTCAATATATGCTGAGCCTATAGGGTCATAATAAATCTGACTACAGCAAGGTGGATAATGGAAATGCTGGAGCAGAGCAATTGAAAGTAACATCCTGAGGGAGGTAACTAGGGCATGGTTGTAATGGCCCTGAAATCTATGACTGGCCCCAAACTATCCTTCTGTCTGTCCACTATACAGACTTCTGTATGGCAGGGGTCCTCTACCTCTAGGATCTAATGCCTACTGATCTGAGGTGGAGTTGATGTAATAATAATAGAAATACAATGCACAGTAAATGTAATATGCTGGAATCATCCTAAAACCATTTCCCACCCCCAGTCACTGGAAAAAACTGTCTTTCACAAAACCAGTCCCTGGTGCCAAAAAGGCTGGGGACCGTTGCTGTATGTGATTTATTTCCTCCTCAGTCTTTGCAGCTGTAAAACTAGAGTGAAAAAGAGAAGATCATAGCACAAACTAAGGCTAAGGAGGAGGCTATTTCGATGGCACAGAGTTGAAAAGAGAAGAAATGTGCAGTTATAAAGCACAAGGCAGTAGATTAAAAAAAAAGAACAGAAGGGAAATTTGAAAGTATTGACATGGAATGTAGGCCTTTTTCATGTATCCTCAAAATACAACAAAAGAACTCAAGTTCTTAACCCATTATTGTTGGTTGCTCTGTTCTTTTGAACATGACACTGCTCAAGGACTCTACCATATTGTAAGCAATACCTGACACTGGAAATAGGGTTTAGGAATCTTGGCTCAGCTACTAATTGTTAGTCAGTCATCTAATCCATCCAACTTCATTTGAAAATGCTGGTGGATCAAAGTCAAGCAGATCTATTAGGTTTGCTTTCTGGACCTGTGCTTCTCTTGAAGCACAGGCAGTCCAAGAGTGATAAAGAATGAAGTAATCACACACCATCCAATCATGGCTGGTTAACCTTGAACCCAAATCCTTATATTACTGCCAGAAGTCTGCCGTCTTCCATGCCTGTTCAGTGGGATTTTGATCCCAAGCTGAGGATCTCCCATTTTTTCATAGCAGGAACAGTTAGCACTTTTTTAGGGTAATGAACAGGGAGAATGAAATGAATTTAGGCTTGAATGTGCTGTAGGTGGGGTCATTAGCTCACAGTTTTTCATGTAGCAATCTTGTTAGTGCTGAAATTAGGCAGCTTACCTGGAAGCTAACAGTAATGAGCTATAGTCTACCAGGATCATTTTGTAGTTCTGCCCCCAGGAACCAAAGTAACTGCAGCAGAAAAAGTTCTGGCTTGAGAATCATGAGAGATGAGTTTGCACAAATCAGATTCTCCCACACACTGGTTAAGTGACACTGGTCAGATATTTCATTTGTCCATTTTTTTCAGATTTCACTTTTCCCGATTATAGATGAAGGCTTGATCTGAGTGCTTTTCAACCCTGTCTGCCTATTTAAGTCACCCAAGTGGCTTTTGAAAAAACTGACTTTTTAAAATATCAGTGCCTAGCCTCATCTCCAAAAATGTTAATTGATGTCCTTCATCATGCTACCCAGTCACACGTACTTTTCTTTTCTCTTGTTTTCTTCTCTTTTTTTATTCCCCCTCTCCCAGGAAGAGCAGTGCTCCACCCCACCGCGAGGTCAGCCCACCCCTCACCCTCTGTGCGCTTTGGAGGGGTGGAGGCTGGGAAGTCCAGTACCCCTAGGCTTGCTCTCGGATGGCTAGAGAAGAGTTTCTGACTCAGGGAGTTTCGTCCTCCACCCATCGTCTCCCCATTGGGTCCACGGAGGCACTTCAAGAGAGGCCAGTTCTCTCTTGGCTGGGGAAGGGCTGAGAGGAGGGGGTTGCTGAGGCAAAGTAAGCGAAACGTCCATGAGGCCTCAGACTCTTCCATTTACCTCACAAGAAGCTGAAATGTCTCACAGAGACTCCGCTCCGCCTCGCCAGACCCTCCATGGTCGCTCAAACTCCCCGGTGCAACCCCGGCGAAGGGAGAATACGAGGGCCAAGTCAGTCCTCACAGCATGCAGTGAGGACAACCACCACGAGGCACGTGCCTCCCTTATTATCTCGACACTCCAAGAGAGCTGCTCAACGAGACGCACCACCTCAGGGGGGACCCCAGGGGCTCACTGGGAACTGGAAGCTTCACCCGCTGAGGAAAAAAACTGGAGCGCTCCAAGGCCACCGCAAGGGCAGGTGGGATATTCACACACACAGAGGCTAGCGAGGCGCAACGCCTCGCGAGACCCCGGGAAAGCGAGGCGAGACTGTCCACGCTGCCTCTAAGCATCCGGCCCCACCAATGCCCTGAGACAGCGGGGCAGGCGACCCAGATGGGACGTGATTCACCCAGTACCTGCCTTACACACACCGCCAACAGACAGGAAGGGGAGATGAGGGGCCCGAGCAAATGAGAAGAGTGGTCCTGTTGCCTTGAACGTCTGTTCCTTGTCAGGTGCTGCTTAAGCCGAGACAGGAAGAGCGCGACGTCACCACATCGATGCAGGTATTTTTCTTAAGTTCCCCAAATGATTCTGATTTGAGTCAGTAAGAACCACATATCTGCATAAGGTTTTCAAACTTTAATGAATCACCTGGGCTATTGATAAACTGCCCTAGTGGCTCAGACAGTAAAGAATCTGCCTACCATGCAGGAGACCCTGTTTCCATCCCTGGGTCAGCAAGATTTTCTGGAGAAAGGAATGACTGCCCACTCTGGTATTCTTGCCTGGAGAATCCTATGGACAGAGGAACCTGTCCGGCTACAGTCCCAAAGGGTCAGATGCGACTGAGCGAGTAACACTAATCAACACTCATTGATAAAATGCAGATTCTGCCTCAGTAGTTGAAAGCTTGAGATTCTGCATTTCTAGTATGCTCCCAGGTAATAATCCTGCAGGTCCTAGAATCACTTTGAGTGGAAGCCTGGTTCCCTACTCTAGGATAGAGTTTGAAAACTGGTATGCCAGAGGCCATGGGCCATAAAAACCCACCAACATTTTTCTTTTCTTTTTTTTCCCTCTACACTGCAATTTTAAGATTTAAATTGCTCTACATCATTTAGTAATCAGGATGTTTTACATAACCCAGATGCTTAGCTTTGCTTTGAAAACTGGAAGAACTATAGTCTGGGGCCCTCATGCTCATCTGGCAACAGTCAGCTGGCACTGAATGGTTGCTGCCACCTCTACGGGGCATTTGTTCTCTGGCCATCATGGTCCCCAGGAATGCCAGCTCACTTATTTACACCTAGTCCTGACAAGCTTTGTCTGTCCATGAGACGAGACAGTTGCCTAAGGACCGTGAGGGTCTGTGGCATGATCCCATCTTGAATAAGGAAGTTCAGGATGGTGACCTCAGTTTGGGGGAGAAGGCAGGGTGCACAGCTCTTAAAGAACATGTGAGGTTTAGAGAAGAAAAATCACAGTTTTGCAGAATGTGATCTGTGGATAATCTGCATCAGAATTATTTAGTTCAGTTAGTTCAGTCGCTCAGTCGTGCCCAACTCTTTGCGACCCCATGAATCGCAGCACGCCAGGCCTCCCTGTCCATCACCAACTCCCGGAGTTGACTCAGGCTCACGTCCATCAAGTCCGTGATGCCATCCAGCCATCTCATCCTGGGTCGTCCCCTTCTCCTCCTGCCCCCAATCTCTCCTAGCATCAGAGTCTTTTCCAATGAATCAACTCTTCGCATGAGGTGTCCAAAGTACTGGAGCTTCAGCTTTAGCATCATTCCTTCCAAAGAAATCCCAGAGTTGATCTCCTTCAGAATGGACTGGTTGGATCTCCTTGCAGTCCAAGGGACCTCAAGAGTCTTCTCCAACACCACAGTACAAACGCATCAATTCTTCGGTGCTCAGCCTTCTTCACAGTCCAATTCTCACATCCATACATGACCACAGGAAAAACCATAGCCTTGACTAGACGGACCTTAGTCGGCAAAGTAATGTCTCTGCTTTTGAATATGCTATACTATCTCTTCCAACAACACAAGAGAAGACTCTACACATGGACATCACCAGATGGTCAACACCAAAATCAGATTGATTATATTCTTTGCAGCCAAAGATGGAGAAGCTCTATACAGTCAACAAAAACAAGACCAGGAGCTGACTGTGGCTCAGATTATGAACTCCTTATTGCCAAATTCAGACTTAAATTGAAGAAAGTAGGGAAAACCACTAGACCATTCAGGTATGACCTAAATCAAATCCCTTATGATTATACAGTGGAAGTGAGAAATAGATTTAAGGGTCTAGATCTGATAGATAGAGTGCCTGATGAACTATGGAATGAGGTTCGTGACATTGTACAGGAGATAGGGATCAAGACCATCCCCATGGAAAAGAAATGCAAAAAAGCAAAATGGCTGTCTGGGAGGCCTTACAAATAGCTGTGAAAAGAAGAGAGGTGAAAAGCAAAGGAGAAAAGGAAAGATATAAGCATTTGAATGCAGAGTTCCAAAGAATAGCAAGAAGAGATAAGAAAGCCTTCTTCAGGGATCAATGCAAAGAAATAGAGGAAAACAACAGAATGGGAAAGACTAGAGATCTCTTCAAGAAAATTAAAGATACCAAGGGAACATTTCATGCAAAGATGGGCTCGATAAAGGACAGAAATGGTCTGAACCTAACAGAATTATTTAGGTGCTTGCTTTTTAAAAGATACCAAAAAAACTTGGAGCAAAATATAGAAGAGTATTTGCATGACTTGGGGTAGCTAGCGATTTTCTAAACAGAGTGGGAAAGGTTGTTGGAATTGTTGTTCAGTTGCTGGACTGTTTGTGACCCCATGGACTGAAGCACGCCACACTTCCCTGACCTACATTATCTCCCGGATATTGCCCAGTTCATGTCCATTTAGTTGGTGATGCTTGCAACCATCTCATCCTCTGTTGCTCCCTTCTTTTCCTGCCCTCATTCCTTCCCAACATCAGGGTCTTTTCCAATGAGTTGGCTCTTTGCATCAGGTGGCCAAAGTATTGGAGCTTCAGCTTCAGCATCAGTCCCTCCAAAGAATATTCAGGGTTTATTTCCTTTAGGATTCAGTGGTTTGATCTCCTTGCGGTCCAAGGGACTCTCGAGTCTTATCCAAAAAAAAGAGTCTTCTCCAGCACCATAGTTCAAAAGCATCAGTTCTTTGGCACTCAGCCTTCTTTATGGTCCAACTCTCACACCCATGACTACCTGAAAAAACATAGCTCTGACTATACGGACCTTTGTCAGCAAAGTGATATCTCTGCTTTTTAATATGCTGTCTAGGTCTATCACAGCTTTACTTCCAAGGAGCAAGTGTCTTTTAATTTCATGGCTGCAGTCACAGTCTGCAGTGATTTGGGGGCCCAAGAAAATAAAATCTGCTACTGTTTCTACTTTTTCCCCATCTATTTGCCACGAAGTGATGGGACTGGATACCATGATCTTAGTTTTCTTGAATGTTAAGTTTTAGGGCCAGCGTTTTCACTCTTGTCTTTCACCTTCAAGAGGCTCTTTAGTTTCTCTTCACATTCTGCCATTAGGGTGGTGTCATCTGCATATCTGAAGTTGTTGTTATTTCTACTGGCAATCTTGATCCCAGGCTGTGCTTCATCCAGCCCAGTATTTCACATGAGGTACTCTGCATAGAAGTTAAATAAGCAAGATGACAATATACAGCCTTGATGTACTCCTTTCCCAATTTTGAACCAGTCCATTGTTCCATGTCCAATTTTAACTATTACTTCTTGACCTGCATACAGGTTTCTCAGGAGGCAGGTCAGGTGGTCTGGTATTCCATCTCTTGAAGAATTTTCCACAGTTCGTCGTGATCCACACAATCAAAGGTTTCAGCATAGTCAGTCAAGCAGAAATAGATGTTTTCCTGGAATTCTCTTGCTTTTTCTATGATTCGACGGATATTGGCAATTTGATCTCTGGTTCCTCTGCCTTTTCTAAATCCAGCGTGTACATCTGGAAGTTCTTGGTTCATGTACCACTGAAGCCTTGCTTGAGGGTTTTTGAGCATTACCTTGCTAGCATGTGAAAGTGAAGTCACTCAGTCGTGCCCAACTCTTATCAACCACATGGACTATACAGTCCATGGAATTCTCCAGGCCAATATACTGGAGTGGGTAGCCATTCCCTTCTCCAGGGGATCTTCCCAACCCAGGGATCAAACCCAGGAATCCCACATTGCAGGAGGATTCTTTACCAGCTGAGCCACCAGGGAAGCCTTGGTAAAATCAGGGAAGCATATGAAATCACATGGGAGGCATGTGAAATCAGAGTAATAGTTGAATATCCTTTGGCATTGCCCTTCTTCATGGTTAGAATGAAAACTGACCTTTTCCAGTCCTGTGGCCATTGCTGAGTTTTTCAAATGTGCTGGCATATTGAGTGCAGCACTTTAACAACATCATCTTTTAGGTTTTCAAATAGCTCAGCTGGAATCAGTTAAAATCATTTAAATACTTTGATCCAGACATACTTGAAACAAACAATCCCTGGACTTTTCATTTCTGAATCAATAAATTACTTTCTGGAAGCTAGTTTTATTTTTATTATTGGTTAGAGAAAATTACCAATGCTCAGTTCAAAAAAACCTGCCAAACTGCTTTCCAAAGTTGCTGTACCTTTTGCATTCCCATCAGCTAAACATGAAAGTTCCTGTTTCTCCACATCCACATCCACACCACTTTAGTATCAGTCTTCTTAATTGTAGTCATTCTAGTAGGTGTGTGGTTTTATCTCATTGTTTTAATTTACACTTTCCTAATAACTAATGAGGGATTCCCAGATGGCACTAGTGGTAAAGAGTCTGCCTACCAGTGCAGGAGATGCAAGAGACTTGGGTTCAGTTCCTGGGTTGGGAAGATTGCCTGGAAAAGAGAATGGCAACCCACTCCAGTATTCTCACCTGCAAAATTCCATGGACAGGGAAGCCTGGTGGAACTAACAGTCCATGGGGTCACAAAGAGTCAGATGTGACTGAACACAGCTAATGATGCTGAACATTTTTCACATGTATGATTTCCATCCCTATATTTTCTGAATGAAACTATCTGACAATTTTTATTGGATTGTTTATTTTCTCATTACTGAGTTATAAGATTTTTTTTTCTATTCTGGATACAAGTATTAGATATGTAATTTACAAATATTATCTCCCAGTCTATGGCTCCCTCTTTATTTTGTTGGTAGATTTATATAAGTGGTAGAAAAGTGGGATTACTGGTAAAGAGATCAGCAGGACAGAAGCGAATGTTTGCATGCACATGAGCTGACAACATACTGGAGAGGTCAGGATGATGGAGCTAAAATTGATAAATACAGTAGGGTCAGGATAAGGAGAACATTTTAAAGAAGTTAGAGGAATTTAGAATGGATATAGCAAGCAATATGGAGCTATGTAACATTCTTGAGCATGGGTATGGCAAAACAGAAGTGGAACTTCCACATGGGAGAGCACTGAAAGGACAGGGAGAGGCAAGAAAGAAAGGCAGGGAGGATAGCTAAAGACTATGACAGTCCGCAGCGTGAGCGTGAGAATGTGGACTGTGATCCTGGCAAATGAGAAGACAGAATACAGTGAACGGCACTGTATTTTAAAGTTAGAAAAGGGAAGGCATCTTGACATTTTAAATATGAGAGATAAAAATGAGGAGAGGCAATAATTACAGAAAATGAATATTTGGAGGGACTAGAGATCATTGAATTCCACTCCTGATTTTACTGTTGAGAAACTAAGGCCCAGACAGAAGTAGTGATTTTACCATAGTCATACAGAGTCTGAGGCCATCCAGATTATGGGTGTAAATCTTGCTGGTTCCACTACATAAACCCAACCTCAGAACGCTGAAGTCTAAGGTCTCCATCTCAGGAGATATTTCAGTCACAGAAACTTGCTGGAAATGAGAATATATTCCCACTTCTCTCTCAGTCTCTTCTTGGTCCCACTTATGCACCACCACTCCCAAATTTAAGAAGAAAACTAAACAGTAAAGATGTCCCTGCATGCTTTTTTTTTTCTCCACCCACATTTTATTTCTTTGACTTGACAAGAATACCACCAGCAGTTTTTATGATGTGAACCCACATTGTCCTTGTTGGGACAAATATCAAATTAGAATTACAGCTATGTTTATCTACATGAATGTATCTTAGATCATAGTTTAGTAGTGTTAGTCATTTAATCATGTCCAACTCTTTGTGACCCTATGGACTGTAGCCCACAAGGCTCCTCTGTACATGGGATTCTCCAGGCAAAAATACTGGAGTGGGTTGCTATTCCCTTTCCCCAAAGGATCTTCCCGACCTGGGGATCAAACCTGAGTCTTCTGCGTTGCAGGCAGATTCTTTACCATCTGAGCCACCAGGGAAGCCCATCTTAGATCACAGTGTTGAATTATTTTTTTTAAAAAAAGGCTGCATAATGATATCACTTTAAATTTAAAAATCTTAACAATAAATTCTTTACAAGGATTCAATTCAGTTCAGTTCAGTCACTCAGTTGTGTCCAACTCTTTGCAACCCCATGGACCGCAGCACACCAGGCCTCCCTGTCCATCACCAACTCCCGGAATTTACCCAAGCTCATGTCCATTGAGTCGGTGATGCCATCCAACCATCTCATCATCTGTTGTCCCCTTCTCCTCCTGCCTTCAATCTTTCCCAGCATCAGGGTCTTTTCAAATGAGTCAGCTCTTCACATCAGGTGGCCAAAGTATTGTAGTTTCAGCCTCAACATCAGTCCTTCCAAGGAACACTCATGAGTATACAGATATGCAGTGAAAGCACAGAACCACTGAATTCATGAATGTGATTAGTTTGGGGGAGGGAGAGTGAGGAATAAGATTGGGAAAAATTATCAGGGGACCCTAACTGTATCTATAATCTTTTATTTTTCTAAAAAGTAAAAGAAAGAAATAAAGAAGTCCTGAAGCTAATAGGACATAAAGTAGAAAGTTTCATATTGTTCCCATATTCTCAATTATCAGTATATTCAAAATGTCTCAAGTTTTTTAAAGCTCAAATGTGAATCATGATTTACTATTGTCAGCATTCATCCCTCCATTTCTTATAATTCTACTGATGATTCATATTTACCAAAAAAGGTTGAAAGGAAAATTACAAACAACAGCAATCAATGTAGGCATATGTATCTCTCCCACATCCTCTGTATAAGGATATAAATCTGCCAGATCTCTTCAAGATAGTATTGAAAGATAAGACGGCAGTGCTAGAAGCTTTTAGGTCAACAAACCTTGACATGACTTACTCTGTGATCTTAACTAAGAAACTGTGGTTTAACAGTGGCAAGAATTTCCAGGGGTCCAGAAGTCAGAAATAATGGCAGTTACCAGAAACCCACCCCCTGCCCATGTCCAGAGTAAGAAGCATCATGGAAACAAACGCTGCAGGCAGAGTCCATGTGTGAGAATACAGCACACCTGGGGGGCATCAAGAACGCGTTTTTCATTTTGTCACTTCACTGCAGACCAGCTGGGCAGCGGTCCAGGGCTTAGTGCTATCAGGCCTTCTTTCCTGCCTCCCTAGTCCCTGAGGACTGTTGGTCCTCACTGTTTACTCCCACCGAAACAGACACAATGGCAGAAGCAGCCGAAGAAAGAGGAGCAGCAACTCCTACTCCAGTGGAGTCAGGCATAGGAGAAGGGATGTTGGAGTGGTCCTTATTAGTTAACAACAAAACAGCCAGGAATTACTGAGCGGCTATCAAAAGTCAGACCCTGCTAAATCCATGAGATGAATTATCTGATTTAATCTTCACAAAAGCTCTGTGTGACACATACTATCATTATATTCATTTTAGAGACAGGAAAACTGAGGTTCAAAGAATATAAGAGACTTGCCACACTCACATACTATTAAGTCACTCTAGCTTGTGTACCTTGTTCCCGTTCCTAGGATAAATAGGGGAACCTAGAAGGGGATGTTTACAACAACTGACCTCAGACCTACAATGCCATAACATCCTCTCCAGGGAAAGGCCCTGACGAGTACAGAAAACTGGGGAGATGGCATGAAAAGCCTCAATAGAAATAAATACCAGGCTGACTATTGGTGAAAAAGTGAATCCAGGCTGCTAACCAATTGAACAGCAAAAATGTGGTGAAATAATAGGTAATTGAATGATAGGGTCATAAGAACTTTAAGATTGTTTTCTTCAGTGTTGGTTTGTTTCTTTCAAGCTGCAGAATTCTTTACATGAAATCTTGGGCTAAACAACAGGATGTCAAACAGAAGCAGGGTGATTCAGGCTGAAGCTGGGGCGTCAGGGACCAGGCAGGAGCAGAGCTCCCTAATTTACCTCCACAGGCTGAGTTTACAACCCCCTCATTTTATAGATGAGCAAAGGGAGACCTAGAGAGAGAGCGTGATATGCCAGAGTCATAGAGATGTGATTAATGTGCCTTGTTTTCTTTACTGTGCTTAATTAACTATGTCAGGTTGTTTTAACTGTATTTCATGTGGACTTAATCCCTACCACAACACTTTATAAGGAAAGCATAATTATATCATAAAATCTGCAAGGGAGAAAACGGAAACACAGAAAGGTTAATAAATAAATTGCTCAAGGCAAATCAAAGAACCAAGACCTTGTCTGGCAAATCCAGACAAGACTTAACCTCAAAGACTGGGTGATTAACTGTGAGGATGCCTAAGAGGAGATAAACCAAATCAGATCTAGAACGTAGGTCCCTGCTTTACAGACCAGTGGTCCTTCATATTCTTGCAGCCCCCATGCAATGTCTGCTCCCATGGGGTACAAGGACAGCAGGATTTAGAGGAAGGGCCTGAAAAGCGTGTACATTTTAGAAATTTGGAGAAGCAAAATGTTTTCTAGCTAAAGGTCATGTGTTTAGTGCCAAGGGCATTATTTGGTGGATTTTTAAGTCTGGGGTACCTTTAGTCTGGGAGCCTCTCCCTGCTGGAGATACCAAGGTGCCTAGGCTAGAACTTCAAGCAGAGGAAGCAGAACATGGCTGCTTCATATTTGCTTTAGGAACCTCTAGTGCCTTCCACCTAATCGAGCCCAGGTCACAAAACTACACGGGGAAGTTGTCTATCAGAGAGTAGAAAACCGAGGCTAGAGGTTCTCCTGGGCTCCCCCTCCAAGGAAACATGGTGGTGCTCCAGGAAGACATGGAATTCTAACAAGTGTTAGGAATAATTTCTTGGTGTAATGCTCATTTGTCTTCCAAGAGAGTCCTCCCACAATCCACACTCTTCCCACAAAGCCACAGCTCATCCTGGTGAATGCCATACATGAGACTATTGGGCCTCACCTTGGTCTGCCTCTGAAAAGAAGCAAGGAGTTTGCATTAGGGTGACCAGTGACCCCAGTCTGCCTGGGACTGTTTTGGTTTTAGCGCTGAATGCATCCTGGGAAAGCCCTGGTCCCAGTGAAACCGGCAGGGTTGGTCACCATATGTCAAGCCTCAGATGACTTGACAATTTCTTAGAGCAACAACTCTGAGTGACCTCAGTTTGACGTACACACACATACACACACCACACACACACACACACACTGTAACAGGTAGGAGGCAGGAAACTGCCTGTTTTCCTCCAGTAACGTTAACCCTGACAAAAATAGGGTTGAGTGACTGAGGCCAAGTTTATGACCACCGCTGGTCCCCAGAGGAACCAACTGCCTGAGCTTTCTTCCTGAACTGGGGCATCTTGGGAAAAAAGGAAGGAAGGGCTTAGTCACACCCTGGGAGTGGCAGCCAAAAGCAGCCTCCTCTCCTCCTCCTAGAGTGAGCTCAAAGCCTCTTTCTTTAGGAAAAGTAGATGCTTCCCAGGTTTCACTCCCTTTTCACAATGTCAGAATGACAAATACTAAGTGAGGAAGAGGAAGGGAGGAGAAGAAGCCAGAAAGTGCAACCATCTCCCCATCTTGAGAAGAGTAGCTCCCCAACCCAGCAGATCCCTAAGCCTTCAGTGGACCCACCACCATATCAGGCATTCTACAGGCCGGGGTCCCCCTTCCCCCCAGGAAACTCACCTGGACCCCAGGACAGACTTGGCTCCCCAGGGATGCAGAAGCAGCCACCCATGTGTGCACCATCCTCCCCAGGCCGAGGCCCCTGGGAATACCAGCCAGAGGAGCACTGGGAGGAGACAGCCTCCCAGCGGTGTCCCTCCTCCCGCCTCCTCCCTGGCACACGAGGGACCAAGTCCCGCTCAAAGCACAATGCAGCCTTTGATATCCTGGCTGCGGCAGCAGGCCCGGGGAGGATGGGAGGGGCTGCCCAGCCCTCAGGACCCATAGTCCTTGCACTGTCGGGCCTCTGACTGGGGAGCAGAGCTCCTCCCTGCCTCTCTGCAGACTGCTTCATGCCTATCAGGCTGTGGCACATTCCACACATTCTAGGATTGAGATACACAGTTTGGTTCTTGTGCGGGTGGACGGTGTGGGGGAGTGGCACAGGAGGAGGAGGCAGAGAGCATCTCAGGAATCAAGGCTGCTTCTGTTCTTTCTCCCTCCGTGACTGGCTTGGCCCACACTGATTCTCCTGCTGCTGGGAAAGTGCTCCCCACCCAGTCTCTCTCTACAAACACCCCGCCTTAGCTATTTGGGTGAAGTTGGAGCTGTGGGTACAGCATTTCACCTCACCCCCAGCCCTGGCTGCCAAAATCAGAAGGTCAGAAGGAATCCAAGAAATCACCTGAAGTAGCCCAACATCTTACAGGTGAGAGGTCGGAGGACCAAGTATGTTAAGGCTACAAATATGCACATAAAGTGGGTCACACCAGACCAAACTCTTTTCCATCTTGTTTAAGGAGCAGTCAGTCCTAAAGGAAATCAACCTAAATATTCATTGGAAGGATTGGGGCTGAAGCGCCAACACTTTGGCTACCTGATGCGAAGAGCCAACTCATTGTAAAAGACCCTGACACTGGGAAAGATTGAGGGAAGAAGAAGGCGGCTTACAGAGGATGAGATGATTGGATGGCATCATCAACTCGATGGACATGAGTTTGAGCAAGCTCCCAGAGATGGTGAAGGACAGGGAAACCTGGCATGCTGCAGTCCATGGCATCACAAAGAGCTGGACACAACTTGGCAACAATAAGGAGCAGAGCAGTAGGATGCAGTTGAGGCAGTATGGCTGAATTTCAGAAAACCTCCCATAGCATCTCCTACGGGAGATGGAGAAAATATGGCCATATGCCAGTAACATTAGACAGAGGCATGACTGATCCAGCAACCAAGCTAAAGGATCATAAGTTACTTATTGTTTCCTTAATGCCTACAGCAAAGGTCACTCCTGAGTGGTCCAAAGAGTGAGGAGGTGTGGCCTAGAGAAAGCAAGTAGTCCCGCTGTGCAGGCTACTTGGAGGTTGAGCTGGCAGCCAGTCACCCGACCACTTCAAGGAGGGAGGTGGCCTGGTCAATTTTATATTCTGGGAGGATCACTGGGAATACAACATGAAGGAGCACCTGGGCATCAGTCTCACTGGAGTGATCAGGGGTGTCCATCACACACCCCAGCTCAGTCCCAGGTGACGGGTTCTCTACCATGTCTCCAAAGTCTGGCTTCAGTTTCGCTGCTAACCCATCTTGATTCCCAGTGACTGAATGTTCACTACAGGTTAGACACTCATCATACATTACTTCATTTAAGTCCCATAACAGCCTCATAATATTAGCATTATCATCTTTATTTTGTAAGTGAGGAAGCTAACGCATGTATAAGTTGCCAAAGGCCCCACCATTTATGAATGTCAGATTCAGGGCTTGAGCCAGATCTAGTTGATTCCACAGTCGAGGAGCTTTACTGTTCAGGGTCTTTCCATGACTACAGTGAGGAAGGATTTGGAGATCTGATGCTGAGCCCTCTGGAGCTTAGCTGACCACTTGCAGAGGGCCCAGGAGAGGACGCCTGGGGTGGGGCCAGGAATGCAGGGACACAGGGTTTCTCTGATCACAGAACTACCATGGAAGATGTTTTCTCTGCACAGATCAGTTTCAAGTATCCACTTCCCATAATGTGTCTCGTATCTTTTCCCCTCACCGGAGCACAGTATTTTACATATGAATTCGGATGTTTTCTTGGGCCTAAGATAAAAGGGCAAGGATTTTTTTTAACAAAGCAACCACTCAGAACTTTGGGAGGTACGTGAGAACTGGTAAAGAGAAACCGTGGTATAATTTGCAAATGATGTCAAATGCTCAGACTTAGCATTTCTCCTTGACTTGGCTGAACACCATTTCTATACAGGTGCAATAATGGAGGTCAGAAATTATAAATGATCAAGACCAACCAATGAAAGGATCCCCAGGCCAGCTCAGAGAGGACAGCCTCAGGCAGTTGATTGAGGCACACATTTTGGCAAATCTGAACTAAATGGTCCATTTTGGAAAAAGTCATTGCTTCTATTGAGATACAAGAAAGCAGTGTTCTGCTTATTGGAAGCTCAGATGAATTAGCCAGAACAAAGAGCTTTCCATACAGAGAGCAGCAGGTACAAAGGCCCTGAGGCTGGAACTTGCCTAGAAAGCTAAAGGAAAAGCGTGTGTGGTTAGAACTCAAGGTATCTTGAGGCAGGGCAAGGTGTAGAGATGAGGTCACTGAAGGCCGATTGTATAGGACTTTGAAGGCCGTCTAAAGACTTCAGCTTTTACATTGACAGAGATAGGAGCCAAGAGAGGACACTAAATAGAGGTGTCACATGACTGACTTATGGTTATAAAGTGTCCCTCTGGCTGCTCCTTGGAAAATAGGCTGTAGCTAGAATTCCAACTTTGCAACAATTGTAACATCCAGAAGAGAGATGATGATAGCTTGAACCAGGGTAATAGTAATGGACATTTTTGAATGAAGACTGTATTAGTCAAAGTTCTCTAAGAGAAGCAAATCCACTAGGATATGGATGTGTGTGTGTGTGTGTGTGTGTGTGTGTGTGTGTGTGTGTGTGTGTGTGTGTGTGTGTGTGTGTGTGTGTAAGGAAGATGGTACTATCCAGTCCAAGGACAAGCCATTGCTAGGCTTCAGGCAATGAAGAACATGGCACAATGTTCCTCTGGTATGTGACCAGACATTCTGATTTATTATGAAAACCAGACACTCAGATTTTCAGGTATAGTTTCCAAATTTTTAAATGTTCACAAACTGATTCAGAACATTTTCCAAATCACTGTATGGGCCAGTACTTCAGGGCAGATAAATGTGCCTGTTAGGTCACATCCAGCCTGAGACCAGCCAGTTTGCTGCATCAGATGAAAAATTGAATTTTTCTCTTATAAAATTTACAATCTATTTGGGTAATAAGATATGTACTTGGATACTAAAATTCACTGGAAGAACTGAAAGATCATCTTATAGGTAGAATTGTGGCCCCCAAAAGTGATATATTGAAACCTTAGCCCCCAGTACACGAGAATGTGACTTTATTTGGAAATATGATTGTTGTAGATGAGATTATTTAGGTTCAGATAAGTTCATACTGGAGTACGATAGGCCCCTAATCCAATATGACTGGTTACCTTCTTTAAAAAACAAACAAACAAACAAAAATACCCTGTGAAGCGATACACAGAAGGTATCAATGAACAGAGAAATTAGCATTCTGCAGCTGCAGGCCAGGGGACACCAAGGATTGTCAGAAATCACCAGAAGCTAGGAAGAGGCAAGGAAGGATTCTCCCTGCAGGTTGCAGAGGGAACATGGCCAAGCAAATGCCTTGATTTGGGGCCTCTAGCCTCCAGAATTATGAGACATTAAGTTTTTGTTGTTTTAAGCCGCTCAGTTTGTGGTACTTTGTGAGGGCAGCCCAAGGAAGCAAAAGCAGACTACGTGAGAGATAAGAACAACAGGCCACTTATTCAATCACATTATTCAGTGGACAACAAGTTATAGAGCATCCCACTAATCTAGGCTGTGATCTAAGTTGTAAGGACACAGTAGTGAATAAAACAGACAGACGACTCTCCCTTGTGTAGCATACATTCTAATAAGGGAAGAAAGACAAGAAACAGAATAAATAAGTAATTTATGCAGTGTGTTGGACAGTGGAAAGTGTTACAGAAAAAGAAATGGAACCATCATAGTAGAGGGGCTGCAGTTTTCAAAAGGGTGGAGAAAGAAATGGTCACTAAATGGCTGAGTCCATTCTCTATTCACCTGAAACTATCACAACATTGTTTATTAATTGGCTATACCCCAATACAAAATAAAATGTTTAAAAAAATACAGTTAAAATAAAGAAGTGGTCACTGAGAAGGTGACAGCTGAGTGACCTGGGGGATGGAGGGGATCATGGGCATCCAGGAGAAGAGCCTGCCAGGAAAAGGGAAGTGCTGGTGCAAAGGCCCTGAGGCAAGAGAGTACCCAGCATGCTAGAGGAACCAGGGAGAGTGTAACTTGAGCAGAGTAACAATGAGGGGAGAAGCAGAGGGTACCTCCAAAGAAGTAATCAAATACAGTTTAAAGAAGGAGCTATTTACAAAAGTGTGAACAGAGTTAGAGAAAACCAGCAAGGATGGTGAGGTACTGCAGGGCTAGGAAGATGAAGAAGCCATTAACATCCTGAAGGGAAGCCTGAAAGGACAAAAGGAAAGAGTGGCTGTTGGAACCTAGCAAGAGCTGGCTGCAGGCCAAGGTTGATGACAGGCCCTGTGTTATTAATAGTGGAACACAGCTGTGGCCTAGCCAAGGCCATGTGCACACATGGGCCAGAGGAATAATACTCCATCCTCCCACCTCCCAACTTCCATTGACTGAACACAGCTGGAAGCCAAAGTGTGAGAGAGCTGAGTTGAGGTCACCTGTAGAGGCCAGCCTCCAAGGGGCCCAGAGCAGTGGAGAAACGGGTGGAGAGAGGATTCCAGAGGATAACTGAAGATTATCCAATACAGGGGGAGCGGTAACGTCATCCTGAGAATGCAGGCCTTACTGGACCACTTTAAGGAGGTTGGCTTTCACTCTGCGTGAAATGGCAGCCATTGCAGAGTTTTGAGCAGAGGAGTGACTTGATCTGAAAGAAGCAGAGGAGCTATCACAGGCTACTGCAAAAATCCAAGCAAGAAGAGAGGGCGGCTTGGATCAAGGAGGTAGCAGTGAAGGTAGTGAGTGTGGCAAGATTCCAGCTTATTTTGAAGGTAGAGGCAGAATTACCTGTGGATGAGATGCAGGCTGTGAGAGAAAGAAGGGTAAATCATGGCTCCCTGTGTTTGGGCCTGAGCTCCTGCAAGAAGCAGGGTAGCCATGACCCGAGATGGGGTCCTGCAGGGGAAGTAACCTTGGCTGAGTGGGTGGGTGGACAGGGTGAGAATGAAAAGTCTGTTCTCCATCTGCCTGAGGACCTTGAACAGGCAGGAGGATACACAAGTCTGGAGTTCAAGGTAAAGGCCTCTACTGGAATCAATCATCAGTATACAGAGATATACTAGAGACATGAGGAGAAAGTTAGCATATCCCATTGATTAAAGCAAAGAAAGCTTCATGGAGGAAGCGGTGTGACTGAGGGCCTTGAAGGATTGAATTTTGACAGACAGACCTAAATGGGAAGAGAATCCCAGACTGAGGAAAAGCCGTTGGCAAAGGTGCTAGGATTGTCATTGAGGACAAGTTTAGGAAACAGTCATTCCATTTGAGTGAGCCAGACTGATGCAGGGAGCCAAGTGTAAGCCTCTTAACTTCTGATTCTTTCATCACGTATCTATTTATTCATTGAACATTACTGGTCACCTACTTTAACAGCTATTTTTGTCATGGACATTAATAATAATAAATGCTTACTGAACTCTTATGCTCATGTGAAAAGTCCCCATTTAATCTTCACCCCCTACTTAAAGATCAGCAAACTAGGTCTGGGTGAGTCACCCCAGCTCACCACTGACAGAGCACAGCAGAGTCAGGGCTTGAGCCCAGGAAGGTGACTTCAGAGCCCTGGTCCTCACCACTCTGGTTAGTGCCCGAAGTTTTGCCAGGAGGACCGATCCCTGTCTGTGCCATGTAGCCAGGAGGCTGTCAGAGGTGTAGATAGGCCACCACACCATGGGCAATGTGATGCCCAGACTTCCCTCTGCATGGGGTGAAAGCAAGTCCTTGCCAGGGGTCAGCTGAGCAACTGGCCCAGCAGCTCAGGGAAGACGACTGGCTGCTGATCTGCTGACCAGGGCAGAGGTCACCACACTGCCAGCTCTGACCTCACCCAGGACTGCTGACTGCTCTTTCCAAAACATCAGTTTCCTATTTCTTGGCTCCCACAGCCAACCCGGAGTCAAGGGCAGGCAACCGATGCCTCACCCTGGGAGGACAGCAGTGAAAAGTGTCCTTACAGTAACATGTCCACTCTCCAACCCCAGTTAAAGGTAAAGAAACTGAGTCCCATAGAAACTGAGTCATTTGGTCAATACTTTTAGGCAATTTTCTGGCAAAGTCTGTATCAGAACTCAAACTTCAGGACTCTCAGTTCAGCATGCTTCCACAGAATGGGACAGATTGATTGGTCCATGTTTCAAAATTAGGTTCCCTAGTGAGCAGGCTAGGATAGGATGGTGTGTGTGTGTGTGTGTGTGTGTGTGTGTGTGTGTGTGTGCAGTTGGGCTGTGCATGCCAAGTACAAGCCCTAGGGCTGACACTCCCCACCACTCCCAAGGAAAAGAATTTCTCCTCAGTCCAGTTTAAGAAAAATTCAGGTTTTCAGGGAATGGGAGAGGAAGGAGGAGCCCCTCCATTCAGTGAGTCCATCTCAGATGTCTGTCTTGGGTGTCCAAGTACCCACAGCCTATGCAGGTGCATGGCTGGAAATAGTGAGAAATGGAAGGAACCTGAATGCCTGTCAGTATGGAAGTGGTTGAATAATGACGTGCATCTAGTCAGCAGTGCATCTAGTCAGCAGTGAAAAAGCACGAAGCAGGTCTAGATGGAGGGTCAAGGGAAGACCTCTAAGATATTATGAAGCAAAAACTAAAGAAACTTGTATATAGTACATATGGTGTGGACCCATTTATGTACTGAAGCATACTGTATATGATTGAATGTATAAAGAGGTCACAGCAGCTTGATGATGACAATTTGTTCATTTATTCCACAGATGCTCACAGAGGGCCCCCGCTGTGCCTCCGGCCCTAGGCTGGATGAGAGGATCAGCAGAGAGCAGGACAGACAACATCCCTGCCTCCCATAGCCAGGTGAAGAGGTGGGAGTAGGGGAAAAGGGACATGACGTCTTTTTATTTATGTACTTCTGTGTTCAGGCAAGTTTTCCAGCTAGAATGTTTCATGGTCATAATAAACACAGAACGTAGGAACAAAGAGAGGCAGAAAAAGAAGAGAAGGAGGAGGGGAGGTGCGTAGGTAAAGACAGTATGTCAGGGGAGGTCGTAAGAGGGTGACTCTCAAGCTGTTGACACTGTGGCTCTGACTTGAGGAAGGGTCTCTCATACTGAGCACCTCAGAAGGACAATATCAATTGGAGAATGCCAGACACAATGTCCACAGCATCTTTGAAGTAAGAGGGCATATTCCAGTAACAAAGTCCTGTAACTCCCCACAGTTTCTTGCTGACCTTCAGAGAGCACTGCCTGTAGCTGGTTAGAGCCCCAAGAAGAGGTAACTTTTTAATCCGAGGATCATCTTCTGGGGCTGATGCCATGAAAATATTAATAGCTACACTGTCTTCTGGGAATGCAGTCTTGCAGACATGGCCTCCCTCCTCCCGCCTCCTCATGCTTCCACCTGACCAGCGACCTATTTAGAGGGCCCTCCCTGGTGCTGGGACCCATGACTAACGGCAGAGGAAGCAGAGCAAGCCTCTTCTTTTCTTGAAGGTGCCACATCTCTACTCAGTTTACCTGAGAGCAGATCGCACAGTCCGTTACATGGGTACCCAGAGGGGCATGCCCCTCCCACCCGAGCAACCCCAGTCCTGGGCTTGACTCCTCTGAGCAGAAGAGCAGGGAAACAAGCTATTGGCCAATAAGGTAACAGAAATTTCACCACCACTCTGCATTGCAATGATCAACTTGGATTTGTGGTTAGACAACCTAAGTTTGAATCCTGGCTCTTGCCATTTTCAAGCTGTATATACTCTCTGGCATATTTCTTCCTTTGTAAATGACAACAACAACAATAGTTATTATTATTATATATAATAGTAATAATAATTAAATGGAGGTAACAAAAATGTTCTCCCTCACAAAGTAGCTGTGAGGATATAGAAAAGTGTTTATAGGTGTTTGTTTTTCACTTATGCAAATCGTGTGTGTGTGTGTGTGTGCACACACACATACACGCACATGCACACTTCCACACACACAATCACAGTCCTGTTAGTCCTGGGCATTTTCTCCATACATCTGGAGCTGGTAAGATTCTGAGAAGAAAGGGGCATCCTAAGTGAGCAGAATGTGCCTGGCAGCTGTGACAGAGACAAAATTTCAGTTCCAAGTAAAACCAGATCTGCCTCTCTTCAGAGATAATCAGAAAGATTCCTTTCTGTTACTTCAGGCAAAGGCATCCAGCTTAGGCCACCCTAGCTGCATTTCAGTCCTTACCTCTCCATTGGCTAACATTTTCAACAGAAAGGAATTTTACAAGCTGTTTACTTAAGAAAGAAAGCAAAATCTCATGCTCAACTACTTTCATCATTATATTTGGCTTTGTGATCTCAAGCACAAAGAAATGTGTCTGTCTCTCTCCTTCTTTCTCTCTCTTTTCTGGTGTTTTCACCGATAAATTTCATCCGGTGACAGTTAGTCAGCCATGTCCCCTTCAGTGCTTTCCCCTCTTCCTTATATAATGTAGCCTTGAGTCCCCACACCACTTAGGTCTTGCTCCTGTGAAGACTTTGCCCAAGTTCCTCTGGAAGTAGGGTACCCAGATCTCCATCCAATGTCCAGTATGGCTTCGTAATCCATATATGACTCTGAGGCATTGTTCCCTCCTTTGTTTCACTTACTGTATTTGTATTAATGAATCTCAAGTTTATGTTATCTTACTGAGTCAGGATACAGCTCATATTCTATCCACTTGGAAAGAGTTATCAAAATTCAGATGCCCAGATCTTGCCCAGAATCTCAAGTTTATGTTATCTTACTGAGTCAGGATACAGCTCATATTCTATTCACTTGGAAAGAGTTATCAAAATTCAGATGCCCAGATCATTGTCTCTGGACACAGAGTGATTGTAGGTCTCCTTTTAGGTCCATTCCAAATGATTCTACTGTGCATCGAGATTTTGGTAAACAATACCCCAGTGGTTTCTTTCACAGGAATGAGGGGCAGGCAGGTGTGTTTTTCAGGGGTGTACATACCCATCTCTCCTTTCTTATCTTCTGATCCATGCCAAAGTTAATTAAAAGCCTTGACCAATCCTGAACCCCCCTCCCACCTCCAGCAAAACCAATACAATACTGTAAAGTAAAAAAAAATTAATTTTTAAAAAAAGCCTTGACCATACGAGGGCAGCGCAGGCAGGGGCGACACACTTTGAGGGGGAAAAGACTCTTGAGAGTGTCCCTTTTATTCCTCAAGCTCCACAGATAACCAAATAACTACTTACAGGAGTACAGGAGTTCCCTCCTGACAAACTACTCCATCTCATTATATCCTCACACCATCTGTGACACGGGGGTTGGGCCTGCCATTTTGTCAGTGATATAAATGACTTCTCCAGGGTCTTACTATTAGTAATTGGCAGAGATGGACTTTCCCAAACGTTCCAGCCAGCGCCAGCACACAGAGTAGCTTTCACCACTTGAGACCTCCAGGAAGACATGAACCAGACGTAACATACAGAGCCCCAACCTCCAACCCCTTCCTCAAGCAACACCTGTCTTATAGTAAAAGATTAGAACTTCTTTAACCTACACAGAACCACATATGTACCGGGGTTGAACAAACAAGTAAAACAAGTTTATCGTATGTGCATTATAACTTAAAAGGTTTCAACCATATGTGAGCACCCAGGGAAAGTAGGAAAGAAAAACCATTTAAATAAGGTGGCCAGGGCTTCACACAGACTTTAACACAGATGTGAATTATCTGGTGTGGTAGACAGAGCAGTGGCCCCCAAAGATGCACTAACCCCCAAAACCTGTGAGTATGTTTCCTTTCCTGGTTAAAGAGACTTTGCTGATATGATTTAACTTATGGAATTTGAGAATGGGAGGTTGTTTGGATTGTCCAAGTGTAATCACACGGTTCCTTACAAGTGGAAGGGGTCAGAGTCAGAAGAAGATTTGATGGCAGAACTAGAAGCGAAAGTCAGAATCAGAGAAAGCCATCTGAAGATGCTATTATGACCCTGGTTTTAGATGAAAAAAAGGGACCATAAGCTAAGGAATGTGGGAACCCTCTTAAAGCTGAAAAAAGCAAGGAATGGATTCTCCCCTAAAACATAAAAATGAACACAGCTCAACCAACATCGTGATTTTACTTAGCCCAGTAAGACCCACTTCAGACTTCTGACATCAGAACTTTAAGATGGGAAAATTTTGTTGTTTCAAGCCAGTAAGTTTGCAATTTGTTCAGCAGCCCTAGGAAAGGAATACACCTGGGAACTGGTCAAATGCAGATCCTTATCCCACATCTAGGAAGGAGTGGGAAACTCTATTGAGAGCATGGTGTGGTACCTATGCTGGTTTTTGGACCACACTTTGAATAGCAAGGCCATAGGCAAATGCCATAGAGCTGTTCCTCCAACGACTGGAGGCCTCCCCTTGGCAGAGGATGGAAGCATTGACCCCACAGACCCCTGAGTTCCTTTCCTCTGAAAATGGTGCAGGTACCTTGTCATTCTTGTTAATTAACGTCACCTGTTCTAAGAGCTACCCCCTTCCGTCCTCTGTTTCTGCCCCCACCCCCTTACGTGTGCCTCACAGACTGTAAGCATAAATCGGGGTGTTTTGCCTCTTGTCCCCCTCTGTATCTTGCCGCCTCACCCTCACTGTGCAGCACAGCGCCTGGCACAGAACAGGCTCTCCCATGTGAACAAATGAATGAGCTACAGAATTAGTGACTCACTTCCTTTTCAGATAAAGGCCAGAGTCTCTCACATCTTGTTCTGTACAACTGAAATTTTTTTAAGCTACAGAATCCAAAAGTTTACATTGATCCAAGGAGCTCTGTCTTCTTAGACTGGAATCTGTGTTTCAAGCAAATGAAATCAATCTGAATATTGATCTTTCTCACCCATGCTCAAGATCTCTCGCCAAATTTGAAAAGCCTGCTATATATATAGCAGGTTAGTTCCTGCAAAGCAAACTGGAAGATTTGCAGGCAGGAAGCTTATGGGGACATGTTTATAGGATCCATACAGAAAGGAGATGAGGGAAACAGGGCTAGGTGGAGAGGTGGGCCTGGGCTGCAGTGCAGACACCGGTTCATACAAGAAGTAGGCAAGCCCTTCAGCTTTGTCCTTAACTGGCCAAGGGTGCCCGGTAACAACCAGTCACTGGACTGGTTACGTTCTTGGGAAAAACAGTCATCGAGGGCAGGCTGCCTCAGAAGGGGGCACAACCTGAAGTTGGCACCCTTCTGTTCTCTGTAAGCCCCAAGGATCTGTCAACCTCAAAAGATTCCCAGAACTGAAGGCAGGAATGGGCCAGTGGTGATAGGTGAGAATTTAAGAAGACTTCGCAACACTCACCTTGTTTCCTCAGTTGTTAGGGGAAAAGAAGTTATTAAAAGCCAGAATAAAGCTCTGTGTCAAACCAATATGAAACAGAGAGGAACAGACTACAGACACAAGAAAGAGAAAGATTGCTGACACAGAAGGGTCCAGAGAAGGAAAACTGGGGTGGACCTGAGAGTGTACCCAAGAGTTTATGTTGAGACAGGGGTCTTCTGAGATGGGCCGACTGCAGAATGTAATGTGTGAAGGCATTAAGAATACGGAAGAAAGAGGTGGGCATTGGGGTAGGTCACAGGTAGGGCCACGTATAAACAGGGAGAGGGCGGAAGGGTACGTGGGGCAGTGGAATAAGAAACTGATTCAGTTCATTCAGTCTGTCAGTCGTGTACGACTCTTTGCGACCCCATGAATGGCAGCACGCCAGGCCTCCCTGACCATCACCAACTCCCAGAGTTCACTCAAACTCATGTCCATCAAGTCAGTGATGCCATCCAGCCATCTCATCCTCTGTCGTCCCCTTTTCCTCCTGCCCCCAATCCCTCCCAGCATCAGGTCTTTTCCAATGAGTCAACTCTTTGCACGAGGTGGCCAAAGTATTGGAGTTTCAGCTTTAGCATCAGTCCTTCCAATGGGAGAGTAAACAGTTCCCAGCTGGCAAAGCAGGCATGGCAGGGAGACACTGGGCTGAAAAAATCAGTGGCTGGAGAGAGAGTCACCAAAATGGGTGCCTCAGAGTCAGGCTGGATGAGGAGGCCAAGATGGGTAGAAAGGGATATGAGAATAAGGATGACATGAAAGAAAAATTTCCAGCATATTTGGGAGGATTCAGGGAGAGTGATAACTGAAAGGCAGAGAGTACAGAGGAAAGTTTCTGAGGTGTTTATAAAGGTGCAGGGCAAGAGAGAGTGCCTGCAAGGTGGGGGGAGTCAGGCAAGTATCATCCTACAGGAAAACTGAACAATCTGCCTAAAATGGCATCATTACAGTAGTAATACATGCATGGGAAGGTTCAAACTATACATGAAGTAAAAATTGAGTCCCCTTTAAACCGATTCATCCCTAATCAAAGCTCAGTCCCTTCTCTGGAGGCATGCCCGCATGCTAAGTTGCTTCAATCATGTCTGACTCTTTGTGATCCTATGGACTGTAGCCTGCCAGGCTCCTCTCTCCATGGGATTCCTAACACAAGAATATTGGAGTGGGTTGCCATTTCACTGGTGATTTTGAGCATCCTTCCAGACCTCTGACTCTGCATTCCAGGCACTTGTATATATGATCCCATTTCTGTGAGAAATACTATATATACATATGTTATATATGTACATTATATATAAATGTTCCTAAATAGGGTAATATATATTATCCCATACATCAGTTTGCTTACTGCTTCACTCTCAACACTGGAATCATCCCTTATTGTGAGGATGACAACTCTGACTTGGCCTGTTGCACCTGACTTGTCGCTGGACCCCTCAAATAGGAATGATAGGAGCTCTCCAAGGAATAGAGAGCCTTAGAGAGGGCAGCCCAGGCAGCAGTCATGAAGGGGGAGGTGATGGCTGTGGGTGAAGCTGATCAAGAGAGATTTCCTGTTTTCCCTTGCTGAAGGTAGAAGAAGTGTGTGCCAAAGCTTTCTCCAGGTGGTTTTCCAACATCTAGGAATAATTCCTTGTTTCCGAGTAAGAATTGTTCATCACCCTTCCTGGAATCAAAACAAACTTCTAAACAAAAGGATCCTCTGCTCCCAGGTCTCAATTCCATTCCCTTGAAAGGAATAAGCCAAGATACAAGTCTTCTAACAAACTTTCCCAGCCAAGCCTCCCAGAGAAACCCGGCACAGGCTTCCTCTTGCCCCTTCCCAGTGGCCACCAATTGATAAGGATGTCCTCCTGGGGTTGAAGCATCTTATTTCTGTTGATCCCTTTCTTCATGTCCTCATAATTATTTAGGGAGAAGAAGATTGTTTTCCCATTAGAAGTTATTTGGGGTTTTTCAGTTGTCCAGGTTTCAACAGCCTAATTCATCATAGCCAGGTAGGTTAGGGGGAAAGTGCCATAGACAAAGAGGTATGGGGGTATCACATTCAATTGTGGAGCTCCCCCTGCCTTAGAGGGAGGCTGAGCTGACTATCCAAGGGTGGGGCTCCTGGGCTTTCAGATGTAATCCCTGCCTTGTGGGCTTTACAGAGTAGTTGGGAGGAGAAAATCAGAAAGATCCTTGAAAGCATTTTGTTGTGAGGTGCTGGGAAGCACTGGGTGTGTTTCATTAAGCTGAGCTCACCCAACTGGGAAAATGTTTAGTCCTAAAGAAGGAAGTTAGTCTCAGCCTGGAATATAGAGAAAGGACTCAGGACCATGTCACCCTTGTATGTGAATTTATGCTGCTTTGAAAGCACTTTCAGTCAGATCCTCACAAGCCTGTGAAATAAAGAAGCAGGGTTAGATTCTTACTGCCATTTCAAGAAAGCAGCTGGAATCTGAGAAGGGAAGCAACCATAAGCCTGCTCGCCTCTGCCTGGTCCCTGTCTGAGTACTACTCTGCAAGGAGATGGAAACAAGGACACAGGCCAGCCTCATTTAACAACGTTGTGATTGGCCCAGAGGAAGGACCACACCCTGGAATCCCCATGGCAGCAGAGCTCACCACACATTCCCAGGCAGGAAAGTGCAAACAGACAGCAATGGATGAGGGAAAGGTCTAGCAGGCCTGCCAGAAGAGAAAGCTAGATGGTGGATTTGTCACATGATGGTGATAGCTAACATACATTGAGGGCTTCATATGGATGCACTATACTAATTATTTTAATTAGTTTGCTTGTTTAATACACCACACCATGCAATCAGGTAGTTACGACCATTATCTTGATTTACAGATGAAGAATTTGAAAGCCTGGGAGGCTGAGTAAATTTCCAAAGGTCACACATCTGGCAAGTGATAGAGACACGACTCAGAACCTGGCAGGCTGAATACAGAGCTGGGCTCTTGACTAGAACACCATACAGTTGTCCTTATTAATGCTTTGGCAAAGAATACTGTAACCAACATTTATAGAACCTCTAAGCACGGAGAGTGGAAGAAA
The DNA here is from genome assembly GCF_001704415.2 of Capra hircus. Lineage (NCBI taxonomy): Eukaryota > Metazoa > Chordata > Mammalia > Artiodactyla > Bovidae > Capra > Capra hircus. The sequence goes on along the minus strand of NC_030814.1, from coordinate 49,941,921 downwards.
TATTGACGATGACCTGGGGGCTTCATTAAACAAATACTGATTAAGCACGAACTGTGGGGCAGCCCTTCATCGATAAGTTTAGTAAGGAGAGTAGGTACAGTGGTAAAGTCAGCAGACACATCTATTCTTTCATGGAGTTAACATTCTCATGGGAAAGTGAGATGATAAATAATTGTAACAGATGAGTCAGTGATAAGGGGTATGAAGTGGGAGGTAGGAACAGAGTTAGGAGGCTAGAAGAACCCATAATCTCTTATTCACTTGTCCAGCCGCCACCTTCTACACTTGAGGAACACGAGGCAAAGCCAGCAGCGACCTGCTCAAGACCAGACTACACCCAGCTGGTCAGAAGCAGAGTTGGAAGTGAACACTGTCTTCCTGCAAAGCCAATCCCTTCTTCACAGCCCCTCTCATGGAGGGTATATTTTCCTGTCGTTGTCTAGTTGTTAGACCCGTGTATCGAGGGAGGGAAGCAGCGCTCAAGCACCCGCTCGTTCGCCCCAGGACACAGGATCCCATCCATTCCCCTTCACAGCCCAGGACCCAGAGAGAAGGCCGGGAGGGGCGGGGCCTGGATACGCGGGGGCGGGGCCTGGATACGCGCCGGCGCGTCCAGTAGGTGGCAGCAGCGAGCAGCCGCGCCCCCCGCGCAGCCACCAGACGAGCCCGCATCACGGATGTCGAGCTCTCCTAAATCGCTTTGCTCGCTGGAATTCGAGACCCCAGACGAGGACCAGGATTCATGAACTGGTCTCAGGGGCCCGGGCAGGGGCCTCTGGCTCCCGACACTGGCCGAGAGGTGGGTCCCGGGGCGGGCCGCCGCTCGTGGACGCCGGGCGGAGGACGCGCTGCCCCCGCCCTGCCTCCCTGTGGTCCACACCCGCTTTGGGCTCCCGAGCCCCTGGGCTGCAATAGTCCGGGTGCGCGCCAACAGGCGCTGCCGGCCCCGCTTCTGCCCGGCAGTCAGGTCCCAGGAGCGGACGGACCCAGGCGCCCGCGTCCTCTCTGCCGCCTCCTCCCTGCTCTCACCTGAGCTGTTAGCCCACTCGCCTTCAAGGCCAGAGGCTACAGCCCAGACTGAGAGGGACAGCAGAGAGAGAGAGGGCACCTGAGGATACAGAGCTAACACTGGACTATTTCACCCCCAGGTGATGAGTGAAGTCGAAAGATCGGAAGATTTAAAGGAAACAGGGGCCAAAAAATGAAATAAAAGGCATTCAGGTTGGATAGGAAATAAAACTATATCTAGTCTCAGGTGACATAAACTTCTAAGTGGAAAATCACAAGGAGTCTAACTTAAAAATAAAAACTATTAGAACTAATAAACAAGTTTAGTAAGTTTGCAGAATAAAAGAACAATATACAAAAATCAGCTGTTTTCTTAAGAATAAAACCACCATATGACCCAGCAATCCCACTCCTAGGCATGTACCCTGAGGAAACCAAAATTGAAAAGATACATATATTCCATTGTTCTATTTACAATAGCTAGAACATGGAAGCAACCTAGATGTCCGTTGACAGATGAATGGATAAAGAAGTGTGGTACATATACACAATGGACTATTACTCAGTCATAAAAAGGAACACATTTGAGTCAGTTCTAATGAGGTGGATGAACCTAGAACCTATTATACAGAGTGATGTCAGTCAGAGAAAGATAAATATCATATTCTAATGCATATACACGGAATCTAGAAAAATGGTACTGAATAATTTATTTACAGGGCAACAATGGAGAAACAGCCATAGAGACTAGACTATGAACATGGGGAGAGAGGAGGAGAGAGTGAGGTGTATGGAAAGAGTAACATGGAAACTTACATTACCATACGTAAAATAGCCAACAGGAATTTGCGGTATGGCTCAGGAAACTCAAATAGGGGCTCTGTATCAACCTAGAGGGGTGGGATGGGGAAGGAGATGGGAGGGGGGATGGGGTAAGAGATGGGAGGGGGGAGGGGGAAGGAGATGGGAGGGGGGATGGGGAAGGAGATGGGAAGGTGGGATGGGGAAGGAGATGGGAGGGGGGAGGGGGAAGGAGATGGGAGGGGGGAGGGGGGAGGAGATGGGAGGGGCATGGGGTAGGAGATGGGAGGGGGGATGGGGAAGGAGATGGGAGGAGGGAGGGGGAAGGAGATGGGAGGGGGGATGGGGTAGGAGATGGGAGGGGGGGATGGGGAAGGAGATGGGAGGAGGGAGGGGGAAGGAGATGGGAGGGGGGATGGGGTAGGAGATGGGAGGGGGGATGGGGAAGGAGATGGGAGGGGGGATGGGGAAGGAGATGGGAGGGGGGGATGGGGAAGGAGATGGGAGGGGGGATGGGGAAGGAGATGGGAGGGGGGATGGGGAAGGAGATGGGAGGGAGGTTCAAAAGGGAGGGGATATGTGTATACCTATGGCTGATTCATGTTGAGGTTTGACAGAAAACAACAAAATTCTGTAAAGCAATTATCCCTCAATAAAAAATAAATTTTTAAAAAAATCAGTTGTTTTCAATACACTAGCAATGAACAATCCAAAGATGAAAATAAGAAAACAACTTAATTTGCCAGAGCACCAATAATAACAAAACACATGGAAATATATTTAACAAAAGAAGTGCAAAACTTCACTCTGGAAACTATAAAATATTGTTCGGAGAAATTAAAGAGAAAAACAAATGGAAAAACATCTCACATTCATGATATGGAAGATGTAATATGGTTAAAATGACAATACCCCCAAATTAATCTGCAGACTCAATACAATCCCTACCAAAATCTCAGCAGCTTCCTTTTTTAAAAAAGAAATTGACTAGCTGATGCTGAAGTTCAAATGGAGATTTAGGGACCCAGAATAGTCAAAATAGTCTTGAAAATAAATATTCAAAAATTATTATCAAGCAGTGGAAAGCAAGACAGTTTGGTGCTATCTACAGATAAATTATCATAATAGAATTGAGAATCTATAAATAAATCCACATACCTATGATCAATTGATTTTCCACAAAGATACCAAATCAATGGAGGAAAGAATACTCTCACCAAATGGTGCCAGGAGAACTGTATGGCCACATGAAGAAGAATGAATTTGAGTCCTTACCTCATATCATACGTATAGGATAACTCAGAGTGGTGAAATCATAGCCTTGCTTTTGACAAAGGAGGTCCTGATTTATTTGGCAATGAGGCAGCTATTGACCTTCTGAAAGGAGTGTCAGGTTTTGGCTGTTTAAAAGACTGGGAAGAAAGAGCCCCTACTTTTCCTGCTGTCCTGCCTTTGACATGATACCTACAACATGCCAGGACTGGCTCTGACCACCCTCTCTAAGTTTTAGAATGTCACACTTACTGCTGAGACTGTAAGCTGAGATACTCCATGGTAAGCTGATGTGATCAGCTTCCTGTCTGAGTTCACATAATCACAACCTTCTATTACTAAGACCCCTGTCCTACACTCAACATATTATATCCTCAAACCACAGTAGCATTAAGAGATTAGGTGCACCTGGCTTAATATTCTCACTACTTCCACTGGACATTTGACAGTATGCCCCAAGTAACCCTGGATGTTTTGTACCAATTGTACCCATCAACTGTTACCTAAGTCGTAACCTCAATTGTGACTCTAGCTTCAAATTCTTGGTAGCATTAGAACAACCTATTCACAATTAAAAAGACTATTGATCTTGAGGGGGCTTGGACCTTCAGAAGAGACCAGGAAGGTACAGTCAGGTGGTAGGCAGATGTTATGTGGTAGGCAGATGTTACACAGTAAGCAGATGTTGTGCGGTAGGCAGATGTTGTATGAATATGAGCAACCTGCAGAGGAGTTGGCACACTCTGATTTCCTCTCTCTTCCCTGGACCTGCCTTGTCACTGAAGATGGCAGAGTTCTTACCCCTGACTTAGGCCACAGAACCGCTGCTTTCTGCACTTTACTCTGGGATGTGGTGAGAGACCATCAACCCTCATTGCTTTCGGCTCAGCCCTAACTCGTCATCTCACTGGTTCATAATGTAGTCATGCTCCCAAGTAAGAAAAGCTGTTACTGACTCATGAATGCGGAACTGAGCTGAATGATCGCTGAGTAGATCAGAGCAGGAATGAAAGTACCCCTCCTAATTTCACCTTGTCTCATCAAACAAAGCAAAGCCCTTCTCTTAGCTCTATCTATTCCTTGAGACTACATGGTCCCCACTTTTATAGGAAATGTAGTAAGGGTTACCATATATGTAAAGATCAGAGAGAGATCATTAAATGGAATTTCTTTATTGTTAGGTTATTTTAGCAAAAAGTCTAGGGATAGGTGACAAAACGTTAAGAAACTGTGAAGCAAAGCTGACTCTGGTCAGAAGGAAGCTTGTACAACTGTTACAACAAGTTCATTGTGGACCATTAAAATAGAATTGCTAGGGATGGGAAGTGGGGTTGAAGGAATGTCAGGGGGCTGGAAGAAAGTGGCCATAAACAATAGAGATCTTTATGCCCACCCTGCTAGGTTTCCAAGCTTGGCTAAAACTAACCTTCCTACTATAGTGTTGATATAGAAGTAAAGAATTTTCAAACTAGATCTTTTAGAAAGTACCCAGTCTAGAATGTATATGGATAGTTTTGAAAGCCCCATTTAGCTCTAAAAATAATCTGTTTTTTTGTTTGTTTGATTTAGTTCAGAATCATTTTTAAAAAGAAAAGTAACTTGGAGCTCAATAATTAACAAAGACCACTTACTGAGTGCTTTTTTTGAACCAGGCCCTGACGTGACTGCTTCACGTATATTACCTCATTTAATCCTCACAACAGCCCGGTGAAGCAGCACTGTAATTGTTCCCTTTTTACAGATGGAGAAACAGAGGCACAGAACGGCTAACTGTTTGCCAGGGTCACACTGCAAGGCTGTCATAGAGCAGCATACAAGAAGAGCTGCCTGTTTAAAGCAAGGAGAGGGAAGGGTTTCAAGTGGTGAAGGTGTCAACACCCTGTCATTTTTTCTTCTCCCTCACAGCTCAGAGAACCCTGTTTGAAAACTTTTGATAAGAAAACCGGAAGATAAACTGATCACTCAAGTTCAAGATAGGATAAAATGTGACAAAGGTAAATATTTTAATTCATATCTAGTTTTAGAGAAAGAAAGGCAAATCTGTAGGAGCCAGAAACAAGCGCATGATTCACAGCCTTATGGGTTCATGGGAGCAGATGCCATGGGGACCCTGGGGCTTCTCAGCCTGGACACTGGTCCTCAGAGCGGGGCTGGTCTTCTAATGTCCACCACCACCTCCATTATTAGACATGACCTTGGGCCCATGTAAAGCAGGAGAGCTGGACATTTGCTCCCTGCATGAAGCTTGAAGCCTAAAAGTGTTGCTTTTCCATCAAAAAGGCATTAGAAAGCTTACTTCAGCCTTCCAAGGACACCCTGAAAAACACCACACACCTGTGAGGAAAAGTCAAACCCTCAGAACCACTACTTGAGAAGGTGTAGGATCTGGATTTGCCCTGCGCTCTGCAGGAATTCCAGTCAGAGAAGTAAGTGATAAAAACTGCCCTTCGATGTTGATTCTCTAGGAAGACAACAGAAACAATTGCAAACACTACCCTGTCACAGAGCAGCATACATAGGTTGAAGACTAGTTCAGGGTAGTTCACAGTAAGAGAGACACAAATCTCACGGGGAAACTATCTGGAGAGAATACCAGCAGATGTAACCAGCCAGTGAATCAGCATTGCAAAAATGGGAAATAAAAGAACTGAAAATGAAAGACACCTTAAATAAGTGTTTAAGGTTATTTAAAAGATTTTTTAAATTAGGAACTATAATGAAAGAATAGAGCATTATGGACAGACAAATTTGATAAATAACCAGGTAGAACAACCAAAAACTTTTTTGATTAAATTTTATTTGACAGAATACAAATTTGATTTTTAAAAAAGACACATTTGATAAATTTTCAAACATAACTCCTATAAACAAACAAATAAAAAGGCACTGCAATTAAGGACTCACTGGATAGGTTAAACAAAAGATTCAGCACAGCACAGGAAAAAAATTCTTGAACCTGAACACAGATCTACAGAAATAACCCAGAATAAAACTGTAAAAACAAGGTGAAAAGTGAAAGTCGCTCAGTCGTGTCTGAGTCTTTGCGACCCCATGGGCTATATAGTTCATGGAATTCTCCAGGCCAGAATACTGTAGTGGGTAGCCTTTCCCTTCTCCGGGCGATCTTCCCAGCCCAGGGATTGAACCCAGGTCTCCCACATTGCAGGCAGATTCTTTACCAGCTGAGCCACAAGGGAAGCCCATAGAAACTACAAAAGAATTAAGCAAGATAGAGAATAGAAAATAGAAAATGAGAAGCCCAACGTAATTTAACAGAACTTCCAGAAGCAACTACTGAAAGGGAGTCAGTATTCACAGGGGAAATGACTAAGAATATTCCAGAATGAAGACATGACTCTTCAGGCTGAAAAAGCACATTAATTTCCCAACAGGATAAATAACAATAAAAAGATTTTTTAAGCATGATTACTATTTCTCTAAAGGTTTTATCTGTTCTTGTTTTTCCTTCCAATCCTTCTTCCAGCGTTTAATTTCCATTTCATCTAAGTGTTCAATTTTATAGAATGAAACAGTTGAATGAAAATGTAAGACTAGAAATTAATAAAATGAAAAACAAAGAATATAGAAAGAAGGAAATAACAACGACAGTGACAAAAATAATGAAATATTTCTGTTTTAAGAACTCATTCTCAAGCTGCTGCTGCTGTTTTAGTTACTTACGCTGGGCTCTGCTTGCTTCCATGACAGACAGGCTGTTCCCCCATTTGCTAATCAGAAGTCAGCTTCCAGGGCAGCTTTACTCTCAGTCTACTGCCCATGTGGTCAGAAAACCCTTCCAGAGCAGATACACCAGCACAGGGAGGGAAGCTGGGGGAAGAAGATGGAGCCTTCAGCAAAGGTCGGGACCCCAAAGGCACGCAGACTAAGAGTGACACCCAGTGGCCTGATCACATGAACAGCACAGCACATAGGGGTGGTGGTGGGTTCCTGGTCCACACCCTGGCTGCTGCAGGTGGTAGGTTGTTTGTGGGGGTTTTCCTCCAATTCCTGTGTTTTGAGAGTCTGTAATCTAGAGAGTGCTTTGGAGGTATGCAATGAACCAGTTCCCCTCTCCTCTCCCCTTTCCTACCTGTCTTTCTCTCCCCTTCCTTCCCTACCAAATGTGAAATCTCTGGTGCATGGGGTCCCACAGGTGACCAGGTGGAGGCCAACAGGTGACTCTGTGCAAGTAAGGAGAAGGTCTCCTACCACCTCTGTGATACAGGGGATGATATTCTGCAGGGTCAGTGTATCCTGTACAACCAAGCTAAAATGTGCTGATCAGATTAATTTAGTAATACTGGTAGTACTAGTAGTAGTATTGAAATTCAAGGTGGAGGTATAAGATGCTTGACTGCCAGTGTAGACAGTCCATTATATCAGAAATAAACCTCAGTGAGGCCTGGTTAGGTCTCCCTAACTTCTCCAAACAAAGCTGTAGTTATCTTTCTAAACGCTTTAGCAACTGCCAGCTTGGAGATTATTCTGCAGAAATGCTGGCCAAGAGGCAAACACTGTAACAACACTGTAAAATCTGACACCTCCCCTATCAGCCACCACCAATAGCCCCAACAATAACAAAACTAGTATATATTGACAACACACACACACACACACACACACACACACACACACTGTGCACGGCACCACCCTTCTAAGTGCTTTACATGTATTAGCTGTTTTATATTTATGACAATCCTATTAGGCAAATACTAATATTTTACAGATGAGAAAACTGAAGCATAGAAAGATAAATTAATGTGTCCAAAGTCAGCGAGCTGGAAAGCTAATGGGGACACATGGTGTTCTCATGTAACCCCAGAGTGCCTTTCAGGCAGTCTGTCTCTAGAACTCTGTCAACCATTAAGCTGCACTATATCCAAATGACTTCCCAATGGCCAGTCTCAAAGGGCTTCCCTCAGTCCACCCTGCTTTACCTCTCTGAGATCTGCAACAGTGTTAACCATCCGTTCCCCTCCGCAGTGGCTGGTTCTTTCCTCTCAGCCTTGTTGTTGCAGTCGCTAAGTTGTGTCTGACTCTTTGCAAACCCATGATTTACAGCATGCCAGGCTTCTCTGTGCTATCTCCCTGAGTTTGCTCAAACTCATGTCCATTGAGTCAGTGATGCCATTCAACCATTTCATCCTCTGTCACCGCCCCCCTTCTCCTCTTGCTCTCAGTCTTTCCCAGCATCAGGGTCTTTTCCAGTGATTCGACTCTTCACATAAGGTGGCCAAAGTATTGGAGCTTCAGCTTCAGCATCAGTCCCCCCAATGAATATTCAGGGTTGATTTCCTTAGGATTAACTGGTTTGATCTGCTTTCTGTCCAAGGGACTCTCAAGAGTCTTTTCTAGCACCACAGTTCAAAAGCATCAGTTCTTCAGCACTCAGCCTTCTTTATGGTACAACTCTCACATCCATACACAACTACTAGAAAAACCGTAGCTTTGACTAGATGGACCTTAGTCAGCAAACTGATGTCTCTGTTTTTCAATATACTATCTAAGTTTGTCATAGTTTTTATTCCGAGGAGCAAACATCTTTTAATTTTGTGGCTGCAGTCACCATCCACAGTGATTTTGGAGCTCAAGAAAATGAAATCTGTCACTGTTTCCACATTTTTCCCGTCTATTTGCCATGAAGTGATAGGACCAGATGCCATGATCTTAGCTTTTTTAATTTTACCCAGTTTATTCACTGTCCTCTTTCATCTTCATCAAGAGGCTCTTTAGTTTAATTCCTCTTTTGCTATAGGATGGTATTATCTGCATATCTGAGGTTGTTGATATTTCTCCCAGCAATCTTGATTCCAACTTGTGCTTCATCCAGCCCCACATTTCGGATGGTGTACTCTGCATAGAAGTTAAATAAGCAGGATGACAATATACAGCCTTGACGTACCAGTCTGTTATTCCATGTCTAGTTCTAACCATTGCTTCTTGACCTGCATACAGATTTCTCAGGAGGCAGGTCAGGTGGTCTGGTATTCCCATCTCTTGAAGAATTTTCCACAGTTTGTTGTGATCCACACAGTCAAAGGTTTTAGCATAGTCCATGAAGCAGAACTAGATGTTTTTCTGGAACTCCCTTGCTTTTTCTATGATCCAGCAGATGTTGGCAGTTTGATCTCTGGTTCCTCTGCCTTTTCTAAATCCAGCTTGCACATCTGGAAGTTCTTGGTTCATATACTGTTGAATCCTGGCTTGGAGGATTTTGAGCATTACCTTGCTATCATGTAGAATGAGCAGAATTGTGTGGTAGTTTGAACATTCTTTGGCATTGCCCTTCTTTGGGATTGGAATGAAAACTGACCTTTTCCGGTCCTGTGGCCACTGCTGAGTTTTCTAAATTTGTTGGCGTATTGAACACAGCACTTTCACAGCATCCTTTTAGGATTTGAAATAGCTCAGCTAGAATTCCATTACCTCCACTATCTTTGGTCATGGTAATGCTTCCTAAGGTCCACTTGACTTCACAATCCACGATATCTGGCTCTAGGTGAGTGACCACACCATTGCAGTTATCCAGTTCATTAAGGCCTTTTTTGTACAGTTTTCTGTGTATTCTTGCCACCTCTTCTTAATCTCTTCTGCTTCTCTTAGGTTCTTGCCGTTTCTATTCTTTATTGTGCCTATCTTTGTATGAAATGTTCCCTTGGTATCTTTAATTTTCTTGAAGGGATCTCTAGTCTTTCCCATTCTTTCTGTCTCAGCCTGCTCCTGTCTCTTTTGCTATGCTTACTTCCTCTGCTCTGTAAATAGAAGCATCCTCCAAGGTTCTTCCCCACCAACCCTATTTTCCATTCTCTTTATTCTTTCTCCTTTTCACGAGGACCTTGGTTGAAGCGTTCCTTGAATTTAACGGTCAGGACACTGGGGTGCCATACCCAAGGTGTTGGATTCATCATTTTCACTCCTGGAGTCCTCACTTCCTCCTGCAGCAAAGTCAGGGGGTTGTTTAGAGCAGTGGTTCTTACCTTGGCTGCACGCTAGCTCCACCTGGTGGTGGAATAAGAAGAACATGAGAAAGGGCTGGGAGTGAAAATTTCGAGAATGAATGTGTTTTCCCATACATTAGTTCAGAGATATAAATTGTCTTGAACTTATCTTTAAAAACATCTTACATTTATCTTGCATCAAAATGGCATACGTTTATTAACATGTTATGAAAATGTTACTCACATGTACCATGTCTGACTCTTTGCGACTCCATGGCCTGTAGCCCGCCAGGCTCCACTGTCCACGGAATTCTCCAGACAAGAATACTGGAGTGGGTGCAATGTCCTTCTCCCGGAGGTCTTCCCGACCCCGGGATCGAACCCAGGTCTCCTGCATTGCAGGCAGATTGTTTACCGTTCGAGCAACCCGGGAAGCCCCATTAACATGTTATGGGTCTCTCTAAATGCTTAGAGAAATGTCCAAACTAAATTCAGCTTCTTCTAAAACATGCAGGATGGCAGTGCTCCAGACTGAAAATGTTGAGTGCCGCCACCTGCTGCCTTCCTTAACGTTCTCCTGCCTTGGGCTCAAATTCCCATAAAAGGGATCACAGACAGTTTACACAAGAGCCAGGATTTACTCTGACATCCTTGCTTGCCCTGTGTTCATTCTCATCCTATACCCAGTAAGCTTTTTCTTGTAAAAAGCAGACTGAAAACTATGAAATTCTGAAATTCTATTAATCCCTAGTCCTCTAAGCACAGTTATAAACATGATTTATCTGTATTGATATTTTCCTCCTTTAGGCTTGATTTCTAAAAAACAAATACATGGTTTTTTGCCTTCTTTTTTTTTTTTTTTTTTTCTGTTCTGGCTATTTTGAGCCCAGATTTGGCCCTCAGGTAGGTATTATGACAGTGCTGCTTGCACACATTAATATGCAAAAAAATTGTCTAAAATCTCATTAAATGCAAGTTCTGTTTTCAGTAGGTCTGAAATGGGGTCTGAAATTCTGCATTTCTAGCAGGCTCCTAGGTAATGCTGAGGTTTCTGGTCAGTGGGCCACACTTCGAATAGTGAGGGTCTGTAATATTCACTGGAAGAGATGTTTAGCATGGAGAACAAAAGATCTCCAAGACTACAAATGGAAAAATCTCTCCCTTATTCCTTCAACCATGAGCCATCTGACCCTTTACCCTTTGCACAAGGTTGCTTCCTGTGTAAAGCTGCATGAAGCCAGTATTTTCTGGACGATATTAAAGATACATCAAATCGGGTGGCATTCCCTTGCCTTGCTTCGCTTTTCTTTGTAACTGTAACTCTCCTATCATGAGTTGCTCTCCATGCAGAGAGTAGGTGAACCATTTCCCACCACACTGGTACTGCTGCTGTGCCCCAGTATCCTTATTTACCTTCTGCAAAACCTTGCAGCCTGAGCCTGCTGCTGTAAGCAGAGAAGTGCCATCTCCTACCCAAAGCTGTGGCATAGGGTATCTGATACTTTTATTTTCCCAGCTGCTTCTTTGCTCTTGCTCAAAACTAGTTCCTCATTTTTAAGAAGCTATTAATCACACATCAATCTCAGTACCTTGCTTTTAGTAGGTGATCGATAACTCTTTGCCAGATTTGACTGGTTATCTAATAAAGAAGGATCTCCCTGGAGACAAAGAAGCCAGATTCTTCACATGGCATTTCAGAAGAATGATTAACATTTACTTTCTATTTATTTACAGACAAGTGAAGATGTTTCAAAAAGCCAACCAGCGACGTCCTCTTCAAGGATTTACCTCTTGCAATTTTTAGAGCCAGATTAATTCCTTAATGTCAAGTCCTACAGATTGGCTGAGTTGGGAAGTGGCTGTCTCTGCCTGCCTGCTTCATGCCTGCCCAAAATTCTGCTCTGACTGTAACTAGCCATTGTCCAAATGTCACTTTTCCTCAAGGTCAGGTCATTTTATCAAGACTCAACCAATTGAACCGGCATGTGACAGGTGACAGAATCTCAATTCAGCTTGAGATTGAATTGAGTTCAGCAGAGAGAGAGAGGGAAGCTCCAGCCTCTGATTAGAGGAGACACAATGAAGTTAAAGATAACTGAGCTGTACCTTGGAGGATGCAGGCAAACCTGGGTGAAGGTGTGAGGGAGAGTTTAAAAGTGGGAATGAAATGGATGAAGACTTGGCAGTCAAATGTACAATGTAGGTCTAGCAGATAATACAGAGTCCATCTCAACTGTGACCAAAAATAAATGATATGGAGCAGAACATAATGAGTCATGACACGGGGGGAGAATGGTAGCCAGATTGTGCAACTTTTTATATGTCAGCCTGAAGAGATTTAAATTAACCTTGTAGGCAATAGAGAGTGATGGAAGATTTGTAATTAAGTAAATGTCACAGTGAAAATTAATGTCCTTACTATTTGGTCGTGGTGTCTAGATCATCTTCAGATGAGGTATGAGTTTGAACGTGAGTCATATTCTCCCACAAACTTGATCTGTCTTGGTAAATGTACTACATACATGAGAAAAATGTCTATTCTCTAGTTACAGGGTATTGTGTTTGTCAAACACAATGTCAAAATGATCAGCTGTTTTCCACGTCATGTTTATTTTTACTGATTTTTTTGAGTTCTTTCAATTGTATGTTATTTTGTTGTCATTTTAATTGCTGAGAGAGGGTGTTAAAATCCCTAACTGAGATTGTAGAATTTCTGTTTCTCCCCTCAATTTTATCAATTGCTTCTTTGTTTCAAAGATTATCAGTGCACACATTAATGATTATATGTCTTTTCATATACCATTTCAGCCTTCTTATGCTTACACCTTACATGATATCTTTTTTGATCCAGTTGCTTTTAACCTATCTTTGAATTTAAAATATGTATCTGGAACATAGCATACAATTGGATCTTACTTTTTACAAATCAATTCTAAAAATCTCTCTCTTTTAAGTAGTGATGTTTTTTAGTCTTCTGGCTCCCATGGTTTGTAATGAGAAGTCAGAGGTCTTATTTTTTAAAAAAAATGTTCCTGACACTTGCTAAAGATGATAAGGAGGACTTTATTCGAGAAGGAGGAACTACTGTATGGGGTTTTGCAGCAGGGAAGAGAGGGCAGGCTAAACTCCAAATACAACAAGGACAAGTGGAGATTGATACCCAAGGAACAGGATGGAGTCAGTAAACGGAAAATTGCTAAGAGGAAGAATCAGGGACGAGGGGATTCTTGCTGAAGCCACACTGGGGTGATAAGATATTGAGGATCAGGGGTGAGGAATTTGATCAGATATGGGGAGTGATCAGAGCCTGAGTGGAGGATTTTGCTAAACTGACTCAGCAGGATTCTTACTAATACCACAGTAAGTGGATCAGGAGAGCACCCGCAGGTGGGGTCTAGTCAAAAAGAGATCTCAGAGAAGCTTGATTCAAGTTTAATCAAAGGAGAGAGTCTGTCATATTCCACTATGTGTAGTGTCTTTTCCTCTAGCTCTTTCCACATTTTCTCTTTACCTTTGGTTTTCAACACTTTGATTATTAAGTGACTAGAAACAGTTTTCTCTAATTTCTCTTACTGAGCTTCTTGCATTAGTGTCTTTGAGGAAAGATTCTGCCTCATTCTCTCTCTCTCCTCTCATTTGGGGACTCCAGTTACACAGTGTTAGACCTTTTGTTATTGTTCCCCATGTCATTTTTTAAGGATTTATTTTTTCTAGATTTGCTTTAGATTTAAAACAAAATTGAGAGGAAGGTACAGAGATTTCTCATATTACATCCGCTGCCCACACACAAGCATAGCCTCCCCCATTGTCAGCATCACTCACCAGAATGGTACATTTTTTACCAAGAATGAATCTACTTTGACACAGCAAAAAAATTTTTATAATCTAAAGTTTATTATCCAAGGGTTCATTCTTGGTGTCATACATCCTATGTGTTTAGACAACATATCATGACCAATGTCCATCATTAAATATACAGAATATTTTCACCACTCTGAAAATCTTTTATGCTGTCTATCACACCCCACCCCCACCCATGCAACCGCTGATCTTTTTCTTGTCCCCCTAGTTTTGCCTTTCCAGACTGTCATATGGTCGGAATCATAGCATTTTTAGGTCTGACTTCTTTCACTTAGTAATATGCATTTAAGATTCCTCCATGTCTTTCTGTGATCTAAGAGCTCATATCTTTTTTTAGCAGCAAATAAACCACTCTGTTGTCTAGATGTGCCACAGTTTATTCACCTACTCAAGGCCATCCAGTTTGCTTCCAAGTTTTGGCAATTATGAATAAACCTGCTATAAACATCTTTGTGTGCTTTTTTCTTTTAACATAAGTTTTAACTCCTTTGGGTAAAAACCAAACTAATTGCTAAATCGTATAGGAAGAGCATGTTTAGTTTCTATAAGAACTGCCAAACTGTCTTCCATAGTGGTTGTGCTCTTTGCACGCTCATTAGCAGTGTGCGAGAGTTCCTGCTGCTCCATACCCTCACCACCATTTGATGTTGTCAGTGTTCTGGGTTTTGGCCATTCTAATAGGTATTTAGTGGCATACTGAACTGCATTTCCTGATGATGTATGATGTGCAGCATCTTTTCATATGCTTATTTGCATCTCTTTCTTGTTAAGATGTCCATGAAGGTCTTTGGCCCATTTTTTAATTTTTTTTATTTTATTTTTTTTTTAATTTTTTTATTTTTTAAATTTTAAACTCTTTAATTCTTACATGCGTTCCCAAACATGAACCCCCCTCCCACCTCCCTCCCCATAACATCTCTCTGGGTCATCCCCATGCACCAGTCCCAAGTATGCTGTATCCTGCGTCAGACATAGACTGGCAATTCAATTCTTACATGATAGTATACATGTTAGAATGCCATTCTCCCAAATCATCCCACCCTCTCCCTCTCCCTCTGAGTCCAAAAGTCCGTTATACACATCTGTGTCTTTTTTCCTGTCTTGCATACAGGGTCGTCATTGCCATCTTCCTAAATTCCATATATATGTGTTAGTATACTGTATTGGTGTTTTTCTTTCTGGCTTACTTCACTCTGTATAATCGGCTCCAGTTTCATCCATCTCATCAGAACTGATTCAAATGAATTCATTTTTACAGCTGAGTAATACTCCATTGTGTATATGTACCACAGCTTTCTTATCCATTCATCTGCTGATGGACATCTAGGTTGTTTCCATGTCCTGGCTATTATAAACAGTGCTGCGATGAACATTGGGGTACATGTGTCTCTTTCAATTCTGGTTTCCTCGGTGTGTATGCCCAGCAGTGGGATTGCTGGGTCATAAGGTAGTTCTATTTGCAATTTTTTAAGGAATCTCCACACTGTTCTCCATAGTGGCTGTACTAGTTTGCATTCCCACCAACAGTGTAGGAGGGTTCCCTTTTCTCCACACCCTCTCCAGCATTTATTGCTTGCAGATTTTTGGATCGCAGACATTCTGACTGGTGTGAAGTGGTACCTCATTGTGGTTTTGATTTGCATTTCTCTAATAATGAGTGATGTTGAGCATCTTTTCATGTGTTTGATAGCCATCCGTATGTCTTCTTTTGAGAAATGTCTATTTAGTTCTTTGGCCCATTTTTTGATTGGGTCGTTTATTTTTCTGGAATTGAGCTGCATAAGTTGCTTGTATATTTTTGAGAATAGTTGTTTGTCAGTTGCTTCATTTGCTATTATTTTCTCCCATTCAGAAGGCTGTCTTTTCACCTTGCTTATAGTTTCCTTTGTTGTGCAGAAGCTTTTAAGTTTAATTAGATCCCATTTGTTTATTTTTGCTTTTATTTCCAGAATTCTGGGAGGTGGATCATAGAGGATCCTGCTGTGATTTATGTCGGAGAGTGTTTTGCCTATGTTCTCCTCTAGGAGTTTTATAGTTTCTGATCTTACATTTAGATCTTTAATCCATTTTGAGTTTATTTTTGTGTGTGGTGTTAGAAAGTGATCTAGTTTCATTCTTTTCCAAGTGGTTGACCAGTTTTCCCAGCACCACTTTTTAAAGAGATTGTCTTTACTCCGTTGTATATTCTTGCCTCCTTTGTCAAAGATAAGGTGTCCATATGTGTGTGGATTTATCTCTGGGCTTTCTATTTTGTTCCATTGATCTATATGTCTGTCTTTGTGCCAGTACCATACTGTCTTGATGACTGTGGCTTTGTAGTAGAGCCTGAAGTCAGGTAAGTTGATTCCTCCAGTTCCATTCTTCTTTCTCAAGATTGCTTTGGCTATTCGAGGTTTTTTGTATTTCCATACAAATCTTGAAATTATTTGTTCTAGTTCTGTGAAAAATGTGGCTGGTAGCTTGATAGGGATTGCATTGAATTTGTAAATTGCTTTGGGTAGTATACTCATTTTCACTATATTGATTCTTCCGATCCATGAACATGGTATATTTCTCCATCTATTAGTGTCCTCTTTGATTTCTTTCATCAGTGTTTTATAGTTTTCTATATATAGGTCTTTAGTTTCTTTAGGTAGATATATTCCTAAGTATTTTATTCTTTTCGTTGCAATGGTGAATGGAATTGTTTCCTTAATTTCTTTTTCTACTTTCTCATTATTCATGTATAGGAATGCAAGGGATTTCTGTGTGTTGATTTTATATCCTGCAACTTTACTATATTCATTGATTAGCTCTAGTAATTTTCTGGTGGAGTCTTTAGGGTTTTCCATGTAGAGGATCATGTCATCTGCAAACAGTGAGAGTTTTACTTCTTCTTTTCCAATTTGGATTCCTTTTATTTCTTTTTCTGCTCTGATTGCTGTGTGGCCCATTTTTTTAATTGGGTTATTTGATTCTCATTGTTGAGTTTTAAGTGTTATTTGTCTATTTTGAATAACAATCCTTTATCAGATGTTTCTTTTGCAAATATTTCCTCTTGGGTTTGGCTCATCCTCTCATTCCCTTGACATTGTCTTTGGCAGAAGCAGAAGTTTTTTAGTTTAATGAACTCTAGCTTATTAATTATTTCTTCTAGGATCATATCTTCAGTATTATATCTGAAAAGGTGTGGCTATACCCAAGGTCATCTAGGTTTTCTCCTGTGTTATCTTCTGGAGTTTTGTAGTTTCACATTTTACATCGAGGCTTGTGATTCATTTTGAGTTAATTATTGTGAAGAATGTAAGGTCTGTGCCTAGAACAGATACAGGTCTAGACATTCCAGCATCATTTGTTGAAAAGAGAAATATTTTTGCTCCATTGTACTGCCTTTGCTCCACTGTCAATGATCAGTTAACCATATTTATGAGAGTCTATTTCCTGGACTCTCTGTTCTGTTACACTAATCTAGTCTTTTCTTTTGCCAGTGCCTCACTATCTTGATTACTGCAGCGTGATAGGAAGTCTTAAAGTCAGGTGACGTCAGTCTTCCTACTTTGCTATTCTCTTTCAATGTGTTGGCTCTTCTGGGTCACCAGAAACATGAGGGACCCAAAGTCCTGCTCAAAGCGCAATTCTGCCTTTGATATCCTGGCTGCAGCAGGAGGTCCAGGGAGTATGCAAGGGGCCGCCCAGCCCTCGGGACCCATAGTCCTTGCACTTTCGTGCCTCTGACTGGGGAGCAGAGCTCCTCCTTGCCTCTCTGCAGATTGCTTCATGCCTATCAGGCTGTGGCACATTCCACCCATTCTAGGATTGAGATACATAGTTTGGTACCAGTGGGGGCCACAAGGGTATGGCAGGGGGACAGACAGCATCCCAGCATTCAAAGCTTGCTCCTTCCCTGACTGGCTTGGCCCACACTGATTTGCCTGCCCTGGGAAAGGGCTTGCCACCCAGCCTCTTTCTGCAAACACCTCCCTTAGCTATCTCGGTGAAGCTGGAGCTTTGGGCATGGCATCTCACCTCACCCCCAGCAGCATCAGTGAGCTGATCCATAGCCCTGGTTCCCAAAGTCTTGTCAGAAGGAATCCAGGAAATCACATCTTACAGGTGAGAGGATGGAGGACCAAGTATGTTAAGGCTATGCACGAATTCTAACTGCATAAAATAAATCTTGTTTGCTTTTTTGGACAGTCACCAGAGCAGGGGCATGCAGTTGACACAGTGAGCTGAACTTTAGAAAAGCCTCCCATGAGATCTTGCAAATGAGATGGAAAAAATATGGACTGAATCCAAATAAGGTTAGACAGATTGATGACTGATTTAAAGACTACTAATAAATTACTTGATGCTTCCTGGGATGCTCTCTTCAGAACAGGTTCTTAGTTGCAGCTTTCATTCCATTCCAGGCCAAATTTTAATACTCTTGGATGAAGGCACAAATTCACTCATTTAAATAATTTTGAGTGGGTGCCTACTCTGTACTGGGCACTCATGGCACTGTTGAATGGAAGCAGAGCCTCTGCCCTCACAGAACTCACCATCTACCAAGGACACAGAGGTCAATCAGAGTGAAACACAAATTGCTGTGCAGTGAGGGCTGTGACAGGGAGGAACGTCCATACTGTCAGAGCACGTCAAAGGGGAGTTTCATCTGAGGGCGGGTAGGGGGAATCAAGGAAGACTTCCCTACAGTAGTGCCTTTTAAGTTAATATCTGAAAGATACATAAGAGCTACAAAGACAAGAGGAAAAAGAGTTCCAGAGAGAGGAACTAGCCTGTCCCTCCAGGCCCTGAGCCAGGAGGCAGTGTAACTAGGGTGAAGGAATGGAAGGCCAGGAGGCCAAGAGTGTGGGAGCCATGAGGACCTGCATCCATCTGCTGAAATGTAAGCTCCATGAGGGCAGAGGATTTGAATTATTTTTCTCACTGCTGTATCCCCAGTGCCTAGAGCTGTTTCTACTGCATAGTAGGTACTGAGAAATATTGAGAGACTGAATGGAGGGATAGATGGATGCTGATGAGTATGTAAGAGATATGAACAATAGAAATTTTGTAGGTTTTTAGGCAATGGGATGTTGTTTTGTAGAGGCTTCCCTGGTGGCTCAGACAGGAAAGAATCTGCCTGCAATTTGGGCAACCCAGGTTTGATGTGTGGGCTGGGAAGATCCCCTGGAGAAGGGAATAACAACCCACTCCAGTATTCTTTTCTGGAGAATTCCATAGACAGAGACTATAGTCCATGGGGTCTCAAAGAGTCAGACATGACTGAGCAACTAACACTGACTTTTCAAGCATTGGGAAGTTATGAACTGTTTTGTAGAGATTAGCCTGGCTTCAGGCTAGAGAAAGGACTGGAGGAGGTAGGAATTAGATGTGTGTGACCAATCAGGATAAACATTCCATTTCTGGATGAAGATGAAACTAAACTGGGGTACTGCAGAGAGAACAGAGTGAAGAGTATCAAGAGGTGTTTAGGGGACTTGGTGAGGAACTCCTGCACATGAGCTGGTGAAAGCCATTGGTGAGGGGGCACAGAGGGTGAACAGAAACAGAATCAGAATTCTCCATTATCTCAAAAAGTTTGAAGGAAATGGCACAGTAAGATAACAAGCAAATAAAATACTTGTAAAAATCTTAACTCAAAGTATACTCAAAAATACAATGACACAGTACAAGTGGGGAAATGACTGAAAAACAACACAAAGAAGAAACATGTCAGAGTCTTACCCTCAATCTCCAAGCAAGAATTATCTGTAAATGAGGCTACCAAACATTAACGCAATTTAGACTACACAAGGAGACATACTGTGTAAGAAAACAAGATGGCAAATCCTGCTGTACTCTGGGCTGACTAACGTGACTATGCATTCAGCTCTAAGTGACAGATATTAAAATAGACTTTTATCGACTGGAAATTCTTGAGAAAACGGCCACTAATGATTCACTAAAGCAAGTCTGTACATCAAGGAATACCTCAGTTAACAAGAGGACATTTAGCAAGCATGAGAAAAAACTCAGAGGGAATAGTCACATTCCAGAACTTAAAGGCTCTCATGAGAGTGCTAGATTATACTTCGATGGTCTCTGGGAGTCTAATCCAGGGTGGGTGTAACAGGAACCAAGACTTCCACTTAGTGGCAGAAAGTTTTCTAAATCAGTTCAGTACAGTTCAGTCGCTCAGTCATGTTCAACTCTTTGCGACCCCATGAATCGCAGCACACCAGGCCTCCCTGTCCATCACCAACTCCCAGCGTTCACTCAGACTCACGTCCATCAAGTCCGTGATGCCATCCAGCCATCTCATCCTCTGTCGTCCCCTTCTCCTCCTGCCCCCAATCCCTCCCAGCATCAGAGTCTTTTCCAATGAGTCAACTCTTCACGTGAGGGGACCAAAATACTGGAGCTTCAGCTTTAGCATCATTCCCTCCAAAGAACACCCAGGGCTGATCTCCTTCATAATGGACTGGATGGATCTCCTTGCAGTCCAAGGGACTCTCAAGAGTCTTCTCCAACACCATAGTTCAAAAGCATCAATTCTTTGGTGCTCAGCTTTCTTTATAGTCCAACTCTCACATCCATACATGACCGCAGGAAAAACCATAGCCTTGACTAGACGGACCTTTGTTGGCAAAGTAATGTCTCTGCTTTTCAATATGCTATCTAGGTTGGTCATAACTTTCCTTCCAAGGAGTAAGCATCTTTTAATTTCATGGCTGCAATCACCATCTGCAGTGATTTTGGAGCCCAAAAAAATAAAGTCTGACACTGTTTTCACTGTTTCCCCATCTATTTTCTAAATCAGCCTGTCCCAAAATAGAAGTCTTCAGCAAGTGCGGAGTCTCACTTGAGGAAGAGTAAGCACATGCAGACTGAGAGAGGGTGGGGCCAGGTCGTGAGATTACAGGGCCTGTGTTTCTGGCTGCTTGGACTCAGAACTTGATTCTCAAAGCTACATGGAAACCTCAGGATCATTTTAAGGGGGGCAGCAGCCTGTTCCAGTTCATAGCCTGGGAGGACCGCTTCTGTTACTGCGGATTCCCTGGGCATTGGCCTCTCAGGCTTGGTCAGCAGCGTCCAGAGCAGGCACCAGCTCACATCCAAGTGCTGACACTCTGCCTGGGATTGCATTGAATTTATAGATCAGTCTGAGGAAAAATGCTGCACTCAATATGCCAGCAAATTTGGAAAACTCAGCAGTGGCCACAGGACTGGAAAAGGTCAGTTTTCATTCTAATCCCAAAGAAAGGCAATGCCAAAGAATGCTCAAACTACCACACAATTGCACTCATCTCACACACTAGTAAAGTAATGCTCAAAATTCTCCAAGCCAGACTTCAGCAATACGTGAACCGTGAACTCCCTGATGTTCAAGCTGGTTTTAGAAAAGGCAGAGGAACCAGAGATCATATGGCCAACATCCGCTGGATCATGGAAAAAGCAAGAGTTTCAGAAAAACATCTATTTCTGCTTTATTGACTATGCCAAAGCCTTTGACTGTGTGGATCACAATAAACTGTGGAAAATTCTGAAAGAGATGGGAATACCAGACCACCTAACCTGCCTCTTGAGAAATCTGTATGCAGGTCAGGAAGCAACAGTTAGAACTGGACATGGAACAACAAACTGGTTCCAAATAGGAAAAGGAGTCCGTTAAGGCTGTATATTGTCACCCTGCTTATTTAACTTATACGCAGAGTACATCATGAGAAATGCTGGACTGGAAGAAACACAAGCTGGAATCAAGATTGCCGGGAGAAATATCAATAACCTCAGATATGCAGATGACACCACCCTTATGGCAGAAAGTGAAGAGGAACTAAAAAGCCTCTTGATGAAGGTGAAAGAGGAGAGTGAAAAAATTGGTTAAGCTCAACATTCAGAAAACGAAGATCATGGCATCCGGTCCCATCACTTCATGGGAAATAGATGGGGAAACAGTGGAAACAGTGTCAGATTTTATTTTGGGGGGCTCCAAAATCACTGCAGATGGTGATTGCAGCCACAAAATTAAAAGACGCTTACTCCTTGGAAGGAAACTTATGATCAACCTAGATAGTATTTTCAAAAGCAGAGACATTACTTTGTCAACACAGGTCCATCTAGTCAAGGCTATGGTTTTTCCTGTAGTCATGTATGGATGTGAGAGTTGACTGTGAAGAAGGCTGAGCGCTGAAAAATTGATGCTTTTGAACTGTGGTGTTGGAGAAGACTCTTGAGAGTCCCTGGACTGCAAGGAGATCCAACCAGTCCATTCTGAAGGAGATCAGCCCCAGGATTTCTTTGGAAGGAATGATGCTAAAGCTGAAACTCCAGTACTTTGGCCACCTCATGCGAAGAGTTGACTCATTGGAAAAGACTCTGATGCTGGGAGGGATTAGGTGCAGGAGGAGAAGGGGATGACAGAGGATGAGATGGCTAGATGGCATCACTGACTCGATGGACGTGAGTCTGAGTGAACTCTGGGAGTTGGTGATGGACAGGGAGGCCTGGCGTGCTGCGATTCATGGGGTCGCAAAGAGTCGGACACAACTGAGTGACTGAACTGAACTGAACTGGGGAAAATTGACATCTTGACAACATTGATTATTCCAATCCATGGATGCAATGTGTCTCTCCATTTATGAGGTCTAGTTCAATTTCTCTCATCAGTCCTTTGTAAATGTGAGCATATAAATCTTGCATGGATTTTATTAGACTTATCTCTATGTTTTTCATGTTTTGGGTATTGTTGTAACATGTTGTTTTTAGAGTCTTTAGGATTTCCTACATAGATAATCGTGTCATCTACAAGAGAAGACAATTTTTATTTCTTCCGTTCTTATCTTAATACCATTTATTTCTTGCTCTTGTCTTCCATACAGTTTTGAATAGTAGTAAGAGTGGCTATCCTTGCCTTGTTCCTGATCTTAGAGTAAGCATTCAGTCTTTCATACACTAAATGTGACGCTAGCTATACATTTCATAGTTGATCTTTATTAGACTGAAGAACCTCCCTATTATCTCTAATTTCTTGAGAGATTTTATTATGAACAGATGCTGGATTTGCTAAAATACTTTTTTCTGCATCTATTGAGATAATCTTTTTTTTAATCTGTTGATACGGTGATTACATTGATTAATTTTCTTTTTGTTAATTTATTTTCAAATCTTGAACTAACCTTGCATTACAAGGATAAAACCACTTGTTCATCATGTGTTATCCTTCTTATATATTGCTAGATTTAATTTGCTAATATTTTGCCAAGTGTTTTTATATCTGTGTCGGCGGGGGGGGGGCGGATATTTGGACTGTAGATTCTTTTCATGTAATGTCTTTGTCTGGTTTTGACATTAGGTTAACACTGGATTCATAAAATAAATTGGAAAATATTCCATCCTCTTACATTTTGGGGGGAAAAAATCTCTAGAATTAGTGTTATTCCTTCCCTGAGTGCTCAGTAAAAATCACCAATAAATTCACATGGGCTAGGAGTTTCCTTTGTTAAAAAGTGTTTAGCTACAAATTTAATTTTTTTTAATAGGTATGGCATTGTTTGGGCTATTTATTTCTTCTTGAGTGAGTTTTGGGAGTTTGGGTCTTTCAGGCAATTTTTTCATCTCATGTAAATTCTCAAATTAATACAAAGCTATTCATAATATTTCCTCATTAACCTTTTAATTTCTGTAGGATCTCTAATAAAGTCTTCTCTTTAATTTCTGATATTGATAATTGGTACCATCTTTCTCTTGTTTTTAATTAAATATACTGGACAGAAATTTATAAATTATAGTTTTTTTTACTTTTCCCTGTTTTTTTTCTGATTTCTATTTTGTTGATTTCTGCTCTTATCTTTATTTCTACCTTTCTGCTTCTTTTGTATTTAACTTCCTTTCCTTTTTATTTCTTAAGGTGGTAGCTAAGATAATTATAATGAGACTTTTCTTCTTCATAAGTGCTAATGCCTTATAAATCACACATTTGTATAGGTTGTCTAATTTTTATTTGTCTAATTCAATTAGCATTTCCTTTATGATTTCTTCTTTGGTCCATGGGTTATTTAGAAATGTATCTTTTAATTTTTAATTATTTAGAGATTTCTTGCTGTTTCTCTCTCTTTTATTTCTAGTTGAATGCTATTATGTCAGAGAACATGCTTTGTATTACTTTGATCCTTATAAATTTGCAGAGATTTGTTTTGTGGCCTGGAATATGACTTATCTTGGTGAATATTCCTCATGCACTTGAAAAAAAAATGTTTACTTTGCTATTGTTATGTGTTCTATACATGTTAATTAGGTCAGTGAAAATCCCTCAGTCATGTCTGACTCTTTGTGACCCTGTGGGATAGTCCATGGAATTCTCTAGACCAGAATATTGGACTGGGTAGCATTCCCTTCTCCAAAAGATCTTCCCAACCCAGGGATCAAACCCAGGTCTCCTGCATTGCAGGTGGTTTCTTTACCAGCTGAGTCACAAGGGAAGCCCAAGAATACTGGAGTGGGTAGCCTGTCCCTTCTCCAGGGAATCTTCCTGACCCAGGAATTGAACCAGACATCCTGCATTGCAGACAGATTCTTTACCAACTGAGCTATCAGGGAAGCCCCTAAATAAGGGGCTTAATTAAGTCAAGTTGGTCAATAATGTCCTTCAGTTGTTTGACCACAAGTTGGCTGAGATCCTCAGTGTTCTTCAGGTCTTCTTTAGAAGTCATACAATCATAAATATATATGCATCTAATAGTAGAATTTGAAACTACAAGAAGGAAAATGATATAACTTGAAAAAGAAAAATCCACAATTATATCTGGAGACATTAATACTAATTGATGCAACAAGTAGATGAAGAAAAGGTACAAGAGAAAAGAATAAAGGAAGTAGAAGCTCAACCCATTTTTCTCCCTATGATGATGATCATATCATCATCCTTAAACATTTATTGGCTCCTTGGGATATGCTTCACCATGATGGGTTGGAAACTCCTGTTTTTACAAGGGCCAAGCAGATGAGTAAGTTAGTGGAGTTGGCTGGGTGACGGTAGCTTTGTGGAGGTCAGGGAAACAGTAGGAAGAGGTACAGCCTTGATGCCCAGGAGGGAACATGCCCAGTCTAAAGAGGAAGGCCCTGCTCAGCCATTACGAAGTGAGAAACATGATGTGAAGTGTGACTCAACCTAATTTGGCATAGAAACCAGAAATCCACATCTTCAAGTGAAATATCCCTATTTTTTAATGTTGGAAAGGTAAATCAGAATGATATTTGAAACAATGTGTGGGCCAGTACTTTAGCACAAACAAACTTGCCTGCAGGCAAACACTAGCCCAAGGGCCTCTGCTTTGCAGTCTCAGGAATAAATGCTAATTCTTCCTCTTGAAGAGTTCACAATTTAGTTGGAGTAATGAGCTATGCACCTGGTTTATACATTTCAAGAGAAAATGTGGTGGGATCTATTGAGAGATAAAAACAAAATTTGGAATATATTCACACTGTCATTCATTCAACATGCATTTATCACCTACCATGTATGTATGTGCATGCATGCTCAGTTCAGTCCAGTTCAGTCACTCAGTCGTGTCCGACTCTTTGCGACCCCATGAATCACAGCACGCCAGGCCTCCCTGTCCATCACCAACTCCTGGAGTTCACTCAGACTCATGTCCATCAGGTCGGTGATGCCATCCAGCCATCTCATCCTCTGTCATCCCCTTCTCCTCCTGCCCCTAATCCCTCCAAGCCTCAGGGTCTTTTCCAATGAGTCAACTCTTCGCATGAGGTGGTCAAAGTACTGGAGTTTCAGCTTCAGCATCATTCCTTCCAATGAATAACTGAGCAAAGATTTAAGGATCTCCTTCAGAATGGACTGGTTGGATCTCCTTGCAGTCCAAGGGACTCTCAAGAGTCTTCTCCAACACCACAGTTCAAAAGCATCAATTCTTCAGCACTCAGCCTTCTTCACAGTCCAACTCTTACATCCATACGTGACCACTGGAAAAACCACAGCCTTGACTAGACGGACCTTTGTTGGCAAAGTAATATCTCTGCTTTTCAATATGCTATCTAGGTTGGTCATAACTTTCCTTCCAAGGAGTAAGCGTCTTTTAATTTCATGGCTGCAATCACCATCTGCAGTGATTTTGGAGCCCCCAGAAATAAAATCTGACACTGTTTCTACTGTTTTCCCATCTATTTCCCATAAAGTGATGGGACCGGATGCCATGATCTTCGTTTTCTGAATGTTGAGCTTTAAGCCAACTTTTTCACTCTCCTCTTTCACTTTCATCAAGAGGCTTTTTAGTTCCTCTTCACTTTCTGCCATAAGGGTGGTGTCATCTGCATATCTGAGGTTATTGATATTTCTCCCGGCAATCTTGATTCCAGCTTGTGCTTCTTCCAGCCCAGTGTTTCTCATGATGTATTCTGCATATAATTTACATAAGCAGGGTGACAATATACAGCCTTGATGTACTCCTTTTCCTATTTGGAACCAGTCTGTTGTTCCATGTCCAGTTCTAACTGTTGCTTCCTGACCTGCAGTCGTGTCCAACTCTGCAACCCCATAAACCTGCCAGGCTCCTCTATCAGTGGGATTCTCCAGGCAAGAATACTGGACTGGGGTTGCCATTCCCTTCTCCAAGGGGTCTTCCTGACCCAGGGATAAAACCCTCATCTCCTGTGTCTCCTGAGTTACAGGTGGATTCTTTACCACTGAGTCACCAGGGAAGCCCCTCAGTTCAGTTCAGTCACTCAGTTGTGTCCAACTGTTTGTGACCCCATGGACTGCAGCATGCCAGGCTTCCCTATCCATCACCAACTCCCAGAGCTTACTCAAACTCATGTCCATCGAGTCAGTGATGCCATCCAACCATCTCATCCTGTCATCCCCTTCTCTTCCCACCTTCAATCTTTGCCAGCATCAGGGTCTTTTCCAATGAATCAGTTCTTTGCATCAAGTGGCCAAAGTATTGGAGTTTCAGCTTCAGCATCAGTCCTTCCAATGAATATTCAGGACTGATTTCCTTTAGGATTGATTGATTGAATCTCCTTGCAGTCCAAGAGACTCTGAAGAGAGTTCTCCAACACCACAGTTCAAAAGCATCAATTCTTTGGTGCTCAGCTTTCTGTATTACATCCATACATGACTACTGGAAAAACCATACCTTTGACTAGATGGACCTACCATATTCCAGGTATTATTCTAGAGAGTGGCAACTCGTCAATGAAATCCTTGCTCTTAAGGATCTTATAGTCAAGTGAGAAGATAATGAAAAATCACAAATAAATAATGTAGTGAGTTATGAATGGTTCTTTCCACTTACTGTTTGACAGCTGAGCCACAGGGGAAGCCCAAGAATACTGGAGTGAGTAGCCTCTCTCTTCTCCAGTGGATCTTCCCGACCCAGGAATTGAACTGGGGTCTCCTGCATTGCAGGTGGATTCTGTACCAACTGAGCTATCAGGGAAGCCCTATACATGGTTATGTACTATGTTTTAGTTAAAGAAAAAAGATTGGAACTGCCAGGGTAGAGGGACTATAGTTTTTACTAAGGAAGAGAGAGATGTGGTCACTGAGAAGGTGATAACTGAGCAAAGATTTAAGGACATGAGAAAGGGATGCATGAATACGCAGAAGAGGATGCCAGGAAAGGGAAGAGCCAGTGCAAAGACCCTGAGGCAGGAGTGTCCCCGGCATGACAGAGGAAGACCAGAGTGGAAAGTGTTGCTTGACCTAAGGTGAAGAGGAATCGATGAAGTTGTACAAGAAGCAGAGAACATCTTAAAAGGGAGTAATTGAAGAGTGTTAAGTAAAAAGGCTATTTACAAAGCTGTGCACAGAGTTAAGATAAACCAGCAAGGCCAGGCCCTGGAGAGGTAGCAACAACTAGCCACCTTTAGCACTCCAGAAGCAGTCATCAGAGCAGAATTTCTGGACCTGGGAGGGCTGGCTGTAGGAGAGGGCTGTGGCAGATGTGATCTTTGGTAAAGGAACACAGTCATGGCCACAACCAGGCTTAGCAAGGAAAGAAACAGAGGTCTAAATAGCTCAACTTCTCTCGGCTCCCATTTCTCCTTCCTGTACCAGTGCCTGCTATTGACAGGTCAACTCCAAGCCAAAAGGAGTGGAGCTTTTTTGAAGATATCTGTGGCCAGTCTCCTGGCAAAGAGAGGAGAGTGGAAAAGGCTGGAGGATGAATCTAGAGGGACAAAAGGAGAGTCTACAGGACAGAGAGTAGTTGGAGATGAAGTCAGAGACCTGTGGTTTTAATGTCAACTTTAGGAGTCGGACACGACTGAGCGACTTCCCTTTCACTTTTCCTTTCATGCATTGGAGAAGGAAATGGCAATCCACTCCAGTATTCTTGCCTGGAGAATCCCAGGGACAGGGGAGCCTGGTGGGCTGCCGTCTGTGGGGTTGCACAGAGTCGGACACGACTGAAGCGACTTAGCAACAGCAGTAGCAGTTTACTCTAAGTTGAAATGTGGGGCCACTGCAGGATTTTTAGCAGAAGAGTAATATGATTTGACCTTTACTCTGTAAGGAATCATTCTGGCTACTCTGTAGAAATTGACTGTGGGTGAGAGAAAGGCAAGGGTACAGGCTGTTGGTCCTGACTTACACCACAATAGTAGCAGTGGAGTCGGACACGACTGAAGCGACTTAGCAGCAGCAGTGGAGGTGGTGAGAAGTGTTCTGAATCTGGGTATATCCAAGTGGATACAAAAAAGTCTGGGTGGATTAAGTGTAGGGTGTAAGAGAAAGACAAGCATCAAAAAGTGACTAATGTTTTGGTCTGAGCACCTAGAAAGATGGAGTTGTCTTTGAGATGGGAGAGCCTGCAAGTGAAGCTAATTTAAGTGGATAGATGGGTGGATGGGTGGGCAGTGGGTATATTAAGCCTGAGTTTATTAGTTGTACAAATGAAGATACCAAGTAGATAGTAGAATAGCCTAGTTTGGAGTTCATAAGAAAGATTTGGACTGAAAATATAAATTTGGGAACTATCAACAGAGAAATATATCAAAAATATGAGAAGGAAATTAAAAGACGCTTACTCCTTGGAAGGAAAATTATGACCAACCTAGATAGCATATTGAAAAGCAGAGACATTACATCGCCAACAAAGGTCCATCTAGTCAAGGCTATGGTTTTTCCAGTGGTCATGTATGGATGTGAGAGTTGGACTGTGAAGAAGGCTGAGTGCCGAAGAATTGATGCTTTTGAACTGTGGTGTTGGAGAAGACTCTTGAGAGTCCTTTGGACTGCAAGGAGATCCAACCAGTCCATCCTAAAGGAGATCAGTCCTGGGTGTTCATTGGAAGGACTGAAGCTGAAGCTGAAACTCCAATACTTTGGCCACCTCTTGCAGAGAGCTGACTCATTGGAAAAGATCCTGATGCTGGGAGGGATTGGGGGCAAGAGGAGAAGGGATGACAGAGGATGAGATGACTGGATGGCGTAACTGACTCAATGGACATGAGTTTGGGTAAACTCTGGGAATTGGTGATGGACAGGGAGGCCTGGCGTGCTGCAATTCATGGGGTCACAAAGAGTCGGACACGACTGAGGGACTGAACTGAACCGAACTGAAACATTTCCAAATGGGGAAACAAAGAAGGCTTCATGGAGGAGGTGGCATGTAGTGTGCATCTTGAACGATAGAATTTTGACAGCAGAAAAAATGAGAAAAGTATTCCAAATGGAGGGAAAGTCATTAGTAAAGGGGCTAGGATAGTAAATTGGAGGCATGTGTGGGGAAGACCAGGTTGGGAGGGCTGTAGCCTTGCTGTTCAGGGAAGTCAGGGCAGAAATGGAACTAGAACGTGGTTCCTCACTTCTAGTTCATTCATGCCTCTGTCATATGCTCATCAAATATTTATTTACCACCTACTTGGCCTAGGAGATATGCTCTGTTCTGAATGTTATAATAATAACACTTATTGTACAGTAATTATGCACTCAATGAAAAAAACACAACTTAATCATCAACAAAATAAAAAAGGCAAATGGGAGAAATTATTTGCAAATCATATATCGAACAAGGGGTTAATATTCAAAACATATAAAGAACTGATACAACTCAAGAGCAAAAAGTAACTCAAAAAATTTAAAAATGAGCAGAGTAACTGAATAGATGTTTTTCCAAAGAAGGCATACAAATTATCAACAAGTACATAAGAAGATGCTAACATTGCCATTTATTAGGGAAATGCAAATTCAAACCACAATAATATATCACCTCACACCTGTTAGAATGGTCATCATCAAAAAGACAAGAGATAGCAAATGCCAGCATGGATGCAGAGAAAAGAGAACCCTCGTGCACTGTTGGTAGGAATGTACATTGGTGCTGGCACTATAGAAAATAGTATGGAGTTTCCTCAAAAAGTTAAAAATAGAACTACTGTATGATCCAGCAATTCCACTTCTGGATACATATCTGATGTAAATTAAGTCACTGCTTGAAAACATAACTGCATCCCCATGTTGATCAAAGCTTTATTTCCAATAGCCAAGACATGAAAACAACTTTGGTACCCACTGACAGATAAATGGAAAATGTGATATGTGTAATGGAGTATTATTCAACTATGAAAAAGAAGGAAATCCTCTCATTTGTGAGATGGATGAAGCTTGAGGGCATTATGCTGAATGAAATAAGTCAGACAAAGACAAATACTGTGAGCTCTCACTTACATATGGAATCTAGAAAAAGCAAACTCATAGAAACAGAGAACAGATTCGTGGTTGCCAGAGGTAGGAAATGATTGGGTGGGCAAAATAGGTGAAGGTAGTCATAAAATACAAACATCTATTATAAGTCCTGGGGATATAATGTACAGCATGGTGACTATCGTTAACAATACTGTTTTTTATATTTGAAAGCTGCTGAGACAGAAGATCTTAAAAGTTCTCTTCATAAAAAAAATTTTTTGTAACTGTGTGAGGTGATAGATGTTAACTGGACTTACTGTGACCATTTTGCAATATATACAAATATTTTGTAAACCAAAAACTAATGTTATATGTCATCTTCTTGCCTGGGAAATCCCATGGACAGAGGAGAATGGTGGGCTACAGTCCATGGAGTCACAAAGACTCAGACACAACTTAGTGACTAAGCAACAACAATCTCAATGATACTGGAAAAGAAAAGTCATTTTTAAAAGGAAATATACAAAATAGTAAAACCAAAAACAAAGAGCAAGAGTGTTTACAGAACACCAGCTTTGTGCTGGACACTCTTCCAGGCGCTAGGCATAGAACAAGGAATGAAATGGACCAAGGTCCCTACTCTTGTGGAACCTTCAGAAGGTAGTTTGTGCAGCTTAGTTGAGACCCACCGGGCAGGAAAGGGTTCTTTCTGGAGACTCACCTACAGCCCTAGTCCAACAGCCACTGATCTCTTAACTATTTTCTATTCTACCTTCCATATAAAGGCTCCCAGAGGCCAGTTCTTCAGTTTTTACAGCTAACATTTTATTTAAATTTTCTATTTTCAGGATGAAAGCTTTCTATGTTATATGTAATAATATAAACAAACTTTGGTCAATAAAGTATAAAACAAACAAAAAAAAACTTCACTTAACCCTTATAACACCCCATAAGAAATACACTAACATTATTCCCAGTTTGTGTGCATGCATGCTAAGTCACTTAATCGTGTCTGATTCTGTGTGACACCATGGACTATAGCCCACCAAGCTCCTTGTCCATGGGATTCTCCAGGCTAGAATACTGGCGTGAGTTATCCCCAGTTTAGAGATCAGCAAACAGTGACTAGCCCAAACTCAGCCACTGACAGAGCACAGCAGAGTCAGGGCTTGAGCCCAGGAGGGTGACTTTAGGGTCCCGGTCCTCACCACCCTGGTTAGTGCCTGAAGTTTTGCCAGGAGGACCGATCCCCATATGTGCTGTGTAGCCAGGAGGCTGTCAGAGGTGTAGATAGGCCACCACACCATGGGCAATGTGATGCCCAGACTTCCCTCTGCATGGGGTGAAAGCAAGTCCTTGCCAGGGGTCAGCTGAGCAACTGGCCCAGCAGCTCAGGGAGGACGACTGGCTGCTGATCTGCTGACCAGGGCAGAGGTCACCACACTGCCAGCTCTGACCTCACCCAGGACTGCTGACTGCTCTTTCCAAAACATCAGTTTCCTATTTCTTGGCTCCCACAGCCAACCCGGAGTCAAGGGCAGGCAACCGATGCCTCACCCTGGAAGGATAGCAGTGAAAAGTGTCCTTACAGTAACATGTCCACTCCCCAACCCCAGTTAAAGGTAAAGAAACTGAGTCCCATAGAAACTGAGTCATTTGGTCAATACTTTTAGGCAATTTTCTGGCAAAGTCTGTATCAGAACTCAAACTTCAGGACTCTCAGTTCAGCATGCTTCCACAGAATGTGACAGATGAATTGGTTCATGTTTCAAAATTAGGTTCCCTAGTGAGCAGGCTAGGATAGGATGGTGTGTGTGTGTGTGTGTGTGTGTGTGTGTGTGTGTGTGTGCAGTTGGACTGTGCATGCCAAGTACAAGCCCTAGAGCTGACACTCCCCACCACTCCCAAGGAAAAGAATTTCTCCTCAGTCCAGTTTAAGAAAAATTCAGGTTTTCAGGGAATGGGAGAGGAAGGAGGAGCCCCTCCATTCAGTGAGTCCATCTCAGATGTCTTTCTTGGGTGTCCAGGTACCCACAGCCTATGCAGGTGCATGGCTGGAAATAGTGAGAAATGGAAGGAACCTGAATGCCTGTCAGTATGGAAGTGGTTGAATAATGACGTGCATCTAGTCAGCAGTGCATCTAGTCAGCAGTGAAAAAGCACGAAGCAGGTCTAGATAGAGGGTCAAGGGAAGACCTCTAAGATATATTATGAAGCAAAAACTAAAGAAACCTGTATATAGTGCATATGGTGTGGACCCATTTATGTACAGAAGCACACTGTGTATGACTGAATGGATAAAGGGGTCACACCAGCCTGATGATGGCAATTTGTTCATTTATTCCACAGATGCTCACGGAGGGCCCCTGGGCCCCTCCATTGGGCTGCATGAGAGGATCAGCAGAGAGCAGGGCAGACAACATCCCTACCTTCTGTAGCCAGGTGAGGAGGCAGTAGTAGGAGGAGAAGAAAAAACAGTACTCTCTCTCTCTTTTTTAAGTACTCTGTGTTATCTGAGGATTTCAGCAACAGTAATTTACTTGTGAATGTGTCATTATAAATAAGCAAAAGAAGAAGGTGGTTGGAGAAGGGAGAAGGAGGAGGGATTAATGGCTAAGTGTGGGGTGGCAGAGATGACCTTGGAAATGAGGCATGAGTTATCTCCTTCAAGGGTTACATCACTATAGGTGATCAAAATCTCTGGACAGAATAATGTCATTGGGAATTACCTCCTAGATGATTTTGATTAGCTGAGATTTTTGCAAATACTGCCCCAGGGGTTCCTTTCACAAGGAGCAGGTATAAGTGAGGGACAAGGTATAAACTTCAGGAATCTTTAAACGGCCTAGCTCTCCTATCTTCATCTTCTGATCCATACCAAAATTAATTTTAAAGACTTAACCAGCAGGGGGCAGCACGGGTCAGGCCTTTGAGCTACAGAGAACAATCACACTGAGGAAACTATGGTCGTACCACAATCCCAGGCTTCTAAGTCTTTCAATAATCAGAGGATTATTTTAACTAAACGAGACTTGGAGTCCTAACCTCTGGTATGACATGCATCCCATGTATGAACGCTATCATCGGTGTGAAGCAACAGAGAGTTTTTCGGTGTTTTATTTTTCATTACTCAATTCCAGTGGTTCCCAACCAGGGGCAATTTTGCCTCCTGGGAGACATTTGATGGGAGACACTTTTGTTGTCACAGCTGGCTACTACCTTCCAGCGGGTAGAGGCCAGGGATGCGGCTACTCATCCTACCCTGCACAGGACAGCCCCCACGGCGATACACTGATGTCTAGTTGCTCAGTCATGTCCAACCCTGCAACCCCATGGACTGTGTCCCACCAGGCGCCTCTGTCCATGGGATTTTCCAGGCAAAAAATTACCCAGCCCAAAATATCAACAGTGCTGTCCTATTTCACCCTCTTACACTAATCTGTATCTTTGTCAATTTACTGAATAATTATCCAAATATTTCAACAGATCTGGGGAAAGAAATAGATTATAGGCAGTTATTCACATCAGATACCTTAGAGTTCTTCTTGTTTTCCATTGAGCAGGAAATGTAGTGGCTGAGGGGTCCCATGTTTGGGTATGAATGCCAGTTCTCTCATTGACAAGCTGGCTGGAAATGGATATGTTATGAAGAAATGTCTCAACTTTCATTCTCTCAGATGTCAAATGACTATAAACCCCATGAGGGCAGGGACTGTCTCTGTTTGGGGCAATGAAATATGTACATTCTTCCGGCACGTAGCAAGTGCTTGTGTGTTTACTGAAGGAAGGAACGGTACTTTGCTTATAACCTAATCATTTTTGCAATCTGATATTGATTGCTGCTTTTAAAATCTTATTGAAAACTTGAATGTCAGGGATTATTTTTATTGACTATGACTTATTCTAGCAGAGCCAGACCTGCACTGCAGGGTGTGTATAATGTCCGGCTACACATGTCCCCATATTGGTAGTGGGAAAGACTGCATGTTCTAGGTTTCAGCCTGGGTTTAAATCTGAGCTCCAGTCCTACATAAGCTTAGGCACTTGATTAACCCTCTTTTAGTTTCAATTTCTCCATCTGAAAAATGGGGTAATAATTCCTATCTCATAGGGTCCTTGAAAGAATTAAAGTTAAATGAAATAATGTCTGCAAAGCCCTTAGTCCAGTGCCTGGCACACAGGAAGCTCTTAGTAAAAGGAGGCTTTATAATGCTTCTGGCCTCCAGCCTCCCAGTCGAGGGCATCTGCTTAGTTACCTCTCCACCGAGATGTAGAGACACAGCACTGCAATCCGGATCTGGCCCCAGAGGCCATGCTGACCCAGCTCCTTTCTGCTGCATGGAAATGTGGGGACTCAGCCTTCTTATTCACACTTCATGTGCCTGAACGAGGAGTTTTGGAATATCCCATAGTCTTCTCTATGCCCACTTAGTCATATTCAAAATACCGCCTCAATGACTAGATACACAGAATTTTCATTCTGCTAAAAGGTCAAAGGACACTAATAAAGATGTCAACACTGAAAACCGTTTGCAAAGCACAGAAACAAATGAGGACAGAAAACTGCAGCCTTTGACTCAGTAATGAATTTTGCATAAAGGGCTCCATATTACAGTGCGCCAGAGACCATGCTGCCACACACTCTGCATTCTATTTTTTATGAGAAAGAGGAAATGGAGAAAAAAAACCACAACACTAAATTGATATTAAAGGCATATTAAAGAAAGTGTATTCAAGCATATATCTTGATTTGAGCATGTGGGCCCAAATCATTTATATTTTATAGCATAGTAAAAGCTTGGAGCTGAAAAGAAGCATCAAGTCCAGTTCCTTCACATTCCAGCTGAGCAGACTGCAGCATCTGGGCATTAAGTCACAGGCCCCACACCTTCAGCATTGTGGTGGCCCACTTGGGAAGAGGAACCGTGGGGCTTGTCTCTTTGTCCAATCCTACTTGACTTGGGGATTCAACTCCAGACTGGAGGGAACCAGAAATAACTTGGGTCCTTCTCCAAGTGCACTCTTCTCACTGGGCTCATAAAGGTCGTGCATTCCCTTAATCTTTACTGAGCATCAGCTATGTGCCAGACACCATTCTCTTGAGTTCCAGAGGAGAACAGGACAGGGGCCTGTTCCTAGTGCCCTCCCCCTTCCAGTGGGCAACCCGATGGGTGAAAGTGCACAAACAAATTGAGCAACATAACTTCCAGTGGCGTCCATTCCCTGGGAGAAACAAAACAGCACATTGTGACAGAGAAGGACTGCTGGGGAGGATGACTTGCAAGCCCTCTCCCAGAGGAAAGTTCTCTAGAGATGAGTCCTGAGCCACGAGAAGGAGCCACTCACAGGGACATCGGAGGGAAGAGCTTCAGGTCAGAGGGAACAGCACCCGGGGCAAGTGTGGGAGGGAGGCACGCGCAGAAAGGACGCCTGTGTGGGTGGAACAGAGTGAGTCAGGGACGGATGCCAGGACAAGAGGTCAGAGCCTAGGCAAGGCAGCCTACTGGGGCTTCAGGCGCTGGCCAGGTGCCCCCCTAGGATGTGGAAGCAGGATTGAGATTGGAACCTCTAGTTTTTATGGTTCTGTGTCCACTGCGCTGGGCAGACTATCATGTAACCATGTCAGTTACAGGAGAACCCTACCACTCTGGACTCTGGCCACACTGCACTCACTGTCAGGACTTGGCATGGGACAGGCCTCCAAAAACCAAGGGAGCGCCCAGGAGCAGAGTGACCCGACTTCATGGCGATGGAAAGCGGACCCTCCCTTCCCTTTAGTCACCATGACCCATACAAGGGTCATGAATCAGCCCTGCCAGCCCAGAGGCTCAGTAGAGTCTGAGGTTAATTTTTTTTAATCATTATTATGAATATTTAATCACACAAGAACTCGTGAATGTAAAGAAAAAAGAACGCGCTTCCTTGGTGACTCAGCGGTAAAGAATCTGCCTGCTGGTGCAGGGGAGATGCTACGGGACAACTAAAGCCTGTGTGCCACAACTACAGAAGCCTGCGTGCCTAGACCCTGCGCTCCGAAACAAGAGACGCCACCACAGCGCAGCTAGAGAAGGCCCCACTCACCACAACTAGAGAAGGCCTGAGTGAAGGAATGAAGACCCAGCACAGCCAGAAATAAACGCATGTAAGAATTAAAGATTTTAAAATTTTAAAAATAAAAAACTAAAAATAAATAAATAATAAATAATAAAAAAATAAAAATATATCCAAAGAGGAAAAAAAAAAAAAAAGAATGAAATAGAACACAGTCCCTAAGCTCCTTTCCTCCAGTCCTGATCATCTTGTCAGCCCTACACCTCTATCCCGCCTAGAGCCAAATACCATGATTATCAAAAGTGGGAAGCCTTCCAGGCCATTTCTTATGCTTTAAAATGCATATGTATATACTCCTGGCAAAAGTGTGATTTTTATGTCCATTTTAATAAATTATAGTATACTGTATGTAGTGGCTCTGCAATTTGTTTTTGCTCCCCCCATCAGAAAATAGGTCTTGAATAACTATCCATGTTATGTAAACACCCACCTCTTTTTTGCTAATTGCTGTATATTTCTTAGTATTGGAGAAGGAAATGGCATCCCACTCCAGTATTCTTGCCTGGGAAATTCCGCGGAGAGAGGAGCCTGATGGGCTACAGTCCATGGGGTCTCCAGGGTCGGGCCACCTCCCTATGAATTGTCATTTAAACTGTTTCCTATTCTCTTTGTATTATAAATAAAATAAATGTTATAGTGGGATTCCCTTTCTGTCCTCTTAGTGAGTGTTCCTCTGTGGCAGAATTGGGACTTTACTCTTAGATGCAATTCCCAAATGGAAGCAGAATCAGTCATGTGAATCTCTAGTAACCTAGTGGTCATCTAGACCCAGAGGCCTTTCCTCACCATTAGTTCACTGCATGGCGTTAGCTAATTCTCATCGCCTTTGGAACTCTAGAACGAGGAACTTATTTTTGATGAATTCTGAGAACATCCACAGTAATTGTGATCTAAAACTTGATGACCGCAGGTGGTGAACCTGCAGGGTTCTCTCACAAGTAGAGGTCTGATTCCCTTTCAGAGGTTGAGAGATTTTGCAGAAGGCCTGCGGATTGCAGTGTGCCCCTCCAGGCGGCGGCAGGCACTCTAATGGTGTTCCTGGGGAAATGACTAGTGCACATATATTGCCGAGTGCTGCTTGCCCTTTTCCATGGCCTTCCTGGATACCAGGGGATATGATGTCACTTTTTGCAAATTCTGTGTAAATAACTGAGCTTGGATCACTGAGTTATAATGAGATGAGGGAAAAAATGATCACCACGTACTTTGCATAGACTTTCATTTACAAAGCACACAGTTTCTCATTTCATTCCTGGAACAATTCTGAGATACACACAAGAAAGGGAGAATAATAATACATATTATACTAAGGTTCAAGGGACACTGTTATTCATTACAACTGAGCAGACTGAGACAACAATAATTAACTGATTGCCCAAAGTCACAGAACTAGGAACTGAGAGCAAACCTGGAACCCAGGTCTTCTAATTCCCAGTACATTTCGTCTGCACACAGCAGCATGGCCTTGCCAACTGTGTAGCTGTGAAGACCCATTGATGTGTCTATCCTTAATTCTAGGAAAGACATGCATTCTCAGTAGACTCTGAAGGATTTAGTGAAAGACCTAAATATTCAGAGAGAGAATTTAGTTTTTTTATTTCTTTTTTTAAAATTATTCATTTTTTAAGTTGAAGTATAGTTGATTTACAACGTTCTGCCAATCTCTGCCATTCACCATAGCGGCTCAGTTATACACATTTATACATTCTTTTTACAATAAAATTTAGTTCTTAAAGAGCCAAGTGAATATGGAGGGAAGACAGCCAAATTTGGGGGAAGAGGGCATGAGGGCTGTCATAACCAAACTCTAAAAAGAGGTGAATGAATCCATGTTGTCTGAGAGACTTTTACTCCACCCATTAATTAGAGATACTCTCTCAGATTCTCTAGCTAGCTGGTCATGGAAGGCCTCTCTCAGGAGGTGGCAATTAAACTACGACCTAGAGGAGGATGAGGAGATGCCAGCTTTGCAAGGAAACAGGAGAAAAGCAAACCAGGAACAGGGAACAGGCAGCATGCGTACAGTTTCTAAGATGGACAAACTCACTGAAAAGCCAAGGCATCACTTTGTGCAGGGAGCCTAAAGGAGACGGAGGTGTAAGATAAGGGGCCAGAGGATGAATTCCAGGAGAAGATAGACTTGAGGGAATCTTCAGGAAATGAGCAGCTTTATACAGGGAAGCACAGCAGAGGAGGACCCCACTAGCAGAACTGTAGACAGAAGAGAAATTATTGGTGAATGATGGGTAAGACTCAGTGTCTTCATGCAAAAGTGGATTAAGATAGAAGGCTCACTGAGGACCCTTTTAGATTGGGTTTACCAGCACAGAAACCAAACCTAGAGAAGGCTGGCCAAGGGAATGGTAGGCTGAATCCATGTGGAGCTGGCTCCACCCCAGCTCCTTGCTTCTGCTGGCAGGGAGGCTGTCAGGAAGGAGGTTCAGGCTGCGGTCGGATGTGAGCAGAACCCCGTGGTGGGACCGTCTGCTCAGAGCTCCCCCGCTGCCAGCACTGCAGCCCCCAACACTCTGATCTCAGAGCCAGTTCCTTTGTTCCCCCCAGAAGCTTCCCAAAGACCTCAGGAACCCCTTTGATTTTTTTTTTAACATTTCTCCACAAAACAATATGAGGAACAAAAGGAAAAAGCATGGCCCCATCTCAAAGCTCTCTCAACCAGAAAAACAGGCCTGCGTCCTGCCAATTCCACTTAGTTCGGGGGGCTCCTCCAGGAAGAAAAGAGGTGCAAACATGGCATTAGGAGCTACCACACATCTCCTGGTAGGAAGGCCACACTTCCCTCGGACTTGGGTCTCATCACAGACCAGTGGTGCCCCTGGGGGGGGGGCAGGGGATCAAGGGTCCCTGCACCAGCCTAGAACATGGTCAGACCTTCTGCCAAACTCCAACCACAGGACACTCAGATGCTTAGAACCAAGAACATTAGAGTGAAAGGAACCTCAGGACTCATCTGGTCGAAACTTCCATTTGTAAACATGGAAACTCTGGCCTAGAGAGTGTCACCTTACCAGTCGGTCTGGTTGTTCCAAACAAGAGCCATGTGTGTGAGCACGTACTCAAGGCCTGAGCGGTGCCAAGCCATTATATCTGGCTTTGCTGTTGATGCTCACAGACAGGGAGGTATAACTGTAAACTCAGCTAAGAAGCTATGGCCCAGAGAGGTTAAGTCACTTGCCTAAGGTCACACAGCTGTGAAGAGTAGACCCAAGACTCTTACCCAGACCACTTTATTCCACCACCTCCAGGCTTATACACTCCTGCAGCATCAGGACTCTAAGCAGGACCTCTGACCTCCCTGTCCATGTAGCCAATCCCATCCCAGGTCCATTAATCCTGAACGTGATCCCAACTGTGTGTGCCCCACTCAGCCCTTCCACGGAGAAGCCATTAGACCCATCACTTTGGTCCTGTCTTGCCTCTCCCACAGACCTGTGATTTCCTTTTGCCACCTAGTTCTGCACCCTCCCCTTCCCCCAACCCTGTACCAAGCCACGATGGTGGTTCCTTCCTCTTCAGCCTCAGCTTGAATGTCACCTGTTAGGGAGACACCCATCCCTGAGTGTCCATGTGCTCCCCCTCTTCTCTTCCTCTGTGGATTGTAATAATAAGTCTGTGTGTTTATGTCCCCTCCCCCTGTCCCTGGCCAGGATGGTGCTTGGCACAGAATAAAAACCCTGTCAGAAGTTGTTGAATAAAGAACAAATGAGTGAATGAACTGAAAAATGAAGAGATACTTTAGTTCTTCAAATACACTTCTGCCAAAATCTCTCACAGCTTACATTTGTCCAAATGATTTTGTTAAACCTACAAAATCCATAAAACTCACCTGATCCAAGAGTCTGGTAATTAGGAGTGTGCCCTTCCAAGTCTTTGTGCATTACAGGGCTATATATACGTAGCACCTATATAGGGTCCCCTTTGTGGAAAAGATGATTTAACACTATTTTGTATATCATGTATATTCTATATG
Source organism: Capra hircus (assembly GCF_001704415.2). Lineage (NCBI taxonomy): Eukaryota > Metazoa > Chordata > Mammalia > Artiodactyla > Bovidae > Capra > Capra hircus. Next base: position 49,901,330 of record NC_030814.1, on the reverse strand, counting down.
TTATTTACATTACCTACATATTATTATATACATTATATACACATTATATCATATATAATGCAATACGCTGAAATATATACATTATCCTAAAGGCCATACTATATACATTTCTGCAATTTTCTTTTTTTATTTAATCACATACAATGCATGTTAAACAATGAATCACATACAATGGAAATCTTCCCTCACTACCACATGTAGATCTCTCATGTTGCTGAAAACTACACGTTATTTTTCAAATGCAAGTAAGTATAGTATTCCCTCTTGGAGGAATATTCAAATAGTCTAGGAATGGCAAGTAAATATATCAGATCACAAGCACCTCTGCCCACAGTTGCCATCCCTCACAGGCCAGAAGGGTTTTGTATTCAAGATGAGGATGGATGAGAGCGTTCAGTGTTCATGAATGGACAGGAGCAGCGCAGTGGAGCTGGGGAGCAGGCTGATGTGGAGGACAGAAGGATAAGGTGGAGCTGGATGGGAACAAGAGAAGTGCGACCACAAGGGAAAGCTGGAGCCTAGGGCTGTGTTAGGCAATAATAGCCACGAGGGGCCAGAAAGTTAGGAGAGCCAGAGACCACCCCAGTTAGGGACAGGAAGTCAGTAAAGAAGACAGCTCTTTGGGGAGAAGAGAAACATAAGGGGGGAGCAGCATGGCTGCAGTTGGCCCCATGGTTTCCTCTTTCCCACTAAAGAAGGTGGAAATCTGTCTCCTGATGATTTTGCCACCTGGTTTTCCAACACCCAGGAGCATTTGTCTGTTTCCGAGTGCAACTTGTTTATCTCCATTCTGGAGTCATAAAGTTCAAAATAAACTTCCAAACAAAGGGACCCTCTGCTCTGCAGCTCTTAGCCCCATTCTCTTGCAAGGGCAGAGCCAAGACTCTGCTTTTCTAATGATTTTCACAGCCGATTCCACCAAGGATCCCACCCCCAGCTTCCTCCTGCGTCTTTCCCGGCTACCTCCGATTGTTATGGACATCCTCACGGGTATAGCTTTTCAAGCTTCTTTTAACCCTTTTCTTCCTATCCTAATAACTGTGCAAGAAAGATAAGATTGTTTCCCCAAAAGAAGCTAATTGGGGCTTTTAGAGTGGACCAATGGTCTCTCCAAAGAGCTGAATTCACCAGCATCCAGATGGGTGTAGTGTTAAAAAAGCAACCCAAACAAGAACTGGTCAGTTAAGCCCCCCTTAGCTGGAAAGTTCTAAGGCATATTTTCATGGCCATCACCCTATGGAAAAGTAGAAAATGACAGGACTCTCTCTGAAGGTAGGTATAAGTAAGGGATGATATTAATAATTAACTTACATCATCTTCATTTGCCTAGCATTACGCTGAATATTTTCATACAACAATCTGTGAGGTAAGTACCATATTATAACCATTTTATAGATGAATAATTTGAGGCTCATTGAGGCTGAGTCTCTTGCTAGTGAGTGATGGAGCTGAGATTGAAAACCAGCCAGGCTGGAATTTGCTCCTGGGCTCTTAACCAAGCCACCATCTGGTTTACCTAATTCATACTTGGCTTAGTTCATTACTGTCCTGCTCACTCCTACCAAAAGATTTATGCTCCAGGAGGCCAGGGTCTTGTCTGTCTTCTTCTATCCCCAGCTGCCAGCACAAGGCCTAGCACAAACTAGACAATAAATGACTGCTGAGTGAATAAATGAATGAGTAATATGTTTTTATTTGACTTTGTAAATCTGAAAGTTCTGAACTTTGAGGTTTTGGGTGATAACTAAATATGTTCACTGAACAGTCTTTTTAATTTTACATGTTTAATTTAGCTGAACTTTCTCCCAGGGTGAAAAATGATCTCTTTCCAAGCCTTAGAACCGAGCAAGTTACAGGTAACTTGGGAATTGAATAAAGAATCACAATCTGAAAATGTAGGGGTTCTCTAAAGAGATCTTTGGGAACCACTTACGTATTTATTAAACACTACTGTGTTTTCAGAGTTATCCTAGGTCTTTTCCATAGCAGAGTGATGTGTGAATCACCTGGGATGCTTGTTTAACATGCAGAGCAGATCTCCAGGTGATTGTTATACAAACAAAATTGTGAGGAGGTTAGGGTTATTCTCCCTCCATCGGCAACAATTCCTAGTAAGCTATCACAAGGTGTTTCAAATCCATTGACCCTTCAGTTTATCTAAAGATCCTTTTGTTGTTATCACATCTCAGGGGGTGAGGTAGAAACATTGTATTTATCTAGGAGGTGCTCTTTCCCCAGTTTTAAGAGGGGGGCTGCCTACATTTACCCTGCCATCTCAGCACCAGGTACACTGACTCTCTCTCACAAAGGACCAACCTAGAAGTGAGCAGATCTGGTACAGTTCAGCCACCAGATGCTATGTGTCGGGGGCAGGTGGTGCAGCCTCTCTGACCCACTGTTTCTTGTCTACAAGTTGGGGGTGTGAGGGGTTCACAGCTTTTTTACTCTATACATACTCTAACCGGAAACATTCTATAGACAGGGATTATGTGTCCTTTCAGTCTTGTTTTTCTATGCTCAAAAGAAATGGTTCTGTGACCCTGAACTAGGTTCAGAAAGGTGACAGGGTAAGTAGTCAGAGGAATGTCAAGAATCTCATCCCACTGAATTAACCATGACCAGGAGAATCAGAATATAGGTTTCTTTAATACACACCTACAAAAACTAACTACAGGGAAAAAAAACTTTGGCCATACAAAACTGGGTGAACCAGTGAGGTTGAGTCACTAGGGTACATACCTGATATTTGCCTCACACAGGGAAGTGTTTCCAAGCAGGTGTTCCTGGACTTTCTATTCTGAGGGCTGAGTGATGCTAGATCCAGAAAACACTAGGGTAGTCTGTCAGTGAATATCTATTGATACCCACTGTGTGTCAGGTGCTTTTCTGGGTGTTGAGGGCCTGGCAGTGAACCCTACTGACAAGACCCATACTTCAATGGAACGAACATTCTCATGGAGGAGAGGGATAATATTAAAAAAAAAAAAAATCTAACAAATGAGTCAGTGATAAGGGGTATGAAGCGGGAGGTAGGAACAGAGTTAGGAGGCTAGAGGAACCCATAATCTCTTATTCACTTGTCCAGCCCCCACCTTCTACACTTGAGGAACACCAGGCAAAGCCAGCAGCAACCTGCTCAAGACCAGACTACACCCAGCTGGTCAGGAGCAAGCAGAGTTGGAAGTGAACACTGTCTTCCTGCAAAGCCAATCCTTTCTTCACAGCCCCTCTCATAGAGGGTCTATTTTCCTGTCATTGTCTAGTTCTTAGACCCGTGTATCGAGGGAGGGAAGCAGCGCTCAAGCACCCCCTCCTTCGCCACAGGACACAGGGTCCCATCCATTCCCCTTCAGAGCCCAGGACCCAGAGAGAAGCCCGGGCGGGGCGGGGCCTGGACACGCGCCGGCGCGTCCAGCAGGTGGCAGCAGCGAGCAGCCGCGCCCCCCGCGCAGCCACCCGGCGAGCCCGCATCATGGATGTCGAGCTCTCCTATTTCGTTTTGCTCGCCTTGGAATTCGAGACCCCAGACGAGGACCAGGATTCATGAACTGGTCTCAGGGGCCCGGGCAGGGGCCTCTGGCTCCCTACACTGGCCGAGAGGTGGGTCCCGGGGCGGGCCGCCGCTCGTGGACGCCGGGCGGGGACGCGCTGCCCAGCAGAGCCCGGCGCCCAGCACGCTGCCCCCGCCCTGCCTCCCTGTGGTCCACACCCCCTTTGGGCTCCCGAGCCGCTGGGCTGCAATAGTCGGGGTGCGCGCCAACAGGCGCTGCCGGCCCCGCTTCTGCCCGGCAGTCAGGTCCCAGGAGCGGACGGACCCAGGCGCTCGCGTCCTCTCTGCCGCCTCCTCCTCCTTGGTCTCACCTGAGCTATTAGCCCACTCGCCTTCAAGGCCAGAGGCCACAGCCCAGACTGAGAGGGACAGCAGAGAGAGGGCACCTGAGGATACAGAGCTAACACTGGACTATTTCACCCCCAGGTGATGAGTGAAGTCGAAAGATCGGAAGATTTAAAAAGCATCTGGAGTCTCCGTATTGAATGAAAGACCCAGTGCAAAGGCATCATCATGAACACGAGCCGTAAGTGGGTCCTCCTCTTCTTTGCCATGGGAACAGGGTGGGGGCGGGAGGTGCAGGAGCCGGCGCTGGGGTTGCCTGGAAGGAGGAAGGAAGCCTGGCACCGGGGGGACACATGCCCCCAGACTCCTCCTCGGTTTTTTCTGTGCTCCCTCCCGAGCACAGGGATATGGCTCCGGGTTTTCATGATATTTGCTAATGTTTTATTGGCCGCGCCACTTGTCTCCGTTGGGAAGGCTGCTTGTCTCCTTCTAGCAATGCCTGAGAAGGCCTAGGAAGCAGAAGTGTAGCCATTGTCTGACTGAGGGGGCTCAGAGGAGACCTCCCGGCACACAGCTGGAAAGAAGAGGAAGGCCCTGCTGGTCTTGGAGCTGGGAAGAGGCAGGGAGGCTGGCCTCGGGCTGGTGGGTGGGTGGGTGGGTGTGGGCAGGCTGTGGGATAGGAACGAGCAGTTTGATAAACAAATTGCCAGGAAGCCACCTTTGGGTCTGGAGATTGTGAAATATCCTGCTCTAGTGTGCAGGCAGCCCCATGGGCCCAGGGCTGATATTTTTCACATACCTTAAGGCAGCATTTAGCCATCCTGAGAACGAGAGAAAAGAGACAAGCCCTTTGGCCAATGTCTCTGAAATGCCAGAAGCAGTAACTGCTCTGCAGAGGCAGGACCAGACATTTTACTGCTGGGCTGAGGCTCAGCTGCTGAGAAATGCAGTGAGAGATACAAGGAGGCCTAAGCTCTTTCTCTTCAGCTCAGTACCTTTGACCATGGGCGCCCACTGGGGTAGGTGGCGTGAGCGCCACCCTGAAAGAGAGATCTGGATTCAAGTCCCCCTCCTGGCCAGCTTCACTTGTCTGGGTTGTCTAGCAGCATGTGGGGTTGTTGAACCAGAGAACGCCTAGGAACATTCACTTCCCTGGGTCTTTGACTTGGCCCTCTCCTCTCTGGATCTCCAATTGCTCATCTGTAAAATGAGAAGGGTTGAATTTGAGCTTCTTCTAATCTAAGAATCTGCAAGTTTCTTCTAAAAAAGCTACAGCTGAGAAACAAGGTCATAAAAATCAGTACCTTCTGAGGCTGTGTTTGAGACCAAATCAGGTTTCCTTAACCTCCTTCCATTTCAAGGCTGTTGGCATGGAGGGGAGGAAAACAAAGCCAGGGAGGTGGAAATGAAATATATTTATTTACTATATATTTGTATGAGTCATCTCTCTGCTGTCTTCCTTTGTGTATTGCATAGCTGCACTAAGCAGGCAAGTGTAGCTGGACTCCCTCTGCCTTTTACAGCCCAAGAATTTTGCCTCTTGATTTTGACAGTCTGGAACAGGGCTGAGGCTTCACATGAGGCTCAGGAAAAGAGCAAAATTAGGTAGACCCGATCACCTAGTGGGCCACAAATTTGCATCCATCTGTGCTCTCAGACAAGTAAGAATGTGAAGTGCCTGTCACTTCTCACTATCTCTAGGCGGGGAAAAATGTATTTATGGGAGTCCTTTCTCACTAAACGACGGAAGAGAAAGATGGCTCATTTATTTTTCAAGGAATAAGGTAACAAGCAACAGACCCTGCTTTTTTTCTCTCTTTAGAATCATAAACTCTTGTACCATTAGCAACACTGAGTATTCCTTAAGGAAGGAAATAGATTTTACTTAAAAAAAAACATGAAAGTAGTAGAATTGAGTACTGCAGAAGAGAAGGACTAACAAAAATGCCACTCTAGCCTCATATACTTTTTCTAAGTGGGGAAAGCACGTTTATTTTCCAGGAGCAGGGGAAAATAAACAGAGTGACTCAGGCAGCCTGGGGGTCCCTGAGGTTCCCTATGAAGAAGTGATTCTCTTAAGGGCTACCTGGGGGCAAACTGTGGAGAAACTCCTGCTCAGGGCTTTGGGGCCGGGCTCCCTCATCACTGCACCTCCTCCCCACGCTGGGAGTCTTCAGAAGGAAAGAGTAGAAATCAGACCTTGGAGGAGTGATGGTGTCATGGGGTCACAGGGACAGAGCATGGGCATGTGGTCCATGGGGTGACCTGATGTAAGCAAAAATGCTCGCCCCATTACCATGTGAGACTCCTAACTCAGTCCTCATGCCTGAAATTGAACCTAAGAGAAACTGTCACTCGGTTTTTTTCTGGCACTTTCCCTTCCTGAATCCTCACTCTACCAGCCACTGGGCTACGCATTTCACCTGCATCCCTCTCACATCCACCCTGTCAAATGGGCATTATTGCTCCAGTTTTGCAGTCTTCTTCAAGTCATGTGGCTAGTTTTGGGGTTGTGAAAGGTACTTGGATGCATAACATTATCAACAGTGTGTGCCATTCCTAATCAACTGTTCAAATGTCACCATTGAGATAGGGGCAAATCATGAGCTTATTATTATATTGCTCATCACTTTATCTGGAGAAGAGATGCATAGACTGTATAAGCTTGGGATAGCTCAAGCCCTGCCATCAGGTGGGCCCAGGTTCTGATTGTGTTTTCACTTGCTGGCTGTGTGGTCCTCAGGATGGTTGTCTCATCTGCAAAATGGGAATGATGGGACCTTCCTCCACATGGAATGGAGATAAGTGTTCATGTGTCATGTACAATTGAGAGAGCAGTACCCGCAACGTAGCTGGCAAGGTGTCAGCGATGGTGGCCAGGCTATCATTGTCACTGCTGAAGTCATTGTGGTTCTTACCATTGTTGACTTTATGACACTAGCAAGCAAGTCACTCAACCTCTCAGATGTCACACCTTTGTCATAAATTGAAAGGAATGTAGAAATGTGATCTTGAGGACAAGACAGGAGGGTGAGAGATTGCTTTGTAAATATATGTAAATTTTTTATTAATAAGAAACACATGTCTCAGGTGGTTTAAAAAAAAAAACAGAAGGAGTGCCCAGTCAGTGACTCCTCAGAGTATATTTTGGTTTAGTTTCATCAGAATTCTTCTGAAATCTAGCTGCGCTGTCAGTTCAGTTCAGTCACTCAGTCGTGTCCAACTCTTTGCAACCCCATGAGTCACAGCACGCCAGGCCTCCCTGTCCATCACCAACTCCCAGAGTTTACTCAAACTCATGTCCATCGAGTCGGTGATGCCATCCAGCCATCTCATCCTCTGTTGTCCCCTTCATTTCCTGCCCCCAATCCCTCCCAGCATCAGGGTCTTTTCCAATGAGTCAACTCTTCGCATGAGGTGGCCAAAGTATTGGAGTTTCAGCTTTAGCATCTGTCCTTCCAATGAATACCCAGGACTGATCTCCTATAAAATGGACTGGTTGGATCTCCTTACATGCTGCAAAACAGGGCTGTGAGAGAAAGCGGTAGTTCTGGAGATGTAGAGTAAGGTGGTTGTCCAGGCCTGGGAGAATGCAACAGGTGGGCTCCAGCCATCTGAACCAATAAGAGAAGGGGAAAGAGGGCTCCTTGCAGAGAGAACAAAACACCAAAGGCATGAGCAGGACACCCAGGGCTAGTACTGAGATCGTGGCCCCCATGGGCCAAGGACTTTAGGGAAAACAGAGCCATCATTTCTAGCTTGGCCTCTGTAAGTTGGGTGTACCTTCCAGCCTTTCTGTCCCCCTGCACACACCCAACCTAATTCCAGGGAGCTGTCACTTGACTCCTGATGTGCTGAGGCAGCCTCCTAACTGGTCTCCTTTCACCCACTCCAGCCCACTTCAATGCCCCATCCACTCTGTGCATCACCCTCTGTTTAAAATACACATCCCATTGCTCTTAAGATGTGAGAGGAGACCCCTCAGCAAGGCCTGCAGAGTCCCCCGTGGCCCAGCCTTGCTCACAGCCCCAGCTCATCCACACATGCATCCACTTTCTCCGCAGTCCCATCATGTCCACCTCCTCTCATTCCCCTCCTGGAAAGCTCCCTGTCTCTAGCACCAGCCCCTCTGCCCACCACCCCTCTTCATCAGGCTGGCCTCCTCACCCCCACCCTGACCCCAGTCCAGCTAACACTCCCCCGATGTTCTCCTCCTGTTCCTTCAGAACCTTGTCTCTGGCGTCACACACTCACCCCTGTGGTCACATTTTCCTGACCCTACAGAGCAAGGAAAGTCTGGTCCCAGACCTCTTGCTCTCACATCATCCCCAGAGCCCCAAAAGCCTCACCACCTAATGTGCATTTTCTTAGGCAACAATGAATCTTTGGTTATTTCCTGTCAGAGTCTCCCATTCCGTCTTGGCCCCAGGAGTTCCCAAGACCTGGGAATCAAAGCCAGGGGAGACTGAGTTGGCCCCAGAGCATCAGATGCCCTGAGCACCAGAGTCAGTTCTGTGTCGTAAAATTCTGTGCTTCGCTTGGGTTGGAACTCCCAGAGCTCCTGAAGGCCATGGCTTTCCTAGGCATAAAGCCAGCCCTGGAGAGTGCTGGCTGCAAAGTTGGAGAGTGACCTGCATACCGCATTAAATGGTACCAAGAGCCATTCTCCCTTCATTGCTTCCCCTGATGGTCTCTTCCTTGGCTGTCATTATGGATTGGCATGCCAACAAGCTACTCTTTTGGAGTAGGCTTTGTTTTGTTGAAGGCCTCCCAGGTGGCACTAGTGGTAAAGAATCTGCCTGTCAATGCAGGAGACGAGAGAGACATGGTTTGATGATCCCTGGGTTGGAAATATCCCCGGGAGGAGGAAATGGCACCCCACACCAGTATTCTTGCCTGAGAAATTCTATGGACAGAGGAGACTGGTGGGCTACAGGCCATGGGGTTGCAAAGGGTCAGACATATCTGAGCATTGTTTTGTTGATGAGAGCAAAAAAGAGTCATAGAAACCTCACAAAAGTGTCATGGGATAAGCAGACAGCACACTGGGGCAGTAAAATCCTAAGCTTTGGGGTATGGATTCCTGAGTTCAAATTCAACATCTATCATGTATTCTCTTTATAATCTTATACAAGATAGATCATGTCTCAACCTGAATTTTTATGATCATAAAATGTTGGCAGTAGGGCCAGATGGGTTGTTGTGAAGATGAAGTGAAATAGCATGAGAAACTCCTTGGTGGTAGGTCTCAGGGAATGACGTTGAACCTGAAGTTGCATTGGCCACTGAGTAGAGCAAAACTTTGAAATGATGGTGTCATAAGAGCCAAACCCTCTGGTTCAAAACTAGCCTGTTTTGCTGGTATTGTGGCCATCACTGGGTTCAGCACACAGGAGAACCGTGGCTTTCAGGAAACCTTCAGGAAAATTATTAACCTGGTATTGTATATGGCATGAGTCTAAAAGGGCAAGACAGGAAGTTAGGATCCTAGATGAGAGATAATTAACCTAGTTCTGAAAAGGTCTGAGGGCCAGGATTTGAGCGGCTGTAAGAATAGAACTTGGGCAAACTTCAGGAGATGATGAGGGACAGGGAGGCCTCGCGTGCTGCAGTCCATGGGATCGCAAAGAATCAGAAATGACTGGGTGAGTGAACAATAACAACAGTAGAAATAAGGGGAAAGATCCTCTAGAGAATGAAGTCCGCATGGCCTTGCACCTGATTGAACGATAGGGTGAAAAAGAAGAGGAGTCTGTCTTAGAGCCTGGCAGGGAACAGATGTGTGATTTGAGGGGATTTGAGCAGAAGCCTTTGCAAATATGTGAGAAGGATGTAGAGAAATAAACCAGAAGCCAGGATGGCCAAGGACTAGGAGGCTAGAAACAGTGGCCCTTACTACTCTTATCACACCTTCCCCCAGACTGAAAGAGGGAAAAAAAAAAAAAGGAAGCCAGAGACTCAGTAAGCTGTAGGGAAGGTACTGCCTGGTGGGAGCTGTTGCTCCTGGCAGGCAGGCAGCTCATGGTAACACCCTGAGGAAGGAACCAGGGGAATAAATATCCTGACCTCTCTCTCCTTCCTCCCTTGGATTTCCTACGGTACCCAATCCAACCAGGAGCCAGAGGGCAAGGAAGGCAGCTGGGCCCCCACTGTAGTCAGCCTCCCAGGGTAGAGGGGGAGGAGAGTGGACCTGGGGAGGCAAGGGATTTCACTATCCAAGACACCCAGCTCAGGAGCAGCAAGACCTCCCTCTGTAAGGATCTATTGTAAATGGCACAGGAGGATCCCCTCTAAAGACATTCTAAATTCTCAAAATAGATGGAGTAGAGATGATTATATACTTTACAAGAATAGAGATTAAAAAAAATAAAACAGTACTTCCTAAATGAATAGAGCACTTGTTGACAAATGACCGCTTGAGGCTAAGGGAGCGTTAGAGGAATAATATAAGGAACAATGTTAAAACCATCCCAAATGAGTATAACACGTCTCTCAAATCACAACGTGATTTCAAGAGTACTTGCATTGCATAAAGGAAGTGATATCAGTTCTGAACTCTTTCATTCCTCTCTGGCAAAAGCCTTATCTGACTGAGATATCATCTGGTGTCGTGAATGTGAACAACTGGCCAATACCCAGCGTTAGCCAGATACTATTGTAGAGAACAGAAAACAACCAGAAGTGTGTAAGCACCTCTTGTTGGGTGCTTTGCCAGTTAGATTGTTTTCCTGGAGTTCTTAAGGGCATAGACTGGACCTAAATATCTGGGTTCACATTCCAGCCCTGCCCTTTCCTTGCCGTATGTGCTTAGGCAAGTCACTTGCCTTCTCTGTACCTCCATTTCTCATCTCCAGTGATAATCACAGGGGTATAGTAATAGTGCCTCTCTCATAGAGTTGTTATAAAAAATAAATAGGTTAATAGTTGTGAATTGCTTAAAACAGTGCCTGGTATATAGCAAGAGTTTATTAAATGAATAAAAATACTATTCTGCTGCTGCTGCTCCTAAGTTACTTCAGTCGTGTCCGACTCTGTGCGACCCCATAGACAGCAGCCCACCAGGCTCCCCCATCCCTCTGATTCTCCAGGCAAGAACACTGGAGTGGGTTGCCATTTCCTCCTCCAATGCATGAAAATGAAAAGTGAAAGTGAAGTCACTCAGTCGTGTCTGGCTCTTAGTGACCCCATGGACTGCAGCCTACCAGGCTCCTCCGTCCATGGGATTTTCCAGGCAAGAGTACTGGAGTGGGGTGCCATCGCCTTCTCCAAGTATTATGCTAGAGCTGCTGTAATAAAGTACCTCCAACTGGGTGGCTTAAAGAATAGAAATATATTGTCTCATGGTTCTGGAGCTGAAAGTCCAAAATCAAACTTTCTACTGGGTTTGTTCCTTCCAAGGGCCGTGAGGAAAGGATCTGCTCCGGGCCCCTCTCCTTGGTCGTGGTGGCTGTCTTTCTCCCTGTGTCTCTTCACATTGCCTCTGTCTATGCATATTTCTGTACCCAAATTTCCCCTTTTGATAAGGACACCAGTCTTATTGGATAAGGGCCCACCCTAATGACATCATTTTAACATGATTACCTCTGTAAAGACCACATATCCAAATAAGGTCACATTCTGGAGTACTGGAGGTTAGGACATCTATATATAAATTTGAGGAAACACAATTCAATCCATAAGGCATTTGTTAAGTAAATGACTCCTCAAGGGGAGGGTTTCCCTGTGGATCAGTCTTCCCAAATACCAGCCACACCCTGGGGCTAGTGTAGGATGCTGATAGTTGGTTATCTACCTAGTCTTGATGTTTAAACTCTAATTTTACCACCTCTAACCAGCAGAGATGGAGCCTGCCCCAGAGAGCTTGAAGGGAGTGATCACACGTAGGAGGTGCCCAGAAAAGAGGACCGTGGTGACTCAGTATTCCAGTCTCTCTGCAAAACACACACTCCCCACCTTACCCCTCATTTTGGTCATTATGCACAGCTGTAAATTTCAGCAGTGAAACAGAATTTATAGTCATGGAATTGTTTTTCAGTCTGCCTGGTTCCTAGGAATGTCCAAGAGGGGGAACAAGAATTAGATTGTTCATTTGTTCACTCAACAAATATTTACTGACCACCAACTCTGCACCCAGCATGTTTCTGGAGACACAGCAGTAAATATAACAGGCATGGTCCTTGCCTTCGTGGCTCATACAGGTCAGCAAAAGGGGCCAGCTGGTGGCCTGCATGATAGGATATGTTTTATGTGCCCAACACCAGGCTTTCAGTGAATTTTAACTATTTGCAAACACTCAGAAATCAAAATTGGGATTTCTAGCTTCTCTTTAAGGACAGCCTGAAAGACCCTGCATCCGCGCCCCTTTGTTCCTACATGGCAGACAATAGTCAGTAGAACTGCCTGCCTTGAGGAGGCATGTACTATTCTCTAGAGAGCCCCAGTTGCCACGTCTATAGGAAGAGAGGTGTCACACAAGAACAGCTTAATACTTTTCTATTACCTTGCCACTGTAGGTATTTGAATTTATTTTTAATTGAAATATAGTTGCCATACAATATTATGTTAGTTTCAGGTATACAACAAAGTGATCCATGTATGTCTGTGTATATATATACACATATATATATATATATATACACATTTTTTTTCCGATTCTTTTCCATTACAGGTTACTCTAAGATATTGAGTATGGTTCCCTGTGCTATATAGTAAATGCTTGTTTATCTATTTTATATGCAGGCATTTGAATTTTTTAAACTCTAATCTAGTATATGACCCATAAAACATCAAACACAGAGATGAGGAGACCACAGCATATTGTTCATCATGGGAGAAAGTTCTATCTCGAGTTAGCAGTTGATTAACACCGCCATGCCATAAAGTGCTCTTGAAGTGAGCCAGATCCTGCTCGTGGCCTTTTTTTCCCAGCTGACACATTCCCAGAGGGTGATATCATATCCTTTTGGATACAGTTGGGCAAACAGTACCCCACCCCCAACTCCTAGAGGTCAGTTTCACTTCCAGAGGAATCTGTTAGTAGGGGATGGGCACAGACCAAAGGAAAGCAGTTCTGGATAACTGGTCCCAGTTCTGGGTCCCAGTTCTTTAGCAGCCCAAAAGTAGGACCCTGGGAGGCTGGACTGTTCCAGAGGTTGTTGTGACATGTGGGACATGCCTGGTCCAGTGGAGGACATCTAGTCAACAGCATGAGCTCCATATCTGTAAGGTCAGTTTATATACTCACTCAGCTAAGGGGTGATTACTGAAAGGTCACACCTTGACCCAGAATGGCTGCATAAGACCTCTCTGTTATGATGGGGATCTCCTACTTGAGAAAGAAAGGTGAGAAATTGGGTAATGCCAACAAAATTTCTTCAGTTGATACCAGATTTTTCTTCATTTCTCTGGAAGAAATCAGGATAGTAAATCATTCATAGAAAGCAAAGCATAGTACGTAGCACATTGTTGTTGCTCAAAAGATATTTGATGGTTTAACTCATTAGTGAAAAGCCCACTCTCTTTTCCTTTACGAAGATCTCTCTTAGTTTCATCTTTATGACCATCTGCTATGTTGCCAACTTGGATATTCCAAGGCACTTCAAATTCAAACTAAAATTTTATAAACTTACTCTTTTTTAAATGAAAAAAAAAAAAAAAACCCACAAAAAACCGTCTTCTACTCTGTGGTCCCAGTTGATTGCTAGACTCTCCGTTTACCCAGTAAGGAAGTTAGTAATCAGAAACTAGCCCTCATCTGCATTTCCGTTTCCTCCACTCCTCTGCGTTCAGTCTGGGTCCACATCTGGTCATTCCTACCTCCCACATGTAACCCAAACTCTTCCTTCCTCAGCGGCCATCACTGCCCAGTGTCCCCAGCACCAGCCACGGCAGCCACTGGAGTAAATGGTTGGGGGAGGGGTGGGTTGAGTTCAAGTTCAGTTGCAGGCATCAGAGCCGTGTGGGCTGCTGGACAGTGTGATTCCAGGCTGCAAGGGGCAGGAGGGGTCATAGTGCTGCTCTGGAGAACCCTGATTAGGCTGTGTCTGAGCATTGTATCCAGGGCAGAGCATGCCCAGCAACGGAGGAGGGACTTGAAACACCCTGAGGAGAGGGCCCTGAAGGAGCAGCAGGAATCCTCCAGAGTTAGCCCCACACATTGGTTCTGTGTCCCCCGGAGAGTATAGGTGATCCCTTGGTGATTTCACGTGATGCTACCGGACTGTGCCCTGCAATCCAGAAGTGTTAGCCTTGTTTCTGAGTGCCCCGCCAGCCAGGCAGGAGGTCCAGACAGGCTCCACTTCGCCATCCTGTTGCTCCCTGTGCCGTGGGTACCGCTGCGTGCTCGTGCCACAGCCCCACCCCCTTCTCTGGCAGAACTCCCCTCTCCACTGCCTGTATCATTTCAAAAGCTTTTTCCTCGCATCTGCTTGATTTTGTGCAAAGCACAGGTCTTTCTCCATGGGCTGTTATCTCTTGCCCTCACCCGCACCAGCAGGGCCAATGAAAGGACTGCCTTGCAATGGTCTAATGACACAGTTGATCTATTTTAAGCACCTGAAGCACACTCCACCAAGTGCCAATCTTCCCGCAGCAAGCTGCTCTCAGCGTGCGGGGCCAGGGCCAGCTCGAGGTCTGCTGCTGCTTTTTGAAATCTGGGGAAGCAGCCCAGGGATCCGGACCCTGCCCGTCCAAGGACGATCTAAAGCAACCGTAAAATTAGATATCTTCACAGTCGGTATGAGGTATTCTGCAAGGAGAATTGCCCGTAGTGTCAGGAATATAGGGCACAGGAACCTTGAGTGACCATAAATTCCTCTTTCAAAGGGCAGGGACAGAGCCTGGGACCATTTTAGGTGGGGAGAAGGGACCTAGGAGGCAACATTTCAGAAACAAAGAGAAGCTCAAGCCCCATGAGAAATGCCTCAGCCTTAGACCCATTTTTCCTCCTCCTCCTAATCAAGAGACATTCTTTTCCGATTATAGCCTATCTGAGTGCAATTATTTACAAATATTATTTATTTAATCCTTGCAATAATCCTGCAAAGCCCTTCCCTGCTCTGCATGTAAGGACGGTCCCCCGTGTTACATGGACTCTCACCATTCTCCACAGAACTCACCATCATTGGTAATTGTATTAGCCATTGGCTTGTCATTTCTGTCTCTTATCCCCTTTTGGACTATAAGCCACATGATGGCTCTGTGACAGGCCTGTTTTGTTCACTGCTGAGTCCTCCAAACTCATTACAGCTCTTGGCACAAAGTGATGGCCGCCAGTGACTGTTCATATTGGTTGAGCATTAACTGTGTGCCAGGCGCGGTACTAAGGTCTTCACAGACATGAATGCATTTAACCCTCACAGAAGACCTATGAGGTAAATGCTAACAATATCCTTGTTTTACAGAGGGGCAAACCAAGGCTCAAAAAAACAAGTCTCTGGTCCTAAATCTCCTATTTAACAAGTAATGACGCCTTGAATGAATATGTGAATGGGAGGATCTAACAGAGACTATTAAATACTCCCATTTTGCATAAAAGGGAAATGAGGTTCAGAGGTACAGTCTCCTGGCCTCAGTCACACGAGCTGGGAGGTGGTGGAGAAGGTATTTGAAACCACGTCGAGCCAACTCCAAGGATCCTTTCCCTCCTTCCTGCTTCCTCCTCTTCACAGTCTTTCCCCATTTTACTGTGATGAGAGTTACGGGGTGAAGGGGAAGTACAGGTTGGGGTGGCTGGTCTTTTTCCTGGATGTTCCACCACTGCTCTCCTGTTCACTAGGGCAATGACACAAGTCCCTGCTCTCTGCATGGCGAGGTACCAGGTGCTAAGGGATTGGAGATGCACAGGAAAGAATGTGACCTCAGACAGCCTCCTTCCGGCATCACCCAGGGGCAGGCACGAGCAAGGGTGACTGTAATAAAATAAAACCCTCCTGGCTGTTGAGAGGGCAGGAACGAGTGAAGAGGGAGTCAGGCCAGATTCCCCTGAAAGAGCCGGGGACTATTTTGTGGAGAAGGTAGCATTCAGTCCAGATCTTGAGAGATAGCTTGGATGGGGAAGAAGGGCGTTCCCGATGGGCTCATCCATCCACTCTCGCAGGCGAGCTTCCACATTCACTTGTCGCACAACTTCTGCATCCCAGACCCATGGCTGGGTGGGGAGGGTAAAATAAACAGAGACAAAGTAAACAGAGGGTTTCAGGAGAGGTCAGCAAGTCTGGTTATCTATGAAGTATGAGGAGGTGGACAGTGAGGGAAGAAGGTGGGGGCGGGGGTGGCTGGTGAGGATCAGATCTTTGAGAGTTGTACGTGCCAGGCTGGAGAGTATTTGTTACAGTCTGTGACCAATAAGGAGCCATGAGAGGTTTTGAGCTGAGCAGTGACCCCCCTCAGAGCTGTGCATTATTTAGGAAGATCTCCCTGGTAACACGTACCTGATGGATAGGAGAGCCCAGAGGCAGCAGAGGCTGGCTGAGCGCCGTGGAGCAGGTGTGAATGGATGAGAAGGGAAGGCACGGGGAGCAGAGAGGATGAGCTGGCGGGTTCCCTAGGCACGCTGTACATCGGTGTTGGTGTCACTGCTCTTGTCCCTTCAAGTGGACCTGTTAGCTGATTCTGATTGCTGGGACTGTGCGAACTGATACTTTGAAAATTAGGTTGCTGACCAAAGTGAGATGCTTTCGATAGTGTATTTGATAAGCACTTGAGCTGTGGAGTCAAAATGCCTGGGTTCATGTTCCAGCTCAGCCACTAACTAGCTGTGCAACCTTCTGTGACTTTCTTTACCCCCATTGCTTCAGCTTCCTCTCAAGGTGGTTGGATGGGGGAGGGCAGAGTGAGGGAATGGGTGTTAGATGCTTAGCACACACTCAGTAATAATTAATGAAATACAGTTGAATGTGTTGGAAAAAAAACCCCTTTCAGTAAACAAATTAATCAACACATGGCATGGTTAGGACCAGTCACCGCTTAATCATTCCATTGAAGAGAGGAACAGAGGTATTGATAGCCTAGGACTTTTATTTCACCAACATTTAATTTTATTTATTTATTATATGTCAAACTATATTCTAAACTCTCTGTGAATTGTCTCTTTTGATCCAAGTGTGAGTCAGGAATGAGATTAATGTTGAAGAGGACAATCTTAATTGAATAGGGAGAGAGTCATACCAGGCCAGGAATTGACAAACCTTTCCTGTAAAGGGCCAGGTCGTAAATATTTGGAGCTCTGAGGGCCATATGGTGTCTGAGGCATAGAAGCAGCCCTTGATAATATGTGGTCATATGGATGAGGCAGCAGTTGAGTCGCAATTTATTTCCAAAGGTAAAGGTGGAGGGGGATTTAACCTGCGGGCCGGTTTGCTGATCCTTATGCTACATAATCTCTAAGGTCTCTTCCAGCTTTGAAATTCCAGTCTAAAAGGAGTACACGAATACCTAATCTCTCTTGCTTAGTTCATCTTTGTAGCTATAAGAGAACTTTACCTTAAATATGATAAGGATTACACTGGAAAGATAGACCCAGAAAGGACTCTAGAAGGCTTCATTCTCTTTGTGGCTCTGTTTTCTGCACAGCCTATAATTCATACTCCGGGATTACCTGACTCATCTCATGTGACCACTAAATGCCAGGGTGCACAAGCTGCCCTAGGGTCTGTTGAGTAGACAGCTCTTGATACTCAGGTCAGAGACTCTCCATTTGCAAAAAAATATACAGGGCGATACCCATGCCAGGGCCTCCAGGCGCAAAGTGAAGTCTCTTCCAGCTTTGCTCCCCATTCAGATTTCCTGCTCAGAGCCCCTCTTCCTCTGTAACGAGGTGCGATAGCCAAATTGTCTGTCCAGCATGTTTTATCATCCCTGCTTCTGATTCCGTGCAAAAACTGCCCCTAACTCTCTGGAGTACAAATGAGCTGGCAATTGTGGTGTTCTGCCCCTCCCCCAGGTGGTGGCACGTGACCTAGACTAGCCAATCGGCTTATCCCATCTATCTATGCCGCAAGGATTTGTTCATCAGTGGACATTAGACCCAAGAGAGGTCAACCATAGTATTCTCTGGAATTGTATAGGGAAATACTAGGAAAAAGTATTCATTCCATTAAGGTTGCTGAGCTAAGGCTCTCGGAATATTAGTGGGCATTCCTGTCCAGCATGTGGGAAGAAGCTGTTTGAAAAAAGCTATAGCTCTGACCATATAGTAAAACCTCTGAATCCAGCCAGATCTGAATGCAGAGGCTGCTCAGCCCACCCATAGACCTCTCACTTGTAAGAACCAACAGATTCTCTTTTTTGCCTAAACTAATTTTGATTTTCTGTAAATTACGATGGAAAGGATCCTAACTAAGGCACTTGCTGTTGTTATTTTACCCTTTTTCTCATAGGCAGTACCTCATATAATTATCCTCATTTATCAAAATTCTAGCCATCTTTAGGCTAAAAACTTCCTCTCCTCCACTCCTAAAGTGATTTTTTTTCCTCTTCTAAAGTCCCTGACCCTTGTTTTAAAACATTCTTATGATTATGGGTCACTTGCTGTAACTCAACAGCTTTATTCATGCGCATTTCCCAGCACCCTTCTTAGACTCTAAGCTCCTTGAGACTAGGAGCCAGGTGTCAGTAGGGAATAGTGCATTTGTTCTACAAGCAACAGACCACTACGGAGTCAGAGCATTATTGCTGCAGCTTGCAAATCCATATGTGCACAAGATGCAAGTGCATAATATTCTGTCAAATGCATGCATATAAGGAAAATCAATGTGGTAAAATAATTGTTACTTAAAGATGATACTAACATAGTGAGGCTAATATTGTTGACAATAGAAAGGAATCCTCCAATGATCTGAATGTGGTTACATGGATGTAAACAAATGTAAAATTCTTAACCTTTACGCTGAAGATTTATACACTTTATACAAGTTACACCACAATAAAAAGTAAAAAATAAAGGAGTCCTTATACCTTATACTTGATAACCCATCCATCACTAGTCAATACACAAAATTTGAGATAGGTCTTAGACCTTAATAAATGAAAAGCTAAAACTGTACAGCTTCTGGAAGAGAATAATGAAGATTATCTTATGATCTCGAGGTAGGTGGTGACTTCTTAGAACACTAAAAGCAGCAAAAATGGGCAAGAAATTCTAATACTTTACAAAAGAACATATACAAATGGGTGCTCAGCATCATTAGTCATCAGTTCAGTTAGTTCAGTCACTCATTTGTTCCAACTCTTTGTGATCCCATGGACTGCAGCACGCCAGGCTTCCCTGTCCATCACCAGCTCCCAGAGCTTGTCCATCAAGTGGGCGATGCCATCCAACCATCTCGTCCTCTCATCCCCTTCTCCTCCTGCCTTCAATTTTTCCCAGCATCAGGGGCTTCTCTAATGAGCCAGCTCTTCGAATCAGGTGGCCAAAGTATTGGAGTTTCAGCTTCAGTCCTGCAAATTAAAACCACCTTTTTACACCCATAAAAATGGCTTAAGTTTCTCATATATTGTTGGTGGGAATGTTAAATGGTACAGCAACTTTGGAAAACTGTTAGTTTCATAAAAACTCAACACAATAATATGAAGATCCAACAACTCCACCCGTGAGAGGTGAAAACATAAATCTGCAGAAAGTTTTGTGCAGGAATGTTCTAGGCAGCATAATTCATAATATTCCAAAGCTGGAAACAACTGGACTGTTCTTCTGTGGACAAATGGATAAGCAAATCTGGTTACATTTCCACAGTGGAATACTATTCAGCAAAACAAACAAAAATAAAACAAAAAAGCAACTATGATACATGCCAAGCATGAATGAATCTCAAAAAAAAAAAATGGCTGAGTAAAAGAAGTGAGACAAAAAGAAGCACATACTGTATGATTCCATTTATGAAGTTCAAGAACAGGCAAAACTAATCTGTGTGGATAGAAATCATAACAGAGTTTGCCTCTGGTTTGGGGGTGGAGTGATTGGTCACAAAAGGTTACAGCAAATTATCTCCATATTATAGAAATGTGTCCTTTCTTGGCTGAGATGTTGTTTACATGTGTCTATATATTTGTCAAAAATTTTTGTTTTTAAGATGTATGTATTTCATTATTTGTAAATTACGCTGAATTATTCCTTTATATCTCAGTTGGTAAAGAATATACCTGCAATGTAGGAGACCCCAGTTAGATTCCTGGGTCAGAAAGATCTGCTGGAGAAGGGATAGGCTACGCACTCCAGTATTCTGGTGGCTCAGCTGGTAAAGAATCCGCCTGCAATGTGGGAGACCTAGGTTTGATCCCTGGGTTGGGAAGGTCCCCTAGAGAAGGGAAAGGCTACACACTCTAGTATTCTGGCCTGGAGAATTCCATGGACTGTAGTCCATGGGGTTGCAAAGAGTCAGACATGACTGAGCGACTTTCACTCACTCATTTGTGTGTATGTGTTGTGTGTGAAAGATTCCTAGGCTTAGAAACAGAAGAACTGACTCCTGATCTCAGCTCTCCTACCAACTCAGTAACATCTGTTGATATTCTCATCAGTTCAGTGGGCCTATCCTATTCATCTTTGCTTACCACAAAGGACTATTTCAGCTATCATCACACCTGGGAAAGTGCTTGGTGAATGCTCAGATATTGTGCATTTCAAGAGCCTCCTCTTCAGATGGTCTTGTGCAGGTCTCTTCCTGGCCCTGATTTTCCACCTACACTGGCCTCCTGGAACTCACCACAC
This sequence comes from Capra hircus, assembly GCF_001704415.2. NCBI lineage: Eukaryota > Metazoa > Chordata > Mammalia > Artiodactyla > Bovidae > Capra > Capra hircus. The sequence goes on along the minus strand of NC_030814.1, from coordinate 49,880,787 downwards.
ACTTTCCAGCCTCAGGACCTCTGTGCATGCTGTTTCTCCATCAGCATTGTTTTTGCCCCTGGTCTTCCATGGCTGGATTCCTTGCCTGCTCACAATCACAAATGAAATATTTTACCTTCAGATTGCCTCTCCCCAAGCCTTACTCATTTCTTCTTTCTACTTGTCACACTTTGGAATTATCTATTTCTTTAGTTGCTTCTTGTTGTTGTTTAGTCGCTAAGTCATGTCCGACTCTTTTGCAACTCCGTGGACTGTAGCCCTCCAAGCCCCTCGGTCCATGAGATTTTGCAAGCAAGAATACAGAATTGGTTGCCATTTCTTTCTCTGGGGGATCTTCCCGACCCAGGGATTAAATCTGCGTCTCCTTCATTGGCTGGTGAATTCTTTACCACTGAGCCACCAGGGATGCGTATCTTTCCCGTAGAACTTGTTTTATCCACCAGCGTGTTTCCAGTCCTTGGTGCATAGGAATTACCCAGTAAATATTGCCCAATAAATAACTGCACCAACGAAGATGGTATTAGCATTAGCAAATGGACTTTGTAACCTGTTAGTGCTGACTCGGGCTTTCTGCTTGGAGCCAGGTCTTCCCTGGGGCTTGGTAGGTATCAGGAGGGCTAGTATCACTGTAACATACTCAATAAGAAAAAGCTTTTCATGTCAAAGGACTCCAGGAAATCTTAGGATATCTTGTCCTTAGGAAGGCTAGGACACTTTCTATTTATGAGTCTGTTGGGCTATAACCTAGGGGCTCTACATTTATCTACATGTTGAAAAAAGTCTGAAGCCCACACAGGCTAACTTAACTATCACACAGGAATTGTCCTGTCTCTCCAGGGCCCCCTGTGTCCCACGCCCAGCACAGGGCCCAAGATCCGGTGGAATGAATGCTTGTCTCCGTATTCATCCTCCTACTCAGCACTTTTCAGACCTCTGGTCCATCACATGGCTTTTTAGCCCTAATTGCTTTCCTCTCTCCCCTTCTAATAATCAAATCACCTTTTGGGGGCTTTCTGGATGTGCATGCCCTTGCCCCACTGAAGTGGTTTCTCTCCTGGGTGTCAGCCCCAAGTGCAGGGCACCTGGACATCACCCTCAGCTGATCTGTCCACGGGAGCTCTCCAAAACCCTCTGTTTTACCACAGGAATGTGTTAACAGACCTGGATTACTTTGGCTTCTGTGACATCATTCTGGGCTGTGGGGAAATGCTTGTTAGCCAGGAGCAAAGTCCAGCTGAGGGTGTAAACTTAGAGAAGGCTCTGGTGAAAATCTAAGGGGCTTTGAAATAGGAAAGAAGTCTACCCCGTCCTCCCACCCATTTCCTCTATAGCCCAGATTCTGCCTCACTGTCTCCCTTGTAGTCTGTATTCTTTCTACCAGTGTCAATAAGCCCTTTATGTGAGTGGGATTTGGGGCTTCTCTGTTTCTCATCTGAGAATCTGTCCTGTGCCAATGGGTTTGGGCCTTTGGCCCACATGTTAATTATTGTCCCAGGGTTCATGGAGTCAACTGTGGACAGAATGCCTCTTTGGTTGGAAAAGAGGTATTCTGGTAGTTTTGGTTTTTTTTTAATGAAGGATTAATCTAGTTTAGAGAGGCTGCAAGAGTGATGTTTGTTCCTTCTTGTTTGGGCGCCACACTTAGCTGAGGTTTGGGAATTAAATGTTAATGAATCTCTGAGGATTTCTTGAACTTATATTGACAATCATCATTTTTTTGCTGCTATTAGTGTCAAGATATTTTTTTTAAGTATTTTAGAATGCAGAATGGTGGAAAGGAAGTCTGGTGGTGTGTGTGTGCACAAGTGTAGAAAAGAAAGCTCACTAAACTAGGAGTCAGAAGTCTTGATTTGGATTCTGGGACCATCTCAGTTCCCTGTGCCTTAGTTGTCTCATCTGTAAAATAGGTGGAGTGATCTTGCTTCCCTTGACGCATGTTTTGTGATTTAATTACTGCAATGAATGAGAAAACCTTTCAATTAACCTCTGTTTCGCTAGTTATTACATAGATGCCTTCTCCCTTGACTTTCTTTGAAAGAGAATCCAGCAAAAGTTTGAATCGTTTTTTCTTATTACTTTTGATTGTTAGCTATGTTTCTTTTCGTCATTAAAATTTACTACAGTTGTGCACAGAAATTGAGCACAAGGCAAACCTGGCTTTATTTGGGTTATAGGTAAATGGGACAAGGTAAAAAGAGTCCTTTCATTGTGGGTCTAGTGTCCTTATGTACAACTGTCCTCATTTCAAATATTTCATCCCATTGTTAGGCCGTGCGTCCAGTCATGCGTTTCAGTATCTCATTCAGAAAGCGTGGTCTCTATAATTAAATGACGATAAAGAGAGACACAGGACAGTAACCATAGGATAGAATCTTTGCTCTTCTCTTTGTGTCTTGAAGGGCAGTGAGCAAGCTAGACCAGAAAGAAAGAGCCCTTTCATCATGCCTGTCAGAGCAGGTGACTCGTTTTGGCCGACAGGCCCAGAATTTCACCCTTCAGCTCATTTTACAATTCCCAGATGAATGGTACCCGTTACAGGATTCACCCGTGCCTAGTTTGGGAAGGACACCCTTGTACACCTTGGTACATTTTACTGTTTACTACTCCCCTTACTTTTCAAATTTTTTAAATTGAATTATACTTGATCTACAATATTGTGTTAATTTCAGGAGTACATCAGAGGGATTCAGTTATATATATATATTTTCAGATTATTTTCCATTTTAGGTTATTATAGGATACTGAATATAGATCTCTGTGCTATACAGTAAATCCTTGTTGCTTCTCTGTTTTATGTATGTGCTTAGTCGCTCAGTCATGTCCAACTCTTTGTGACCCCATGGACTGTAGCCCACCAGGATCCTTTATCCATGGGGATTCCCCAGGCAAGAATACCGGAATGGGTTGCCATGCCCTCCTCCAGGGGATCTTCCCAACCCAAGGATTGAACCTAGGTCTCCTGCATTGCAGGCAGGTTCTTTACCATCTGTGCCACCAGGGAAGCCTGTTTTATGTATAGTATCTGCTTGTATTGGTTACTCCCATACTCCTAATTTATCCCTCCCCCCCACCGCCATCCCTCTCCCCTTTGGTAACCATAAATTCATTTCTATAATATGTCTGTGAGTCTATTTCTATTTTGTACATAGATTTATTTGTATTGTATTTTTGGATTCCACATGTAAGTGATATCATGCAATATTTGTCTTCTCTGTCTGATGTAGTTAGTCTGATATTCTTTAGGTTCATCCACATTGCTGCAAGTGGCAATATTTCATTCCATTTTTGTGGATGAGTAATATTCCACTGTGTTTATACACACACACACATACACACACATCACATCTTCTTAAGCCAATTTCTGTTGATGGACACTTGGATTGTTTCCCAGTGGCTATTGTAAACAGTGCTTTTAGCTGTTGTTGAGACAGTCTCTACCAATGACTAGCCTAGAGGAAGTGGGGCAAGAGCAGTCAGGACTGAAAGCCATCTGCCTTGAGATGAATCTTCCAGGACGTACAGCACATCTGCATGTGAAAGCACCTCTGTCATATCTGTTTTGGAGTGGAAGCCTCCTAGTGTGGAGAGGAAGCAGGGTGCATTGGAAGGAAAAGAAAGAAAGCCAGGCGGCTGTCATCTACCGCTGGAGGTGAGGAGGGTCTAAGGAGATGGGGGAGGCTGGCAGGGACCAGGACATGCAAGCGCTTGTCAACCATGGCAAGGAGTCTGGCTTTATCCCAAGAGCCAAGTAAAGCCATTAAATGGTGTTAAATGCTCTGAAGTGTGGTGAGCGCTTCAGCACTTCAGGGGTAAGCATCATCGGATTTGCATTTTGAAAGCATCACTCTGGCGACTGTGTAGAGAAATGAATGGGCAAAGAAGACCAGTTAGGACCTGTTGGGATCCTCTAGGCTGGAGATATTAGGGCCTAAACTAGGAGTAGATGGTCAGGGCACTTTCCACTCCAGGAGCATTGCATGGTCTTGATTCCCTGATAGGTTTTATATCTCTATACTATTTAAAATAATGATTTGGAGTCTGTATTAGTTTGCTAGAGCTGCCATTACAACCTATCACACATGAGTGACTTAAGCAACAGAAATATGATTAATGATAGCTCTAGGGACTTGAAGTCTGAGATCGAGGTTTCTTCTAAGGCGTCTCTCCTTGGCTTGTAGATGGCCAGCTTCTCCCTGTGTGTGTCTGTGTCCTCGTTTTCTCTTGTTAAGAGGGCACTAGTCATATTGGATTAGAGTTTACCCTTACAGCCTCATTTTAACTTGATAATCTCTTTAAAGGCCCTGCCTCCAAATACCGCCACATCCTAATTCCTAGCAAACATTTTTTTCTTGATTTCCCTCTAAGGGGTATTTAGGTAACCTGTGAAAGTGAAAGTCACTCAGTCATGTCCAACTCTTTGCAACCCCATGAACTATACAGTCCATGGAATTCTCCAAGCCAGAATACTGGAGTGGGTAGCCTTTCCCTTCTCCAGGGGATCTTCCCAACCCAGGGATCAACCCGGGTCTCCCACATGCAGGTGGATTCTTTACCAGCTAAGCCATCAGGGAAACCCAAGAATACTGGAGTGGGTAGCCTATCCCTTCTCCAAAGGATCTTCCCAACTCCGGAATCAAACTGGGGTCTCCTGCATTGCAGGCAGATTTTTTACCAACTGAGCTATCAGGGAAGCATTTCTATTATTCATCATTGTCTACTCCCACCTCACTCCCTTTAGGCAAACACGTACCTAGAATTGCAATATGTATAGGAAAAGTTGTATAACTATTTGATCGATTTCATTTGGGTTTTGGTCTTCCACCAGAATACTGAACTTGATGGAATTTTGAATTCTATTACAGCATGGTTTAGCCACAGAAATTTCCTTTACTGGTTGCTTCCTGAGAACAAGTCTGTTCCATTTGCTTTCCTTGTGGTCTCCAGAAATTCCTCTTGTAGGAAACAGCTGTCAGGTGTACCTAAGCCAAAAACTTAACTCAACTCATCCCATGGCTGTATCTAAATGTTTGTGAAGCACCCACAGAATTGTTGTTGTTGTTCAGTCGCTTAGTTGTGTCTGACTCTGCAACCGCATGGACTGCAGCATACCAGGCTTCCCTGTCCTTCACTGTCTCCCGGAGTTTGCTCAAACTCATGTCCATTGAATTGGTGATGCTGTCTAACCATCTCATCCTCTGTCACCCTCTTCTCCTTCTGCCTTCAATCTTTCCCAGCATCAAGGTCTTTTCTGATGAGTTGGCTCTTCACATCAGTTAGCCAAAGTATTGGAGCTTGAGTTTCAGCATCAGTCCTTCTAATGAATATTGACTGGTTTGATCACCTTGCAGTTCAAGGGACTCTCAAGGCTCATCTCCAGCACCACAATTTGAAAGCCTACAGAATATTCCCCAGGGTTTGTGAATATAAACAGTATCCCTCCTCAAGTAATGTACAGTCTGCTAGAGAAATAAGGCAAGCACAAAAGTGATGATATTATAGGGTAGACTGTGCTCTAGGTGAATGGTTCTCAAAACGTGGTCCCCAAACCAGCAGCATGAGCATCACCTGGGAACTGAGAAATCCACATTCTCACCCAGTCCTGAACATCCTGAATCAGAAACCCTGGTGGTGGGGCCCAGCAATCCAAGTTTTGATAAGACATCCAGGGTTCTAATGCATGCTCAGGTTTGGGAACCACTGCTTAGTCATAAGAAGTACATGCCATGAGATTTTAAAGAAGAGAGATAATGGAACGGGGATGAGGAAGAAATCTGGAAGTCTTTCTAAAAGTATGTTGCATGTGAGATAGGCCTTGAGGAGTGGGCTGGATTTTGGTATTTATATGTAGATGAACATATTTACTACAGTTGCCATCTGCATGTTTATATATTTCTTTTACAAAAGTAATTAACAGCCTGGACTCTAACTTGAGAGATCTGTTAGCTGTCCCTTCCGTGCATTTTAACTGGCTCAGTATGAATTGAGGCTTCCATCAACATATGCTCAGTTATAGAGCTGGTAATTATGATTGGAGTCATTTTGTTGGAGGAGACTTTCTGTTCCAAACATAGCTTGAATTAGAGTCTACCTTTAAATCCTTAAAGGATTTAAGCAAAAATCAAAACATCCTGGAATCTCACGGTGTGTAGGGATCTTTAAGATCATCTAGTCTAATAACCCAGCCAAATAACCTGTGAGCTGGCCTTGAAATATACATGGCCTCAGGACACTCAGTATAGTCACATTTCTACTAGACCAGTGAATGATTCCATAGCATGGATCAGCAGACTATGGCTCAAAGGTAAATTCTGGCCCACTGCTGATCTTTGTAAATAAAGTTTTATTGGAACACAGCCATGCCCGTTCATTTACAAATTGTCTAAGACTGCTTTTATACAAAATTTTATACAAATTTTAATCCGTCCTTAAGATTTTGCAAGAACTCTTCGATTACGAGTGACCAAAACTCAGGTCAAACTAGCTCCAGTTACACTGGAATCCATCAGCTCCTGGACCTTTGAAATCAAGGGAAGGTCTGGGCGAAGTTGCTGCTCTCGGGATCAGATGGACACTCTTTTCTAGTCCCTGCTGCCCTGCTCACATCTATTGTACCTCCTGCTGCTAAGCTCTCTCCCTGCTCACTCAGCCTAGTTAGCTCTTCCGCCCTCACTGCCCATTTCCATTTCATTCCACCCAGTCTGCTCTGCTAAGTTCAGGTCTTTTTTTCTGGCATAGTGGATCCTGCAGCCATAGCATTGAGCACTGGACTGGGCATCAGAAGTCCTGGGTTCTAGCCCTGACTGTGCTCTTGAATACAGAAATGTGCATGAAATAAGATGTCAAGACACACTGAAATTAAAAAAATAATAATAATAAATATAAGGGATTTCTTTTATTCTCTTAGTATCAAAGAATATTTAAGCTAGGAAAGGCCCTGAAGTTTATCTTATCTCGGTGGCCTGGATGACAAAATGATCCATACACGTTTTACTTGACTCATGTACTGTTCTTCTTTATTTTGGGGTATTTGAGCCAAACTATAAGCACCGAGAGGTTTTAAAATCCAGACTTTAAAATCAAGATTTCTGGTTTCCCCAAGCCCATATCCCCACATGGCAGGGGTCAGTTGAAATAGAATAGGAACCATGCCTCCTTGGCCACATCTTTCACTCCCTTCATCCCAGTCCACTCACTCATTTATATGACCTCCTACCCCTGAAGCACTGAGTTTGTGTTCCCTGATTTGATACAATCATCCTTCTGATTCCCAAAGATCTGATCCCTGTCTGTCAATCTGATCCTGCAACCTCAACCAGCTTCCACATCTGGGAAACTCACTGTCTGGAAAGGCAGCTCATTTCATCTCTGAGCAGCTCTGACTCTTTGGAATGCTTTCCCCGTGTAGTCCATCTCCCTCAGCATCCCCAAATAGATTGGGATGACTTATCCTAAGTCTCCTGGTGTGCTGGAGGATTAGAAGCAAAGGTCTCAAGCTGATGGCCTTTTTATCCCACCTGACAGAGGTGTGTTCTTTTTCACCTTCCTTATTCACTCATTAATGCCCAGTCCAATTTAGGGGCGGAGGGGTACATGCAGAAATGTCATTCAACATCAATTTTATTTTTGACAGAAGCATTTGCCTTCATAAATATTCCAAAGAACAAGAGTTGGCAGACTTTTTCTAGAAAGGGCCAGATAGCGAGTCACTTGGGCTTTGTAAGTCCTGCAGGCTCTGATGTAACTATCAACTCTGCTATCTTAGTGCAAAAGTAGCCATAGACAAAACATCCATGAATGGACATAGCAACGTTCCAATAAAACACAAAGACAAGCAGTGGACCAGAACTGATCCTCGAGCCATAGATTGTCTGCTATAGTTGTAGACTGGGTCAGCAGAAGAGGAGTGTGTCTCTGCTGGTGTCCCCATGCCTTCCATTTTGTAAGGACAAACTCAGATGTGCCATTTCTGAGTAGGAATCAATTGCCCTAATTCCTCTGCAGGAAGTTATTTCTAAAACATTAGGATTCCTACAGTGCAACAGTTTTCAGACATGTTACAGGGACCCCTGAGACTCCTGGAGGCCCTCTGAGTGGTCCACAGGATCAATACCATTTTTGTAACAATCCTAAGAAATGTTCTGCCTTTTTCACTCCCTGTCTCTCATGAGGGTACAGTTGAGTTTTCAGAGGTGAGGTCTGATGAAGTCGTCACTGACAGCCAATGGAATGTGTGCTTCTGTTTTTTTGTTTTCTAAAAAATTCTCAGATGTGACTCTAATATGATAGATATCAATAGATGTAAAGCACCTAAACAAAAGCTCTTGGAGGTTCACAGTAATATTTCAGGGGTGTATAGGAGTCCTAAAACCAAATACTCTCCAACCTGTGGCCATTGTGATTTTCCCATACTTCAAAACATTTATCTTAAATATGAATCTTTCAAAGAGTCCTTACAAGAATGTAATTTTCTAGTAGTCAGGACCTATGCTAACCATTGTGTTCCATGATTATACATGAATTTGCACAAAGTAAGTTCATTTATTTTAAAGTGTTTATTATAAATGTGCTGTGTGCCTGATATTGTGCTTGGCCTGACTAGAGAAGTGAGCTCAATGAACAGCATCTCTGCTTTCATCAAGCTTAGAGTCTAATGGAGGAAATAGAGTAAGCAAATAATCACAACTTGTTATATCAATATATACTGAAAATAATACAGTCAAGGGAGGGTACCCAGGACTGTGACAACTAGTAACAGTAGGGTTTGTACTGTGAAGGTAAGTCAGAAAAAGGCCTTTGACCTGAGGTCTGTGGGGTGTAAGGGATACATCTAAAGCAGGATTTCTCAACTTTGACACTATCTAGGACCAGATAATTCCTTATTGAGTTGGAGAGGAGCTATGTTGTACAAAATAGTTAGCAGTATCCCTGGCCTCTGCCAACTAGATGTCAGTATCATACCCCCCCACACACACACACACCCCTCATTTGTGACAATCAGAAATGTCCCCAAGCATTGACAAATGACTCCTGGCAGGAGTAGTCAAGAAGGAGTAGAGAATTGCCCCAGAGTTGAGAACCACTGGTGCAGAAAAGAGGTATGGTAGGAAAGCTACTGTGGTAGCCCAGAGGAAAGATGCTTGTCACTGGGCCGGAGCTGATGGAGATGAAGATGAGCTGAATGGCAGAGCTATGTGAGGGGTTCATCTGCACAGCTTGGTGATGAGTGGACCGTGAGAGTGGATATGGGGAGGCCAACAAAGGATTTCAGGGCTTATCATGCTGAAGGACTGCCTTTGGTTTGGGCAAGTAACACCATCACAAGCTGGCTCTGAGACATCACAGCTATGCTCCTCAGAATACACTAGATAAAGAGAGAGGGGAAATACCTTTGTCTGTCTCCCTGTCTGCACGACCGCCTGTGTTGTGCATCTCTGCCTGATGGGGGGTGGCTCTAATAACAGACCAGAAACAGCTCTTCCTAAAAGAAATGACAACTTTAGAAAAGAAAAACCATCTGCCAGGGCTGAGTGAATTAAATGTGTGTTTAATCTAGCTGTATTAGGACATTATTTCAATGCCAGTTGACTTTTTTTTAATGTTTGTGAAGGTTGGCAAACGTATCAGAGAAAATATACTTTGTAATACTCAGAAGGATATTGGCACATTCTCTATGATGGCACTTTGATACAAATTAATATATCAGGATTTCTAAAATTCTCATCTCAGTGCCAAAGTGTATGAGTCTTCTAGTCACTAACCCAAGTCACTGACTCCTCTGACTCTCCAGAGGAGCCTGTTTAAATTTTAAAGTCTGACTCAGTAGGTCTGGGGCAGTGCCTAGGGATCTGCATTTTGATCATCCACACCCATCTCCCCCACCCACCAACTCCTGGACATTCTGAAGCAGGTGGTTAGCTGGTCAGTTTGAGAAACACTCTCATAACAAAATGCACCTTGACGGAATGAGTTCCAGTTTTGCTTCCACCACTGACTGCTGCTCTAAGACCGCTTCATCTCACATCCCACCCCCCGCCCCTGCTTGGCTAGCTTTGCCCATCTTCCCAGTGGCGTCAGGAGGCTTTCCCTGATGGCTCAGCTGACCCCATAGCATAGCCTTAGTTCCATAGAGTGCCTGCAGCAATAAGTAGCAGCTCCCAATTAAAAGTGGATTAAACAATCTAGACACATCTGTTTTATAGGACAGTGAGTCCGAGGAGGGACAGACCCAAGACAGGTTAGTTCAGAGGTTGCGCATCATCCTCAGGCACCCAGATTTTTTCCATCTTGGATGGCTCCTTGTAGAGTTCATCATAGGTACCAGGGCTGGAGTTCCAGCATCCCAGAGGCCAGGAAGAGGGAAGAAAATCTCCCCAGGACCCCCACCCAACCTCTCCTTATGTCTTATTGGCCAGGAATGTGTACATGCCTTTGCCTAAGTTAATCAGTTGGCAAAGGAATGAGAGTACTAGAATCTGTTTTCACCAATCAAGGTTCCTTCTCTGAGTCCAGGAAAGGTCACAGCCATTCCTGAAAGACATGAATGCTCAGGGCATGATAAGCAAAAATGGGTTCCCTGCAGAGGAGAGAGGTTCCCTTAGCAGATGAAGAGAGCAATGGCCATCGGGATGGCATCATTCGTGTCTGCTACAGGCCTCTTCTTCCTCTCCTGCAGCACTTTTCCCAATGTTTCCGCCACTGGAGTGTGAGTCATGTGAGGACAGGGACCGTGGCCACCTGGTTCATCATGTCCTCAGCAAGATGCTACAGGCCGTGTTAGATACATGAGATCCAGTATGGAGTGCTCCTGGAATGCTTGTTTAATAGCATTTTTATTTTGATGGAAAACTGAGGACATAAAGTAGTTCATTGCAACTGATAAAACCCCAACTCAAACTAACTCATTTTTTTTTAAAAAGGAACTGAACTATACAGGTTTGTATAATTGGGAAGTTCAGAAGTACAGTGGCTTCAGGCCCATCTTTATCCGCGGATTCAAATGATACATCAGGGACTTGTTCACTCTCTCCATCTGTATAATGCTCTCTCTTGATCTAAAGGCAGGATGGGGCCAGGGGCCTCAGACTGCCTCCTCCTGACTTAGCAACCCAGATGGCTTCTCCAAGAGCCCCTGTAGAAAAACCCCAGAGGTGATGAGGTCAGCCAATCACATGGAAAGAAGATGGGGTTCTCTGGGTGGCCGGACTGGTCTACTTGCTGATCGGTGTTGGCACAGGTTCAGCCCACCAAGCCCCACAGAATGGGTTCCCCATGGGAAAGAGAGGTTATGTTGCCAGAAGAAGCAGACAGCAGATGCTGAAAAGGCAAAACAGCAGATGTCCACTACACTTATGGATGGAAAAAAAAAGCAGCTTGTAGGGCATGATACATGGACCAACAATAATTGAGAACTACTTGCTGATACACACAGAATGTAAACATTTTCCCCCGCTTTCCCCAGACCATACAAATTCAGTTTGAAACTTTGAATGATGCTTTGCTTCCTAAAGATAAAAAAGCAACTTTCATTCACTGATTTTTATGGAGGATCTTTGTTTTTAAAAAAGTATTTAATCTCAGAAGAAAGTATATTCTTTGTATTTCCTCCTATTACTTTTGGTCTTTGTCTTCTCTCTTTTTTCTTGGATACTGTGTATGTTGACTTCTTCATCTCATTACCATGTATCAACAACCTCCTAAAAAATATATAGAAATGATATCTCTCCAATTTTTTTTCTTTCCCTCCCCTCCCCTACCCAATCAGAAATAATTCATGAGAATCTTAGCACTTCATGTTTGGATCTCTGTGATTCCTTTATCCAATTATACCTGAGATTGTAGCATTTAGGGATATATTTTAGTCATTCATCTACTTGGCAAGTATGAGTTGAGTGCCTGCTAGTACCAAGTACTTGGTTTAGCATTAGATACATTTTTTTTTTTTTTTTTTTTACAAAACTCCCCTATTCCATCCCTGGAATTTCCTTTGCAGTGAGAGATGTGTTTATCTTTAGTTCTCCACAATATTCAGCTTCATTTTTAAATTGTTACCACAATTGTCATTACCATTATTATTATAGCAAAACTTTGACTTAGCAATTACAATATACTAGATGATCTATTGGCATTTTATATATATATATATTACTTCTCCTTTTAAAAGTTCTGAAAGGTAGACATTATCATCACCATTTTACAGATGGGGAAACTAAGGCTCTGGGACATAGCACCTTGCCAAATTTCATCCAACCTGTCTGGATTTGAACCCAGTACCAACAGGTTCCAGAGCCTATTTTCTCTCAAGCTTACAGAAGTTACTCCATAAAAGCCCCATCAAGCAGTGAAAATTTGCTTCTGTTTTTCTGTGAAAGTTAATGCTCTTGTACACCACCTTGCAGGATGGACTCTGAATTGTAAATCCTATAATGAGGATAAATCTGCAGGGGACCCATTCTTCATCCGAATTCTACTTGTGACCCCTGGCAGACATTTTTGAGACTATGTCCACTTGATGCCAACCCATATATCCACAGCTTCGGATTTATCTCTTTGAAGAACCCTGGCCTTGGTTTCTTCATTGGACCAGACTGTGAGACTTAGATTCAGTTCAGTTTAGTTCAGTCACTCAGTCATGTCCGACTCTTTGTGACCCCATGAATTGCAGCATGCCAGGCCTCCCTGTCCATCACCAACTCCTGGAGTTCACTCAAACTCATATCCATCGAGTCGGTGATGCCATCCAGCCATCTCATCCTCTGTCATCCCCTTCTCCTCCTGCCCCCAATCCCTCCCAGCATCAGGGTCTTTTCCAATGAGTCAACTCCTCGCAAGAGTATTGGAGTTTCAGCTTCAGCATCAGTCCTTCCAATGAACACCCAGGACTGATCTCCTTTAGGATGGACTGGTTGGATCTCCTTACAGTCCAAGGGACTCTCAAGAGTCTTCTCCAATACCACAGTTCAAAAGCATCAATTCTTCAGGGCTCAGCTTTCCTTATAGTCCAAATCTCACTTCCATACATGACTACTGGAAAAACCATAGCCTTGACTAGACGGACCTTTATCGGCAAAGTAATGTCTCTGCTTTTGAATATGCTGTCTAGGTTGGTCATAACTTTCCTTCCAAGGAGTAAGCGTCTTTTAATTTCATGGCTGCGATCACCATCTGCAGTGATTTTCAAGCCTAAGAAAATAAAGTCAGCCACTGTTTCCCCATCTATTTGCCATGAGGTGATGGGACCAGATGCAGTGATCTTAGTTTTCTGAATGTTAAGCTTTAAGTCAGCTTTTTCACTCTCCTCTTTCACTTTCATCAAGAGATTTAGGTTAGGGATATCTAATAGAACATATGATGAAAACTTTTTTTCCCTGTGTTATCCAGTATAGTTGCCACTGGCCACATGTGGCTATTGAGTACTTGAAATGTGTCAAGTGTGACTGAGGAAATGAATTTTAAAATTCTTTAAATTGTAATTAATTTTAGTTTGAATAGTCACATAAAATAAATGGCTACCATTTATTGGCTACCCCACAAACCTAAGAATAATCTTTATCATTCTTTTCACCTCTGATCATGTACATATTATTGGGTTACAGACAAAATTTTTAATGAAATGGCATAAAGTATTAAAATGGAGGGAAAAGAAAAAAGAAAATATTAGTACATATTATATATACTAAGAATTAGCTTTGTTTGTGAGACATTTATGTCCCATGTTTGTGTACTCAGTCACTTTTTAGAGTTAATTTCTTCCAGTGGATCATGGTCAAAAAAATATTTGAAAACCTCTGTTTGTCCCTGAGTAATGTCATCAAGACCTTGAGAGGCTCCCTTATCCAGCCTGGGGCTCTGCAAGACCTCATTTCAGGAATGTTCTATTCCTCTAGATCCTTCAGGCATGTAGTGGGCATGTAACTTCTCTCGATGGTAATTGGAAGTGACTTTGTGGTCATCTATCCATCTGGATGCAAGGATCCAAAATCCTACATTTTGGGTGGCCCACAGGCAGAATCCAGCTCCCACAGACAGCCCTCTTTGGGACCTTGATGTGTTTTTGTATAACAATAATCCACTGGGGCCCAGTAGCTTCTTCCCCTTCTGGTGGCCCAGTGTCTCCAGTTGAACCCCTTGGATGGTGTTTCACTGACTTTCCGTGCCCAGCCCCTGAAGATGTTTTGTGTTGCATCTGTGTTAATGGGCATAGACTACTGGATCTGAGTATTCCCTGACCTATATCATCTATACCTCATTTTGACCTGCCCTGCAAACTGTCCCTGATCTGAAACAAGGCGTTTTCCTGCTGGTCCTGGTATGGCCAGCATGGTGGGGGCCCTGAGCAAGTTCCTCCCTTCTCTGAGCCTCAAGTCGGTATCTGTGAAGTTGGGAATGTGATGAGATGCGGCAAGAAGTGCTCTGGGGGCTACGCTGGGGAGACTGGGGGTTCTAAGCAGATGGCTCTCCAGGCCCTACCCACAGGCAGTCACAGCACCTCTGGAGCCCTAGGCAGGAATCACACCTGGGCCTTCAAGCACGTGGCAGCGTAGGAGAGAAGCTGACCAGAGGTGAGGCAAAAGGAAGAGGTAGGAACCATGATGATCTGGAAGGACTGAAAAACCAGCACCAGGCCTCACAAGTAAACCTCGTCTGGGAGCCACATCCAAAGCCAGGCAGCCCTGGTGTGGGGGATTTCCCTGAATGGCCACCAGGTCATCATGTGTTTGCATTCCAAGCATGGTTTGGAATAGAATCAATATAGCCTAGTGGCCATCTCATCATTTCAATAAAGGGTTCATAGCTTAAAGTCAGGGGTTGGGGAGAGAAACCTCCAGATATATAGATGTTTTCTCTGTGCTCTCTGCTGTGATACTAAAAATCTGAAATAAAGGGGAACCCAGGTGACAGCTGCTATTCCTTGGGTTTCCCTGTAACCTATCAGAGCTTGATGGCCTGCCAGAGTCTTGGAAAGTAAACACTGTATAAGTATTTAAACCTCTGGCCCAGAGGCCAAGGGACTGAGTCACTCAAAGTCAAAGACAATTGCTGGCTTCCTGAAATTCCTCTATTTCCAACATGGTTTCCAGGGCCCCAGACGAAACCCAAATAGTATTTTTCAGATAAGGAAAGGGTACCACAAGGCCACAGTACAGGGCAGTACCATTCTCCCTGTTGGGGGTGCCTGGAATATCCCCTTATTTCTCTCAGGAGAGTCTTGCTGCGCAGAGGAGACCCTGCTAGGGATGCCCCAAGGAGAGGAGAGAAAACGGAGCATCTCCTAGTCCTCCTGATGCCTATCTGCACCCTAACGCTCCTGTGTACATGTAGTGTGGCTTCAGGCAGATGAATTGACCTCTCCGTGCCTCAGATTCCCCATATATAAAATATAAGATAGATCATATAGTGTCTGTCTCATGGAGTGGCTGTGAAAATTAAATGAGATGGTACGTGTGACGCACAAGGGCTGGCACATAGTAATTTTTTGCCTAATTCATGTTAGCTGCTGTTAGCTGTTTTCACAGCTCCTCAGCATCCCTGACTGGGGGCTTGGTCAAGGTATTGAGGACAGAGTCAGCAGTGACAAGAGAATTGGTGTTAATTGACAGGAGCCACTCCAAAGTGGGAAAACCACCAAGGCTGGGATTTTTCCCCTTTCTCCATCAAATCTTGTCTGTTCCTCGGTCCTTCTTACACAGCTCTGTATATTATATCATAAAATCCCATGACCAAGTGTGGCAAGACGATATTTTTGAAACATTAACTGGTATTTCCCCCTCCCGAACTTCCTGAGCCTTCCCTTCATTCAGGGAGAACTGCCTCAGGGACTGGATGGACAGCAAGGCAGAGACAAGAGGGGTCACTTCCTGGCTTCTGAATCTCAGCCGTCTGTGCCCTTAGAACAGGAAGGGTTTATTACAAAGCTAAATATTCTGAAGAAACCATGAATTAGGGAGGGGAGAAAGGGCTCCTTTACCCTACAGCTAACAAACTGGATTCCCTGGCCCAGAATTGGGGAGGAGGATCTCAGGGAAAGAAGAGAATACACAGATCTCATTGAGTCCTTAGAAGGAGGCTGTGTGCTACCTGCCCTGTGAGCCAAGGCAGGAACACAGCCCCAGTGAACAAGATGAGGGGAGGGGAGTGAGCACGGGGGCAGAGGGGCACACCAACCCAAACTTAGTTTTTGCTTGTCTTGAAATAGGAACCAAGTTGGTTATAAGGAAGAATTGAGTTTGGTTTGTTTGTTTTTAAATCTTTAAACTTCAATTGAAAGTACACAGTTTGGGATTTAAAAAAGTAAAAAGTTAACTCTATGGCATTATACCTGAGCCGACTTTCTAAATTTGCAAATGAATAACCAGCATGCCGTTCTCATTTTATTGAGTTAACTTCACTCACAAGTGAGAAATCTATCCATCCATCTCTTCATGGACTGCAGCTCCAGCCTCTTGGCCCGTGATGCTCGCCCTGGGGAAGGCTGTTCGGGTCTAGCCCAGATCCTCTCTGCTGTCGCTGTAGCGTGGCAGCTGGCTGTCAGGCAAGAGCAGTCTGTCTGGCCAAGAGCATGTGGTTCTGACACATGTCCTGACAACATGTTGCTGGAGAAAGCGGCATGAACTGTGTTGCCAGCTTCACTCTGTGACCACAGTACCTGCTGAGGAGCCTGGCAGAGGGAGGCTCTGGAGGACTTTCCGTTGTAGCAAAGGTTTTACAATATTGTCTTGGGATGACAGACTGTTTTACTGACCTGCTGATTCCGGAAATTGTGGCCAGGCTGGGGCCATCTGTGAGACTCCCAGAGGGTGCCTGCCTCTGTTCTGCACAGCTGCTGGCACCTGCAGAGCCTGCCTGTCTCAGGGCACCCGCAACGCACACCTGTCAGGCTGTACCTGCCCACCCCAGGGAAGCTGCTCGAGGCTGACACCCCCTGGCCTGGGGACAGCAATCACAGCTTCCTCAGCATCTGCCAGAAACTCAGGATGACTCTTCTTGGTTTCCTGATCTGCACTCTAGTACCCGCCATCATTATTCTTAAATCTTTGTAAAATCCATAGGCCATTATATATGCATAAATACACATATGAAAAAAAGTGAAAGTGTTAGTCACTCAATTGTGTCTCCATCCACTGTAGCCCTCTAGGCTCCTCTGTTCATGGGATTTCCCAGGCAAGAATACCGGAGTGGGTAGCTATTCCCTTCTCCAGAGGATCTTTTCCCAACCCAAGGATCAAACCTGGGTCTCCTGCATTGCAGGAAGATTCTTTAACGTCTGAGCCACCAGGAAAGCCCAAATACACATATACACATATGTAGACACACATACACACACACACACACACACACACACATATATATAAATATTTAGCTAAGTAATGGATGGTTGCTATTGAGAGAAAGAAATTAGGTGCCTTTTTACCTCCCCCAAAGCTGCTTTCTCCCTAGAGGGAGCTGCCATTGGCTCTTTTGCATGGCAGGCAGTAGGGCTCAGTAGTGAGAACACAGGTTCTTGAGTCAGACTGCCTGGGTTCAAATCCTACCTCTACCATTTACTAACTGTATGACCTTGGACAACTGACCTCAGCTCTCTGGGCCTCTGTTTCCTCATTTGTAAAATAAAGATAATAAAATATGTAGAATAGAGATAATATCTTTGTAAAATAAAGATAATAATAGCTCTTCCAGAATTATGGAAAACCCTGTGAGATGACATGTAAATTCAACAGTTCCTATTGGAGTAACCACTCTCTAAATATTATCTGTTATTATCCTTACTCATTTACCCCTCCATTTTCTTCATGCATACCTTCCATTCCAAACTCCCTCCAAGATGCTTCTGCATCTTGGAACACTAACCCCCAGCCCACCTGTTGTAATATTAAACCTCAGCGCTTAGAGTCTGGTTCCAGGTATTCGTGGGAGGAACAGAGATATTAATGACACAATCAGATGACATAAGCTTGACCCTAAGGGGTTACCAAAAGCAGCTCTCATAGTCTCCCTATCGGAGTTTTCCGGAAACAAATTACTCGCTTACTCGAAGCATGCACAGAGGACAAGCACGCTAACACATCCCCCTGGAAACAGCAGATGCGCCCAAAATACACCACCCCAGGACAGCATAGATCATAACCTCTCATTCCCACTACAGGAAACACCCAGTTCACACATTCCGCTGCAGGATATATCAAAAGCATGTCAGCTACCCACCTCTGCAGCTCAAAGAAACCTATAAACAGAGAAAACTTGCAGACTGGGGAGGTAAAAGGAGGTGCTTACAGTGGAATGGGCTGCAGCCAAGGGCTTTTCTCTTGACAGTCAGCAGGGAGGGAAAACCCAAAAACTTTTGCCCAAGCTGGACTGGTCCAAAAACAGATTTAATAATGCTCAAGCAAAGCTCAGTGGCAAGCTGGTAGGGCTAGTGATTTAGAAAGAAACCTGGCATTGAATAGCAGTTGGGGTACATGACTTTAAGGATTCTTTTTTGTGTTTTTTAAAGGTCTATTTATTTATTTGTTTTACTTTTTGGTAGTGGTGGATCTTTGTTGCTCTGTGCAGGCTTCTCATTGCAGTGGCTTTTCTTGTTGTGGAGCACAGGCTCCAGGCTTCAATAGCTGTGGCTCACGGGCTCTAGAGTACTCGCTCAGTTGTCATGCACAGGCTTAGTTGCTCCAAGGCATGTGGGATTCTCCTGGACCAGGGATAGAGCTGGTGTCCCCTACATTTCAAGGCAGATTCCCAACCACTGGACCACCAGGAAAGCCCTGAGGATTCTTTAATATTAATTATTGCTTCCACCTTACGGAGCCCAAGTGACATGCCAGCCAGTGTACTAAGCATCTGCATATCATTTAGGTAATTTAATACTCACAAATGACCAGAGTTATTCCCACTTTAGAGATGAGCAGACTGAGAGCAGTGTCACATGATTTGGCCAAGTTCACACAGTGAGTGAGTGGCAGGACTGGGCCATAAATGCAGCCTTCCTGACTCTAGCATCCACACTCTTAACTTCTGTGCCCCTAGCTTCTTAGCACCCCTTGCCACACAGAGAACCTGTGTCTCTCTGGTCTTACTAGAGGAAACAGGGTTGGTGCATGCGTTCTGATTCAACTCCAAAATCAAACCGAAGGGCCCTGTTCTGAACTACCAGACAACTCTTAGATCCAGACCCAGGCAGATAGCTTTCTACCTGTGAAATGCCTGGATCCTCACTTGAGTCTCCTCCTGGGTCTTTAGCGAATACCTGTTAGCACACTAAGGGTACTTTGGGAGCTGGGCGGCGTGTGCCAGCTGCTGCACTCGATTGTTTTCTGCAGCCCTGGGCTATGGAGAGCTCACTGCTGAACCAGTTGATTCTCTGCTTGATGTTTCGCTGTTCAGACAGAAGCTCTACTGTTTTTATTACACCTCCAGCCAGTTATTCACAGTTGTTATACTATCTCCATGTCAGTTTTGTCACTCTTTTAATTACACCCCAGCATTACATAGGTGCTTGTATAATATCTTTTAAAGATTGTTTTAAATGTGACTCAGTTAGAATGTGGGAACACTTTTACCTACAAAATCAAGTGACCCTCAGGAGAGGAAAAAAATTTGTGCCAGTGCCACATCAGTAGAGAGAACATTTGACTTAGGTTGTGTTGTTTATGGAGAAGGCAATGGCGACGCACTCCAGTACTCTTGCCTGGAGAATCCCATGGATGGAGGAGCCTGGTAGGCTGCAGTCCATGGGGTCGCGAAGAGTCAGACAGACTGAGCAACTTCACTTTCACTTTTCACTTTCATGCATTGGAGAAGGAAATGGCAACCCACTCCAGTGTTCTTGCCTGGAGAATCCCAGGGATGAGGGAGCCTGGTGGCCTGCCGTCTATGGGGTCGCACAGAGTCGGACACGACTGAAGCGACTTAGCAGCAGCAGCAGTGTTGTTTATGAAAGAAGAATCATGCCATTATCTGCTTTTAAGAGAGACTAATAAATCTGATCACAGGCAGCACAGTCTAGTTTAAAAGTGGGACCAGTTAGAGGAGAAAAGAAAAGGTGGAGGGAAAGAGAGAGGCAGAGAAAAGAACACACAGAGACAGAAGCAGTTTTTGATTGGAAGAGATATTTTAAATCATTTTGTCCAATCTTCTTGACAACTAAGGAAGGAATTGAAGCCAGAAAAGTTGCAATATTTTGCAATCCTATAGAAAACTAGGTGACCGCAGAAAGGGAATTGGAACCCGGATTACCCCAGCAGTACCTATTAGAGAAACGTGAGCTCAGAAATGACAGGGAGAGAGGAAGAGCCAGGAGGAGGAACCGGATACTGAAATTTGTCTCCTGCTGTGTTCAACTGTCGTGCTCCTGTTTTAACTTCTGAGGGGCAGTCACCCCTCCCTTTCCAATATGTTGTTTAGCTCCAGCAGTTTTAAACTTCCTTGGTAGCATTTGGGAAAGAGCTTTACTTACAAATTTAGTTGTGGAATTAAGATGTATTTTCTCATAGAACACTAAAGATTTGGTAAGCATATAGAACCTTAAATTTTAATCTCATAGGTACTGATCAGCTGATTTTCTTTCTTAAAAAATTATTCTGACAGCCATTGACAACTGATTATCTTTTTTTCATTCTTGGAAAGATTAAGATTATTCTTAATTTTAGAACAATCTTAATCTTAACTGTTCTTAAGTCTTACAGTGCCTGAAGAAAATGTGCTTTTAAAAAATCAGTATTTATTTCTCTTCTCAGAACCTGTTGTATCCAGATCAAATTCAGAATGGGTGAATCTGCATGTAACTGGTTCTTATTGCAAATAATTTTTTAAATACAACTTTAAAGCTCTTCAGGGATATAAAGAAATAATTTAAGTCTGAGGTGGTATTCCTAAATTAATTTGTACATGTAATTTTTGTACAAACAGGATTCAACCAAGTTTAATTTCTTTTTCTTCATTCTTAATGCCTTGTGTTCCATTTGTGAAACTATAAGCCTGCTAAAATGTCCAATTTGGTGACCATTGGTCACATGAGGCTATTTCAATGTAAATTTATATTAATTAAAATTAACAAAATTAAAAATTCAGTACCACAGTCACACTAGCCACATTTTAAGTGCCCAACAGCCACATATGGCTAGCAATTATTACATTGGACAGTGTAGATATAGAACATTTTCATAGCTCAGAAAATTCTATTGGACATCACTGCTTAAGAACCAGTAATTGGAAATGTCTCTCCTGGATAACAAAGTGTATCCAAATAGCATAAAACGGAAGCTAGAGGTTCCTGCCTTTTAGAAATATATCATATGACCCATATGTCTAAACTTGTTAACTTCATGGATTATTTAACAAGTGAGAAGAGCTAATGTCCTTTGGGGCTTTGAAGAGCTAACATCCTGCTCTCCAATGTTGCTTTAAAAGATAAACAGTTCCTAGCATGAAGCAGCTCAAAACTTCATGTATAAGTCAATTTGGAATTCAAAAGTTATTGGCCCGTAAGATAAATGTTATAAATCACATGACTGAATTTTAGTACTTTCTGAAATAAAACTTAATGGAAATAATAGCCAGCAGAAAATCAACAATAAAATTTTAGAGTTTCAGAGGGTGTTAACAGATTGGAAGGAAGAAATGACAACCCCACTCCCACCCCCCATACACTCACAGAATAAGATTAGATTAAGTTGCTGACTTAGCCAAGAGCACAGCAAAATCTTACTGGAAATGAGATGGCTTCCAAGGCAAGAGCAGACATGGCATATCTCAGTGGCACTTCCCTTGACCCCCACAGTTCCTACTGGCACTGTCTGAATAAGAAAAGGTCTGTAAGCTCAAATCTTACACATCCGCTGCCCATTTACAGTCACGGCTTATATCAGCAGTCTGGAAGAACTTGAACCAGTGATCCATGTATTAATTTTTTTAATATTTATTTATTTGTCTGTTCCAGGTCTTAGTTGCAACATGGGATCTTTGATCTTAGTTGGGGCATGCAGGATCTTTAGTTGTAGCATGTGACCTCCAATCCATCACCTCTTGATTTTATGGCTTTTATCTGAATGATTCAAAGATTGAGTTTTGCCTGAAAACCAGGATCACTAAACAATCTTCCTAGAAAATCAAATCACAAACAATTAATTGATTTTGTAACCTGGCTCTTGAGAAATACATTGAGATCAGTTAGAAGAGGTAGATGAGAGAATTCCCTGGTGGCCGGGGTTAGGATTCACATCCCCCTGGAAACAGAGGTTGCTTTTCCTATGGAGGCCCAGGTTCAATCCTGGTTCAGGAATCATCCTGCATGCTGCTCAGTGTGGCGGCCAAAACACCAAAAGTAATAAATAAATAAGTGCTGTTGTTCAGTCACGTAGTTGTGTCCAGCTCTTTGCAAACCCATAGACTATAGTACACCAGGCTTCCCTGTCTATCTCCCAGAGTTTGCTCAAACTCATATCCATAGAGTCGATGATGTCATCCAACTATCTCATCTTCTGTTGCCCTCTTCTCCTGCCCTCAATCTTTCCCAGTATCGGGGTCTTTTCCAATGAGTCAGCTCTTCATATCTCGTGGCCAAAGTATTGGAGCTTCAGCTTCAGCATCAGTCCTTCCAATGAATATTCGAGGTTGATTTCCTTTAGGATTGACTGGCTTCATCTCCATGCAGTTCAAGGGACTCTAAAGAGTCTTCTCCAATACCACAGTTTGAAAGCATCAATTTTTCGGCGCTCAGCCTTCTTTATGGTTCAACTCTCACATCCAAACATGACTACTGGAAAAACCATAGCTTTGACTAGACAGACCTTTGTTTCTGCTTTTTAAAACACTGTCTAGGTCCGTCGTCGGAGAGGGCGATGGCACCCCACTCCAGTGCTCTTGCCTGGGGAACCCCATGGACGGAGGAGCCTGGTAGGCTGCAGTCTGTGGGGTCGCTAGGAGTCGGGCGGGACTGAGCGACTTCGCTTTCACTTTTCACTTTTGTGCATTAGAGAAGGAGATGGCGGCCCACTCCAGTGTTCTTGCCTGGAGAATCCCAGGGACGGGGGGAGCCTGGTGGCCTGCCGTCTCTGGGGTCGCACAAAGTCGGACACGACTAAAGCGACTTAGCAGCAGCAACAGCAGGTCCGTCGTAGCTTTTCTTCCAAGGAGCAAGCACCTTTTAATTTCATAGCTGCAGTCACTGTCCAAAGTGATTTGGAGCCCAAGAAAATAAAGTCTGTCACTGTTTCCATTGTTTCCCCATCTATTAGCCATGAAGTGCTGGGACCAGATGTCATGATCTTTGTTTTTTGAATGTTGAGTTTTAAGCCAGTTTTTTTACTCTCCTCTTTCACCTTCATCAGGAGGCTTTTTTTTTTTTTTTTTAGTTCCTCTTCACTTTCTGCCGTAAGGGTGGTGTCATCTGCATATCTGAGGTTATTGATATTTCTCCCGCAGTCTTCATCCAGCCCAGCATTTCTCATGATGTACTCTGCATATGAGTTAAATAAGCAGGGTGACAGTATGCAGCCTTGACATACTCCTTTCCCAATTTGAACAAGTCCATTGTTCCATGTCCAGTTCTAAGTGTTGCTTCCTGACTTACATACAGGTTTCTCAGGAGGCAGGTAAAGTGGTAGTCCCATCTCGAAGAATTTTCCACAATTTGTTGTGATCCACAGAAAGGCTTTAGCATAGTCAATGAAACAGAAGTAGATGTTTTCTGGAATTCCCTTGCTTTTTCTATGATCCAACAGATGTTTGCAATTTGATTTCTGATTCCTCTGCCTTTTCTAAATACACCTAGTACATCTGGAAATTCTCAGTTCACATATTGTTGAAGCCTAGCTTAAAGGATATTAAGCATTACCTTGCTATCATGTGGAATGAGCAGAATTGTGTGGTAGTCTGAACATTCTTTGGCATTGCTTCTTTGGGACTGGAATGAAAACTGACCTTTTCCAGTCCTGTGGTAACAGCTGAGTTTTCCAAATTTGCTGGCATATTGAGTGTAGCACTTCAACAGCGTCATCTTTTAGGATTTGAAATAGCTCAGCTGGTATTCCATCACCTCCACTAGCTTTGTTCATAGTGATGCTTCCTAAGGCTCACATGACTTCTCACTCCAGGATGTCTGGCTCTTTGTGAATGATCACACCATCGTGGTTATCTAAGTCATTAAGAACTTTTTTGTACACTTCTCCTGGTATTCCTACCACCTCTTCTTAATATCTTCTGCTTCTGTTAGGTCCATACCGTTTATGTCCTTTATTGTGCCCATCTTTCCATGAAATGTTCCCTTGGTATCTCTAAGTTTCTTGATGAGATCTCTAGTCTTTCCCTTTCCATTGTTTTCCTCTATTTCTTTCCGTTGCTCTCTTAAGAAGATTTTATCTCTGCTTGCTATTCTTTGGAACTCTGCATTCAGATGTGTATATCCTTCCTTTTCTCCTTTGCCTTTCACTTCTTTTCACAGCTATTTGTAAGGCCTCCTTAGACAACCATTTTGCATTTCTTTTTCTTGGGGATGGTCTTGATCCCTATCTCCTGTACAATGTCACGAACCTCCATCCATAGTTCTTCAGGCACTCTGTCTATCAGATCTAATCCCTTGAATCTATTTGTCACTTCCACTGTACAATCATAAGGGATTTGATTTAGCTCATACCTGAATGGGCTGGTGGTTTTCCCTACTTTCCTTAAGTCTGAATTTTTCAATAAGGAGCTCATGATTTGAGTCACAGTCAGCTTCCAGTCTTGTTTTTGCTGACTGTATAGAGCTTCTCCATCTTCTGTTACAAAGAATATAATCAACCTGATTTCAGTATTGACCATCCGGTGATGTCCGTATGTAGAGTCATCTCTTGTGTTGTTGGAAGAGGGTGTTTGCTGTAACTGGTGTATTCTCTTGGTAAAACTCTGTTAGCCTTTGCCCTGCTTCATTTTGTACTCCAAAGTCAAATTTGCCTATTACTCCAGCTTAACTCTGAACTACCTACTTTTTCATTCCAGTCCCCTATGATGAAAAGATCATGGCATCCAGTCCCATCGCTTGATGGCAAATAGATGGGGAAACAATGGAAACAGTGAGAGATTTTATTTTGAGGGGCTCCAAAATCACTGCAAATGGTGACTGCAGCCATGAAATTAAAAGATGCTTGCTCCTTGGAAGAAAAGCTGACCAACCTACACAGCCTATTAAAAAACAGAGATATTACTTTGCCAACAAAGATCCGTCTAGTCAAAGCTATGGTTTCTCAAGTAGTCATGTATGGATGTGAGAGTTGGACCCTAAGAAAGTCTGAGTGCTGAAAAACTGATGCTTCTGAACTGTGGTGTTGGAGAAGACTCTTGAGAGTCCCTTAGACTGCAAGGAGATCCAACCAGTCCATCCTAAAGGAAATCAGTCCTGAGTATTCATTGGAAGGACTGATGCTGAAGCTGAAACTCCAATACTTTGGCCACCTGATGCGAAGAACCAGCTCATTTGAAAAGACCCTGATGCTGGGAAAGATTGAAGGCGGGAGGAGAAGGGGACGACAGAGGATGAAATGGTTGGATGGCATCCCCAAGTCAATGGACATGAGTTTGAGTAGGCTCCAGGAGTTGGTGAAGGACAGGGAAGCCTGGCATGCTTCAATCCATGGGGTCACAAAGAGTCATACACGACTGAGCAACTGAACTGAACTGATGATGAAAAGGACATCTTTTTTGGTGTTAGTTCTAGAAGGTCTTATAGGTCTTCATAAAACCATTGAAGTTCATCTTCTCCAGCATTAGTGGTTGGGGCATAGATTTGGATTACTGTAATATTGAATGGTTTGCCTTGGAAACAAACCTAGATCATTGTGTCATTTTTGAGACTGCACCCAAGTACTACAATTTTGGACTCTTTTGTTGACTATGAAAAAAATAGATAAAAAATTTAAAAAAACAGAGAAGAGGTAGATAAAATTTGTGTAACGATTCTGGAGTGACTTTTTGATCCTTTCAAGAGCTCTCATCATTGATGGTGGTGATTATACTATTTTTCTTATTTTATTTTCAGACTCACAGTTTTATTTCCCTCAGCAATAGTAGATCATTACATTGCTCATATAAACAGAATCTATATTTTTCTCACAAATTTGGGGGAGATGGGAGAAAGAAATAATTTTCAGGGGACACTGAGCAGGAATTAGAAAAAGAAGCAAAATAATAATAATAAGACCAAGGAGAATGTTTGTGGATCTTATGGGAGTGGGAAAGGATTTCTCTGAGCTCTGGGGAGGATGTGATGGTCAAGATACCAGTGGAGCCCTGAAATATATTTGTGGAATACTTTATGAACTTTTGAAATGCTTTACATGTATTAACTCATTTTCTGAGTTAATTAATGATTTAGTTAACTAGCTAACTCATTTAACTTTTCATCTTAAATTTAAGACAGAAAAAAGAAATGTTAAATAAAGGACATGAACTTCTTGAGAAAAAGGCTATAGGAAAGATATTATTCTCCCACCTCAGATAAAAATTGTCAGTATTAGCAATTTCAGGGATAATCCACCAGCTTTTTGCCCTTCAGTGCACTTATGGTCCAAGATGTGGGAGGTAATTGAAAGTCCGGCATTTCTGTTCCTTATCTTCAAAAGGTGTAAGGAACATGAGATCAGTTGTGGAGATCATCTTTGAGAATCTAAAGAAAACTATAGTATAATGTGTATAGCACCAAATTTTATGTTTCATTAGAAATATTAGATATCAGGTGTATCAAGGTATGCTGTAGTTTAAAAAAAAAAAAAAGCCTTAGAGGCTATGACGACAAAAATTCCTCCTTGCTCATGATCGACGTTCATCCTGGGTTAGCTTAGAATTCTGCTGAAAAATTCCTCCTTGCTCATGATCGACGTTCATCCTGGGTCAGCTTAGAGTTCTGCTGCAGGACTTCTCCATCAGGAATCCAAGCTGATGCGTCCTGTACACCATCTGGGATATCACTGGTTGCTGGGCTATGGAAAAGGCAATATGGCAGATCCCATACTGGCTCCTAGGGCTTCCAATTGGAAGTGACACACAATTTTCATTCACGTTTCATTGTCAAGCAAGACACTATGTGTAGTCCTCCATGTGCCAATAATAAAAGACTCAAATTTCAATAAACAGACATAACAGTTACCACACTAGGTCAAGAACCCCTGATCTAGGTGTTCTTTAGGTTCCTTGGCAGTTAAAAATTTGAGTACAGTTTTAACTTATGCTTATTCAGAGTTTAACCAGAAAGTCTACATGTCTAAATGATGGACATCAATTCCCCTCCAGTCATCCTTATAATTAGGACAAGAGTGGGCCTTTTCCTAATAGGATATGAGCATAAATTTGTGGACAATTACTTCAGCCTTGAGTAAGAACTGAGGAATTGAGTGATTCTCTCCCCAGGACCCCTAGGGGCTTCCTCCAAAAGAGAAGATTGGGTTCCTCACTGCCAAGGTTGTCTCAACAGTTTATATATAGAGGTTGGACCAGACAGCTATTAATATCCCTTCTGACCCTGAAACTTCTAGACAGGCACCTACTATTATAAAATACTAGATGACCAGTTTATAGAACGGTCATGCAAAGTATTTTCCAGGGAAAGAATATCTAGAAAAGAAGCTATGAGAAAGTCTAAGCAAGAGATCAGTAGCCTCAAAAGGCAAGTGTAGGTTACAGTATCGTCAAATGCTGACCATAGCACTGCCATCCCAGTGACTTCAGCGCCTTTATAGTCTCCACCAGCTCTTTCCCCCAACCACACACATTTGACAGTGTTCTCAATGTTATGGAAAGTGCTATTCAAAGGCAGTTGTAAGGTAAGTCACGTCATCAACCTCCTTCCAACTCGAGTGCCTTTTTTTCAGAAAGTCAGCCCCTATTGAGCATCCTCATTTCATAGACGTGTAAACTGAGAGGCAGAGAGGAGCTGGAACTTGTCAACAGAAAGGCTAGTTGGAGGCAGTCAGCCACCCCTTTCCTCAAGACCCATGAGTCAATGGCAAGACCTGAATTCCCTTTGGGGCTTGGTAGTGATCCAGAGATCTCCCAAGAAACAGTATTTCCGGATCATTTGTCTTGCAATACTCTACTTACTCTTTTATTTTTCATTTGTGAATTTGGGCTCTATTATTGCAAGAAAAGGTTATGTTCACTCAGGAGTCTCTGCCTGCTTAAGTAGATTTATAAACTCTTGTCTTAATGCCACTCACCTTTTAAAGATGTCTTAGCTTGGCATACTCAGCTTAATGATATATTAAAGGTATTTTGCTAATCATGCTCACCCTTTCTGCTTTTTCTGCCAGTTAATATTATAATCGTGTGTTATGGCAGACTTTTTAAAGAAAAAGAGCCTTCTGGATGGTGACCTCTTTGTTTCTTTTTACAGTTCCATATCAGCAGAATCCTTACAGTCCCCGGGGAAGCTCCAATGTCATCCAGTGCTACCGATGTGGAGACACCTGCAAAGGGGAGGTGGTTCGTGTCCACAATAACCACTTCCACATCAGATGCTTCACCTGTCAAGGTAGGAGGCACAGTCTCCCAACTCCCTTCTCAGATTCCTGGCCATATTCTCACCCCAGGACATGCCACAGGGCAGGCAGAACAAACAAACATAGGCAGTTAAGATACCTACAAAGGCCAAAAAAGATCCTCCTTAAGCTGGTTATAAGAATTCTCTCTTCAGCAGCGTGGCATGAGACAGAGGGTAGAGTAAGGGATGTGGTGGGATACAAGGTGGGAGAGGGAGCCTGGAGACCCTGGAGTGGAAGTGCTGACCCAGAAGGAAAATGGCAACCCTGCAAGCTTACTTTACACATTTGAGAAGACTGCTGGTTTGTGCCTATAGATCAATTTGAGAGCCAATGAAAGGGCAAAACTGTCATGGCTAAAATTTGGCATGGCTCTGAGACAGGGTGAGAGTCCTCAGAGGTTAGGTTTAACAAGGGAGAAGATACATCTTAACTTCACTAAGGTTTGTAATTTGGGAGCAGACGGATGCTGGGTAACCTCTAATTGTGACAGCTTACCCATGGATAATTTATTAAACCTTTGCTCAAGCGAGCTAAGCATTCCCAAAGAAGGCTCACTATGGCAGGAACTGGGCTGAAGGAGCCTTGTGGGCCCTCTCAAACCAGGCCACCCTCCCTCCCCCATGTCCCTGACTAACGCCGCTCCAGCCTCCACTTCCTGAACTTTTCTTCCAGGCTTCTTGTTCCACAGAGAAGCCATTCTGATATTGGATTGTCCTTTGGGTTTAGAGCACGTTTGACCTCTAAGCCATAACTTCCCCTTGCTGGCTTTAGATTTGTCTTCATGGGGTTTTATGAGCTCTTTGTGATTGCTTTTCCCCGTGGCTGCCCTACAATGCTTGTAGTCAGGTCTCTCCCACACCCAATTATATTGCAGGTCCTTAAACTGGGCTTCATCTGAACTGATTCCAACTTGTATAATCATCCTAGAGTCTTCCTCCCTGATTCTTTCCAGTTTGTCACTATCATTCCTAAAGCATAAAGCTCATAACAGACCACATTTCTCAAGGTCTGCCAAATACAGCAGGGACTACATTTATTTAATGTGACTAATACTAAATTAACTTCCTGTGGAACCACTTCACACCACTGATATATATTGAATTTAAGGTCAGTTGAAACCACCAGATCTTTTCATTTTAGTACCTGCTACTAACCTCAGCCTCATGCATCTGAGATTGACTTCCTCTGCCATCAAGTAAAGTCCCAGATTTCTTTCCCCAGGATCTAACTGGACTCTTCACTGAGCTAATAAATCTCATATACATATTCCCTAATTTATCTATGGAAGCTTATATGGAATATATTTTAATTATGTGGTTTCCTTTTTTAATTTTTAGTTTGTATTGGAGTATAGTTGATTTACAATGTTTTATTAGTTTCAAGTGTAAGCAAAGTACTTCGGTTATATTTATATATATATTTATATATATATATATATCTTCTTTTTCAAAGCCTTTTCCCATTTAGATTATAATAGAATATAGGGTAGAGTTCCCTGTGATATACAGTAGGTCCTTGTTGGTCATCTATTTTAAATATAGCAGTGTGTATATGTCAATTCCGAACTCAAAATAATGTGTATATGTCAATTCCAGATTCATCCCCGCCCCCCCACCTTTCCCCTCTGGTAACCATGAGTTTGTTTTCTAAGGTTGTGAGTCTGTTTCAGCCTTATAAAAAAGTGCATTTGTATTCTTTTTTAGATTCTGTGTGGAAGTGGTGCTCTATGATACTTGTCTTTCTCTGCCTGGCTTATTTCACTTAGTATGATAATCTTCAGGTCCATCCATGTTGCTACAGATGGCATTATCTGCTCCTTTTTAACGGCTGAGTAATAGTCTGCTTATCTATTACCACATCTTCTTTTTTGTTTCCTCTGTTGATGGACATCTAGGTTGCTTCCAATCCTGGCTATTGTAAATAGTGCTGCAGTGAACATTGGGGCGCATGTATCTTTTTGAATTATAGTTTCCTCTGGATATATGCCCAAGATTGGGATTGCTGGATCATAGAGTAGTTCTATTTTTAATTTTTTAAAGAAACCTCCATACTGTTTTCCACAGTGGCTACACTAATTTACATTCCAACCAACAGAGTAGTGGGTTCCCTTTTCTCCACACCCTCTCCAGTATTTATTGCTTGTAGATTTTTTGATAATGGCAATTCTAATCAGTATGAGGTGATACCTCATTGTGGTTTAGATTTGCATTTCTGTAATAATTAGTGCTGTTGGAGAAATGTCTGTTTAGCTCTTCCACCCATATTTTTTTATTTGATTTTTTTTTATATTGGGCTACATGAGCTGTTTGTGTATTTTTGAGAATAATCACTTATTCGTTGCTTCATTTGCAAATATTTTCTCCTATTCTGAGCATTGTCTTTTCATTTTGCTTATGGCTTCCTTTGCTGCTCAAAAGCTTTTATGTTTAATTAGGTCTCATTTGTTTATTTTTGTTCTTATTTTCATTAGGAGGTGGATTGAAAAAGATATTACTGCGATTTATAACAGAAAGTGTTCTGCCTTTGTTTTCCTCTAAGAGTTTTATAGTATCCAACATTACATTTAGGTCTTTAATCCATTTTGAGTTTACTTTTGTATATGGTGTTAGGGACTATTCTAATTTCATTCTTTTATGTGTAGCTGTCCAGTTTTCCAAGCAACATTTTTTGAAGAGACTATCTTTTATCCATTGTAAATTTTTGCCTCCTTTTTCTTAGATTAGGTGACCATAGGTACATGGGTTTATCTCTGGACATTCTACCCTGTTCTACTGATCTTTATTTCTGATTTTGTGCCAGCACTATATTGTTTTAATGACTATAGCTTTATAGTATAGTCTGAAGTCTGAGCCTGATTCCTCCAACTCCATTTTTCTTTCTCAAGATTGCTTTGGCTATCTGGTGTCTTTTGTGTTTCCATACAAATTTTAAATCTTTTTGTTCTAGTTCTGTGGAAAATGCCATTGGTGATTTAATAGAGATTGCATTGAATCTGTAGATTACCTTGGGTAGTGTAGTCATTTGACAATATTTTTTTTCTTGCTTTCTTTTTAAAAAAAACTTTTTATTTTGTATTGGGGTATAGTCCATTAACAAATAATGTTGTGACAATTGTAAGTGAATAGCGAAAGGACCCAATCATACATACACATGTAGCCATTCTTGCCCAAACTCACCTCCCATCTAGGTCACTACACTTGTCAGCTATCTATTTTCAACATAGCAGTGTACATATGTCCATCCAGAACTCTCCAACTATCCCTTCCCCCATTCCTCCCCCTGGCAGCTATAAGTTCATTTTCCAAGTCTGTGGTTCTCCTCCTGTTTTGTAAGTAAGTTCATTTGGATCATTTCTTTTTAGATTCCACTTATAAGAGATGTCATATAATATTTCTCCCTCTCTATCTGACTCACTTCACTCACTATGACGATCTCTAGGTCCATCCATGTTGCCATAAATGGCATTATTTCATTCTTTTTAATGGTTAAGTGATTTCCATTATATATATGTACCAGATCTTCTTAATCCATGCCTCTGTTGATGGACATTTAGGTTGCGTCCATGTCTTGGCTATTGTAAACAGCACTGTGATGAACACTGGGGTGCATGTATCCTTTTGGATCACGTTTTGCTCTGGATATATGCCTGAGAGTGGGATTTCAGAGTCATATGGTAGCTCTATTTTTAGTTTTTTAAGGAAAAAACAAAGCTAAAAAATTCCATTCTGTTCTCCATGATGACTGTCCCAATTTACATTCCCACCAACAGTGTAGCAGGTCTCCTTTCTCTCCACACACTCTCTAGCATTTATTGTTTGTGGATTTTTTTTTTTTTTTTTGATGATGGCCATTCTGACTGGTGTAAGGTGCTATCATATTGTAGTTTTGATTTCCGTTTCTCTAATTAGACATGTTGAACATCTTTTTATGTGCCTCTTGACCATCTGTATGTCTTCTTTGGAGAAATGTCTATTTAGGTCTTCTGCCCACTTTTTGGTTGAGTTGTTTGTTTTGATGCTGTTATGCATCATGAGCTGTTTGTAAATTTTAGAGGCTAATGCTTTGTCAGCCACATCATTTGCAAACATTTTCTCCCAATCTGTGAGTTGTCTTTTTGTTTTGTTTGTGGTCTTCCTTTGCTCTACAAAAACTTTTTAGTTTAAGTAGGTTCCATTTGTTTATTTTGGTTTTTAGTTCCATTATTCTGGGAGATGGATTGGAAAAGATAGTGCTACGATTCATGACAGAATGTTCTGCCTATATTTTCCTCTAAAAGTTTTATAGTGTCCAGTCTCACATTTAAGTCTCTCATCCATTTTGAGCTTATTTTTGTGTATTGTGTTAAAGAATGATCTAATTTCACTTTTTAAATGT
The DNA here is from genome assembly GCF_001704415.2 of Capra hircus. Taxonomy (NCBI): domain Eukaryota; kingdom Metazoa; phylum Chordata; class Mammalia; order Artiodactyla; family Bovidae; genus Capra; species Capra hircus. Next base: position 49,847,917 of record NC_030814.1, on the reverse strand, counting down.
AGCTGTCCAGTTTCACAGTACCATTTGTTAAAGAGATTGTCTTTCCAATATTGTTTAGTCAATTTGTCATAAGTTAACTGACCATAGCTGCATGGGTTTATTTCTGGTTTTCTATTCTGTTCCATTTATCTGTATTTCTATTTTTGTGCCAGTACCATACTCTCTTGGTGACTGTAACTTTGTAATGTAGTCTGAAGTCACAGAGCCTGATTCTTTCAGTTCCATTTTTCTTTCTTAAGATTGCTTTGGCTATTAGGAGTCTTTTGTCTCTCCATACAAGTTTTAAGATTTTTCTCTTCTAGTTCTGTGAACAACATCATTGGTAATTCAGTAGGGATTGCCTTGAATCTGTAGGTTGCCTTGGGTAGTATAGTCATTTTGACAATATTGATTCTTCCAATCCAAGAATATGGTATATCTTTCCATCTGTTTGTGTCATCTTTGATTTTTTTCCTCAGCTTCTTGCAGCTTTCAAAAAGCAGTTCTTCTGTCCCCTGAGGTAGGTTTATTTCTTGGTATTTTATTCTTTTTGATGTGATGGTAAATGGAATTATTTCTTTAATTTCTCTTTCTGATCTTTCATTGTTAATGTATAAGAATGCATATTTCTGCATATTAATTTTGTATCCGAAAACTTGACCAAATTCACTGATGAGCTATAGTATTGATAGCTTTCTGGTAGCATCTTTAGGATTTTCTGTATATAGTATCATGTCATCTGCAACAGTGACAGTTTTATTTCTTCTTTTCCAATCTGGATTCTTTTTACTTCTTTTTCTTCTCTGATTGCCGTGGCTAGGACTTCCGAAACTGTATTGAATCAAGGTGACCAGCTGACGTCCTTGTCTTAGTCCTGGTCTTAGAGGAAGTGCCTTCGGCTTCTCACTGTTGAATATGATGTTAATTGTACGTTTGCCATATATGGCCTTTACTGTGCTGAGGGAGGCTACCCCATGCCCACTTTCTGGAGAGTTTTTATCATAAATGGGTGTTGAATTTTATCAAAAGATTTTTCTGCAGCTACTGAGGTAATCATAAGGTTTTTACTCTCCAGTTTGTTAGTGTGGTATATTGAAGAGTTTCAGAAGGATAGATGTTAACTCTATCTACATATAAAATAAAAATTTTTTTAAATGGTCATCTAGAAAAAAAAGTGTGGTTCAGTGTAATTTGCTAAAAATTGTAATGATGTCTGGCAATGTGTCACATATGACTAGTTCATGAAATTAAACTGATGATTTGGAAAAAAAAAAAAAGATGCTCTGGGAGCTCCTCTTCCTGATGCCAGACCTCCAGGCTAGGGATCCTGATGTGGAGCTCAGAACTTTCACTTCTGTGAGAGAAACTGTGATATAATTGTTTTTCAGTTTGTGATTCACCCACCCAGGGACTGTGGGGTTTGATTTGATCATGATTGTTCCTCTCCTACCATCCTGATGTGGCTTCTTCTTTTCTTTGGATATAGGGTATCTTTTTTGGTAGGTTCCAATGGTTTTTTGTTGGTAGTTGTTCAACAGTTAGTTGTGATCTTGGTATTTTCATGAGAAGGTGAGCTCTTGTCCTTCTACTCCATCTTGGCAAAGTTCTATGTGGTTTGTATTTTATATTGAGAATTGGCAAACCCCTTTAGTACTAGTTGACCTGAGAGAGTATCTTGCTGTGTGACCATTTTTACATCCCCAGAAACTGAGAAAGGACAAAGAGTAGTGACAATAAAATTGTTATAAGGAGGTTTGAGCTATGAATCTACAGTTATATTCTTAAGAGATTGTGTTTCTTCCTTTGCTTTAAGCCAAAATTTAATAGTTTAAAACAATCTTTTATTTAGCTCATGTTTCTCTGGGTTCACTGGGCAGTTATTCCAATCTGACTTGGCTCTGCTTATCTCTCCTCACCTCATTATAATGATATGATGGGTCAGCTGGCAGTGGTTGGCAGGCTGTTGACCTGAGTACCTCCATATGGCTTCTCATCCTCCAGCAGACTGGCTTGAACTCATTTGCATGGTAGCCTTTGAGTTCCAAATGCGACAAAAGAGCAGGCTTTAGTAAGCAAGACCATTTTGCGCCTCACCTTGTGTTATACTTGTTAATATCCCATTGACCAAAACAAGTCAAATGGCCAACCCAGATTCAAGATCATAGAGAAATAAACTTTGACTTTTGTGGGAGGAGCTGCAACATGAGATTTCAATGATGTGAATACAGAGAAATGAAGAATTGGGCCATTTTGACAGTCTACCATAGGGAGATAATAGAAAATCTTTTAAGGGAGATTTTAAGACCAAAAAATTTATCATTTTTCTGAATATTTACAATGTCAGCTTTACTTGGAGAGTATTTTTGTTTCCAGCAGTAAATGGTATAAGGATTAGTTACCCTCAGTTCAGTTCAGTCACTCAGTCGTGTCCGACTCTTTGCGACCCCATGAATCGCAGCACACCAGGCCTCCCTGTCCATCACCAGCTCCCAGAGTTCACTCAGACTCACGCCCATCGAGTCCGTGATGCCATCCAGCCATCTCATTCTCTGTTGTCCCCTTCTCCTCCTGCCCCCAATCCCTCCCAGCATCAGAGTCTTTTCCAATGAGTCAACTCTTCGCATGAGGTGGCCAAGGTACTGGAGCTTCAGCTTTAGCACCATTCCTTCCAAAGAAATCCCAGGGTTGATCTCCTTCAGAATGGACTGGTTGGATCTCCTTGCAGTCCAAGGGACTCTCAAGAGTCTTCTCCAACACCACAGTTCAAAAGCATCAATTCTTCGGCACTCAGCCTTCTTCACAGTCCAACTCTCACATCCATACATGACCACAGGAAAAACCATAGCCTTGACTAGATGGACCTTAGTCTGCAAAGTAATGTCTCTGCTTTTGAATATGCTATCTAGGTTGGTCATAACTTTTCTTCCAAGGAGTAAGCATCTTTTAATTTCATGGCTGCAGTCACCATCTGCAGTGATTTTGGAGCCCAAAAAAATAAAGTCTGACACTGTTTCCACTGTTTCCCCATCTATTTCCCATGAAGTGATGGGACCGGATGCCATGATCTTCATTTTCTGAATGTTGAGCTCCAAGCCAACTTTTTTACTCTCCACTTTCACTTTCATCAAGAGACTTTTTAGTTCCTCTTCACTTTCTGCCATAAGGGTGGTGTCATCTGCATATCTGAAGTTATTGATATTTCTCCTGGCAATCTTGATTCCAGCTTGTGTTTCTTCCAGTCCAGCGTTTCTCATGATGTACTCTGCATATAAGTTAAATAAGCAGGGTGACAATATACAGCCTTGATGTACTCCTTTTCCTATTTGGAACCAGTCTGTTGTTCCATGTCCAGTTCTAACTGTTGCTTCCTGACCTGCATACAGATTTCTCAAGAGGCAGGTTAGGTGGTCTGGTATTCCCATCTCTTTCAGAATTTTCCACAGTTTATTGTGATCCACACAGTCAAAGGCTTTGGCATAGTCAATAAAGCAGAAATAGATGTTTTTCTGGAACTCTCTTGCTTTTTCCATGATCCAGCAAATGTTGGCAATTTGATCTCTGGTTCCTCTGCCTTTTCTAAAACCAGCTTGAACATCAGGAAGTTCACGGTTCACATATTGGTGAAGCCTGGCTTGGAGAATTTTGAGCATGACTTTACTAGCATGTGAGATGAGTGCAATTGTGTGGTAGTTTGAGCATTCTTTGGCATTGCCTTTCTTTGGGATTGGAATGAAGACTGACCTTTTCCAGTCCTGTAGCCACTGCTGAGTTTTCCAAATTTAAATAACCCTAAATTTCTATGAATTTCTTTTAGAACCCTTTTAAAATGCACAGCTGTGCTTACGTGAAAGGAAGGAATCTGCAGAGGTAAAAAATAAAATAAAAGCAGAAATCCTGGTGTGACTGCTAATGCCAGATTTAATCCTCATGTTTTATGCTAAATCTTGAAGACCTTGAGCTTTTACCTTGATGGCTACATGGATCATGGAGAATAGAAGTCAAAGCCTAGAGCCTGACCAACATAGGATTCTAACAGGAGACCTCTGAGTAAAACTAAATTTCCTCCTACTAAAGATTATTCCCAATGTATGGATGGATGAGAAGTAAACAGAAAAGGAAACAGCACTGAAACTTTCCTGTACCAACTTAGGCACTGGGTATAAGACAGCGAAACTTGTAACAAAATGTCTAACCGTACCCACTGTTTATATGGATTTACATTCTATTTTCATGCTATACATTTGGCATTTTTAAAAGTGAAACAATTTAAAAGTGATCCCACACTTGGCAAAGGTCAGGTTTATTCTAGATCTCAAAGAGTTTCTACAGATAACATTATTATCATAATGAATAACTCCAGTAAAAAAATACACAAATCATAATGAGAGAAAGCCAGCAGAATGATGGAGAGTAGAATGGGAACCTTGGAGACTTTATAGATTGAAGTTTTCTGACATTGTATAATACGTACTTTCAATACATTTAAACAAGTAAGAGAAGCCAGCAAAAACAATGAACAAGAGACAATACGTTATAACAACAGTAGATTTGAAAAAGAAACAATATACATTTTAGACATAAAAATTATAGTATTTAAAATTTAAAACTCAGTGTATGGATTAATTAGCAGATCAGATGTTGTTGAAAAGACAATAAACTTTAAGATTCAGTAAAGAGAGCAGTATATATGTATAGCCCAGAAATACAAGAAAGTGATAAAAATAAAAGAGAAGTTTATACATGGAGAATATAGTGGGAGAGTTTTACATGTATCTAATCAGAGTTCTACAGAGGTATAATAGAGAACATGAGTAGGAGGACAATATTTGAAGAGATAGCATCTTTGAATTATGTAGAACTGTTGAAAGACATAAATCCTTGAATCTAGGAAACTTAATAAATCCCAGTAGGAAAATATAAAAGAAATCTACCTACACACATCATAGTGAAACTGCAGATCACCTCCCCATCCCCCACCCCCCCCAAAAAAAACCATCTTGAAAGTAGCCAGAGAGAAGAGCCAGGATCTGCATATGAATGGTAAATAAGCTGACAGCTAAACTTTTAGTAGCAACAAGGAAATCTGAAAACAGTGAAATAATATCTTTATGTACTTGAAAGAAGTACCTAAAAATTTATGTATTCAGCAAAACTATCTTTCAAGAACAAAGGCAAACCAACAGCTAACATCATACTTAATGGTGAAAGACTGACTGACTGACTGACTGCTTCCCTTTGAGATCAAAAATATTAATAAGAAAAAAAGTCTGCTCTTACCACTTCTGTTTAACATTGTACTGCAAGTTCATGGTAGGTCAGTTAGGCAAGAAAATAAAATAAAAGACACCCAGATTGAAAATGAAGTAAGAATATCTCTATTTGCCCATGGCATGATCTTGTGTATAACAAATCCTAAGGAATGCACTAAAAAACTATTAGAAGTAACAAGTTGATCAGATTTCAAGTTACAAGATCAGTTTACCAGAATTAGTTGTATTTCTATATACTTAGAATGAACAATCTGAAAATAAAATTGAGAAAACAATTCCCTTTACAATAGTATCAAATAAAATACATAAGAATAAATTTATTGAAGGCATAAAATTTATACTTTGAAAGCTATAAAATATTAAAGAATAAGTGAAAAAATATACCATGTTCATGGATCAGAAATCTTGTTTTGAAGGCAATATTCTCAGGTCAGTCTATGAACTTAGTGCTGTCTTAGTCAGCTCAGGCTGCCTTAGCAAAATAAAGATTGGGTGACATAAACAGCAGTAATGTATTTTCTCACAATTCTGGAGGTTGCAAGCCCAAGGTCATGGTGTCAGCATAGTCAGGTTATGGAAAGCTCCCTTCCTATCTTGCTGACAGGTCCGTTCTCACTGTGTCCTCACATTTTCTGGGAAGGAGGGAGGGAGGGAGGGAAGATGAGAATGAGAAAGAGAATGAGCAAGTTTCCTGGTGTCTCTTCTAATGAGGGCACTAATCCCATAATGAAGGTCCCATCCTATGGCCTCATCTAAACCTAATTATCTCCTAAAGTCCACCTATCTAAATACTATCATGTTGTGGCTTGGGGCTTCAACATACAAATCTAGGGGAGGACACTATTCAGTTCATAGCACATGTAATCCCTATGAAAATCCCCACTGGCGTCTTTGCAGAAATTGTCAAACTAATTCTAAAATGTATGTGAAATTAGAGATATAGAATAACCAAAATAATCTTTAAAAGGAAGAACAAAGTTGGAAGACTCAAAATTCCCACTGTAAAAGCTTACTGCAAAGCTACAATAAGCACAACAGTAGATAGACATAGAGATCAATAGAGTAGAAATGAGAGGCAAAGATAAAGCCTTGGGCTACCTTGGTGGCTCAGTGGTAAAGAATCCATCTGCCGGTGCAGGAGAAATGAGTTCGATCCCTGATCTGGGAAGATCCCACATGCCGTGGAGCCACTGGGCCCATACTCTAGAGCCCAGTTGTTCAATAGTGCTCTATAATAGCCTATGCTCCAGAGCCCATGTGTTGCAGCTACTGAAGCCCTCATGCCTTGGAGCCTGTGCTCCACAAGAGAAGCTGCTGCAGTGAGACCTCTACACACTGCACCTAGAGAGTAGACCCTGCTCATCGCAAGTAGAGAAAGCAGCAGTAAAGACCTAGCACAGCCAAAAATTAATTAATTAATTTTTAAAAATACAGTCTTATAGTTGTGGCCAGCTGAATATTATCAAGACAACCAAAATAATTCAATAGGGAAATAATAGTCTTCAACAATTGATGCTAGGAAAACTGAACATATGTACACACACAAAAAAAATGAAATTGCAGTCTTCTTCACACCCTACACAAAAATTAAGTCAAAGTAAGTCACAAATCTAAAGGTAAGAGCTAAAACTACAAAACTGTTCAAACAAAATATAGAAGCAAATATTTGTGACATTAGAAGGCAAAGCCTTCTTGGACATGATAACAAAGCAACTGGGGAAAAATAAACATCATCAAAATTTAAAACCTTTTTGTTTCAAAATAGATCATCAGGAATGTAAAAGGTAAACACATAGAATGAAAGATAGAATCTGTAAATCATGTATTGATATTTGTAAAGAAGTTGTATCTAGGACAGGTTGAATAGATCAGTTGTGATATAGTCACAGTTCAATACGCACAGCAAAACAAAGGAACCGCAATTAGGTGCATCGACGTGAATGAATTTCAAAAGCATAGCACTGAGAGAATGAAGCAGTAAATTACACAGAAGAGTTAGTGCAATATGATTCTAGCTGTATAAAATTCACAGCAGGCAAAACTAAACAATATATTGTTTGTGGATACCTCAAAGGTAGTAAAACTGTAAAGAAAAGCGAGGAGATTGATAAACTCATGATTTGGGAAAGGAGTGTGGAAAGGAGGCATTCTTAGGGTGATGAACGGGATTCCAAGGTGCTGGTAATGTTGTTTCATAAATTCAGTAATGGATACCTGGGGGCGTATTTTATGTTTCTTCTTTACAGTGTACAGTATACAGTGTAGTATATTTATTACATTTTCTATATGTATATTTCATAATTTAAATGTTTAAAATAATGAATGAAATTCCCCTCAGGGGACCTTCTAACACTTTGAAAGTCCGTAAAACTGTCTCATTTGAAAAGTTGAAAATCAACAGAATTATATGACAGAATCCTAGACTCTTAGACCTGGATGTGTCCTCAGTTACCACATGGCTCCCTCATTTTACAAATGAGGCAGCTGAACTCCAGAGAGGTGAAGTCACTTTTTCAAAGTCACACAGCGCCTGAATGCTAGAATAGAAATATGGAGGAAGGTCCAGTGACCTTCAAAATAGTACATTTTCCACTGAAACACAGTAAGACTGGGTGTAAAGCCTCTTCTAGGCATTATATTTATAGTGAGCTTTCATTCTTTATTTTCTTGAAGCAGTTCTGAGTTCTCATATTCTGTCCCATTGTCAGACTGTATGATCTCTCTTTTAATTATAAGACTTACTTTTTGATTCACAAAATGACTGCCCTGGATATATTAATTCCATGTCACTTCCATACTGCAGACCCTTCCCGTGGCCTTTCCTGTTATTTGAATGAAGACCTCTGCTCAGGCTCGAACACATCTGTCAAGCTAGTCCAGCCTACCTTCCACCTCGTGTTCCCCACTGTATTTCCAGGAACCCTGGAATTCTTATCAACTCTTACATCCTTTCTACCAAAAACTTCCTCCTTCAGCTCCTTGGGGGAAATGAAGGAACTGATTGTTCCGAGTTTTTGTATGGCCTCCTGGTTTTCTCCACTGGGAGAGGTGGCTCTGGGAGTAGAATTGGCCGGGGACACAAAGGAGAGAAAAGAAGGGAAAAAACAGGAGCTCTTTCCAGTGAGGTCGTAGGCCATGACCTAACTAATTCCACAGCCTCAATCGATCTGCCACCTGCACACCCAGAACAGCCTGTTCTCTGGCCTTGCCTGCCCTCCAGACCAGGCATTGTTTGATGTGATGAGTTTTCATGAATGCTGATGAAAGATGAAGCCTGATAAAAGATGGACCCTTCCCCACTTGCTGCCTCCACCACCACCTCCTCCACTCGTCAGCCCTACAGGGCTGGTCTCTATGGACCTCCAGCTCTACCTCATACAGAGTTTTAAATGTTTAGGCACATAGTCAGCCCTGAAGAAAGCTCCCCTTCTTCAAGACTCACAGGATGTCAATATCAGAAGAAAATCTCAAGTCATTTCTTGTCCAGTTTCTGCTTTTTGCATAGCAGTGAACAGAGGCCCCAGATTACAGACGGCCAAGGTCATTGTCACCCAGAGAGTTAGTAGCAGTGACAAGACCAGAGACCAGGTGGTCAGACTTCCAGAGTAGAGTCTGTCACTGACCTAGACTGTTTTCCCTGGTGCTGTGACATGTGAATTCACTTTGAAGCTGCCCTGCTACCTCAACTTGGCCCTTTAATCCTACCTCTGGCCTGCAGAGTAAATAAACACTTGTGAAATACTTCTGACATTCACCTGGAAGTCCCTCCTACCTTTAACCAAGCTGCTTTTGGAAAACAACTTTGCCTGTTAAAGATGAGAGGGTATTTACTGGGGTGATGTCACCCAGTCCAGGCCAGGTCCTTGCACTTAGAGGCTTGTACAAGGATCCCCACCACGGATCACAAGCTTGATAAAGCTTGAGTCAGGCTAACTACATTTTTGGGAAACCAATGTATTAAAGCTAAGTGCCTGTTTATTACTATAAACAAGAGTTGTAACTCTCTGTTGTATCAGTTCACATTGCCCTGACCAACTGCTTCTTCCCAAAGGCAACCTATGTAGAAAGTCAAACTGTCAGACAGTCACTTGGAGAATGCAAACTCTGAACAAGGGGGATTTGAAAGAGCTCTCCAGCTGCTTTCCTCTGTTGCTGACTGGTCCCTTCCTGGCTGACCCATCCTTGTTTTAACTGGGTCAATATACTCAGCAGTTCTGGTGGCCCTGAGAGTCATTCGATATCTTGAAGGAAACAGCCTCTTTCTGCTCTTCCCATTATGTGTTGATTTCATAACTCTCAGAGGGAAATCTCATTTCCCACATTTTTAAGTCCTTTGAAGGGAGAGGGTCCCCCATGATTCAGTTCAGACACCTATAATTATGTCCACGTGCTCTTCTATTATCCATCCTACCTTACTTCATCTTGTCCACCAGGATATCCCAAAAGACTTATAAACTATGATGCGGACAGATTATAATCTTCAAATCATATATCCCATTGACATTCTAAGTTGTCTTCATCTAGCACAGACTCGTGCACATAGGAAATGCTCAGGAAATTTTTAACTGAATGATTCTTTTATTAGATCGTGATATCCCTAGCTCCCTAGCTGTGTTGCATTGTGTGAGCCACACAGCCTATATCTTAAGAGGATTGTACAACATGGCTGGTGTCAGTGCGCAACCCACTCCAGTATTCTTGTCTAGAGAATCCCAGGGATGGGGGAGCCTGGTGGGCTGCCATCTATGGGGTCGCACAGAGTCGGACATGACTGAAGTGACTTAGCAGCAGCAGCAGCAGCAGCAATGCGCATCAGGGTTAGCCAGGGAGTTGTGCTAAACATGCAGGTGCCTAGGCTCTGCAACCCCAGAGAGTCTGATTCAGGTCCTCGCAGCTGCATCTCCAGAAGTTCGCCAGGTGATTCTGATGCAAGTCATCTTCAGACAATCCTTTAAGAAGCACTGGCCCCAGAGGCCCGTGAGTTCCCATGTGTCACCATTCTCTGGTTGCTTGTAACTGAGTCATCCTCCAGCCTCATCCCCAGCAAGAACCTCCTGCTTACAGACCCTTCCTTGAACTCACCTGCCTTTATTCCCCTCCTTGTTTCCTCAAGTGTGTGGCTGTGGCCTAGCCCAGTCGGGCTTCTTCTTTAAGAACCAGGAGTACATCTGCACCCAGGACTACCAGCAACTCTACGGCACCCGCTGCGACAGCTGCCGGGACTTCATCACGGGCGAGGTCATCTCCGCGCTGGGCCGCACCTACCACCCCAAGTGCTTCGTGTGCAGCTTGTGCAAGTGAGTGGGTGACTAGCAAGGGCTAGGACCCTCTCCCTAGGTCCCTGGGGAAGGGGAGAAATGGCCTTTCCCAGGCAGATCTCGGGGTGAACACTCTCATTCCTGGAATCTCAGGAGTGGAAGGACTTGATGAGCAAATGGTTTTTAACATTTAGCAGCTGAATCCTGTCTATTAGATGTCGTCTAATACAAAACACTAGCTTGTCCCAAGATGAAGGCAGAGTAAAGATCTGAGCCCCTACACTCAAGTCTCCTATTTCCCATCAAAAGGCCCCGAAGGAACCACTGAGTGCCAGGGCCTCTCAAGACTCAGTGTGGAATCCACGAGTCTGGCTCAGGCACTCACATCCTCAGCCACATGTGGTCCTGGGATGTCTATTTTATAGCCTTCCTCCACGACCCTGGCAGGTGACCCCACCTCTGTAAGCCTCAGCTTCATTGGTAAAATGGGCATCAAAACCAGCCCAACTTCATTAGGTTTTCAGGAAAATAAATGAGACGGTACTTGCAGAGACTGTTCAGTGACTGGTACCAAATTGTGTCTGATTTTATTATTCTTTTCTTTATCATAATGTTCATCATCTACCTTCTCAAGACTTTACAATTTATTTATTTTTAATTGAAGGATAATACTTTACAATATTGTGTTGGTTTCTGCCATACATCAACATGAATCAGCCATAGGTATACCTATGTCCCCCCACTCTTGAACCTCCTTCCCACCTCCCACCCCATCCTATCCCTCTAGGTTGTTACAGAGCCCTGGTCTGAGTTCCCTGAGTCATACAGCAAATTCCCACTGGCTATCTATTTTATATATAGTAGAGTATATGTTTCCATGTTATTCTCTCCATTCTCAAGACCTTTGATAGATGATGGAAAGCTCACCATCTGCCTCCTCCCCACCCCAAGCATCCTCATCACTTGTTAACTTAGCAAATGTACCTTAAGGACCCACTGTATACCAAATACCATATTAAGGAGACAAAAAATAAAGAAAACCTCAACCCTGTCCACCAATATTTTAACATTTAACCCTGTCCACCAATATTTTAACATTTAATGGACTGCTCTAAGTCATAAGTAAAGCACTATTGGAGTATATGTATGTACTTTTTAATAGGGAAAGTAATCTATAGATTAATTATTCTTCTCATAAAATAACCACCTCTTTGTTACCAGTTAGAGTAATTAACCACGAGACTAATGACACAGTACCTAAGAAAATATCATCCAGTGGCATTCATTCTTTCATCCAGCCCTTAAAACCCTAGCCCTTAGGTCCTAGAATGCCAGAACCATTGGAAGTTTGCACAGTAGGGTCAATACAGCGTAAAGTGGAGGTTTTGTGAAGCCGCATGGAGATGGTGTCTTCTCAAGGTCATGACCCACGTCCTTTTACCAGCAGTGAGTGTCTGGGCTGTGACAAAAGCACAGCTCCCCCTCCCCAGCACTCCCGCCATTGTTCACGTTGCTAATGTAAGGGCTGTAGAACCACAGCAGACAGGGCCGTGTGCTGAGAACCCATGTTAACAGCCATTCTAGACCACATGAGCAAGAGCTGCTGCGTGATGGGATTGGCTGTGCTGAGGGTTCTAAACAGTTTATATTTAGTTAGGGAGGCAGGACAGGACAAGCTTGAGATTCCTGAGCTGTGGAGCTCCCAACTGTTCAAAGGCAGGTGAGCAGAGGAAGAGGTTCTCTGTGGATGTCCTGGGGAGTAAAAGGAAGACGTTTTGGCAAATTAAATTGAGTTCTTCCTGACTTACAGGGATAGGTCAAGTTGGAAAGACATCCTTCCAGGAGGAAGCACCCCTGGGACGAGTTTTTAGCCTCTTTATTGTATAGAAGGAAATGGAAACCCACTCCAGTATTCTTGCCTGGAGAATTCCATGAACAGAGGAGCCTGCGAGGCTATAGTCCATGGGGTCACAAGAGTCGGACACGACTTTGTGACTAAGCCACCACCACCATCGTTGTATAGAAGAGAAATGCAAGCTCAAATAAGTGTTGTGATTTGCCCAGTGTTTAAAAATCATGTAAATGGCCCATCTGGATCTCCTTCCAGTCCCGATCCTGATTGAGTGGTTTAGCTCTGCCCTGGGAACAGCCCATGAATGCAGCTGGTACTCTGTATGTGCTACCAGAGATCTTCAAGCACTTGTCGTCAAGTCACCTATAGACACAGAGCCCTCTGGAGAGGAGGTGTTGAATTTCTTCTTCTTCCTCCTCACAGGAAGCCTTTCCCCATTGGAGACAAGGTGACCTTCAGTGGAAAGGAATGCTTGTGTCAGACGTGCTCCCAGTCCATGACCAGCAGTAAGCCCATCAAGATCCGTGGACCGAGCCGTGAGTCCTCCCCGCCGGGTGCCTCCCCATCTGCAAGCACCTCTCCCAGGGCCCCCCTGTCCCAGTTTCATTAACCACTTCCCTTCTGCAGCCTGGAGGGAAGTGGGGGCAGTTCCCACCCTGGAGGACTCCTGAAGTATGACCCAGTTGGCAGACAGCCCAGACTCATGAGCTTCCCGACATACAAAGGCAGGGAAAACAGACTGTCCAACACTAAACAGGGATAGCCTGGGCCGTGTTTCAGCCGCTTGGGTGGTTCTCCTGAGGTGAGTGGGCCTCCTTATCTCCCCTGTGGTCCATGCTGCCTGGAGCACCCCAACAAAGCCGATCAGGTGTTTTCCACCAGTGGCTCTCAATTCTTACAAATTCCACAAAAACTATATGCAGACATATCTTAGCAAAAGATGGAATATGGGAGAAAGCCACAAGGGCTGTGCTTAGTGTCTCTTAGGGTGTGTCCTGTGGCATGCAGCATTAGCTTCACTGCAAAACGCAAAAATACAGATTTCTAGGCCCACTTTGGACTTGTAGGAATGGGACCTAGAAATATATGATCGTAAGAAGCTTCCTGAATGATTCATTCGCTGCTCCTAAAACTGAGAACTACTCATAAAGGCCATGTTCTATCACTAAAACACAGATTGGGGCGTGGAGGGGAGCTGAGGATCGGAGGTGTACTTTAGAACAGTCATTCTGATTTCTGGAATGTCCATTCCATTCCAGCTTGTCTAGCTGTAAGATATCTAAATCACTGTTGCAAAACGCCCTTCTCGGACCCCTCACTGCACATGCCCACGCACACACCCAGGGTCTCGTAAGCCAGGTTAGGCTCCAGCATTCTTTCATGTTACATGACATTCTCACTGGCTTTGTCGGCAGAATCAATGAAAGCCCATTAGCGTCCTAGGCTGCATCACTGCACAATGTGGGGGCTGTCAGCCACGGCACCAGCAGAGTCAGCATGCTAGGGCTGTGTCCACTCGAAGAGGGTGAGCACAGAACCACCTCCCCCAAGTCAGCAGGACTCAGCTCCTAGAGGCTCCAATAGCAAGGGAGCCTGTGGAGGGGGGCTCCCTGCATCATCCTTCCCTCCTTTCAGTTGATTCAGACCTGTTCCCAGACCTTCCTTCAGTGTCTTTGGTGGGGATCAAGAAAATTTGCTGCTCTGAGCAGGTTTCCATCTCCGGGTGGCTAAGGCTGAGTGCACACACTATTATCCTTCATAACTGCTTGAAAGCATCATCCAGAATGACAGGAAGTCTGGAATGCTGGGATGCAGGACCACAGGACCATAGCTGATGTTGCTCAGGTACCTGGACCCCAGTGAGACCACGTGTGAGGCCACAGAGAGAAGCCAGCTGGAGTCAGGAGGCCGTGTTCCTTCTGTGTGATGCATACCTGTCATGCAGCCTCCCTGTTGCTCAGTCTACCCAACTTAGTGGAAAGCAAGTGTATCCGTATTCGGCAATCAGACTAACATACATCATAGTGTGTAAACTGCTCTCTAAATATAAAGTGAGGGGTTTGTTGGCTTGGCGGTCTAATCTAGAAAACATGCCAGAGGAGAACTGAGAATAAATTCCTTAATCTGCTGTTTTTTCGCCCAGCTTGTGTTTTGTGTTACTGTGTGCCTTGGGGATCTCAGGCAGGTGGGAGATTTCCTCAGCTGCGTGTGGGAGGCCTGCATGGGAGCGTGTCCACCAGGAGAGGCTGCTAAATGTCTCCACCATAATTCTTCAGATCAGGAGGTGGAAGAAGGGAAGGAAGAGTCAGCACAGAAGAACAGTGAGCATGTGGGCAGTCTCCAGGGGAATGCCTAGGATCATGGCTCATCTTGCTACTCACGAATCTAGACATCAGTGTGTGAATCTATGGGGCACATGTTTCAGAGAAATGTTCTTTCCCCAAAGGTGGTCATTGTCCGTGCTGCAAACACAAAGTAGTCTCCTGACTCGAGGGGAGGTTGAAAGGGCTTCTGAGTCCCCCAGGGATGGAGGAAACTAAAGCAAGATTCAAAAGAGTGCTAAGATGATGAACATAGCTTGGAAAAGAAAAATGAAGGATGAAAGACTTGCTATATGTTTGAGCCAGAGAAGTGTGAATTTTCATTCCTGGAATGTCAAGACACTGTGGAAAAGCAGCATCTGTATCTACTCAGAAGAGATCAAGAAGAATACTTGGGAACTGTCAAGAGATGGGAATCATGTTACTTATCACAGGCAGGAAAACTGTTTCTTCACAGACCTCACTGAGAAGAATCAGGGGTGGAAGCAACATCACCACCTCACCCACCAGCCTCACCCCCTCAGACACCACGTCCATCACCACTGCTAACACTGACTGACTATCCCTAGTGCCAGGCCCTGCACAGACCTCGCTGAGAAGAATCAGGGGCGGAAGCATCCCCACCACCTCCACCAGCACCACCGCCATCACCACCGTAAGTACCACAGGCACCACCAGCACTGCCATCCCCACAGTCACCAGCGTCACACTGAATACCATTACCGCCAGCAGCACCATCACCAACACGTCACCTTTGCTGACATGGACTGTTCCTAGTGCTGGGCACTGCGCAGACCTCACTGCAAAGAATCAGCAGCAGTAGTACCATCACCACCAAAACTACTGCCACCACGGCTGCTAGCATTGACTGGCCATTACTATTTTCAGTACTGCACTAAGGTTTCTAAACGTCTCATCTAATCATTACCACAACTCTAGGAGGGAGACAAGAGCAATGGTTTTTAGATAAGAAACCAGATACTCTAAGAGTGTCACAGGTCACTCAGATAATGGTAATGGAACCAGAGTGTGAGCCTAGGCAAGTCTGGCTTTGGCGCCTACTCCCTTAACACCCTATACTAGAGACATGACTTGCTAATAGGAAGGGTCCTGTCTTTCTGGATTAGTTGCCTAAAACAAGGTGGGGAGCTTGCTATGACTCACACACCCACCTATTTTTGCTGTAATGAATGACACACTCAGAAAAAGCTAAAAATAACTGTCTGGGGTCTTCAGAGATTCCAGTAAACAGAGGGATTTAGGAGGAGCAGGTGCATCGTGCTTATTGCCAGCTGAAGGTGGTAATTTTGGAATAAAGAACGTATGAGGAATGGAGTGGACAGCTGGCTGTGCAGAATCCAGCTTGGGGCAGGGTGTGTCCTGACCTTACTTATTACACCAGGTCCATGGGCTCCCGGATGCAGTGCCTGAAGCTCCAATGTTGGTCATAAGTAAAAGTTGGAAGAAGAGGGGGGGAAAAGATCCTGGTAAAGATCCTTCATCTGAAGCCAGTTGAGTGGAGGATGAACAATATAATATGGGGGGAAAAAATGGAATAGGTGTGCCAGAATTCTCAGGAGGAATTAGCAGGCCTTCCCTACATCAGAGATACTGCTTCTGACCTCATATCAGAGATTGGATAATGCACAGAGTATGAGTTAAAAACCATGAGAATGTGGTATAATAATGATAATAACCACTTATTGGGTACATACATGCCCGGCCCTGTGCAAAGTCCTTCCAGGCCTCACTTCAGTTCATCTTCATACCAGTCATGTTCGGATGAGGAAGCTGGACCTGAACAGTTGTACACCTAGTCAGCTGGGGAGCTGGGATTCTTCCCTTGGCCAGCCTCTCTCCACTCACTCTAACCTCTCAGCTCAATCTCTAACCACTATACTGTACCATCTCCTAAATTTTAATTCAAGATGCCAATTTATATCAGATATGTCACTGCAACTCAAAGAGATGGAACTCATCTCTTTTGTGACCACAAAAGGATGCAACTCTTTGAGTAAGGTTTATTGAAAAGATAGACAATGGTGGTGTTAACCAGTAACTTCTCTATCTCCATGGAATCCACAAGTGAATTTTCTCAGACCACGTCAAGCAAGGAAAAGTGAAGTGTGGGAGATAAAGGAGAAGAGAGAAACTGTAGTTATCATAAAAGATTTGAAGAAACACATTTAGAGTAAGAGGTAGATAATCCTTGGTTGCTTAAAATAGGGGGTGTCACAAGAATTCAGGCCTCAGCTTCATATAAAAAAAGGCCATCATGACAGTCTTACCGTCCAGAGGCAACAGAGGGTGAGCTGCTCACCCCAGGAGGCAGTGATTTAGAGGAAGATGCCCACCTGTTTTCATGCATTGGAGAAGGAAATGGCAACCCACTCCAGTGTTCTTGCCTGGAGAATCCCAGGGACAGGGGAGCCTGGTGGGCTGCCATCTATGGGGTCGCACAGAGTCGGACACGACTGAAGCGACTTAGCAGCAGTAGCAGCCCACCTGTTGAGAATGCTGAGGATTACTGTGCTGGGTGGGACTTTGATGTGAACTCTGAGCCTCTGTGGAATCTTTTAACCCTATCAAGAAAGCCCACAGAGACACAAATTCAGCACCTGTGGCCTAGAAAGCTGGACCAGATGCCCAAGCCCTTGGGTTTTCCTATACAGAGCATGGACAAGTCACTTCAGAGGCCGTCTATCTATAAAAGAAGAGGGGGTACTGACCTCTAAACAATGACATTCTGAAGACTGTGATGATTGGGATGGAGTGGAAGTTGACTTATTCCAGGAGACAAAAAAAAAAAGGAAAAGAAAGAAATCCTAAATCTGTTCTACCAGCCCCCATTTGAAGACCTGGGACTTGAAGCATTTTGCAATGGGAGACCTTCTTGCCCCCAGCTTGCACTAAGAGACATTAGAAAGGTGCTGTGTAGCCAAGAGGCATGGACTATGGGAGCTGACTCATACACACACTTTGTCAGGGCCCAGACTTTCCACAGCGTGCTGGACACACCCCCTTCCTAGAGACACAGACGCCTCATCTCTTCTCCAGGACTGGCTTCCAGCTGGATGAGAGAGCTTCAGCCAGCCTCTCCCAACTTGCTGTGTGTCTCTCTCCTCCTCTGCTGCTCCCAAGTGTGCATTTGCCTTTGGTGCCAAGAAGGAGGCCTGTGCTCTGGTAAACATTGCCCCTTGACCCTTTCCTCCTCCAGAGTGGGACATCCGGTCAGCTAAGCCTGAATTCCCAGCATCTCCCAAGTACCTCGGACCCTGCCTCCATTTCCTGCCCCCCTTAGACATTGTTGAGCAACAGGCAGCCTCTGGCCCCCCCTACATTCTGTTGGCCTCAGTGCATGGTCCAGGGTGATGGAAACGGAGAGCAAGGGTGCCTTTCTGCTCTGGAACAATCTCATCAGACTCTTTAATCCTCACTGCTTAGGGAGGCAGATGTTTGGTTTGTAGTCACATAAGGGAGGAGGTGTGCATGGGTGCTAGGAGGGCTGCTCATTCAGAACATCTACTCTAAGTTTTTACTGTGTGCTGAGCATGGTGCTAGGCAAGAGAATAGGTTTAACCAAAAGCACACAAATCACAAACCATTGAGCATATGAGCCTAAAGGTGAGAAAAAGTAGAACCTAAGCTTGGAGCAGGGATTCTCAAACTCTGCTGTGCTTGGAGATCTTGATAAAATTCAGTGACAAGGGCTCGATTTCCAAAATATATAAAACAGCTCATGCAGCTCAATGTGAAAAAAATAACCCAGTCAAAAAAACGGGTAAAAGAACTAAATGGGAATTTCTCCAAAGAAAACATACAGATGGCCAACAGGCACATGAAAAGTTGCTCAAATTTTTTGCATTTTAGAGAAATGCAAATCAAAACTATAATGAGGTGTCGCTTCACATCGGTCAGAATGGCTGTCATGAAAACATCTGCAAATAACAAATGCCAGAGAGGCTATGGAGAAAAGGGAACTCTCCTTCACTGTTGGTGGGAATGTAAATTGATACAGCCACTATGAAGATCAATATGGAGGTTCCTCAAAAAAACTAAAGATGGAGTTATCGTATGATCCAGGAATTCCACCCCTGGGCATTTACCTGGAGAAAACTCTAATTTAAAAAGATACATGCCCCCCAGTGTTCATTGTAGCACTATTCACAGTAGCCAAGACATGCAAGCAACCTAAATGTCCATCAACAGATAATGGATAAAGAAGATGTGGTGTATATATACAATGGAATATTACTCAGCCATAAAAAGAACGAAATAATGCTACTTGCAGCAATAAGAATGGACCTGGAGATTATCACAGTAAGTGAAATAAGTCAGAGAACAACAAATATCATATGCTACCACTTATATGTGGAACCTAAAAAAACAATACAAATGATTTACAAAACAGAAACAGACTCATAAGCATGGGAAAACTTATGGTTAACAAAGGAGAAAGAGAAAGATACATTAGGGTTTGGGGATTAAAAGATACACTCTACTACATGTAAAATAGATTAGCAACAAGACGTACTGTATAGCACAGGGAACTATATTTAATCCCTGTAACAACCTATAATAGAAAAGAAACTGACAAAGAATATATTACGTGTGTGTGTGTGTGTGTGTGTGTGTGTGTGTAACTGAATCACTTTGCTGTTACCTGAAATGAATACAACATTGTAAATCAAGTTTATTTCAATAAAAATAAAATAGTCAAAAATTAAAATTCAGTTGATCTGGATGGGGCCCACATTTCTACACATTAGCAATTTCCCAGGTGACACTGACGCTGCAGGTCCCCAGGTCACAGAGAGTTGTGTGAGCTTTGTTAGCAACTTGAGAATAGGCTAGGAGCAGTTCTGGGTCTGCTCTGGATGAACCACGGTCAGGATGCCCAGCAAGGAACTTTCTGGAGGAACCCTATGAGGCCATTCTCCCTCACACCAGGACCCCTTGTCAAGAGGCCAGGGTGCCTTTGGCCTTTTGCTTACCTGACATAGTCTCGACTGGTGCCAGGACCTAGGTGGGAGCAGTTACAGAAAAGCCAGCATTCAGGAGGGGTTGCCTAGACTTGGGCGCGAGACGACAGCAAGGGTCCCAGGGCCCGAGGTGCTTTGCTCATCGGGTCCTCTTGTCTTTGCAGACTGCGCTGGGTGCAAGGAGGAGATCAAGCATGGCCAGTCGCTCCTGGCGCTGGACAAGCAGTGGCACGTCAGCTGCTTCAAATGCCAGACCTGCAGCGTCATCCTCACTGGGGAGTACATCAGCAAGTAGGTCTCTCCCCTGCCCCGCCTGCCTGACCTCTGCATGCCCCCAGGCCTGGCCCCACATGGCCCTTGGCCTGAGTCACCAGCAGCATCTCCCTCCATTCCTGTCCGGCTGCCACACTCCAGCCGCAAACGGCACCCTCACCTTGGGCTCTCACTCGGTGCTTCCTCTGTTCTCAGATGCTCTCCTCTGTTCTGAGCATGTTGCTCCTCCCCTTCCTCTGGTCTGAGGTCCCATACCCTCCCCTCAGAACTGGCTTCATACCACCTCTTACAGGCCCTCCACATTGGCCCTCCCAGTGGCCCTCATCGGCCCTATTGGCTTCCTTTGGGTAGGTCAACACCATTTGCGATTGTATATTTAACCATGTTACCTTTTTAATAAGGATAATAATATTAATTATCATTTATTGAGCTTTTAGTATGGACAAGGAATGTAATAACTGCTCTATACAAATTATCACATTAAGCCCCATGACTACCCCCATGAGGTGTTAACCCCTATTTGAAAAGCTGTAGAAACTGAGACTCAGGAAGTTATTGCCACAGTGATTATATTTCGTGTCTGTCCTCACCAGGGTGGGAGTTTGTTTAATTCACTGCAGCCTGTAGCACAATGCCCGACCCAAAGTCGATAATACAGTTGTTGAATGAAATGCGTTAAGAGATGATGGACACACAGTTGTCAGGAGAGATGGCCTAGCCCCAACACTGAGTACTAGACAAGGCCCCTTGTGCCAGGCCCTTATGATCATATTTACATACTCAAGTACCTAAAAAAAAAATTAGGGCCACTAGCCCTCAGAACGTTTTACACTATGATCCAGACATTTTCTAGTATCACTCTGATCTGATGCTAGGATGTAGTGAGCATTAAAGTTGTAGTGTGGATGGTTCTGCTGTCAAGAAATAAGAGAGAGAGGCTATATGCATAAAATATGATGACTTCAGGGGGTACAATGTGATTCAGAGCTCAAGAGAAGTTCTGTTTTTTAAGACCTTTCCAATCAGAAGTGACAGAAAACCCAACTCAAACTCCCTTGAATGCAAAAATGGGAGTTTATTGACTCACAGAAATGGGAAGGCCAGTGGCATTCTGGCTTCTGGCATGGCTGAATCCAGAGGCTTAAAGCTGTCATTAGCCCTTCAGAAGCTCCACCCTCTCCCCAGTCTTTCTTGTCTCTCCCAGCTCTGCCTTCCTCTG
Organism: Capra hircus; assembly: GCF_001704415.2. Taxonomy (NCBI): domain Eukaryota; kingdom Metazoa; phylum Chordata; class Mammalia; order Artiodactyla; family Bovidae; genus Capra; species Capra hircus. Next base: position 49,826,763 of record NC_030814.1, on the reverse strand, counting down.
TGTCTGATTCATTCTCAAGCAGGACCTCCCCAATTGGTAGCAAAGATGATTACCAACAACTCCAAGCTTTGTTTCTAGCAGCTTCATAAACCTGGCAAAGAGAAAGGCCTCTTTCCTAAGAACTCCAGCAAAAGTCCCACAGCTGCCTCTGATTTGGCCTCCATTGGGTCACATGCTCATCCCTGACCAATCACTGGCCAGAAGGATCTAAACCCTTGAGTCAGAGAGCAGCCCTTTGTAACTGTGAGTGTGAGGGGGTGGTTCCCAGAACTCAGGCAAAGTACTGCTGCTGTCAAAAAGAGAGGCAGGTACTAGCCAAACCACCCTTGTCTGTGTCAGAGGTCTAAGCCACAGGCTGTGGCTGTGACTGTTCACTTCTAACTAGCAGAAGTGGTATCTGGAATATGTGAGCTTTATGGAAGATGGTAATATTTGGGCTGGATGTTGAAAAGGGGTATAAGATTTGAAAATGCAGAGAAGGAGAGCTTGTAGCCAGAATGCCCAGCCTGGGCAAGGGCAGGGAGTTGCTGGCCACATCCATCCTGTTTGCTGGAACTTGGGCGTGTGCACAGGTGAAGTCCAAGGCTGCAGAGGTGAGTTGAGGTCATAGCCCGAGCACTTTGAATGCATGTTAGTGGGAGTTTGGCATGCACCTCTATGCCTGCCAAGTAAGGTGTTCCCTTGGTGAGATGCCAGCCAGGAGTCCTTGAGTCTGTGAGTTCAAGTCCACATTCTCTGGGGGAGTAAAAGTTTGCTCAGAGCTCCTTATGAGCAGGTCCAACCCAGATTACCCACCACGCCTCAGGCCTCTGCAGCTGGGCTCTGGGCTCTTCATCCATCTGCCAGCAAGAGTGGAAGGTACTTAGCAGTGCCGGGTCTGGTATTGATGCCCAGGTTAGAAGCCCAGCCCACTTGACCTCAGCAAGAGACTCAACTTCTCCGAGTCTCAGTTTTTTCATTTATAGAAACAGGGCTAAAAAGAAGAACCCTCATAGGGTTCAGAGATCTGTGCTTCGTACCTAATCAATACCCAGTAAATATTAATTTTTACACTCTGCCTCTTTTTAGAATCATGTATGTCAAATTCCCAAAGACCTCACCCAGCAGCAGACAGTGCTTCCCAGGCATGCGTGGGGAGCTTGTGAAGATGCAGATTCCCTGGGCCTAAATTAGGAGGTGTTAGCATTTATAACCAAATTTTGCTGGTTCATTGCACCCACCTCCTGACAAATGACTTTATCCTCCTGCAGGGTTACCCTCCCACCCCCCAGTGTGAAAGGGCTGAGGGTGAGGGAGGCTTGTCTCATGGACCCACAAACAATAGTGTCACCTCGTGGCTTTGCTAAGCACCAGTCCTCAATGTTGCCTCTCCTTCAGGAAGCACTGATGGCCCTGCTGCCCAGGGTGGGATCCTAGCAGTACCCGCAGGGCAGCAGCATGGATGTGCCTGGTCCAAGGCCTCTCTGCGTGTGAGTGAGTTCTGTCCCATACAGAAGATGTCATCGGCACCTCAGAGAGATGTCATCAGATCTGGGCCTTAGAGCTAGGCCGGGACCGAGCTGGGCTGAGTGCTTTGATGCCCCCAGTCATCTCCACATTGGCCCTTGAAAGCTGAACCCAGACGTCCTTTGGGGACTCCTGTCAGCCATCATGGGGATCCCCCAGGACAGAGGCTGTGCTGAGCCCTGGGACACCCTGGAGCCACATCCTTTAAGTCTCATGACAGCCTGCTGAGAAACCAGACCATGTGGATTTGAACCAGCACTAGATTATTTGAGTTGGGTTTTCTCATCCACACAATGGGAAGACATCTAATTCCAACCTCATAGGACTGCTGCAAGTATTAAATGAAATAACCTATGTAAAATACCATCAGAGAGCCCAACACATACCAAGCAGTAAATATCAGTGGCTACTGTAGTAGGGGATAGTGTAAGAATAACTAACAATAATCTTATTACTGCCCAGTAAGTTATAAGCACTGGGCAAGAATGGAGCACTTAGGAGATGACTGGGGAGGCAAGGGTTCCTGTTTTCTACTGATTTAGGAGCACAGTCATATGATTTGTTTTGTACCAGTGTTTTGTTGGAAAAGGAACCCTTAAGAATATGCAAAAAAAAATTGATCACATTAATGACCTCCTGGAAGGGAAACTGGGAGAGACTGAGGAGGGTACAGACTTTCCCCCCTGTGCCTTTGCAGTGTGCCAAATGCAGATATTACCTGTTCTAAATGGAAGCTTTATTTTTTAAATGACCTTTTAAAAGAGTCCTTTAGGATAAAGGGAAGAGAGTAGGTCTGGAAGATCTGAGGAGAGAGCAAGGAAGAAGAGTGAGGGACCCTCACAGCCAGCAGCAAACAGTACTTTCCAGGCATGCGTGGGGAATTTGTCAAGATGCAGATCCCCCAGCCTGCTCACCCCAGGGACTGTCTGATCCTGTAGATCTGAGGGGTGTCTGGGCAGTTTTTGCACTTTGAACAGCTACCTGAGTGCTTCTAATCTTGGTCCAGTCACAGTTATCTTTGGGTCTGGGAAGTTCCACGTGACACCCCCGCGGACCCCCCTAATTTCCTCTTCCTGTGTGGATTTCCTCTGCAGGGATGGCGTTCCGTACTGCGAGTCTGACTACCACTCCCAGTTTGGCATTAAGTGTGAGACTTGTGACCGATACATCAGCGGCAGGGTCTTGGAGGTGAGTGGGTACAAGTAACTGTGAAGATGATTGAGCAGGTGGCCTCTGACCCCGCAGTCATCCCTGGAGAAGGGAAAAGTCACCCCACACCCCTTTTTCCTTAGCCTCTACTTCCCCTGCTTTCTCTACCTCAGCTTGGCTTGCTACATGACCTTGAGCAGATAACCTTGCTTCTGTAGGTACCCCCCAAATGAGAAGAAGCTGGACGAAATTACTCCTTTTTCAAATAATGTTGTGTTGGAAATATCAGTTGTTTCTCTGGATTCAGACCCAGATAGATTACTGGGGAGTGATAATTATGATTTTCTTCTTTGCCCTGCCTGAAGGATAGAGCCCTTTTTTTTTAAGCATTCAGTAATGTGCTGATTTATGAATCAGCTTGTCTAGCAGCCTGCTCCCTAAGCCCTTCTTTGGCTGGTCCATCACCATGGCAACAACTTTCCCTGCTTCTGATGCACAGCTCGCTCTGCCAGTGACAGACAACCTGCAGCACCCTTGCTGAGCCCCTCCCTGAGCGCCCATTCGCTGGCCTTCCTGGCCTTCCCTCCCACACTCTGGGCCCAGGCAGCTGTCTTCCTATGCCTTGGGACCACCCACCTTGAGGAGTCAGAAGCAGGAAAGAGTTTGGTGCAAATGAAAAACAGTGGCCTAGCATTCTTTTCATACCAAGTCAAACAAGTAGAATCAAAATGTCATAAATTCTTTTGCTAGGCAAAAATTCTAAAGTTTTCTGAAAAATATACATTATATTATACATTCTGTATATATATATGTATACAAAAGCTTTCTAATTTATATTCACTCAAAATTTTGATATAGTTTCATGTATTTTGGCATCTAGAATCACAGCTAAAAGTCTAGAAAATTTATTATCTTAGTGATTAAAATAACTTGAATGAGGCTTGAAACTCCTAATCCAGTTCTGAGACTATAAAGAAATATTGTTGGTTAAAAAGACAGGAAATTAACATGTGATACAGTATTATTAACTAAAGTACATATTTTGTTCAGATCTCAAAAAATGAAACAGTAGCCTAAGAGTACAAATAATTGGGTGCTAATATTGACTCAATTGCTTACTCATGCTCAGATTTTGGGGTGAATATCTTTGACTTTCTAGGCCCACATTTTCTCATCTGACAGTGGCCAAGGGACAACAGACCTGGGTCAGGGCTTACGAACAGAATCACTAATTCTGACAAATCTGGCCGGGAGACCAAGGTTGCCTGGAGTCAGCAGTGTGTTGAGAAGGATCCTACAGCCTCAGCTCAGGAGAAAGTGTAGCAGCCAGGAAGGGACTCTGAGGAGATGCACTGTAGTTGAGCCCTGAGGGTGAGAAGGAAGCTGCCCTGTGAGGGGCTAGAGGAGGAAGGAGCTTGACCCTTTCAGGGAACAGAGGAAGGCCAGTGTGGCTGAGTTCTATAAATCGGGCTAGAGGAAGATGGAGTAGATCATAAAGGGCATATCATATCAAGTTTTGTAGGCCTGTTTAGGAGTGTATGTTTTATAGCAAGTGCAGTGGAAATTCATTGGAGAATTTTAAACCAAAGAGCAACATTGTAAGATTTCCATTAAGAGACTATAGGGAATCAGAGACTAAGATAAATACACAGAGCGGATAAGCCATCAGGCATTTCTAAGGAGCAGTAGGAGTGCAATGTGGAGAAAACGCATAAAACAGAAGTACATGGAGGATTTGTGCCCAGATTTCTGAGGCCTGATACCAGGGCTAGGCGTCTGTAAGTCACAGGACAGCAGGGGGTTGGGGAAAGGCCAAGCAGAAGTGACCTGCTTCGAGCTGCACCTGGAAAATAGCATGATGTCCACAGGCTAAATTTAAAGGAAGGAAACTGGAAACAGGAGACCCAGAAGAAGACCTCGGGAGGTACCGTGCCAGTGGCAGGGTTAACCAGCCTGTCTACATTATGGAAGTTGAATTCCAGTAGCTTTGCAACCATGGGGCCACTTTAGATGCAGCCATCAGGGAAGAAGAGGCCGAAGGTTGAACCCAAGTGTCAAGCCCAGGTGAGAGGAAGTCTGGTATTGCCATTGCAGAAGTGCAGTTGGCAGGGAAAGACTGATCTGAGCAGAAGCACATGAATTCCCTTTGGGAAGGAGTATGGTTGAAATTCCAGGAAATTTTCAAGAGGACAGTGAGAATGTGGACCAGAGGTCAGGGACAAAGCTCAGGCCTGGAGGGAACAGTCTCCAAAATGCTAAGATCTGAATAATAGCACCCTGGGAGTCATCAGGATTTCTTAGAGAGAAGAGGGCTGAAGGTAACATGGGGAGTGGCAGCTTGCAGGAGTGCAGGAGACTGAGAAGTCAGAAAAAGATGAGGAGCGCTAAGGGATGCAGGACTGGGTGAGATTGGGGAGGGGTGCTGAGAGGACAGAACTCCAGAAAAGATGGAAAGTAAATCAGAGTGTTGGGCAGATTCTACAAGAGCAGTTAGTGATATGCAGGCTGAGAAAAAGCTGTGGCGTGTGGGACGCAGTCACGTTCAGGAGAACCACTTGTCAGGTCTGCAGAATTGTGGGCAGGGGCACCCGCAAGTAGTGGGGTCAGTGGCCTGTTGTTGTCATTCAGACTTTCAGTCGTATCCAACTCTGCAACCCCATGGACCGCAGCATGCCAGACTCCCCTGTCCTTTACCATCTCCCAGAGCTGTTCCAACCCATATCCACTGAGTCAGTGATGCCATCCATACATCTCATCCTCTGTCGTCCCCTTCTCCTCCTGCCTTCAGTCTTTCCCAGCATCTTTAACAGCATCATCTTTTAGGATTTGAAATAGCTCAACTGGAATTCCATTACCTCCACTAGCTTTGTTTGTAGTGATGCTTCCTAAGGCCCACTTGACTTTGCACTCCAGGATGTCTGGCTCTAGGTGAATGATCACACCATCGTGGTTATCTGAGTCATGAAGATATTTTTTGCATAGTTCTTCTGCGTATTCTTGCCACCTCTTCTTAAAATCTTCTGCTTCTGTTAGGTCCATACTGTTTCTGTCCTTTATTGAGCCCATCTTTGCATGAAATGTTCCCTTGGTATCTCTAATTTTCTTGAAGAGATCTCTAGTCTTTCCCATTCTATTGTTTTCCTCTATTTATTTGCATTGTTCACTTAGGAAGGCTTTCTTATCTCTCCTTGCTATTCTTTGGAACTCTGTATTCAGATGAGTATATCTTTCCTTTTCTCCTTTGCCTTTCATTTCTCTTCCTTTCTCAGCTATTTGTAAGGCCTCCTCGGACAACCATTTTGCGTTTTTGCATTTCTTTTTCTTGGGGCTGGTTTTGATTACACCCTCCTATACAATGTTACGAACCTCCATCAATAGTGCTTCAGCCAGTCTATCAGATCTCACCCCTTGAATCTATTTGTCAGTTCTACTATCTAATCATAAGGGATTTGATTCAGGTCATAGTTGAATGGCCTAGTGGTTTTCCCTATTTTCTTCAATTTAACTCTGAATTTTGCAATAAGGAGTTCATGATCTGAGCTATAGTCAGCTCCTGGTCTTGTTTTTTGCTGCCTGTATAGAGTGTCTCCATCTTTGGCTGCAAAGAATATAAACAGTCGATTTTGATATTGACCATCTGGTAATGTCTATGTGTAGAGTTGTCTCTTGTGTTGTTGGAAGAGGATGTTTGCGTATGACCAGTGCATTCTCTCAGCAAAACTCTGTTAGCCTTTGCCCTGCTTTATTTTGTACTCCAAGGCCAAACTTGCCTATTACTCCAGGTATCTCTTAACTACCTACTTTTGCCTTCCAGTCCCCTAAGATGAAAAGGACATCTCTTTTTTTGGTGTTAGTTCTAGAAGTTCTTGTAGGTCATCATAGAACTGTTCAACTTCAGCTTCTTTGGCATTAGTGGCTGGAGCATAGACTTGGATTACTGTAATATTGGAAGATTTGCCTTGGAAACAAACAGAGATCATTCTGTCATTTTTGAGATTGCACCCAAGTGCTGCTTTTCGGACTCTTTCGTTGACTGTGAGGGCTACTCCAATCCTTTTAAGGGGTTCTTGCCCACAGTAGTAGATTCAATGGTCATCTGGATTAAATTTGGCCATTCCAGTCTGTTTTAGTTCACTGATTGCTAAAATGTCAATGTTCACTCTTGCCACCTCCTGTTTGGCCACTTCCAGTGTACCTTGATCATGGATCTAACATTCCAGGTTCCTATGCAATGTTTTTCTTTACAGCATCAGATTTTACTTTCACCACCAGACACAGCCATATGTCATTGACATATGTCACTGAGAAATCATAAATGCAGACTTTTCTTTCCAGAAGGGAGAGACTTCAGTTACACGCAGGGCCAGAGCCTCAGACAGGAATTTGTCCCAGCATTTCCAGGCTGCTCTGAAATCATGTCAGCACCTGTCTTTCCCCCAAGTGTTACTGTCATTCAGCATTGTTGGAGCCCCCTCTTCTTGGGCAGCTCTTGTGACTGGGTTTCCATTGATTCCATTTGTATGAGGCTCCATTAGCATCTTGGATGTATTGATTTTTTTTTTTTCTTAGATCTGGAAGAGACTTTTAACAGTCAACTAGTTCACCCTCCTTGCTTTACAGATGAGAAAAATGAGCCCTGAGACATGTGGTTCTTTCCAAAGTCATATGCTGTATTTCTGGTAAAGACAGAGCTGATACCTAGGACTCCAGCCTCCTGTATTCCACACCAATGCCCACAGCTCTCAGTTCTCCAGGGCCATTGACACAGTGGGATGTCGAGAAAATACACAGTTGGAGTTAAACAGACTTGAATTCGAGTTTTATGTCTTCTAGCCATGAAACCAAGCAAGTCACTTTCTTTGAGTCTTTACCTATCAATGGAGGATACTACTGTTATTTAACTCCTAGTAGATATGCCAGTGTGAAATCATGGAAAATACATATAATAGTTTCTGCCCCTGGTTCCTGGCACAGAGCTCCTAAAACCCTTGTAATTTCCTAAGTGATAAGAACATCAGGAGCATGTTTTGTTCTAACATTTGGTTTTTGACCTCAGTTCCTGAACATAGAACTCCTAAACCCCTCAGAAATTTCTGAGCGACGGGAGCATCTTTTGTTCTAATGAGGTGACTCATGGGCGGGGGCCAGTCACCAGAAAGATCAAGACATCATTAGAAGCTTGAAACTTTCAGCCCCGACTCCCATCCTCTGGGAAGGGGAGAGGGCCTAGAACTTGAGTTAATGATGGATCCTGTTGATGCAAGGAAGCCTCTGTGAATAGCCCGCGAGTGCAGGGTTCAGAGAGTGTCCAGGTGGGTAAACACCCGAGATTCTGGGAGAGTGGTACACAGCGAGAGGGCGTGGATGCCCCATGCCCCTCCCCATATACCTTGAACCTCTTCTGTCCGAATGGTCATCTCTATCATTCTATAACAAACCAGTTACCATAACTGTTTCTTGAGTTCTGTGAGCCATTCCAGCAAATTAATAAACCTAGATGGGGGTCCTGGGGACCCCAGTTTAATGCTGGTCAGTCAGAAATAGGTGGCAACCTGGGACCTAATGACTGTTACCTATATTGGGGTTGGGGAAACAGTGATGTGGGGGAGACAGGCCTGAGCCCTTAACCTGTGGGGTCTCACACTCTGTCCAGGTAGAGTATCAGAATCAATTAAATTACAGGACACTCAGCTGGTGTCACAGAGAATTGCTTGGTGTGGGAGAGGAAAATCACCCACACATCTGGTGTCAGAAGTATTATGAGTGTGGTAGTAGTCTGAGAGTAAGGGACAAACACAGGAGTGTGTTTTCCTGTATAGCTAGTCAGGACTCTCTTGGATGCAAGTACAGAAACTATACTCAGAAACTACTTCAGACCAAAAAGGATATTTATCACCTCCCATAGTGAAAAACCCAGGAGTAGTCCTTGCTTCAGGCACAGCTGGACCCAGCACTCACACAAATGTGTTTGAATATCTTGCCCTCTTGGTGCAACTTTCTTCTGGGGTTGGCTTTATTCTCTCTCCTGCATGATGGGGAAATCGGACACCAGTCACTCTAGGCTTCCATCCTGTCAGCCAGCATTTCCAGTGGAAGGAGAGCTTTCTCTTTCCTAATAGCTCAGCAAGCATCCTGGGACTGGCTCTCACTGGAGAACCTCAGGCCTGTCTCCAAACCAGTCACTGTGACCATAGCGTTGGAATAACCACATGGATTGACATGGGGAATGGGTAGTTATTCCCACCCAGGAAAAGCTTGATGCTGTTTCTGGAGGAAGGAGGAAGGCTGTTGGCCAGACCAAAGCAACAGCCTCCTGCTATGGGCCCTGGTATGTTTCTGGGTACACAGTAGGCACTTAATTAAATTCCATGTCCCTTTCCCACCTCAGGCCACCCCACAATCCCTTCCTCAGTGACGGAACTCAGCATGGTGAGCGCCGCCCACACTCCTTTCTTGCTGGTCTGTGTCCTTGCTGGGGAGAATCACAGCCCTGGGGTCCTATGCTGCCTGCCTCACATTGCTTGTGGTTCTCAGTCCTCGCCAAGGGGGCCCATTTTCCAGCTACTGATTCTTTGTCCTGAACATTGTGTTCTGGCCTTTGGCGTTAACAGAATGTCGCATCTCTTCCCCCTGACTGGTTCCCCTTGTGCTGGCACCGGCAGCTATGTGGCCTCCCTCCCGCTTCCTCAGGTGGCTTCCGTGCCATCCTTGGCAGAGTTTCTGAGATGTGCACAGAGCCTCTTTCGGCTAGAGCAGGGTGCTGGGGTGTGACATTTAGGAAGATGCCAGCTTCAGTTTTGCCAACCCACTGTTGCCATTCTGGAAACAGATCTATAATTGAAATGATAAAGAGACACAAAGTAGGAAGAGACTACTAATTAAAGCAATTATCCCTGTCATGGTATGGGAGAGTCAGTCCCACAACATCTCAGCTTGGGAAAATAGCAGGTCCTTCCAGGGTCTGAACACAGTTTGCTTTGGTGACGATAAGGACCTTCTCTCATTAGTGGGAGCCATGCAAACAGCCAAGACTCCAAAAAAAAAAGGGATTTGGGATTTTTTTTTTCTTTTTTAAAAAGCCTGCCCTTTCCATACATTTGCTTAATTTTTAGAATAAATCAAGTATCTCCCAAATAGATAAACCCATGCCCAACTACCCCCCACCCAACACACACACAAGATTTGGGAATAAGCCTTCAGCGTTATGCAATTATAATACAGTATTTTTAAGATATTTTTGATGTGGGCCATTTTTAAAGTCTTTATTGAATTTGTTACAGTATTGCTTCTGCTCTTATATTTTGGCTTTTTGGCTGTGAAATCTTGGCTCCCTGACCAGGCATGGAACTCAAACCCACACCCACCCCCTCCCTTACACTGGAAGGCGAAGCCTTAACCAATGATGGCCAGAAGTCCCTACAATGTTTGAATTGGAAGGAACCTATTAGCATCAGACCAAGTGATGGCTGGGGAGGGGTCCTTTAATATACCCCAGTATCCATCAATTTCCCCCAAGCATATCCCCCCAAAAGGGAGGAAGAGTTGGTTGGATGGCATTGCTGCCTCAGTGGACATGAACTTGAGTGAACTCCAGAAGATGGTGAGGGACTGGGTGGCCTGGCAGGCTGCAGTCCGTGGGGTTGCAGAGTCAGACACGACTTAGGGACTGAACATCAGCAACAACATATCCCCCCAAAAAACTTTGCCCTAACCTGAAACATATACCTTCAAAATGAGCCCACCTTCCACCCCACTGCTGCCTGAAACTCCTCCACACAGCAGTTCTTGAGCCACCAGGGAAGGGCCCTCGGTTAGGCTGTGGTGTCAGGACTGTGTGCCCTCCAGGGAGCAGCTCCCACATGGCTACTGGCTTCCAGTGGGACCTTGAGTCACAACCTTTTCCAAGGCACTCTCTTCCACCTAGAAAGGAGTTCTCAGCTTCAGATCATTTCCATTTTTACTTGAAACAATGTGTAGGGAAACAAAGTGGAAATAAGGAAGGGGGCTTATCAACGCCAGACTGGGGCAGAGGCTCCCAAGCACAGTAGTTATGGGACTGGCCTGGGGGTCAGAGACTTCCCCACAGGTCCTGGCTTTGTGGGTCTCATTTGTCCAGTGAGCCCCAAAAATGTGTCTGTCCTGTGCCTTCTCACCATTTTTGCCATGCCTATGAGCCTCATGTATTCATTCTTACCTAATGCTTTATCTTATCTTCAAGTTGGCTCTCTTGCCAATAAGAAAATTTGTGTAACATAACAGGAAAACCAGGGTCACTTGCCATGTTGCCAGTAACTAAAAGATGGTGTTCTAGTGGAGGCTTCATGACTCTTACCTATTCTCATGCCTTAAAAGGTAGATTAGTAAGGTTTGGATAGATGTTATCCTCTGGACCAAACTGATATTTTCTCCTTGAAAAAACTCAAAAGGATAGATAGAGGATTGAAAAGGAAATTTCTCTCTCTCTCTCTTTTTTTTCCCCCATGAATTCAGTGTTATTAAACCTGAGGATCCCTTTAAACCTTGTCTTGAACCACTGGCAGTAAGGGCCCATTGTTGGGGAAATGCTGAGATGTCGTCAAAGTAAGACTGTTTTCTCATCAGGAGGTAAGGCAGTAGGAGCAGAGGCCTCCAAATGGCCCTTCCGTTGCTGGAATAGACGTGACGGTGTCCAGGCAGGTCCGCTGAAAGCTTTCAGATGCCCGTGGTATGGAATCACCAAGCTTCTGGCAAGTGTTTAGATTGTTCTGGGGGACTCCCTTGGGTGGGTCCCAGCCAGCCTCAGGGCCGTGAAGATGCCATTGACACTAGTGAGTCAGGAAGCGTTCCGACTCGGCCTGCCCTGCTGGGCGGCAGCCACGGCGCTGACCTCCTCTTTTATCTTTTATTCCCGCAGGCGGGAGGGAAGCACTACCACCCCACCTGCGCCAGATGTGTGCGCTGCCACCAGATGTTCACCGAGGGGGAGGAGATGTACCTTACAGGTAAGCAAATCTGACCCTCGGGGAGGCATTCCTCTCCGCCTATGACTGGAAAGGAGAGAGAGCCTCCTTCCGTCCGGGTGCTGTCTGTGCTGTTGGCCTGTCCTCAACTCTGTGATTAATTCGCCCCTCTCTGGGTGGTTCAGGAAAGTTGCCGGTGTGGCTAATGTGAAGTGACATGTAATCTGCCTTCCGTCCCTGTGCGCCTCCCCACGCTGCTCGGCTGGCCCGCTTCCCTGGCAGTTCTCTCTTGAGCAGACTCTCCTGGCTCTGCCTCGAGGTGGGAGGTTGAGCTCCTTCAGGCCAAGGGGTCAGAGAACAGGAGGATGACGGGGTTGCAGAGTGTCTGCACCGTCACAGCGCCTACCGCCTCCTCCCTCTCCCACCCCTCCCTCCACATCTCAGAGCATCACACCCAGCCACTGCCTGGTCGCCCCTGTCAGGAAGGAGCAAAATGAATGCGAGGGAGCCAAGAGTCGCCAAAAAGCCAATCAGAGCTGCTTTTCCTCTGCCACTTCCCAGGGTCCAGCGCCCTGGCCCCAGGAGTTCTGCTCCAGCCTCCTAATTAGTCTCCAGGCACTGCTCAGTCCTCCTTCCTCTGCCCATCCTTCTCAGGCATCAGTGTTCTCAGCAGAGCCCTGTTGAGGGGTCTTTGGGAGACCTCTGGGCCCACTAGTTAGATGCAAACACTTCAGCCTAGTATTTAAGACACTCTCAGTGAGGACTCCATCTGCCTTGAACAAACTCAACACTTCAGCTTGCCAGAGCCAACTGGCAACCGTTCCTTCATCCATTCAAAAACTCCCAGATACCTACCAGCAGACTCTGAAGGGTCCACAGTGAGTTCCAACCCTATACCCGTGGCTCTGATGTCCACAGGGCGGTGGACCATGGTCAGTAGCCACACAGATAACTGTCAGCTGTGATGAGCTGAACGGAGGGAAGGAGTGTGAACTGTGAGAGCACATGTTGGGGTGGGGAGGGGCGGCTGGGAGGGTCCCTGGTAAGGGGCCAGGGTTCCAAGAGGAGTGGCTGTTAACTGGGCAAAGAGGGGAGGGATGGAATTAGCCAACCCAAGGGCGTAGAATCTGCCGGCCTCTTGGTTGGCGGTGGGAGTGTGGGAGCGGGGATAGAGAAGTGGCAAGTGTGGGAGGCCGAGAGGAGCCAGTGTGGCCGGGTGCAATAGGAGGTGAGAGAGGAGGGCAGGGCAGGCTGCTGCTGCTGCGAAGTCGCTTCAGTCGTGTCTGACTCTGTGCAACCCCATAGACAGCAGCCCACCAGGCTTCCCTGTCCCTGGGATTCTCCAGGCAAGAGTACTGGAGTGGGGTGCCATTGCCTTCTCCACAGGACAGGCTAGGCTGGGCCTTCTGGCAGGGATGGTATTCACCCTCGAATGATCTCATGGTCCTGGTGCCTCCAAATAGCCACTCTTCACTCACAGAACTCCTACCATTGTAGGCCAAGTTATAGGCACTGCCTACTTCTAAAGCCCCCCAGATGTCCCCAACCCTCACCCAAGCTCACTAGTCCCCCACCCCAAACCCCGTGAGCCTTCTGTTTGCACCTGGTCCCCTCCAGCCTGCATTGAGCCATTGGCCACCTCCCTGAGAACCTTGCCTCTGACACTGGCCCCTCAGCCCTGGCATTGACCCCTGTGTGCTCACTTGACTGCTGATCACTGTTGGCTGAATTTCTGTGCTAGCTATCTGCAGATGTTTGAATAGTCATCTTGGAGAGGGCAATTCTTTGGGAGACACCTTCCTCCTGGTTTCCTCGCAAGGCAAATGGAAGGTCAGAAAGGCTATTACAAGGAGCATAGCTTCCTCTCAAACTTGTCCAAGCCACACATGCCCATGCCAGGAGTTGCCTCAAGATGTAATGAATCCCTTTTGCCTAGAGCTGGTTTCTAAACCTCAGCGCTGTTGACATATGGGGCCAGATCATTCTTTGGTGTGGAGACTGCCCTGTGTATTTCAGGATGTTCAGTAGCGTCCCTGGCCTCTGCCCACTAAATGCATAATGTACATCTTCTTGTTGTGACAACCAAAAATATCTCAGGCATTGCCCCAGGAGGCATGATCAACCTGGGTTGAGAACCACTAGCCCAGAGCTATTCAGCAGAATCTCATACCATCTGCTAGGAAAGCTAAAACATGGTTTCCTGTGCTGGACTGGGCAAGGGGACCGTCTCTAAGATGCTTTGACTCTACAACCACTGACTTGTATGGACAGTCATACGGATGTTAGAGGTGAATAGACCCCAGGAGTCACTCTAGACTGTGAAGTAACAATCCTCATTGTATAGAAGGGAAAAGTGAGCCCCAGAAAGAAGAAGAGATCCGCATGAGAACTTTAGGATACAGGGGCAAAGGTGGGGAACCTGGCCTTATGACTTCCACCCCAGAGCCTTCCCCATCTTTCCTCCTGAGACCCAGGCCCTGACAGCTACTCAGGTCCCTGCAGGGACTAGGCTCCCTCTTTCCAGAAGCACCGGTCCCGCAGTGCCTGGGTCCCTAAGTGGTTCCTACTGCGGTGCCCCGTGTTATGTGATGGGAAGCCCATGTGAGTGCACACTGCATGGGATCTTCATGAGCCCCGAGAATCTAGACTTGCACTTGGTTTGAAAGTTTCCTGCATGTATTCCCCTCCCCAGAGGATGAGGTGGTTGGATGGTATCACTGACTCAATGGACATGAGTTTGATCAAATTCCAGGAGATAGTGAAGGACAGGGAAGCCTGGCATGCTACAGTCTAAGGGGTCACAAAGAGCTGGACACGACTTAGCAACTGTACAACAACAAATTCCTCTCACCCTTCTCTGGTGAAGCCCTTTGCTAGTGTTGAAACTGTCCTCATGTTCATATCACTCGAAATTAAGATCTCTCCCTTCCTGTCTGAATTCCCAATGCTGATATTTGCCCATTTGGTGCTTTGAATCCTGGCTCCGCTGTTTAGTAAGTTTTTGACCTCTTTAAAACTCCAAACCCTATTTCCTAGACTGTAAAAGGAGGTCGTAACAGTCGCTATAATATAGCATATAGTAAGATCCCTGGATTTCCCTGGTGGCTCAATGGTAAAGAATCTGCCTGCCAACACAGGAGACGTGGGTTCGATCGTTGGGTCAGGAAGATCCCCTGGAGAAGGAAATGGCAACCCACTCCAGTATTCTTGCCTGGAGAAACAATGGACAGAGGAGCCTGGCAGACTACAGTGCATGGGGTCGCAAGAGCTGACCATGACTTAAGGACTAAACCACCACCACCAAGGTCCGGACGTGCAGGAAGCTCTCAGTCCCCTCCTGCAGCAGATGCGCCGCCTATGTATCCAGTGCTGTTCTAACAACCGGAGGTGTGGCCGTAAGCAAGTGTCCTGCCCTCTTGGAGCTTACATCCTCTTGTTCCAGTATCTTCCAAGCCCTGCTTTAGACCAGAACTTCACAGATTGCTTGAAGAGTTAAGTGATGAAGTGAGTAGCTTTGTGATCAGGAGAGAGAGTGCACAAATGTCTCCAGGAGGTGGAGATATTCTTGGTGATAAAGAAGGGTTTGTCACCCTCCTCCTTAATTACCCCCTTCCCTGCTTCCGTGGCTCCTGGGAGAGTGGGAGTAATTGCAGGGCATTCAGGGACCCGCCTCGAGGGATGCTGAGTGATCCTAGAATGAGGGGGTCCTGGGCCATCCACTGCTGGAGTCCTGCCGACTTGGGTTATGGGCGTCTCAGAGGTGGCAGCCACCAGGGGCTTCTGCTTCCACTGGGAACTGGGCTTGTGATAGCCTTGGACACCCTCCCTGGGCAGGGTACCAAGACTCAAAATGATCTTTCCCAGAAATGGCAAGAACGCTGTCCACCCAGGCAGCGCAAGAGTGGTGGGGACCAGTTCAGAAGACTCCTGAGTCCAGGCACCAGCACTTCTGCTAAGGAGCTGTGACCTTGAGAATACCTTCCTTGTCTGAGGTCTCTTCCTTCACCTGTAAAATGAGGAAGCTGTCACTGTCTTTCATTCAAACATTCACGCTGAGGTCATGCTTGTGCCAGGCTCTCTGCTATGTGCTGGGTGCCCAGAGATGAACGAGGCAGGGTGCTGGCTTCAGTGGTGGAGTTTACTCTCAGGAGCGGGAGACTGACTTAATCAAACAGAAGTGCAAACATTCAGGGACAAGCTGTGATAAGACTGTCGAGGAAGCTTGGAAATAACTGGAGTATGTTATAAGGCTCCTCATCTAGTCTGGGAGGTCTGGTGAAGCTGTGCTGCTGAAGGGAACGTTCAAGCCCCAATCTTGATGTTGAGTAGGAGGTGGGAGGGTGCAGAGGGGAGGGAAGAGTGTGGAGGCAGAGAGAACAGCAGGTGCAAAGGCCCAAAGGGAGGAAGCTTTATGTGGTAGAGAAACCGAGGCAGGCCCACCTACCCCCTGCACAGAGAGCAAGTGAGGGCCTCCAGAATATTAAAGGGCAAGGTGGATGTGAGGACGCTAAGTGCCCCATAAAACAGTGTGCACATAAGAGGGTGGGTTAGGAAGCCTGCAAAGCTTATAAACCCAGTCTTGCCGTCCCCCATGGCAGGACACACTATGTTACTGGCTACTATGTTACTCAGGAGGACATTTGGGTCAGTTTGTTTGTGTTCTAATTACTGTGTGATGGCTTTCTGATGGGCTCTAATTGGGAGAGGTCTGACATCTGTCTGGATAAGAACTTCCGGGGCCCCAGGAGACGAGAGCAAGTTTTCTTTCATTTGTTTCATGTTCTGTTATGCATTCATCTTTTAAGTCTTTTTGTAAAGATGCCAGGTTTCTAATCTGTTTGTTGTCCAAACCCTTCATTTGGGCTTCACCAAGAAATTAGGTCACCGGTTTTGTCCAGCAAATTTTTGCCAAAATGCTGTGGGTTATGGGCAAAACTTATACAAATATCACAAAAGTTGCATACAGTTGCTAAATCAGTGGGAGTTTTTCTAAACCCAAAATGTGGCTCGGGAGATAGATTTTGCTCTTATTCTTGTGCCCGTGCCCCAGAAAAAGGAAAGATGGGCCTTTTTCTCTCCTTCTGTCTACACTAAATGCTTTCCTTTTCTGAGGACCGGAGACAGAGAATAACACTAGAAACACAGGATTTCAGCTGTATGTTTTAAAATAGGTCTCTGCTATCATTTGTATATTAAAGCACACCAGGCAGGAAATCTCTTACAGAATCCTAGGACAAATCCTGCTGCTAAGGAAAAATACTGTAACAAATCATAAGTCCTAACAATAATAAGAATAAATGCCATCAGGTGATATTTGCTGAGCACTTACTGTGTGCCAAGCACTTTTCTGAGTTTTAAATACAGTATCTCATTTTATCCTTAAAACCCTGTGAACTGAAAGCCATTCATATCTTCCATTCAGAGAACAAGAAAGTTTAGAAAAGTTACATCTCTGAGCCAAGGTTAGCTAGCCTGTCTTGCTTTGTTAGAGGCATTTTTTTTCCACTTATTATCAGAATTCTTAACCTGTGGTTCACAGTTGGCCTTCTGAATTCAATAAACCCCCTGACATTGCTTGCCAGAGTTTGCTTATGGTTGGGTTTGTCTAAGGATAGGGAGTGGCTTTTATCAACTTTTCAGAGCTGTTTATGGCTCAAAGTAAAGTGAAAAAAGCTTTAGTTCTGTTTTAATGCAAATCCCAAACAGAGCCCTGAATGCTTTGGTAATTACACCATACACTTCTCTTGGAAAACTGACTCTATTTCAGATAACTTTTTTTTTTTTCCAGTTTAGATGATATAAGGTCCTGGTACGAGGAGGTGTGTCTTTCTGGCTCAGCTGGAGAAGCCTTTGATATTTAGCTGAGGCCTCATTTCCCCCTGACAAGTACCTCATAAGAGGTGCCCTGAGCTCATAGATTGTTCAAGAGAGGGCTGCCCATCATGATGGATGGTGGAGCACCAGCCCTCTGTCATCATCTCCACATCTCATCAAACCACACTTTAAAAAGCACTAATGAAACATTGGTTGCTATAATTTAGTAGTTTAGCAGTGTTATTTTAAATTGAATCTCTCTACTGACAGCTTAGGTTGTAGGAGTCATGCTTAAAAACTTTAAATCTTATGTTTCCCCAAATCCTGCTACATAATTTTAGACTCTTCAAACATAGCCTAACTGTACTAAATTGATATTTCCTCAAGTCTGAGTCTTCGAAGCATATTTCATTTTAAATAGAGTACATTTTAATTTTTGATGAGCTGTAATTTTTTTTAGATGTTTAGGGTTACCAAACATCTTGAATCATATAGAAAATATTATAGCGTGGTAGTTTAAGACTTGTACGTGTAGAGTCTGTTTCCGACTTGCTCCTTGCACCACAAACTCCAGACGACATGGCCATTTCCTCGCCAGTAGCATGTCACATCAACTTCACCAGCCAATTTGTCCATGTTGGTCAGAATTAGGTCTAGAGTAGCAATTTCCCTGGTTGCTTCCTCTATTTTCTAGGAAACAAAATTGCCTGCTGGGGAAGTCAAGAACTTGTCAGATACTCAGGTTTTAGCTCAATGAGATGTTTTATTGGTGTGGACTCCTTAGGTGGCAGGAACTCAACTCGAATGCCATCAGGTAAAAAGGGACTGATGAGCTCACAAAACTTGGGGAGTGTCCAGGAGCAGCCCAGCTGGGTTGAGGGGCACACAGGGGGCAGCAGGTGGGTCTTCTCCCTGCTCCTTTTGTGTGTGGCTTCCCCTGTGCAGATCCAGGCTGATTGCCTCCCTGTCAGGGGAAGGAGGTGTGGCCAGCTCCTGGGCACCATGGGAGCAGCGAGGCAGCATCTCCTGCCCGGTTCAGCAGAGAAGCCCCAAAGTGATGCCAAGGAGCCTAACTCTGGGCGCGTGTGGACACTGGCAGGGAGGCAGCAATAGGTGAGCAGGGAAAACATCTAAGCTCTCCAAACTCCAGTTTCCCCCTCTTGAAACACTGATAACCACAGGCCCTATCTTACCAGGATCTGGTGAGGATTAAATGACCAAATGCACAGAAAAGCCTTCCCATCAAACCTGCCACCACCAGCCCACCAGCCCAAGCTTGTGGTAAACACCCAGTCACATCAAAAGGGCCATTCCCCTGAGCCATGACTAATAAATGCTGGCTGCTGTTAATATTATCATCATTATCAATATCTAGCATAGGGCTCAGCGCATGTTAGTGATCATTATTATTTTTTACTCAGTCACTATTATTGTGAAGTATGTAACATAAAGTCTGGCACAGGCAGTCTCTAAATACTATTTGTAACAATAAGAATAATAAGACTACATAGCACCTGACACTGACGAAGTACTCAATACACTTGAATTACAGGGCTCTTACTATTGTTAGCAACCTGTGAATTACTAGGGGCCTCCAGGCTGCCCATTCTCTTTTCCTTGTGCTGCCTGCTTTCCTCTCCAGCATCATGGTGGCCAAGCACTTTCCTCCTTCAAACTTTTCAATAAGCTTCAGGCCTACTTGATCATGTCAGGTCCAGGCAAACTGGTCTTTTCCACTTCTCCCCAGTGCCCTCATCCCTGGGCACCAGCCCAGCCTTCCAGAAAGTGTGCTGGCCGCCAAGCCAGGCTTTGGCTCAGTGACTGCACCTGCCCAACCACCCTCTGCTTGCTGCATGCCCCTCGCCTAGCCAGGCCCCAGCTCTGGGAGGAGGAGAGTAAACACCACCCACCCCCTGCAGGTCTCCCCATTACTCCCTTCCCCTCACCCTAACTAGATCCTGGCCAGCGGGGTTTGACAAAAAATAAGAGTGGCAACAACTGACACCTACATGGTGCCTGCTCTTGGCGGACGCGGTTCTCAGTGCTCTACACGTATTAACGCGTTAATCCATATAGCAGATGTACAGGGCGGGCACTATAACCATCTCTCTGTTCTAGATGGGAAAGCTGAGGCACGGAGCGGTCACTGACCTGCTCTAGGCAATGAAACTAGTAGGTGTCATAACCAGGATTAAACCTTTGGGGAATATTACATTAAATAATGTATAAACTGCCTTGTATATGGTGAAGATTTCCCAGTGGCCAAGATTATAATGATGATACTGTTGTTACTGGGCTTCCCTGGTGGCTCAGACGGTAAAGAGTCCGCCTGCAGTGCGGGAGACCTGGGTTCGACCCCTGGGTCGGGAAGATCCTCTGGAGAAAGGAAGGGCAACCCACTCCAATATTCTTGCGTGGAAAATCCCACAGAGAGGAGCCTGGTGCGCTACAGTGGCAAAGAGTCACAAAGAGTCCAACACAACTGAGGAACTTTCACTCACTCACTCAATTGTTATTACTACATGTCAAATTCAACAGAAAGGCCGACTCACTGTTCTCTTGCTAAGACTAGAACCCTTAGTAATGAGTGAACAGTGTCCTTTAGTCTACAGAAGCGTCCCCTAGTGGTGGGGTGGGGAATTTTTTTAAATTGAAGTAGTATTCACATATATAAAATTACCCATTTTAGAGTGAACCCCTTAGTAGCTTTTGGTGCATTCACAATGCTGTGCAACCACTGCTTCAATCTAGTTCCAGAACATTGTCATCACCCCAAAAAGAAAGCCACAGCCATTAAGCAGTTGCTCCCTATTTCCCCTCCTCTGAGCTCCTGGCAGCCACCAGTTTGCTTTCTGTCTTTGGATGGCATATTTGGGGTATTTCATATAGATGTGGCCTTTTGTGTCTGGCTTCTTCCACTTAGCATAATGTTTTCCAGGTTCATCCACATTGTACCATGCATCAGTGTCACCTTCCTTTTTACAGCTGAATAATATTCCCTTTTATGGATATGCCACACTTGTTTATCTGAGTGGGGATTTTAAAAGAGCCTTTCCAACGTCCTAGCAAGGCTGTTTCACAGAAAAAGTGCTTCTAACATAAAGGTAGAACTCAGAAACCTCACTTGTTATAATCCAGAGAAGTCCAGAGAAGAAATCTAACAGTCTGGCTGGGATTAGGGGCTGAAATCTCAAATGCCTGCTTAAATGAGTAAGAAGGGCAGGGAGGCAGACAGCAGGGAGGGTCCCTGGCCTCCTGCAGGGTTTAAGAACATTCATATGCAAAAATACTTTGAAATAAAAACACTGTGTTTGCCAAACAGAACCTTCAGGTGGACCAGTTTCAGTCCCGGCTGCATCTATAAGCCTGGCTGTGCTTCTGGAAGACTGTGGCGCCAGCTCCAGCTCTGGGTTTCATAAATCTCCACTCATGCAAAAAAAAAGAAAGAAAGATGTTGGCACATGGAATTTACAGGTCTGGCAGAGATGGGGATGGGTCCCCAAACCTTGAATAAGCCAAAATGTTACAGGGATGAGGTGTGTTGTAACCAGTCAGACAGGTAAAACTGAATGCTGACTCTACTCGGGACTCAGAACAGCCTTAACGCTCAGCTGAGGGACGGTTTTAGAGATTTAGATTTCTGACTCTGAGTCAGCTGAATCATAAATAGCTAATCTTTCAGTTCCATAACATTTGCAGAATCTGGAATTGTGGGTGATAGTCTCAGAGGATGGGAGAGTGAGTCGTGAAATCACTAGTCTAACTAACAGTGTGGAAGTCTTGCAGGTGAGGAGCTCTGTCGTGTTGCATTGGTTTCTTTACCCCATGACATTCCAGGGTAACAGATTTGAAGTATTAACTGGTAGTTAGCATTGTGGTTCTCCAATTTAGAATCAAAAATCACCTAGGGAGCTTGTTAAAACTGCAGATTGCCCGGCCCCCCTCTAGAAAATTGACTTCAGGAATTCTTGGGGGTGGGGCGAGAGTGGTCGGGATTCTGCATTTCACCAGGCTGCTGGGCAGGTGGTCCACAGGTCCCGTTTTAACAAGCCCTAATCTGCTAAATCTTACAGACACTCAATCTGGAATTGTAGCTGTCATATCAGAGTTTAGACTATACCAGTTGTCCAAATCTCTGAGTCCACTTCAGAGAATTCAACTGCCTAAAATCGAGTATCGTGTTTCTTTTGTTTCTTCATTCATTCAGTATTTATTAAGAATCTGTGGTCCCTTCAGGTTTGTCCGTAGATAAAACAAATGTGAATCCTGCTCCTTGCAGAACCTACATTCTGGTCCAGATTGTTGAATGGGGCAAATTTTTTTTTTTTTTTTTTTCCTGTACAGAGGTGCCTGTTAAATTGGAAGCAGAATCTCTAAGGGTTTCAGTTCAGTTCAGTCTCTCAGTTGTGTCCAGCTCTTTGCGACCCCATGAATTGCAGCACGCCAAGGCCTCCCTGTCCATCACCAACTCCCGGAGTTCACTCAGACTCACGTCCATCGAGTCCGTGATGCCATCCAGCCATCTCATCCTCTGTTGTCCCCTTCTCCTCCTGCCCCCAATCTCTCCCAGCATCAGAGTCTTTTCCAAAGAGTCAACTCTTCGCATGAGGTGGCCAAAGTACTGGAGCTTCGGCTTTAGCATCATTCCTTCCAAAGAAATCCCAGGGTTGATCTCCCTCAGAATGGACTGGTTGGATCTCCTTGCAGTCCAAGGGACCCTCAAGAGTCTTCTCCAACAACACAGTTCAAACGCATCAATTCTTTGGCACTCAGCCTTCTTCACAGTCCAACTCTCACATCCATACATGACCAAAGGAAAAACTATAGCCTTGACTAGACGGACCTTAGTCGGCAAAGTAATATCTCTGCTTCTGAATATACTATCTAGGTTGGTCATAACTTTTCTTCCAAGGAGTAAGCGTCTTTTAATTTCATGGCTGCAGTCACCATCTGCAGTGATTTTGGAGCCCCAAAAAATAAAGTCTGACACTGTCTCTACTGTTTCCCCATCTATTTCCCATGAAATGATGGGACCAGATGCCATGATCTTCGTTTTCTGAATGTTGAGCTTTAAGCCAACTTTTTCACTCTTCTCTTTCACTTTCATCAAGAGGCTTTTTAGTTCCTCTTCACTTTCTGCCATAAGGGTGGTGTCATCTGCATATCTGAGGTTATTGATATTTCTCCTGGCGATCTTGATTCCAGCTTGTGCTTCCTCCAGCCCAGCGTTTCTCATGATGTACTCTGCATATAAGTTAAATAAGCAGGGTGACAATATACAGCCTTAACGGACTCCTTTTCCTATTTGGAACCAGTCTGTTGTTCCATGTCCAGTTCTAACTGTTGCTTCCTGACCTGCATACAGATTTCTCAAGAGGCAGGTTAGGTGGTCTGGTATTCCCATCTCTTTCAGAATTTTCCACAGTTTATTGTGATCCACACAGTCAAAGGCTTTGGCATAGTCAATAAAGCAGAAATAGATGTTTTTCTGAAACTCTTGCTTTTTCCATGATCCAGCGGATGTTGGCAATTTGATCTCTGGTTCCTCTGCCTTTTCTAAAACCAGCTTGAACATCAGGGAGTTCACGGTTCACGTATTGCTGAAGTCTGGCTTGGAGAATTTTGAGCATTACTTTACTAGCATGTGAGATGAGTGCAATTGTGCGGTAGATTGAGCATTCTTTTGCATTGCCTTTCTTTGGGATTGGGATGAAAACTGACCTTTTCCAGTCCTGTGGCCACTGCTGAGTTTTCCAAACTTGCTGGCATATTGAGTGCAGCACTTTCACAGCATCATCTTTCAGGATTTGAAACAGCTCAACTGGAATTCCATCACCTCCACTAGCTTTGTTCGTAGTGATGCCTTCTAAGGCCCACTTGACTTCACATTCCAAGATGTCTGGCTCTAGATTAGTGATCATATCATCATGATTATCTGAGTCGTGAAGATCTCTTTTGTACAGTTCTTCCATGTATTCTTACCACCTCTTCTTAATATCTTCTGCTTCTGTTAGGTCCATACCATTTCTGTCCTTTATCGAGCCCATCTTTGCATGAAATGTTCCCTTGGTATCTCTAATTTTCTTGAAGAGATCTCTAGTCTTTCCCATTCTGTTGTTTTCCTCTATTTCTTTGCATTGATCACTGAAGAAGGCTTTCTTATCTCTTCTTGCTATTCTTTGGAACTCTGCATTCAGATGCTTATATCTTTCCTTTTCTCCTTTGCTTTTCGCCTCTCTTCTTTTCACAGCTATTTGTAAGGCCTCCCCAGACAGCCATTTTGCTTTTTTGCATTTCTTTTCCATGGGGCTGGTCTTGATCCCTGTCTCCTGTACAGTGTCACGAACCTCATTCCATAGTTCATCAGGCACTCTATCAGATCTGGACCCTTAAATCTATTTCTCACTTCCACTGTATAATCATAAGGGATTTGATTTAGGTCATACCTGAATGGTCTAGCGGTTTTTGGAGAAGGGAATGGCAAGCCACTTCAGTATTCTTGCCTTGAGAACCCCATGAACAGTAGGAAAAGGCAAAATGATAGGATACCAAAAGAGGAACTCCCCAGGTCATTAGGTGCCCAATATGCTACTGGAGATCAGTGGAGAAATAACTCCAGAAAGAATGAAGGGATGGAGCCAAAGCAAAAACAATACCCAGTTGTGGATGTGACTGGTGATAGAAGCAAGATCCGATGCTGTAAAGAGCAATATTGCATAGGAACCTGGAATGTCAGGTCCATGAATCAAGGCAAATTGGAAGTGGTCAAACAAAAGATGGCAAGGGTGAACGTTGACATTCTAGGAATCAGCGAACTAAAATGGACTGGAATGGGTGAATTTAACTCAGATGACCATTACATCTCCTACTGCGGGTAGGAATCCCTCAGAAGAAATGGAGTAGCCATCATGGTCAACAAAAGAATCTGAAATGCAGTACTTGGATGCAATCTCAAAAATGACAGAATGATCTCTGTTTGTCTCCAAGGCAAACCGTTCAATATCACAGTTATCCAAGTCTATGCCCCAACCAGTAATGCTGAAGAAACTGAAGTTGAACGGTTTTATGAAGACCCACAAGATCTTTTAGAACTAACACCCAAAAAAGATGTCCTTTTCATTATAGGAGATTGGAATGCAAAAGTAGGAAGTCAAGAAACACTGGGAGTAACAGGCAAATTTGGCCTTGGAATGCGGAATGAAGCAGGGCAAAGACTAATAGAGTTTTGCCAAGAGAATGCACTGGTCATAGCAAACACCCTCTTCCAACAACACAGGAGAAGACTCTACACATGGACATCACCAGATGGTCAACACCAATATCAGACTGATTATATTCTTTGCAGCCAAAGATGGAGAAGCTCATTCTTCAACTTTCGTTGAAGTCAACGAAAACAAGACTGGGAGCTGACTGTGGCTCAGATCATGAACTCTAAGGGTTTGGAGAGATAATAAACATCTATTAGGGTAACGACTACATGATGTGTCTCCTCAAAAATGTCCCTGCTGAACAACTATGCACCCAATGTGTGCTTGAATATTGCCAGGAACAGGAGGCTCACTCTCTGAGCGAACCCATTCAGTCTTAAAAGGTTAAATTTTCCTTCCCTGAAACTTCTGCCCTTAATACTTTTCTTTTCAATTTTTGAAAGTCTTTTAATTCATTTTTATGCGATTTTGAAAGGCTATTTTCCATTTACAGTTGTTATGAAATATTGTCTATATTCCCTGTGTTGTACAGTACAACCTTGATCCTGTCTTATACCCAGTATCTTGTACCTCCCACTCCCCTGCCCTTAATCCTTTTTCTGCTTTGTAAGACTCACTGAGCAAGTTAATCTCTCTTCCCCTGGAGAGGCATTGACATATTCAAACGTCCTTTCCTCCTTTCTGTTACGTCTTCTCCATGGAGAAGACCCTGCTTTAAGGCCTAATTTTGGGTCCCCTCCCCATCCTGGTCACCAGTATCCTGTGGGCACATATCAGTCTGTCTCTCTTTTTTAAAAAAATACAAAGATAGGCTCCAACCAGTCATTCATTCATCTGCATCAGGTACTATTTTAGGAAGAAAGCTATTGACTGATGACATATGCAGACCATAATCTCACAGAGGTCTTTATGAACAAATCATCTTTTCTTACCTTCATTTATCTAAGTTTGCCACTAACTCCAACAAATCCCTTCTCTTTATTTATATTATATATATATATATATATATATATAATAAATTTGTTTGTTTGGCTGTGCCCAGTCTTGGTTGCGGCATGTGGTATTTAGTTCCCTGACCAGGAATCAAACCCGGGCCCCTGCATTGGGAGCACAGAGTCTCCCTGGACCACCAGGGAAGTCCCCCTTCCCTCTTTAATTTAAATGATATACTGCCAAAACCCAAACTTCTGATTTTTAAAAATTTCTATTTTTTTTAATTTTTAAAGATTATAACTATTTACTTACAGTTTATTTCTTCCTTTTGATCCCTAACTCCCCCTTCACACACACACACTACTTATGAAAATCTGCTTTCCTGTATGGAGAATACTGAAGCCAGTTGTGGCTCGGCCTTATTTCAGAACAGATATGTCTGTGGCCTGGAGAGATCATCTAGTCTGACCTGTTCCCTCTGCGCTTCACTTCCCCCCATGAGAACCTCCGTCTGACCCTTTACCTTCCCTGTGTCTCTCTCACTTAATCTCATGACCTTCTGAGACATCTGTGTCCCCCTCATCCATTTCCTACAATGACCTGTAACATGTGCTTCCTGCCAGAGCCACTGCAATAAACAACTGCTGGTAGATTCAGAGGCAACTCAGAGAGGACCTGGAAATGCTCTCTCTAATTATTCCCAAAGCTGGGGTCCCCACCCATCACTTGGTAGTGGACACACCCTAAGATCGCTGGCTCCAGCTGCAGACCCAGGGTCCCCCTACTGGGTTCCAAGAGCCATTGCACTTTTCACTGGGAGGAAATACACTCATGCAGAACCAATTGGCGTCAGCAAGCAAACACCTGCAAACATCAGCAAACAAGAATCAGATCCCTGTCCCTCAAGTGACAAAACTGGCCCTGGCATTCAAATTTTTGAGATGAAAATAACGTCTCAGGCCCTCCAAAGCCCACCTCACTGTTACTCAGATGAAGAAACTGGGCCAGAGCAGAGCCCAGAAGGGCTGCTAACTTTGGGCCCCTCCTGTCTCCACCTCACTGTTCAACCTTAGACTACCCGCTGTCACTTACTCAGTATCCAGCCCTAGTGGTTCCAGGCAACAAACTGTAATGGAAAAGATATTCTAAAAACAAAGTCAGACAAACAAATGCCATCTGGGAGCTCAGGAATCTAGCCATTTGCTGGCTTCTTTCCTTTTAGGGTTGATTACAGGAACAGTGGCACCAGAGGGATAACATGTTCCTATTTTTCCTTCTAATCCAGGACACCTGTCCTTTCTTTGGGGAATGTGTGATATTTGGGGCTTCTCAACACGTGACTGGCCACCTGTTGCTCATGCCTTTCCAAATAGGCCTGTCCGGTTGGGGCCTGGCCAACTGGACCCCCACACACACACACAAGAAAACATGGGCAGCCGAATATACTAAATTTGAGGAGTTTGAAGTCTCTTAGGATTTAGCAGGTCAAGACTGTGCTCTGAAGCAGAATATGCATCATGACACCTCCTCCCCTTGAACGTGATAGCTCTGGTAGACTGTCCTAAGTCTCTGATGAGAGAGGAAGGCTGGAGTTCATACGGGCTGTCCCTTTATTTCACCTCCACTGTCATTCATTCATTCGACAAATATTTATTGACCACCTGCTCTGTGTCACTCACTGCCAATCGTCCACTCATCTCATCACCCCACAAACATGTACAGAGCCTCTGCTGAGAGCAAAGCCCCATGCTGGATGCTGTGGGAGACCCAGTAATGAAGCAAGCTCAGCTCCCACCCACAAGGATCTCTTAATTTAGTTGGGGTGATAAATCCACAAGCTACTATGTTTTAAGGCCATATGTGCTGGGAATGATACAAAGAATGATGGATCACAGAGGAGAGCCAAGTCACTCGCAGCTGCCAGGTAAGAAGGTTCACAGGATGTCATATGAGACGTGGACCTTGGGGAAGGGCAGGGTGTGGACAGGCAGAGTGTGTGGGTGGCTGGAGCGATGTTGCAGCTGAGATCCAGGAAAACCAGGAGGTCCTCCTGGCTGCTGTCAGGCACATGTGCTGACAGGGGAGTAAATGGAGGTGGGCATGGGGAGAAACCCAGGATTCTGGTGGGTGTGAAAGGTCTGAAATTTTTTTTATTTTCCTGGTCGCTTAGGTTCTGAGGTCTGGCACCCCATCTGCAAGCAGGCAGCCCGGGCAGAGAAGAAGTTAAAGGTAAGCAAAGGTGGTGATGATACCAAACCAGACTTCTAGCCCCAGGTTGCAGGCACTGCGCTTTGCTAGAGAATCACGCCTTAGTGTGCACGCTTTCAAACGTGTGCCTGTATCCTTGGATTTCCTTAACAGTAACATCCACCTCATGGAGGTTTTGAAGGGACTGAGACATTGGATGTGAGAGCACTTTGAAAACTGTAAAGCACTGTATGAATATGAGTTTTTCATGTTTCTGGGGCAAGGCTACACCCTTCTCATTACTCGCCGGGATGGTGGCCTCTATGAGGCACAGATGCCATGGTTTTTCCCCAGCCTAAGGTCATTCATTAATAATGGTGGTTAAAATTGTCACAGAAGTTGACAGTTTGCAAAGCGTCTTCACAGCCACCCTCTGATTTGTTTTAACACCGCAGGGCAGATGGGTAAGGAATTTTATCTTTGCTTGTGAGAAAACCAGGGCCTTAAAGAGGGTGATGACTGTCCCCAAGTCGTGCAGCCAGACAGGAGCACAGCTGGCCTCCCCAGACACATGCTGGAGCATCTGAGGTCCTGTGTCCCTCTGAATGACTGTACCAGGAAGGCCCATGAATCTGGGTTCTTGATCCTAGGACTGCAGGAGGGGTGGGGCACGGCTCCCAAGTCCTTGATGCTGTGGAGGGGAGCCCTGGGGTGTGTGGGGGGGCCTCCGATGACCTCTAAGGTGTCTCTCCACCCTGGTCCCCCGGTATTAACTCGGCTTTTGGGACGCTATGAAAGTTACCTGCTGGAATCTCAACTCAAAACACATGTGTACAATTTCTGACCAGCTGGTTAAACTATACCCTTTGCCATCTCGTCTGTTCCATTTGTGAAAGAGCTGGTTTATTGATACAAATTTTTTTGAGCTGTGAGTTTTTTCCCCAGTTTCTTCCAAGGCCTCTCCTTTTTAAGGTGTAAGAAGACATATTTGTCCTTTTCTTCCACAATTTCCTTCTCTTTGTTGGCACTTCTCAAATTTCAGTTACCTGTCTACAAACGTGATGCTTTTTGCTGTATCTGTGTACCATTTATATCATCATGTACTTCTTTTTTTGTTGAAATCACTTATTCCTTTTTAGTTAATCAAACTTATTTTAAAATGAGACTTTGTATCACCCAGTGGAAAATCAGTATTTTGCTTTCTATAAATAGAAGGCAACCCTAAAATAAATTCATTGAAAATGAAATATTTTAGAAGACTAACTCTAGAAATTTTAGCTAATCATGTTGCCTGTACTTTCTTTTTTCTAAAAAAGAAAGGTGGGGGAGAGAGGTGGGGAACAGAATTAGCAATTGTTATTAAAATGTATTAGGACCAAATTAAGATTTCTTCCTTAATCTAACCAAGAGGATTGAAATAGAATTTTACATTTTATTCTCTCACCCTATGACTCAGTA
Source organism: Capra hircus (assembly GCF_001704415.2). Classification (NCBI taxonomy): domain Eukaryota; kingdom Metazoa; phylum Chordata; class Mammalia; order Artiodactyla; family Bovidae; genus Capra; species Capra hircus. The sequence goes on along the minus strand of NC_030814.1, from coordinate 49,797,569 downwards.
TTATCAAATTTTTTCCTAAATTCATCTCCCCAGAGAAACAGTAGTCCGTGATCTCCGTTTGGGAAGCAGTGCCATGTGGCCCAACTTAGAATGCTTTACAGGCTTCTCTAGTGGCTTTACCTTGTAGTAAAGCCTGAAGGGGATGTAGCAGTCCTTAAGACAAGCCCCTCATTGCACAGATCAGGAACTCGAGATGCCTAAAATCACATAGTGAACCTTGATTTCCAATTTGTTTACTATTTAACCGCGCTTGCTACCACTCTCTTAAGCACACCAAAGATGAACACAGTGCTTTTCTGTTAAGGGAGCCATTAAGCCATCGTTGCCATTGTTCAGAGAAAGATTTTTTAAGTTTCTCACTTAGGTTGATGTCATTTTGCAATGGGTACACTATAAAAAGAATCAGCATATTGTGCAAATTACGCATTTAACCTACCTTTCCATTTTGTATAAACAAACTGCTAAAGAACGAGGCTAACCAGTTTTATCCATTTAAAGTAAATACATTATTGACTAGGATAAGCCAAAATGACGAGTTTTTATGAGTAGATTTTTCTTGCCTGGAGAATTCCATAAACAGAGGAGCCTGGTGGGCCCCAGTCCATGGGATCGCAAAGAGTCGGACACAACTGAGCGACTCTCACTACTATCTAACAGGCCAGTTAAAAATACTTGAAAAACAAATTCTGTCCAACCGCGTAAGGTCCTGTGCATTTCCACTTTCATTCACAGTCAGACATTGATTTAAAAGGCAGACTATAAAGAGGTAGTATAGATAGAGCTAGAGAGTGCTTTTAGCAGTATTACTAATGTGTCCCAAAGAACTGTACCCCATCTCCCCGCCCCACCAAGCAGCAGGCGCAGCCTCTCACCCTCTGCCTTCCTCTCTCCCACAGCATCGGCGGACATCTGAAACTTCCATCTCACCCCCTGGCTCTAGCATCGGGTCACCCAACCGAGTCATCTGCGTATGTATCACTTTGCAGCCACTAACCCGTTTTCTTCCCCGGGGCCTAGTAACTAAAGAGTTTCTGCATGCGTGCTCAATCACTAAGTCATGTCCAGCTCTTTGTGACCCCATGGACTGTAGCCCACCAGGTTCCTCTGTCCATGAAATTCTTCAGGCAAGAATACTGGAGTGGGTTGTCATGCCCTCCTCCAGGGGATCTTCCTGACCCAAGGATCAAACCCACCGTCTCCTGCATTGCAGGCAGATTCTTTACTGCTGAGTCTCCAGGGAAGCCCCAAAGAGTCTCTGAAGACAGGCAAAGTTGGCAGTCAGGTTTCCACCCATCTGGTATCTCGTGTGTGCCTGTCCTGTGCCAGGCTCTGTGCTGGGTCCTGAGGATGCAGCAGGGCCCAGGGGCAACGCGGGCCCTGCCCTTGTGTAGCCCGCAGCCTTGTAATAGTTACAGGGATCACATTCAGTTCACAAGGAGCTCTGAAACCAGTGTGACATGCCTCTTTCCCAAGACTCACTGGGACCAGGGCAAGAAGAAAACTTGGATCACAGTGGTATTCGGAGTAGGTCTTGGGTGGGATGTTGTGGAGATGATGGTGTGTGGTAAAGAGGCAGACAGGAGGAAGAAGCCATAGGAATGTGGAAACATGGCTGTAAAGGCTCTGCAAACATAAAGAGCTTTCTGATCATGTGAGGAGTCCAAGGGTGGAGTAAACTGCATGCCTGAGTCTGAGTTCCCAGCCCCAGAGGCTTCGAACACAGAGACGCCCCTCATTTGCAGGGATGTGGCAGAAAGAGTTGAGTTAGATGACCTCGCAGGCCCCTTGGATGTGTAATGTATTCATTCATTCATTAAGCAAATGGGTACTCAGTGTCCCCTCTGGCCTAAGTGTTGGGCTCTGGTGAACTGCATTCACCTGCTGCCTGTCCTCATAACACTGACCCCATAATTCCACAGATAATCAGATGGCACTCTAATGAGTGCTCATAAGAAAATGTGCGGGGTGCTCCGCTGATGCTGCAGCTGAACAGAGGGACCTGACAGCCTAGGATCATTTGGGAGAAGACTCCTGAGGAAGAAACAGTTAGCTCATGCCTGAGAAGTAAATGGAAGTGAGGTCACAGAGGTGGGGGTGGGCCAAGCCAGAGCAGACCGCAGTCAGTAGCCATGGGGCCTGACAGTCAGCAGACCCCAGATTCCAGAGCCCTGCAGCCTTCCTCAGGTCAAAGGGCCACGAAGACCATAAATGAGGGAAGTGGTCTAGAGCAGGAAACCCACTCCTCATAAGAAGCTCTAGAGACAGCCAGCAGCCCACCATTGCTTCATCATCATTTCACTCCAGACCCCCACTGTTTCCTCCTTGATCCCTGGATAACGTCCATTGACGAGACTATTTCCTCTCCTTTCGTTCTCTTTTCAAATGAAAAAGAGACGGGAGTTACCACTGACTGCAACTTCAATATGGGTCAATATAGCCATATGGCTCCCACAAAAGACAAGTGACTTTGATCACAGGCTGTCCTCATTGGAGATTCTGGTCCAGAACAAGAGAGCTAATAGTCCCCCTGGTGCTGTGAATGGGGTCAGACCAAAGTAGGATTAATGAGCTTAGTTTCAGGGCTTACAGGGTGAGAAGGTCACTGACAAAAAAGAGCATGTCTCTAGAAGAGTGTTACCAGGATATGGGAGCTCAGGCACACACAGGGACACAGAATGCCACTGGCCCCTGGCCGTCCCCTCCCTGGGGAGCCCCTGAACTTTGTGATGTAAGTTAGGCCCTGATGACGTTCACCCTGGAGTTCCGAGTTCATAGAGTTGCCCCTTGGAGAAGCAGCCCCACTCCAGATGAACAGCAGGAGCTGGAGGCACCCGCCATGGCGTCCTCCAAATGGGGGCTTCTCCGCGGAGACCAGTTGCTCCTGGCAGCCCAGCACCGGCCTGTGTGTCTCCCCTCCTGTATTCCCCTGCCCTCACCTCCAGCTGCTCTGGGAAGGGACTGCCCTTGTCATGTGAGCCTTGTTTTAAGTCAGACCATTGCAAGCACGGTTTCCAAATTCAAGGAAGAATCCACTCCGCCATTTCTGTGGCATTTCGTAATAGGCAGAAAGATCAAGTATTGGCTTAGTGTCCATAAGTATGGAGGTTTGGTATTAGGATGATCCATGAACCTGGAGGGGCAGGTTCTTTCAAACTGTGTTCCACTCCCCACTGACTGCTAAAATCATCCCCAGCCAATGTGTTCTCTTTCTTCCTTCCTTCCTGCTAATTATGTTAGGATGCCTCTGATATTGACAAGTCTGTAAGATGCCAAGAGCTCTCAAGGTCAAGATCTAGCATCCCAGGACAAAAGGCAGCAGTTAATTCAGCAAGTGGAGTCTCCTGATAAGGTTCTCTTACCCACAGACCCCCAGATTGGTTCAGACGTGGGCATCTGACCTGGGCAGGGTCTAGCAGAAATAAGATGGCATGGTTCAAGGGGTGTGCGTGTGAAGGGGGCATGTACAGAAGCATGGGTAGGACCAGAGCACCCATGAGACCTACTGTGGCGAAGGGTGTTGCCACCCCAGGCCTGAAGGGAAGGACTGGCCAGGCTGGGGCTGTGGCAGGGCAGGAGTCAAGCCCACTAAGGGCAGGCAGGGCCATGCAGGGGAGACACAGCCCCTCTCTCCACTCAGTGTCAGCCTGCGGGCGTCCCCTGTTGACCAAACCCAGCTGACAACCAGAGCGCCTGTAACACAGGCCATGGGGCCTCAGAGCAGGGCCAGGAGGAGTGGGCTGTGGGTCTCAGCTGAGCAGACAGTGAACAGCACAGTGCCCAGACAGCAGCGGGATGGGATGGGGATGGAGGAGTGGAAGGGCCTTGGGAAGTGTTTAAAATATCAACAGTCCTAAGGTCTTTATGAAAGTTGCTGTCTCTATGGCAGTCTTGACTCTTGAGACTTCCGCCCCCCAGGTACTGGGAGAATATTATAGAATAATAGTCTCCCTGTATTCTCTCTAAATCTACCTCACCTCAGGACCTTGTAAGCCACAGTGGTTTCGGGAGACAGACTCTGATTGACCACAGTGGAAACCGGGACCAGAAACAGGGAATGGCTGGAGGACACAGACACAGAAAGACACAGCTCCGGGCGCCATGAGACGGGCGCTGTCCCCAGCAGGGGAAGCTGTCCCTCAACCCTTGTGCTTCCAGAGGGCTGCATTCAGGCGAAGTCAGGTGGTCGATAGAGGCTCGCTTCAGTTCAGTGCGAGGAGCAGCTCTCTGAGTGCAGCAACCTCACCGTCCCGGGGAGCCAGGAGAGGCCAGTGGAGGGGCAGGCTCCCAGGCTAGACTGCCTGGGCTTGAATTCTAGTACTGCTACTTATTAGCTATGTCACCTTGGGCGAGTTCGTTGATTTCTCTGTGCCTGTTTCCTTATGCAAAAATGAGGGTAATATTAGTATGTACTACTAGAGCTGGGGGTTCTATTAACTCAGTTAATCCATAGAAGGCACTTGGGATGCAGTCTGGCTTATTATAAATGGTCATCACATGTTCACGGGTGTTTTACTGTCATGATTGATTCCGTCTTTACATCTTCAGCATCTTCTTCAAGGATGCCCTCACTGTGTGGGCTTGGAAGGCTGGATTCAGCCCTACTGGCTAAGTGGTGCAAGTTAGAGGGTCTTTTGGGCTATAATTAATTTCCTCATCTGGAAAATAGGAATAATATTTAATTTTTATGTTATATTGGAGAATAGTTGATTTACAATATTGTGTGAGTTTCAGGTGTACAACAGAGCTACTCAGCTGCACATATATGCATATCCATTCTTTTTCAGATTCTTTCCCCGTTGCAGAATATTGAGTAGAGTTCCCTGTGCTATACAGTAGGTCCCTGTGGGCTATTCATTCCGTATATACTAGTGAGTGTCTGTCAGTCCCGAACTCGCAGTCTATCGCTCCCCTCCACCTTGACAACCATGAGTCTGCTTTCGAAGTTTGTGAGTCTGTTGTGTTCATTTGTATCCTTTTTTTAGATTCCACATATAAGTGATATCATGTGATATTTGTCTTTCTCTGTCTGACTTATTTCGCTTAGTATGACAGTCTCCAGGTTCATTCATGTTGCTGTAAATGGTATTATTTCCCTCTTCCTAGGGCTGAGATTCCACTGTGTGTGTGTCCCTTCCTCTGTTGATGGACACTTAGGTTGCCTCCATGTCTTGACTATTGTAAATGGTGCTGCAGTGAACATTGGGCTGCATGTATCTTTTTGAAGTACAGTTTTCTGTGGATATATGCTCAGGAATGAGATTGCTGGATCATATGGTAACTCTCTTTCTATACTATTCTCTGTAGTGGTTATACCAATTTATATTCCCGCCAACAATGTAGGAGGGTTCCCTTTTCTCCACACTCTCTGCAGAAATGACTGGCTGTAAACTTTTTGATGATGGCTACTCGACTGGTGTGCGGTGATATCTCATTGTAGTTTTTTTTTTGATTTGCATCTTTCATAATTGGCAATGTTGAGCACATTCTCATGTGCCTCTTGGCCATCTGTATGTCTTCTTTGGAGAAATGTCTACTTAGATTTCTTGCCTATTTTTTGATTGAATTGTTTGTTTTGTTTTCTTGGATATTCAGCTATAGGAGCTGTTTGTGTATTTTGGAGATTAATCCCTTATTGGTCACTTCATTTGCAAATATTTTCTCCCATTCTGTGAGTTATCGTTTTGTTTGATTTCCCTTTGCTGTGCAAAAATTTTTGAGTTTAATTAGATTCCATTTGTTTCCTTTGGCTTTTATTTTCATTACTCTATGAGGTAGATCCACAAAGATATTGCTATGCTTTATGTCAAAGAGTATTTTGCCTGTTTTCCTCTAAGAGTTGTATATTATCTGGTCTCAAGTTTAGGTTTTTAGTCCATTTTGAGTTTATGTATGATGTTGGGCTTCCCCAGTGCTCAGTGATAAAGAATCCGCCTGCCAATGCAGGAGGCACAGCTTTGATCCCTGGATCAGGAGGACCCCCGCGAGAAGGAAATGGCAACTCATGGGACTTCCTTGCCTAAGAAATCCCATGGATAGAGGAGCCTGGTGGGCTACACTCCTTGGGGTCACAAAGAGTTGGACTTAGTGACTAAACAGCAACAGCAATATATGATGTTAACAAGTGTTCTGATTTCATTCTTTTACGTGTAGATGTCCAGTTTTCCCAACACCACTCATTGAAGAGACTTTTTCTCCATAGTATATTCTTGCCTCTTTTGTGGTAGATTAATTGACCATTGGTACATGGGTTTATTTCTGGCATTTCTGTCCTGTTCCATTGATATATTTCTGTTTTTGTGCCAGTACCAAACTGTTTTGATTACTGTAGCTTTGTAGTATAGTCTGAAGTCAAAGAGCCTGATTCCTCCAGGTTTGTTTTTCCTTCTCAGGATTGTTTTGGTTATTCAGGGTCTTTTGTGTTTCCATACAAGTTTAAACATTTTTTTATTCTAAAAAATAGGAACAATGTTGACCCTTCTTTCACAGAAGTGACCTAACATTTAGAAAAGGTCATTCCTATACAGCACAGGATAGCACACACGTGTGTTCAGTGACCGTCAGCCCAGGTGGAATGTATAACCTGTCTTATTTTCACATTTTCTGAGTCTGCCATCTTAACTGAAGAGGCTTATTCCCTCTGTGCCTGGCTTTTATTTCCACTCTCCTTTCCCGCTTATCTTTCTGCTTCTTTCCTCTCCATTTCCCTCTTCCTCAGGCTAAAGTGGATAATGAGATCCTTAATTACAAAGACCTGGCAGCTCTCCCCAAGGTTAAGTCAATCTACGAGGTACAACGCCCTGACCTCATTTCCTACGAGCCTCATTCTAGATACACGTCCGACGAGATGCTGGAGAGGTGTGGCTATGGAGAGGTATGGGGTCTCGCCCTCTGGGGCCGGTGGAGGAGAGGAGAGCCCATGGGGTCCCCAGGCCCCTCAATCACAGAGACTGAGGCCTCCATACTGGTGGCCCCCAGACTCTTTCAAACTGGTTTTTATAGTCAACACTTAAAAATCAAGCCATTTCTTCCAAAATCTGGCTTTTCTTGAAAAATCAGAGCTGGCAACACAACCCCAGTATTTCCACCACCTGGAGATGGGGAGCAGCACCCTCTGTAGTCAGGACACCAGCTCCCCAATTCTCTCTGATCCCCACTACACCCTAAGAACCCCAACATTAAAGCCAAGAACCTGTGACCACTTATTGCTTGAGCTGTTTTTCCTCTTACCGTGGAGAGGTTTTATACACAGCCTCTAGCTCTCATCACCAGCCAGGCTAAGAGGCCAGTTAAGTTTATAAACCCTGGTTAGGTAGGTTCTCTGGGTGTTGCCCCTGGCCTGTGCTCAGGGCAAGAGACACTCTTATAAAAAGGCAGCATCAGAAGGGTTTTGAAATAACTAAATGGCTGCTGGACAAGAGAAAGCATTCTCTGAGGCAGGCAGTGGTCCTGCTACCAGAGGTCCTGGCAGCAGACATCCCAGGAGGTGTCCAACCCATCCCAGGCCCCTGCGTGGAGATCATCTGGCACTTTAGAAGGGGCCCTGGCCTTGTCCCCACTTCACTGCTGACCCCTTCCTCTCTTAAAGAGGATGAGGTTTCATTTGGTTTAAGAGCCCAGTGCTGAGATTTTCTGAGTTCTGGCCTCTGAAATGGACCAGTAAAAGGAAACCAAGCATTTGGTAGAGGCTGAGTCTCCTGAAGCCAGAGATGGCAAATGGGGGGCCACAGGCCAGCGCCAGATTTGTTTTGTTTCACTCACAGAGTGTCTTTAAAATGTAAATTAGTTATCAACATTCAGACATTAGGAGAGTTCACATAGGTGTCTGTTCTTCTGTCTTGTCTTGGAAATAAGAAGCTGTGTTAGCCTGGGGTTGGCCTGAGTGCCCTGGAGCTGAGCGCCATCCCCTCTGTGGGCGATGCCTCCCATCCCCAGCTTCCTGCTCCCTGCCCACCAGCCCAACTCCTGCCTTGATGGCACCAGCCTGGCTCTTGCTTGGCCCTGCATTTGGGACCCCTGCCCTGGGCCCTGTCCTCTGAACCACAGAGGGGGTGTGAACTGATAGAGGGACAGGGAAGGGCCATGGACTGGCTCTGAGCTTGCCGTGGGGAAGCTGGGGTCCCAGTGAAGACCCTACTGATCCTTTCCTGAGGGGCCCTGAGCCCCCTCGTCCCCTCTCGGGGATATGATCTCAAGGTTCCCTCCCACCCATGAGCACCGCTGACATCCTGGCAGGTGAAGTGTTACCCAGGGTGGGGGGCTGCAGGGCAGCTGCAGGCCTCTCTCTGCTCCGTGTAACCACTCTCTGTCCCTCCCTCTCACCCTCCTCTCTCCTTTCGCTCCTTCCATGGCTGCCTTCACACTTCGCCTCCAAGTCGCTGGGAACCTTATCTCCCTACTCCCAGGTAATTAAGCTGGTTCCGGGAGACCTTTTCTAGAATCGTATCCTTTTATGCTGACCAAGCAGACTCCTGATTTAGCTCTTGCACAGCCTCCAAAGGTGCTCCCACAACCTGAGCAGAGATGGGGAGAGTTAAGAGCATGACCCAGAGGAAGTGGCAGTGACTTAAAGGGCAGAGATGGCGGGGAGAACCTTCCTTCCAGGGATGGCCTCCCTGACGCTTTTGTGATCCTCGGTCAGGATCCCTGGGACTTGACCTATGGGTTGCATTCAAGGGTGCGTGGGAGCAGGCGAAGGCCCTGAGAAGCCACTGCAGCCTCTTGGGCTACACGTCACCCAGGGAGGGGGCATCTGTATTCAGGAGGGCAGCACCGTGCTTCAGGCCCCGGGGATCCCAGAGTCACGTCACTCTCCCTGCTGCCTGCCGGACCCTTGGCTCCAGGCTCCCCGAGTGTGGGTCTTGCTCATGGCCCTGCTTCCTCCCCTTCAGGACATCTATGAGAACCTGGACCTCCGGCAGAGACGGGCCTCCAGCCCAGGATACATCGACTCCCCCACCTACAGCCGGCAGGGCATGTCCCCCACCTTCTCCCGCTCACCTCATCACTACTACCGCTCCGGTAAGGAAGGGGGAAGCCCCCAAAGGGACAGGAAAAGCCAAGGGACAGCACCGTGGTTTACGTCCCCAGCTGTGGAGACAGCATGGGGTTCTGTGGGACATCTCCATCGCAGCATGGTTCCCAGGAGGCCTGTGGCACCCAGGCCTCACCAAGTCCCCGCCAATGCCCCTGGCAGGGGAAGAGGAGGGATACGTGGCACTGAGATGCCTCAGGAGGTGGCTGGGGTGCTGCTGGGGTTGGGGGCGGGGGAAGTGGCAGACCGCCCAGCCGCCCTGGCTGAGAGAAGACGCCTGCGTCTCCATCGTTTGTCCTGCCCCCTCCAGAGGGTAGGACCAGAGGACCAGAGTGGCCTGGCTCAACCAAGGGCCATTCAGTGGTTAGGGATGAAGTGGGCAGAGTGATTAAGGGAGTGGCCCAGGTGGGGCGCTAAGAGGGGCAAAGACGCTCAGTGCTGTTGGTTCTCACAACCCACAAAATCTGACTTGGGGGTGAAGCAGGACAGCGGGGCCAAGCCTGTTTCTGCCGACGCGTGCATGAGAGCACAGCACTCCCGCATCCCGCCGGCGCCACCTCGCTGCTGCCGTCACTGCCGCCGCTGCATTAATGCCTGTTTTCTCTGTGCCTCTCTTCTCTCTGGGGACCACTGCCTGCGCGCTCCAGGGCCCGAGAGTGGCCGGAGCTCTCCATACCATAGCCAGTTAGATGTGAGGTCCTCCACTCCGACCTCTTACCAGGCTCCCAAGCACTTTCACATCCCAGGTAGGCTGCCAGCCTGGAATTCCCGGCATGGGTGCATGCTCCGTGGGGTCACCGGCACCGAGGAGAAATGCGTGCTGGGGACCCTCCCTAACCAGTCACCTGCACTAGCCCGCCTCCAGCTCCAACACGCCCACTAACCTTAGCCCATCCACAAGACAGAACCAGCTTTGATCGGGACCACCAGGAAGCAGTCCAGGGAAGTGCCTAGAAGGACTGAGGGCTGTGATGGGACGTGGCAGTAACCACATCATGGGCTTTTGCACCAAAACTCTTGGGACTGGATCCTTAATTCTGCTGCTTATAAGCTCGTGACCTCAGGACCGGGACTTAGCTTCCTGGAGGCTGAGTTGTTGCTTCCGGACAGCCAGCCCTGTTCTGGATCCTGAAGGTGCAGCTGTGCTCAAAACAGCCCACTCCCTGACTTCGGGGTGTTTTAAGTTCTAATGTGGGAAGAGAGCTAATAAATAAGTAAACAAGTAAAAGTATAATTTCAGGAGATGAATGCTAAACATAATAAAAACAGGGCACTGTGGTAAAGTGACAGGGTGGAGGAGGCTGGGCTAGATGAGGTAGTCAGGAAGGGCTTCTTGGAGGAGGTGACATTGAAGCCAAAGATATCGCAGGGTTAAACATCCTGGGTGGAGGAAACAGCCACTCCAAAGGCCCTAAAACACTGCCTGCAGCAGGCCAGAGCAGCTGGAGGTGGTGAGCATGAGGGAAGGTGATGGGAAGGTAGAGGAAGGCAGAGGGTGGGGGCCCATGGAAAAGGTCTTACCCTAAATTCAGCAGAGCCAGGCTTAGGCCCCGGTCTCCCAACTCTGAGCCCAGGTTTTCACTGCCCACTCAACTTTTTCCCAGAAGTTGGTCCTGCCGTTTCTTCTACATCATTCTCAGTTGCCCCAGAAAGTTCTCATCTGGTTTATTTGGGTGGAGGGTGGGGGTGGCAAGAGTGCGGAACCGTGGCGAAAAGGTTCTGGGGACGTCCATGCGGAAGGAAGCATGGCCGCTGAGTGGAGGCGGGGGCATCTTCCCGCATGGAGTCTTGCTGAGCACAAGCCTGCCTTTACCTGCATGCCCACCATTCCAGCCCAAGCCCCTGCCTCAGCCCAGTTTGAATCCATCCACCCCGTTTCCCCTCATCTTTCCTGGAACCAGATGGGATGAGGTTGGAGGCTCAGCTTTAGAAGAGGAAGTCCACGGGGAGGGGTGGGAAAAGCCTCAGGAGAAGCTGCTAAGCACCTCTCTTCTGGGACCAACTGACCAACTGCTGTATCCTGTTCTCCTGTCTTTCTCTCTCCTTTCCACTGTCCCTCCCTGGTCTGTCTGGCAGCTGGAGAAAGTAACATCTACCGGAAACCCCCGATCTACAAGCGGCATGGTATGGTCAGGGGCGGAGAGGGCTCGGCCAGGCAAGGGGAGGGGCAGTTAATAACCTGTGCAGGTGGCTCGGCAGGGCCACTGAGAGGGACACCGACAAGGATGCAACTCAGTCCGTGTCGGCCGCTCACTCATGTTGGCCTTGGAGGGGGGGTGTCATTTCAAAAGGGCAAGGAAGGCCTGTATCCCCTATGTCCTTCCCCACCACCTCACCGCCCCCCACCCTCACCTTTCCCTGCTGGGTGGTGTCCTAAGGTCCATGGTCAGAGTAACCCTTGTCAAATGCAGGTGGCCCTGGGAGAGTGACGCTCCCAGGCATTTGTCCTCAAACTTGGAGGTCCGTGAGAATCCCATGGGATGCATACAGGTTCCTGGGCCCCACCCCGGACTTAATCCAAGTTGTGTATTTGTAAGTTTCTCCAGGTAATTCTAATGTCCAGCCCAGCTTGGGAACCACTGCTCTAAGCTGCTCTCTGTCACCGTGTCCTGGGAGTACATACCTGGAGGCCTGTAGACGGGGTGTGGATGAGGAAGGGGCTGAGGGTGCCTTCATTCATTTGTTCATCCATTTAGTGTTTCTTACAGAATGGCCTGTGGGCCACCTGCACCCAAATTTATTTACCAGTCAGATACCCTGACCCCTCCCCTGCCCTAGACTTCCTTCATTAGGAATACTAAGCTTGTAGCCTACACGACTCTGCACTGTAACCCGCTTCATTCATGACTCCTACCTGCGCTCAGAGTGGGATCCTGCCTGTGCTCAGAGTGGGAACCACTGCTGAGACATGTTCATTCTGATCCAGTTCCGGTCCCACTCGCTGTGTGGTCTGAGCAAGGCCCTCCCCACCAGGTGTTCAGATTCCCAACTGTGAAATGAGAGGCTTGACCTCAGTGCTTTTCCAAGCACTTTCACAAGTGCTTGGAACGCTCACGTCCCAGACCCTCGCCTGGATGTGGCTTCCCTCCCCTGGGCTGGAGCCCAGTGAAAAGGGACAGTGTGTCTAGGACACTTCCTAGGACATCGGCCTCCCTGAAGCTCTTTCTCCGGGTCCTTTGCAGGTGATTTGTCGACAGCAACCAAGAGCAAAACAAGTGAAGACATCAGCCAGGCCTCGAAGTACAGTCCAGCCTACTCACCAGACCCCTACTACGCGACGGAGTCTGAGTACTGGACCTACCACGGGTCCCCCAAAGGTACCACCCCCTCCACAAGGGAGCCAGGACCAGAGCCCTGTCACCCACACCGGGGACTCAGAGGGCTAGGACAGATAGTCGCCATTCCTTCACACAATAATGCATTTACTCAGCAAACATGTACTGAGGGCAGTCATGGGCCTTCAGGAGACACTGGAAAGCAACCTAGAGCAGGTCCTTGCCCTTGTAGACAAGACATGGGCCCCATGCTGGAGAGGGTGGTGAGGTACAGCAGGTAGAGAGCTGATGGCAGGGGCGTGCCATGCAGCCTGGAAGATGACAGAAGCTTCTTAAATGCAGAGCCTCGGCTGCCAGAGGAAGGGTGAGGAGCAGGTAAGCCTACAGGGTATAGAAACACAGCTGCAGAGACGCAAGATCAGAGGCCGGGCTCTACTGGAGCAAAGGAAAGGCTGTCAGCTTAACCCTGAGCTCAGAGAGGGAAGGGCAGGGGTGGGGGTGAGAGGCCAGATACCACAGGGCCTTGAAGATTTTGATCTTTATCCAAAATAGTAGGAAGTTGTTAAAAGTGGTGGCGTGATCAGATTTATGTTTCTAAGAGACCACTTTGGCTGTAGGTGGGAAATGGTTTGGAAAATGGAAAAGAGAGGACTGTGGGCATTGGAAGATTCTCGTAGGCACCTGGTGGGGTCTCTTAATGGTCCTCAAGGTGCCAGCCCGCCAGATGGTGTTCCTTTCGAGTATGGCAAGGAGCTGTCATTAAGTGCCACTTTGCTTCAGCATGTATCTTTAGTAATGAATGTCCATTTTGAGCAGTTTCATGGGAGCTCAGAGGGGACCCTGCCCTACCTTCAAAGAATTCTCCATTTGGAAAAGAATTACAACACAAGCCCAATTGTAACCCAGAGTGGAGGAGTGGGCAGTGTCCACAGGAGAGTGTTCAGAGGGGACTCTTAGATGAGACTATTTCAATCACAAAAAAAGGAGAAACAATATTTTTTTAAATCTCCAAATGGCTTGAGGCGAAACAAGGATTTCCTGGGTCAGGTGACTGGAAGTTTCTGGGGTACAGCTGGATCTAGGGGTGGGTGGGAACCACCAGGACCTGAGCAGTCCTCAGGGCTGGGTGGCTGCAGCCTCAGGCTGACTGTCCTCACGCCAGGATGAGCTCTGGCGGGTCCAGGCTGACCCCCTGCCCTTGGCGGAGAGAACAGCTTTCCTGCCAATGTCAGCAAGAGTCCTAACATCGTGGCTTATTAACTCTGGGCTGTTAGCTTTGCTGGCGCTTTCTAGCCTACGAATGGGAAGGGACACTGGGTGTCTCAGTACAGGGAGGCCCACAGTAAAGGCAGCTCACCAAAGTGCACTTGTGAGGGGTCGCCCGTCTAGAAAGTGGCAGCACCAGGCAGAGAGCCCCTGTGAAGGCTGTACTGCCGCCCACGCCCTCTCCCCAGGGGAGGGGCTGACCCTAGCTGTCTTTCCCGGCAGTGCCCCGAGCCAGGAGATTCTCATCCGGAGGAGAGGAGGACGACTTCGACCGCAGTATGCACAAGGTGAGCAGGCCACACCACTGAATGGGGTGCTGCCGGGGCATGTTACTGAGGGTTTTCTCATTTGTGAGGGACAGAAACCAAACTCAAACTATGATAAAACAAAAAAGAAATGCAAAACTTGGCATAACAGAAAAGTCAGCCGGTAGGATTAGCTGTAGGCTATTCATGCCGTCAGGTGGTCAGTGGGCACCAGTGACTTATATGTCGCTGGTAGGAATGGAAGGTGGTGCGGCTGCTGAGGGAGTCTGTGGCCCTCACCAAGTTACCGTGTAGAATGACAACAGGAACTGTCGACGGAAAACACACACACCACCTAAAAGGTAAGGATTATGTTTTATTCAGCATATATACTGAGGACCTAAGCCCAGGATTCAGCCTCTCAGATAGCTCTGAGATAGTGTTCCAAAGAGGTAAGGGAGGAGCCAGGATATATAGGTTTTGCTAAAAAAAAAAAAAAAATCAGGAAGTTGAACATCAAAAGATTGCTGCTGACTAGACTAAAGAAAAAACAGACACTTCCAGGTAATGAATTTAGCCCTTTTCTATGTATGGGAAGACGCAAGGGCCTGGGCTCACTGAAATCATTCCTTAATTTGCACCTGTCTAAATTGCACTGTCTAAGGTCGGTATCCTGTTCTCCTCCATCCTGAATCCCCTCAGGGTATACCACTGAGAGGAGCCACAGAGGTTGGTGGCAGCAACATCCTTTGTTTATTGATATGGCAGGTGACATTCTTTGCTCACAGTGCTTCCTCTTGGTAATAAATGTGACCAGTTTTGGAGGCACTGCATGACCGATTTTGTCCCTTGGTGCCAGGAAGGTGCATTCCTAGATCAGGCAAAGATTCTGTTGACAGGCCGCTGAATGTGCTGATTTTTTCTTGGATTAGGCCCTACTGATAATCTAAAAGTCTCTGGGCCATGTGTCTTACTAGTCTGTTATGATCCAGGAAATGTTTTCCCTTGTTCCTTCTTCCCATATCTAGAGTTGCACTATTACAATTATTGTATGTAGAGTTATGGACATGATCAACTGCCTTGAGATAACATTAAATTTATTGGAGGCTTGATTACATGTTGGTAATGTAAGAGATAACAATCTTATAAAACAGAATATAGCAATACAGCTGGTAACATTAATAAACTGATAGTGTAGCAGAGAGAGGCACAAAGTATAAATAATTTGAAAACAACAAGACAGAACAAACTAGAAGAGTCATTAGTATAACTAGTTGTAACCTGGTCAACAAGTCCACAGGGAATCCAGCTGGAAAAGCCAAATTCTGGAAGGATCAGGTAGGGAAACAAAGGTAAATGTTTCATCTTTGTTTACAAAGGTATACTTTACCAACTTGCTGTAGGTCATAGTGTAAGAGGGAAGTTTTTCTGAAAAACAGAAATTAAAAATCAGTATATATCAGAAAAAGTCATAAAGTTATCAATCATATTTATCAATTCATTCAGTCTCATGTAATTAATTCCTGTTAATCTAGATGAAGTTGTTAGGTTTTCCATTCGTTTTTAAATTTCTTACCCAGTTCAGGAGTATGATCTAAAAGTTATCAGAAACTTATGCTTATCAAAAGTCATTTTTAATTAATCTTTTTAAAGATTTCCATTTTATGGAAGTGTCAGAGTAAAACAGTGATTGTCTATAAACAACAAGACTTAAAATGGCAAGGTTAAAGATCTGACTTATTATAACTGACAAGATACTTGGATATTTGTGATATAGAACATTTTAAGAGAACTAGAATTATGGCTTATAACTTTATAGTAGGATGTATCAGATTTTCAGGAATTCCATATACATTTTGGAATATCTATATTAATGATATTTACCCATACAATATAACCTTGACAGTGCTTCTCAAGTAATTTAACACAGCAGTCCCCAACCTTTGGTACCAGGGACTGTTCTATGGAAGATAATTTTTCCATGGACCAGGGGGATGGTTTCAGGATGATTAAAGTACATTACATTTATTATGCACTTTATGTCTAATCTGGCCACCACTGATCTGACAGAAGGTACCAGTCCATGGCCCAGAGGATGGAGACCCCTGATTTATTAATAACATACTAAATAAATACCAATTTCTGAGATGCCTCAGAATTTCTTTGAAGCATCCCAGAGTTAGCTAGGGATCAAATAACTTCAGTTAGAATTTGTTATTTGGGACATTTGTCAAAAATATCACAAAGGTTTCAAACCACTTGGCCAAACAGGATCATAGATCACTGTGAAACCTTACTTACTTGACCAGCTGTCACCAAAGTGACAATTTCAAAAACAAACACAGGTAACTGCATATTACTATTAGAAGCAGGCTGGCACAAGACTGGATTTGGTTCCTCTCTCTGTTAAGAGAACAAAGTTTTCTTGCAATACTGCTTTTGACAGGTTGTGTGAGATTCTTTTTCTATAAGTGATTTGTATTTGTTTTTGCAATGTTTTGTCTTTTTGACCTACTGTATATCACGGGGAACTCAATATTCTATAATAACCTTTATGGAAAAAGAATCTGAAAAATGGATATATTTATATGTATAATTGAATCATTTGTCTATACACCTGAAACTAATACAGCATGGTAAATCACCTCCAATATGAAAGAACAATTTTAAAATTAATAGGAAAAACTCTTAAGTTTTCAGTTACCAAAAATCTGCAGAAACTATTTAAATCAATACACCCAAATCATCAGTTCAGTCGCTCAGTCGTGTCCTACTCTTTGCAACCCAATGGACTACAGCACGCCAGGCTTCCTGTCCATCACCAACTCCCAGAGCTTACTCAAACTCATGTCTATTGAGCTGGTGATGCCATCCAATCATCTCATCCTCTGTCGTCCCCATCACCTCCTGCCTTCAATCTTTCCCAGCATCAGCGTCTTTTCCAAGGAGTCAGTTCTTTGCATCCGGTGGCCAAAATATTGGAGTTTCAGCTTCAGCATCAGTCCTTCCAATGATTTCCTTTAGGATGGACTGGTTGGATCTCCTTGCAGTCCAAGGGATTCTCAAGAGTCTTCTCCAATAACACAGTTCAAAAGCAGTTAAAAAACCAAATCATAATTATTCCTAAAGGGTTCACCTGAAAACTTGAGTCTCATTTACCTTTATTTTTATAACTTGCAAAAATATCATTATACCAATTTTTTTTGCTGACAAACGCTGCAACAGAAATAACATGAACTTACTGACCTTCAGTAAATCCTGACAAAAGAGATGTCTGTCTTAATTAAACCAGCAAGCTTAAGTTAGCTTTAATACCAGGTATTAATTTAATATTGAATATTTCCTAGATGAACGTGAAATTCATTCTGGCCAGTTTCATTTTGTTTCAATTCAGTTCAGTTCAGTTGCTCAATTGTGTCCGACTCTTTGTGACCCCATGAATTGCAGCACCCCAGGCCTCCCTGTCCATCACCAACTCCCGGAGTTCACTCAAACTCACGTCCATCAAATTGGTGATGCCATCCAGCCATCTCATCTTCTGTCGTCCCCTTTTCCTCCTGCCCCCAATCCCTCCCAGCATCATAGTCTTTTCCAATGAGTCAACTCTTTGCATGAGGTGGCCAAAGTACTGGAGTTTCAGCTTTAGCATCATTCCTTCCAAAGAACACCCAGGGCTGATCTCCTTTAGAATGGACTGGTTGGATCTCCTCGCAGTCCAAGGGACCCTCAAGAGTCTTCTCCAACACCACAGTTCAAAAGCATCAAAGTATTTAATTTGTGAGCACTTACTTTTAAGCTAATTAAATAGAATTCTTTTATAAATTAAATTTTGACAGTGTTTCTGGAGGTAGAGACACCTCGTGTAATGTATATGTATATTTACATTAGCTTCACCTTAAAAACTTAGTTATAAATCAGGTATTATAATATAAACTTACTAGTTTATAAATAACAGTTGGAATAAGTTAAATTTGCTTGCTCAGATTACTATGGCCTTGCTCTTTGTGAAAAAGACTTAATATCATTTAGCCAGCAGACCATTTTTGATAATTAAAAGCAACTGTCTTTGTCCTGCAAGTTTCTAAAAATAAGAAATGTGAATATGGCCCACACTGATGACACACACACAAAATGCCTGAGAAAATCAGGTAGAATACTTACATCTCAAAGACACAGGGACAGAAATGCAGGTTCTCCCTAGAAGGGCTTTTGTTTCTTTAAGGTCAGAATTCCGTAAAGATGTTTTATCAAGACGGCTTTCTCTAATTCAACTGTGTACTCAATAGAAGAGGCCCTCTCCACCCCCACCCCCTGCCTTAGTCATTTTCAGGACAAGAGTTCCTTCAATTCCTAATGAAGTAAGTACTTGTAAATATTCAGTTTCATACATGCAGAAATCTGTCTGGGGTCTTAGAGGCTGGCAACCTGTCGATCCTTATTCTTTTTGTTTTGAAAGCTTTATTCCCTATTCCAAGGTCAGTTTGTCAAAATAAAATCACTAGTGATGGACTGGTGGTGAGCCAATGTGCTGATGTGAGCTTAATTCCTCTAGATTTTACCTAGAGTCCTTTTAGCCCTATGTTTTGGTTTCTCCCTTCAGTAGCCTGAGACCACTGTGGGTGCTTGGAGTATGGAGTGGTCGGCTCTTTTGCATGTCCATGGAAAGCAAGTTTCTAAGTAAAAAGAGTGAGTTACCCTAATAGGTACAACTGCACAGTGTGAAGACTTGCCTCTGTCACTCCCACAAGTTCCTTGATTTCCTGAGAAAGCCATTGCCAGCCAGGAGGTGACGTTCCTTCTGAGCTGAAAGCTCTCTTGAGATAGCTTCACTTTTATTTTGAGAAACTCTAAGCATCCAATTCAAGGAAAAACGACAAGCCAGTCTATATAATTACTCCGTCCAACCTTACTCAGGGTCTTACAACTGAGCCAAGTCTCCTCAGTATTTCAACTGAGGATAACCCGCTCAGTGTCTAAACTGGGCAAAAAGTCTTCACAGTGTCTTCGGACAGATAACCCAGGTACCTCCTCTTGAAACTAAGTTTCAAGGATAACCTATCTCTCTTCCAGTGAGGAGTTTAACACCACTGAATAAAACTTAGGATCATCAGCCAATAATAGGAGAGTGAAGTGAAAGTCACTCAGTCATGTCCAACTCTTTGCGACCCCATGGACTATACACTTCATGGAATTCTCCAAGGCATCTTCCCAACCCAGGGATCGAACCCATGTCTCCTGCAGTGCAGGTGGATTCTTTACCAGCTGAGCCACAAGGGAAGCCCAATAACAGGAGAGATTCACCCAAATTCATCTGGACTCTGAGGAGGCAGACAGGCCCAAGAATCTCTGCTGGTACCTAGGCTCTGGAGCCTTTAGAGTTCAGGCAGAGGAGAAAAGTCTGCTCTGGGTCCCTTTGTGGCTGCCAAAACTGTTGACAAAATATATATATATATATATATGCAACTGAAAAATTGAGAATTATGTTTTATTCAGCAGACACTAAGGACCTAAGCGCTCAGAAATCTCTGAGGCACAGTTCTGAAGAGGTAAGGGAGGAACCAGGAGATAAAGGAGTTTCTGTAAAACAAAACAAAAAATAGTCAAACATCAAAAGATTATAATTAAGGGAAAAACAAACATCTCAAGTTAATGAATTTAGCCCTTTTCTTTGTATGGTAAGATGCAAGAGTCTGGGCTCACTGAAATGATTCATCTGACACGCACCTTAGCTATCTAGGGCCAGTATCCTGTTTTACTCCACTCTGAATCCCCTCAGGGTGCACCGTTGGGGGCGGGGGTGGCTGCAGAGGTTGGTTTGATGGCTGCAACATCCTTTGTTTATTGATGTGGCAGGAGGTGTTCTTTGTTCACAGACCCATCAATTCCATTCCTAGGTATATACCCAGAAGAACTAAAAACCGGTACTCAGTAACATACACGCAGGTCATGGCAGTACCACTCACAATAACCAAGAGGTGGAAGCAGTCCAAATGTTCATGAGCTCGCGAATGAATAAACAAAGTGTGGCATATCCATATGACAGAGTATCAGCTTCAAAAAGAATGAAGAGCTGATACACGGGACAGTGTATATGAGCCCTGCAAACACTGTGCTTAGAGAAAGAAGGACACAAAAGCCCACACACTGTACGGTTCCATGTATATGGAATATCCAGAAGGGGTAAATCCACGAGACAGAACCGAGACTGGTGATTATCAAGGCCTAGAAGGAAAGGGGGGAAAGAGTGATCATTTAATGAGTAGAGGGTCTGTTTGGGGGTAAAATGATAAAAATGATGTGAAAATCGGTGGAGGTTGTGGCTACACAGTTTCAGCAATGTACTAAATGCCACTCACTGTATTCTGTGGACACTTTAAAATGGTTAATTTTATGTTTTGTGAATTTCACCCCCTCCCCCCCAAAAAAATGTCTGTTTTTTAAAAATTGGGTGCCAGCAACTCCAAGAGTCCCAGGAAGGCTCTCCCTGGCCTAGCTAGCGCCATCTGTCCATCGCTGAACCAGTCACTGTGGACAGGGTTAATGCTGTTGTTGGCCAGGTCTTATTTCTGTGCCTACCACCAGGGCCCCCCTCTGACCACAGGACCCTTTGTGGAAGAGAAATGAAGTCCCCCTAAAGAAAACATGGATGCTACGAAGGTAGAGGGACACGAGGAAGGCAAAAAATGTGAGAGGTTCACTCTAGAGTCTGGTCCCTCAGCCCTCCCCAGGCCTGTTTCAGCCCAGTGTTCTTTGTTTCCTTCTAACTTCATCTTCCTCCTCTCCCACTCCCAGCTCCAGAGTGGAATCGGCAGACTAATTCTGAAGGAAGAGATGAAGGCCAGGTCCAGTTCCTATGCAGACCCCTGGACCCCGCCCCGCAGCTCCACCAGCAGCCGTGAGGCCCTGCACACAGCTGGCTACGATGTGTCCCTAAATGGCTGTAAGCACTGCCCCAGAGCCTGCTGGGTGGGGGTGGGAGGGGGCACTTTCTTTCCCATCAGTTCTTCCCTAAGTGACTCTAACCTCCTACACAGCCTCACCAGGGTCTAGAATACAGGCTAAAGACCATGCTCTGACCTGAGGAGGCACTTCTGCCTCTTTGGGTCAATCTGAAGCTGTGACTTCCAGTCAGGTGCCACGTAAAGAAAGAAAACTCTTCTAATGGTCTGAAGATAAACAGGGCTGACTGTTGAGGTAGTTGAGCCTTCCATCACTGGAAGTGTACAATCAGAGGCTTGGTTCAAGCATTCTGCCCTGAGAGGCTCCTCCCTGTTCCTGGACCCACACACGACTCTGCCTGCCTCATCTCTTGCTTACCCCTGTGGGATTCAGTCCTGCCGGAAGTCCTGTCTCAGCTCAATACCTAATGGATAAACAAAGGTATCAATTATAATCCAGTATGCTGGGCATTTGCAGATACACTATAGCCCTGGTCCTCACAAAGACCCAGAATGTAGAGGGATTATTACCACTCACTTCATAGAGGAGAGACCCCTTGCCCAAAGTCAGACCCAACACAGAGTGACTCAGGCCATAAGCTTTTTCCCCTCTTTGCTGTATGTACTGCACCTGACTCCAGGTGAGATCGAAGATGACAGTGGTAGTGATGATGATAAAGCCAGTTTTATTGAGGGTTTGTATCTGTCAGACACCGTCCTGATATTTACTGTATAGTGCCCTATATCTTTCACAAGAACCCTATAAAGGAGACACTGTCCTTCCCTATCTTACAGATAAGCATGGTTTACTAATCTGAAGCTGGGCATCTATTAATGGCAGAGCCAGGATGAACTGATGAGCTGTCTCCCTGTTTGACCACTGAGGGGCACTGTTTTCAACCCCTGGCTCTGGGCTCTGCATTCTATCAGTGCTGGTCAAAATTTAGCTCCATTCAATGCCATGTGTGCAGCAAATATCACACAGCGCCTGCTCTGGGCTGGCCTGAGGAGGGAGGACCTGCTGCAGGTGCAGCAGTTAGAAGCTGACCGGTGGGAAGAGGCACTGAAGACGCCCTCCGCCCTGCCGGCCAGGGTGGCCCAGGAATGAGAGCTGTTTCTGTCACTCACCTGATCTCCAACTTCTCTCTTGCAGCCCCTCGGTCCCACTACCTGGCCGACAGTGGTATGTTCTGCCCACCCTACCTTCAGACCATCATGTTGCATGAGGGCCAGAGCCGAGTCAGCTGCAGGGCCCCCTGAGCTGTGATGAGTACACAGCATGGATGTTCCAGCACAGTCCTCATCTGACATAGTCCACCCCGTGTGTTTGTCAGATGGTGGGCCTTAATCTTTGGTTCTGGAGCCAGGGCTGCCGTGCCCAACAGCTCCCAGAGAGAAAGCGAGCATACACATCTTCCACCCATGTGGGAGCCTGCCCGTCTGAGTTCTGAGCTCGACTCCAATCCCAGGGCCTATGTTCAGAACCACCCTGTGGCCAGGACACATGGGTCTATCATAGGAGTGTAAATGTGAGCATTTAAGGCCAAAAGACTCTGTGAGTGGGTACTTCAGGGTGGCCTTGAATTCTGCCAGGGTGAGGCACCCCTGAGATGGTCAGTTGTAAGCCTGGAGAGCAGTGGAAGGAGCTGGCAGCCCCTGTCCATGCCCCTTCCTATGAAAGTGGGGAGTAATCCTGGCCATTTGCCCAGATGACCTCAGGGAGAGGAAACCCTGGCTTGGGACTTCTGCTAATTGTCTTGGCTCCTTTTCAGATCCCCTCATCTCTAAATCTGCCTCCCTGCCTGCCTACAGAAGAAACGGGCTGCACAGGGTAAGTAAGAGAGGATGCACTGGGGACATTATCCCCAAGCGGTTCACAATTCCTGCATCCGCTCGTGAGTGATGACAAACGGGGGAAACCTAGATAGAAGCTTTAGGGCTAGAGGTGCATTGACAAAAGAGCCCCCACGGGAGGGCTGGGAGCCCCTAGTGTTCATGGCACAATTACTCCCCGCTGAGCACTGTACAAGCACTCACTTGTTATAACCCTGCAAGGTAGTTACTATTCTTAATAAGCTATTCTGTGGATGAAGAAATGGAGGTACAGACAGGTGCAGTGACCTGCTTGAGCTCTAATTCCTAGAAAGTGCTGAGCCAGGATTCGAGCTCAGGCCAGCTGACTCACCTGCTGTGGCCTGGAGCCGTCCGAACTCTTAGATCTCCTACAGCGTAAAACTTTCATGGAAGCTGAGTTGGTTTAAGGACTGAAAGGGAATGAAAATGGCTTGTTGGCAAAAGGAGAGGCTCTGTGACTAGACAAGGGATGGGGGGAGGGAAGGGACATTAAGACAGACATTCATTACTGAACACCTACCAAGGGCCGGCACTGTTCAGGATGCTGGGGGTCCTACGGTGAACATACTTGCTGCTCCTATGGAGCTCACATTCTAGCTGGAGAGACAGGTGACCTGTAAGTGCATGTGTGACTTGCAGTCAGCAGTCACGTGTATTTGGAGAAGGTCAGAGGAGGGGTGAATTTAAACAAAGGCCTGAGTGCAGGGAAGGACGACCTCACCTGTCCAAGATGAGGAAGAGCCACCCAAATAGAGGCAAGCACCATGTCAGAGTCCCTCGGTGGAGAGGACACGAGGCTGGGTTGGAGGGAGCATGGAGATGAAGCCAGACAGGTGTCATTAGGGCCCAGCGCTGGTGAAGACTTAGAAGGTTTCCGCGGGTGTGCTGCACCATCCAACTCAGATTTCTAATGGGCTCCCCCTTGTGTAGAGAAGAGACTGCAAAGGACAGAAGTGGGAGACTTAACTGTGTAAGAGATGATTTTAGGGTTAAGCACACAAAAGGGATAGAGCTCCATGGGAGAGTGATGGCTGGTGTTAATACCATCCCCTCTCCCAAGCAGGGGACAGACAGACACTGTCCTCAACACGCCCAGGGCCTGGACATTTGTTCGTGAACAGATGTTTATACTGAAAGCCATTGATGTATGCCAGGCATTGCTCTGGGTGCTTGGAATACCAGTGACCAAATCAAACAAAAACCCCTGCCCCTTGGAGCTTGTATTCTTGTAGGGAGAAAGAGACAGCAAGCAGTAGCACGTAGTATACAAACCACCTTATACACACTACGTCGCCAGTCGGACGCGACTGAAGCGACTTAGCAGCAGCAGCAGCAGCAGAGGGTAGTGAGTGCTGTGGGAAAACAGGGGAGAGCTGAGCAGGACAAGAAGGGTGGCGAGTTGAGGAAGGGGCGACTTATAATTTTAGATAGAGTTGTCAGGGTAGATCTCATAGGAAAAATGATACTTGAGTAATGAAAGAAAGTATATACTACAGTTCACCAGTATATGACTGTTTACAGAGTGCCTACTATGTGCCAGGCCTAGGCACACGGCAGCAAATTAAATCATCCCAACTTGAGACTGAGGCTTCTGAGGCAGCGCCAAGTCCCACCAGCTCCAGTCCACTTTCTGGAGATGGGTGAGGACTTGAGTGAGGCAGAGGTGAGCCCACCTCAGGCCAGCCCTGCTTCTATCTCCCCTGCAGACACCCAGCGCAGACCTATTCCACTACGACAGCATGAACGCCGTCAACTGGGGCATGCGAGGTGAGTGTGGGCCTCTCCTGGGACTTCGTTATAATGCACTGCTCACAACTGCCCATTTGACAAACGATTATGGCCCCACCCTGGGCTCTATCTAAACCCCGAGTTCCCTTTCATTTCCCATTCCCTCCCTTTTCCCCTGCTCCTCCCTCATCCTCTCAGGTCCCCGGCCTTGGGTGATCTCCAGGCCATTTGTCCCATCTGGATTCCCAGAGCCATCACAGAGTGCTTGCTTTTCTCCCAGTACTGCTGAGCTGGAGTTGCCTGCCAGTCCCTGGGAGGAGGGAAACACTCAGAGCCAGACACATTGTTCCCAGAAAAAATTCCATGAGCCTCACGCTGTAATGCCCTTCCACCAGCCTCATCTGGCTCCAGTAAGCAGGCTCAGGCAGGTCCACATCAAACGCTGGAGGAATCCCCCTGGAAGATGAAGGACTTCACCCATGTGTTTCATGGCCCCCAGGCTCTTCTTATGTCTATTCTAAATATCTCTAAAAACCTGTCCCTGGATCAGCCCAACCCCTTTCTCCATTGTATTCAAACCAGCCTTGATTTGGGATGAATTCAATAAGGACAGGGTCTCTATACCAGAAGCCAGTGTAGGGATGCAAAGCAAAGACTGATGGTTTCTACTTTTTGTGTGTCTCTTTTCTCTCTGCAGAGTACAAGGTAAAGATACATAGACCCTGGGGGTCTCTGGGACCCTGCAAGTTGCTACACTGGGGACGAGCGGGAAGATGACAGCACTGTCTATGCAGGGAAGGGAACATCGACAGATAACCCCAAGGGTCCTCTCAGGACTAGCATTTCCGGTCCCTCCTTGGGCACTTTCCCTGAATCCTGCCCTACATCTCTTGCCTCCTGAAATCAGACAGTTCCCCCAGGCCTCAGAGACCTTCCTGGAGGCTTGCCAGTAACAGATATGAGACATTCACACGCAGGAACCCTTCTGCTCCAACACCACGCTCATCCCTGGCAGTATCAGAGGACTCTGGGGCCTTGCCTTTGGGAGACAGCGCCTTGAGGCTGCCAGGAAACCCCAAAGAGGATGCACCAGTGCTTCCTCCAGACTTGATCATCTCTGGCCCTTCCTGGATAGAAGAGGGATCGCAGCCACCACCCTCACCCAGCCTACAAACACCCCCTCCTCTCTCCTCAGATCTACCCTTATGAACTGCTACTGGTGACCACAAGAGGGAGAAACCGACTGCCCAAGGATGTGGACCGGACACGTTTAGAGGTAGGTACAGAAACTGAGCAGGAGCCTCTGGGTTTGCAGTGCTTGCAGAAATTGACTGGTCTAACCCAGCTCGGGAGGGACAGACAGAATGAATGACATAGGGGTCACACAGCTGGTTGAAAAAGCAGAGACTCCTACCTGGTTTCCTTAGCCCAGGCTGTTCCTTGCTGTTCTGTGCAGCCTCTTGATTCAGTTAGCATCTGTAATGCACAGCTATAGCGTGTCTCCAAACTGGGCTGATACTTTTGCAGACGTAAGAGGAGAGCTGAATCTTGTTCCTGCCTTTCAAGGGCCTGCAGCCTGTGTGCTGAGATAAAACACAGCACTGGCGTTACACAGGACTGTATAGAAAACCAGTGCCTGCAGTGGGAAAGGATGGAGACAGTTCTCTGCAGAGGGTAAACATATAAGCAAGTCTCGGGCAGGACTCCCTAGGTTCCAACCCTGATGTTACCATCCCTAGGTGGACAGCTTGGCCACGTGACGAACTGGCCCCTCTCCAAACCTTGGCTTTCTCCTCTGTAAGAAGGGGCAATTGTCATGCTTCCCTCAGGTTGCCAAGTGACATACATGAGGCAGTACGCACGGAGCCCTTGACATGGGATCCAGCAGTGTGCTGAGTAGAAAGCTCTCCAGAGCTTCTGTGCTGTTACTCGAAGACCACAAGGCTGGCTGTGCTGACACAGGCCTCCAGGGAGAGGGAGGAACTGGATGGACTTGGGGTGGGCAGGTCCAGGTGGACAAGGAGGGAGGAGCAACAGCGAGCGATATAGAACAGACGAGGCCTGAGCATGGCCTTGGGCTTTCGAGCCGTCCAGTCCACTGGGCATGGAGTTCCAGTCCCTGCTTACACCGACTCCAGAAGTACCCCCTGCCCCTTCCCTCCCTGCCTCTCCCTGGAACACCCTTTCCATCTCAGCAGCCCCTTCACTCCTCAGGGCTCCATTCTAGTGACGCCTGTGCCCCAGAGCCTCCCCAAAGCTTTCCTCAGGGTGTGTCATTCACCTTCTCTTCCAGCCTCCTCCAGCCCTGTGTCCAGAGCACAGACCCAGTACCTTTCTCCTTTGCATCAGCTCATCAAGCCATCCATCTCCTCTGTCTGACACACTGTCATCTACCACAGGGCCTGGACTAGGAGAAGGGTCAGGAGTTGTCTGTGGAATTGAATGCAGGCTTGTAAGAGAGGAGGCTTGGCACTTCTTGGGACACCCTTGACCTGACAGCTAAGGAATCTGCCCATAGTAAAGGGTTGAAGCCATAGGAGGGGGGTGTGGGCAGCCAGGAGGCTCTGTGAGTCCTTCCAGCTCTAGCAGGCTGGGGTAGCAGGGACAGAAGCTGGTGATTCTCCCCATGTAAGTGTCTGCTGGTGCTGACGGGGACAGCTCCCTCAGCAGCTCAGAGGAGCCAGCATTTAGGGATGAAAATGTTCACAAGCCTGGTTCATCCTGGATGACCAACTGCTCTGCTCCTAGACACCCAGGAAAACACAACCTTCTCTAAGAATCCCTTGAGGAGCTTTTTAAAAATACTAGTACAGGGTCCCACCCAAGGCTAAGTAAATTGCAGTGTGGGGAAGGAGCTCAGGCATCAGTGTTCTTCAGAGGTTCCCAGGGATGTCTGATATGTAGCCTGAGCTGAGACTCCTGGGCTAGAGACCCTGCAGCAGCAGTTCAGGGTGGGCACTGAAGAAGGAGACCCCTCTGTCCTCAGGGAGCTCAAAGTATAGATACTTATTTACACAATAAATATTTCTTCAAACCTATTATATATACCAGATACTGCTCTAGGTGCTTGCAGTGTTATCAGTGAACAAACCAAGGAACCCTGCCCCCTTGGAGCTGGTGTTCTCATGTGAGGAGACATATAGTAAATGATACAATAATAAGGAAATAATAGTGTGTTGGGAGGTAACAGGGCTGAGGGGAAGGGGTAAGAGGAGAGCAGAGTGAGGGAGATTGGGAGCTGGAGGGGTGAGTTGCAGGCTTAAATAGGGAGGTCTGAGTAGAGCTTGTTGAAAACATGACATCTGAGCAAACACTTGAAGTATAAACCATGCTTTTATAGAAAGGAAGCACATTCTGGGCCAGGGAAACAGCCACTGCCAAGGCCCTGACACAGGAGTGAGCCTGGTGTGTTGGAGGACAGCAGGAGGTGAGTGTGGCTGGGGCCACGTGAGCCCAGGAGAGAGGACGAGGAGGAGATGAAATCATAGGAGATGGAGACTAGGCCACACCATGCGACAGACACGTGAAGAGATCCCTGCACTAACGAGAGTGCCGGGGAGTCACTGTGCCCTCATCATCTCAGTCATCTGCACAGGATCCATGAGGGCAGGCACTGGCACACTGCCACCCTCACGAGAGGACACTGAGGCTCAGTGATGTCGAAAGTGCCGTGTCCAAGGCCACACACTCCTATTTGCCTGGCTCTAAAGCCCGTGCACACAGTCTTTATGCATTAAAGTCTGTGATGGATGTCAAGTGGGCAGGCTGCCATTAAATGCTCTGAGAACTCAGGAGAAAGGAGACTCCATGTGGCCCTCAACAGAGAGAAGAAAGCCTCAGATTCCTCAGTGTGTCCTACAGTGGCTACTTGGGTAGTTTCAGCTTAATTCCTTTATACTGTGTTAAAGATTTTTTTAACACAGTGGCAAAAGCCAGCTAGAGAATCAATAGTAACCATCACTCTCCAACAACAGAAAAAGAACAGATTAGACTAAATTACAGTTCCCCTCAGGCTTTACTATGGAAGGGGCAGAGAATGTTCTCATATCCACATATTTTCAGCACTTCAGTGAAAGTAAAACAGATCTGGGCAAGTCAATAGCATGAACAAAAGAAGAAGGACACTGTCTAGACTGGTGGGGTCTGAAGGAGTCTAACAACCAAATGTGACATGTGGGTGCTGTCTGAATCCTTATTCAAACAGACCAGCTCTAAAAAGATACTTTTGAGACCATTGGGGGAATTTTATTATGGATAACTATTAGGTAATTCTGTGGAACTGTCATTTTTTTCTTGCCCATGCTGTTGTGGTTATGTAAGAAAATAAATACCCAGTATGCTTGGAGATGCCAACTGCTGTATGTAGGAGTGAAGTGACAGTATCTAGAGTTAAGACACTTAATGAGAGGAAAAAGAAGAAAATGAGGTAGATTCTGACGGTCACTGAATCTGGGTGAGGGGCATGGGTGTGAATTGTGCTGTTTTCTCTCTCGTGCATTTTTGAAACTGACCAAGAGGGTGGTGGGCGTACACCGCATTTGGAGTCAGGAGCCCTAGACTCAGTTCTGCTACCTACCTAGTGGCCTCCCCTCCCTCCTGGGCAAGTCATTCTAATTCTCTGACTTTTGCTTTCTCACTTTTCAGTTGGGTAGAGATAATTCCTGGTTTTCAGAGTGGTCGGAAGAATTGAAGGAGAAAAGGGTGAATGTACATATGAGCATGATAAAAATGCAATATAGGTAACTGGTGGTAGGGTTAAATACTAATTACCCAAAAAATCAACTCACATATATAACCAGTGATCTCTAACAAAAGTATGATATATAACCAACAATATCTAACAAAAGTATCAAAGTTACCTTTACCTAAAGAAAGTTTGGAAATGTGGCAAAAACATTCATTCACAGTGACAACAAGCCAGAGAATTGGCTAATTGTTATGTGGCTGTACACATAATTCTCATTCAATTTCCTTCAATATCTGATGAGCTAATATAACTGGTAACAAGAGCAAGTGAATGCAGTAAGCTTTCAGGCAGGATATAGGCCATCTAATTCTCTCTTTAAACAAAATCATAAATTTTATTTAAAAAATAAAATGTCAGACCTCAAATTTTATTTGAAAAAAAAATTTCAGACCTCCAGAAGAGTTTCAAGAATAGCAAAATGAGGATCCATTTATCCTTCACCAACTGTTTACATTTTGCCACATTTTAAGTGCCATTTATTTCTAACTCAAAGCTTAGAAATCAAAGTTGTATCAACTTTCAACTCTGCTCAGAAGGGACAGGAGAAAGGACAGGCAAAAAGGGGTTAAAAAATCCACTAAGACAAGGAGAACAATGTTTCATTATGTGGCATACTTGTTTTCATATAACAAAGAGTATGGTATGGAGAAATCGGGAGAGGAATTTTTTTTTCATTCACTGACCTAAGGGAAAAACCTTCCAGATTTTTTTGGTAAACTTATTACTAAGAGGAAATACACCCTAAAATCTTGGACATGCCTCCTTTTCTGTCCAAAGTAGACAGCAGTAACATTATGCATACACACTCCTGGACACAGTGCACGGGGCAGGGATGCAGAAAGGGGAGGCCAACTGAGAGGCACTCGGGAAGTCCCGCCTGAGTCTTGGGTAGAGAAAGCCTCTCCAGCCAGATCAACTACAGAGGTCCCTCCCAGGAAACACTCACTCACAGTCATCCACTCGACAGATACTCATCACACACCCTCCGTGGGTCAGGCACGGTGCCAGGCACAGCAGAACCAGAGGAAACGTACAGGAGCCACTCCTGCCTCTACCTGCCTCTCATGTCCTCGTTGTTCCCTCTGTCTCCTCCCCTCTTCTTCCAGCGCCATCTGTCCCAGGAAGAGTTCTACCAGGTCTTTGGCATGACCATCTCCGAGTTTGACCGGCTGGCCCTCTGGAAGAGGAATGAACTCAAGAAGCAAGCCCGGCTGTTCTAGGCAGAGGCTCTATAAATATATATGCATTTATATAAAGATATATGTAAAATCTCTATACTGAAGCTCGGTATAATCCTCTTGTGTAATGGGACACACTGCCTGCCATGAGACTTGCTTTTCTGTACCGTCAGGCAAGCCCACATCATCAAGATATTTTTATGCTCCTTACTTTCTCTTTTTTAAGTGCAATGGGGTTTGGGAAGGAATTTGTGGGGACTCCCATCCTTTTACTGGGGAGCCTTTTTATACTGAAACATCTATCCTGACTTGAGTCCCCCAAGGTCCAACTCTCTTTCCTAAAAGAGGTGCCTGAAGGAGTCTCTCTTCTCTCTGCTTCTCGGCTCTTTCCCCCAATCTCCAGGGAGGATGCTGACTGTGCAGGTTTCACACTTCACTGGCCCCAGAGGGGCCCTTCTAAAGGTGGATCCACAGCGTTCTCCCCAAGTTACTGAACACCTTTGAGAGCCCTGAAGAATTCCCCCACCACCCCATTAGGACCTCAGTGCTGTCTGGGGGTGATGCAGCTAGAAATTGGGTTTCACATCTATTCGTTACAGAAATAAACAAATGGATAGGGCCTTGGCCTCTCCTCGCCTCTTCAATCCTCCTTCTATCCTTAATCCTCACCTCTCTAATCCTCCTTCTATCCTTAATCCTCACCTCTCTCTAGTCCAAGTCTATGACTCATGGTAGGAAAAGAAAAAGCACTTCCCTTTTCTGCATCATTACTTCCCATGGCCCCGTGCCTGGCCCCTACGTGAAGAACCCAAGGGAGAAAGTGGGAGCCGGGAGCAGGAGACAGCAGGACGCCGTTAGTGCCAGGGCTGCAGGACCCCTGGGGACCCTCCCTCATTGCTCCCAGAACTTCCGGACCCTCCACCTTAGGAGGAGAGGCCCATTTTTGCAGCCTGTATTTTTCAGCCTTACTACAATCTATGTGCCTGACAACTCGCCACAGGGCTAATGTTCCCACCACGGCTCCAACCGAACAACTAGACAGACAACCTCTAACACACCCCTCCAAAGGTAATACAGACCACGTCCTAAAGGAAGCTTCCTGGCCTATGTTGTCTGGTCTCTGGGTTGGTAGAGCAGCCCAGCCACACCCCCACCAGTCCTTGGCTCCCACTGCAAAGGTGGCCACGCTTCACGGGGGAAACTTTTGAAGAATGACTGCTTATGAGATTCCAAATGGAGCACTGGCCAACGTCACTCATGGTCATCCTGATTTCCCCAGTGGCTGCCTTTCCTGCCTCCTTGCCTTCTGGAACAGGGATGAAAGCTTAACCATCTCTCCTCCCCTCCCCAAATCTGCAACCATGAGTTGGTGATGGTGAGGTCTGTTCCTTCCTGGAGATGGCTTGAGTCAGACGGCGAAGGAAGGATAAAGAAGTGGAAATGAGTTATGACTCTCAAGAGGTTATGTGTTGTGGCAAATGTAGAACTGACTTCAACTCAACAAATCCTCACTGAGCACCTACCTGCTGATGCTGAGCACCTGCTGTATACTGAGCACTTAATGTGGGAGGGCAATGGGAATACTAGAATCATCAACCTGGGGCCCAATCTCAGGGGCATGCCTACTAAAAATGGGTGTCATAAGGCATGTACTCAAACATGACAGATGTGAGGCAGAAAGTGATAGGAGACAGCATGAGAAAGTGTGTGTGACGTTACTAAGAAAGCAGATGCAGCTGGTGCAGACCAAGGACAGCTTTCTGGAAGAGACTGCATCTAAGCGAAGTTCAGGAAGGTGAAGGAGACTGAAGGGAGGAGACTGTAACCTGAAAGGGTGATAGGATGAAGGGCCAGAAGGGAGGTCTAATATATCCTCATTTAAAATGTCCACCCTTTCTGCATCTTCTCTTTTTGGCCAATGTCTTTCAACTGTCCTGACCCTTTTAGAAAAGTCCCCAGCCAGACACAATCATTGAAACTGCCTCATTATCGCTGGTTAAGAACTTGGAGAGATTGAAGGGCTTTGTTATTGTTGTTGAATATCTTTGTTTCCCATAAATGCACATAATTTCAACCCAGACTCGTGTCCTTCTGTCGTTTCTCATGTGAGTGGAAATGAGTGACATGGGGAGAGGCTGAACCATGCACATTTTTCAAAATAAAACTATCAAAGAGAAGCCCTCTCTTGGTCTCGGTTTCTCCTTTGATAAGAAAGTCTGACCAGGTAAGCATTACCCAAACTTTTTCCTGCAGAATGCACGGTCCTAGAGGATGGAAGAGGTGGTTGCAATTATGAATAGGCTTCTATGATTAAAAATAATAATAATAATGGTGGTGGTAAGACCCACGTGAGCTGACGATTTCCCAAAGGTAGTAAATCTAGAGATGGGGAAGCACGGTATCAGAGTTCTCATCCTCAGTAAACCAGAAATCCCCCATCTCTACACTTGACTTCATCTGAATCAGTGTTGCAGTTACTGACAAACACAAGAGGAGATCAAGAGTAGAACACGAAGTTCACTTCCCTACACATACGCATCAAAAATACATCTAAATGTTGAACAGTCTCAAAGGAACCCGACTGAAAACTGGCAGAAGACCTCTTATACAACCAAAGCTGCAAGAAAGATCTCCATACAACCAAAGCTGCAAGAAAGATCTCCATACAACCAGGTAGGACAAAAAAGAAAAATAAGGCATCAGGAAGGGGCCAGCACCCCTGGGGGGTAGTTATGAAAGAGGAAAGGTTCTCTCACCCTAGAAACCACCTTTGCCAGCTGGGAAGTCCACCAGAACAGGGAGCTAAAGGGGCCTGGTCTCTGCTTGCAAGGAGCGTGTGTGTGCTGGTTTGCTAGCAGTCAGGGCAAAGAGGGACCAGCACTTGATGGCTACCATGACCTCACATTGTCAACCCAAAATGCCATCTGGGCAGGGCTGCTAGTATGCACAGCAGCTAGGTGCTGAAACCTGGCCTTGAGCAGATGGCCCCTGGGAGAGGACTCAGTCCAGCTGTGCAGAGATTGCCTGGAGTGTGGCCTGGGCCTCCACTGTCAGTGTCTGCCACAGGGCACAGTCCACCATAAGACCCCCCCCCACTGCCAGCATGCTCACAGAGGAAAGCAGCTCCAGCAGTGTAGACTGTGAGCCCGCGCACGACAGGGGCAAGGCTGATGTCAGAGCCGGTTATCAGGGCTCCCGTTCCAAGGAGTGGGCCCAAGAGCAAGTCCAGCATCACCAGACCGTGCTGGTGCACACACGAGATGGCACAACCTCAATCACACGACCCCCCCAGTAGACCCTGGAGAGGAGAACGCAGCTGTTCCTTTTCCAGTGGGAGCACTCCAGTCCTGCCTACCTCACAGCACAGCTGGAAGTCATATCTGGGGTAGACAAGCCCTGGAAGGGTCCTATCACCGCGACAGCCCAGGTGCTAAGCGACAGCACAACCACTTCAATTCCTGCAGCCACAATGCCCTGGCCCCCAGCACCTGCCTAACACTAGGTCTCACAAAACCACAACGGAGAAAGGAACATGGCCTTGGGTTACTCCTAGGCAAAACCAAGGACACCTGCACAGGTGGTGCAGAGATTATCTCTGTCACTTGCTTCAGCACTCATATCCTTTGGGAAAGAGCATGCACTTAAGGGCAGTGCAGCCTTACTGAACCCAATCATCAGAGCTTCTACTTCAACAACAGGAGAGCAGACTCCACCCCCGACAGGGCTGTGACAGCCACAGAACTAAGCAGAGGACTCCCCACACTTTGCAGTGCACACTCTAGTTACCACACCACCAATCACACCCACTATCAAAGGAATAATTTCCACTCCAAAAAAGACATGGCTGGCATTCGTACCAAAAATAATGGACTCACACAGTCTACACAAGGACACTTCCACATTAAAAGTCCTTTGAGACCACAGTAGGTAACTGTTTTTCCTAAAGTCACAAAGATAAATTTAAGTAAAGTTAAAAAGAGAACCTATTCCCAATTAAAAGAGCAAGAGATAGACCCAGCAAGAAAAAAGGAGAAGACTCAAATAAAATTAGAAATGAAAAAGAAGTCACAACAAAGAAATACAAAGGATCATAAGAGACTACTATGAGCAACTACATGCCAATAAAATGGACAACTTGGAAGAAATGGACAAATTCTTAGAAAAGTATAACCTTCCAAAACTGAACCAAGAAGAAATAGAAAATATGAACAGACCAATCACAAGCACAGAAATCGAAACTGTAACCAAAAATCTTCAACAAACAAAAGCCAAGGGCTAGATGGCTTCACAGGTGAATTCTACCAAATGTTTAGAGAAGAGCTAACACCTCTCCTGATCAAACTCTTCCAGAAAAGTGCAGATGAAGGAAAACTCCCAAATTCACTCTACGAGGCCAAGATCACCCTGATACCAAAACCAGACAAAGATGCCACCAAGAAAAGAAAATTATAAATTAATGTCACTGATGAACATAGATGCAAAGATCCTTAACAAAATTCTAGCAGAGTCCAACACATTAAAAAGATCATATATTATGATCAAGTCAGCTTTATCCAAGGGATGCAAGGATTCTTCAATATATGCAAATCAATCAATGTGATATACCATATTAACAAACTGAAAGATGAAAACCATATGATCATCTTAGAAGAAGCAAAAAAAGCCTTTGACAAAATTCTATACTCACTTATAATAAAAACTCTCTAGAAAGTAGGCATAGAAGGAACATACCTCAACATAATAAAGGCCATATATAACAAACTCACAGCAAACATTATCCTCAATGGTGAAAAACTGAAAGCATTTCCTCTAAAATCAGGAACACGACAAGGGTTCCCACTCTTACCACTATTATTCAACATAGTTTTGGAAGTCTAGCCATGGCAATCATAAGAAATTAAAGGAATCCAGATTGGAAAAGAAGTATAACTCACTGTTTGCAGATGATGTGATTCTCTACATAGAAAACTCTAAAGATCCCACTAGAAAATTACTAGAGCTAATCAATGAATACAGTAAAGTCCCAGAATATAAAAGTAATACACAGAAATCTCTTGCTTTCCTATATACTAACAATGAAAAATCAGAAAGAAATTAAGGAATCAATCCCATTCATCATTGCAACAAAAAGAATAAAATACTTAGGAATGCTGCTGCTGCTGCTGCTAATTCACTTCAGTCATGTTAGGAATAAATGTTCCTAAAGAAACAAAAGACCTGTATGCAGACAACTATTAAGACACTGACGAAAGAAATCAAAGACAATACAGAGATGAAATGATACACCATGTTCTTGGATTAGAAGAATTAATATGGTAAAAATGACTATACTACCCAAAACAATCTATACATTCAATGCAATCCCTATCAAACTACCAACAGTATTTTTTACAGAACTAGAACAAATAATTTCACAATTTTTATGGAAACACAAAAGACCACAAATAGCCAAAGCAATCTTGAGAAAGAAGAATGGAACTAGAGGAATCAACCTGCCTGACTTCAGACTATACTACCAAGTTACAGTCATTAACACCAGCACAAAAACAGAAATACAGCCTAATGGAACAATATAGAAAGTCTGGAGATAAATCCACACACCTGTGGATTTGACCAAGGTCAAATTTTTGACAAAGATTTATCTTTGACAAAGGAGGCAAAAATATACAGTGGAGAAAAGACAATCTTTTCAACTAGTGGTGCTGGGAAAACTGGTTAACCACATGTAAAAGAATGAAATTAAAACACTTCTAACACCGTACACAAAAATAAACTCAAAATGGATTAGAGACCTAAATGTAAGACCAGAAACTGTAGAACTCTTAGAGGAAAACATACGCAGAACACTGACATAAATCACAGCAAGATCCTTCATGAATGGAAATAAAAACAAAAATAAACAAGTGGGACCTATTTAAAATAATATAAATTTAAAAGCTCTTGCACAATGAAGGAAACTATAAGCAAGCTAAAAAGATAACCCTTAGAATGAGAGAAAATAACAGCAAGTGAAGCAACTGACAAAGAATTAATCTCCAAAATATACAAGCAACTCATGAAGCTCAATTCCAGAAAAACAACCCAATCAAAAAATGGGCAGAAGACTTCCACAGGCATTTATCCAAAGAAGACATACAGATGGCTAATAAACACATGAAAAGATGCTCAACATTGCTCATTATTAGAGAAATGCAAATCAAAATTACAATGAGGTATCATCTCACACCAGTTGGAATGGCTATCATCAAAAAGTCTACAAACAATAAATGCTTAGGAAAGGGAACTCTCTTACACTGATGGTGGGAATGCAAACTGATACAACCACTATGGAGAATAGCATGGAGATTTCTTTAAAAACTAGGAATAAAACTCCCATAATGACCCAGCAATCCTGCTACTGGGCATATGCACTGAGGAAACCATAACTGAAAAAGACACATGTACCTCAGTGTTCACTGCAGTACTATTTACAATAGCTAGGACATATGGCAACCCACTCCAGTATTCTTGCCTGGAGAATCCCAGGGCTGGAGGAGCCTGGTGGGCTGCCATCCATGGGGTCACACAGAGTTGGACACGACTGAAGCGACTTGGCAGGATATGGAAGCAACATAGATATCCACCAGCAGATGAATGAGTAAGAAAGTCATGGTGCATATACTTAATGGAATACAACTCAACTGTAACAGATTTGAGTCAGTTCTAATGAGGTGGATGAACCTAGAGCCTATTATACAGAGTGAAGTAAGTCAGAAAGAGAAAGACAAATATCATATATTAACACATATATTAGGGAATCTACAAAGATAGTACCAAAGATCCTACATGCAGGGCAGCAAAGGAGACACAAAGAACAGACTTTTGGACACAGTGGGAGAAAGAAAGTGGTGGGATGATTTGAGAGAATAGCATTAAAACATATACATTACCATATGTAAAACAGATAGCCAGTGGGAGTTTGATGTATGATGCAGGGAACCTGAAGCCAGTGCTCTACGACAACCCGGAGGGATGGGGTAGGCAGGAGGGTGGGAGGAGGGTTCAGGAGGGAGGGGTCACATGGATGCCTATGGCCAATTCATGCTGATGTGTGGCAGAGGCCATGACTATATTGCAAAGTAATTATCCTCTAATTAAAATAATTAAAAACAAACAAAAAGAAGAGGAAAAATCACTTGAAAGAACAATAAAACAGACCTCTCCAGTCAACTAGATGCCAAGTTCAAGAAGGAGGCAATAAAAATGCTAAAGGAATTAAGAAAGATTATCAACAGAAATGCACATTACTGTAACAAGGAACTAGAAACTATAAAGAGGAACCAATCAAAACCAGACAACTGAATTGCCAAGATAAACACTAAGCTAAAAGCAATGAATAAGACAAAGATACCATGAAAAAAGAAAATCACTGGCCAATGTCACTGATGAACATAGGTGCAAAAATCCTCAACAAAATAATAGCAAGCCAAATCCAACAATACATTAAAAGGATCCTACACCATGATCAAGTGGGATTTCTCCGAGGGATGCAAGGATTTTTCAATCTACAAATCAATCAATGTGATACACTTCAAAAAATTTTGAAGAATAATCACATCATCATCTCAATAGATGCAGAAAAACCCTTTAACATATAATAGGAACTCTCCAGAAAGTAGACTTAGAGGGAACATAACACAACATAATCACAAGCTGGAATCAAGATTGCTGGAAGAAATATCAATAACCTCAGATATGTAGACGATACCACCCTAATGGCAGGAAAGCACAGAGGAACTAAAGAGCATCTTGATGAAGGTGAAAGAGGAGAGTGAAAAGCTGGTTTAAAACTCGACATTCAAAAAACTAAGATTATGGCATCCTGTCCCATCACTTCATGGCAAATAGATGGGCAAGCAATCGAAAAAGTGGGAGATTTTATTTTCTTGGGCTCCAAAATCACTGCAGATGGTGACTGCAGCCATGAAATTAAAAGACGCCTGACCCTTTGAAGAAAAGCTATGACAAACCTAGACAGCATATTAAAAAGCAGAGACATCACTGCCAATAAAGGCAAAGCTATGGTTAGATCCCAAGTCTGTATAGTCCAACCTATGGTTTTTCCAGTAGTCATGTACAGATGTAAGAGGTGGACCATAAAGAAGGGTGAGTGCCAAAGAATTGATGCTTTTGAACTGTGGTGCTGGAGAAAAACTCTTGAGACTCCCTTAGACAGGAAGGAGATCAAACCATAGAAATGGAATGGAAATCAACCCTGAATATTCATCGGAAGGACTGACGCTGAAGCTGAAACTCCAATACTTTGGTCACCTGATGTGAAGAGCCAACGCACTGGAAAAGACCCTGATGCTGGGAAAGATTGAGGGCAGGAGAAGGGGGTGACAGAGGATGAGATGGTTGGATGGCATCACCGACTCAATGGACATGAGTTGGAGCAAACTCTGGGAGACAGTAAAGCATAGGGAAGCCTGGAGTGCTGTAGTCCATGGGGTCACAAAGAGTTCCATGTGACTTTGCAAATAAACAACAACATATATGACATATATGTCATATACAACAACCTACAGTTAACATCATGCTGCTGCTGCTAAGTTGCTTCAGTTGTGTCCGACTCTATGCAACCCCATAGACGGCAGCCCACCAGGCTCCCCCATCCCTGGGATTCTCCAGGCAAGAACACTGGAGTGGGTTGCCATTTCCTTCTCCAAGTTAACATCATACTCAACAGCAAAAAGCTGCAAGCATTTCCTCTAAGATCAGGAACAAGACAAGGATGTCCACTCTTACCACTTTTATTCAACATAGTTTTGGAAGTCCTAGCCACAGCAATCAGAGAAGAAAAAAATTAAAAGGACTTCAAATTGCAAAAGAGGTTAAACTGTCACTGTTTGTACATGGCATACTATGCATAGAAAATTCCAATGATGTTACCAGAAAACTACAAGAGCTCATCAACGAGTTTGGTAAAACTGCAGGTTACAAAATTAATACACAGAAATCTGTTACACTTCTGTACACTAGCAATGAAAGATGAGAAAGAAATTAAGGAAACAATCCCATTTATCACCACTTCAAAAAGAATACCTAGAAATAAATCTACCTAAGGAAATGAAAGACCTTTGTACTATAAGACACTGATGACAGAAATCAAAGAGGACACAAACAGATGGAAAGATACACCATGTTCTTAGATTGGAAGAATCAATATTTTCAAAATGACTGTACTACCCAAGGCAATCTCAGATTCAATGTCATCCGTATCAAATTACCAATGGCATTTTTTACAAAACTAGAAAATCTTTTAATTTATCTGGAGACACAAAAGACCCTGAATAGCCAATCTTGAGAAAGGAAAATAGAGCTGGAGGAATTGGGTTCCTGGACTTCAGACTATGCTACAAAGCTACAGTAACCAAAACAGTATGGTACTGGTACCAAAACACCCCACAGAAATATAAATGAATGGAACAGGACAGAAAGTCCAAAAATAAACCATGCATACCTGGTCAATTAATCTACAACAAAGGAAGCAAGACTATACAATGGAGGAAAGACAGTCTCTTCAATAAGTGGTGCTGGGAAAACTGGACAGCCCCATGGGGGGGAAAAAATCACAATGCTCTTCAGTATCATACAGAAAAATAAACTCAAAGTACACTGAAGACCTAAATGTAACACTGGACAGTAAAACACTCTTAGAGGAAAACATAGGCATACTCACTGGCAGAAATTGCAGCACTATCTTTTTCAATCCATCTCCAAGACTAATAGAAATAAAAACAAAAACAAGTGGGACCTAATTAAACTCAAAAGCTTTTGCAGAGCAAAGGAAACCATAAACAACACAAAAAGACAACTCACAGAATGGGAGAAAATATTTGCAAATAGTGTGACCAACAAGGGATTAGTCTCCAGAATTTACAAACAGCTCAAGAGGCTTTAACAGCATAAAAACAACCCAATCAAAAAAATGGGCAGAAGATCTAAACAGGCATTTCTCCAAAGAAGAAAGACAGATGGCCAAGAGACACATGAAAAGATGTTCAACATCACTAATTAGTAGAGAAATTCAAGTCAAAACTACAGTGAGGTATCACCTAACCCCAGTCAGAATGGCCATCATCAGAAAATCTATAAGTAATAAACACTGGAGAGGGCATGGAGAAGAGGGAACCCTCTTACACTGTTGCTGCAAGTATTACTTGGCACAGTCACTATAGAGAACAGTATGGAGGTTCCTTAAAAACTAAATGTAGAATTACCATATGATCCTGCAATCCCACTCCTGGGCATATATCCAGAGAAAACCATAATTCAAAAAAAGCACATGCACCCAATGTTCACTGCAGCACCATTTACAATAGTTAGAGACATGAGGCAACCTAAATGTCCACAGAGAGAGGAATGGATAAAACAGATGTGGTACATAAACACAATGGAATATTACTCGGTCATAAAAAAGAATGAAATGTTGCCCACTATAGCAACACAGAGGGACCTAGAGAATATCACAACATGTGAAGTAACTCAAAGACAAATATTTATCACTTATATATGAAATATAAAAAATACAAATGAATCTATTTATAAAACAGAAACAGACTCACAAATATAATTTTAAAAAACACCCAAGCTTATCAAAAGGGAAAGGGAGTTGGGGGGAAAAATAAATTAGTAGTTTGGGATTAATAGACACATATTTTATATATAAAATAGATAAGGAACAAAGATTTACTGTATGACACAGGGAACAACTTTAATACCTTGTCATAACCAATAATGAAAAATAATCTGAATAAAAAATAATATATTATATATAATTGAATAACTTTGATATACACCCAAAACACAATATTGTAAACCAACTATACTTCAATTTATGGGGGGTTCATGTTTGGGAACGCATGTAAGAATTAAAGATTTTAAAATTTAAAAAAAATTAAAAATTAAAAAAATAAAAAATAAAAAAATAAAAAAATAAAAATAATCATAGTAATAGTTCCTCATTATTAAGTACCAAGAGTGTGCCAAGTTCTTTTTTATTACTAAACTTTTTACTTTGTACTGGAGTATAGCTGATGAAATGTGCCAAGCTCTATGCTAAGGTCTTTCCACCCATCATCTCATTTAAGCCTCTGTTAACAACCCAAGAGGTATCATTATTCTTACCTGCATCTCGTAGAGGAGGAAGCAGCTTTAAAGAGGATGCATAATAACTGTGGTGGTACCAGGAGCCAATTCCTACCTCTCTGACTGAAGAAATCAGGTCAACCACTCTTATCAGGTCGGATGCTTTCAGTTGCAAGAGTACCTTCTTAGGGACGTCCCTGATGGTCCAGTGGTTAAGAATCCACCCTGCAATGCAGGGGATACAGGTGTGATCCCTGATTGGGGAAGTAAGATCCCATATGCCTCAGAGCAACTAAGCCTGATTGCCGCAAGCACTGAACCCACATGCTCGAAAGCCCACACCCCAGAACTAGAGAATCTGTGCACCACAACGAAAGATCCCCCCCACGATACAATGAAGATCCTGCATGCCGCAACTAAGAACTGATGCAGCTAAATAAATAAATACATTTTTTTTAAGTACCTTCTTAAAAGTGGCTTTAACAATGAGAACACATTACCTTGCCAACTAGAAAGAGGTCCCAGGTGCAGGGCTAGTCAATTCAGCAGCTCAGTGATACTGTTGGGAGCCCAGATTCTTGGCATTGCTCCACTCCATCATCCTCAGGTGTGATTCCTCAGGTTTAGAAGAGGCTGCTGTGGTGCCAGGCATCATGTCCTGCCACAATCACACTGAGAAACAGGACAGAAATTTCCCTCTGTGTTTCTCTTTTAAGCAGACAAACCTTCCCAGAAGTCCTCAGTAGGCTTCTCTGCAGGTTCTGCTGGCAGACCTACAAGACAGGCCCATGCTCTTGTAGCAAAAACAGCTGGTATCTGTTTTTTGCATTTCAGACTCAATAGTGGGAGGCTGACGCCCTCTGGTAAAGAAGAAAGACAGGGCAGACGGGGAATGGCCTCTGGGTTAAGCGATCACAGGGCTTCAACCACAGTCACTCTCTCCCCTCAGAGAATCGCAATGCACATTACAAGAAGTTCTATGAAGTTTGTTTTGTGACATAAGTAAGAAATGTTAGACTTACTTTATTTCATCCATTCTAAGATATAAACTTTTTTTCACATTTAGACGTCTGTGATGATGAAATGTGGCTTAAAAGGAGCTCCTTTCCTGACTTCTCATTCTATGATTCCTCTAAGTATCACCCCCATCACAGCCCCTTGAGACAGGTGGCTAAAATGTATAAAAGGAAACTCAAGAATGTTTCCTATCCCCTGGCTACACACACACTCAGAAAGTATTTATTTATGGAGCATCTGCTGTGAGGCAGGAGCACTAAGGACACAACTGTGTGCAAATCAGGTGTGAGCTCTCATGTAGCTCGTCTTAAAGAGGAAACTAGACTGTAAACAAGTGAACAGAAAAAGAGATGGCACATGACGTTAACTGCCACGGAGACACAAACAAGGCACCAGAAAATAGGAGCAGAAAGGAGCTCACTTCATGCTCTGACTGAAGGATTACAACGAAGTGCCCAAGGGAAAAGCGGGGATGGGAGCATTTTAGGCACAGAGAGCAGGGTATGTAAAGGCACTGAGGTGACTAAGAGCTTGATGTATCTAGAACTAAAATACAACGGAGAGATGCAAAGGAGGGCAGGCAGAGACCAGAATATGCAGCGGGCCTGGAAGGACACCTCTCAGTCACGCAGGCTACATGAAGATCGTCTGGCTTGCACTGTGGCTGCACCTACCAGAAGCAGGGAGAAATGTTCTAAGTCTAGCTACTCAAAGTGTGGTCCCCAACCAGCACCACTGGGGCCACCAGGGAGCTTGTGTCAAGTGCAGAATCTCAGGCTCCACTCCCAACCTACTCAATCCAGACCCATATTTTAATTAGACCGCCGGGTGCTTCATAGACATAGTGAAGTTTGAGAAGTGCTGCTTTGAACCATCTTTCTATTTTGGACAGGGATGGCAACATTTTGTGTCTGACTTCCTGAAGTTCTAGAAGG
This sequence comes from Capra hircus, assembly GCF_001704415.2. Lineage (NCBI taxonomy): Eukaryota > Metazoa > Chordata > Mammalia > Artiodactyla > Bovidae > Capra > Capra hircus. The sequence goes on along the minus strand of NC_030814.1, from coordinate 49,754,225 downwards.
GAGCCCTTTCCCTGTGCACATGACTTCTCTGGACACTGGAGGGCAACCTTACATTAATAAAGCAGAACTCAAAACTAGGGGCCACAGAAATCACAGAAGGTTAGAGCTTAAAGACAAGGCAATGGCTGCATTTTGCAGCCACAGAAACAGACCCACTGAGCATTGAGCAGAACAGGACAAGCTGCCAGCTCCCCTGCGCCCAGAGCTGTTCGTCCTCACGAGGCACCTGGTGCGGAAACCCGAGGACCGGCTGTGGACGGTGTCAGCAGCTGCAGCTGGCCACTGAACGGAGCCAAATGTGGAGAAGAAGGGCTTGGAATTCAAGGGCAACAAAGTACTGCTAAAATTCACAGCAATTATGAAGTGAGTTTCCAAAGTTATGCCAATTCTGTTAATGCCCCATGTGTAATTAAATTTTAAATACTTCATTCCACATCAGATGTCAAGTTGCTAAAACTCTTGATCACACAGTGATAAACATCTGCTTTTACGTACAGAGCTGCGAGCCACTGCCAAGCTATTCAGAAGCCCTAAAGCAAGACTAAATAAATAAAATCCAGAAGCCGTGATGACTAGGGCTGGCCTCTATCACCCAAGCATCTACATGCCTCTTCACCTGGCCTCCAATGTGATTTTTGGCACAGGAGCACAGGCAGAAAAACCAAAGGCTTGCAGTCGCGCCCGTGGTTAGTCCTTGAGGTAAGTGAGGGCCAAATGTACGGATGAATCAGGTCGAAAAATTAAGGTGACATCTATGCCCATGTCCAAAAGTGTTTCCTCCTTGGGGGAAGCTGTGCTAGTGTTTCCCAAATTTCAGTCACTCAAACACCACCTCCACAATTTTCATCATTTATTAATATTTACTTAATGCTATTTATGTGATACTTTCCTTTCAATTGATTTATTCCTGACTTTTCTATTTATCAGTATCAAATAAAGACCAACTTTATGCTTTTAATACAAATTCAGATCAATTCATAACTCTCCAAATATGTTGGCCTGCTGCTGCTAAGTCGCTTCAGTCATGTCCGACTCTGTGCGACCCCATAGACGGCAGCCCGCCAGGCTCCCCCGTCCCTGGGATTCTCCAGGCAAGAATACTGGAGTGGGTTGCCATTTCCTTCTCCAGTGCATGAAAGTGAAAAGTGAAAGTGAAGTCGCTCAGTCGTGTCCGACTCTTAGCGACCCCATGGACTGCAGCCCACCAGGCTCCTCCGTCCATGGGATTCTCCAGGCAAGAGTACTGGAGTGGGGTGTCATTGCCTTCTCCGATGTTGGCCTGGGTCACATCTAAACCTACCTTACATATTCACCACAAGCCTGAATTCCACTTTGCCAATTATTGTTCCCTTCGACATAAGTGAGAGCAGAGGAAAGACATGTATTCCCTCAGTCTCTTCATGATGACTGTTCTTTAGAAAACCAAAGGAAAAAAAATCTGAAGATGCTTCCGAGAAAAGAAAACACAAGTACTCTGACAATCAAGCAGGGCCGAGTTAACCCCACCCCACCTCAGGCAGCCAAAACTCGCGTATTCCACAAGCCTGTTCCCAGGACATCATGTCCAAGGACTTCCTGTTTGCTACGGTTTTCACTGGATCCATCCATCTCTGCTGCCCTGGGTTGTGAAGACTTGCCTGCTTGGGCACCACTGTGAGCTGTGGCAGAAGCATGATAGCACCGTGGCTAGACTCAGCCTCCCTGAGTACGAACCTCAGCCTCTCCATTTACCTGGAGGGTTATGGGCTCAAGTGTATCCCCCCCAAATTTATATGTTGAAGCCCTAACCCCTAGTTCCCTAGAATATGGCTGTATTTGAGTCAGACCCTTGAAAGAGGTGGTAAGTCAAAATGAGGCAGGAGGATGGGCCCTATTCCAATCTGACTGGTGTCCTTATAAGAAGAGAAGATTAGGCCACAGGGAGAGATGCCAGGAATGTAGGTGCACAGAGGAAAGACCATGTGATGAGGCAGCAGGAGGGTCACCACCTGCAAGCCAAGGCGAGAAGCCTCAGAGGAGAGTAACTGCTGACACCTGGCTTGGGGACTTCCAGCCTCCAGAACCAGAAGAAAATACATTTCCATTGTTTAAGCCACCCAGTCTGTGGTATTTTGTTACGACAACAATAGCAAACTAATACACCACATGAAATGAGACTTTCAAAACAGGAGTAACAGCACTTATTTCATTAGACGGTAAGGACTGAATGATGTGCTTCAGGCACAGTACCTGGCTGCAAGGGGCGGGGGGCGGTTTCTCAGCATCTCCCTTACTCTTAGATCAGGTGCTTTACCCTTACCTGAATTCCCACCAGCAGTAAAGGCGTGCAAACCTCGAGCCTTGGGGCTTTCTTTGCCACAGATTGAGGCACCACCTGAAGATGAAAACTGAACAGAGGAGGGTGAAGTCAGGAGATGGAAAGAAAGTAGCAACCGCTTTGTGTTCCTGAATCTGAGCTTATCTTAAATCCAACTTCACCTTTCAAATCCCGAGTTACCTTTTGAGTTAATAACTTATTAATTCCTTTTCTGGTTTTAGCTGGTTTGAGTTGTTATTATATCACTTGCCATCAAAGGAGTTGTGACAAACACACTGGCTCCCAGAGTGAATTAATCACATCAGCTTTGCTGGGTTAGGGAAATTACACGATCCCAGTTTCAGTAGTGCCTATATCGGCTCCTGCAGGAGCAAGAGATAGGCCATGTGACTCACTAAGGAAGCACTTGTGAGGAGTCAAAACGTGCCTCAGTCAGTCACGAAACGTGCTTGTAAGACCTGGACCAAAGGCCTATTTGCTCCCAAAGCCCTCCTTTGGATAAAGACTTTATTGTCATACAAAAGAAATGCGCCCAAGACTCGGGTCTTGCCTACCTGGATCAGGAGAAAACAGTTCGTCCTTCTGACAAAGTAACGGCACTATTTAATTTTAAAAAACATAACTACAAATTGTTACCCCTTCTCAGACTCTGTGGGTAACAGGCACTGAAAGCGCCATAGTCTTCGTATCCAAGGGTATCAGGTGTGTCCCCACAGGGAAGGAGGAAGCTGGCAGAATTTACCCCATTTCCAATGGTCTGGCTTACACAGACCCTGCAGAGGGCAGCCTGGATGTGCGGCTGAGAGTTCAGTGTTCCTTAATATTTCCATAAGCATCTGACAATGTTTCCAGAGGAAATGCACCTTGATTACAATAACTTGTACTTTTACACTAAGCACTTTACAAACTTCACTTAATCCTCTGGGTACTACTTTCATCCTCATTTTACAGATGAGGAAACTGAGCCCTTAATACATAATTCATTCAGGGTTTTACAGCTGTATGTCACAGAAGTCTAGAGCCCTTGGCACCACTCCCCAATTCTGCCTCTGAGATCTTTTGTGATTCCAGGCAAGCTTTCTTCCCCTTTTGGCTTCAGTCCTCATTGGACAAACAAAGGGACCAGCCTGGCTAAAGTCCTGGGCTCCTCTCAGCTCTAAAGTTCTTCTAGTTCCAAGGTTAAGAAATTCACTTTGCACTCTGCACCCTGGCATCAGCCTACATGCTAGAGATGAAGAGAGGAAAGGCAGTGCACCCTTGAAAAGAGAATTAGTCCCTGCTGCAGGGTTAAAAGATGGGCATCACCTTGGCCCCCAGGTAGAGGCACCCAGCTGGACAGACTCTCTAGAAGTCTTCATAGGCCACAGTTTTTCTCAGGGTTCCTGTATGCCAGTTTTAAGCCCACAGGGGTATTTTAGTTGGCCCCTGCAATGTTTTAAAACAGTTGGACTTGTTTACCAATATTTTAAAATCAAAAGCTGAAATCTGGATTCCTGGGTTTTCCTGAAAAGTCTGAAGAGCTGGCCACTCCAGGCCCATGTTCCCCTGGCCACACTGCACTGAGTTGCTGGCTCCTGGCATTCAGATGGAACAAGAGTGCTCTGCTTTTCCAGGCGGTCAGCTCATATACACACCTCCCCTGACTGGTCCTGAGGGTACTTCTGCCTGTGAGCCTCACTTAAGGAGCCAAGGGTGCTCTTTTCCTGAAGGATCCTAGGGGTGGGGATGCGCAGCACTGGGGCATAAGAACAAACGCTCCTTTTCCTGCAGACACAACTGTGCTCTGGGCTCTGTGACAGCTGACACCGAACCTGTGGCCTGGGTGCAGGTAGGAGCCTGGCGCCTTGGAACAAAAACCAGAAAGTGCAACGAAAGAAGAGGTTTTCATCCAGCCATGAAACTCTCCTTCCCCAGTAGCCACCACTCAGACCTCTATCTGCTTTCTGGGGCCCAGGGTGGACCAACAGCCATGTGTCATTTCCCTGGATAGGGGCTATAATGGTGACATTGTGCTGAGTGGAACAAGAGAGGTTTTCATCCAGCGACCAGCACTGGGCAGACACTCAAGCAAGAGGCTCTGGGGCTCACCCTGCACAAATGAGTTTGGGAGTGGGGCCCTGAGCCAATGAGAAGCCCCATGGATTGGGCTGCATGTCCACAGTGGCAGGCACTAGGAAGGGAAGCAGAGAGGCAATGCTCCCGGAACACATCACTGCTATCTCATTTTCCTCTATGAATAAATAAACAATCTCAGAGGATAAAGGAGATCACTCCCCAAGACACCTGCATTAATGGAAACCTCCTGAGTCCTAGAGCATTTATTCACTGACACCCAACATTCCAGACACTGCTAGGCTGTAGGGATCTAGCAACAAGTAAGACACAACACCCACTAGCATAGTGCTTGCAGTCTAGGGGGCCAAGAAGAGGTAAAGAGAGAAGTAGGAATTTAAACACTGATGACCCAATGGAAGAACTGAGAGTAACACAGTAACAGAGTCAGTTCGAGAATCCAAATCTGAACCCAACTGGTGGTTTTTCTTACTTTTCCCAGGGTCTCCTGAGATCACTACTCTGTGGAATGGCCAGCTGGAGCTTAGAGAGGAGCTTAGAGAGGAACGTACCCCAGATACTATAATGCGGAATCTGAACTCTGCACTGACAGCAAAGGAAAGCCATCAAATACTTTTAAGGGGGATCTGACTAGAACCATGGACGGGTCACTTTGGGAGCCATGATGGAAGCAGACCTGGGGCAAAGTGACAGATTAAAAGGCTAAAGTACGTTTCTCTCACTGGGACAAAGAACATTTAGCCTCTAAATTTTTCTTTCCTTGGGCTTCCCAGTTCCACCTGATAAGCTAAGAATGACAATGGGGAGTATCAGTTGTTTTCACAAGACTAAGAGCATGTGGGAGCTGAAAGCTTTTTTCCTGGAATTGTTCAGTGGGACCAAATTTGATATCTTTTAACAGAGCTAGAACTCTTCACACAGACTTCTTTAGACAAGCACCAGGCAAACCTGGAAAACTTACTACAGCAAATATGAAACAGGAATATATGAGGCAGATCCTAAAAATCCTTTCCAGAGAATTGCATTCACACAGGGAAGGGGGAAAGGGAGGAGAAAACCAGGCAAAGACACCCACAACCTCCATCCCCATTCCAGTACCGCCCACCCGATACCCTATAATCTGGCCAAGCCAAACTGCTTTGCAGACACATCCTGCCGTTTTCTATCTCTCTGTCTTTGCTCTCCCTGTTTTCTCTGTCTGTAATGTTATCTCCTCATTACAGGCTCACCCAAGTGTCTATCGCCCACTATTGTCTCCACGATCAGTAAGAAATTCCTGCTTCATCTTACTGAATTCCAAGAGCGCTTTATATTTTCTCTGGTACTTATCACATAATTTTTAATTAAATTATTTTATACACATATACCTCCTCTACTAGATTGGAAACTCATAAAGGATGGGGATCATTTCTACTTAGCACTGAAAGTGAAGTCGCTCAGTCGTGTCCAACTCTTTGCAACCCCATGGACTATAGCCCACCAGGCTCCTCCGTCCATGGAATTTTCCAGGCAAGAGTACGGGAGTGGGTTGCCATTTTCTTCCCCTGGGGATCTTCCCGACCCAGGGATCGAACCTGGGTCTCCCGCATTGCAGGCAGACGCTTTACCATCTGAGCCACAGGGAAGTAGTTCTCCCAAAAGAAATTGACACAGAATGCAACAAATATTCCTAAGTAGACTAATCAAAAGTAGGGGTAGTTTTTAATGGTGTCTATGGGCCTATGTAAAGGAAAAGTACAGGAAAAATATGTAGTTATTCCTTGTTCTAAAGCCACCAACAGCCTTCTCACCCACTTCATTCAGTTCCCCAACAGCAACCAAGCTGTAGTCAATTTAGTCAACAGTGCCACCTAGTGGGCACTGTGGGTAATTATTAAACCAGAACCACTACATCTTCACAGCTACTTCTTTACTGTTAATCCTTAGGAAAACTGCACAATGTTTTCCCATTTTTACATTTTTCCTAGACTCCATTTTTACATCTTTCCTAGCCCACATTTCCCATTTTACATCTTTCCTAGCTCAGTTAATCTCATTCTATATACCATTTCATAGGTGCATAAATTCCCTTTAGCTTTTATTTTCCTGTTCCAATTCTCTGATAAACTTCCAGAGTCTAAAAGTTTCTTAAAGCTTCTAAAAGTTCTAAGCCCTCCATCTGTTCCTGCAATAGTTGCATTTTATACATTTTTAAAATTTACTTCAAATGAAATATTGTGTTTTTTAAAGTAGTAAATGAGCTAGACTGGGAACTTAACTACAATTTATAGCCTTGTTTTCAAGTGTTTCAGAACTAAAACAGTGAACTTTTAGAAGTTAATTCACTTATAAATTGTTGGTTGTCTGCTTTAGAATTTAAACTGACCTTTTCAAACTGGAAAAGTGGGCAGGAACAAAGAGGAACTTGGAAAATAATAATGGCTCACATTTTTATAGCTATTTATGGTTTACAAAGTGGGTATGTACCATCATGTCATTTGCCCTCCCCAAAACCTTGCAAGGTCAGTATGAGTTTTCCCATAGCACAGATGAGCAAGCAAGCTTCATAGGCTTAAAGTTAAACATTTCTTAAGTAGCAGAGCAAGAGCTCAAACACAAGTTTTCAGGCTTCAATCCCATTGTTTTTCCACTACACCATATTTCCTCTGGGCTCACACCCACATATATTAAACAAACTACTGGTGCAATTTGGTGAAGCAAGGGCTAAGTAATTTCAACTTGCCTATCAAAGCAATGGAGGAAATATTTCCCAGTCCAGGAAAAGACAGGATGCTCTTTCCCAGGTCCTTCCTTGAGCCTTCGCACAAGATGGTCCCAATGCTAGAATGTTCTACGTAAAAGAGTGGCCTAGCCAAAACTTCAAACTGTGATCTGTCCTATCTTGGGGAGGAGAAGTGTTTAGAAGAAGAATTAAGCCTTGACTTCACTTTATAAAGGGTCTTAGACATTTCATATGTCTATAATCAGTTTGGACCTACTTTCACAGAGACACACTAATAGGATGAAAGACGGTGACATTCTTCAAACACCTTTAAACTTAAATCCCATTCCTGACCACACCGCTGCTGGTGGTCATAGCAATATTTCTCTACATCCTGTAATTATTTAAGGAAGACCACACTTAACATCGCATTGCACTTGTATGCCCAAAAAGGTGTTCATTTCCACAATTTTTAACACTCCATGTTGGCATTCTTCAAGATTCAGTACACTGGGAACCTCAAAAGTTTAATGTGTCCCAAGGCACTGCCCACCTTTTAGCAATCCTTTCTCTCCTTTTCCTAGGTGATTTTTAAAAGATCTTTATTATTTCACTCCTCTTTTACACCATTATTGGCATAGTGTCTGGTCCACTGTCTGGCTCTAGAAGGTGCCCAGGAAAGACATGTTTAATGAAGAAGATAAACCCAAAGACACGAAATGGATGGCGGCAGCAGGCAGAGATTTTTTACTCTACTGTTGAAAAACATTCTAACAGTTTGGGCAGTCTGAAAATGGACCCGGCTAGAAGTGCGGTAGTAAGCTTCTCATCACTAGCGGAATGCAAGCAGAGCTCAACAGTGCCTTGGTCTGGGCAAGGGTGGGATGCGCGCGGGCACCGGCATGAAAGGAAGCGTGAACCGGCATGTGGGTCCTCCAGTAGCCCCTCCACAGAGGGGCGCAAGGACTTGTGAAAAGCAGGGCGTGGCAAGGGTGTGTGGGGATGAGGGACACCCGCGGCCGAGGGGGCCAGGCGGGCTCCGGGTCTATTCCGGGAGCTGAGCGCAGGGGCGGGCGCGGGCGGGCGGGGGCGCCGGGCGAGCATCCTGTCGGGGGAGGGGACGCGCGGAGGGCGCTCCCGCGGGGCTGGGGCCGGACTGCAGAGCGCCGCGCCCGCCGCTGCCAGGCCCGCCGGAGGCACCGCGCCCTGCTCTGCTATCACCGGCGCCATGGACCGAGGCCGGGGTAAGAAGAAACGCGGCGCCCACGCTTGTTGCTTTGCAGGGCGGTAAGGGGAGAACCGCGCGATCTAAAAGCCAGAGGAGGAGGCAGAGACTAGCGGGTTGGGCCGGGCCGAGGAGTGTGGGGGCGAGGAGGAAGGGAGAAGCAGGGGGCCGAAGACCCGGCGCTGTGTGGACAGGTGCCTCCTGTGCCTGGGCTGCTAGGGGTCTGCTAGGGGGACTCATGTCCCGGACTTGAGTTGCCTCCAGTGTGTGAAACCAGTTTTCATACACTCGGAGCCTTAACTTCATGAAAGATCCCTAAAAGGATTCCTGAGGAAGGGAAGCTCCTCTCACCCCATCCCAACCCCCTCCACCAAGGGTAAAATAGAGTTAACAAGTCACACTCTTGAAAACAACAGGGCGTGTTAAGCGCCTACTGTTCACACGCTGAGAAGCCCCAGGAGACAAGTGTGTGCAGCTACCCAGGGTGTCGGGAGGAGGAGCTGCAGGAGTGCCTGTGGGTGCCTGCATGGGTGTCCGAGCCCTGGCTCTGAGCCCGACAAGCTGTGTGACCCTAGCCCACCCTCTTTCTCTCTGGGCTAGTGACAAGGTTGAACTAGATTGTTTCTGAGACCCCTTCTTACCTGGACAGGTTGAAGAGTTGAAGAGTATTTAAGAAAGTTTCACAGACGTGGTGGTGGTGCTTGTTGAAACTGCAACTAACATGAGCATAGAGAGAGCATTTATGGGGGGCGCATTCATGGGAAGCTGTGCTTAAATAAAGGCCTGGAAAGTGGCTTGCTTGAACATGGGGGCAGTGACAAAGGCTGGGAACCAGAACACCAGTGTCACAACGCCCCACCTCTGGGAACTGAGGAGACCACAGGTGTGAACGCACCTGGTAAGCTGGCAGGTGCTGCCAACTTGACAAGCATCATTATTCTTGTTATTGTTAGTGTTAATGGAAAATTCCTCCCCTTCCCAACATAGTCTTACACGCTTCCCCCATCTGCCTGTTTGCTGCACTGAGACCTCCAAGGGGAAAAAAGGAGTGGCCAGGGGTGTGGAAGTAACGAGGAAGGGCACTGGGGGCAGGGATGTGACCCAGAGCAGGTGTCATGGGAACCCCCCTGCACTCCTCTTATGGGTACAGCCAGAGTTCAGAGGGCTGCAGGGGACCTCAGACTTCCAATTCAAGGTGCTGGGGACAGCTTCCCCAACCACACCATCTCTAGCACAAAGTGCTGCATCAACCCTTTCCTATTAGGAGTTGGAAAGTCAGGCAGAAAATGGGGGGGCTTCTGGTTTGGCTCTTTGGGGACCAAGGCTGTGATCTATAAAGCAGTTCTTACCTGTTAACTGTCTCCTGGACAAGTGTGCACAGAGTATACACACTTGTCGGGGAGAGAAAAAGAGAACAGAGGTGCCTCTAATGTCCCCTATCCCCATCTCCCACACTATACGTTTAAAGCAAACAGCACTCCCCTCCACCCCATCACACCCCGCATGGTGCCAAATACCACCCTGTCCCCAGTACAAAAATCCATACCTAGCCTACCCAGAGTTGTAGAAAGCAGACTATCCCTGCTTTGACAGACCAGCTTAAAATGCTTAATAACTGATACCTCACTAAAGAAGGCTGCTTCTAGACCACTCTTGCTAGGATGCCAGACTTCCCCAGAAATCTGTTAGTACTCAGAATGCTCTAGGGCTCTGCCCCTCCCCCCTGCTGCAGGCCTTCCTAGCCTACTTTCTTTCTCCTTCATAGCTCTTGTCACGATGTACCATTCCTCTAAGAGTCAGTTATCCGACTACATGTTTAGTGTCTACCTTGCCTGTCAGATGTAAGCTTCAGGAAGGCTGGGAGTGGATCTGGGCAGCCACCCTGCTGACAGCAGTGCCCGGCACACAGTCGGTGCTCACTAACAGTGGCTCAAGTAGTTCACTAACAACATGAAGCACACTTTCTAGTGCATCCCAAATTGAACAGTTGTAATGCTGATTTTGAAAGATACATACCACCAAATACTCACATCAGAACTGTGCTTCGTGACTTGCAAAGGCCTTCTCAAATGCAAGCGCAGTGGATGAGGCACACAGGACGAGGTCATCTGTCTAGAAACTCAGTGGTCTACCCTGAGAAATCACTGCAAAAACTGTAGGAATTAAAGCAAACGCAACTGCACATGAACTAGAATACAAAGTTTGTGTGGGTTTTTAAGGTGATATGTGAGTCTTTACAAATCATTCTCGTGGAAATTTGTTGTGCCCATATCCCCAGGAGGGTGTGAGCACTCTCTTCTGTTGTCAGTTCATTTCAGTCGCTCAGTCGTGTCCGACTCTTTGCGACCCCATGAATTGCAGCACGCCAGGCCTCCCTGTCCATCACCAACTCCCAGAGTTCACTCAGACTCATGTCCATTGAGTCAGTGATGCCATCCAGCCATCTCATCCTCTGTCGTCCCCTTCTCCTCCTGCCCCTAATCCCTCCCAGCATCAGAGTCTTTTCCAATGAGTCAACTCTTCGCATGAGTTGGCCAAAGTACTGGAGTTTCAGCTTTAGCATCATTCCTTCCAAAGAACACCCAGGGCTGATCTCCTTTAGGATGGACTGGTTGGATCTCCTTGCAGTCCAAGGGACTCTCAAGGGTCTTCTCCAACACCACAGTTCAAAAGCATCAATTCTTCGGCGCTCAGCTTTCTTCACAGTCCAACTCTCACATCCATACATGACCACTGGAAAAACCACAGCCTTGACTAGACGGACCTTTGTTGGCAAAGTAATGTTGTTAGGGAGGTTTTAAGAAGCACAGGTCTCATTTCACCCTTATACCTTCTGTGTGAGGAGTGAGACTGTCATGCCCAGGGAAGGAAGCCACACTTCACTATTAATGACAGTAACAACTGAAATCATCAGGGTATTATCATGAGCCAGGCAACATGCTCAGCTTTTTTCATGGCTTGCCTTGGAACAAGCAATGGGACAGGGCTATGATTGGGTACTATTGTTAATCCCTACCTCACAGGAAGGCAGGTCTAGCAGTGTATTAGTCAGCTAGGGCTGCCATAACAAAATACCACAGATTGGGTGGCTCAAACAACCGATTTATTTCCTTACAGTTAAGGAAGCTAGAAGTCCAAGGTCATGGTGCCATCTGGGTAGATTTCTGGTGAAGCCTCTCATCCAGGCCTGTATATGGCAGCCTTCCCACTCTGTCCTCACATGGCCTCTTCCCTGTGCACAGACAGAAAGAGACAGAGATTGCTGGTATCATTTCCTCTTCCTAGAAGGTCATCAGTCCTATTGTATTAGGGCCCACCTTTATGACCTCATTTAACCTGAATTACCTCCTTAAAGGCCCTATCTCCAAATGTCATCAGAGCAGGGGTTAGAGTTTCCATACTTTGGTGTATGGATCTGAGGTGGGGGCACAGTTCAATCCGTAACAGCAGGATTAGGGCACTGACATTAGCTTGTACAGTCACTCATCATGTGAGAGACAGAGCTGGGTTTGAACCTAAGTCCTGATCTTAAACTGGCTGCTGGCTGACTGCAGGTGACCTGCCCAAGCCCTAGAACAGAACAGGGCTTGCACACCGCATCTTCTTAGCGCATGTTCGGGCTCCTCCGTCACGCCACAACCATACCGTTCAGATCTTCAGTAGTAATTACAGCATAAAAGCTCGGCATCAAAGTCAACTGACTTAAGAATGAAAACAAACCTAAGAAGTAGGATTTCTCTTCTAACAGGGTATGTGTCTTCCCATGAGTAAAGGAGGATTCATATGATGCAGTAACAGACACAGAAATGACTTACCTTACATTATAAGGAAATTCCTTCCAGCAGGACTTCCCCAGTTCATGAACATCATACAAAGAGAATCAGCCACTGGGGAAAGTAACACCGTCATTATAGACTAATGACTGTGGACACCACCTTCTACAGAACCAATCACTTAACTCTTTATCCTCACATAAAGATAAAATATGGATACTGATGATACCTACTTCATGGGGTTGTTATTAAATGTATGGAAAATACTTCAGACAATGCCTACCATATGAGTCCCATTCAATAAACACTGGCTACAGTAATAATTGTGTTTTTTAAATCACATTTAACATAATAAAATTCTATTGACCCCAAGCTGGTCTGACTCTGAGGACACTTGAGTTCCTACTCTCTTTTAAGAACTGGGCTAGACAACTTCGTATACAACTCAAAGACAGGGGCTATGTCATAATCTCTGTATCCTGGAGCTCTTTCATGGTGCTTGTCTCTTGAAAATCCATCTGACGTGCCATAACAGAACCACCTGACAAGTGTTTCTGAGTGACAAAATATTTATAGGCCAACATGTCTATTTTCTCTTATTTATGCTATTATTTGTACCTACTGACTACAGCTGTATCTTCACAATTTTGCTTTTGTGAACTTTGTAGTGTTCTCAAGCCATCTTTGCTTAAGTCTTTGGTCTAAATTTTCCCTCATTCCCTTCTTAATGCCCAAGGTTCTGATATGCCTAGCTCATACGAAGGAATCAATTTTACCGAAGTTCCTTTCCTTTTTACTTCACAACTAGTTCTTTTTCAACTAGTTGCATTCAACCCAAGATGGGAGTTTCTTTTGCTGAATTATATATATTCTCTGGGAGATTATAATTTAAGACATAATCTGAAGCTCTGCTTTTCATTAAATGAGATTTTTAAAATTAATTTATTTTAATTGGAGGCTAATTACTTAATGTATGGTTTTTGCCATACATTGATGTGAATCAGCCATGGGTGTACATGTGTTCCCCATCCTGAACCCCACTCCCACCTCCCTCCCCATCCCATCCCTCAGGGTCATCCCAGTGCACAGGCCCTGAGCGCTCTGTCTCATTAAATGAGATTTTTATCGTTCAAGAGATGCTAAAAGAACCCACTCTTGTCTTGCCTTTGGTGGCCCAGCTTTGACATCTGTACTAGGAAAGTCACATCTTTCCTATCTGTGGCTTCCATTGGCCAAGCAGCCCATAGCCATTCCTACAATGAGCTCCCCTCCATGTCCCCTCTGTGACTCACTGCCCAATTTCTGTCCCCCAGGCTGTAAATTCCCATACCTCTTCCCTGACATCTGAGTTCATTTTCTACTCCTATCAATTACTGGTTTTCTGAAAGGAGTACACACCCATATGTTTTCTTCCAAACATGTTCCATAAAGTCATCTTTGTTAGCCTGGAGACTCAGTACGGCTGAGTGGTTCAGGGAATGGACAAACTTAGGTTTTGACCACAGCTTTCTAGCTGTATGATCTTGTATGAATTGGGTAAATTACTTAATTTTTCTGCATACCAGTTACATTTTATTTGGAGTGTCGTGGGGAAAGGCGATGCATGTAAGCTAGCACTTAGGAAGCATTCAGTAGATGATAGATATTACACTTATCAAATATAATTACTTGGATTTTAGCCACACTTTGCACTGGGTGTATGCATAGGATTTAACCTTACCCTCTTCTCTGTAGAGGGTTCTGTTGGTCACTGGGCACCACTTCCATTTCCTTGTCCCACTCAAGAGTTTTTTCTGCCTCTCCCTCAAATATCAGTTTCAAACTCTACTGCTCACATGAGTGAGTACCCTGCCAAGTAAGCCCTCCCTGTCCAATCTCTGCCAAGAGCTTATCATTATTTCATTCTGATCTTAGGTTCAGAAAAATAACTGTTTTGGGATATCATTAGCTCCTCATACCCATCTTACCCTTCTAAAAAAAAACCCTTGCAGTTGAACAGAAAAATAAAACCCCGCTGCCACAGTCTCCTGTTTCTCCCCATACACTTCTCTCCCTCCTTGCAGTCTTACTTCCAATCACACCGTCTAACGAAAGCCCACTCCTGAGAGTCATAGCAGCTTCTATTTTGTCTAATTTTTTACCTCTTCTCATTCCCATCTCCTGAGCTTCTCTGTAGCTCTTTTCTAAATGGATTCTCCTATTTGCAAAGATGGAGAAAGCATGGATTTTGGCATCAGATAAACCTAGGTTAAACAACCACTGCTCCATCCATCTGCCAGAAGCCTTTTCTGTCTCTCCTTCCCCACCCCACTCCTGCCTGGCCTCCAATCCCACTGTTATAGGTGCTCATAGCCTCGGGCTTCTCTTGCTCTAAGGCAAGTGACCCAGCTAAGTCTTGTCCCTCTAGTCTGCAAAGCAGGAAGAATGACACCCAGGATTAGGAAACTGCAATGTGGTAATATTTGTCCAGCGACCAGTGCCTGGCCCATGATAGGTGCCTGCATGCATACTCAGTCACTTCAGTCGTGTCTGACTCTTTGTGACCCAGTGAACTGTGGCCTGCCAGGCTCCTCTATCCATGGGGATTCTCCAGGCAAGAATACTGGAGTGGATTGCCATTCCCTCCTACAGGGGATCTTCCCAGTCCAAGGATCAAATCCATGTTTCCCGCGTCTCCTACATTGGAGGTGGATTCTTTACTGCTGAGCCACGAGGGAAGCCCTCGTTAATTGTTATTTCCCATCTTTTTCTCTAGCTCAGTTTTTCTTGTATGATGACTCTTGCCTCATCTTTACATTACTGCTGCAGACGACCAAGCCTCTTTTGAGGGCTGCTCTCAGTGTCCATCTTCAGCCATGAGTCAAGCTCCACTCCTGAACTGGCTCCTGCTTTTGGTGTATTTCCATTTGGAAGTCAACTCATCCTCCAAGTGACCCAAATGTGAACTCATCTTACTCACCACCAAATCAAATCACCCTTCCTGTTTCTCTTTTTTCTATTAACACAACAATGTGAAGAGCTATTGAAGGAAATGGGGCTGTTTGTGAATAAAACTAAATTTGAAGGGAGGGGGGATATGGGATCATTTCTCAAACTAGCTGTCCTGTAGAAGAGTATTAGAAAGACTCTTCAGAAGGCTATACAAGAGGTTAAACAGAGACTAACTGGGGCACAATCTGAAAGAGGCAAACAAATGAAAAGAGCTATTCAGTTTCAGAGTAAGAGGTGCCCAGAGACATAATGAAGCAAAGGCTGAGTGGACACAGATCGGGGAGTCCTAGAGTGGCTCCTGTGGGGACCACAGTAGTAGATAAATTAGAACAACTGTCACGCAAGAGGTTTCCATAGGCGTGGCCCTTTTGAAAACTGTAGAGAACAGAACTTGTAGAAGTATATACTTTACTTTTTATTCATCTTTTATTCAAATGTGTACCTATCATAGCTTTTAATGGGACTTATGAATTATCTATGCTTGTGGAGAGACTATGGGAAGACGGCCTGATACAATTAGAGAGTTATTTAAAACTATAGATCTGATTGTGCTTAAACTGCTTAGTGGTTCCTCACTGTTCTTAAAATACAGACTGCAATCGTGGTGTGGCCTCAAGGACCGCCCTGCCTTTTACCAGCTCCCTTTGGGCTCCTGCCCCTGTCTTATTGTGGACTCTCCTCACAATGGCCTTTCTACCTTTACCTGGTTAACTCCTTCCTTCTCATCCCTAGCAATCTGCTCAAATATTACTTCCTCAGAACAATCTTTCCCTGTCTCCTACACTACATCCCCCATTACAGGTAACCCTAGCACTCTACTTTTCACTGGTTGCCATCTTCACAGTTCAGTTCAATTGCTCAGAAGTGTCTATTTGTGACCCCATGGACTGCAGCATGCCAGGCTTCCCCGTCCATCACCAACTTCCGGAGTCTACTCAAACTCATGTCCATTGAGTCGGTAATGCCATCCAACCATCTCATCCTCTGTTGTCCCCTTCTCCTCCCACCTTCAATCTTTCCCAGCATCAGGGTCTTTTCAAATGAGTCAGTTCTTTGCATCAGGTAGCTGAAGTACTAGAGTTTTAGCTTCAGCATCAGTCCTTCCAATGAATATTCAGGACTGATTTCCTTTAGGATTGACTGGTTGGATCTCCTTGCAGTCCAAGGGACTCTCAAGAGTCTTCTCCAACACCACAGTTCAAAAGCGTCAACTCTTTGGCACTCAGCTTTCTTTATAGTCCAACTCTCACATCCATCCATACATGACTACTGGAAAAACCATAGCTTTGACTAGACGGACCTTTGTTGGCAGAGTAATGTCTCTATTTTTTAATATGCTGTCTAGGTTGGTCATAGATTTTCTTCCAAGGAGCAAGCATCTTTTAATTTCATGGCTGCAGTCATCATCTGCAGTGATTTTGGAGCCCAAGAAGATAGTATCTCACTGTTTCCATTGTTTCCCCATCTATTTGCCATGAAGTGATGGGACCAGATACCATGATCTTAGTTTTCTAATGTTGAGTTTTAAGCCTACTTTTTCACTCCTCTTTCACTTAAATGAAGAGGCTCTTTAGTTCTTCTTCGCTTTCTGCCATAGCTGTGGTGTCATCTGCATATCTGACGTTATTGATATTTCTCCTGGCAATCTTGATGCCAGCTTGTGCTTCATCCAGCCCAGCATTTCACATGATGTATTCTGCATAGAAGTTAAATGACTAGGGTGACAATATATAGCCTTGACATACTCCTTTCCCTATTTGGAACCAGTCTGTTAGAACCATGTCCAGTTCTAACTGTTGCTTCTTGGCCTGTATACAAATTTCTCAGGAGGCAGGTAAGGTGGTCTGGTGTTCCCATCTCTTTAAGAGTTTTCCAGTCTGTTGTGATCCACACAGTCAAAGGCTTTGGCATAGTCAATAAAGCAGAAGTAGATGTTTTTCTGAAACTCTCTTGCTTTTTCAATGATCCGATGGATGTTGGCAATTTGATCTCTGGTTCCTCTGCCTTTTCTAAATCCAGCTTGAACATCTGGAAGCTCACCGTTCATGTACTACTGAGGGCTGGCTTGGAGAATTTTGAGCAGTACTTTGCAAGCGTGTGAGATGAGTGCAATTGTGGGGTAGTTTGAGCATTCTTTGGCATTGCCTTTCTTTGGGATTGGAATGAACACTGACCTTTTCCAGTCCTGTGACTACTGCTGAGATTTCCAAATTTGCTGGCATGTTGAGTGCAGCACTTTCACAGCATCATCTTTTAGGATTTGAAATAGCTCAACTGGAATTCCATCACCCCCACCAGCTTTGTTCATAGTGATGCTTCCTAAGGCCCACCTGACTTCACATTCCAAGATGTCTAGGTGAGTGATCACATCATCATGGTTATTTAGGTTATGAAGATCTTTTTTGCATAGTTCTTCTGTGTATTCTTGCCACCTCTTCTTAATACCTTCTGTTTCTGTTAGGTCCATACCATTTCTGTCTTTTATTGTGCCCATCTTTGCAAGGTCTTTGCCATCTTCACAATAATGATTAATTATAGGAATTAATTAGCTGTTAATATGAGCTCTATGAGGGCAGGGTCCTTCTTACCTTGTTCACGATTCTTTTCCAGCATCTAACGTAATGCTTTGCATGTAGCATATGTGCAAAAAAATGTCTGCTGAGACGATGAATAAATAAAAAGAAAAAATACAAAGATCACAGAGTAGAGCTGGTAAGGCCACTTTCAGCTCTAGGATTTTCCATTTCAGTGATTCCTATTTTAGGGACAGAAACATAGACTTTGTCACTATTCATCATTTCCTTTGCTTTTACCCTTTCTGCAGGCAGACCCCCAATCCTGTTAACTGTTAATGAAAAATGTATCTTGGGTGGCTTCTTCTCCAATATCCTGTCATCTCCTGTAAGAGCTTCCTGTCTCTCCTCTCATCTCTCCAGCCTCCCGTAAGACCTATTCTCTATTTGTCTAAAGCAGTGGTTCTTGAATCTAGCTGGAAGAATCGTCATCTTCCAGGGATCCTACTGAAAATATACCCCCAGAGGTCTGGGGGTCTGGAATGAGGTTTGGGAACGTGTACTTTTTGCAAAGCTTGCAGGTGAGTCTGACGTGCTTGGTGTTTTCGTGCACAGGCTTATCAGGACCCTTGACCTTGCTCAAACACCTCCCTTGATTACTTGCTCCAGCACTGCCTTTCACACTTTTCAACCAAGTGAAATTCTAGGGTTTGGTCTGTTACCCAAAGTGGGTTCTGAAAGCTTGAAGTGTCTCATTTTATCTAAAGCCAAACCAATTTCTAATATCATCCATAACATACCTGAACACACCCCCCACCAAAAAATCTTTGTGCAGTAGACTTGCAGAGACACACCGTGTTTTTCTCAAGGTTTCTTCCCTAACCCCACCCTGCCCTCCACCATGGACTCCCAGGGTATAGGTACTCTAGCCTGAGAGGACAAACCTCCAATAAATGTGCCAAGCACACAGTGCCAGCAGAGAAGTGGATTTGGACATAGAAACAGAAATACCATGTCCTAGCGAATGGCTCAGCCACTCACTTCTGCAACATAGGTACATACATTTTTATATAGTTTTTAACTTCTAGAAGCCTTTTCACATTCACCAATTGTGTCCATTCCCACATAGTGTCGGGGTTGTTAATCATAGAGTGCTTCCTTTAGAGCTTGGGCAGCTCTGGCAGTCATGTAGGTTCTCACTCAGCAGTCACCCACAGCGGGGTCACTCTGGGCCAGAAGGAACCTGTGTAACAGCAGGGATACTCAAACAGAGAACTGACCACTAAAATCCTTTCACTGGGACCCTTTCAGCCTTGAGGTTCTCTTCAATGACTTAACTCTGGTAAAAGCCTTGTGAAGTGGTCAGGTGAGACATCCTCCCAGTTAGACGCAAAAACTGAGGTTAAAACAATGCCTCTGCTTTTCCCTCTCCCTGAGAGCGTGCGCTCAGCATCACCTCCATGAAAACAATCTGCCACATCCTCCCTGGACCTTCCCTCTGACTTTGGGTTACCACCACCCTCCTCAGTTTCAGTTCTTAGAGTATTGTATTGTACTAACTTAAATGCCTCCTCTGTGTCTATATGAAGCCTGTGCTGTGAGACTGTCTCTACATCTAATTTCTAGGGTCTAGCACATAACAGATGTTTAATAATAATTGCCAACTGAGCACTCACCATGAGTCAGGCAGTTTACATATGCACATTGAGCCATTTAGTCCTCTCAACAACCATGAAGCTGATGGAGTTTGACTTTCATGTGTATAAAATATGCCATTAATTTTATTGAGGGAGAAATTCCATCCAAAAATGTTGCCAGCAGTTGTGAGGGGAGAGTATCTGTACAATGTGTAGTTTCTATTTTTTAAAATCACAGCTAGGGCATGTATATGAATTAGAAAGATGTAAATATAACTTTGTGTTAAAAATTTTGTAGTTTATGGCAAAATCTGGTTCTGTGGTAGACTGATAAGTACAGTCCCTGTGAAAGCGTGTTTGTGGCCCGTGTCAGTGTGTGAATGCACAATAATTTGAAGTTTTGGATATATTTGTGATATTTATCTTCCCTGAGCCCTGCAGTCTCATCACCACACCTCCCAACAGAATTCGATGGGAATGTTCATCATGACTTTGCCATCTGTTGCATTTTATTTACTGTAATTTACTTTTCAGTACCTACTTTAAAATGTGTTGTACATGTATTTTTTTTAATATCCTAATTTTACAGATGAAAAGATTAAGGCCTAGACAATTTATATACCCAGCCCTGCCCACCTCCAAACCTAAGTTTTTTACCATCGCTCTCCACTGCTTGTCCATTGGAGAGAGGCATTCCCAGGTCTACTACATGAAGGACTTGCCAGATAAGCCACAAAGACTTAATAGGTGAAGATTTCAAGGTGGGAAGCAGGGGAGGGAAAGGGAATCTAAACAGTTCCAGGAGGGACAGCTTCCATCAGTGAATGGTACGGCCAAGCAGCTGGTGTGGGACATTGTTTCTTACCCTTCACACTTCTCCCACTATGGCCCTTGTAGTTCTGGCGTTTAGAATTCAAGAAACATTCATCCTCCTGGAACTGGCAAAGATCCTGCCCCAGGAGGGCCCAGGCAGGGTTTTGTCCTCCACCTAAAATTCCATTCGGGGAATCCCAGCCACACCCCAAGTGGGGGTGGAGGCGCAGAGCCTTTCAGCCCTGATCCTTCTCCCTGCACAGCTGTGAGGCTGCAGAGGGGGCAGAATGTGGCACCACATTGCAGTCATTCCAGCTCTGGGGAATTTACTGACAGAACGTCCCACAGGAGGCAAGCTCAGGGGCTTTTTATAGCCCTCTAAGAACCTAGGGGAAAACTCATCTCCTGAGAGGGGATAAGTGGGGCACGTGTCTTTTCTGGGCACCATTCCCTCAATCGTGCAATCTCAGATGCCCACAAGCCAAATCAGGGTAAGGGGTATGGCTAAGTGAGCAGTGTGGAGTGGGGAAAGCATGTTCGCTGACCAAGGTACAGGGATCCGGGCCAAATCCAGTTACTTGAATCTCCTCCTCGGCTTCAGTTTCTTCACCTGTCAGGTCGAAGTGTTATTACGGCATGGGTAGCAGTACATCTTGGTTGTCAGACCAAATCCAGACCCCCACATCTTTTTGTAAACAAAGCTGTACTGGCCCACAGCCATGTCCATTCATTATGTTTTGTCTATGGCTGCTTTTTTGCCAAAAGAGCAGAGTTGAGTAGCTGCAACAGAGGCCCACATGTGGCCTGAAAAGCCTAAAACATGTACTATCTGGTCTTTTACACAAAAGTTTGCCAACCCCTGAATTAATCTGTAGAGTTTGGGAGTGTCTGCCTGGAGTAATGTGGTGAGAAAGATTCTGAGGGTGTGTCCAGGCTGAGGAATGAAGCCCTGTCCTCAGATCATTCAAGAGTACGTACTCAAGACTAATATTTGGAAAGGCCCCAGAATGCCATTTACCAGTGTTTTTCAAACTACATTTAGCCTCAGAATCCTTCTGCAAATAAAATCTTAAACAAAGAGTTGCTCTGGGGGAAGTGGGAATGAAAATACTGAGTACAGTCCACTCCATCTTCCTACTCCCAAGGCAGCCCCCAGAGAAGCCTCCCAGACCCCAGAGCTCCATCTGCAGAACATAAACCGCCTGTCTAATCCTATGCCTCTCACTTTACAGCCGGGGAAACCGAAGCTCAAGGGGTGGTGTCGTGCCTAAGGTCACATGATGGACTCCCAGTCAGCCTTCCCCAGAACCAGTGACATGGTCAAGAGATGTCAGTGGAGCACAGAGTTCTGCTGGGGAGAAAGCCTGTCCACTGGTCTTGGGGGCCTCAGGGCTGCCACTGGCACATGACTGGCCTTACATGCCCTTGCTGACCCAGCAACCCCAGGGGTTCAGGGCTGGGACATCGCTGACACTTGCCCATGCTTCATAGTGATCTAGTCAAGACTTAGAAAACTTTTTTCTGAGACCACCAGGATCAAAAGAAAAAAATCAAAATTGAATTGTACCATATTCTTAAAAATATTTCATTGATACCAAACATACCTTTGAAAGAACATCGTAAATTTGCTACATCAATTTGTTCATTTTTTCTGTTTTCTTTTTTCAAAAAGCTATTATTTAATAGATAAAATATCTTTAAATCAGTGAAATCTTAGACTGGGGAAATTATGATAATTTATACTAAGGCTTTTTTTTGAAGATTGAATCAGATTTATTCATTTGTAGAATAAATATTTATTCTTCCTGCCCATTCTTGTTGAAGAGTTTGCAAAGGGTAGATCCAGCCGATATGAAACCAAGTGGGATTTTTTTTTTTTAAGCTTTACTTGAAGCAAAAAGAAAACTGATCTAGGGGTGTGCTGGGATGCCAGAGGGACCGATCGCATTTCCTCACCTCCAGCCAGCAACCAGCTGTAGCTCTAAGGGGTAAGAGGGGGAAGCATAGGGTTCCTACACCCTAAACCTCCTAGTGAGGCAGAAAAACTAAGACTCTGTCACCAATGCCTGTGACATGAAGTCATATCTGGTTAGTGTCCATCAAAGAGAATACATAAAGGCTCAGAAGACTCAAGGGACACTTTTTAGCCAGGAACCTCAGAAACACTGGGGGATCAGCATTCTAAGTAGAGACAACGGCGAGTAAAAAGGGGAGAGGCACAGAAGCCATGCTCAGAGCACAAATTGGTCAGTGTGCCTATAGCCCAGAGAAGCAGGCAGAGGTAAAGTGGAGCCTCGAGTAGAGCTTTATCCTCCAGGTCCACAACTGCGGGTGTGACTGGTAACTAATAATAGAGGCAGCACACTGTGGGAGCTGAGTGCACTGGCTGCGGTGTCAGGCTGCCAGGGTCTGAATCCCCTCTGCTCCTTCTGTTAATACTGGGTCTCAGTTTCTTCAGCTAAAAATGGAGATAACAATCTCCTCTCTGACTATGGGACAATTGGATTTCTGCAAGAAAAGCAATCAGCATGCAGGAAGCACACAATTAAAAAAAAAAAAAGCCAATGTTTAAACAACACTTCTATAAATGATCTCCTTTCTTTAAATGATCTCCTTTCTTTAAAAATCAGGATGGATTCCTCTCACTTCTTGCCTGCCCATCCTGGAAAGGGATGGAATTACAGAGGGAAGAAACCACAGGGAGTATAGGGAGCATATGAAGCTCTTTGATCATCTGAGTCACAAAGGAAACTGGTGTCTGGGCCCTGGGGAGCTCTGAAGAGGTGTGAGCAGGAGGGGGTTATGCTGTGTGTTGCCACTTGGGGAAAATTAAAGCTCACATTAGAGTAGAAAGGGAGAGATTAGAGAAGGGAGACCAGTTAGGGACTGCAGCAAATACTGCATATGAGCAGCAAACTTCGTAAGACTACCTCACCTTCCTGTTTAAGAACAGAAAAACATAAAGCTTCATACTCTGTCCATTTTCAAAGAGAACATGTAGAATTGTTGATCTCATGGGAGAGCAGAGGAGACATCTGTCCAGGGCTCTTCAAGACTCAAGACAGTCATTCCCGGGAACTTTAACCATCATTTTCTCAATCTCACCCCCAGCTCTGCAGGCAGGAAATCACTCTAGGCATCTACAGGGGCCTGGCCCAGAACATAATCCAGGGTTAGCACTGGAAGGCTTTTGCAAGCAAGGGGAAGGAAGGAAGGAAGAGAGGGAAGAGGATGGACTTACCACCTGGGTGGCCATTCTGAGCATAACCTTTAGCCTCCCACCTAGAATGTCTAGACTAAACTCTGGGAGATACCTGAATCCCCTGTGATTACTAACAACATGAACAACATTAATAGTAACAACCAACCTTTGCAGGAGGTCTCATGTGCTTGGCACAAACCTTAACACTTTTTCTACGTGATCTCCCTTTCTGCTCACCACAACCTTCTGACATGAGTGGTCTTATTACCTCTGCCTCACAGATGAGAAACCTGATGTCACCTGCTTGGGGTCACTGGGCTAGGAAGGACAAACCCCAGGTGTGATTCTGTGTGCTTCTCACCATAGTCACCCAGTGTCACAATTACCCACTATACTAACTCACCCCCACCTTCCTGCCAAGAGGCAATCCGCCCAGACTCAGCCACTCTCAGAAGGGATAGCTGGCTCTCTTCTTAGTTCAAATTTCTGGAAAGTTCCTACATACAGTGGACCTAATAATATGGTCTTGGAGCTGCCACCACTGGTCTGGACTGTCCTCCAAAGCCCCAGAGAACACGTCTGCCTCTTCTTGCCTCTTCCCCCATCCCCGTAAGCCCTTCTGCTCCTGGAGATGGCTGTCACAGGCAGAATTAGCGGCCCTCTCCCTGACCTGTGGTTGTTCCTCTGAATTCTGGGCTGTTAGTTCATCTCTCTGCAGTGCATCTGCTTTGTGCCCATTACAGTACTGGGCACCAGGCTGTAGCAGCAGATATTAATCAGGCATCATCTCTACTCTCACAGTTCACAATTTAATGGAGGTCATTGAACAAACTGTCTGCCCTGGAGGCTCTTAACAGGTAACCTCACCTGTCCAGAAGAGCAGGACAGGCCTCCTGGAGGAAGTGGCCTCTAAACTAATTCTCAAAGAATAAATGGGCACCGTCTAGGGAATAGGGCAGAGTTTAAATAATGACATTAGTCAGTTTGGTGTGTGTCAGGAACTGTTCTAAGCAGTTCATATAACACCTTGCTGGACCCTCATGACAGCCCTATAAGGTGTAGTTATTATTATTGTCCCCATTATTCAGATGTGGAGACTCAGAAAAGTGAAGTAACCTGCCCAGGGTCATATAGTAGCTGGAGAACAAGACATGCAAAGGAAACACCACAAGCAAACAGTAGTGGGGTGGGGTCTCAGACATTGAAAATAGGTAATAAATAGTAAAAAAAAAAAAAAAAGTTTTTAAACTCTACTGAACAGAACAAAGATAAATACACTGTTCCCATCAGTGCAGCCTGAGGCCTCTATTGATAATTTTATAATTCTTTAATCACACAAAGGTTTCTATGGGCTGAGGTTTCTATGGGTTTCTATGGTCAACCTAACCCTTGCTTTTCTGAATAGGGATGCTCATCTCTTGAATCCTACACACGTTCTGTTGTCTGATTGAGCGAAAGGGGGAGCAGATGACACACGTGTGATCATTAATCACAACATACCAATTTATAAAAACCTCCATTTACAGACTGTTTACTATCACTTTTCACAGATACTGTCAGGTGTGAGTCTCACAACAGGCCTGAGAGGTAGACAGAGCAGTTACCATCCCTCCACTTTAATGATGAGGAAATAGAGGCAACTTGCCTGAGCCCACACAGCCAGTAAGTATGGAGCCTGAGCCCTAGGTTTTTGGCTCCAGCTCCTGTGTTTTCCCCTCTACACCAAAACACAAGGAACAGTGAGAGCCAGAAAGATGTGAACCTGGCACCTATGACCTCCAGCAAGCTCTTCAGCCTCTCTAGGCCTCAGTTTCTTGTCAGTAAAACTGAGATAAGAAGAGCTCCTACCATATGCAGTTGCTGCAAAGATGAAATAAACATAATAGGCACAGAGTGTTAGCCATGGAGAATATTCTCACAGTGGAGTATCATACAGCACAATAAATGAACACAATGACACGCAACGATATGGATAAACCTTTAGCAGTATCACAGTAAGAAAAAAGTCACAAAAAATTACCAATAACATTATGCCCTTTTAATAAAGTTTCAGTTCAGTTCAGTCACTCAGTCGTGTCCGACTCTTTGCGACCCCATCAATCTCAGCACGCCAGGCCTCCCTGTCCATCAGCAACTCCTGGAGTTTACCCAAACCCATGTCCATTGAGTCAGTGATGCCATCCAACCATCTTATCCTCTGTCATCCCCTTCTCCTCCTGCCCTCAATCTTTCCCAGCATCAGGGTCTTTTCAAATGAGTCACCTCTTCACATCACGTGGCCAAAGTATTGGAGTTTCAGCTTCAACATCAGTCCTTCCAATGAACACCCAGGACTGATCTCCTTTAGGATGGACTGGTTGGATCTCCTTGCAGTCCAAGGGACTCTCAAGAGTCTTCTCCAACACCACAGTTCAAAAGCATCAATTCTTCAGCACTCAGCCTTCTTCACAGTCCAACTCTCACATCCATACATGACCACTGGAAAAACCATAGCCTTGACTAGGTGGACCTTTGTTGGCAAAGTAATGTCTCTGCTTTTTAATATGCTATCTAGGTTGGTCATAACTTTCCAAGGAGTAAGCATCTTTTAATTTCATGGCTGCAATCACTATCTGCAGTGATTTTGGAGCCCAAGAAAATAAAATCTGACACTGTTTCCACTGTTTCCTATAAGTGATGGGACCAGATGCCATGATCTTAGTTTTCTGAATGTTGACCTTAAAGCCAACTTTTTCACTCTCCTCTTTGACTTTCATCAAGAGGCTTTTTAGTTCCTCTTCACTTTCTGCCATAAGGGTGGTGTCATCTGCATACCTGAGGTTATCGATATTTCTCCCCAGCTTTTATAACAACTAAAATTTCTAAATTTTTATGGGTAAATCTAGTTGCAATCTATAAGGGAAAACAAGGGTGTGATGAATACAGCATTCAGGATGACAGACTGGGAGAGGGTAAGCAGAAGCATGAGATCATAGTTAGATGCATGATATTATTTAGATCCGGGATTCTGCTTTGAATGGTGGACTTGTCGGCGCTTACTACATTAGCAAAAATAACTGACTACATAAATAAATAAAAATGAAGCATGCATGGACCAATGATGACAGTATCTCATGAATCAAGGATTAGGATTAATCCAATTTTTGTCCAGTTGAGGTCCTAATTTATTAAAGAAATATAAGTGTTAGGCCCACATTGTAAAATGTGTTCAATAAACGTTCACTGTCATCGTTGACTATTATTATCAGCATTATTCGCAAACCCCTAGCCAGACATCCTCAGTGTCTGTTGCAGGCAATTGGTGAGATAGTTCCTCAAACTTCTCAGAATGGTAAGCCCAGCTCCATCTAGGCCTCAGACCAGGCACCCATCCTGTGAAGGGACACTAGTGGGGAGTAGTCATGAGTGGCTCACTGGTGGTTCTACCAAGCTTCGGAGATAGGGAACCTCTTTTAGAAGAAGGTGGCCAGAAAGAATTACGATGCAACAGTTAGAAGTTTAGGCCCTAGACTTAGGTCTAGGTTCTTTTTGCTACTGCAGCACACCAGGCTTCCCTGTCCATCACCAACTCGCCTTTAAACAAACAATTGTGCCTCTCTGAGCCTCACTTGGTTTATGTATAAAACAGAGGGTAAGAACAGTAACTACCTCACAGGGCCATTATGAGAATTAAATGAGGTAATCCATGCAAAATGCTTAGCATAACATCTGGAACATCACTTAAGAGCTCAAAAACACTCCCTGCCTTTATCATCCGGTATCCCAGGCCACTCCATTCAGTGAAGGAGACGGTAGGGACTTCCACCAAGCGGAAACAGCTGCCATCTTGTGTGTGAGGGCTGAGCATGTGTGTGTCACAGTTTTCCACTTCCTCCTGGAACCATTTCCTTTGTAAGCCAAACAGGGAGGAATCTGCACACAAAGGAACAATTCTGGGAGAATCCAGCCCCACTGCCAAAAGCTATTTCCTTGCCCCACCCGACTCTTGTCTGGAAATGTCTTGATGAGGGGGAACTACCACCTCCCTGGCCACCCAGGGCTGAGAAACAAGGTGTTCAGAATAAGAGTTGTCCTGGTGGATGACAAGACATGGGCAGAGCTGCTGCTCAAAAGGCCATTAACATACAGGGCTTCCATGAGCTTGTCACCCTGGCCCACCTCCCAGAACAGAGTCACCCCAAAACAGTCCCACAACCTGCTTCCCCACTGACCTGCCACCTCCCTGACCTTTTACCTTCCTGAAACAAGAGTACATCACAGAACTGTGCTACAGAGGATCCCCAGTAAGAATCCCCACAGTTTACAAACGCTTACTCCACCATTGCCCATTTTGCCTCCCACAAAGGATTCCCACACACAAGGATTCTAAATCCCTTCTTCCAGAAGAGGAAGATGATGCTCTGAGGGGCTGATTTACCCGATTCCACACTAGCAAGTGGGAGGAGTCAGAATCCAAACCAGATACTCTCCTCAGTTCAGTTCAGTCGCTCAGCCATGTCCGACTTTGCAACCCCATGGACTGTAGCACACCAGGCTTCCCTGTCCATCACCAACTCCCAGAGCCTACTCAAACTCATGTCCATCGCATCAGTGATGCCATCCAACCATCTCATCCTCTGTCGTCCCCTTCTCCTCTCGCCTCAGTCTTTTCCAGCATCAGGGTCTTTTCCAAAGAGTCGGTTCTCCTACCAAATCCCAAATACTCCACTCTTCTTTTCCACCTCCCTCAGGATTTCTGGGTTTCTCTCCCAAGGAGTCAAACTGTACTATTCTCTTCAGCATAAAGGATATTCCGTTTCCTCCGTAAGCTGTAATTATCACACACAAAAGCCTTTCAAGGTGACCTCGACAACCCTCTGCCTGCCTCACACAGGAGCTATATATAACTCCTGGAAAGCAGTCAGCACAAGGCATTGGCTTTGCAGCTGTGTTTCTTTGCTGCTCCTTTTCTATTCTTTTCCAGCCCACATGAACCACAGTCTTCCCTGTATGCTCTGGGACAACAGGATGTATTTGTTTTAGCAATCAACAATGCTAGTCCAACCAGTGAGGTCCCCTCCAATGTCCTGCCCACTGTTTGGCCTTCATTTGGACTCTGTGAAGTGCTTGTAAATTCAGAGAAAGGAAGTGAGACATCTTCATGGCCCCAGATGGGTTGATCTGCAATAACTTGGAAGAAACTGGGCAGAGGAACGAGGCATTTCTGTACCATGAAGTGAGGGGTCAGTTCCCTCAGCCTCACCTGTGTGGCTGGGGGCCTCGCTGCAGAGTTAACGCAGGACTTAGCATAGATGGACACAGCATTCTGAAGGAGCACTGGGAGAGGCATCTCCAAATGGCCTCAGGATTCTTCCCATTCTGCAGTCCTCAGTTCCCACATCTGTAAGAATTAAGTTATGAATTTCATTAAGACTTTACCAAAATTCATAATTTAATTATGTAAAGAACACATGTAAACCTCTTAAAGCAGGGTATGACATATAATAGTAAAGGAAGAATGATGTTAACAGCTAACATGTACTGAGTATTTACTATGTGCCAGACTCTATTTTAGGCACATTCTCACTGTACTAGGGCCCATTGTTGAGGTAGATAAGCTTCACAGGTCACCAATGATGTACATCAGGCAGTTATGTAATTATCCCAAAGGTATAAAGCTAGAAAACGGAAATAAGACTTAAACTCACATAGTTCCTGTATTAATGTTACTATGTTAGGATTAAAATCCACAAACTACAAAACATGCATCACTAAACCAACTGGAAACCATATTCACATGAGGGGTACAAGTTCAAACAAACAGGGTTTGGGGAGCTTAGCCACATGAGACAAAAGGGCTTCTGCTCCCTTTTGTACCCTGGGCTTTTTGCTACCTGTTTTGGGGTTTTTTTGTTTTTTTTTTTTCTTTCAAGCATCTTTTTTACTATCCTGAGTCACCATGAGAACAAACATGGTTAACTAGACATTAACTAGCTGTTGTTGTTATTTAGTCACTCAATCATGTCCAATTCTTTGCAACCCCCTGGCCTGCAGCATGCCCAGGCTTCCCTGTCCTTCACCATCTCCTGGAGCTTGCTCAAACTCCTGTCCATCGAGTTGGTGATGCCATCCAACCATCTCATCCTCTGTCATCCCCTTCTCCTGCCTTCAATCTTTCCCAGCATCCAGGTCTTTTCCAATGAGTCAGCTCTTCACATCAGGTGACCAAAACATTGGAGTGTCAGCATCAGTCCTTCCAATGAATGTTCAGAATTGATTTCCTTTAGGATTGACTGGTTTGATCCCCTTGCAGTCCAAGGGACTCTCAAGAGTCGTCTCCAACACCACAGTTCAGGGGCATCAGTTCTTCAGCACTCAGCCTTTCTTATGGTCCAATTCTCACATCCATATATGACTACTGGAAAAACCATAGCTTTGACCAGACAGAACTTTGTTGGCAAAGTAATGTCTCTGCTTTTAAATTTGCTGTCTAAGTTTGTCATAGCTTTTGTCTAACTAGCTGTTGGACTTTATCAACTCTTAAGAAAACTTTGCTTCAAGAATTTACTCATTCCACAAATACTTAAGCACATATTCTATGTCAGGCACTAGCAAAAGCTGGCCCTATTCTTACCCTCAAGGAGTTAAGGCTCAAGTGGGGGAAACAGATGCTAATCAGAGATAGACGTATTTAAATACAGCCATCCTCTGGGATCTGCAGGGAACTGGGTCCAGGACCTTCACCAATACCAAAATCCTCAGATACTCAATTCCCTCAGTCAGTCCCATGGGTTCTGCATGCTCAAGTTTTTCATCCAGGGATCCATCCAGAGAGCCAGTGAAAAGTGTAACATTTCACCATAAGAAGTATCACAGGGAGAGTGATGCTATGACAGCATAAAATAAAGGGAGTGTATGTGGTCAGGAGGACAGTGAAGGTCTGTGAGAAAGTCATGAGTGAGTAGAGGGCTGAAGGGGGCCATTACTGGTTAGGAGGAGAAGGGAATTCTGACAGGAAGAGGGAACCACATATGCAGAGACCTGGGGTTAAGAGGCTGAGGAACAGAGCAGAAAGCAGCCTGGACAAAGGTGTCTGGAAGGGCATGCAGGGTTGGAAGGCCACAGAAAAGTCTCCTCTTTCCTTCCTTCCTCCTACGCAACTGTTGAGACCACCTCTACTAAGTATACTGCTTTCCTTTCTAAGGTGAGTTAACTCCCCACTGCTATAATGGGTCATACCTCACTGACATGCTAGGCTGTTAAAACAATTTACTAAATGTCATCTCTAAAATCATGATCAAAAGGTTTTAAAGGAATGTACTACTTCTTTCTCCAGGTAAGGAACCTTTATGAGATAGAAATTGGGTTATTTTGCAGTCGGGAAATGAGAAAGGAAATTTGAGTAAATGAAAAGAAAAACTGCATACCCTTCATAAAACCACATTCTGACAACTCTTCCTATTTTTCATTTTTCAAACATACTGTTTGCATTTTCTCTCACTTTGATAGCAAAGAAGGATGAGTTGTTTTTGTCCTAAAGAGGCTTGTCAAGTACTGAAGTGGGGAAAAGAGAAATTGCTTTCCTCCTACTGCTTTGCATTTAATGAAATTATAACTTGCGAGCTGTTTCCAAGCATTTTTGTAAATTTCAGAGACTAAAAGGTGCCCAGGAATGAGATCACAAGTCAAAGAGCCCACCAGCTGACTAGGTAGGAACCCAAACAGGGTTTGTTATTCCTGTGGCTTGCCAAAGATGTATTATTTACTTGCTTTTTGTCATGGAAATTAGACCTTTTACCTTTCAGATCTCTAAATAAGTCTGACCTTCTTTGCACTGGGAGCCCATACTGGTTGTAATGAAGGCCTTTTGCTTCAAGGTTTCACTTAAGCTGCACCAGGGATGCAGCCCTGGGAACAGGTGGCAGTGCTTTTTGCTTGGGGCTTAGATTTCTGCTCTCTACCACCTCATGCTGTTTTCACTTAGGAGGGGAGGGTGGAGGAGCAGAGAGAAAACTGATCTTAGTTGGGTGTTCGCCAGGAACAATAAGCACAGAGTGGTATAACCTTAGATAAATTTTTAAGTAGGTTTATAATTTTATTTGACAAACTTTTTTGCATCCCTGTGAACAGTTATCAACTCTTGGATTTCTATGCCCCTCTGTCTCACCTGGTAAAAAAAAAAAAATGAAGACTTATAACAATGATTAGACTATTTCTCCCTGGTTTTTCTTGATTGGAATTCACTGTACCTCCCTAAGGCTCACCTAAACCAAACAAGATCAATGAAATGTATTCATGGTTCTAAATAAAATCTAGTCATAAAAGGAAACCCTGTCCCGATGCCCCGTCTGCCCATGGACAGCAGAGATGACCTGGACTAGGAGCAAAGATGGGAGGTGGGTGCGGTAGGAACTAGTGATTTTTCCTGGGATGGCAGGGACAGGATTCTGGGCTGTATTACTGCCCCTCCAGCTGAAAGATGCTGTCCCTCCACATGGCATGGAGGGAGTCCTTGGGAGGGGAGCACTCTGAGAAAAGGGGCTCTACTGCCTCCAATGGCCATAACCGCACAAGCTCAGTGTCAGGCCCAGGGCCGTGAACAGTCCATGTGGGGAGGGGCTGCTTGCAGAATCCCACAATGCCCTCCTGCCCTGGGAACTCCCTTCCCTTGTGCCTAGCACACCTGAATCTGTTGGGGGGTTACACAGATGAAGAGAACACCATTGAGTTCCCTGAGCACCACCATATGTATCTTTTTATTTCATCTCTACAGCGATCATGCGCAGAAGCTACTGTTTTACCCCCACTGTTTATAGATGAAGAATTGAACGCTAAGGAAAGTTAAGATGTTTCCCCAAGCAGAAAATGGCAGAGCTGGGTGGGGCCCAGACTGTGTATACCCTGAGCTCTCAGCCATTCTTCTATGACTTATCTAAGCATTAAACCGAGTGTAAATTTAACACTAGATATTCTTATTTTCAATTAGTTGTGTGACTGTAGCTAAGTCAGATAAACTCTTGAACCCTCACGTTCCACATCTTTAAAATCAGAGTGTTGGCCTGGGTCATCAAAATATTCAATGAATGGATGCTTGCTGGGCATCTGCTGTGATTGAGGCACAGATTAAGACATGTCCTCACAAAGTCTGTTACCACAACTATGGCAGATCTGTCATTAAATACTATCTGGTCAATACTGTGGAGTGTGCACAATTCTGGGGAATATTAGGAAGCAGCAACAACAATAATATGGCCCTGTTGATGGCTCCAGGCACAGCACCGAACAAAGTGCTCTGCAAGCATCATCTTAACCTAGTTAGGCTGGGATCCTAGTATTCTCACTTTACAGATGAGAAAACCACGGCTCAGAGCTCTCTAGTGTGCCCATCTTTGTCCAACTCGGAAGTGGCAGCACAAGAAGTCCAGCTCAGAGGTCTTACCCCAAAGCCCTAATCACTGTGCTCTCCTAAGCAAGCCTTCATGTCCCAGCTAGTTACAGTCGTCTGCAGGAGCTCTTATTCCCACCTTCACTCAGTTGTTTCAGGAAGAGATGTCTAATGACAATTTTTTAAGGAATGAGGGAGGTCTTCCCACAATCTTTATGTTCACGGACATGCCCTCTAGTAGGTTTTCTGGGGGCGTTGTTTTTCAGAGGTTGAACCTTGGAATCACCTGGAATACTCCTTAGAAATATAGATTCCTGGGTCCTAGTACATAGCCTACTGAATGAGACTCTCAGATAGGAGGTCCAGCAAACCCCTGGGAGAGGTATGACCGTTTGTCATAAGCATTATATCATTTTATATATATATGATTTCTCTCCAAATTAAATTCTTTGATAGCTTAAATCCTTGTGGTTTGAATTATATGGTGTTAAAGATGAAGGTACTCTCAAAGGCACATCTGTGTTCACCACACCTGGAAGCTAGCTTTGGGGGAAGAGTTCCTTATCATCTTTAAAGAACAGAGCACTGGCCCAAAGCTTTCTTGTAACCACAATGTAGAAGCTTCTCCCTGGGATGACGTTCTGCTGGTAAGTCAGGTATAAGCTTGAATCACTTGTTTTTTTCCTCTGAGATAGACATAGTTAGGGCTCTAAAGTTCAGTGGGCTCAGTGGAGAAAGGCCCACTGAGCAGGATCTCAGCCCCACAATAAGGGTCTCCCACTCATCCAGTGAGAGGACTTCCAGATCAAGACCCCCAGTGACTCAGCTCAGCAAGCAAGCTTTGAGGGGCCATCCGCATCCTCCCTGCCCCAACCTGGCCTCCCTTTCTCTGAGCCCAAGTTCTCTGATAGAGGATTCGGGAGTCACAGCGAAATGCAAGCTTTGAAGTCAGAGAGCCTGACCTTACAGCTTACTGGCTGGGTGACCTCAATTCTCTAAGCCTCTGCTTCCTCCCTCATAGAACACAGAGACACCTGTGTGGTTTGCGAGGATTAAATGAGATGATGTGCATTAACTGCCCAGCATAATGGTAACTGCTCAGCTCAAGGAACGGTTCTTGCCCACTAAAGCTACAGGCTGAGCTTTCTCCCAGGCTCACGCTCCCTCCACCATCTGCTGCCTACCACTTCCTTACAGGCTCCAGAAACCAATGCCACCAGGAGGGAGCAGCTCCTCACTCCCCATGTGCTTCTCCCAGATTCACTCAGCTCCCTCCTTTGCTCTGTTTGGACTATTGTGATCACAGCTCAGTTAAAAGAAAAACACTTAGAAGTCAAGAGCCCATGTTAGAAATCCTATCAAGTACCAGGAAAAACAAAAGCAAAAAAAGGTGTTATAATGCTTGGGTACTTAAACTCGTGTTTTTAAATGCATGAAACTCACTCAGAAACTACCTGTCCTCACTTTAGAAGCAGGAGAGCTTTTAGAAGCCAGAATGCTGCCACAAGAGGCACTTGCTGATAGCAGCCAGAGGAAATCTGTGAGATAAAACCTCACAGACAAAAGAGAGGGAGATAGGAAGAGGAGGAAGGAGGGAGAGACGGACAGACAGACTGATTTAAGGAATACAAATCTGAGATCATTTATTGAAGGACAGCAATTCTCAGAAAGATGTGGCTGGGGACAGGAATGCTTGGGGGTCCCCAAGATGCTTTCCAGGGGTACCCCCAAGGTCACACCTACTTTTACATAGTACTGAGACCTTAATGTCCTCTTCACTCTCATTCTCTTATGGGTACACAGCAGAGTTTTCCAAAGGCTATATGATGTGTGACAGTGCAGTAGCTTTCAAGGTTAATGGGATGTGTGACTATGTATTCTTTTCAATTTTTCCAATGTTTTTAATTCAAGCTTTTCTCAGTTTTCAGTTCAGTTGCTCCGTAGTGTCCGACTCTTTGTGACTCCATGGACTGCAACACTTCAGGCTTCCTGTCCATCACCAACACCTGAAGCTTGTTCAAACTCATGTCCATCAAGTCAGTGATACCATCCAATCATCTCATCCTCTGTCGTCCCCTTCTCTTCCCACCTTCAATCTTTCCTAGCATCAGGGTCTTTTCCAATGAGTGAGTCCTTCACATCAGGTGGCCACAGTATTGGAGCTTCAGCATTAGTCCTTCCAAAGAATATTCAGGACTGATTTCCTTTAGGATGGACTGGTTGAATCTCCTTGCTGTCTAAGGGACTCTCAAGAGTCTTCTCCAACAACACAGGTCAAAAGCATCAATTCTTCAACACTCAGCTTTATAGTCCAACTCTCACATCCATACATGACTACTGGAAAAATGATAGCTTTGACTAGATGGACCTTTGTCAGCAAAGTAATGTCTCTGCTTTTTAATACGCTGTCTTGATTGGTCATAGATTTTTCTTCCAAGGAGCAGCATCTTTTAATTTCATGGCTGCAGTCACCATCTGCAGTGATTTTGGAGCCCAAGAAAATAAAATCTCTCACTGTTCCCATTGTTTCCCCATCTATTTGCCATGAAGTGATGAGACTGGATGCCATGATCTTAGTTTTCTGAATGTTGAGTTTTAAGCCTACTTTTTCACTCTCCTCTTTCACTTTCATCAAGAGGCTCTTTAGTTCTTCGCTTTCTGCCATTAGGGTGGTGTCATCTGCATATCTGAAGTTATTGATATTTCTCCTGGCAATCTTGATTCCAGCTTAGGCTTCATCCAGCTTTGCATTTCACATGACATACTCTGCATATAATTTAAATAAGCAGGGTGACAGTATATAGCCTTGATGTACTCCTTTCCCTATTTGAAACCAATCTGTTAGAACTATGTCTAGTTCTAACTGTTGCTTCTTGGCCTGCATACAGATTTCTTAGGAGGCAGGTAAGGTGGTCTGGTATTGTCCGATCTCTTTAAGAATTTTCCATAGTTTGTTGTGATCCACACATTCAAAAGCTTTAGCAGAGGTAGATGTTTTTTTGGAACTCTCTTGCTTTTCCGATGATCCAGTGAATGTTGGGAATTTGATCTCTGATTCCTCTACCTTTTCTAAATCCAGCTTGAACATCTGAAGTTCACAGTTCACATACTATTGAAGCTTGGATTGGAGAATTTTGAGCATTACTTTGCTGGCATGTGAGATTAGTGCAATTGTGCAGTAGTTTAAACATTCTTTGGCATTGCCTTTCTTTGGGATTGGAATGAAAACTGACCTTTTCCAGTAATGTGGCCACTGCTGAATTTTCCAAATTTGCTGGCATGCTGAGTACAGCACTTTCTCAGCATCATCTTTTAGGATTTGAAATAGCTCAACTAGAATTCCATCACCTCCACTAGCTTTGTTCATAATGATGCTTCTTTGTTCGTAATGATACTTCTTTGTTCGTAATGATACTTCTTTGTTCGTAATGATGTTCACTTTGCATTCCAGGATGTCTGGCTTAAGGTGGGTGATCACACCATCGTGATTATCTAGATCATGAAGACCTTTTTTGTATAGTTCTGTGTATTCTTGCCACCTCTTCTTAATATCTTCTGCTTCTGTTAGGTCCATACCATTGCTATCCTTTATTGTGCCCATTTTTCATGAAATGTTCCCTTGGTATCACTAATTTTCTTGAAGAGATCTCTAGTCTTTCCCATTCTATTGTTTTCCTCTATTTCTTTGCATTGAGCACTGGAAGGCTTTTTTTATCTGTGTTATTCATTGGAACTCTTCATTCAAATAGCTATATCTTTCCTTTTCTGCTTTGCATTTCACTTCTCTTCTTTCCTCAGCTATTTGTAAGGCCTCCTCAGACACCCATTTTGCCTTTTTCCATTTCTTTTCTTGGGGATGGTCTTGATCACTGCCTCCTGTACAGTGTCACGAACCTCCGTCCATAGTTCTTCAGGCACTCTATCAGATCTAATCCTAATTGAGATCTAATTCTTAATTTTAAGTGATGTTAAACTCATACTGGTTTCCCAGTATGTATGAAAGGGATTAGCACAGCTGGAAATAACTGTTCAATACACGTGAGCTCATATTATTATGCACAAGTGATTGGCAAGCTGCAAAGAGGGACAATACTACTTCTATAGAGAAGTCAGTCTTTGGCTCTAAGGCAAACCAAGTCCCAAGATACTGCTTTGGGACAGAGAGACATTGATGACATCATGGTCTTGGTATGCTTCAGTCTTTTTGAAGGACTCTGCTCTAGGCTTTGCAACTCTGTGTGGTCTCAGACCAGCAGCGTCAGTTTTAGCTGGGAGCTTGTCAGCAATGCAGAATCTCAGGCCCCATACCAGACCTCCTGAGTCAGAATCTGCATTTTGACAGAATCCCCTGGTAATTCCTTATATACACTCAAGTCTGAGAAACACTGGTGTAGCACAGAGAAAAGAACAGCAACAAGAGTTTTTGGCCAGGGGTGGGAAGGGTTAATGTTTAGTTTGGCTCCTGTCAAGTCACCGGAAACAGAAGGTTCCAGAGATTGAAGTGTATAGACTGATGGGACAGGAAGGCTTCCTTCCTGCCCTGTGTCCTGGACAGCCAGAGCTCCTGCCTGGGACCTGCACTGACCCTTCAGCTCAGTGAGGAAGGACCCTGGGCCTGCAGAGCAGAGGGCAGGCTGGGACAAAGAGAGGGCTCAGTGCCTCTGCTCAGACTAGCTGGAGGCTCAGTCCTCAAGCCAACCCCAGATGAGGTCTGAGGAGGAGGAGCAGGGAGCAGGGAGCCGGAAAAACGTCACAGTTAACTGAGCAGGGCTCTCCCATGGGACACTGGTGGCCAGCGCTGGGACAGCTGTGTGAGGGCCTCTGAGGTCTCTGTGTTGCCCTGGGCCCTGTCCTCTGGTTTCTGCTTCCCCGGGCCCTGCAGGGTGAGGGTGGGGCCCAGACCCTGGACACAGCCGTGACCGTGCTCCACGGGCTTCCTCCTCAGTGCTGGAGCAGCTCCTCCCCGAGCTCACAGGGCTGCTTAGCCTCCTGGACCACGAGTACCTCAGTGACACCACTCTGGAGAAGAAGATGGCCGTGGCCTCCATCCTGCAGAGCCTGCAGCCCCTCCCAGGTCAGCCGTCAGCATGCTGCCCAGAGCTTCTCAAGAACTCTCAGTAACTGCCCAGGGCCTGCTGGTAGGAGGAAGTAAACCTCACAGCATGGCAGCTCAGCTCTCTTCATGTTCTAACCAGTGTCCCCATGCACTCCAAGCTTCGTCCACCATAGCCCTGGCTGTGCTCCTTGTCCTCCTCCACCCCTGGCCCTCTACAAACTCACACAACACACATGCCATACATACTCATGTACACACCACTACCACACACACACACACAACATGCTCACATAGACCTCACACAGTAACACACATCACACATAACGCACCCCCATGCTCTATCACACACAACACACTCACTCATCACATACACACAGCATATATGCACAACACTCACACACACTCTGACAGACATATCACATACACATCACACTCTCCTGCACTCAGATGCATGCTCACACACTCCCTCCTGGCTTTATGGGTAGTGCGCCTGCCCCTCCATCTCCACTCAGGCCCTCCCTCTACTCCCCACAGCCTCTCTGCCTCACTGTGTTCTCAGCAGCAAAGCTTCCTCCTCTGCTCCAGCCTTTCCCCAACTTCAAGAGAGCCCACAAGATGGTATGTGTAAATCAAGAGCTCACTAAACTCTAAAGGGGCTGTGTCCTATCCCGCGGGGTTGGAGGGGTCTGAGTGACGTGGGGGGGTCACCACTGGGTGAAACTGAACCTCACTTCCCAGGGACAGTGTCCTCGGCCACTCTCACAGGACTGCTGGCGAATGAAAGGGCCAGCAGTTTGCCGACTGGCCCCCAGCTGTCCCCAAAGCAGCGCCTCTACTTTGTCCTCTATATTGGGCTCTGGGCATCCTTTCACTCAGAGAAGGAGATCCTCAATAACAATGGAAAAAAGGAAACAAAGTTTGAAAGCTCTGGAGATGATGTAGGATATGCACATGCTTTGCAACCTGAGTGCTGTGTCCTGTGCGGGACAGAAGTCTGAGTGGGCGGGGGGGACTAGCCACCCTCGGCGGCAGCAGCAGCAGTCCTGGGCTCCCATGCCCCTCCTCACTGCTGGCCTGCTCTCCCCTTCCTCACAGCCAAAGAAGCCTCCTACCTGTATGTGAACACAGCGGACCTCCACTCTGGGCCCAGCTTCGTGGAGTCCCTCTTCGAAGAATTTGGTAAGCTACTCTGAATCTGTCCCTCCAGCTCATGCACGTCATGCACGTCTACCACCTCAGTCTCTAGAAGGGTCCCCTGCATCTGGGTCTGGCGCTAACATCACGAAATTGAGTCACCTCAGAAAAGTCCCTTTGCCTCTCTGGGCCCTGTCAGGTCTGAAAGTCTAGTCAAAGTCCATAGTTACAGGAAATCAGCTCGAGATTTGAGGAAGGGTAGGGATGAACACACAGGCTGAAGAATGCTGGCAATAGGGCCTTGTCTCGTCTGCTGCTAACATCCATCTTAGTAGCTGCCTGGTCTCTGAGTTGAGCGGTCCGGCAGCTCAGCAGAAAATGGAGCTGTGAGGGACCAGCAGAGGCACCTAGAATATGGGAGCAGCCAAGCCAGGCCGCGTGCAGGGTGTGTGCGATCCCTGATCTATCCCAAGGGAGAACGGCACTATACAACACAGGGAGACAGCTGTGGGTCAGATGAGAGGATTCATGGACTGACAGACTTAGGGAAAACACCGTGCCTTCATTAAATAACCCTTGGAAACTTCCAAAGCACTGTACCAAACTGCATTATCCCATCTGATTCCCTGATAACACTGGGATTATTGTGACCACTTTATGGATAAGAGGGATGAAGTCACTTGCCCTGGATTACTAATGGAGGAGGTGGTTGGGCTTCCTGACCCCAAATCTAGTCCTCTTCTCACTCTGCTGTGCTCATCCTCCACTTACTCTGTCCTAATGGCCTGACTCCCCCTAGACTGTGACCTGAGCGGCCTTCAAGACATGCCAGAGGACGAGGCAGAGTCCTGCAAAGGAGCCAGTCCTGAGCCGGCCAAGAGTCCATCTCTGAGACAAGTGAGTTCTTACGCTCTCTGGCCCTCTTTTTCTCTGGAGGAGGGAGGGAAACTCTCAGCTCTAATGCTGGGGATCCTCTTGACCATAAGAGATCTACTCTGTCTTCAGTGTGATGGTTAAGGGCAGAAACAGCACTGTGAGAACATTTTAATGATTCATGATGGCATGCTCACTGTGCCAGTGCCGACCAGGGATAATGTGGTAAACTGACCTGTCCCTTCAGGCCCAAAGGACATGCCCACCCCAACTTCTGATTTTAGGAGCACAGGAGGAGTGATGGGGAAAGCTCTGGATCACAAGATGGGTGGCCTCTGCCTTCCTCCCTTCTGCTGTGTGGCAGATCATTTCCGGTCTCTGAGCCTGAGTTTTCACCGACAAAAATGAAGGTCTAGATCACAGACCAAAAATGAAGTTCCCAGCCTTTGGGGCAATGAAATTAGGGCAGGGGGCTCAAATCACATCAAACATTATCTGTTGACTGCATAATTCACTATCATCACCACCATAAATGGTACCAGTTGTTGACCACGCATCATATCCTTCCAGTACTCTTGCCTGGAAAATCCCATGGACGGAGGAGCCTGGTGGGCTGCAGTTCATGGGGTCGCTAAGAGTCGGACACGACTGAAGTGACTTAGCAGCAGCAGCATGTCCTTTCATATTCAGAGACTGCATCCTGCCTTTTAGGAGCTCCTGTCCCCCTCGTCCCCAGGCTCCTCCCTGTCACTCTGCCTGCTCCCCATGCTCTCCTGGTCTTTTGGGTT
Organism: Capra hircus; assembly: GCF_001704415.2. Lineage (NCBI taxonomy): Eukaryota > Metazoa > Chordata > Mammalia > Artiodactyla > Bovidae > Capra > Capra hircus. Next base: position 49,713,765 of record NC_030814.1, on the reverse strand, counting down.
TCACACACCTCCTCTGTCCTCTTTCAGACAGCTGACCTGCCTCCACCACTCCCCAACAGGCCTCCGCCTGAGGACTACTATGAGGAGGCCCTTCCCCTGGGACCTGGCAAGTCCCCTGAGTATATCAGCTCCCACAGTAAGTTCTCGTCCCTGAGGGTTGGAGGTGAGGGGGAGAAAGCTCCTGTCCTGAGGCTCCTGTGTGTCCTGCTGGGGCTAGAGCTCCAAGCCTGGCACCATTCCACCATGCCCACCTACTGGGGAGGAGCGTGGGAGACCGTGACCTCTCCTGTGATAGCCTGGGTGGGAGGGCCAGTAGGCATGGCCTGGGGCTCCAGACCCAGTTCTATGTGACCTTGAACAACTCTCTGCCCCTTTCTGGGCTTCTGTTCCTCTACCCTTGAAATAAGAAAGAGGGGCTGGATACACACATATCAAGGTACTAGGGCGGAAGTTCATGAGTGCTACGGCCTGGAATAGGGACTTAACATTGCATACAAGAAACTCTACTATTGTTTTTGGGTGATGCACCATGTGCAGCTGAACCTGCATCAGACTTCTGTGTCCCGATACCCTATCATTTGGCAGCACAGAGGAATATTCTTCAACCATCAAACAATACATGAGATGGGTCTGTCTGGGCTGATCAGAAATGAATCCCAGGATACATACTGAAAAAAAAGTCAAAATACTACATGTAACATGATCCCATTCACTTTTAAATAGGGTGCTCACACAGGCATTCAACAGTTTTTCTAGGATATGCAAGAAACTCTTGACAGTATTTTCCTATAGGAAATGAATGAGCAGAAATCTGGGTGAAAGGGAACATATTTTCCCATTCACACTCTTTTGTTGTGATTGTGCTTTTTCATCATGTGGTAGTGAAATACACATGACGTAGAACTGACCACTCCAACCGTTTTCAGGTGTCCAATCACTGGCGTTTAGTGCACTCACAGTGTTGCGTAGCCATCAGCACTATCAAGTTCCCAAACATCTTCATTAGTCCAGAAGGAAAACCCACACTCAGAAAGCAGTCGCTTCCTGTTCCCCCTCAACCAGTCTGCTTTGTCTCTATAATCTGCCTTATCTGGCTATTTCATTTAAAAAGAATCATACAATGCGTGGCCTTTCTTGTCTGGGTGACTCCATTCAGCATAGTGCTTCGGAGGTTCATTCATGCCATCGCATGTATCGGTACTTCCTTTTTATAGACAAATAATACTCTACTGTATGAATATACCATATTTCATTTATCCATCTGTCAGGTGATGGACATTTGGGTTGTTTCCATCTTTGGGCTATTATGATATACTATTCTTATGATTAATAAACTAGTTCAAACAAAATAGTGAGATGGTGGACTTGGACTAGGTGATCCATGGCCCTCTTCAGACTTGGGATCTATGTTACTGCCAGCAGCTGTTTATGTGAAGCAGCTGACTTTATTTTATCCACTTGAGGACAGAGAAGGAGGGGATGAAGTGCTGCTAGACCCTGAATCCCAGGACAAGCCCTCAGCTGGGTGAGGCTCTTTCCCCTCTGCAGAGAGTTCAGATGGGGCAGAGAAGCTGCCTCCTCGAGCAGCGGGGGTCCTGGGGTAGGAGGGAAGGGAGTGCCTCAGGAAAGGCCAGGGACCTTGTCCAGGAAGAGGGCGCCACGCCCGACAGGAAGTATCCTTGCCCTCGCACACTGTCCAGCCTGCCAGGTGTCCGAGGGCTTTTGGTGCTCCCTCCCTCTCCCTCCTGCGCTTCCTCCTTTTCCACCCTCACTTCTGGCCTGAGTACCCAGTCCACCCCACAGGGATGCCTCTAGCATCTGAGACTCAGGATGTCTGCTGGCAAAAGCAGGCTGCGAGCCTCACTTGAGAGATATAACTGGGCACCCCAGTCACTGGGAATTTGAGTGCTGCCATCCTCAGGAAAACAGTAGGGCTGAGAGCCCAGAGCAGTGCTCTGAGGAACAGCGTGGTGTGAAAGCAAGTTGGTCTGAAAGAAGGAAGGCTTCCTGGAGGAGAGGGTGGGCACCTGTCCCCTGAGCTGGCAACTTCAGTTCTAATCCAGGGTCTATCACTAGAAAAGTGTGCGGCCTCAGTTTCTTCATCTATGAAGTGGGTCTGATACCTCCCTCCCTGCACTGCAGAAACCAAGATAAAATAGTTATAATGATGTCTAGCATTTATCTCGGAGAAGGCAATGGCACCCCACTCCAGTACTCTTGCCTGGAAAATCCCATGGATGGAGGAGCCTGGAAGGCTGCAGTCCATGGGGGTCGCTGAGGGTCGGACACAACTGAGTGACTTCACTTCCACTTTTCTCTTTAATGCATTGGAGAAGGAAATGGCAACCAGTGTTCTTGCCTGGAGGATTCCAGGGACAGCGGAGCCTGGTGCGCTGCCGTCTATGGGTCGCACAGAGTCGGACACAACTGAAGCGACTTAGCAGCAGTAGCAGCAGCATTTGTCTAAGATGTTTTATGTGCCAGGCTTTATACTGAGAGTTCATATGCATTATATCACTAATCCAAGGTAGGAACTGTTCATGTCAATTTTATAGGTATAAAGAATCTGAAATACAGAGAAACTGTGTTTTCTTTCCAAGGTCACTCAGTAAATAATGGAGATAGATTTGAACTCAGATCTGATTAACCCCAAAGCACATGCCCTTAACCCACTGAGCTTCAAAGTATGCTCCAGAGACCATCCGTATCAAAATAATCTTAATTGTTAAAAAAAAAATCTGATTCCTTGGAATTCCATACATTTTCTATTTTTACATATGTTTAGAACCATCCAGTGAAATAGGTTTTTCCATAGTGCAGATTCCTCAGTTCAGCCCACACCAGTGACTCAGAATCTCTGGAGATATAGTTCAGGGATCTAAATTTTTTTTTCCTTATTTATTTTTAATTGGAGGATAATTGTTTTACAGTATTATGTTGATTTCTGCCATATATCAACATGAATCAGCCACAGACATCTGCATTTTTTAAAAGACCCCAAATGAATATAAGTTGGTGCAGCCATTAAAGGAAAAATATGGAGGTTCCTCAAAAAACTAAAAATAAGTTACCATATGATCTAGCAACCCCACTCCTGGGCATACACCTGGAGAAAACTCTAATTCGAGAAGATACATGGGGCTTCCCTGGTGGTCTAGTGGTTAAGAATCCACCTGCCAATGAAGACGACATGGGTTCGATCCCTGATCCTGGAAGATGCCACAGGCCAACTAAGCCTGTGCGCCACAGCTACAGAGCCCACATGCCCTAGAACCTGTGCCCTGCAACAAGAGATGCCACTGCAATGAGAAGCCTGCCCAGCGCAATGAGAGAAAGCCCTAGGGCAACAACGAAAACCCAGCACAGCCAAAAATAAACAAATATGAAAAAAGAAAAGATACATGTAACCCTGATGTTCATAGCAGTGTTATTTACAACAGCCAAGACATGGAAGCAACCTAAACATACATCAATAGATGAATGGGTAAAGATATTTTATATATATATACACACACACACACACACCACACACACACACACACACAATGGAATATTACTCAGCCATAGGAAAAAAGAATGAAATAATGCCACTTGCAGCAGCATGCACAGACCTAGAGATTTTCATACTAGGTGAAGTAAATCAGAGAAAGACAAATACCTGAAGATATTACTTATATGTGGAATCTAAAGTATGATACAAATGAACTTATTTACAATACAGATACAGACTCAGACATAGAAAATAAACCTATGGTTACCAAAGGGTAAAGGAAGGGGTAAATTAGGATTTGGGGATTTAATAGATCAAGGTCGTAAATACAAAACAGATAACCAGCAAGATCCTATGTATAGCACAGAGAACTATATTCAGTATCTTATAAAAATAATGGAAAAGAAAAATAAAAGACGCTTGGTAATTGTGATATAAAATACAATTTAGGATACCTCCATTGCTATACTATACTGACTCTCATGAATGGGAAAAGTGCAAAAATTCAGCATTAGCAGCTATTGTATGTGTTGAATATATTCACTATTGTATGTATTATTATTATTTCCTCTAGTCCTCCTCCTCCTCTGCAGGTTTAGAAGGAGAGGAGGGGGTGGATGCGTAAAGAAGTGAGCAGAGGGGCTGAGGTGGAAGAAGACAAGACAAGGGCAAAGCAGAAAGAAGGGCTGGGCCCAGGTGCTGGGACACCACTCCTCCGTCCAGTGACTGGAACTGCGACCAAAACACACACACACCCACACCCCCCCACCCACACCCCCCCACCCCACCCCCACCCCCCCACCCCCGTGTTCTGGGTCAGAGGAGAGAGGCTGACCACGCCCTGCCTGGGAAGGTCAGAGGGAAGATCTTCAGGCTGGGTACTGGAGGCTGAGCAGGAATTTTCTATCTGTTGCTAAGAGGGCACAGGGAAGAGCATGAACATAGGCCTGGAAGTGTGACAGGGCCCAGTAGGGCCATTCTGGGTGACAGGAGCATAGGGGGCAGGTGTGGCGCTAAGGCAGATGAGATATGGAGAGGAGGCCCCACACTCTGGCCAGGCAGTGACTAGAAGCTCCACTCCCTCTTCCCTGAGGAGGACACCGTGTCTAAGATCTTCACCAGCCCTGGCACCTGGAGTCTGCCTGCATTTCTCCAAGTACTGCTCTTTCTGCCAACCCCACAGATGGCTGCAGCCCAGCCCACTCGCTTATGGACGGCTACTATGAGGATGCAGACAGCAGCTACCCCGCCACCAGGATGAACGGGGAGCTGAAGAATTCTTGTAAGTACTGGGTGGACGTTCAGTCCAGTTCTGTCCTCAGGGAGAACAAACCTTGACCTGACCTTGGCATGCCCATACCCACTGCCCCCCTCAACTCCCTGGGGTCACTACAGAGGCCTCAAAGCCCTTGTTCTCAGTGATCCTGGGGTTCAGTGGGAGGACTGCTGAGCAGAGTTAGGAGCCCCCAACGAAGCCCTTGCCCTGACTCTCGGTGACTGACCTTAAGCAAGTGATTTACTCTCCCTGAGCCTCCAGATTCCTCTGTATCAAACAGGGACTTGCTGAGGGCCATGAACATGACCTGAGACAACAGATGCAAAGACGATGGGTAAAGACAATAGCTGATGTTTACTGAGCCCTCAGTGAGTGCCAAACACTCAGCTAAACGTTCTGCATTTGTTGCTGCTCAAAATAGCCTAGTGAGGTAGGTATTATAATTTATTATGACCATTTCATTGATGAGGAAACTGAAGCTCTGAGAGGTAAAGTCACTGAGATCACAAAGCAAGTGGTAAATCTGAAAGACACGGGGCCCATGTGGGAGCTTAGTCCTTACCAGGATCACACCTCACACCCACCCCTTGGGCCCCAGAGCAGGAATATCTGCAAAAGAGTAAGAAGGCCCACCTCCCCACACACCGGGTGACAGCACAGGGACAGGTCCTTTCCTGTGGCTCCTGCAGACAATGACTCTGACGCCATGAGCAGCTCCTACGAGTCGTACGATGAGGAGGAGGAGGAAGGGAAAGGGCCACAGCCCACACACCAGTGGCCCTCAGAGGAGGCCTCCATGCACCTGGTGAGGGACTGCAGGATATGTGCCTTCCTGCTGCGGAAAAAGCGCTTCGGGCAGTGGGCCAAGCAGTTGACCGTCATCAAGGAGGACCAGCTCCTGGTGAGTGGCCACAGACGACAGCCTCTTGGCCTCACGTGGACTTGCATGTGTGTGTCTGTGTGCGTGCAGGCATGCCTGCCTCTGTTCCTCTGGGTTTGCACAGAGGCTCAAAGGACAGTTCTTCTGAGAACAGAGCTCTCCTACCCAAACAGAATTTTTAAAAAAACAAAAAAAAATGTGAAGAACTGATCGACTTTACCAAGTTTTGTTTTCCGAAACATTTTTTTATCTTAAAACAATGTTTATCGTTTTTCACTTAGTAAATGTATTTACTTACAAAGCTAGAAAAAAAAAAAGAAAAATGATTTTTTTTAAAAAATCCCATTGACCAAGAGCTAACCACTGTTAAGTTTTGATGCATAAACTTCCACCCTCATTTCCATACATCTGTCTTTTCTGAAACTGAGCCCATGTAATACTTATTATTATATAACTTGAAACTTTTTAATTTGTCATGTCTCATCACTATCATTTCATAAAAGAAATATACCTTTAATTCCAAAGTATAAGGATGGACATAATTTCTGGGGAAAAAATGACATCTCTTTACCTGTTAAGTCTTACTAAACATGTATCCATTGAAACATGACCTTTTCTCACCTTGGAGCAATGAAAAGCTCATCCCAGGTCAGCATCAGGCCAAGAATCATGACACTCCTTTCCACACATCATGCCTTCTTTTTCTTGACTTACTGCAATGGCTATGACCTCCAGTGCAGATTCTCTGGTGGCTCAATGGTAAAGAATCCACCTGCCAATGCAGGAGATGCGCATTCAAACCCTGGGTCAGGAAGATCCCCTGAAGAAGGGAGTGGCAACCCACTCCAGTATTCTTGCTTGGAGAATCCCATGGACAGAGGACCCGGCGGGCTATAGTCCGTGGGGTCGCAAAGAGTCGGACACGACTGAGTGACTAAACAAGAACAACAAAGGACCTCTAGGATGATATAAACAGAAGTGGTGAGAGTAGGCACATTTGTCTCAATCCAGATCTCAAAGGAAAGTTCAATAATTCACCATTAAGGCTGATGTTTGTTTGTGGGGTTTTTTTGTAGGTACTCCTTATTATCACATTAAGCAAGTTTCCCTCTAAGAGTTTGCTAAGAGTTTATGTTACAAATGAATACAGAATTTTATCAAATATTTTTTCTGCTTATATTGAAATATGTGGTTTTTCTCCTTTTTCTGGTCCTACAACAAATTACATGGTTAGTTTTTGAATGATAACCCACTCTTGCACTCTTAGAATACGTTTGATCTCTATGCAGTATGGTTTTTATTTGTCTGGATTCTTTTGTTTATAGTTTTTACAACTATGTTATGAGAGACATTAGCCTATGACTTTCCTTTTTCGTAATGTCATTGTCAGGTCCTGGTATCAAGGTAATGGTAACCTCATGGTAAGAACTGGGAAGTGAGAATCATTATTGATCAACTATGGACTTCCCAAGCCCAGCTGTAACTCCATCTCTGCTGTAACTCTCTCCCACATTCCTGCCTTGTAGCCCATTAATAGCAGAGAACTGGCTTCCTCCCAAGGCAGCCTGTTTCTTCCCTGGTTCTTTAGACTAGAATGGTCTTCCTGGTATTGTGCTAAAACCTGCCTCTTCCTAAATAAGTAGTTGTGACCCTTGAGACCACTCAGTAGCCCTTGAGATCGGGAGCTTTCCCAAAGATGCCCCTCCCAGGTGTCTCGTCTCTGTGGTGAACAGGCACAGGCCCTGTCTTCATGCAGTGCCCACAGCTGGGAAGGGTGGGAAGGTCTCTTTGGGGCAGGCTGAGTTTCAGTCTCCTCCCTCCACTCTCCACTCCAGGAGGCCCTAACCCCTTCTCTTCCTGTCCAGTGTTACAAAAGCTCCAAGGACCGGCAGCCGCATCTGAGGCTAGCGCTGGATGTCTGCAGTGTCATCTATGTGCCCAAGGACAGCCGGCACAAGAGGCACGAGCTGCGCTTCTCCCAGGGGGCTACTGAAGTCCTGGTGCTGGCGCTGCAGAGCCGGGAGCAGGCCGAGGAGTGGCTGAAGGTACAGGGGGGCCTGTGCCCTTCACCCACCCTTCTACCCTCCCTCCCTCCCTCCTCCCTTCCTTCCTCTCTTCCCCAGGCCCAGCCCTCAGTGGGGTTGGCCCCTGTCACTGGAAGAACAGGCCTGGCTCAGAGGGTAAGTACCTTCCACACGGCTAGGGCTTTATGTGGAAATGGGCCTCGGATATCTCCAGGAGACAGACCTCAGCGTAGAGACCTATGTTCCTTCTAGCTATCTGAATCCCCTACCATGCCTACTGTGTGTCTATCCTACCTGCAATGTACATCCCCAGGAATAGAGAGCTGAAGACCTCCTACAGAAGAAGCTGATTTTATCATTAGACAGGCTAATCCTTTTTTTTTTTTTAATAAAGGAGAAATTCTTTATCTTAGGTGAAATGTGCGTACTTATAAGATCCACCTATGACCCAGTTCCTGCATCTTACACGACAATTAGAGTTACCCTGTACTGAGCACTTACTTTGCACCCTGCATTGTGGTAAGAGCTTTATACACATGACTTCATGTACTATTCACCATGGGACTAATATTGTTCCCATTTTATAGATGAGGAAGCTGAGGCGCAAGAGCTTCTGTGACTCACCCAAGGTCAACCACCAGTGGTCCGGACCAGAATTGGAAGTGAATCCAATTCCAAGGAAAATCTAAGGAAATCTAGTCCCAAGGTGACAAGATGGCATAGTGATGACGAGGGAAGGCTTTGCTGCTATACAGACCTTAAGTTCAAGTCCCGGACCTGGGCAGCATTTACTATGTGATCTTCTGCAAAGGACTTCCCTTCCCTGTGCCTCAGATTCTGCCTCTATAAAATGGCTCTTGTAAGCATTCTAGAGAGCACCTGACATAGAGCCTGCCAGGCAGCCAGTCCTCAGTAACCGTCAGCAACTACTGTCAGCGATGGTGAAGCCCAGGCCCTTACAGCAGACCTCTCCTCCTCTGATCTTCCTAACAAAGAAACAAACCCCACCTTCCCTCCCTCCCCATCCTCTCTTCCTTCCTGTGATAACCAGCTCTCCCACTGGGATGTTTACTGTTTCTCATTACTGCCTTTGTCTCAGGAGGGGAAGGAAGAGAGACAACCTGCCTGCTGGGGTGGGGGTGGGGGGAGTGCTCTGTCCTAAGGCACTGTGGTTGGGTAAGAAAAAGCTCTAGACTTGGAGTCAAAGAGGCCTGCCTTGGTACCCCAGTTAGTGCAGACAGTAGGGCAGAGCCTCATCATCCTCATTTGTAATTTGGGGACCAAAGTACCCCACCCCACAAGGCTGCTGTAGGGATATACAAGGGGATAATCCAGGCAAAGCCACCTGACAGATGAGCAGCAGCGGTCTGTTACTATTTCATGATCAGGACGCTTGTGCTGCAGGGCTGCAGGTGAGAGCCTTGGAGTCTCAGTTTCCACATCTTTGAAATGGAGAGAATAATCCTGGCTATTCTGCGGGTTGTTGTAAAGTTCCAACACATCACAGAAGTGAGTTCCTCATGCCTGTGCAGGGCATGCACATGGCCCTTCACACCCGTCACCTCACTGGTCCTCACACCCCCAAGGAGGTAGCAGTGGACCAGTAGCATCCCTGTGTTACAGATGGGGAAATGAAATCCCAGAGCAGGGACACGGCTTTGCCAAGGCCATGCAACTAAGTAGTAATGGCGCCAGGTCTAGAAGCCAAGCCTCTAGGCTCCCAGCTCCTTACGTTTTCAATTCAAGGGACAGACACAGGAGAAAGCCTGTTCAGAGCCTGATGTGCCCTACACATGGGGCAGGAGGCCATGCCAACCTGTCTCCCACCCAGTGATCCCAACCGCTCTTCTGGACCTTGTTCTTGCTTCTGTCCCCATAGCATCTCTCACCTGTTCACGGTGTGTGTCCTCTCCACAGGTCATCCGAGAGGTCAGCAAAGCCGTCGGGGGCACCGAGGGGGCAGACGTGCCCAGATCCCCAGTCCTCCTGTGCAAGGTGGACCTGGACAAGGTACCTCTGTCTTCACAGGGCCCCTCTGGGACAGCCTGTGGGAGCTCAGCACAGGCTCTGTCCCAAGGGACGCGCAGGCTGCTGGTGAAGCCAGACATTGACCAGGCACTTAATAAACACTTACTGAATTCATGAATGCCCATGTCCAAGGTGCAGCACAAGCCAGAGAAGGGAGTGACTAGGCTACCCTGCCAGGACAGGAAGGGGTCACATTTGAACCAAGCCATGAACACCAAATCGGAATCAGTCAGTCAGACAAGGAGTGTCCAGTGGGACATAAGTGAAGCAGTCGTTTCATTCTGTCAGGCCACCGGCAAATACATGCTAAAGCCTATGTTTCACCAGGTGCTGTGGGTGATCATGGGATTCAGCCCCAAATCCTAAGGGTCTCACACGACGTAATAAAGGCTAGCATTATAGAAAATGTGACTGTGGCCGGCACTGTTCTAAATGCTTTATGTGTGTGTGTACCTAACTTAATTTCTACAATTCTTTGATGAACTGCATTTTCAGAAAAGGAAGCCATGGCAAAAAGAAATTTGCCCAAAGTCACACATAATAAGAACAGAGCTAGCTGATCACACCCAGCCAGCCGACCAGTGGCTGAGCGTACAGCAGGAGGGTAGCTAAAATGTTTAGGTGGTGTTTCTGGAGAAGAGTGGGAGTGAGGACGTGTTACTGGTGGCTCTCTCTCTCCATAGACTCCTGTGACTGAGCTGTCACCGTCATTAAGTCAATTCCAAAGTGCACACACAGTGTTTCTTTATATTTGCTGTCTAACTTGATGAAAAACTTCTGTACATCATCACAGAACAAATAGGAACCACAACTTCTGTTCCACAGTTTACAGAGGTGATTCTTTATACCTGACAGTTCTGTCCCATTTCTGACAGTTGCCATTTTTCCAACTTTTGGAAACTTGGGAGAGTACACAGACTCTCTCGTTTCCCCTGCCTTCTATTACTATGCTTATAGCAAAGCATCCCCGAGCCTGGTCTAGGATATCCCCAGAAAAGGTTTAGGGGCCTCAGAGCTCTGTAAGTTCACCTTTTTAAGTGGATGGGTATCACTGTAGTCTTGTCCTGAGTCTGGCTGGCACAGTTTAGCTTCTTAAAGTGGGATAGTCACATACCACACAGATTTTAGAATGACAATTTCTAACAATTAGCCTCACAATTCACTTGTGCCAGTTCCCTGGTGCCTCACAGCAGCCCACTGACAGGAGGGTAATTCAAGGGGGAAGGCTTGGAGAAATGAAAGGATTTTCCCCCATCCCCACAGCTGAGGAGAGACATCATTTCTTCCAAGGTCCATCTTGACTATTCTACACCACTCCTTAATAGGAATGAATGAATGACTGGTCCAGAGTTGGCATAATAAGTAAAAATACTGCTGGCTGACCACGAAGTTGTTACCATGGGGTGGGTGGGTGGTGTATGTGGTATCTTTGCCATTCTCTCATCCAAGCTAGAATTGTAATGGATTCCTCTCTCATCACCATTCACATTTACTGACTACCGAGTCCTGTTATGACTTTTGAAAATGCCAACTCATCTTTTTCCCCATCCTCACTGGTGTTTGGTTCACCCTCCTGTCAAGTTTCTTGTTGCCCAGGATGACATTCTTACTGCCCCTTGTGCTTCCAGTCTTGCCCCCTTCTTGTCCATCTCCCATGATGCAGCTGGGAGGCTACAAGACCAACTTCACTACTGTCCCACTTAAATACCTTCTTACCTCCCCATCACCTACCAGATATGGTCCAAACTCCCAGGACTCTAATCTCAGCCTATTATATTGAATTTCTCAATCCCCAAATAGACTGAATTCCTCACTTCCAAATAAATGGAAGACACAACCATCCTAAGTCATAGCTGTCCTCCTCATACCAGTATGACAGTTGCTGACAAATATTTCGTTAGCTAATCCTCATGTACAGGGGTCAAGAGGAGACTGAACCAAGAAAGGGAGACTTTGAGTGTGCCTCTGACAGGGGGCTGTCTGTGTTCCTCACCAGAGGCTGTCCCAAGAGAAGCAGACCTCGGATTCTGACAGCCTGGGCATGGGTGACAGCTGTTCCACTCTGGGCCGTGAACACGGTAGGAGCCTCTGGGGGCTCAGGTGGGAAAATGCTAGAGCTGGGAGGGGCCTTGCCATGAGCACACCCAGTGCAGATCAGGTCCCGACCATTCTGGAGACCTGGCTGATGTGACCGGGCCTATCCATACTGGGCCAGGCCTTGTGTGCCGGTTCAAAGGCTGGGGGGAAGGCTAGGGGCAGATGATCTGGAACTTGGGGCTCCCTCCCCTCACCTAACCCATCTCCACGGCAACAGGCAAAGGGAAGAAGAGCAGCCTGTCAGAGCTGAAGGGTTCAATGAGCAGGGCTGCAGGCCGCAAGATCACCCGTATCATCAGCTTCTCTAAGAAGAAGGCACTGGCTGATGACCTGCAGGCGTCCTCTACTGAGGAGATTCCGTGCTGTGGTGGGTACCATGCATGCAGAGAATTCAGACCCTGTTGATGAGGGATCCTGGGGCCAAGCCAGAAGACCCTCCAGCCCTAATCTACCTCATTCCTAAGGCAGAGGATAGAATCCTACTGGAAGCCTAACCTCCACTCCATCAATAATCCATGCCCATCCACCACTCCTCCATGAGGCCCTGACACCTAACAGAAGGAAAAGTCAGCCAACTGTCCTATTTCTATGCTCGCTATGACATTAGTGCCGATCACTGCCCATCTCTGGGTCTCAGTTTCCTCTACTATGACAAGAGGAGAGTATCTTAACTTCCCAGTATATAATATAATATACCAAGTGTTTAAGTTATGGTCCAGTCTTACAAGGATATTTCTTGGAAAAAAGTATATAAGGACTTTATTGTAAATGCATAAAATGCGAATTAAAAGTAGTTTGAAAGAAAAGAAACATTGTTCATCTAAACGCATTGTTCCACGTACTGGAATCCAATTTTTTAAAAATCACGTGTTTTAGGTAAACAGTAATATTCTGCTAACCTGGAAAGAACATTATAAAAGCACATGGATATAAAGAAATATTTTGTAAGTGGTTGAGGACACTGTTATGGTAAAAAACAAATTAAGACCTAAAACATTAAAGGGAATTCTAAAGTCATCAGCCTGCCCCTCACTTGTTTTTAGCTCTTCATCCTGGCTACACGGTTTTTGTTCCCACACGCTGCCACTAGGTGGCAGCATCAGCCATTGTTTTCTGTCCTCCGCAATTAGTTTTTGCTATTTTAGGAGGAAAGGCAGAAGAAGAGTTGTGTCTTTCGTTCATTATATATAGTGGTTCTGTGCTTTCATCAAGGTTGGTATGGTCTGAAGGCTATGCAGGTATGTACAAATATGATTATCAATCCCCTGTTCACAGATAACAAACAAAGCTGAGGTCACAGGCCAGGAATGAGCTGACTCGGGACCCGGAAGGCCTTTCTCTCCAGCTAGAGTAGAGTTGCCCAGGCCCTCTGTCCCTGCCTCCTGACTTGTGTCCCCCAGCACCGTCAGGAGGTCCCATCGCTGGTCTCTTCCTCCCAGGTTATCTGAACGTGCTGGTGAACCACGGATGGAAGGAGCGCTGGTGCCGCCTGAAGCGTAACACCTTGTATTTCCATAAGGACCGCACAGACCTGCGGACCCACGTGAACGCCATTGCCCTCCGCGGCTGTGAGGTGGCCCCAGGCTTTGGGCCCAGACACCCATTTGCCTTCAGGATCCTACACAACCGCCAGGAGGTCGCTATCTTGGAGGTGAGAAGAGAAAATAGCTTAGGGGTGGGAGCTAAGAGGAGCTCTGGCCTGGAGGTTGGCTTTTGTCCCGGGGACTTTATTGACCTTACAGGGACTAAGGAAGAGGGAAAGTAAGCCAACTGTTGCTGAGTAGCCGGTTAAACTATAGAACAACCACTTAAATGTGAATTTCAGATAAACGATAACATTCCTTTTAGTACAAGTATATCCCATATTTGGGACATACCTATACTAATAAACTATTGTTTATCTGAAATTCAAACTTAAGAGAATTGTGCATTTTTATTTGTTAAATCTGGCAACCCTAGACCCAAGGTTTGTTTATTCTGCCTTATAAATATAGTCCCAAGCCTAAAAGGCATCTAGTCTAACTCTGATCTAATTTTGGAAACCTCTCTAAAACATACTTCCCACCAGTGACTGTTCATCTCAGATAAACCACTGCTCCTCCCAGCAAGCAACTAAATTTTTACAAAGATTCTCTCCATATTGAGTTGAAATCTTAAAACTCTGTATAGGCAGCAACTACACCCGTTCGGCATATTTTTGTTTTTCCAGAACCCAGCCTGATATCCAGCAATCCTGGGCTGGACAGTATTGGGCTCAATAAGTGACAGTAAGGACTCAATTAACATCTGTTGGACAAATGGCTGAATGACAATGTGATTTCATTTCACCCACTCATTTTTCCTAACTACCCACTGACACCAGGCCTCCTCTCTGGGGTCATACAGAATACACTGAATCTCTCTTTACATGTCAATCCTTCAGCTATTTAGAAATTTAAAATATAACTGGAGGAAAACTTAAACAACTACCCCCTCATATTACAGATAAGGAAACTGAGGCCAGGGCAGTCACATGCTTCATCCAAAGCTCCACAGAGGATTAATGGCCTCTTGGTCTTTTTCCTACAACTAAGACCCAGCCTCTTGGTATTGTTTTCTTTGCCCAGTACCCACTGCTCTCTCAGTTATTAAATGTAAGGAAATATTGACTCTGTAAGTCACTTCTACTTTCAGTAGCTTGAGATGGGTCTTTCATTTCTCTTCAGAAAGAGCTTTCCCTTTCTCTTCACAAAGAGCTTTCTGGCAAAAACTGTGCTTTTTAAATTCAAGTTTAGTTTTTGTGTGCTAACTTGATTTTATGCTGATGCTCTTTAACATTTCTCTGAGAGTATTTATCAAGTGCAAAAAAAAATAAGAATAGGAGCATCTTGAATGATGTCATTAGTAATTTAAACATGGGATTCTCCAGGCAAGAATACTGGAGTGGGTTGCCATTTCCTTCTCCAGGGGATATTCCCGACTCAGAGATCGAAGCCAGGTCTCCCAATTTAAACATAATAGATTTCTATTTATATTAACTTATATTAATCTTATATCCTACACAAATATATTTAAAATTCTGCATCTCATATGTTATTAGATGTCCACAGAACATTTAGAAAAACTGGAAAAAAGGTAAACATTCCTAAATCTCAAAAAGTAGAGTTGTTTTTTTGTGTGATTCAGTTATATATACACATATATTATTTTTGAAATTATTTTCCATTACAGGTTATTACAAGATATTGACTGTAGTTTACAGTAAATCTTTGTTGCTTGTTACATATCTATTTTTTAAAATTAGAAATCTAGCATTCTATTCATACTAAGTCAAACAGGTGGAATCAAACTGTCATAACTTTTTTAGTTAGGCAAAAATTCATATGTTTTCTAATATATATATATTATATATTTTATGATAATGTGCTTTAAATGAAAACATGTGTTTAGTTGACCAGCAACTTCGTAGAGATTTTCCTGTATACAGGAGTGTATATATAATTGGCATCTTTGATACAAGAAAAAAATGTAGGTTATGTGATAAATAGCCTCCTCATTTAATAAAAAGCAAATATTTTTTAAAAAGTTCAGAGAACACCTAAATTTTGTTTTCATATGCAATCGGTCCAGAAGGCTCTGAGGATAATGAGTGAGGTTATATGTTTCAGAAAGGTAGCTGGCTTCTCTATTTGCTATCCAGAAAACTGGATTTCTGGATGAGTGTTCTAGTCTTGCTCCTCTTGGATCCTTAAGTCCAAACAGATACTATACGTATATGAATTTGGCTGAAGTGAGTGGGTAGCCAGAGGCCCTGAATGTGCCACAGTGAACTCAGCTTGTACCTTCTCTCCTTCAGGCAAGCTGCTCAGAGGACATGGGCCGCTGGCTTGGGCTGCTGCTAGTGGAGATGGGCTCCAAAGTCACTCCCGAAGCACTGCACTATGACTATGTGGATGTGGAGACCCTAACCAGCATCGTCAGTGCAGGGCGCAACTCCTTCTTGTAAGGGCCAGTACCCCACAGCCCCCCAAACCTGCCTACAACCTTTCCTATCTCAGCTCCCTCTCAGAGGCAGAATGGGAGGGAAGGGAGGATGGGCTGAGAAAGACTGCTTCCTTGGGAAGTCAGAGTGGGTGCCTTCCTCTTCCATCAGGAGGAGTAAGCTGGTTAAAGAAGGAGGCTCAGGGTTGGGGATGCTGTGGGTGGAATGAGCCAGAAAGGAGAAGCTCTTTTGGACCATGGCCTGGGCTCTGCTCTCATGCCATAGAAACTTAGGGTCCCCATACCCTTGAGCCTCTGGGCAGGCACGAGGCTCCTCTGCAGAGTTTGCATTATAAGTGCCAGCTTCGAGTTACGGCTCTATCACGACCAACAGCTTAGGCTGGTTGCTTGCCAGCCTGGATCCTCTGTTTTCTCACGTACAGAATGGAGGCGATGAATAACCTGCTTCCTGGATTGTGAGAATCCCATGTGTCCCTGCCTATAAGCTCTAAACACATCAGTGGCACAGTGCTGCCTGGCATGCTGCTATCACTGACTTTCTGACCTCCATTAACAGCTGCTGCCAGAATCAAATAAGTGGACAGGAAAGCACTGTAAGCTGCATAAGTATCACTGTCACATCATCATCATCATCCCTTGTATCTTCTAGATATGCAAGATCCTGCCAGGATCAGTGGCCTGAGCCCCGAGTCTATGATGATGTTCCTTATGAAAAGATGCAGGTATGGTCCCTTGGGACTTTGGGGGACATGGCAAAGGCCACTTATTAGCTCTCCCTCTCTCCTTCCCTCACTATTCCTTTGCCTCAGAGAAATCATTTTTGTTTAACCAGCACCTGGAAGGAGGGGGAGAGGGGACCTTCTTGCCCCAGACTGTGGCTGGGGAGAATCTCTGGAACAGGAGGCTGGGCAGTGTGGAGGAAAGAGCCCCTCACCAGGAAGAAGAGAGGGCTCTGCAAGCTACAGAGCACTGCTCCAGTCTGAGCAGGCTTGGGCTTTCCACCCCTGTTACAGCTCTGTGAACCGATTCAGTAGTTGTCTCAGGTGGATGATAACTGAATAGCTGCCCCCACAGCCCTTTACCTGCTGGCATCCACAGTCTGGGCTTCAGTTCCCAGGACAATCTCCCTGTCTTGCTCACTAAACCAAGAAGATGCCAGCTTATTAACCTACAGTAAGGCCTCTGTAGCCATCACATGACCCATCCTGCTCCACAATCTGCCCTGTGCCTCCTCCTGCCACGAGAGAGCAAGGGGACCACATTCTCACTAGACATTGTTTGGTGAGTCAGGCCTCACAGCTCATGGACAGGATAGAGGGAATCAAGGTGCCAAGGAAAGCAGATGTGTCTGCATGCCAGGACCCCTGCCCTGGACAGTGCTGGATGACCTTCTGATCTCTTACCTCTAGGTCTTGCAAGAACTAAATGAAATACTTTATGGAAAAAGCTTAGCACAGTACCTAAACACTGGAAGGTCTTACACTGAGGGTAAATAATACTGCTATTATCAATATCATTATTATATGACTATTATAGTCCACTCATGGTTTCCTGAGCTTTGACAAGATGTTGAGTGTTCTCACTACTCTTTCCTGTGAAAATGTATAGCCAGTCTATTAAGTTATGCCACTTCTATCACTGACTGATCTCAACTTGACTCTTTTTAACTTAAGACTTTATTTTAGCAATTCAGAAAATTTATACATCCAATTGATGTACTGACAAAAAAATCTATGGTAAATCAAATATGGTCACCCAAAGTCTTCTAAGATGTCCTAATTTTCCACTCAGCAGAAATTCCAGTTTAGGGTTGCCTTTAGGAAGGTATGAGGATCAAGTAACATATTGCCATTGCAAATGGTTTATAGACTGCTGAGGGCTGCACACAACTACAAGTGTAAGGCCAAGATCTCAGAGGTCAGGCAGCACTCAGCCATCAAGTGCACATCTCCAAGCACCCACACTGAGGGCTCGGAGCCCACCCATGTTTTATCTTCTTCCATCTCCCACCTAGGACGAGGAGCCTGAGCGTCCCTCTGGAGCCCAGGTCAAGCGCCATGCCTCCACCTGCAGTGAGAAGTCCCATCGGGTGGACCCACAGGTTAAAGTCAAGCGCCACGCCTCCAGTAAGTTCTGTGTACAAGAGAGGAAAGGAGGGGAATGTCCAGGACGGAGGCAGGGTGGGGTGGGGAGGGGGTCTCAAAATCAGATCCTCCCAGGGGTCATATGGTAAGTGAGTAAGGAGAGGTGTAAGAAAATACTCTACGAAAAATAACAGCACAAGCAGAGTGATAAAGGGCAGTGAGCAGAAGGCCTCAGAGGGAAAACAACAGGAGCAGGCTGGGGGAGACTGAAGGAAACTGGAGTGCTCAGGCCCCAGCTCTAGGGGCAGCCAACACTCAGCTCCAGCCAAGGCCCCCAGGCAGCACTGCCAGCTCAGATTTGCCAATTATTCAAAACAAACCAGAAATCTACTTATTTCTTAATGTCAGCAACTATTTAAAAATTTTAGCACTACATAAAGCCACATATATAGAGAGAGAGAGTTCACCTCTGTGTCCCAGCTCAGGCTCTGCATGGCACTTCATAAAAGTTTGTTGAACTGCCTGATTGCCACACTGCAAAGTAATGACTAACTGTGTCGGAAAACTCTATGGTAAAAGGTCTCTTTGATTCCCAACATAAATCTCTACTCCCGTATGATTTATCTCTGAGCAAGCCAGCTTTCTGTAGGACAGCATGTCCCAAGAGTCTTCTGTTGCTTTTACTTTCTTCCCCCTGTACCTGAACAGAGTCAAGTTCTAGTCTTTGCTTTTTGAAGATTTATTTTTTAAAATACTTTTCTTTATGATAACTCCATATCATTGTTGTTTATTTGCTCAGTTGTATCTGACTCTTTGAACCCATGGACTGTAGCCCACCAGGCTCCTCTGTCCATGGGATTCTCCAGGCAAGAATACTAGAGTGGGTTGCCATTTCCTCCTCCAGGGGATCTTCCCCACCCAGGGATCAAACCCACTTGTCCTGTATTGGCAGTTGGGTTCTTTACCACTGAGCCACCAGGAAAGTCCACTTCATTAGCACAGATAATCTCTTCTAGAGTCAGGAGATTTGTATTCCATTCCTTACTTGGTCACTAAACTACTATGTAACTTTGGAAAAGTCCCTCCCCTCTCCAGAGTTTCCTCTCTGAACAATTAAAGGGTTGTTGTAACATTCCTTATAGACTTGTGGACACTAGAAATGCACAGCCTATGGAATACCCATTTCAAAATGGGAAACTGAATTGAAATAAGCATGTAAGATTGAAGAAATCACAAAATGTAACAAAAAAAAAAAAACTAGAACAAAGATTTTTTAAAAAATTCTTCAAATCAAATCTTATACTGAGGCTCAGTTTATAAGAAAGAGAAAAAGCAGAGCTGCTTTGCCTGGAGTCCAGAGACCTGCTTGGCTTTCCCTTTACTCCATACAGTAGCCTGTTACCCATCACTGTGAAATCATACAGCTCCTCGAAGACAGCTGGAAACCATGGATATAGTCCAACAATGTTTTTCAGATGAAGAAATAAGAACATAAGAGAAGGGTTTTACCCAAGATCATGTATTAATTACCTATTGCTACATAATAAATTACCCAAAATTTCCCAGCTCAAAACATAAGTGTGTGTTATGTCAGTGTCTGTGGGTCAGGAATCCCAAGACAGCTTAGACAGGTAGCTCTGGCTTAGGGTCTCTCATGAGGTCACAGTCAAGAAGTCAGCTGGTCATCTGAAATCATCTGATAGCTTGACATGCTAGAGAATCGGCTCCCAAGGTGGTTCATGTGTATGCCTGGCAAGTCTGTGCTGGCTTTTGGAAGGAGGCCTCAGTTCCTTGCCATGGGGACCTCACCACTGGGCTGCGTGTCCTCATGACAAGACCAAGCCATGTGCTGGCTTCCCCAACAGCATATGACCCAGGAAGGAGGAACAAAGTAGAAGCTGCGTTGTTTTCGTGAACTGGCTTTTGTGATCATTTCTGCCACATCCTAATGGTTACACAGGTCAGCCCTATCTATAGTGGAAGGGGACGGCAAAAGGACACAAACACAAGAACACAAAAATCATGGGAACTGAGGGGACTACTGAGGAAATGGTGGCATTAGAAGCTCCACAGACCTGTTTCCCAGAAAACGACCATAACCAGTGAGGACTGCTAAATCAGTCATCTAAGTCTCCAGAAACTTTCCTAAGGGCATATGGCAAGTGAAGATTTACTCTAGATAATTTACTAAATCTCAGTTAAGAGACTTTGTGACATCTGAGCCACAACCCATTCCTTTACCTCTTTACCAACTCAGTGAGGCAGAATCTCTACTCTAGGCAGCTGTGGACAAGAAAACAGGGCTCTCTCTCCTCTCACGCCCAGTCAAGAGTAGCAGTATCTCCCCAGTAAGATCAAGTCACCAGCATTTATCACCACCAATTATGTATTACAGACATTAAATCACCAATTATGTATTACAGAAAATTAAATGGGTGAGTGCAGCCCACAAGTAGGGTGCTCCCAGACTCCACTCATAGGGCAAATGCTGTACTCAAGGTTGGGCAGGCCAAGGATATGGGGCCCTAAATGCCCTCACCCCAGATCACTCATAAGGCAGGGCTTCCACCCTAGGAGAGGCAAGTTTAGAAGATCAGAGATAACAGTCCCCACCCAGCACCCAGTTCACAAAACAGAGATGTCACTCTAATAGAAGCAGGCCATTGTTCAGAACAGTGACTCTGAGACTTTTGCCCAGGGTAAAAAGAAAGGCAAGTCATAAAAACATTGAACTCCAGGGACTTGCTTGGTGGTTTAATGGTTGAGAATCTGCCTGCCATTGCAAGGGAAATGGGTTGAATCCCTGGTCTGGAAGATCCCACATGCAGTGAGGCAACTAGGCCCACGTGCTACAACTACTGAGGCCCATGCACCCCAGAGCCTGTGCAGCACAGTGAGAAGCCACCGCAGTGAGAAGCTCATGCACCACAAGAGAACAGGCCCCACTTGCTGCAACCAGAGGAAGCCCACACACAGCAACAAAGACCCAGCACAGCCATAAAGAAATTAATTAACTTAAAAAAAAAACACTGAACTCCAAAGCTCTCCTTCAAAAGAATTGACTTTAGTGGAAATAGAATGTGGAGCAAATGTTGATACAAAGCATTATCAAAAACAATAGAACAATCAGCTGACAATTAGTGGAACCTAACAGCTACTTAGCAGCAGCAGCAACAGCTGGATATGATACCAAGAGTCAGGCAGTGTAACAGAGAGATCAGGAAGAAAGTCCTGCTAAGATGACTGTCCTCCAAGGTGACCGTATATGCCTAAGGCTGTACCCTCTGTGGATTAACATCAGAGGCCACCATCACCCTGATACCAAAACCAGAGAAAGATACCACAAAAAAGAAAACTATTAGGCCAGTATTACTGATGAACATAGACACAAAAATTCTCAACAAGATACTGGCAAACCAAACCCAATAATACATTAAAAGGATCACACACTATGATTAAGAGGGATTTATCCCAGGGATGCAAGGATTCTTCAATATCCACAAATCAATCAGTGTGGTACACCATATTACCACACTGAAGGATAAAAACCATGTGATTATCTCAATAGATGCAGAGAAAGCTTTTGACACAATTCAACACTGATTTATGATAAAAACTCTCCAGAAAGTGGGCATAAATGAAATTTACCTCAAGATAATAAAGGCTATATATGACAAATTCACAGCTAAAATCATTCTCAATGGTGAAAAGCTATAAGCATTCCCTCTAAGATCAGAAACAATGCAAGAATGTCCACTGTCATCACTTTTATTCAACATAGTTGTGAAGTCCTAGCCATGGCAATCAGAGAAGAAAAAGGAATGAAAAGGAATTCAAATTGGAAAACAAGAAGTAAAATTGTCACTGTTTGCAGATGACGTGATACTATATATAGAAAATCCTAAAGATGCTACCAGAAAACTACTAGAGTTTAACAATGAATTTGGTAAAGTTGCAGGATACAAAATTAATACACAGAAATCTCTTTCCTTCCTTTACACTAACAATGAAAGATCAGAAAGAGAAATTAAGGAAACAATCCCATTTACTATTGCATCAAAAAGAATGAAATACCTAGGAATAAAAGGCTACCTAAGGAGACAAAAGACCATACTCTTAAAACTATAAAACAATGATGAAAAAGTCACAGATGACATAAACAGATGGAAAGATATATACCATATTCTTGGAAGAATCAATATTATCAAAATGACTATACTGTGCAGGGCAGTCTACAACTGCCTAGAAATTGTAGGCATTCAGGAATGCCTGAATAGGAATTCAGTGCAATTCCTATCAAATTACCAAGAGCATTTTTTACATAAATAGAAACAAAAAATTTTTAACTTGTTTGGAAACCCTAAAGACCCTGAATAGCCTAAGCAATCCTGAGAAGAAAAACGGAGCTGGAGGAATCAGGCTCCCTGACTTCAGACTATACTACAAAGCTATAGTAATCAAAACAATATGGTACTGGCAGAGGAACAGAAATATAGATCAATGCAACAAGGATAGAAAGCCCAGAAATAAATCCATACACCCATGGTCAATTAGTCTGTAACAAAAGAGGCAAGAATATACAATGGAGCAAAGAATCTCTTCAATAAGTGGTGCTGGGGAACCTGAACAGCTACATGTAAAAGAATATAATTAGAATATTCACTTATACCATACTCAAAAATAAATTCAAAATGAATCAAAGACCCAAATGTGAGGCTGGACACTATAAAACTCCTAGAGAAAAACATAGGCAGAACACTCTTTGACATAAATCACAGCAATATCTTTTTGGAAGATTATATTATCCCCTAGAGTAATGAAAATTAAAAAACAAAACAAAACAGGATCCAATTAAACTTAAAAGCTTCTGCACAGCAAAGGAAACTATAAATGAAACAAAAAGACAACCCATAGAATGAATGGGCAAAAATATCTGCAAACAAAGCAACTAACAAGGGATTAATCTCCAAAATATACAAACAGTTCACACAGCATTACATTTAAAAAAAAATGCAATCAAAAGACAGTAGATGATCTAAATAGTTCTCCAAAGAAGACATACAGGTGGCCAAAAAGCATATAAAAAGATGCTCAACATCATAGTATATGAGAAATGCAAATCAAAATATCATCAAAAAGTCTATAAATAATAAATGCTGAAGAGGGTGTGGAGAAAAAGGAGCCCACCTACACTGTTGGTGGGAATGTAAATTAGTACGACCACCATGCAGAACACTATGGAGGCTCCTTAAAAACCTACAGATAGAACTACCGTATGATCCAGCAATCCCACTCCTGGGCATATATCCAGAAAAAAACAATTTGCAAAGATATTTGGACCCCACTGAATTTTAAAAAGATACATGGACCCCAGAGTTCACTGCAGCACCATTTACAATAGCTAGAAACATGGAAGCAATCTAAATATCCATCAACAGAGGAATGGATAAAAAGATGTGGCACATAAATACAATGGAATACTACTCAGCCATAAAAAAGAACAAAATAAGGCCATCTGCAGCAATATGGATGGACCTAGAGATTATCACACTAAGTAAGACAGAGAAAGACAAACAGTATGACTCATATGTGAAATCTATTTCTTTAAATGAACTTATTTGCAAACCAGAAACAGACTTACATATATCAAAAAAAATTTATGGTAATCAAAGGGTAAATATGGGGGGGGGGAGGATAAATCAGGAGCTTGAGATTAACATACACACACAGCTATATAGAAGATAGAAAACCAACAAAGCTCTGCCTGCTGTATAGCACAAGGAACTCTACTCAATACTCTGTGATAACTATATGAAAAAAGAATCTGATAAAAAATGAAAATATGGATATGTATAATTAATCACTTTGCTGTACAACTGAAGCACAATATTTTAAATCAACTATATGTCAGTAAAAATTTTTTAAAAACAGACAAAAAGAGTGGACAAAGGTGTGACATACATATAGACAATGAAATATTGCTCAGCCATTAAAGAGTGAAGTCCTGCCCTTTGCTACAACACAGATGGCCTTAAACAGTATCGTGCTAAGTGAAATGCATCAGACAGAGAAAGGCAAATACATATAATTTCACTAATACATGAAATCTGAAGAAAACAAGCAAACATAACATAGAAACAAAGGCATAGATACAGAGAACAATAGGAAGTTGCCAGAGGGGAGGGGGCCATGGGAGGAGAGCAGTGAAGGAGATTAAGAGGTACAGATTTCCTGTTATAAAATAAATGAGCCATGGGTATGAAATGTGCTGTTCAGGGAATATAGTCGACAACTGCATGATAACTTTGTATGGCGACAGCTGGTAACTAGACTTATCATGGTGATCATTTTAAAATGTATAGAAATGTCAAATCACTATGTTATATACCAGGAACTAATATATAATACTCTAGGTTCCATGCATTAATAGTTCAAAAACAAGCTTATAGAAAAAGGGATCAGATTTGTGGCTACCAGTGGCAGGGAGTATGGGGAGGAGAACTGGATGAGGACAGTCAAAGGTATAAACTTCCAGTTCTAAGATAAATAAATACTATGATGAATATAATTAACACCATTCTATGCTACATATGAAAGAGAAAAGAGTAAATGCTAAGAGTTCTCATCACAAGCAAAAACATTTTTTTCTATTTCTTTAAATTTGTATCTACACAAGATAATGGCTGTTCACTAAACTTGTTGTGGTAATCATTTCATGATTTATATAGGTCAAATCATTTATGCAGTATACTTTAAACTTACACAGTGTGCTGTGCTTAGTCACTCAGTCATGTCCGACTCTTTGAGACCCCATGGACAGTAGCCCACCAGGTTCCTCTGTCCATGGGGATTCTCCAAGCAAGAATACTGGAGTGGGTTGCCATGCCCTCCTCCAAGGGATCTTCCCAACCCAGGGATGGAACCCAGGTCTCCCACATTGCAACCGGATTCTTTACCATCTGAGCCACCAAGAAAGCTGATACTTTAAACTTACACAGTGCTATGTGAATTATCTCAATAAAATTGGGAGAAAACAAAGTCTGAGAAATGTCACAGCCAAGAACCTAAGGAGACATGATGACTAAATGTAATGTGGTAGCTCTGCAACAGAAAAGGACATTGGATAAATTCTAAGTAAATCTAATGAAGTATGAGCTTCAGTTGGTTAAAAAAAAAAAAAGCAAGTAAGATGACATTGTTCTATTAAATGGCTCAACAGTACATTTGAACTGGCAAAAGAATCAGTAAACCTCATGATAAATGAATAGAGATTATGCATTTAAAATAACAGAAAAATGAACAAAGAAAAATAAACAGAGCCTCAGAGAAATGTGAGACATACCATTAAGAGTACTAACATATACATAAAGGAAGTATTAGAAGGAGAGAAGAAAAAGAGGAGCATAAAGAAATAATAGCTGAAAAGTTGCCAAATTTATTGAAATCATTAATGTGCCATATAGGAAATTCAGTGAAGTTCTAGTAGGATAAAGGCAAAGAGATCCACAAAAGACACATCACACTTCCTGGAGGTCTTCCATGGAGGTCCAGTGAATAAGAATCCTCCTGCTAATGCAGGGGACACGGATTTAATCCAACGCCTGGTCCAGGAAGATTCCACATGCCGTGCAGCAATTAAGCTCATGCACCACCACTACTGAGCACTTGCGCTGCAAGTACTGAAGCCTGCCATGCACCTAGAGCCTGTGCTGCGCAACAAGAGAAGCCACTGCAATGAGAAGCCCATGCACTGCAGAGGAGTAGCCCTGCTCATACAGCCAGAGGCATGCAGCAATAAATAAACACTTTTCTAAAGACACATCATGCTAAAATGCGAAAGCCAAAAGCAAGGAGAAAATCTTGAAAGTAGAAAAGAAAAGCAACTCATCACTTACAGAGGATGAAAATCTAGTTTGCTTCTTTAACACTCAAGCATTACAGGATTGGGTGTGAGGTCAGCCGCTCTCTGCGGTGCTGACACAGCAAGGTGGATCGGAATGGTGGCTCCCAAAGGTGAGTCTACTTGCTGGAAGTTTTCACTCATCTGCAATGAAATGAGAAAAATAAGCACAGTGCATGAAGTTTTTCATAAAGTTAATTCTACTCAGTATAAATGACTGTTCTACATTTGTATTCAACTCCTGATGTTAAAATATTATTTTGCTAAACAGTGGGAATAGTAATAATATTGGCAGTTTTAAGGTCTTTATATTGTCAACAATATAATGCTGACAGTCCTTTGTTGGTATCCTATTTTTTCTGTGAATATTTTTTTACATCTTTTTAAATTGAAGTATAGTTGATTTACAATGTGGTGTTAGTTACAGGTGTACAGCAAAGTGAATCAGGATATCCCTATTTATGTTTTATTACCAGTTTATAAAATCCAAAAGTCTGAAACCCAGCTCCTTTGGGATGCTACTGTATAGCTGGGAAGTACAGGGAGCCATGCGCCCTCTTCTCAGCCCTCCATGCTTTATTTATAATGAGGTTTGAATTGCAGAGTAGTTAAAGCAGGAACTGATTTTTAAATAGGCCATGGGTGACCACTGCAATCCCTACAGAGCTGCAGAGACAAGACCCCCTAATTACCAGCAAACTGTGGGAATTGCTCCACACCCACTTACAAAGGACTGTGTGTGACTGACGGTAGCATAAAAAAATTAAAACTTTCACTAAAAGGTTAGACTATGGCCTTGCTCGAGCTTGGCAGTATTTCATAGCATGAATCCTTGAGTCAGATAGACATGAGTTCAAACCTGGGTTCTCCCATTGTTAGCAGTGAGACCTAGCCTCTTGTGCCTCAGTTTTCCCAACAATAAAGCAGAGCAAATAACAGTAACTTTGTGAGAATTAAATAGAAATGCAGATAAATTACCTAGTATATAGTAAGCGGTCAATAAATTTTTGCCATAATAATTTGTTGTTATTGCCCACCATAGTGTAAAGCCTATAGTAGAATACTAGGTCTCTATTTCCTGCTCCGCCCAGCCTTTTCTCAATAATAAAAGTCAGGCAATGCCTGACTTTAACCCCAGGTCTCAGTTCTCTGTAGATCTGTGTTACATGTAGCTGTCTATCCTATATGCACTGAAAGTTAACTATAAAGATGCCCTTTTAAACCAAAATGTGTATACATCACAAAATCTATTTTAAATTGTTATCTAACATTTACTAAGCTCTATTTGCCAGGTACTATTTACCAAGCACTTTTCATGAATTATCTCTTTAAAACCTTATCACAGTGCCAAGAGGTAAACCTGATTGATATCCATATTGACAAATGAGGAAACTAAAGTTAGGGGAAGGCACAAAAACACCACATGCACTTCGTCTGATGACACACAACCAGTAATGGGCAAAAGAAGACACGGACCTTCATCTGTCTGGTCCTAAAGCCCTTGTGGGGCTTCCCTGGTGGCTCAGTGGTAAAGAATTTGCCTGCCAGTGCAGGAGATGCAGGTTCAACACTGGGTCAGGACGATCCCCAAGAGAAGGAAGTGGCAGCCCACTCCAGCACTCTTGCCTGGGAAATCCCATGGACAGCGGAGCTTGGCGGGCTGCAGGCCATGGGGTCACAAGAGTTGGACATAACCTAGCTACCTAACAACAACAAAGCCCTTCCTCCTCACCCCTGTGCACTACTGCCTCCCTCTGGCTCCTAGTTTCCTCTCCTTCCCTCTAAATAGGTCTAGGGGTGCGGACCTAAATATTCCCATTTTATGGACAGATTGTGGCTGAGAGGGAAGCTAACACCACCCAAGTACTCTCACCAGAGCTCAGAATTGAGGACCTTTTCCTGCCTCATCTCTACAGGTGCCCATCAGTATAAGTACGGTAAGAATCGAGCTGAGGAGGATGCCAGGAGGTACCTGGTAGAAAAAGAGAAGCTGGAGAAAGAGAAAGAGACGATCCGGACAGAGCTGATGGCGCTGCGGCAGGAAAAGAGGGAACTAAAGGAAGCCATTCGGAACAACCCAGGTATCTATGGGGTGTGGCCCTGAGCACATGAGGGGCTCACACTTGAGCCTTGACACGTCTCCTAGTACTCGCCACCTGGCTTCTTTCCAGGAACAGGGAGGCTTCTCCTCCCATTTCTATGCCTCCTCACCACCACCATCATCATAACCATCTCTCCTGACTAATGAAAGTGCCACTGATTGAGTAACTGTTTTTAGAGTGAGGGGATGAAAAAGTAACACAAATGTATATACTTAATGTGGTAAAGTGAGATCTGATCTTAGAAATTTTAAAACATGAAAAACAGAGTGTGCTTTAGAATCAAGGAAGAGATATCATTTTGAACCTCACATTAACTCATTATTCACAGCTATGTACTAAGGACCCAAATGTGTGAAATATTGGTCCAGGTGCTGAGAATAATGGAGAGTGACACTTCACCAGTATTCCCTTCTGAAATCCAGGACCATGACTTCTGCAGATTCTGTATACCCTGGGCTCCTCTGCACCCCGCTTTCTGCCATTTTTCTGTTGAATTCTCTCTATAGCTGCAGTTCAGCACACTTTCAGACTGAGGTTTCTGAACATGCTGCAGGGAACTGGAGGTCCTATCCTTATATAAAATATGTCCAAGGTCACATAGCCCCATGAGAATCTGATGGAACCGATAGACCCTTTCCTAAGGGAGAAAACCCCCACAAATCACAATGTTGCAAATAATTTCAGGAGCTCAAGTGCACCCAGAGCCACAGATTGCCTAGGAATTCACAAACCTCAGACTGAGAACTTCTGGCTTAATGACTTGTTCTATGTGGCTAGGAACCAGAATCAATGGGAAGGAGACACATGAAGACAGTTTGGTTTCAATATAAAGAACTTTCTAAGAGTCAGAACTAGGGTTTGAAGCAGGTTGACTTGACTGTCCAACTTGTCCTGCTCAATTGTTTTCTATAGCATATAACTTTTTAATAGATTACTTATTGTGTTTATATTGTTCTCTCTCTCACATACATACATATACATATAAACACACAATTATAGTTCAATAAGGGCAAAGATTTTTCCCTGTTTTGTTCACTAATATATCTCAAGGGCATAGAACACTGCCTGGTACCTAACAAGCACTCAATATTCACTGAATGAATGAATGAATAAAAAGAATCACAATTACCAGAAAACCCTCCAGTGCAACCTCTTTCAGGGCAAACAATGGAACTAATTTTTAAACCTATTAAGATCCAAAACAGCTCCTGACACAAACAAAGTCCTAACACAGGACTTTGTTTGTTTGCTTAAACTGAATAAACAGCAAAATCCTAGCATGGTCTTGTGATCAGTGTAAAGCCCTGTGTTGATTCTTGGTTACAAGTAAGAAATCTCACCAGCTTAGAAATGAAAAGAAAAACATAACTTAAGTGATCAGGTATAGCAAAGTCCAGGGACTTAAATGATGTCACCAGGAAGCATATTTCTCTAATTCTTGCTTCTGCCTTTCCCTACTTTGGTTTCATTCTCTGTCCCTCATGGTGGTATAAAGGCTTCATAACTCTAGCCCTCACACAGTCCACGCAGCCACTCCAGAAGAAAGGCTTCTCTTCCCAATGGGCCCCATAAGCACCTTCAGTTCAGTTGCTCAGTCGTGTCCGACTCTTTGTGACCCCATGAATCGCAGCACGCCAGGCCTCCCTGTCCATCACCAACTCTCGGAGTTCACTCAGACTCATGTCCGTCGAGTCAGTGATGCCATCCAGCCATCTCATCCTCTGTCGTCCCCTTCTCCTCCCGCCCCCAATCCCTCCCAGCATCAGAGTCTTGTCCAATGAGTCAACTCTTTGCATGAGGTGGCCAAAGTACTGGAATTTCAGCTTCAGCATCATTCCTTCCAAAGAACACCCAGGGCTGATCTCTTTCAGAATGGACTGGTTGGATCTCCTTGCAGTCCAAGGGACTCTCAAGAGTCTTCTCCAACACCACAGTTCGAAAGCATCAATTCTTCGGTGCTCAGCCTTCTTCACAGTCCAACTCTCACATCCATTCTTGACCACAGGAAAAACCATAGCCTTGACTAGGTGGACCTTAGTCGGCAAAGTAATGTCTCTGCTTTTGAATATACTATCTAGGTTGGTCATAATTTTCTTCCAAGGAGTAAGCGTCTTTTAATTTCATGGCTGCAGTCACCATCTGCAGTGATTTTGGAGCCCCCCTCAAAATAAAGTCTGACACTGTTTCCCCATCTATTTCCCACGAAGTGATGGGACCGGATGCCATGATCTTCGTTTTCTGAATGTTGAGCTTTAGGCCAACTTTTTTACTCTCCACTTTCATCAAGAAGCTTTTTAGTTCCTCTTCACTTTCTGCCATAAGGGTGGTGTCATCTGCATATCTGAGGTTATTGATATTTCTCCTGGCAATCTTGATTCCAGCTTGTGTTTCTTCCAGGATTCACTTTAACCTCTGTGACCAGAAAATGAGATACAATTATGGGCCAGGTCTAAGTTATGTGCCAATCTCCTAAACTGGAAGTGAGGTCAACCCCATTCAATCTATAGGGAAAGAGAGGGGAATGGGGAAATGGATAGTGGGCAGATAAAGACCACAAAACCCAGCACAGAGCTAGAACTGCAGGGCCCACGTCCATCCCTTAACCAGAAGTAAGGCTAGAAAGGCCCTCTGGGAAGGCAGATTATGGCCTGTGGGGCTGCCAAACTTCCTAATATTTCTGGCCAGGCTCAGCTATTTCTCATAGATGTCTTTGGACACAGGGGCCAAGTTAAAGGCTCTTGAAGAGGCTCTGGCCACTCTGGAAGCTCAGTGTCGGGCAAAGGAGGAGCACCGGATCGACCTGGAGCTGCGGCTGGTGACTGTGAAGGAGCGCTTGCAGCAGTCACTGGCAGGGGGCCCAGCCCTGGGGCTCTCCGTCAACAGCAAGAACAAGAGTGGGGTGAGCTGCACCTTAATCCCCTCACATGCTACAGGCTTTCATGATCATCCTTTGATGGGTAGGAGCTATCCTTATTTACAAATGAGAAAGCTAAAACCCTGAGAGGGAACATGTCGTAAGTGGCACACGTATGAAGGGGACTCTTTGGAGCAAGTTCTCTGGCCTGTGTTCTCTCCACTGAAGCACCACTAATTGACTTTTTATCCTGAATGTAATCTTAAAAGTGGCCTTGGGGTTATTGATAATATACTATATTGAATAAAAACAAACCTGTATTGATAAATTACCACAGGCTAGTGCAGCGTCTTAACCTGTATGATTTCACACAATCTTCACAGCAGTCCAATGAGGCAATATTATGTGTATTCACCCCATCTGACAGACAAGAAAACTAAGGTTCAGATGTTGAAGTACATGCTCAAGGTCACTCAGCTAAATGGGAGACAGGATCCCAAACCCAGGAAGTCTGACTCCAGAGGCTTGCTTTAGCCATTGGTACAGACCGCCTCCTGGGATCCCCTGTGTACCAGGCCCTATCCTCAGGGCTTTGCATCCATTGTCTCTAATGCTTCCAGCAACCCTCATGTTGAATGGGATTTTTTCAGGGAGAACTTCAGTGACCTCAGTCTGTATCAGTGTCTCAACCCCAGCACGACTACTAGTAATTTTGTATAAGGCCTGCCATGTGCATGTAGGATGTTTAGTAGCATCCCCAGCCTCTACCCATGTGATGCCAGGAGTTCCATGCTCAGTTATGGCAACCAAAAGTGTCTCCAGAAATTGCCAAACATCCCCAGGAAGGACAAAACTGTCCCCATTTGGGAACCATTGGTCTAAATTACCAACAGTCCCATCTGTTATTCTGCTTCATGGCACTTAGGCACAATTTGTGTGTGAATATATATATCTGAAAAGTAGTAGAAGTGCAATAAATGCTTGACAAATGAATAAATGTTTATACCTGCTTTCAGACAAGGAAACAGTATTCCTATTGCCATCCAAGGTCAGGCCACACCTCATGACTCAGAAGCCAGAGCAGTTTCTTCTACTCCTACACTTCCTCTCCATGGGGTCATTTCCAACCTCATCTACAGAAAAGCTTAGAGGCCAGGGACAA
Source organism: Capra hircus (assembly GCF_001704415.2). NCBI lineage: Eukaryota > Metazoa > Chordata > Mammalia > Artiodactyla > Bovidae > Capra > Capra hircus. The sequence continues at coordinate 49,681,887 of NC_030814.1, read as the reverse complement.
AACAATTTCTGAGAATCACAGAGGGCTGCTGGAGGAGTAGAAGTGGTTCCCCCATCCCAGATGCTCCCTCCCACCAGCATGCCCTGATGTTCACATTCCACAGAGCTTTTCCATCCACTTTTGATCCTTGTGATGGCCTTTGGAGAAAGTCTTCTCTAAATTCCCTACAGGCTTAACTATTGGTATGTCACATTCAAGGAACTACATCCAGCAAGATACTAAGCAATCACCTGAAAATTTTAAGGAATAAAGGCAGTGTAAAAAACGTGAAGGAATGCAGGAGAGAGGTTAAGAGACAGGACTGTGGGATTTAAATCCCAGCTGTCTCACTCACCAGCTTTATGGCCTTGAGCAGTGACTTGACCTTCTCATTTTCCTTATCTGTAAAATGTAACAACATAATAAGCATCAGCTTTATATATAACTGAAAAGGCTAAATGAACTATGATGATTTATGCGATGTCTGGTGCACAGTGAGGATTCAGATACTTTAACTTTAGTAACTTTAGTCATTTAATCATAAATTTACTCCAAGACCCTCAGGTATTTTGCACCGCTTACCCTGTTTGAGGCTGACATATTTGGACAACGTCTTCTACTTGCATTCTTTGAAGGGCAGGCTGTGTGAGTACTAGACCTCACCAGTGTAACTATCTCTTGTCATCAACAGGAAACTGCAAATAAACCCCAGAACAATGCCGCAGAGCAACCTCTCCCTGTCAATTGTGTTTCTGAGCTACGGAAGAGGAGCCCATCCATCATAAACTCCAACCAAGGAAGGGTGCTACAAAAAGCCAAGGTACCACGACGGGTTTGGCTAATCAAAATTCAGAGACCTGGAAGCTTCCTTTCTATAGAACCTCACCAACAACAAACAAACAAAAAAAAACAGCTAGTGAGAAAGACAGAGAATTGCCAATATATCCATGCAGTAAAACTCATAAACTTTGCTCAGAAAGCAAGACCTTCAAATCTCCTTTGGAACCTATTTACTCTTTCTTAATACATAATTCTACCAAGCTTTGGTTTCTGAACCTACAGTATGTCTTGAGACAAGAAAGGCCCCATTTAATAGGTGAGGAAACTGAGTAAAGGGACTTGCCCAAGGTTATGCAGGACATCACTGAGAGAGCTGGGATATAAATCCATCTCTTCCAGTTCCAAGTCAACATCTCACTCCATGAGACTGGAGTGAAACTTGGGGAATTCTACCTCTGAAACTTGGGGCCAGCTGTGTTCCAGAACTTTTTGAATTTTAGAAAGGTAATGTGGTGCATATACTATGTATGATGAAAAACCCTAAGTTCTCAGGAGGTACTCTGTAAGCAAACATGTTGATAATTCTATAGCAAGACACAAACATTCACAGCACATTAAATAAAGACTTCAAATGACTTCATATCAGGTCAGGCCAGGCCACTGAATCTGTGCCAAAACATTTGAAAAAGATTCTGGTCTCAGCTGTCTGGTTTCAAAATTGCAGATAAGAAAGTGTGGTCCTGAAAACAAATACCTGAGCATTAGGACAGGAGATAAGAGAAGTAACCAGCCCAAGGCCAGACCACCTAGACTAGACATCAGCAAACTTTTTTGGGAAAGGGCCAGACAGTAAATATTTGATGCTCTGTGAACCACACGGTCTCTTTCACAACCACCCACCTCTGCCATCATAGCAGGAAAGTAGTCATAGACAGTATGTAAAGAAGTGGCTGACATGTCAGTGTCCCAGTAAAACTTTGTTTATGAACACAACTTTGAATATCACATAAATTTCAGGTGTCATGAAGAAAAATTTTTTTGAAATATTAAAATCTGAATACCATTCTTAGCTGATGGGTCATACAAAAATATGTAGTGAGCCAGATTTGGTCCATGAGCCAGAGTTTGCTTCTCCTTGATCCTTATGGGCCACTGGATGAACTCTGGATTTTGTTCTAACATAATGAAAAGTCATTGGCAAATTTGGACCAAGGAATTCTGGGGTATGAATTACATTTTTAAAAGACCATTATGGCTACTATGTTGAAAATGGATGAGGGGATAGAGAGATCAGTTAGGAGAATTTTGATGAGAGATTAGAAAAGTTTAGTGGAGGTGATAGGAAGTAGCTGGTTTTGGAGGTAGAGAAGAAGGATTTGCTGCTGAGGATGTGGAAGATAAGGAAAAGAAAGAAATCAAGGATGTTTTTACCTTGTTTTCATCCTGCAAGTTACACCCGAATATTCAACAAACCGATTTTTTTCCTGTTTTTCTGTTATTCAGGAATGGGAAATGAAGAAGACCTAGAAAGATGAGGATTTCATCCAAAGGAAATAACACCTTGTCCATCCAAGGCGAAGCCTTTTTCACAAGGAGACATCAGAAGACTGGAAGTAGCCCAAACTCTCTGGCCATCCCAAAGACCAGCCTTTATTGTCTGCATGATTATAGGGTATATGGGAAGAAAAGAAGTAGAAGAGGGAACTAGAAGGCATCCTTATAACTCTACAGAGGGTGGAAATGGGGAAGGAGGGAGACAGAAATCTCTACAGTTGTAAAGGTTTTGTTGAATGTCTTTGCCTTCCCCTCTGAAGAAGAAAAATGAAAGCACATGTGATAAGCCATTCCATCCCCTTCTCAGCACCCCATTCCCAGTCCGTAGGAAAAAGGAAGGTCCTGAGGCATCGGTGGTGCAGTACAGAGAGATGGGACTTGATCATCTGACAACACCTGTGCCAAATGGATTCACACTGGGCATTACTGACAGTCTCTAGGCAAAACAGGCTGAAAAATCAATACCATTATCCCTACTCGCATGAAGTGAACAAAAACTACAGAGATTATGCAAATTCTACAATCATTCCTCATGACACAGATTCTAGAATCCCAGATTTGAGTGTTTTCAAATCAGAGATCTGGCACAGAGGAGGTTAGCAGGCCAAGAAGTTCAGCAGCTGACATATTTTAAGCTCACAGTGCTACTCAGAAGCACAGGTTTCTAATGTCCACAGAATGTTGCAGGCACTGTAAGGTGGGATCATTTGCTGTCAGTGAAGTTCCCCACCTAATGTATACGGCACTCAGGCTCTGGGAGCTATGATTAGAAATCCAGGTGATACTCTTTGTCTTTAACCTTACTTTGCACTTAGAGACCCACCAGTCCACCCTTTCAACCCTACTATCAAGTAAACCTATCACAGAAAACCAAGAGGATGGTGGCTTATTTATGCCACAGGAGTGCTAAACCGTTTATAAACATTTGATATTTTTATAGAAGAGCAAGGACCTCAAGTCCCAGGCAGTCTTCTAACTGTGCCATTCGTTACTTTTTCAACACTGTAGGCCCATTTCAGGCCTTCATCACCTTTCCCTCCAATAAAGATAAAAACCATTTAAGTGCAAAAGCTCAAAGGTTAACTCAAGGGGAAAGAAAGGAAAACCTAGAGAAGCCTCTGGACACTCTGGGCTGCACACACTTTACTTACCTAAGGCTTTACACATTTGAGCCTCACCCAAACTGTATCACCCTCTGAGGAAGCAGCAGACCAAAGCAAGCAAAATAACCTGACCAGAAGCACCCATCTGCCAGCGGTGGAATATGAGGCTTATACATGAGGAATATAAGCCTGGATCCAGACAAGGCTGCTCGAGCTCCGCCTCTGCCATTTACCAGCTGTGACTCTGACCTCTGATTGTTTTACCTGTGAAAACCACGTTAACAACACTACTTTTCTCCCAAGACTACTGGGGGGATTCAATGAGATAACACACAGGAAGCATCTTGCACACTGTCCAAGAAATAGAAAAGTTCAGCCATAGTGGTTATTAGCTAGATAAGAAACATCTGACTCAAATTTTGCGTCCTTTCCACTGAAGAAATGACTTTCACATGGTTTTAACAACCATTAAAGGCTAAAAAGCAACCAATCCATAATTAACATCTTTCATCCAGATCCCACCTGAGTGTCTTCAATGACAATGGAGCTCACATAAACTGCACTGCCAATGTTCTTCCTTAAAACATAGATCCTGGAATGGCACCCAGCAATTCAACTGTGTATGTGATGTGTGTCACATTCTTTCCTATAGTTATTTTTAGTTATTTTGAGTGCCTTTTCCCACAATACATCTTGGCTCTTTGAAGGGGTTACCCTACAAAATTAATAATTATTTACTGAGCACTCACCACGCATCAGGCACTGTTAGCCATGACTGGCTTACAAGACATACAGCCCGTGCAGTCACAGAGGGCCCCATGCCTAGCAGGGCTCTGTGCTTGGTCTCAGAGAAGGCACTGGCACCCCACTCCAGTACTCTTGCCTGGAAAATCCCATGGATGGAGGAGCCTGGAAGGCTGCAGTCCATGGGGTCACTAAGAGTCGGGCACGACTGAGCAACTTCACTTTCACTTTTCACTTTCATACATTGGAGAAGGAAATGGCAACCCACTCCAGTGTTCTCGCCTGGAGAATCCCAGGGACGGGGAGCCTGGTGGGCTACTGTCTCTGAGGTCACACAGAGTCGGACACGACTGAAGTAACTTAGCAGTGCTTGGTTTATTGCTCTGTTACCCACTCAGTAATCTTGAGCAAAGGGCTCCACACTTTACTTTTGCCTTTTAGGTAGCCAAAACCTGGTGCTAATTACTTCTCTAAGTATTTTCCCTTTAATCTTCACTAAAACCGTGTGAGATAGGTTCTGTTATCCCAGTTTTCACAGTTCAGGAAATGGAAGCCCAGAGAAGTTAGGTAACTTACTCAAGTCCACATTTAAGAAGTGGTGGAGTTGGCATTTGAATACATGGAGTCTGACCCTAGAATCCCCGTCCTCTTGGTTCCAAGGTTCTATTTCACTCATGTCCTCCCTCCTTTTGCACTGCAGCCTTCAGAAGCACACACGCACCTAATGAGTGGATGCAGCACACCTGGTATGTAACTTAGCTACGAGACGTTTTAACAAAATGGCTACAGCGTGGATGCCACTTCTACTTTGGTTGTTTTCTTTTCAAAGTGTAGGGCCATGGTTCTAAGGTGGACTTGAAGCTCCATCCTCCCCAGTACTGCACAGCGTTTAGATTATCAGATTTCTAGTATTACTGTATCCTCAGTGGGGGTCCTTGAGCAGGTTCACCAACCTCTCTGAGCCTGTTTTCTCCTATGTAAAAGAGAATCATGATCACTCCTTAACCCATGTTTTCCTAAGGTCAAAAGGAAACAGAAGGTTGCTGATTATAACACATTTGAGCCAGGCTTTGGATAGAATATAAGGTGACTCCAGCTTTCTCTTTATGGAACTCACAAACAAGCAGAGAAAAACTATGACTCAAATAGCTACAGTACGAACGAGCCACGCTAAGGTGAAGATTCAGAAGAAGGCACACTCCTTCCTTAAAAAAACTTTTTTTGACGTTAAGGACTATCCAGTAACTAGTCTGGCAACTCCAAGTGTCCACAACTCACAACCTGTCATTTTCCATACTAAATCTCTCTAAAATTCATCCATTTCTTCCCATCTCCACTGACACCATCCAACTTCATTAATTCATTTAACAAATACTAGAGCATCTACCGGAGAAGGAAATAGCAACCCACTCCAGTATTCTTGCCTAGAGAATCCTGTGGACACAGGGGCCTGGTGGGCTGCTGTCCACAGGGTCACACACAGTCAGACACGACTGAAGCAACTTTGCATGCATGCATTGGAGAAGGAAATGGCAACCCACTCCAGTATTCTTGCCTGGAGAATCCCAAGGGTCAGAGCCCACCAGGCTCCCCTGCCCCTGTACTAGATGTCAGAAATCACCGCTGTGAACAAGGCAGACACTCTCATGAAGCTTACACTCAGAATAAAAACAAAAAAACTGCTGGATATACCTAAAATAGTTACTTTAGATCAGGTGGTTACAAACGCCTCTCTGGTGAGGTAATCCCAGGACAGAACACAACCCTTCCCTGCATGGACCCGTCCAAGAGCTTGTCTCCCCACTTCTTAGACCCAGTCTCCTCCACACTACGGTCAGTGACCCCTTAAACACGTAATGGCACTGTAACATTGAAGTTCTTGGGACAAAAAGATTTTGAACAACTACATTAGGGCACTGTTCCACTGTTTATTAAATATGAACAGACCAAAAAAAAAAATCTCTGCCCTAATGGAGTTTACACATTAGTGAGGAGAAAAAAAAAAAAATTACACATTTCGAATCACAGTAAGTCAAGGGGGAAGGGGGAATTGACGAAAGAAGGGAGCGTGAGTGCCAAGAGATGAGGGTCAGGCTTTGACTTTAATTCCTCACAGGCCCTGGCTCTAAGCACGGTCTTGTGTTGCTCCTCCGCCTCCTCCAGCACTTCAGTCCCTTACTCGCAAGGCGCTCCTTTTTGACGTTGCAGATGCTGTTTCCTTCTACCTGAACCACTTGCCTTCTCTTTTCATTTACTCGTTACTCCGCTTTCAGTTCAAACGTTATTTCCCCTGGGAAAACGCCCTACACTAGGTCATATCGTATTCTAGGGTTCCGCAACACCAAGCCCCTCGCGTTTAAATAAGGGTCATATTTTGACCTTATATGGTGTTTGCGCCTTGTGTAAAACTTCATGTAAGCTCCTTGAGGGCACAACTGTTACTCTCCGTGGTCGCCGCGTATTCCTCGCCTAGCACTGAGCCTACTCCCTTGCCACAGGAAACCAACCTACCCGTGGAGCACGCCAGGGACCGGAAGCGTTGCGTTGCTTATAGACCGGGTAGGGAACAGCACAGGAGCAACCCAACAAGTGGCGTTCCCATCCGGGGCCCTAAGAGAAAAACGCCCGCGAAGGCTGCTGGGAAGCGTGGTTTTTGAAGTGAGCATAGCTCGTCATTTGGAGCAAGTGCGCATGCGCTGCTTCCGCAAGCCGAGGTGGGAACATGGCCGCCAGGTTCCTGTGGGCGGTCCGTCGGCGGATGCAGCCCCTGGCCGTCCATGCCGCGTCCGAGAGCAGGTAAGCGACGCAGGTGGGGATTGGGAACTTGAGGACAATGAGAGACGAGCGATCTGAAGGGGCAGTTTTGGGCTGGAGGACGAGGAGACCTCTCTAGCCTCTCAGCCGCTACAACTGGGCGCTCACGGCCCCATCTTACAGAGCGGGAAACTGAGGTTCACAGCCGCGCCTCCTTGTCGGGCTGAGGTACGTTGGAAAATCCGAGGTCACGCCCTCGGAGGTGGGAATTGTTCTTCCGACTGAATTGGGGACGTGCCCTTCCCGCCCCTTTCTCCAGCTTTGGTGCCTACAGGTGAATTGGGATTCTCTCCTAGCACCCTGTATGAACATAGTGGGGAACCAATATTTAAGCTTCACTTTTCCTGTAACTGAAAGGAGGGCGTTGGACTTTGCCAGACGGCCCTTCCACCTGCCTTCAGGAGTTTAAGTTCTGGTTGCTGCTTTTATCCATCGGTTGCAGCAGGTTTTTTTGATCACTTATCTTGCCGATTGCAGAACTATGGGTAGTTCTTTTTATTCTCCCGTTTAATTGGGGGAAACTGTGGTTTAGAAATTTTGAGTAACGTCTCCAAACTTAAACACTCATGAAGTGATGGAATTCAGACTGAAAACCAGTCAGGGCTGTAGAATCGGCCCTTTTAATTAGTGACCAACGTTCGTTATTCTCAGGGACGATTCCCTGTTCACAGTTTCTTTACCAGAAAAAATAAAAATTGATGAGTAGGGGGATGGGTAAGGTTGGATCTCTGAAAAGTAAATTACGGTGAAATCCGAAAATTTTGCATAACTATTTGTCGCCTTTTTACCATAACACACCTGACCCAGCACTAGGGTGAGAGGTATAATTCTGGGTTTCAAGCTTTTTTTCCCTAATCTTTTTGGCAGTTTTTGGTGTAGGGAAGTGATGGGGAGCAAAATGGTTCCTTCTAATAAAATTTTCCCCCACTCCAGTTCTGAAAGAGTAGCAATTGAATGAATCCACCACAAGTTCCCTCTTTCTCATGACTTGGGCCCTAGCCATGTTCCCTTCAACTGGCCCTGAGGATATTTTGACCTATTTTTAATTGGATAAATGTTGTTTTTTAGGACTTTAGGAGGAAGGATCTATTTCACCCTGTTTGATGACCACATTTTCTGAACTAAAAATTGGTAATCATGTGTAATTTGACATAAGATTATATCATAATAACTGAATTCAGTACCAGCATGAAAGATAAGAAGTAATCTTGACCACACACTTATACTGGTGGTTCCTTCTTCCCTTTCTTGAACTAAACTCCTTTACCCCTACTAAGCGTTCATTTAGATTTCACCTTAGTGGCCACTCTTCAGTATATGCCAGTTTATATAAATAAACTATTTGTTTTAAAGACCTTTTGCACCCACAGATTTTCCTGATGGTTTTACTTCATATTAAATTATGAGGACCCAGGAGGTATAATGGAAACTTCCTTGAACAGGGGGTTCAAAACTGCTGCAATCCAAGATCTACAAACCCCTATTCTAAAATGTTTATGTAAACTGAACTACATATCTATATAATCTATTTCATTCACCTGTTCACAGTCCACAACATACAGTAAATGTTTTGTAAGTTTTTGATTGATTTGATTTTACATGGTAAGTCCCAACTCATTTTCTCTTAACGCAAATTCTCTTCTATAAAAGCCTTTTACTTAGAGCTTGTAAAAGCTTTACAAGCTTTTTTTTCTTGTATATCAAGAAAGCTTTAGAATTCTAGGCCTCACTCCCATTTGATAAGGTACCTTTACTGGGGTTAATTTTCCCCATTTATAAAATGAGAGACTGAACCTGAACTGTATGGCTTTTTGTTTTCAATTATTGCTTCTGGCATTGTCCTGCTAGTTCTAGGTACTATAATTTGATGTTCTCTTGCTGACTTTTGTGTCCCCACTTCCAGCTATTTCTACTGCCTGATGCTCAGTATCCTGATTCAACAGTAACTATGTGATCTTGAGCAAGGCATAAGCCTCTCTGAACTTCGGTTTTCTCATCTATAAAATAGGGATGATAATAGTGTTTATCTCACATATTGTGAGATGAAAAGATGATTTAATAAAATCTTGTCAACTGTGTCTGGCACTTAACAAGCACATTATAAGTGTTTGTGTTGTTATTGAAACTGAAAGCACTTTGTCTAGAGAGAGTCAATCTGGGAAGCATTCCAGTCTCTGAACTTTGTTATAACTTTGGCTGTTTGTCATGGCTAGGGGATGGCTGCATCCTTTCAGCACTGCCACTCAGAGAACCGCTGGTGAAGACTGCAATTCTGAGGACCCCCCTGATGAACTGAGACCCTCTCTTGCAGAACGAGCCTTAAAGCTAAAAGCTGTTAAACTGGAGAAGGAAGTCCAAGATTTAACAGTAGGTAGATTTTATATTATCTGTTCATATAGTCTGAAATATATATCATATTTTCTGTTATCTGTTTATGTTACCTGTAGTCACATCCTCTCTCTGGCTTAAATATTTACATAAAGTTTTTTAAGTCAGTTTTTTAAACAGTTTCCTCTAATTAGCTCTTTACTACCTTTTGTTAGATATACTGAGCAAAATAATCTGTAGTAGTTGAAAAACATTGCCGACTACGGATACTCATCTTTGTTCAGTTTCCTGGTGTGTCACAGTACTTAGATATCTGATATTTTGGTAGTTTCAATGGAGGTACAATGCCTGGCATGCAGTAGACACTCAATAAATATTTGTTGAATTAGTGTGGTCATTTATCATTTTATTCTGCCAGTCAGACTCTGTCTGGTTTAATGTGCCAGTACAGATTTTGAGAAATAGAGTAATTCCAAAGCAGGACCACCCAGAAAGGGCAATGAGGTTAGAAAGTGTGTCTTATGAGAATAATGAACCAGGGATTATAAGAATGAAAGAAAAAAAGACTAAAGAGGCTAAATAATTGCTTTCAAATAGATGACATATTTTTTTAATACATATTTATTGGCTGTGCTGGGTCTTAGTTGCAGCATGTGGGATCTAGTTCCCTGACCAGGAATCAAACCTGGGTCCCTTGCATTGGGAGCATGGAGTCTTAACCACGGAACCATCAAGGAACTCCCAAGATGACATATTTTTAAAAACTTACTCTTGGTTGTCCTAGAGTTCAGTTCAACAAAAGAAAGTTGGAGGGTGGCAGTGTTGGCTGAAGATGGAAAAAAAAAAAGCTTTTTCTGAAGATAATGAGCTTGAAAACAGCTGTTATGGGTTGAAACTGGCAGCCTAAATGACAGCCTGTCAGAACTGTTGTAAACAGAGATTGCTTCTCTGACTGGGAATTTGGAGTAGTTGATACAAGATTCCTACACAACTCCTAATGTTTTTGTTTGTTTTAATAAAAATCTATACCAAGGGTGAAATTTGTAAAATAAGCAAAAAGTTTCTTTTCCACCAATAAGCATTTGTTTTCTCATCATTTTGACTTTGCTTCTGATGCTCAGGTGAGATACCAGAGAGCTGTAGCTGACAGTGAAAATATAAGAAGGCGAACCCAGAGATGTGTAGAAGATGCCAAGATATTTGGTGAGAGATTTATTAATAATAAAAATATTTTTTAGTTTAAGGGCACTTACTAGCAGTTCTGCACACTGAACTTAGCAAAAAAACACATCTGGGTCCTTAACCAACCTATACTGTACCCTTCCTCTATTCCCCTAGGCTTTTTCTGCTGCTTATTGGGAATGTTGGGAAATGAACCATTTGCTAAAATAATGTTTTCCTTTATTTTCACCAGACTTTTGTTATTTTTCAAGCATGTACAGTTATCTTTCTAGTGCCTGTACAGGCAATTCTGTTTAACGAACAAGTGAAGTGAATCATCAAGATGTTTAGAAAAGAATCCAAAGGGCAGACACATAGGCAATCAGAAATGCTAAAATTTGCTTCATCTAAGCAAAACTGGTCTATATCCAGAATGCAGTAACTATGTCTCCGCCAGACAACTTTCACAACTAGAGACAAAAATCATTTGCGTTACTGTCACTGTTCTACAGCTTCAGTTCAGTTCAGTCGCTCAGTCGTGTCCGACTCTTTGCGACCCCATGAATCGCAGCACACCAGGCCTCCCTGTCCATCACCAACTCCTGGAGTTCACTCAGACTCACGTCCATCGAGTCAATGATGCCATCCAGCCATCTTATCCTCTGTCGTCCTCTTCTCCTCCTGCCCCCAATCCCTCCCAGCATCAGTCTTTTCCAATGAGTCGACTCTTCTCATGAGGTGGCCAAAGTACTGGCATTTCAGCTTTAGCATCATTCCTTCCAAAGAAATCCCAGGGCTCATCTCCTTCAGAATGGATTGGTTGGATCTCCTTGCAGTACAAGGGACTCTCAAGAGTCTTCTCCAACACCACAGTTCAAAAGCATCAATTCTTTGGCGCTCAGCCTTCTTCACAGTCCAGCTCTCACATACATGACCACAGGAAAAACCATAGCCTTGACTAGACGGACCTTAGTTGGCAATGTCTCTGCTTTTGAATATACTATCTAGGTTGGTCATAACTTTTCTTCCAAGGAGTAAGCGTCTTTTAATTTCATGGCTGCAGTCACCAGCTGCAGTGATTTTGGAGCCCAAAAAAATAAAATCTGACACTGTTTCCACTGTTTCCCCATCTATTTCCCATGAAGTGATGGGACCGGATACCATGATCTTTGTTTTCTGAATGTTGAGCTTTAAGCCAACTTGCTGAGTTACAACTCAAAGGCTCTCAGACCACATGGAATCAGATAACCCTGATGGCTATGCTAGATAAAATCTATTTTTTCACTGATGGCATTGAATAATCTTTTTGGTTCATTTCAAAGTCTCTCAGAAATTTTTTCCTAAATGTACCGCATCTTGTTCCAAATCTGTTCATGAAACTGTTAATTGAATAACAGAGATTCAAGGGTAAAAGGCCATCTGCGATGACTTGCTATAGTCACAATTTAATATGGAGCATTATACTTTTACTGTACATAGAATGGAGTACCTGAGGGGCCCTTGGATACTATTTAGTCCAGTCTCCTCTTACAGGCAAGCTAGAAAAAGTTATTTGACGTCAGATGTAGATGTGAATCCATTGATCCGTGATCCCTAATCTATTTTTCTTTCCCTTGTATCACTCATACTCCTTCCTGTTCTCTGGATTTTATCTGCTGTTTATACACGAGATTCACTCTTCGTGTCCCATCCAACGCCATTCCTTTGGCTTAGCCTTCTGATTCTTATTCAGTGCTTTAGATACCATGTTTCAAGACTCTGAGGAAATACTAACCCCGAAATTGTATTCCTAAATAACTCAGTACTGACCCCCAAATGTGTTTCTGGTATTTCATCCAAGTTTTAGTCACATATTTCCCAACTATCAGGGCTCAGCAAACTGCAGCCTTTCCATCCAGACAGTACGTACCTGGGAAATCTCTCCTCTGTCATTATCTCTTTTATTGGCTGCGTGTTTTGATACAGGGCCTTAAACTTGTCCCTGGGTTAAAACTAGATCAACAAAGTCCTTCACCCTCACCAGCTCCTACCAGGGCTTTTGTGTTAACACACAAAAATGATATTCCTTATCATTTCTATAAGAAAAATGAAGAATGCTTCATTGAAAGCAATGAGATTTCTCAACAACTGAGTTCACTTTTATAAAATTTATGTGACTCTAAAAAAATTACACAAGCTTGGTGGCCTGTCTCCAGCAGACAGAGTGATTTCCTCACAAACAATAAGATATAACTTTGTAGCAGGCATTTAGAGACGTACCTCATCTATGGAGTATATTTCTTTCCTGTTCCTGTTTAGCGAATCCTCAAGAATAAACCACTCCTATACTCCTCCTTAGCACAGTCTTGTCAATTCCTCTTTTATTATTCCCCCATCAATGAACGTCTTCTTCCTATTGAGAATGCATGCCTTAGCACAAATGAGACAGGCAGGAATTTTCAAAATATATGTAAAGGTGAACAACTCACTAAAGGTGAGTTGTTCAGTCACTCAGTCACGTCCGACTCTGCAATCCCATGGACTGCAGCATACCAGGCCTTGCTGTCCTTCACCCCATAGATAAAAGAAGCATATAAAACTAAGTCAAGTTTTAAAAAGACAGGTTTCTGAACCTTTTGTACATAGTCTTACCTAGTTCTTGGGTTCTGATGATCTTCCCCATCTCCTAGGTGGCTTCTTAGTCATATGTCTTCTAAGAGAAATGTTGGCTCATCAGTTCAGTTGCAAGGGTAATCACTGGTGATGATCCTCGAATCCCATGTAGCAATCTTTGCATTTCCTGGGGTACCTAGTATACCAGCCACCTCTTTGAGCCTTCCCCAAAATCTGCCCTCAAGAACAGTGATTTCCTCACAAACAGTAAGAGTGTCTGGTTTCTCTGTAGGAATTCAGAGTTTCTGTAAGGATTTGGTGGAGGTTGCAGACATTTTGGAGAAGACTACAGAGTGTATTTCTGAGGAAACAGAGCCTGCAGACCAGAAGCTCACTCTGGAGAAGATCTTCCGAGGATTGTCACTTTTAGAAGCAAAGCTGAAAAGTGTCTTCGCCAAACATGGCCTGGAGAAGATGACACCCATCGGTGACAAATATGACCCTCATGAGCATGAACTCATTTGTCACGTGCCAGCTGGCGTTGGGGTGCAGCCTGGCACCGTGGCATTCGTAAGGCAAGATGGCTACAAGCTTCATGGCCGCACCATTAGACTTGCCCAGGTGGAAGTGGCAGTAGAGTCTCAAAGAAGACTATGAATGGGCCCAGAGGAACTGCATGTTCTCCCAGAGTGCAGTCACCTGTGATTCCTTTATTTATTAAACTAGGTTCGTATTGTACATGAGGTACTTCATGTGATCTGTTTTGGATTTAGTCATATTGGCTTTATTTCTGAGATTATCTGTTGATTTAATGTGACCTGTTTGGTCTCATCAGAAGTCTTGCCATTGGGCATTTGAACAATGTGACAAGTGTTCCTGTGGCCTTATCAAAATGTGTTTAAGAAAATTATTTTAAAATTGGTACTCTGATGACTTTCAATCGAAAATCTTTTTTAAAGGTGGAAATGAGTGTGTGTTTATGTGTTTTCAACTAAATGTTCATTTCTGGTCCCTATAACAGAAATTGAATAGGATCTTGAATTTGGTGGGAAGACGAGGTGGTAGGGATTGGTTTAACATTTGGGTACTGAAATGATAGAGCTTTATAGCTGTATGAATTTAAACCATTTCGATTGATTTTTATGCACATAGATTTTCAGAGCCTACCCTTTTCATTTTATTTTTCTTCTGTCTTTTGTCCTTGTAGTTTCTGCCAGGTGGACTTCATATTCACACTCATTTCCCTTTTCAAATCCTATTTACAAGGCTAAGGCCCCAGGAAAGACTTGGAAGACAGAGGTTGGCAAGAAATCAAGATACCAGGTCCCTTGTAAGCAAACCTGGCCAAGAAACCTTGTGCTTTCCTTGCTGGGTTGTCTTCAAATTATTTTCAGCCTCCCTGGGTGTATAATCATTTCAGGGAAATTGAGGCAGCCCCAACCACTAATGAGCTAAACTGGTCTATGCAAGTAGTTTACCACAATTTCTCCTTCCACTGGCCCTTAAATCCTCTGCCACTTTGTCAGATTTATCTTGTGATACTTGATTAGATTATGTAGGGAGGTGGTCAGGACCAAAAAATGTTAGGTTCTTATGATTCCTCACTTCATTTAGTTATAATGGGCTTGGAGTTTTTGTTTTGTTTGTTTTGGGCGGTTTTTTGGGGGGTACTCACAATTCACTACCTCTCTTACATTAACTAGCTTTATATCCTAGTTTTTTTATCTGACTAATGTCACATGTAAACATCTAGCTCCCCTTTTATGTACTGACCTCCTAGAGGTAATGAGCCTATGTGTATATTTTTTTATTTCAGTCTTATAGATAGTGTTCTACAAAAAATTTATTCAGTAAATGAGTTAGTGAATGAATGATGTATATATCAAACATTAGAAAGGGGATCTTTATAGATATTTTAATGTTAGAAGCCGCCTTAATGATCTAATCTCACCCTTTCAGTTTCTTCAGACTGTGTGAAAACATAGTCTTTTTAGGACTGGACTCAAAAAAAAAAATCTCTAAAACTAGTAAACTAAATTTCAGTGAGAACTTAAGTAAAAAACAACTAGATATTAACTTCAGTATTTAAGATTCAACATAACATATAATAAACATGCAAATATACCCCCAACAGACAATTAAATGTTGTTAGGTGTCCAGATTGTCCAGGTTTAGGTTTAAGTTACTTTCCCATAAAATAAATCCATTTCTTCTAGAACTCTATGACCCCATTCTGTGGAGTGGTGAAACAGCCTCTTAGACATCATAGATAGCTCTAGCACACAACAGATAGGCATCAGCAAAACCATCCCCTGATGGGTACTGCCACCTCCACCAGATTTAGACACTTAAAAAAACAAGTACATACTTCTAAGATGCAAACAAGACTGGTGCTGAGATTTTAAAACCAGAACCTCTTGGCATTCCACTAAGTACATCCTGTAAATGTAATGAGCAGTCAGATTTCACAATGGAAATTTGTCTCTTTTTTTTTTGCCTTCATTCCTTTGAGAATGACAAATAGTGACCATAAGAAAGTGAGGCAATTATGATTTTCCATTTGTTCTTGGATCTCTAGCTATTCATTACAAATGAATTAGAATAACTGTAATTTTAGATGTGGAATGTTCTGATTACTTGAGTTTTTCAGTATTCTTTGCAACCTCCTGTTTTAGCAAGTAGATTGAGAATAATTTTAGATTCTTCTATTATTCAGTAGTTTTGCAGAGTTAAAAGTATAAATTTAGAAGCTGGAGCTGTAACAGAATCTCAAAAAGTTGAAAGGCTTTCAGGAGCCAGCACAGCATAACAGAGCAGGATATGCTTAGTAAGCATCAGCTCGAACATAATTCCCAGCCTAGTCACTTCACTCTTGTGAGCCTGCTTCCATGTTTGTAAAATAGTTACAATTCTCAAACTATTACGAGGATTAAATGAAATGTGCAAATTGCCTATTACAGTAGGCCCTCGAATATTTATTTTTATTGCTTATTATACACATTGTTTTTTGTATGTTTTCATAGTTGCCTAAAGTCTAAGGGAAGGGGAAGACTGGTGCTTGACTATAAAAAAATAATTGTAAGTTAATCAGTCACAGTGAATTATTTTCCTTTCAACTTCTGTTTTTTGTGTGTGTCTGTTTAAACTATACTGAGGAAGTCTACAATTTTAGACTGGAGAAATAAGGTGGTCTCGGCGCTCTTAATTATTTTCATCTTGATGGTAAAGTAAAAAGATACTATTGGCTTGTAGATGATATGTGTAAGGAAGCTTTGGCTCATGTGAAGAGGGACCTTGGTGTCTTAGTACTTGGATTTTATGAATCTTTGGTGGATTTTCCTTACCACTATAAAGGAATCATTCAGTTTGTACTGACATAAGTTACATGGTGCTGTTTCATGGCAAAGGATTTAATAAATGAAGAAACATCCTTAAACACTAAAGCAAAATCAAAGAAAACAGGTGAAATATAATCTTCAGAAACATTAATAAACCTTAATTGAAATTACTGTGTTTCATGTATTCACTGTCTGCCAGAATCAGTGGAGGGAACTTGGGGTCTCACAACTGCCCAGGCAAGTGGATGCAGTGCAGGCAAGACTGTTTTTTTACCTCCTTGACTTGCTTCCTTCTGATTTCTATATATTTCTTAAGTCTGGACTCCTGTTTATTTCTGCCTTTCTGTCTGGCACTGCCTTATGTTCTTGTGCTTGCTTCTTGGTTCTAATAATCTTACATGCTTTAATCATTTTACTCGAACTGCAGAACTTCTGACCATCCTCTTAATCCAATCACTGGCATGTGGCCGCCTGCTTCCATGTGCCCTTCCCAACCTTTGCCTAGCCTTGTCTTTACCTCTGCTTCTCCACTGGCTTCCACATACCCAGCCTCCTGGCTAAGTGCCCCTCTTTGTAGCCAGCCTTTCCTGTAGTTTTGGCTTTGCATTTTCATCATTCTTCCCACCCTGGCTCCATAATCCATTGTTTCTCACAATCCCAGAGCTAGTTGATAAGTATATCTGTACTCTTGTCCATTCTCAAATTCACTGGAGGTTTTAAAACACAGCTTTGAAATCTTGAATCTGAACCAATAGATTATAGGGAGGTGACACTGCTGGTTTCTGACCCACACCTTCCTGTCTCTGGATGCTCACTCTTGATACCTAGCCATCAAACCAAAGAGCCAACTCAAGTAGGCTGTGGAGTAGAACCAAGGGCCATGGCTGAGCTTTTAGCTGACAGCCAGCACCAACCTGCCACCCACCTTAGTGAGCCACTTTGAAAGTGGACTTTCCAGTTCCCAGTGGAACATCCGCATCTGACATCACATGGAACAGATGAGATCTTCCTGAGTCCTGCCCAATGTGCAGATTCATGGGCAAAAAAAGTGATTGTTACCTTTAGCCACTAAGTTTTGGGGTAGTTTGTTATGCAGCAATAAACAACTGAAGGAATCACCCAACCCCACTCCCAGTCTCACTGCTAGTACCTTGGCCACCAGAATTATGACTCCTTGCTTTTCCTCTTAAACAGCTTTTTTGAATTTGTCCTACAACTCTGATACACATGGTGTGGGATTGGAAGAATTTTTTCCTAACAGGAGAAAACACAGCTGTAAAATCTAGAATTAACCAAGGACCCTAAAATTGGCTCAGACAGTAAAGCATCTGCCTACAATGTGGGAGACCTGGGTTCAATCCCTGGGTTGGGAAGATATGGAGAAGGAAATGGCAATCCACTCCAGTATTCTTACCTGGAGAATCCCATGGACAGAGAAACCTGGTAGGCTATAGTCCCTGGGGTCACAAAGAGTCGGACACAACTGAGCAACATTTACTTTACTTACTAAAAAGCCAGTTCAGTTCAGTCGCTCAGTCATGTCTGACTCTGCAACCCCATGAATCGCAGCACGCCAGGTCTCCCTGTCCATCACCAACTCCCAGAGTTCACTCAGACTCACATCCATCGAGTCAGTGATGCCATCCAGCCATCTCATCCTCTGTTGAGTTTTAATATGATTTTACCCTATAAAAAAATACTGCATGGATCATACTGTTAGCATATAAGAGAACACGGCACAAAGTGATCAATGAATAAGGAAGGAACTTCCCTGGCATTCCAGTGGTTAAGGCTGCTCCCAATGCAGGGGGCACAAGTTGAAATGCAGATTACATGCCACAGAGTGAGGCCAAAAAGAAAACATAGTAATTTAAAAGAGTATCTTGAGTCTGGTTTTGCATTTTAACACAAATATTGCCCAAAAGTGTTTTTTGGGTTTTTTTGGTTTTTTTTTTTAAATGAGAAATGCATATTTATTCATCTACCATTTTACTAATAATCCAGTTTGGCCATGTTAAGACTCACAAAGTTGGCTGTAATCTCAGCTCTGTGACCTTTTACTCTTCTCAGAGTCCTTTCTATTTCTATTCTTAGCCATAATCTGACTGAATACACATGAGTTTTCCTTATTTTATTTTGAAACTCATCCCCAATTTTATTTTCTGTGAGAGGAAATCTGTCCTTTATAGTGTAGTAAACTAGCCACAGTGAAGCTGCTTTTGTTTCCTTAGAGGGTGAAAAATGGAGCTTATCTCTTCCTTTCTACCTTTCCTTTCCCCTCTAAGAGTGGATGAAACTCTTACCTTTTGTTTTTTAAGTAGAAGGCAGAGACACAAACTGTGTCAAAGCCGCAAAGACACGTGGTAACTAACAGCAGTCTGGAAAGCATCTGGCTTTGTTTCAGCATGCTGAAACAAGTAGCGCCTTGCCATCCTGGCTGCATGGTTGGTCAGCAATCTCCAGCACTTGCAGACACTGCCAAGTGATTTCACATGCCTTATTTCACGTGATTGTCACAACCACCTAGAAAGGTAGAGCAGGAAGACTGAATGAGACACGGAGAAGGCACGTTACAGAGCTACTAACGCTCAGAGGTTGGATTTGAACAGAGATCGTCAAAGCTTCAGTTCTTCCTCTGTCATCAATCTCCCCGGAGCTGGGCCCGGGTCCTGATGCTGAGTACCCAAAGCGCGCACACCTGCGCCGGAGCAAGACAAGCCAGCCAATGAGGAAACCGCATCCAGGAGGCGGGACGGAGAAGTTGCCAATGACAGAGCCTGCCCCCAGAGAGATGCGGCTAATGAGGGCCTCGTGCCGAAGAGGGACTGCCGCTTGTCCAATAAGAAGCTGTGACCAGCGAGGCTGGAAGGCGGAACAGCCAGCTGGGCGCTGGGGCGGGGCGGGGCGCCTAGCGCCAACCCGCCAGTGCCCGATCCCCGGAGTGCTGCCCCCATCGCTGCCCGCCATGGCCCACGCTGCCCGGCTCTTCGCCGCGCTGGCCGCGCTCCTCGCTGCCGCCGCTACAGGCGATGCCCGGCCCAGTAAAATCGGTGCGGGAAGGACTGGGTGGGGTGCAGATCTGGGGAGGGCTGCGCGGGAAAAGGGTTGTCAGCCGGGAGCAGCTGGATGGGGGAAGGGGAAGGTAACTGGACGAGGGAGGAGTCCTCGGGAGAGGAGCTGGGTGGAGAAGAGCCGAGGTACTGCGACGGGGCGAGGAAGGGGACCGCAGTAGGCAAGGTGGTGATGGGGCGGGAGGCGTGGGCCTGTGTCCAGGGCTACCTGGGGCAGAAAAGAGCCTTGGGGCAAGACTGGTCACTGATCTCACCAAAAGGTTCAGGGGCATTGAGCATGTGCCCTCGACCTGGCTCTTTGCCAGGTTCCCCCAGGACTCTGGTCTGTCTGGATGATGTCATTCACACAGGTTTATTGAGGGTCGTCTGTGTAGTAGGCACTGGTCCATAGTTCCTGTCCGGAGGAGGAGAGACTGTACAATACAAGGAAGTTAGTGCTGAGGCTGAGAAAGACTGTGAATATAGAGGAAGGGGACTCGGCCGTCTTTGTGGGCTCTGGGAGGGCTTCCTAGAAGCAACATCTAAGCCAAAAACCTCATGGAGGGTAGGAGACAGTTCTAGGAAAGACAGAACCCATGTAAGTCCTCTGGGGACAGATTTGCTGAATGACAAAGTGAGAAATTTTTCACAGCAGTCTTCTTATTTGCTTTTTTGTTTTTTTCAACATTTTATGTTGAAAATTTTCAAACCTAGACCAAAATTGAAAGACTTACACATTGATCATCTCTTTACCCAGCACCTAGATTCTGCTGTTAAGAAACTGCTACTATATTTGCTTTATCACAGACCTATCACATGTCCATTAATCCATCTTAACATTTTAATGCTTTTCAAAATAAATTGCAGACATCAGGACATACTGCTAAATACTTCATCATGTATATAACTGACTAACATTCCATGTTTGTTTATACTTTTTTCCTCTTAACATTTGTCATTTTAACTCAACATGAATCAAAGATTTTCAAGTCCCTCATATATCAGATTCCTGTAGACAGAGATGCTGGGTTTCTGGTGTGGGAGAGGAGTGACTCTCACTGGGAGGGAGGGCTGCCCCATGGGAGTGCCACAGACATAATGGGGCCAGTGCAGTGCTAAGGCCTGCATTACCAAACCCCAGCTCAGGCCATAAAGGATTAAGACAGGCTGAAGCGTGCCAGAAATCAATTTAGGACTGAACATTTAGGGTTTTCAGAGGAGAGAGAATCCTGAGAGCTGGAGTAGATAGAGAAGGCCTGATGAAGGAGATGGATTTGGAGCCAGGCTTTGAAGGATGGGGAATAATGAGGCAGGCAAGGTCTTGATGTGCAGGGCTCCCACATCTCTTGAGAAAGGGCAGCAGAGCATGGCATTTCCCAGTGACCACTGAGGAAGGGGCAGAACCTCCTCACAGCTCAACCATTTCTGCCAACGCAGAACTTGCTGCCTGCCTCATTCCAGCTGGCCCTACCCACCTAACCCCAGGCATCATCAAGGCAAAAGATTTGGCAGTACCAAGCTTCCTGCAACTTTAATTTTCCTCACTGCTCTGATAAGAGCCTCTGTGCGTCCTCGGTGGCTTGGACTCTACCTACAATGGGAATGAGGAGCTTCCTGTTAAGATGTCGTAACCCTCAGGCCGCTTTATGATCAAATCTGAACACCTCAGTGTGGCATCGGACCCTTTAAATTCCCCCATAATTCCACCCGGCCCCTGCTTATGCTGTTCTTTCTGTAGAGAATGGGCTTCTTCTCACTGGTAAAACCCACTGTCCTCCAGGATCCCGATCTACATTGCTACAGGGCCCTCTCTGTTTCATTCATTCTATGTCCAGCAAATCTTACCACAGACTAGAGAGCAGGTGTCATGTCACTGGTGTTGAAGGAGCCAGTTCTTAGTGAGATGAGGTCTTCTACTTCCCTATAGCCTTTAGGCAGCTTCCAGGTCTTGTGATAGCAATTTCTCTGGGGGAAAAAAAAAAGGGTAATTCAGGGCTTTGTCAAAAATGGAAAGGGTGGGAAGCACTTGGTTTAAAAGGTTAAAGGGTATCCTTGGAACCGGCTTTGTAAACACTGAGAATAAAGAAGTAATTTGTTCTTTCGAAATGCAATAGTGAGCTCTACTGCCTGCCAGAATCTGGGGACATAGGGACCTGCCCTCAGATCTTGACAGATCATTTGAGTAGTGTCCCACGGACCAGGCCAGGGTAGGAGAGTATGCTGTGGGAATATGCAGGAGGGACAGTTGTCTTCGGAAGTCAGGCCAGCCAGCTAAGAATGACATATAAGGGCCACAGAGGTCAGCAAGACAAAGGATGACAGAGCATTTCTTACAAAGGGAACAACGTGGGCAAAGGCACAGGCATGACAGGGTGAAGTCTCTGTTCCAGAGCAAAAGAAGCTGAGGCAGGGGGCTAACCTGGCCGTCCAGTGGTTGCGACTCTGTGCTTCCACTACAGGGGGCACAAGTTCTATCCCCAGTCAAGGAATTAAGAGCCATATGCTGCATGGTATGGCCAAAAAAAGAAATTGAGGCAGACAAGAAGGTGGAGTGTTGCAAGGCTGAGGCAGGACATGGAATAAGTAAATGGAGACCAGATCATAAAGAACCTTGTAGTTTTGCCTTCTTGACAAGAGTTAGTAGTCTTAGGGTCCAACAGGGGTATGCGTGTGTTGGTGTGTGTGTGTGCGTGTGCATGTGCACGTGCTCAGTCATATCCAATTCTTTTCAACACCATGAACTGTAGCCCACCAGGCTCCTCTGTCCGTGGAATTATCCAAGCAAGAATACTGGAGTGGGTTTTGCCATTTCCTCCTGCAGGGGATCTTCCTGATCCAAGGATCGAACCTATGTCTCTTGTACCTCCTACATTGGCAGGCAAATTCTTGACTACTGCACCACCTGGAAAGCCCAACATGGGTCTAGTAAGGACAAATCTCCTTCTCTTTGATAGGTTACTAGACTGTCAGGTGAGAGGAAAGCTGTGTCTTAGATACCTGGTGGGCAAAAATTGTGGGTAGCATGGCTGTCCAGCTCAGTAACTTCACAGCTGCTTCACTGTCCTCTCAGTGCTGTGTAATGATTGCTATCTGTTTGGTCAGTGGTTCCTAGCAGCACCTCAGAGCCCTGACCAGTAACACGCTTTTCTCAGTGACTTGGATCAGAATATTGATGGTATATGAACTAAGTTTGCAACTAACTAAGGAAAGAAGGAGAAGTAAAGACAGTAGGTAAGACCCCAAAAGATGTCAAAAAGCTGAAACTATAACAAGAGTCCAAAGTAGAATAGAGTGCCCTATATGGTGACGAGTTATCTGTCACAGGGTGAATTCCAGGCTTGGCAAACATGGATGTGGAAATGACTTAAGTGTCAGGTGAGAAGTTGCAATAGACCACGGGTTGGCTGACTTCTTAAGTTAAAGACCAGAGAGTAAACATTTTAGGCTGTGCTTACAGCCTCTGTTCCAACTTTACTCAACTCTGCCTGGCATGAAAGAGCCACAGCCAATAAGCTAAAGAAAGGGCATAGTTCCGTTCCAATAAAGCTTCAGCTTGCAAAAACAGAAATCTGCCTTGATTTGGCTCTCAGGCTGTAGTTTGCCAACCCCTGGATTAAGGAGTGGATTCCTAATACTAATCTAACCTAATTACCTGGCAGTGACCAGGTATTCACCAATTCATAGTAAAATATCCCTGGTGTCTCAGATGGTAAAGAATCCGCCTGCAATGTGAGAGACCTAGGTTCGATCCCTGGGTTGGGAAGATCCCCTAGAAAAGGGAACAGTATTCTGGCCTGGAGAATTCCATGGACAGAGCAGCCAGGCAGGCTACATACAGTCCATGGGGTTGCAAAGAGTCAGACACAACTGAGTGACTTTCACTTTGACTTTCAATGAGTTTGTATAAAGCTAGATTTATTCCCTTAAATAAATTTTGAGATTCTTCCCTGCCCCTTTGCTGCTAACTTGTCTTTTTCTTTATAAAATAAGGGTTATAGTAGGTGGTAGTTTGCAGGTTGCACTTTGCTGTTTGATAGCTTTACTGCCTGGCAAATTCAATGGATGGAGGAGCCTAGCAGGCTACAGTTCAAAGAGTCGGAAGTGACTGAGCAGCTAACACTTTACTAAGCACTAGTCTACAGATTTCCCTTTTGAGATGTTAGAAGCCTATGAGATGCAAGTACCTGGGAAACCACTGGCCCAGGAGACTGAGAAGGAGTGACCCTCAGTCTCATGCCCCTGCTCTGTCTCTCCCCATGCCTGCCTCCTGGGCCTGATGACAGCTGTGGTTGGAGCTGGAATCGGGGGCTCTGCTGTGGCCCACTTCCTCCAACAGCACTTTGGCCCCCGGGTGCAGATCGATGTGTTCGAGAAGGGGACCGTGGGTGGCCGCCTAGCCACCATCTCCGTCAACAAGCAGCACTATGAGAGTGGCGCCGCCTCCTTTCACTCCCTGAGCCTCCACATGCAGGGTTTCGTCAAGCAGCTGGGTGAGTGCACCATCCTGGGGCTGGCGGCAGCCCTCAGGCCCTTCCCAGGTGACCCTGATGGTCAAGGCCAGAAGGTCATGTAGCCCAATCTCCTCATTTTACAGATGGAGCAGCTGAGACCAGAGAGGGGAAGGAACATGCCTGAGGTTACACAGTGAGTTAGTTGCAGAGCCCGGATTAGAATTCAGGTTTGACAGCCCCACCCCCAGACTAGTTTCTTTCCCCATTAGTTTACTGCTTCTCAATAATCTATAATCACAATGGCTTCCACATGCTGTGTGCTTGCCAAGCACCTGGCGTCCTTCTGGGTCACACGTAGACATTACCTCTAATCCTCCTACCAGCCTGCAAGACGGGTGCTGTATCTCCTCCCAAGGAAAGGGCTAAGGCCCTACAGCTAATAAGTGAAGAGAGCTGAGATTCAACCCCAGCAGCATCTGTCAAAACCACAAATATATATACCACTGGATGCAGAAATTCCACTTCTCAGAAGTGATCCCATAAGTGTGTTCACAGATGTACAGAGCAGCAGACGCACAGGTTACTCATTACAGCACTGTTTGTAATAGTAAAAAGTTGAAAATATCCTACCTGCCCATCCACTAGGATCTGAGACTAAATATTGTTTAAGCACACAGCAGACTATTCAGTAGCCAAGTCCTATATGCCCAGGTATAGAACATTCTCATAAGATGCACACGTCAGTAAGGTGTGGGCCACTGTGTATATTAATAGTATATGGGGGTGGGTGGAGGGAGAGACAGCTCACAGATGTGTACACATTTATAAGTGTTGGCACAAAATATCTCTAGAAGGATGCTGAAGGAATATACTTACTGGTTGCCTCTGGGTAGGGGAACTTTGTGGTTTAGGGAAAGGAATGGGAGGGAAAGAAAGAAAAACCCATGACTTAGGGCAGTCCCTATAATCTCTAAGCCTCACCTTCCATCCATCCGTCGTTACCTGGGGGGTACTGACTCTTGTTCTGCCTCTCCCGAGACTGTGAGAGGATGAAGTGCGATCCGAAGCTCTGGGGCTCTCTCAGTTGTAGAGTGCAGCTGGTTGTCAGGAGCTGTGATTTCTTCCTTGTGGCCTTGGTGCCCCAGGCCACCATCCCAGAGCAAGTGCCATGGCGCTCAGCCTCTAGACAATCCAGGATGACGACTGAATCTCCCTCACTCATGGCTGAGTGGATCCCTGTTAGAAAAACATA
The DNA here is from genome assembly GCF_001704415.2 of Capra hircus. NCBI lineage: Eukaryota > Metazoa > Chordata > Mammalia > Artiodactyla > Bovidae > Capra > Capra hircus. Next base: position 49,656,741 of record NC_030814.1, on the reverse strand, counting down.
TAAAACGGAATATGAGTTTAATTTTCATTTCTTTGTTGACTAGCCGGGCCAGACATCTCCCCAGCACACTGTTTACCGTTGTTGAACAAGCACCAAACATAGTGCCGCATTCCCTTTAGTGGTGCCATCCTTCAGGATGGCCCTGAATTTAAGCTTCCGGCATTGCTAGGTTTCCCTGGGGTTCAGGGGGCCTCTGTAGGCGACCTAAGGGCCTCTTCCTTGTCTCCTCAGGGCTGCGGCACCGGCGCGAGGTGGGAGGCAGGAGCGCCATCTTCAACGGGGAGAACTTCGTGCTGGAGGAGACAGACTGGTACCTGCTGAACCTCTTCCGCCTCTGGTGGCACTACGGCATCAGCTTCCTGAGACTGCAGATGTGGGTGGAGGAGGTCATGGAGAAGTTCATGAGGTAGGGCTGGGCAGAGCCTTGGGGAGGGCCTTCCAGAGGGAGAGAGGAAAAGAGATGCAGAAGGAACCAACTTGACTGTACATTGTCAAAATGGAAAAGGTACTCACTGGGTGTGAGAATTCCACCCAGGTTCTGAGCACACCCCCAGCATCAGGAAGGGACTTACTTTAGTGCAGCAGTACTTGTCTCTCGTGTTGTCACGCTGGCATCCTCTTTCCCTCGGCTAAACTGGTAAATAAAAGCATGGGTTGCAGGACTTCCCGTGGTCCAGTGGTTAAGACTCTGTGTTTCTAGTGCAAGGGTCATGGGTTTGATCTCTGGTCAGGGAACTAAAAATCCCACATCCCTTGTGCTCTGGCCAAAAAAAAGCATGGGTTGCAAACTCAGCCACCTTCAAGGGCCTACCTGGGGTATGAATAAGTGAAGCAGTTTAGTGAAAGGGAAGGATAAGGAGGGAGGGGTCCTGAAGAGCCAAGCCCCATCAGAATGGGCAGCTAGCTCTCTGCTCAAACCGCTTGTGGGCACCTGGGAATGCCAGCCTCACAGGGCAAATTCCAGTTTTTCAGAAGAAATTGGAAACCCAATTGTATGTGAGATTAGTTTTTCAATGTGTGCAACCAGTTCATCTTACAAGGCAAATAAGACATATCTGCAGGCCACAAGCAACCTGTGGACCACCATTTACAAACTCTTCTGTCCTCCAGGCCTATCTAGAACAAACACCTCTCTTTGCCAGTTGTCTCCCCCTTATGTCCCAGGCCCCTCCCCATCAACTCCAAATAAGAAGGATAAGTATCCTGTTGTCACTCTGTCCACCCCTCATAGTCCACTCACCCAACCAGGCTGGTCCCAGCTCTCCCCGACAGTCAGTCCTTTCAAAGGTTCTCCCTGTTTCCTGGCCTAGGTGCAGAGACTTCAGGATCAGACACTTGTTCATGGCCTCCAGGCCTCCTTCCTGGTTTCTGGCACTTCTCTGCTCTTTCCACTCCTGTAACTATGCTTTTTATGGCACTTCTTCCTTGTACTCTCCAGGTATCCCCAGAGTTAGTTCTTCACTTCTCTTTCCTCTTTCTTATACTTTTCTCCCTTGTCAATTTTATCCAACCCCCCAGCACCAAGTTCTCCCTTTTGTGGGAGACAGCCTCTACCTGTGAGCCCCAGTTTCCCCTTAAGTTCCAGACCCACTACCTAAGCAGTTTCTAACTGCTTTCTGGACACCTCCATTTGGGCTTCTTGTCAACAACCAAACCCAGCACATTTATAGAACAGCCCGAGCAGAAGCAGTATTCCAAAGGCCGCTATCCAAAAGTTCATCAGCCGATGGCTCCAGGCAAATGCTAGTCCTCAAGGTGGGGAGTCGTGGGGGAAGAAGACATTAGCGAGGGGGTGAGTGGGAGCCTCGTTGGACCGAGCCACAGGGGAAGACAGGCCAAGCTAGCAGAGAGGGTGACAACTTTTGCATAAAGCAGCTGCCATGGGGTCCAGTGTGGTCCTAGAAGCCAGGGAAGAGCTGTTATTGCTGGAGAGGGGCTATGACAGTGGAGGTGAGCGTGGACCACTGCTTGGCAGTCCCAGCTGAGAAAGAAGAGGACTGCAACCTCATCAGGGAGCGGCTTGAGAGGTGATATGACTGTCATTCAGAGGAGCCACCATGTGAAGCCAGGTTCTGGTGGGATCCAAAGTGTTTGCCCTTCCCTCTGGGCTGTCCCTCCAGGTGGGACGGGCCCACCATAGCCAGCAAATAGGCCAAGGTAATATAACAAGCTTCCTCTCCCACCCCTACATGGAGAGGAGGGATGGGCCCCAAGGTGCAGTGACCCAGAGGCAGGTGGTCAGCAGAAAGGCCTTTCTGCACAAGGGCTCTGGGTCCACATGTCTCCCAGGATCTATAAGTACCAGGCCCACGGTTATGCCTTCTCGGGTGTGGAGGAACTGCTCTACTCGCTGGGAGAATCCGCCTTCGTCAACATGACCCAGCGCTCCGTGGCTGAGTCCCTGCTCCAGGTGGGCGTCACCCAGCGCTTTATCGACGACGTAGTCTCTGCCGTCCTGCGGGCCAGCTATGGCCAGTCAGCAGCGATGCCCGCCTTTGCCGGTGAGCCTCCAGCCCTCAGCCTGCCCACCTGCCCTTCCCCAGCCCTCCCTGTAATAACCTTACATTTACCCAACTCAGTACATGACATCACCCCAACACCCTTTGATTCTGGCATCCGTCCTCTCAGTTGGCAGGAGATGGTGTTCACCTCACTTCACAGCAAAACGGAAGCTCAGATCTCAGGTCCAGGGTGTTTCTGCCACTCCTGTTTGGATTGGTTTCATAATCTGCCCCACTAAGGCCTCTGGGCCCCTGGCTATCCACTTACTAGGGCACTGCATCTTCCTAGCTCATTACTGGGGTGGGCAGGCACATATATCACCCACCATCTCCCAGCACAGGATACAGATCTGCCCAAGAAAGGCATCAAGGCACATCTTCCCCAAGGTGTGGTGACTATTCTGGGCCTTGAAAGATACAGTAGGATTTTACTGGGGCGGTGGAGGGCTGAGGAGGGGCATTCAAGGCCAAGGAACTACACAGACACTCACTGGCCTGCTTGGCTGGGTTCTTCTCCTCTCCTGCCTTCCAACATGGAAGGCCCAGGCTCAGTCCTCTGTCCTCCTCTGCTCTCAACTACTCAGCCTTCCTTGGTGAGCTCAGCCAGTCTTGGGGCTTCAGTTCTACCCACCTGACTCCCAAACATGACCTCTAGCCCAGACCTGTCTCCAGAACTGCAAGCTCATGTGTCAGCCATCACCCTTGTGTCCACACTGGAAGGGCTAATGGGCGTCTCAGACTCAGTGCATCCAAACCTGAGCTTCTGATCTTTCCCCTCAAGCCTGCCCCTCCCAGCCTCCCCGTAGGTTGGCTGGTAATTACTCCTTTCGGTTGCTCCAGCCAAAACCTTGAATCATTGCTTTCTTTCATACCCTTTGTGTCATATGTCAGAAAATCCCATCTGCTTTACCTTCCATGTATACCTAGAATCTGACTGCTTCCTAGCAATGCCTCTTCCTTGGTCTAAGCACTAGCATCCTTCACCAGGATTGCTACAAGTCTTCTACCAGGTCCTCCACCCTCTGCCCACTCCCTGGCCCCTCCAAGCTCAACACATCACCCAGATGATCCTTTTAAAACAAAAGACAGCTCCTGACAGGCCTGCGTGTAAGACTATAATGGCTCCTACTTTCCTTCAAGGAAAATCCAAAGTCCTTCCAGTGGTCTGCAGGCCCCTGTGTGGTCTAGGCCTCACCATCTCACCACTCACGCACCCCAGACCAGCCACTCTGATCTCCTTGCCGTGTCTCCAGCGTCCCAGGTACACTCCCACTTTGAGGCTTTTGTGTGGCCATCCTTCTGCCTGGAAGAATCTTCCTGGAGACGCAGTCATAGTAAACTCTTGCTTCCCATGTCTCTGTGAAGATGTTGCCTTTTCATCGAAGCTGCCTAACCTCTCCCACCCCCAGGAGTCCCAGTCCCCTTGCCCTGCCAGGCTATTGAATCGACTTATTTTATCTCCTCCCACTAGAATGCAGGCTTCCCAATGGGAATCTGTCCCCTTTGTTTACTGAGATATCCTTACAACAGTGCTGACCATCATAGGCACTCAGACCATTTTTGCTAAATAAATGAATGAAAGGGTTTATAATTAACAAGTACCTCCCACATGCCCAGGATACTCTTCCTCTGGCTGCTGCTAGCTCCTTCCCAGCCTTCTGGTCCTGCCTAGTGTCCCCTCTGGAGAAGGCAATGGCAACCCACTCCAGTACTCTTGCCTGGGAAATCCCATGGGTGGAGGAGCCTGGTAGGCTGCAGTCCACGGGGTCTCACAGAGTCGGACATGACTGAGCGACTTCACTTTCACTTTTCACTTTCATGCATTGGAGAAAGAAATGGAAACCCACTCCAGTGTTCTTGCCTGGAAAATCCCAGGGACAGGGGAGCCTAATGGGCTGCCGTCTATGGGGTCACACAGAGTCGGACACGACTGAAGCGACTTAGCAGCAGTAGCAGCAGCAGTGTCCCCTCAGCGAGATGACCCTGCTCACTCTCCCAGCATCTTGTAGGTATCCTTTGAGATATAACTCATGTATCACGCAGTGCACGCATTTAAAATGTAGGAGTCAATGGCTTTCAGAACACTCAAGAGTTGTGTCTCCATCTGGCTTCCCTGGTGACACAGAAATAAAGAATTCACCTGCTAATGCAGGAGCAATGGGTTCAATCCCTGGGTCGGGAATATCCCCTGGAGGAGGAAATGGCAACCCACTCTAGAATTCTTGCTGGAAAAAAATCCCATGGACAGAGGAGCCTGGTGGGCTATGGTCCACAGGGTCACAAAGAGCCAGACATGACTGAGCGTGCACACACATACACCTGTGTCTCCATCACCACAATCAATTTGAGAACATTTTCACTGCCCTCAAAACTCATCCCTATAGCCATCAGTTCCCCCAACATCCCCTAGCCTTCCAGCCCTAGGCAACCACAAATCTGCTCTGTGTTTCTTTGGATTTGCCCATTCTGGGCAGTCTATTTAAATAGAATCATACAATCTGTGGTCTTCTATAGCGGCTCTTGCACTGAGCATACTGTTTTTACTTTACAATATTGTGAATTCTATTGTATTTATTTCTGCGTATTGTCTCTCCCTGTGGGGGTTGGGAGGAGTCTTGGCCTGGGACAGAGGCCTGGGTAGGATGGTACTGGCCTCTCCAGCCCCACTGCCTAGAGGCTGAGAAGCCACTGGTCGCCCTCCCTCCCCCTTTGCCCAGGAGCCATGTCTCTAGCCGGGGCCCAAGGTAGTCTGTGGTCTGTGGAGGGAGGCAACAAGCTGGTTTGTTCTGGTCTGCTGAAGCTCACCAAGGCCAACGTGATCCATGCCACGGTGACCACTGTGACCCTGCAGCCAACAGGTAAGTAGACAGAGCAGGGGCCGTGACCACTCCCTTCCTACACAATGAACACTTCCTCCTTCTCTATCCCTAAAACTCCTCTGCTGGGGTGCAGGTCCCAGCACTGCCAAGCGACACCAGAGGGCACTGTTGTCCTGATTCAAATGTCAGAGCAGAAAGCAGAGACTTGCACTCGTCTAGCCCCATTCATTTGACCACTGAGGACTCTGGGCCACAGCCTTGCCCACGCTCCCTAGCTAGTCAGCGCCACAGCCAGAGAAAGAGCTTGGGTTTCCTGATTCCGGTCCAGGGCTCGCCCTGCCACCATACCAGCATGGAAAAACTGACACAGCAGCTGGACGGCACGGCTGCACCCAGGGTCTTGCCCCTCGGTGCTGGGCCCCAGACGGCAGATAAGCGGGTAGCAGCCAAGAAAGAAGTTGATTTTGTGTTCTCTTCTCTCTCTGTCCAGAGGGGAAACCCTTGTATCGGGTCAGGTATGAGAATGAGGCGGGCACGGGCTCTGACAACTATGACATAGTGGTCATCGCCACCCCCCTGCACCTGGACAACAGCAGCACCATCGCCTTTGAAGGATTCGACCCGCCCATCGATGTCGTCCAGGGCTCTTTCCAGCCCACCGTCGTCTCCTTGGTCCATGGCTACCTCAACTCTTCCTACTTTGGCTTCCCCGACCCCAAGCTTTTCCCCTTTGCCAATATCCTTACCACGGATTTCCCTAGCTTCTTCTGTGCCCTGGACAACATCTGTCCCGTCAACATCTCGGCCAGCTTCCGGCGGAAGCAGCCTCAGGAGGCCGCTGTTTGGCGAGTCCAGTCCCCCCAGCCCCTCCTCCGGTCCCAGCTGAAGACCCTCTTTCGCTCCTATTACTCAGTCCAGACGGCCGAGTGGCAGGCCCACCCCGTCCACAGCCCCCACACCCCCCTCCCACGGTTCACACTGCATGACCAGCTCTTCCACCTCAATGCCCTGGAGTGGGCAGCCAGCTCCGTGGAGGTGATGGCTGTGGCAGCCAAGAACGTGGCACTGCTGGCTTTCAACCGCTGGTACCAGGACCTAGACAAGATTGACCAAAAGGATTTGATGCACAAGGTGAAGACTGAGCTGTGAGGGCTCCGAGGAGAGCTGGAAATGTCCAGCCTCTGCTGAAGGACTCCCTTAACAGCACGTGTAAGCCGCACACACCCACAGAGTCCTTCTCTGACCCCTCCTGTGTGGAGTGTCCTTTCCCTCCAGTGTGGGTCCCGGTGACCCACTCTCTGCCTTTCCATCTGAAGGATTCTCACAGTGGTTGTTTTTTTTGAAGGGGGAGAGTAAGAGAAGGGGAAGAATATTCAAGCCAATGTATTCACTTATTTATTTTTTTTTTTTAAGAAGAAATAAAAGTCCATCTTAAGCTGCTTCTGACTTTGTTTTCTAAGTAGAAGACGGTGATAACTGTGGTAGGGAATATAAGGCAGAGAACTTTGAATCCAATTTCTTTATTGTCTACTCCCAAAAGGCACCTAAGGAACACCTCCAGTGAAACATGTAACCAGATGGTTACAAATAGAGGGAAAATGAGAAAACATAAATAAGACAGGATAATAGCTCCTATTTATGGTAGGCTTCCTAGATGCAAGTACCTAGTTAAGAAATTTAACTAGATACCATCCAAGTTTTTAAACAACACTGCATTTGGAGGGGATGGCTGGAAGTATACAAGGAAGAAATGGTTACCCCAGCAGAGATGGCAGCCTAGCTCCGAGCCTCCTGGCAACCAGTGGAAAAAGGGAAACACATCAGGCCATAGGAAGAGGAACACTTTTTTCCTTGGCAACTGGAAGAAACGACCATTCTGTCCATTAAGAGTCTTGTCTTATAAGAAGACAAGTTTCCAGCTGGTAGAAGGCAGTTGTACCTCACCCCCCAAATATCTACCCAGAAGAGAAAAGGGAGGAAAGATGGTGCTGTGATGAAGTTTGTTGGAGACTGGATGCCCAAGTCCTATCCAGACCAGCTAAAGCTGGTTCTGAGGAGGGCCCAGATCCCCATGAGGATATCACACTGCCAAATGACATTGGCATTGTAAATTGCTAACAGGAAGAGTCCCAGAGATCATCCAGCTAACTCCCTCTTTTTGTAGAGATGGAGATAAAAGCCCAAAGTGAGGAACAAATTTGCCCAGTCTCTTGACGAATTCATAGAACTTAAATCCAGAGCTTCTCCTTAAAAGTTAACTGAATTCAGTATAGGACAAAATACCCTTCAAGGCAGCAGAGGCCCAGATTCGTCTGAAGTTGCTCTTACTATGCGGAAGCGATGGTAGTGAAAGAGATGGTGCCTTTGAGGTGCACATAGCATGCACTCATTGGTCATTATAGGAAATAGGAAGCCGACACATCAGTAAGAATACTTTTGGCTGTGGCAGTAGGGAAAAACCAAACCCAAACTAGCCTAAGCAATAACAGGGTCTTATTAAAGTCCAGGCACAGGGCAGGCGTTGAGTGCAGTGCAATGCCAGCGTCATCATTTCTTTCGTGGTCAGAGATGGCCGCCAACAGCTCCCAGGGCCAGAGGGTCTTCTCTCACAACCCCTGAAGCAGAGTCTGGCTCTGGGCTCACTGGGCCCCTACTGAACCAATTCCTGTGGTCAAATGCACACCACATGCAGATGGCTTAGGACTTAGCTACTGGACCAGTACCTGGGACACAAGGGATGAGATTAAACTAATCAGCTTAGAACAGCCCTGAGGAAGAGGTGATCTCCAGAATACAAGATCAGAGGGGTGGAAAGGATGCTGGAGGGAAGTCAGCCAGATGCAGGATGGGGCTGTTCCTTGCCCCTCCTCTCAGGTCTGGTGAAATCTACATGCAATGATTTCTTGTCAAGGCCTGTGTTTGAAATAAGGATGCTGTGGGCTGTCGTGGTATAACTGATGACCACTGGTACTAGGCTGGAGGACCAAGGCCAATATCAGACTTGTCCCTAACAACCCTTGCATCCCTCAGGGTATGTGCACAGAAGAGGCCAACCAGGGCAGATTCACTTGATCCTCAGCCTGATTGCAGTGGGGCTTGCTGGTCCTCAGAAACTTCCTTTGTCTGGGTAGGCAGGCCTGAACAGCTCAGAACAAAAACAGGCCAAGATGCCTACGCTACCTGCTTCCACAAGCCCAAATGTGACAGCTGGATCCCACTACCTCTCTGCCTATAAGGAAAAGCCAGAAATTCCTGAAGGCAGCAGAAGGGAGTGTGGAAACCAGCAGGAAACCTTGGCCTCAGAGCCCACCCTAGCCTTCTTAGGCCAGAAAAGAGGCTCCCATGGGCCCACAGTTCTCTGGGAGAAGACAGCATTTGCAAAGACAGAGCCCTACAACCTGCCAAATGAAACAGGAAAGAGGTCACACCACCTCAGTAGTCCTGGGTACAACATTGTTACTCAGTCACTCAGTTGTGACTGACTCTTTGCAACCCCATGGACTGCAGCACACCAGGCCTCCCTGTCTTTCACCATCTCCCAGAGTTTGCTCAAACTCATGTCCATCGAGTCAGTGATACAATCTAACCATCTCATCCTCTGTCAACCCCCTCTCCTCCTGCCTTCAATCTTTCCCAGCATCAGTCTTTTCCAACAACTAGTAGACGGGTAAAACTTCCCCCCTAGACTCCACCCCTAAAGCAGGTAACCCAAGCAAAATCTCAGCACTTTGCGGGGAGGGGTTAGAGGGTAGAATTCGGGGTGGGTGAGGAATAGGGAGGGAGAGAAGAATGCCTTGCTACTGACCCACCTTTGAAGAAGCAACAGGCAAAGGGCAGATCATGGGCTCCCCCTAGAGGCTTCTGAGCATGAGTGCATGCATTCATTCACCAATCCCTGAACCGCTGCTGCTGCTACTTTTGCCCTAATGCTGGAGATGCAGCTCTGGAGGAGTTAGATGAGGCCTCTGTTCTTGCGGAGGAGGAGTTTCTCACCAGACAGTGGAAAACAGGAAACCCACTCAGAGCACACAAAGTTGGGGGGGAAATGTAGACCTGGCGCTCCAAAGATCCTGAACTCCCCATTGCTGCCCTTAAACCAGGGAACTGGGAAAGGCCAACTGTCAGCCCAAGCTCACAAGGCCAGGCTCCTAAGTCACAGAATGGTAAAACCTGAGAAGACCCTGGAGATCCCTAAATCCCACTGCTTGCTTCAAAATTGAGAAAACTGAAGCCCAGGAAAAGGAAAAGGCAACACCCACATAAAATTAACCAGCGTTCGTTGAGCACCAGCCTCTGTGTGTCTGATGTTCTCATAGGAGGAGGACAGGCAGTCCCACCCTATTAGAAGTTTCCTCACCCAATCCCTATGCCTTGAGCACCCTGGGGGGCTTCCAGGCCCTTTCCCCACAAAAAGGCCTTGGAGGCCCCTCATGTGCTGCTGAAGTCTGAAGGCCTGGAGAGCAGACTGCAGAGGCCACAAGGAAGAGCCACCCCCCAGGGAGGAGAAACGGCTGCTGAAGGCATCAGCACGCGCTGGCACGGGAAGTCTATTTTCCATGTGTCTGGAACCAGGCCGAAGCATCCTAGGGTAATTTTAACCAGTATCCACTCTAGAACAATACCAAAAAAGGTAAGTTACTTGCCAGCCCAGACAGGCACATACCTAACCACTGCCCTTTCATGAATTAGACCCTGAAAACATTCAGAACGAAGGCTGCTTTAGGCGCTGAAGTTTGAGCAGCCAAGTATTCTACACTGGCGGTTGGCCGTCTTCTCAAAATTAACTCTAAAGTGCCAGCTATTCTTACCTTCAGAAAACACCGCCTGAGCCCCTCAGCTGTCTTCAGAGAGCCTAGGTATTTTTAGCCCCTAGAACAGCTGATTTAGGATTTGCTGCAGGGGCTAGGAGGGCACAGGAGGATTGGATTGCAAGGGTCTAATGGATGGGGTTGGGGGAGGGATTAGCATCCAGGGGTTAGAAGCCAGCAGGGGCTTTAGGACAAGTGAGTCCATATAGCCTTTTTTTTTTTTTTAACTTTTTGACTGTACAGCATGTGGGATCTTAATTCTCCGACCAGGGATCAAACTCACACCCCCTGCATTGGAAGGCAGAGTTTAACCACTGGACTGCCAGGGAAGTCCCCACACTGCATTTTTGATCAGCAAAGATTCTTGGTATAAGCCAGCAGTTCTCAAAATGTGGTCCCCATACCAGCAGCGTCAGTATCACCTGGAAACCACTGAATTAGAAACACAAAGTCTCCTCTCAGTCCCCTGCCCCCTGCCCCGCCCCCAGTTGCACACTCCCCACCTCCTCGCCGCCCCCCCCGCCCCCCACCCCCGGCAGAAAGGGCTTGTTTGCAGTGGCCCTTCACTTCACCAGGGAGAATCAGCCCTTGCTCACTCCTAGATAGATTTCTACTAACAAAGCTCCAAAAACGTGACTGAAATAAAGGCTTATAAATGCAAAGAAAGTATCTGACTGTCCTAAATGGTAGAAAGGACTTCCTAGGTGACTCAGATGGTAAAGAATCTGCCTGCAGTGTAGGAGACCCCGGTTCAATCCCTGGGTCGGAAAAGTCCCCTGGAGAAGGGAATGGCAACCTACTCTAGTATTCTTGCCTGGAAAATTCCAAGGACGGAGGAGCCTGGCAGGCCATAGTCCGTGAGGTTGCAAAGAGTCGGACACGACTGAGCGACTAACACTTAAATGGTATAAATGAATGTACAGTTTTGTAATAACCCATCTCAGTGTTGAAGAACTCTGGGTGATGGAAAATCTTCCTCCACATTGATTGAAATCTACCTCCCACCCAGTTTTGGCTTCAGAGCCACAAGGAGCAAACCCAAGTTCTTGCTTTACAAAAGACAGCCTTTACTTTTCATCGCCTTGCTCGGCAAGGGGGTGTGGGGAGGACTGTCTCAGAAGATGCAGGTACAGCCAACGGCGATGGTCTCCATGACCGCGCGCTGGCGGCAGGGCCCGGGGCGTGGCGGCGGTGGGCAGAGGCGGCGACGCACAGGCACCTGGCTGAACACGGGCACGCTCACCATGCTGCGGTCCTCCTGCATGGTGAAGGGGTTCACGCAGCCCAGACACAAGCACTGCGCCTCCGGCAGGTCTTCAGGAATGCGGCCGGGGTCATGGTTGATGCTGTGGGAACACAGGAGAGAGCACAGGGCAGAAAGAAGGACAATCGCGGGAAGGACAAACCAACACCCACCACCACACCCCTGCCTTTCCTGGCCCAGGTTTCAGCACAGCAAGCATGTGCCATGTGGAGGACAGGCAGTGAACTTGTGGGCCCGCAGCCCTGGAGCTTGTTAGAAATGCAGAACCTCCCCCTACCCTAGACCTCCTGAATCAGAGCCTGCATACTCATAAGATCCCCGAGAAGGTCAAGGGCACAGCAAAGGAGAAGCCTGGCTTCAGAGGGTCTTTATAGACCCTTTCAGTTGCCACATTCCAGGTATGGGAGCCACTAGCAACATGGGGCTGTTCGAGCTTAAAATAATCAAAACTAGCTCCTCAGAGACACTGGCCACATTCTACACGCCCAGGAGCCGCATGAGGCTAGTGGCTACCACGTTGGACTTTACACTGTCACAGAAAGTTCTATGAACATACTGTTCTAGTCTCAAGATATAAATTATGTGGCTAAAAGTCTTTGGCCTGGGTTCGTGAGTGAGAACCCCTCAGGGTCAGTCTTTTTCTTTATTATTTAATCAGCACACATACACGTGGCCCCTTCTGTGTGCCAGGTGCTGTGCTGGAAAGTGGAGCTACAACCAAGGTAAGACACCACTGCTGTCCCCCAAGGGCAGCGGGTCTTGATTCCCAAGCCCAGCAGTGTATCCTAACCATGTGGAGATGTAGAAAATGCCACTTGCTGGGCCTCATCCCTGGAGATTTTGATTGGATGGGGCATGAGAATCCTTAGATGATTCTGATACAGGCACTGGGATGGTCCCATCTAGCGTGAGAGATGGATGTGCACACAGCCAACTCAGCACTGCCTGAAAGTGCTGTAACTAGCAGTGTGTACAAGGCACTCCAAGCTGGAGGACATGGCATTAGGGGAAGGCCTTTCAGGCCCTTCACTGGAGACTTGGAGAGCACAACATCAGAGCCCGGCATAGATGTCTCGTTTCATAACAAGTCAGTGAAGTAGATAACTACTATCACCTCCACGTATAGTTGAGGAATCTGAGGCTCAGAGAGGCTAAGCAACTTGCCCAAAGCCACACAGTCAGTAAAAGGCAGAGCCAGGATGCAAACCTAAGCCTCTGAATCCAAGGTCTTCACTCTTGATAGGGAGAGTGGGAAGGGCATCCCCTGCAGCCCCCAACACAAAGCTTTCCCACGGCTGCCTGGCCTAGCCTACCTGTAGCCCCAGGGTGACAGGCTCCTCTTGTTGGACAGCCACAGCTGCAGTTGACCTCGCACTTCCTCCTGGCCGGCTCGGAGCTGTTCCTCAGCTGGGCCACCATCTCCCCCAGGTTCCTCTCATATTCCTCCATGCGGGCATAGGGCTTTGCCCGGGACACCAGGTCCAGTGGCAACTGGTGAGGCCCAGGGGCCAGGGTCCCAGGCCGCCCTGGCCCCTTTCTCTTGCCTTTGGGGTTCCTGGGCTGGCCCAGCCCCAGGAAGATGGAGATGGTGAGAAGGAACAGCTGGGGAGGAAGGCCACAAGTCAAAGGTGGGAGAGACAGGTCACTGCCTAGGCCAAGATTCAGGGCACAAGGAAGGAGGAGGGAAGAAGAAAGGCCTCTAAGGGGAGCCACCTGTCAAGCCCTGGCCTGGCCCCACCAGCCCGCCACACCTGCACTGCTACATGTGTGTGCCGCGTCCATCACTAAATCCTGCTGCACCTCTTAAAACCTCCCCACCCATCCCCTTCTCTACCTGCACCAACCTGTCACTTCCCCGGACAGCTCAGCAGCCTCCTACCTGGTACTGCATATCTCCCCATCTCCCCCTGACTCCTTCTGATCAGTTCTCCACACCTGCCCAATGATGGGTTGGAATGCCAACCTACTAACATCACCTCCCCAGGCCAGACCTCTGCTGTGTTCTCCCTCCTCAAGTCACACCTGGTTTCCTCTTGCACCCATGCTTCAGCCTCAGGCCTTCTCTCGAACCTTCCTCTCCTCGCACAAGGGCTTCACACAGGCTGCTTCCTACAGTCACCCCGCATGTCTTGGCTCCAGTGTTACTTCCTTAGGGAGGCCTCTGTGGACCTTCTTGGGCTCTCAGCACCCCCACGCCTCCTTCACAACTGCCGTCTTCCAGTGTACATGTGCTCCTTTCACAAGTCAGGCCCCCACTAAACACAGGCTCTGTGACAGCCAGCGCTCCATCCATTTCCACATATTGCCTTGTCCCCCATGTTTGCACGGTACTGGGCACTTAGGTATTCAGTGAACATTTGCTGAGTGAATGAATGCCTGTCAGCACCCCTGCCCGTCTATAGCTTGCAGTCTGGCAAGGAAAACAGATGGTGGACAAGAAACAAGCATCTAAGCCTCGCTAGCAGCAGAGTGGGGATGGGGCCACACAGCGTGCGTTCAGAGACAAGCAGGGCCACCCGCTTAGCCTGGTGGCAGTGGGGTGGGCTTGCAAAGCCTTTCTGGGGAAGGGGGCATGACTGATGAGGTTTGAAGAATAAGACAGAGGCAGATGTGGGCAGAGGGAGCCTAAAAATGGTATAGAGGTGGGGGAGGGAACCATGTGAGAGGAAGTTTCAGTGGCTTAAAACTTTGCTGAAAGGAAACGGTGGGGCTGAAATAGAGTGGACAGGAGATGAGGGCAGATGAGGTTGGTGATGTGTGCAGGTCATGGCCAAAGACCCCTGCTTAACTCCATGACACTGGTTCTCCGCTCCTCCACCCCCCAACCATCTGCCTTCCCGACTCCTTGTCCACCCCCACCCGCTGCTGTGCACCCCTCCCTGCACAACAAGCAGCATCAGGAAAGCCTCTCATTCACATGGGAGAGGACCTGGGTGCCCAGCAGAATGCAGAATCCAGAACTGGAGTCTGGAGAGGAGGAAGCTGGGAGAGGAGGGCCAGGACTTGGGTGGTCAGAAGGGAGAAGCCTCCAGAGGGGACTTCATCTCCTCCCTGAGCCTAGCCAGGCTCCTACCTGCCCTGTACCCCTCACTCCGCCACCCGCATGGCCCGTGCTGATCTCTCCTGCCTACCCAGCCAGTCTTGACCCTTGCAAACAAGTTTCAGCAGAGCCCCTCTTGGTAGAACCATTTCTTGGCACGAAATCCATGACAGATTCAAGTCATTGGTACAGAAAGACATCTCCCTAACAATAGGCTTTCTCATCTGAGCTGCTCACATGGCATTCTTAAACCCTGGCTCTCCACTCAGAGAAATTCAGAAGAGAACCCGTCTCCCTCCATCCCTTTATAGATGGGAAACAGAGAAACAGAAGGACCTGCCCAAGGTCACACAGCCTGGATCTCAGGACAGAGAGACTCTGGAAAAACCCCGATAACTGAGATTGCCAAGATCTCCTCAGTTGCCTTTGGCCTGAAAGGGCCTTGGTGCAGTGGGGCTGCGCCCAGCTCAGGAGCCGGAGCCGTTGGCCATGGCTGCAGGCTCTGAGACCAGTCTCTGTTTCTCTCTCGTCCTGGGGGACAGGACAGAGGGAGAACTCGCCTCTGCAGATTCCAAGCCAAACAGAGGTGGCTATTAATCAATGGAGAAGAAGTAAAAAAAACACTCAGGCCCTAAAAAGGAGTGGGGGTGGGGTGGGGAATCGCCACGTACCAGGTTATGCGGCCAGTCCATCCCTTGAGCCAGGCGATCAGCCTGCAGCTGCCGCCCGCCTGGAACCCCAGATGCCTCTGCCACGAGAATGGCAGCAACAGGACTCAGCGCAGCAATTATAGCTCGTCAGGGGGCTGCCGGGGGAGTGGGTGGGTGGGCTCGTCATCGCCTGGGAACCTTGGGCTCCCAGCTGGCGGGCCTGGCGCGGCGGCAGGCGGTGAGGGGCGTGGGGGCAAGCCAGGAGCCGGGCTGAGGTGCCCAGGGGCTGTTGACTGAGGGACAATGCCCTGTGTGTCTGGTGGGGCTCTGGCGGGTGGCACCTCCGCCTGTGGCCTGCGGCCGGCCGCCCAGCCAGCACCCACAGGGCTACCTAAGACAATCAGCTTCGTTAGTTTGGGGGATGGCAAGGGGGCGAGGGTGGAGGAGGGACAGGCTGTCCGTTGGTCAGGACAGCAAATGTCCTTGGAGCACGCTGGCCAGGAGCAGGACACAGGCCCCATCTCCCAGGGAGACAGCCTCAGGCACCCCAGCCTCAGCCAGCCCCAGGTAAGCTCAGAGGCCCTTGGCACCCCCATAGCTCCCAGGCAGGGAAACTGAGGCCAGAGTGAAGAAGGGACTTGTCTAGGATTATACAGTGAGTGAGGGATGCCAGAGCCGGGATTCATACCTGGTCTCCGGGCAGGGCTTTATCCACCCCCAGTGTTGCTTTTCTTGGCATATTTTCTGCACGGTTCAAGCCTGCTATGAACATGTTTCTGAATCTGTGTGCTCTCACGAGAGCCAAGTCCATGAGGTCCGTGAGGACTTGATGGCGGGTTGTCCTGGGCTTCCAGATGCAATGCACCCCCTCATGTAGAGAAGCTCTCCACTCCAAGGGCCTGTCCCTGCGTGGCTGCTTGTGACTTCCATCCTCTCTCAGCCTCAGTTTCCTTCTCTGTAAAATGGGAGCCGTGCCCATGAATCAGTGGTGGCCTGGCCCGTTTCTGCTGGAAATCTTTCTGAGTCTCATTTCCCCTGTGTCTAGAACAACCTCTAGGGGTTATTACTAGGAGTAAGGGAAATAAGCCACATTAAACAGCTGACATAGTGCCTGGTGTGTAGCATGTGCTCAATAAACATAGCTGTTTATTATGAAGACTATCACCGTACAATAATGGTGTAATTGTTCTTGGGAACATTCAGTTCAGTTCAGTTCAGTCACTCAGTCATGTCCGACTCTTTGTGACCCCATGAATCACAGCACGCCAGGCCTCCCTGTCCATCACCAACTCCCAGAGTTCACCCAAACTTATGTCCATCGAGTCGGTGATGCCATCCAGCCATCTCATCCTCTGTCGTCCCCTTCTCCTCCTGCCCCCAATCCCTCCCAGCATCAGAGTCTTTTCCAATGAGTCAACTCTTCGCATGAGGTGGCCAAAGTACTGGAGTTTCAGCTTTAGCATCAGTCCTTCCAATGAACATCCAGGGTTGATCTCCTTCAGAATGGACTGGTTGGATCTCCTTGCAGTCCAAGGGACTCTCAAGAGTCTTCTCCAGCACCACAGTTCAAAAGCATCAATTCTTGCTGTTCTATTTAGCATTAGAGCAAGCACAGTTCTCATGGCCCAGCCAACTCTCCTTTCTACCTCTTTGGGCCCACCGTCCTGGCTGAGAGCTTTGGACCTCACAGCCTCTGGCCAAAATTTCATGAGCTTAGGTAACCCCAGGGTCCTCTTGTCTAGGAATCATGTGCTGGATGGACTTGGTCTGGGTCTCTCCCCTCAAGTGAGCAGCCCAGCTGAATGTGAGCAAGCGAGCTCCCCTGAGGAGGAGGTAAAAGGGGGTGTGAAGAGCACAGGGGAGGGACAGAGAGAGCAGGCTTCAGGACTACACTATCCTGTTGGGGCCACTCTTGGCCATTTACAGGAATCGCCGAGGGGAAGAACGCAGGGTGCAAGGCGCTCCTGAATGTCACAAGATTAATCTGTCCGGGGCAGGTTTCCACAGCATAACTGAGAAGCTGGCTGAGGCTCGAGCTCATGAGAGATACCACCATATTTGGTCAAATACTAGACAGGGCTCTATTCTATCACTGGAAACTCCAGAGGGAGGGGGACTCTGAAAATACCTCCTCAAGCAACAAAGGCCCCCAGTCCCACCCCAGGCTGCCCCAGCCCCAACACCACTGTCCTTTGGATGTGTGGAACAGCCAGCATGAGGAGGCAAAGGATGAGGGCAAGCTGGCTGTAACCTGTGCAGCCTTCTTGCTGCCCTTCTGATGATGCTGCTGGTTGGGTCCCACAGACATGCAGCCAGGGGCCCCCTCCCTGCATCCACAGAAAGGGAGAAATTAAAAGATGGGGATTGGGCTACAAGCGGGCTCCTCAGTTTCTCAGGACCCCTGAAACCACCACACTCTTCTTCCCTGCCAGCAACACACACTGCGGGCTTCCATCTCCCAAAGACAGGGCTTGGCTGCCTCAGCTTCCAACTTCACAGATTCCAGGGTCCTGGCCCCAGAGTTCTAATGAGGCAGTCCCAGAAATCTGCACCTTACCCAGGCCCCAGTCAGGGAACTACAGGGCTCCTCACCCATCACCTGCCCCATCACCATTCTACCACAGGAAGACCAAGGCCCAGGGAGGGACAGGCCTTACCCAAACTCACACAGCATGTTGGTGCAAAGCTGAGTAAGGCTGGTTCAAGCACAATTTATTCTCCTAATTCTTAAGCAGGAGGCCTGGATTCAGTCCCTGGTCAGGGAACTAGATCTCACATGCTACAACTAAGGGTTCACGTGCTACAACTGAAGATCCCACGTGCCACAACCAAGACCTAATACAGGCAAATAAATAAATTCAAGTATTTTTTTAAAAGAGAACCTAGAAGCCAGGCCAGTCCTTCTGGTGGCCCCAGAGAGGGGAGGGGGATCTGTGGATACTTAAGCAGGTACAGTGAAGAGTCAAGGATGGACCCAGTCACCATCATTGGGTTTCCCATTCCTGGGCCAGTTCAAGCCAGGAAGCAGGCCCGTTCTTCCAACTTTGAAACCAACTAGAAACCACTGAGAGGTCATCAGACCTGAAGGGTATCCTGAGGATGAACCCTGCCTGACCACTGAGGGACCTTCCCCTGCAGGTCAGAGCCAGGCCTGAAGGAGGCATAATAACAGAGACCCCACAGAGACCCCTTAGGTATTTTCTCACAGTCAGTGATCAATACAGGGGAATGAGGGAAGGGCTACATGGGCTGGAGAGCAAGGGGCAGGAAATGGTTGTGCTCAGAGCTACCAGGTCCCTCAGAGGCCGCCCAGCTAGAAGCAGTTCTGTACTCACCGCCAGGTGGCACCACCAGAAAGCCAGATGTCCCCGAGGAGCAGGCAAACCCTGGCAGAACTTTCACGCCAGCCACCTCTTTTCCCTGGATGAAAACAAGGGAACCAGGTAAGTAAAAGTCTTGTGCCTACCCATGGCCACCGGAGCAACCCTAGCGTTGATGAGGACCAGTGCCCGGGACACCTTCCAGATCAGAGCAGGAACTGTATGACACGCAACCAGCCAGGAGTGAGGGGGCAGGGGCTGGGTGGTAGCTTCTGTCTGCTGTGTGAGTGACTGCCTTTACTTGGAGGACCTACCATGTGTTAGGCCCTAGGCCTCTGGCACTAGGACAACGTAATCTTCAGGAAAACAATAAGTAATAATAGCTGCTGCTTAATTCTACTTACTTAGACTACCTGCATGCATGCATGCTCAGCGGCTCAGTCTCGTCCAACTCCTGCAACCCCATGGACAGTAGCCCATCATGCTCCTCAGTCCATGGGATTTCCCAGGCAAGAATACTGGAGTGGGTTGCCATTTCTTCCTCCACTTAGACCACCTAGTACAGTGAGAAGTCTCATGTGCATTGTTATTTGTGGTTGTTTGTTTGTTTTAAAAAATCTTTTGGCCACACTGCTCAACATATGGGATCTTAGTCTGCCGACCAGGGATTGAACCTGCACCTTCTGCACTGGAAGCATTAACCACTGGACTGCCAGGGAAGTACCACATGCACTGCTTTTTAAATCCTCCCAACCACCCTGTGGTGAGGTCTTAATTTTATCCCGAATCTACAGATGGGGAAACTGAGGCTCAGAGAGCCCAAAGTCACAGAGGATTCAAAGCAAATTTGATTCTGAGAGGGATATCACAGTCAGCAAGGAGGCAGGAATGTCCAACTGGTCAGCTGGTCACTGAGGAGGGTCTATGCTTGCCTCAGCCACACCTTGACATCGTCAAACCAGATCCTGCATGTTGGGGCAGTCACTGAACCCAAGCCCAAACAGAGTCCTCATAGAGATGTAAGAGTTCCCAGGCTGTGGGTCTGGCACCTAGCAATATTCCTGGCTCATAGTAGGCATTCACTAAATACCTGATGCATTCAATCCAAACAGCTATATATATGTGACACACGGTGGTAATGCTGGGGTGGAGCATGGGAGGCCAGAGCAGCGGGGAACCAGAGAAGGAGATGCAGCCCAGGAGGTCAGAGTTCAGACTCCAGAGGATGACAGACCTGAGTTTTAATTCTGCCTCTGCCACTTCAGAGCTGTGTGATCTCAGGAAAGTTACTTGACATCTCTGAACTTAGTTTCTTATGCACAGTGGAGATAATAGTAACTAGGCTCTCAGTGGATGGTTGTGAGGATCAAACGAGATAATGCATGTTATAGCCCTTAGCAGAGCACCTGACAAAAGTAAGCCCTCAATCAGTGGCAGCTGCAATTGTCACTGTGATTGTTAAAACAAGTTTTGACTTGGGCCTTCCAAAGAATGCTTCTGGGGACCTCCCTGGTGGTCCAGGGGCTAAGACTTCACCCTCCCAATGCAGGGGGCCCAGGTTTGATTCCAGGCCAGGGAATTAGATCCCACATGCTGCAACTAAGAGTTTGCATGCTGCAACCAAAGATCCCACATGCCACAATTAAGACCTGGTGCAGCTAAATGCATAATTTTTTTTCTAAAAAAGTTGCTACCTAGGATGTTCCTGGGTAGGAAGGGCATTGTAATAGGGGGACAAGGATAGAACCAGCAGAAGAATGTAGCAGTCCCTGTTCCCTGTGGGCCCACCCTGGAGCCTTGGCTGAGCCAGGAAGGCCTGTGGGATTCAGTGTAGAGATTTGCCCAAGTTGACCCAGTAAGGTCAGGGGAGGCAGGAGGAGACTAGCAGGCGCCTCTGCTGCAAGATGGAGGGGGCTGTGGCCAAGAGGGCGCATCCTCCACTGGAGGTCTTGGCTCTCCTGCCGAGCTGCCCACCCCATCCCCCCACCCTCTCAGGGTAGGAGTTCTTCTCCCAGGCCCATATTTGCACAAATGCCTCCCTCACTGCTCGCTTCAGGGCCCCAGCCAAGAGGCACTATTTTAAGCTCCCTGGACGGGAACGCTGTTGGTGGGAACAGACCCAGCCAGAAAGCTCCCAGTTCTCAAAAAAGGGCAAGGCCTGGGTGAATGGGCGGCCACTGGGATATGCAGAAGGCCCACCAAGTCCACATGACCCTCTGCCCAGGCCAGGAGCCAATGCCTCCGTTTCCAGAGGCAGTCAAGGAAATATGAGTGGAGGCGGGGTAGATTTCTAAGAGTGGGTTTGTGCTCTAGGACTGGGTGACCGAGGCCACTCTTCCACCCAGGATCCAGCCTTGAAAATGTCAAGTTTGTGTTTCTGGGTTGCAGATTGACACTGAGGAATATCTTGTGTTAGCCTTTACTACTGTAAGAACTCCTTTTAAAGCATCTTTGCTGGACACCTCCAGTGCAGGGCAATCATTTGTCTCTGAGATTGCACATCCCACTCTTTGGAGCTTTAGTTGTTGAAAATAACTGTGATAAAGGTTTTGTCTTTCATTATTCTTCAGTCCCCTCCTATCACGCAATAGGGTGTAGTGGCAATTGCAGACTTCAGAACTGGTGCTTGAACCTTTGCTCTGCCACGTCCATTTTTTTTTTCTAACTTCAATGAGCCTCAGTTGCCTCATACGGTTGTTAAAACGGCTTTATCATAAAAATTATGATTGGCCCAGCATACGATAGATAAACTTAAGATTTGGCTAGTTTGGGTTGCTTTTACAGTAACGTGATTGGTTTGTGTGTGACTGGTTTGTTGTATGGGTGTTTTTGTGGTATGCGTGCTATTTTTGCCTTTTGATCGTGAATAACCAGTATAGGTTAATATCTAAAGCATAGACTTTGAACTATAGCAACTGCATCCCAGCCCCACCACAAAACAGCTGAGTCACCTCAGGCAAGTAACCTAACTCTTCTGAGCCTGTGTCCTCCTTGAAAGGAGGGAAAATTTAATGGGAAAACGTACCTAAAGCACCTGGCACAGTGTGGGCTCAGTGAATGGCCGTGCTACACATTATTCTTAGCTGTGCTCAATCAGGTCACACCAAACAATTCCAGAAGCACTTCCTTCTAGAAAGTTTCAGCTGCCAGAGTGCCAGTAACAGCATGGACTGCCCTGGGAAAGAGTGAGCTCCCCATTAGCCGAGGTGTTTTAGTGGAGGCCAGAAGACCAGTTGTGAGGGAAATTCAAGAAAAAGAGAGAGTTGGGCTCTTTGAGCTTTATAAGTTCCCATCTAGCCCAGAGAGGTCGAGTCTGACGTCTGAGGCCTCAGGCCCCCATGCGGGGCCGTCCTGCCTGCCTCTACTTGCCCAGACTGAGACAGGAAGGAGCCCAAGGCGGCCTGTGAAGGATGTGGAATAAACAGCCTGTCCTCAGGGCAGATGGAGGCGCCGGGCCCCCTGCCCACCAGCATATCCTCCCCTCAGTCCCAGGGGATGTTTATACTCTGGTCAGAGTTTACAGGACGTCTGGACTTACAAAATCCAGAGTTCTGATTTCCTCCCCCACCAACTGTCAGCCCCTCCTCTTGCTGGGTGGGTCTGCACCTATTTGGGGTGGGAAGCCCCATCCTCTAGGGGAAGCAGCAAAAGGGTGAGAAATGTTCTCTTCAGTCCCCCAGAGCCTGGACCCCAGAGGCGGAGGGAGCTTGTGCTGTGGGGGATGAGCAGAGAAGGCGGTGGTGTCTCACAGCTGCTTATGGGAGAGGAGTCCTGGGAAGGAGAGGCGGGGGGAGGGAGGACACTTCCCTTCAGCTTGGGTTCAAAGACCTGCTCCCCCCAACACAGCTAATAGTGGATGGTACTCACCAAAGTCTGACTTACATATTGGTTTCAGCTACTGGCTCGGATAGTGCTGTTTTTGTCGCCCAGGTTTTGGAGTATACCTGCGCGACCGCTAATTTGTGGATGGGGTCTTGCCTGTGGGTGTTTTGTTTCAATATTGATTTGAAGAGTCATCAGGCAGAAGCTTCTTGCAGGCCTTGGACACACCTTATTCATATGTGTTTCTCAAGCTTCTGACTCCAGTGTCTGGGCCTCGCTGTGACCAGGGCAGGATCTGCTGAAAAAAGAGAGAAACCCTAAGGCTACTCACTATGTACCACCTGGGGGACAGGCAGAGACTTCAAGATCCCTCACCTTCACTCTTTAGCAAGGAGCCTTGATGGCCACAGCCAAGGCTTCTGTCCCCACCCTGCCTCCCCCGACCAGAAAACAGCCTGCAAAACTTGCAGGCTCTTAGAGCTGCAGTGAACTCAACCCAGGCCTCCCAACAGAAGCTCGTCCCTGTGGTCTGAGCCTCTTGGGAGACGATATTGAGAAGATGCACCAAGTGGGGGTTTACACAGCTTGTCTGGGAGGCTCTGTAAGTTTCTAGGAGCTGTGACCTTCAAGGTAGGAGCAAGGAAGAGCCTTAAAAAGTCTTGAGAAGGGTCTGTTCCCTTCATTTAACTCACATCTACTGAGCACCAACTATGTACCAGGCATTGTTCTAGGCACTGGGTGTACAGCAGTGAACAGTTAAAACAGTTCCTGAGCTCATATTCTTTTAGAGGATGGTAGAGGTAACAGTATCAACATTTTAGGACAAGCCTGTGACTTAGGGTTTTGCTGGGCCCCTCTCTTCTCAGTCCCCTGTACCTCTTGTATCCGTGGGAACTCCTGCATCTCCTGGGAAGCCCATGACCTCAGCCCTCAGGGCATGTGGAGGAAGGTACAGTGTCTCCAGAATGTGAAATCTTGCCAAATTTCCATTGGAAGGTCAGTTCTCATAAATACTGTATTTGTGGGGAAAGAGGAAGAAGTGCCTAGCGTGGAATCTATTTCCAAAGTCTGGTTCCCAGGAAAGAAGCCACAATCCATTCTTCTGCTGTTAGAAGACAGCTCCAAGGTTTCTGACCCTGGGAGATGGAGGTGGTCCAGCCCTAGCACCCAGGCAGATGCTGCAAGTAGTTGTGCTAGTGATCACAGTGATACCCCTCTTACACTGGTCACACTCTACAGTTTACTAAGCACATTTATATCTGTGACTTTATTTATTTCTGGCATCAATCCTATGTAAATGTAAGATTTTCACAGGAGCTCTCGTAAGTAGGCAGAACAGTGAGAATTCAGATTTTTCCCTAAGATCTCTGCTTAATTACCCTACTGTGCTATCTGAAATGCTCATTTCCAAGTTAACACAGATGACTGAAAACACCAGAAGCTAGACTTCTACATTTAACAGGAGGTTATACATTAAAAGAACAAAAAGAAAAAAAAAAGAAAGAAAAAAGATTTTCACAGGAGTTGAAACTGAGGCCCAGGGAAGGGAAATAACCTGCCCATGTTCATATAGTAGGTAAAAGGGTGGCAGAGCTTGAGATGAAAGGCTGGGCTCCCAAAGCCACTTTTGACCCCCACCCAACCCTAACGTTCGCCCCAGTTAGGGATTGAGCATTGTATGCAGGCTGTGGTTAGAAGTGGGCAACCTGTCGTTAGGCAGTTCACACAGAGCACCAAAGCCATCCAGATCATTTCTGACACAGCCTGGCTATGCTCTACGGACAAACCTACATTCGAGGGAAATGTGTCTGAAGAGAGGGCTCAGTGCCCAAGGGATATGTTTTCTGAGTCAGCGCTGGAAAGAGTTCAAAGGTCAGGCTAACCGTGATCTCCATCCATCCTACCCCCCACCTCCACATTGCGTGCTCTTGGAAAACACTGGTTTGGGCTCTTCAGTCAGGGAGTCACATAACTATGTCCATAATATTTTGTCTTCCATATTGGGATTCCTTTGCATTCTATCTTATTATCTCAACCACAGAGCCAGCTCTGACCCTGTCATTCCAGAATCACTTACGAATCTTGTTTTTAGACCATTTCTTAGAATCACAGGCTCAAGGGGACCTCACGCGTCATTTTGCTGGCGTCTCAGTGATGCTCCTGTCGGATGGTCCCAGTTTCTTATTAGTTTCTACTTCTTTTAAAAATGTCTATCTCCCCCATTCTTCCATCTGCTGATGACATTTGCTCTTGAGAATACAAAGAATAAAGCTGATCCCTCTCCCTGTGACAAGTGGTATCAGTCAGGATGGGCCAAGTTGTGCTGTAGTAACAAGTAATCCTCTCGGAGGCTCAGCCCAAGGCGCCTTTCTCATCTACAAGTCCTATGTAGGCTGCCTAAGTGGGCTCTGCTCATCAGAATCACTCAGCAACACAGTGTGGTGGAAGTTTTATCGTGATACTTGCTTCCACAAGCACCATAATTGGATCAGAAGTATATAGGCAGTGGATTTACAAAGATCAATGACAGGTTCTGGAGTCTTGGCTCCAACCACTTATTTTCTTCAAGCAAATTATTTCATCTCTTTAAGGTTCTGTCTCTTATCTATAAAGTGAGGATCATGAGAAAGTACCTATCTCGCAGATTTGCTATGAGATTAACTGAGAGGATGGATGTAAACCCTTGGCCCAGAGTCTGGTTCATAGAAAGAACTCAATAAATGTCAGTTATATATAATGTTACCATGGAATTATGTTAACTGAATAGTGCCTACCAGCTCCAGACAGAACAGTGGTTCTTTCCACTATTCCTCATGTTGACCAGTTTGAATTCCTTTGAAGAGTTGGTTTTTTTTTTATTTTTAAGAAAAATAGTCAGTTTAATGATAATTACAACAGAGCGTGAGAGCTTTTTTATGATGCAAGTCATTTTCACATTATTTTTAATGTACTTTATCTCATGAGAGAGGCCCTTAAGGGTTCAAAGCTGAGGCACAAAAGGATACATCCATGTGTCTTTCCAACCCCAACCAATTTATCCAGTTCAAGGCACATTACCAAGTCCTTCTGAGGAATCCAGAGAAGAGAAGTAAAATCTGGAGAATTCTTGCTTGAGTTACAACCCTATGGCAGAGAAACACAGCAGTCAAACTGTAGAATGTCAGAGTGACAAGAAACTTTTAGAACAAGAAGGTCCCATCATGATGTCTCTTTTACAGAAGGGTAAACACAAGTCCAGAGAGGGAAGGGGGCTGATGCAATGTCACACAGCAGTTCAGTGTCAAAGCTGAGACCAGACGCATTTCCTTCAATCACAATCTTAGGGCTTTCCACACATCACATAAGGGAACAACATTCTCTACCACTGGGCAAGGAGTGGGGCAGATATCTCGGAATTATAGCTTGTCCTCATTTCACAGAGTTGTACTCTGATGGAGTTGTAAAGTTAAGAACTTTATAAACATTACCTTATTAAGGCTTCTTGGAAACCCAAAGTCACATCTCCTCTGGGTCATGGGACATGCGTTGAGCATCCAGTGAACAAACAAAGGGTAACGTTACATTTTTCACTTCGTTTAGGAAACCTGGCTTCTAATTATAGGATTTGTTTAATAATCCCGGTGGTTTACAAAGGCTTGGAGTCAGCCTGCAGTCCTGAGGGCTGCTGAGGAGTGTCAGATGTGGAGACGTGGGTGGTGTGAGGGTAGGGAGCAGGGAGGGGGCCTCTGTGGCAAAGGGGAGAGATGGATGAGCAAAGTCAACTGAAGCCGAGGCCTGGAGGGGACTATTAAAGTAATTTCGCCTAATCCTGCCAATCAGGTTGCTCCCATCTGGAAATTATCTCCAATAACTCCCCTCTGTTACCATAACCCTTTGATACAGGGGCAGTGAACCTGAACTTGCTCTGCGGCATGCAGGTGAAACAATGGTCACACTGCTCTTGGCTTCTACAAAAAACTAACCCCTTTCATTATCAGTCATGATTAGTGCCCTTCTCCTTGGGGGAACATGGACTAGGAGTTGGTTTGATCTCCATGGTTATTTAAATAAATATATTTTATTTTAAGTAAGTTTTTTTTTTTAAGTAAGTTATTTTTAAAAATAAATCTTTACAAATTTTGTAAAGTACTGCTATACTAATATATTCTATCTTAACACAAAAAAAGAAATTAGATAGAAATAAAAATATAAGTCCTTATATTGTAATAACTGTATATATAATAGAATATAGAATATAACTAAACCCCTTTAGTTAAGTTCATCACCTCAGTGCAAATCAGGAAAAAAAAATCAAAAACAGAAAACTACAATGAAGTAAGACAAAATCACCCAAATTCCCATATTCTTGCAAACATCCAACAGTATATTTTCGCACACATGTGCAACCATACACACACTCACATGTGTCACAGGCAGTTCCTTTGCACCATTCAGGTTGTGGTTACTGTGGCCCAGTTGCTCCTCAGACTTTAAGTGTTCAAGGCCTCATATGCTAGTAAGAGCACAAAGCAAAGCACAATGCAGCCACTCTCCCGCAGGCTCTTACCACTGTTCTCTTACACACCCAGCGGTCCCCTAATCCTTACAGGTGTCTTGGGGGTATAGACAAGTGATGAGCCCCACCTGGTGCTATATCAGTGTGTCGACCATGATAGAAGGATATGACTGTCCAAGCAGAAGCTGCTCCTGGTGAGTTAACATCCAGAACTGTGGGTCAAGTTCACAATCCCCAAAGGGCCTTCAGAGTTGAAAGCTAATATTCTCCCTAGACCAGGGAAGGGCTCCAAGCCAACTGCCTAGGGCCCTTCCATGGGGCAAATCTGTCCCGTTTTCCAACAGCATTGATATGCCAGAGAGTCACAGAAATTTCAAAGGACGGTACCACACCATTGCCCCTCCCCTACAGCTGCTCCCTCCCCGGTGATCAGCACAAAAGATTTGTTACATCCCTCTCTCCCTGCCTTTCCCAGAAATACTCCCTTCAGGCAGTTCATAATGACCTTCTGTCCTGGTCTGTCCATGCGGTGGACTAAGGCAAGACAAAGCACAAACCTAACCTCCAGCAGGGCATCTTGCTACATGCACACTTACTCCTCCACACAGACACATCATTTATTTTGTTATGCTAAAAATATGCACAACATAAAACTGAACATTTTAACTTTTTTAAGTGAACAATTAAACGGCATTAAGTACATTCACACTGTCGGGCAATTATCACCACTATCCATTTCCAGAGCTTCTCCATCATCCCAAACAGGAACTCTATGGCCGTTAAACATTAACTCCCCATCTTCTTCCCCCCAGGCCTGGCAACCACTATTCTTTCTGTCTTTATGACTTTGTCTAGATACCTCATATAAGTGGAATCATACAGTATTCATCCTTTTTGTATCTGATTTCACTTAGCATAATGTTGTCAAAGGTCACCCACGCTGTTGCATGTACCATAATTTTGCTCCTTTCTACGGCTGAACAACATTACACTGTATGCATGAGCCACATTTTGTTTATTCACTTATCCATTTATGGACACTTCAGCTGTGTGCACATTTTGGTTATTGTGAATAATGCTGCTACAGAGGTCAGTGAACAAGTGTCTAAGTATCTATGGGTTTTGGTGGTGGTGATAATTATTATCATAGCCATCCATCCTGAAGAGTGTGAAGTGGTATTTCATTGCAGTTTGGCAAACACATCATTTTACTTAAATGGTATTATTCCATATATCTTCTTCTATACCACAATCTTTAACCTCAGTAATATGTTGTGGACAGCTATCTATAAAATATTTTTGAGGGACTTTCCTGGTGGTCCAGTGGCTAAGACTCCATGTTCCTAATGCAGGTATGATCACTGGTCAGGAACTAGATCCCACATGCCACAACAAGAGTTTGTTTGCATGCCATAACTAAATATTACACGTGCCACAGTGAAGATCCCACGGCCACAGTTGAGACCAGGCACTGTCAAATAAGTAAGTGAAATAAATAAATATTTTAAAATATGTGTATTTTTTAAAAATTTGTTTAATGACCATTATAAGCAGTTCTTCACTAATTGTTTAGTACCTCTCAGAATCAAACTAGGTTAATGAAACAAAAGTCGTATGCTCATCACAGAAACATACGGAGCTTGATTTTCAATGTTGCAAAACATGTCTCCCAAATGATCACCTCTGAGGTCTGCCTTTGGGCCGAACTAGCATCAAATAAGGGTTAGGGGCCAGGGACAGGTTGGGGAGAGAACATGAAGTGTGAGATAAAGCTCACAGGACCTAAGGGCTGGAAGGGACTTGTCAAGCTGTCGTTCAGTCTGTTAGCTGTCCTGGTAAAGTGATGAGTTCTCTGACCCATCAATTTATCAAGACAGCCCATTAGTCCATCTCATCCTTGAGTAAATCCACTGACTCAAAAAGTCCTTCCTGCGACTTCCCTGGCAGTCCAGTGGTTAAGGCTCTGTGCACTGGGGGTGCAGGTTCAATCCCTGGTTGGAAACTAAGATCCCACATGCCCCCCCCCCTCAAAAAAAGTCTTTCCTATGTAGGTCTAAACCCCATCTTCCTTCAGGTTCAACTGCACCAGTTCAACCTCTTCCTTGATCACCAGTAGAGGTGGAGTAGCTTTGCTCCATTCCCCTGAGTCTCCAGGCCCCTCACCCTCCCACTAGGGATTACCTTGCCCCTGACAGCACACACCCTCTGAGGACAGGGAACTCACCAGACACTCTGATTCTTAGCCCCTAACAAGAGGCTCCCCTCACCTCCCCAGATGCCTTACTCTGGCCTCCTCACAAAGCCAGTCTCTCTGCTTCCCCTGGGAATGGAGGGGTTTCATGGCTGCCTCGCCACAGTGTGGAAAGAAAAGCCGAGTCACACAATGGTTAATGGTTAATTGTTAAGGCACTAATGACTCCCAAGAGAGGGCATGAGAGCAAACAGAAATGGTTTCAAAAATGTTTGAGACAGATCTGGGGAGACTGTGTCACAAATGGCTGCCATTTAGTTAGTCTCTTGAGATATTATGGCTCCGGGACACCGCCTCTCCTAGGATCTGCCTCCAGGTCATTTCAAATCCTTGCTCTGACCTCTAGTAAAAAACTTCCTGATAAAGGAAACTTGGCTCACAAGGGTGGCCGACTCATGCTTGGCCAAGCGCAGAGTTCATGAGTACTCAAATGGTGGGTCTCTCCGTGACTTACACTGGTTATTTTTCTGTTTTCTTCTCTGTCTTGATGTAATATCCTGATGAGACAGTAGCAGGAGTAACAGAAGCATAACTTAAGTTTCACAGCTTCCAAAGTGGGCTTTCCATAGGGCTCCGTCGGGCCGGCTTATCTTTTCCCTGGGGTCCGCTGGTGGTGCTTTGGACGAAAACACTGAGCAGATAGAGGGTGGGCCTAGAGCCTTCCTCGCCACAGTCTTACACCCCAGGGGCACACGCGTGAATGGCATCCATCTTCTCGGCTCAGGAAGGAAGCAGATGATACGAATAGCAAGCCTGCTATGTGTCAGGTGTGGGGTAGATATCCGGCATTTACTGAGCACTTATTCTGGGGCCACACAGGACTGACCCCTTCATAAGCACTATCTGGCTTCATCTTCACAGCAACCCTGGGAGGTGAGGGCTGCTTCTGGCTCCATTTCACAGAGGAGGAAAGTCGGGGTCACAGATGTTAAACACAGTTCCCAGCGCCACCCCCTCCGGGAAGCGGCAGAGGCAGTGCTCCAGGCTCAGACCATCCCCCAGGACTGCACCCCACCTGACCCTCGCAGCAACACCAAATGGCAGGCCCTGTGCTCCCCACTTCACGGAGCAGCAGCCAAACAACGGCACCCAGACCTCACAGCCAAGAGACTGCAGAGGCAGGGGCAAACACAAGCTCCGAGAAGGAGTAAAGTCGGGGCGAAGACCCTCCTACTAGACCAGGAGCCTCTTAAGACCAGGTACAGTGTAGGGCTCAGCACGCCACATCACTGGGGCTCCTAGCTGCCCCACATAAGATGGCCTGAGGGAATTCTAGAGGTGATCCTGCCCCAGGAAAGGGGAGGGGAGGGGGCAGCAGTCCCGTGTGGGCCAGGGGTCCAGGGGACAGTGAATGAGAGTCTGAATGAAGGTGATTGGGGTCCAGCCAGCCTCACCACAGAAAGGGAGCTCTGAGCAACAAGGCCACTGGGAGGAGCCCTCCACCGACCTCAGCTCCACAGGAATCTCACTCCTCTGCCCATGGCTGCTGGCTCCACAGGCATCTTGCTCCTCTGCCCATGGCTGCTGGCTCCACAGGCATCTTCCTGGCGGTCCCTCGCCCTTACTGCAGGAGGCCTGGGGACTCACCCTCCCTAGGGGAGTTGTGCTCTCTGGGAAGAGCCAGATGACAAGCGACTACTTCAGTAGATACATACGAAATAGGCACAGCCCTGGAGGGCAGCAAGCAGAGGCAGCGATGGAGACTAACACTATGGCCAGACAAAGCCTCTCCTGGAGGTGACTTCTGAGTCCAGAAGCAGGAGGAGGAGCCAGCCATGGGAAGATTACGGAGAGAGCACTTTTGTCAGAGAGGACTGCAATGCAAAGGCACTGAGGCATGAAAAATGTTAAGGATTGTCTAAGAGCCTCTGATGGCCAGAGCATAATGGGAAAGGGTGAAGGACAGGCATTTCTCTAGACTAGGACTCCAGGGGAAGGAGAGCCCTAGAGGCGGGTCTTCAGACTCCTCTCCTGCTGGTTGCAAGCCCCATGTGTGACCAGGGCAGGCCTTACCCTTCTGGGGCGCCAGCCTTCTTTGCACAATGATGGGATTGGCCCCCCAGGGTCCCAACTTTCTAAAGAGAGGATTTACTTCCTCGTGGTCACCTATCCCCTGCCATTCCCACCACCCTCTGGACCCCAGGAGCCAGGACGGGTATCTTCCCTGCCAGAGATTCCCAGAAAAAAATCTCAGCACTCCCACTCCAGCCCTGGGACACAGGGGCCAGGGGAGAGGGAGGAAATTCTCACACATAGCTTGCTCCCAGGGAGTTTTCTCATGTTCCCAGGCTGACAACTGGCAACCCTCAGAACTCCGGCCCCTACCCCCTTCCTCCTCCTCCTCCTCCTCCTCTCCCTGCCTCCCGCTCTCCCCCCAGCCCCCCTTCTTCAGCTTAATGACTTCCACATGGGCCTCTGGCAGCTGGAGCCAAGCCTCCCAGCATTGTCTGAAATCTCCAAATTTAGAAGAAATATGAAAATTGTCAACCACTCCTTCCTTAGGGGGTAAAAGCAACATTCGGCACCGGGGGCAGGTCAAGGCGAGGCAGTCACGTGGCAGGCGCCTGGGCCAATGGGGGCCCCTGAGAGGACTCAGCACCCGCCTCGCCCCAACACCAGGCTCGCCTCTTCAGCTCATATAAGGTAAAAGGCAGAGGGGTCTTTGCAGCCAGGGAGCAACGGGCAAGGGGCTAAGGGGAGGGGGGCCCAGTGCCAGCTGTTTAAAAGTGCCCCTGTGGCAGTGGCAGTGAGGGGTGCCAGAGGTCCAGTGAAGTTAGTTGAGAAGCAGTGATACCTCCAACCATTCCCCAAATGGGCTGGCCCATGTCTCCAGGCCACAAGGAGCCACACCTGGATGGACCCCGAGAGAGGTAAGAACCAGTGGCAGACAGGGGTCTGTGAGTCTAGTTGTGTGTATGTGTCGTGTGTGTGAGGGGGGTCTCTGTGGTATCCTCCTCCCCCGGGAGACCCCGGGGGATGCTGCGTCGGGGTTCTGATCCTTGCTCTCTTGCTAACCCCCTCTGGGCCTCAGTTTCCTCATCTATGCAGAGCCTGGACTGGATGATCTCTATGCATGCATCTTGCCCTGACCAGATGTGCAGATCTGTGATCCTGTTGGCTATGGGGACTCCTTGTGGCTGTGGTTAAATGCAGGGGGTAGGAGCAGAGGGAGGGGATGGCGTCGATGTCCCACCACCTGAGCATCACCGCTGTACCCGAGTCTGGGCCTGTCTTGCTGACTTCGCTATAGACAATGCTTCTTCCTTGTCTATGAGGTTTGATTTCTCAGCCCTAAGAGCCTGGGGCTCCTGGCAAGTAAAATTGTTTTCAAATAATGATTTTAAGAAACAAAGCTGTTGGAGAAGCTACGTCAGCTCAGGTTCCAGCAGACAGGCAGTGAGGCGGGAAGGCCAGGGTGTTGGCTGAGAGGCAGCAGTGGGTAGGGCACACTGGCTGGGGGATGGGGGCGCAGGCTCCAGCCTCAGCTCTGCTTCTCACTGCCTGGTCCTGCGGCCCCAGGCAGACACCCTACCCTCTCTGGGTTGCAGTTTCCCATCTGTACTGTCAGGCCATCAGACAACACAGTCTCTGTGCTTCTGAGGATGTGGCTTTAGAGCCCCATTTGAGCCTAGAGGGCAGCTGGTGTTGGGAAGTTTCCCCAGGAGGCCCTGAGCTGAGTCTGCCATTTGACAACAGGTTTAGAGGCCAAGCTGACACCTGGAGCCCGGGATGTTCTTGGAGGTTGAGCCTCAGGAGGTGGAAAGAGCTGAAGCATCTCTGACTGCAGGCTTAGCCAAGGGAAGGGTCAGCCCACAGCCCCGAGACCTCAGGATGAGCCTGCCCCGAGGCAGCCTCTGCTGGGGAAGGTGCTAGTCTCTAAATTGGAGGGAGATGGGGACAGCAGAGAGTTCCAGTGAGGTGAGGTGGTGGAGCCAGGGAATTCAGAGGAAAGCAGAGGACTTGCAGTGGGGAACGTGGGAGGCAGGGCTGGAAGACACGGCTCTTCTGAGTATGCTCTGGCCACATCTAGGGCCCAGAATGGACACAGTCCTACAGTGTCAGCCTGCCCAGCACTTTCACCTCCCACTGTTGGTTACACAAGACCCGAGGCCACAACAGTCCAAAAGCAGACTCTGGAACCAGTTGCCTGTGTTCAATTCTGGCTTGTTTTTACTTACAGAACACATGACCTTGGGCAGGTCACTTGCTTTCTCTGAGCCTCAGCTTCCTCTTCTATAGAACAGCTATGGTCTCTGTTCTGACCTCACTTGGCTGTCCTAAGGCGTGAGGGACATATGTACCTAAGAGCAAGCTCCTTTGTCCATGGGATTTTCCAGGTCAGAATACTGGAGTGGGTTGCCATTTCCTCCTTTAGGGGATCTCCCCAATCCAAGGACCGAACCTGCATCTCCCATGTCTCCTCCATTGCAGGCAAATTCTTTACCTGCTAAACTATCGGGGAAGCCTAAAAGCAGAATAAATGGGGCTCATGTTCATTACGTTTGGACCCTAGTCCTGTTGTGAAGCAAGATGACCTTAGCTATGTTAAGAGAGAAGTGAGTGAGGACTGGCCAGGGAGCACCCTAAATTGCTGAAGAGAGA
Organism: Capra hircus; assembly: GCF_001704415.2. Classification (NCBI taxonomy): domain Eukaryota; kingdom Metazoa; phylum Chordata; class Mammalia; order Artiodactyla; family Bovidae; genus Capra; species Capra hircus. The sequence goes on along the minus strand of NC_030814.1, from coordinate 49,623,169 downwards.
ACAGGGTCTGGAAAGAGGCAAGAGGGGTAAGTTCAGAGGTCAGAGGTTACAAGGCACAGTAGAGGGTCAGCTTGAAATGTGTAAAGGGCTAGGTGAAGTCTCATTTTCTGCATATATAATAGGGCCTTCTGTGGGTCATGTGTCCCAAAGTGTGGTGTCTGAAGCACTGCACACTCATCAGCTGACAGGGAATCCTGGCTCTGGCAGGAAGCTGCACTCCAGCCTCTCCAGGAAACACCAGGTGTATGGAGTTTGGAGAATTCTGTGCTGTCAAGTAGCCTGAGGCCCTTACAAACACAGTTGAGATCACTGAACCCAGAAGAAGAGAAGACTGCTTTAGGTCACACAGAGAGCTGATGGCAGAGCTACAGCACAACAAGCCTCTGCCAGCAAGGCAGCGCGGACAGGAGAACCACACTGCGATTGCCTTTACACAAACTACAGTCATGCACAGCAACCCTGCAAGGCAGGGGCAACAATTAGCCCTGCTGCACAGACAAGGACACTGAGAAAGAGAGGTTAAGTAGCTTCCGTAAGGTCACATAGCCGGTGAACTACTACACCTGGACACGGTATGTCTATCCGCTGCTCCTGCCCCTTTGTCTCCAGGGGTCTCCTACCTCCTGCCCTGCTCCTTGGACACCACACTCCATAACTTCCTGGGGACCCTCCAAAGCACCTCATGAATATGTACAGGGAATCTCCCCTCTCTGGCATTATCACTTAATCCTCCCAGGATTACCCTTGGGCAGGATCAGCATCATTCCACCATCCTAATCCATATGGAAAAAAACCACTGGAGCTTACCCAAAGTCACACAGCTAGAACTGGCGGAAAGGGTTTGAACTCACTCTGCAAAATGCCTACTTGTAGTCTGCCCACCAGGACCCCTCTGAGTGCAGGGATGAGGAATCCCACTTCTCGAGGAGACCGAGGCTAAGTGGGTGACCACACCAGAGTTTGAACCTGAGTCTTCTAGTTCCAAGCCCATCGCTCTTCCTTTAGCTCCACCACTGCCAAAACAGAAAAGAGTCTGCTTGTCATTGGTCCCTAGGAGCCACAGGACAGCTCTTTGGGCAAAGTCAGCCCTTTCCCAGGCTGGCTTGTGCCAGGGAACAGCTGACACGCACACAGCCTTGAGGAATACAAAGCTCCAGTCCCGGTGCCACCCCTGACCCGTGGGGCTGTCTTATTCGCTGTGTGAGCCCTGAGGGTGGGGGGAGACAGCCTCTGAGGTCCTCATCTCCAGGCTATGCCTGGGCCCTGCCTCAACAGTGATTTCCCAACTAAACAAGCCCTGGGGCTCAGGGCCATGGGTTGTGCAAAGGATCATGATAAAGCTTTTTCCAATTGCGGTTATTATGACCATTTTTGTCCATGTCTCCTGGGGCACATGAGCCAGAGTTTCTCTGGGATTCATATTTAGAGAGGCATTGCTAGGTTCTGGTGTGCATGACTATCAACATCACAGGAAAGCACCAGATTATTTTCTAAAGTGGCCAATCCATGTCATAGCTTCCACCAGCAGTACAGTATGTGAGCAGTCCCTTCCTTGACAAGCCTTGAAATTACCTGAATTCTTGTTATATACTTTGTTCTTATTGAATTTGTATAATTAAGAAGGAAGAAGCAGAAATGCTTCAATGCTACTGTCCACATGGGTATTTAGAAACTTGCCCTACATGCACCAAGTTGCAGGGCAGCCTGCAGGCCCCGGAGTAGGGGTGGGCACAGCCCACACGGCCCTGCCCCAGCCCAGCAGTGCACGGGGGCCTCGGGCCAATCGGAGATTGCCTGCGATAGTCTGCAGGAATTTGGGGTGGGGAAAGAGCCCACGTGTCTGCCACCTCCTAACGGCCTGTCTAGACAACCCTGGCCCCACGGGGCTTCACCACACATGGTGAAACCCCACAGAGACCGGCCCCCTCCCTTCTTGCAAAAGAGGCTTGTTGGCCACAGTGCTTCATCACCAGAAACCTTTTCTCCAATTCAAAACAGGAATGCACCGCATGAGTCACCCACTCTCGTGGCCCATCAATCACCCACTCATCAGGCCCCTTTTTGTTTGGATGAGAAAACAGAGGCTGACTCTGGAGCCAGGGACCTTTCCAGTGTGGGCTGAATGAATCCCCATGCCCAGGTGAAAAGGGGACCAGGCGGGTCAGAGCGCTGCTAGAGTGAGCTAAGATGCAGCAAGCAGTTCAGTTCAGTTCAGTCACTCAGTCATATCCAACTCTTTGCGACCCCATAGACTGCAGCACGCCAGGCTTCCCTGTCCATCATGAACTCCCGGAGCTTGCTCAAACTCATGTCCATTGAGTCAGTGAAGTCATCCAACCATCTCATCCTCTGTCATCCCCTTCTCCCACCTTCAATCATTTCCAGCATCAGGGTTTTTTCAAATGAGTCAGTTCTTCACATCAGGTGGCCAAAGTACTGGAGTTTCAACTTCAGCATCAGTCCTTCCAATGAATATTCAGGACTGATTTTCTTTTGGATGAACTGGTTGGATCTCCTTGCAGTCCAAGGGACTCTCAAGAGTCTTCTCCAACACCACAGTTCAAGATGCAGCAGGCTGGCCATTAAAGGTGCCAGAGAGGAGTCAGGCTGCTTGGGTTTGCATCTCAGATCTGCCCCATAACAGCTGTGTGACCTTGGGCAAGGTAAGAGTACCAGCCTCATTAGGTTATTGAATCATCTGGATTAAATGAGTTACAACTCATGAAGTCCTTAGATCAGTGACTGGCACATAGTACTCAATAAATAAATAACTGTCCAAATGTGATGACAAAAGGCAGTTTCTTTAAGAGGGAGGAGGTACCATATGAAGCCCCAACTCCACCCTCCACCTAGGGGGATAATCTACTCTTGCTCCTTCAGAAATAACAATAACTATATATCAAGTCTTCCCAAGCGGCCAGCTCTCCACCCAGCACTCTCTGAAGTAAATACCATGATCCCTCTGGAAACCCAGAGGCTCAGAGAGATTTAGTGTCATTTGCCCAAAGTCACACAGCTTTATATAAGGCTCAGCTGGGGCTCAAACCCAGGTCTGGCTGACTCCAGAACCCATGCACAGAAACCCTAGCACTGTCCTGACTAGTCTGTGAGCAAAAGCTACTTCTGGTTGTACTCGTCTAGTAGGAAAACTCTTGGCATTTAGGAAGGGGGCTATTTGAAGAATGATGCCTCAGTAAGATAAAAACAGAGCCCCCCTTTCCCACCCCCATGCTCGCTGAGGGGCAAAAAATTTCAGACAATACTTCTCACCAGTGAGCATATCTTTCTGTGGGCTGAGTGCCCCCAGGGCCTGGTCAGTCCTGGGCTGCCCCTGACTGGCACAGCTCATTGGTGCTTTGAGGAGGAAGCCGCCTCACTCCTGCACATCCCCGAGAGTGCACATTCCACCCACACGCCTAGGTGCCCTCTTCTGAGGTCCTCCTCTGACCCAAGCAATGCTCCGAGGGAGATGGAAAACACACTGGACACTGGAAGCTTGGCAGGGACACTGCTCGACTGCCACTAGCTTCTGCCCCTACCCTCCTCCTCCTTCAGGGAAACAGCTCAGGTTGAAGGGTTCAGAGGCAAGCTGCCGCCTTGGGAGGCCATCCATAGTGGCCATGACACCACCCTGGCAGGGCTGCTGGGCTCCGGGGCCACTGATCAGTCTGCCCAGAGCCTGCTGGACCTCAGGCATATGACCCAACAACCTCATTGTGTCTGAGGGCATCTGATGAGATAAACTGAACAAGATGGAGAGAAAGGGAAAGAAACAGGCTAAGACGCTGGCCCTGGCTCTACAGCCAACACAGAAGTTAGTCCATCCCTCTGGGCCTTGCCTGGTGAGACGCTCCATGATTCGGGATGGGAATAGGACAGCTCCCGTCACCCCTTGTATGACAGTGGACGCTCAGACTCTTAGGGAAGATAAAGCTGGGGTGGGGTGGTCAGAGTGGCAGCAGCACACTTTGGACAGACAGAGGTGAGAGAAGACGGCACCCCAGGGAAGTTCTGCCTGCAAAGGTGGGGAGGCAGGGCTGGAAAAACGTTTTCAGAAGAACAGCAAACAAGTGGTTTGCTGTTGGTTCCACTCGGCTGGAACCAAGAGTGGGTCAAGACCCTGTATGATTTGAGGCTGGCTAAGTGGTGAAGGTCTGGTCATGGAGTGGCTTTGATCTCCAGAAACCAAAGCTCCAGAAGATGGAAGAAGTGTTCCTGGCAGGGACATTTTTACCCTCCCCCAAAATACCATCAGACCAAGAGCCCCAGTGGAGGAGAGAGACCTGGGAATTTGGACACTGTTGACTCTGAGGTGTCAAATATGAGTCTGGGGGGTTAGGAAGCCCGAGGGCTGCAGTCATCATCTTTGAGATTTGAAGAGCTCTCTGGGGATCAGAAATTTGTTCTTTGCAGCCTGAAAACACAGGGCATGCAGCCCCAGACAGGCAAGTATCTGCAGAATATTAGGAAGAAGTCTTCAACAGTCTGTCCACAGAGAGATGAGGTGATTGGAAAGCAGTGAGCTTCCTGTCACCAGAGAGGTATATGAGCTTAGCAGGGACACTCTAGAACTCAGCATTAGAGGAGGTTGGACCTCATGGCTTTTCCCACCACCAGCCTGAGACGTCACATTACAGCCCTAATGGCCCTGGGATAGTCTTGTGGGGCTGAACACCCCCTGCTGCCTGGATGTCAGATTCCCAGCTGGGCATGACATCAGTTCTGCCCTGACTTCACACAGGGGCCTCTAGAGACACCCCTCCCCCTTTCCTCCCACTTCCTTCCATCCCTCTGCTGCCTTCTGCCCTTTTCAGAGAGCACCAGGCTTGACCAGAGAGACCTGGAGCCTGGTTGTGAGATCAGGTCCCCAGGGAACAATCTGCCCAGCAGGAATGAAGCAGAGGGGGCCAGCATCCCTGGGGGCCCTGTTCACACGCCCCACAGAGACTGCATGGAAATTCCAGGAGAGTCACAGGGAAGATTCCAATTTAGAACAAAATGCTTTATTTTTGTCCCCTTTCCTTTCCCCTTACTGGGGGGAAGGGGAGGCTGTCACAGGAGGTTGAGGGAGGAAAGCAAGCATCCTCGTTGGGCAGAATCACAGGAAGACCAGTGTGGAGAGATGGGGGTGCAGGGCAGAGAGGGAAGGGACCCAGATGGGCCTGGGGAAGTGGACTCCACATGGGAGATGGTGACGGGGAGGGCAAAATCAAGGGGATAACAAGACCAGCAGGCACTTCTGGACTCTCAAGACCAGAGTTACTTCAGCTCTGGGTTCAAGCTGAGGTCAGAGAATCAGCCAAGTTTCCCAGAAGAAGACAGATGGTATCAGGATCGGTTCTTTTGAGACTCTTGGACACTGGGGCCAGGCCTTAAGGGACTGTAAAGCTACAGAGTACTACTAAGTCCATCTCATTCACCCTGGTGATCCTGGGAGACACTTAGTAATCACTCCTCATGTTGAATCCTAAACCCATAGCATAAAAGTCCTATTAGAGCCAACAGGGACCTTTAAGTGCATCAAAACCATCTCCTCGTGTTACAGATGCAGGACCTGAGGTCCACGATGGAAGGAGACTTGCCTGAGGTCAGACTGCCAGAGTGGCCACCCAGCCCTATGCATCTTTCTTTGCCTCTTCCCTGCCTTCTAGCGAGAGATGGAGACTATGGTATGGTCTCCCCACAAGGAGGGAGACAAAGAAAAGGCAGGTGCACTGCCAGGACATAACGGTCTCCAGGAGGTAGTCAGAGGAGAGCGTCATAGCTTCAGTCCTGGGAGCTCTGCCCAGGAGGGTGCTTTCCCTGGCCAGACATGGTCCCCAGAGTTGTCAGCTGCTGCAGATAGGGGACTCCTACAGATGAGAGCTCCCAAGGCCAGAGGGGAAGCCCTAGGTTCTGTTTCTGGCTCTGCCCCAACTCACCACATGACCTGAGATAGGGTCTTCTCTGACCTCAATGTGCCTGGTGAGGGGCTGGACCCAACCAGCTTGAATGGTCAGAGATTTCATCCATGGCCTGCCTCAGTCTCCTGAGTGCCTCCCCCATCTCTCAAGCCATCTTAGCTTTTGCTTTGGTACAGAAGTAGCCCAGGCGCAGGAGAGAAAAACAGTAGCCTGCAGATCCCCCTCTGCTGGAAGCAGCATCCTCTATGCCCTAGCTTTGCTTTCCAGCCTTGGAATTCCCGGAGAGGCAAAAAACTGGGGAGGCTCTCCTGACACTCAGACCAGTGCTTTCACTGACCACACCTTCCAGGATGATAGGCGTATGAGCCAATCTCATGTGGACCTGGGCATTGACTCACTTGACAGTTAACACTCCCCACACAGGGCGCCCACACTCTCCCACCCCTCTCTGAGACTTGGTTTCTTCTTCTATCCAACTGGGAGATGGGGTGGAACAGATGTCTCTAGGAGCCCTTGCCCTCCAGGACCCCAGGGTGGCCTCCTCAGCTTTCTTCACAGAGGGTGGGGCTACCCAGGCCAGGAAACCCCACCAGATCACAACCTCCATCCAGCCCGGTCCCACCCCAGACCCCAGGACTGGGTTTCATCCAGATCTACAGGCTCCAGCCCAGCTCCCTCAGAGGATCTGGGTTTTTCTTACCATAAAAGGGCAAGCTTGCCTCTCTGGGTCCCCACTGCCAGCCCCACTGGGGGAAAGGCGGAACTATTTTTAGAAAACTCTAGGGTTTGCTCCTGAACTCAAGATGGAGCCTGTCTGAGCCTGCACCCGGGGAGCCCTCTCCCATCTCCCTTGCCCACCTGCCCTCTGTCTTCCTCCCTCTTCGCCCGTTGCTGTCTCTTCCCTCGCTCCTCCTCTCTCTGCCTCTGTCTTGCTCTCTCTCACTCCATCAATCTCTCTTCCCTTTTCCTCTCCCTCTCCTCCTCTCTTCCTTCCCCTTCAATTCTCCCTTCTACCCAGATCTCCTCTCAGCCAGCTCCCCTTCCCCCTGCCCCTCATCCCTCCCGCAGATCCTGTTTTTGGTGGTTGGAGAGAGTAACACATCTGCACCCCCACACCCTTCTTAAACACTATTTACAACATAAATTCCAAACATCCGCCATCTGGTTCTAGAAAGGGCCAAAAGATATTTAGAAAAGGAAGTCATGATTATTCCATCTTCAAAGCCAAAGGAACATAAAGGCCCTCCTCTCTCCCGCCTCCCTCCCAGGGCCCCTTTGTTAAGATCTGACGGATTAGGCTTCTTCAGCGAGTGGAAGGGGTCAGTCCCAGCTGGGCCTCTGATGGGCTGCATCACTTTAAGCTTGTTGCTTCTCTCCACACCTCAGTTTCCTCATCTGAACAGTGGGAACACGACTAGGGTGCCTCCAGCGCTAATGCTCTGAGACTTCATGTCCTAGCGCAGGAAACCCTGAGGCCCAGGTCCCTGGGGCCCACCTTGGGCTGAGCAGCGAGGGTGACTCTCCCCTTGCAGCCCTGTGCCTTTCACCCCAATGAGATCTATGCATTCCTTCATGGTGGGGGCAGGAGCGGAACCAAACCATCTCCCTTTTTGTGACCCCAGGAGGATTCTGGATGCCACAGAGTCCAGTCCTTTCCCTACATCATAGTGAGGTCCAGAGAGGGGAAGGCACTCATCTACAATCACACAACATGCCTACAGGAGACCCAGTACCTAACCTGCTGCTCTTCCCTTCCAAAACCTTCCAGAAGAAACCAACCTTTGTATTATCCAGAAAACATCACCGAGCCCAGCAAACTGGAACCCTAGATGTCTCAGTTCTTTGCAAAGTAGACAGGATAGAAAGAACTAACTCCTTTATCATGGAATTTTCTTCAAATAGACCACATACAAGGAAGAAATGCTGTGGGAAGTCCCCTGTTTCCAGAGACACACATTGCCAGTGCTGACAGAGCCTTCACTTAACTGAAAATGTGCTCTCTGCTCACAGCCCCCTTTCCATAAGGATGCTTTCCATAACACACACTTGACGGAATGTCCTAAGACACTGACTCATGACTCAGGCTGTCTCCATGAATAGTCTGGTCTTACAGGGGAGCTTGAAAAACACAAGCTAGATGGCAACCCTGATTCTGACGCCTACTAATCGTGTGACCTCAAGGGACTGCTGTAACTCATGAAAGCCTGTTTCCTCATCTACAAAACAGGATAAGAATGGTACCTGACTCATAAGCAATGGTGAGGATGAGAAAAACCTGTGTAAAATAAAGCCCTTAGCAAGTGTGGAGCGCATCGAAGACACCCAGTGTGCCACCTGTAACATGTACTGGCCATTGTTAAGATTATGGCATGTCCCAGTGTGGTAGGTGGGGGGTGGCTGTCACTGCTGTCACTGTTCTCCCAGTCTGGTCACACTGGAAAGTCAGGGTGATGGGGAGTCTCGGGGACCCTGGTCTCTACCCCCAGCCTCCCAGAGCCCAAGCTATTCAAGGCTGGGCTTGGGATTGTAGGCCTTGGGTCTGGGCTCCTTTCTTTCCCTCGCTTCCCTTTCTCCTGCATCATCTTGTGTTAGCCTCAGACTGCATTCCCAGGCCTTGCTCAAAAGTCCCAGGCAGCAACCTTCCCTGGGGAGGAAGTGGGGAGCGTGTGAGGCTGGTGAACTCAGCGGGGCTGTCAGGGGGTGGGAGGGTGCTCTGGGAACACAGGCCCAGAGAAGCCACACAGTGGAGGGGACATGGGAAGGGGCCCTACACGGCAGCTCCCACCCCAGCTCCCACATCTCCAGATGCCACGTTGGACCTTTGCCCTCATCCTTCCTGCTCTCTTGCTCCCGTGCCTGTGTCTCACTGTGGGCTCATAATGGACGCTGTCACTGCTCATTGTGGGCTTACAATGTGCCAGCAACCGCGCTTGCACTTGACATCCACCTCCTTTGACCTTCACACACAAGCCAAAGTCCAGAGAGGCAAAGCCACCAGCTCGAGATCACATAGCTAGAAAGTGCTACGGGTGAGAATGCAAACAGAGGTCTGCTGGGCTCCAGGGCTAGCGTCTTCTCAATTCTCCCCAGACACATGCTGGAAACCCTAGGGCCCTGGAACCCAAGGAGAACACAGGCCGGAGGACTTGTACCTGGGTGAGGGAGCCGAGGAAGGGGAGTTGTGGGTAAAGAAGCTCGCCCAGAAAAAACTGGCGTGGGGTGGTGGGGGTGTATTCACATGGGGCCCCAACCTCAGCCATCTCCCAGGGTAGTGCCATCTGGCTTGCAGATGTGGCCTATTCCCAGCCCCTCGGACTTCTTGGAAATGAGCAAGACCAGGAGAAGGCACAGGGCCTTTATGCAACATCTATGACGACGTGAGCTCTGTCTTGTGGTCATCCAGCCGACTGTGGCCCAAGCTCAGGGGACAGCTGGGTTGAGAGTGAGCAGCCCAGGGGTCAAGCTGACCTCTGATACTCACCAGGCATTGACCTGAGTACACTGCAGAGCCTCTTGGAGCCTCAGTAAGCAAGGAAGTCACTCCTATCTCTGGCAGGGGTTTTGAGCATTTCCGAAGCTATGGGAGGGAGCATTTTGCAGGCTGCAAGCCTTGTGCAGCTGAAGTGGTCACAGGTAGCCCCAGGGCTGTCCCTTCAATCTTGGCTACTATGTTAACGACAAATTTCCATCAACCCCTAAATGGCTCCTTATCCCTGGGTGAGTCTAGAGGTGGGGGCATTGGTTCACTGGGGCCTCTGGGAAATTTCCTTCCAAACCCACACTTCTGCCAATGGAGTCTTGGTGCGCTGAAAAGGGTAGGCAGCCCCTCTTGCTCTTGGAGCCTAGAGCTCCTCAGAACACCCCCTTTGAAAGCCAGGCAAGCATTGTAGAGAATGGCAGCCTAGGGGCAGAAGGCGGAGAAGGCAATGGCACCCCACTCCAGTACTCTTGCCTGGAAAATCCCATGGACAGAGGAGCCTGGTGGGCTGCAGTCCATGGGGTCGATAAGAGTTGGACACAACTAGGTGACTTCACTTTCACTTTTCACTTTCATGCATCGGAGAAGAAAATGGCAACCCACTCCAGTGTTCTTGCCTGGAGAATCCCAGGGACGGCAGAGCCTGGTGGGCTACCGTCCATGGGGTCGCACAGAGTTGGACACGACTGAAGCGACTTAGCAGCAGTAGCAGCAGCAGGGGCGGAAGGACAGACGCCTCGAGGCCTGGAAAATCCCCGCAGACTCGGCCTGAGGCTTCTAAGGACCCAGCAGCAGCCCAGGCTCATCCTCAATCCCTCGGAGCCCAGCAGCCTGGTCAGGACCCACAGGCACCCCAACATTCTCTGATGGGGGCATCCTTGTTCCTTTCAGGCAAGGGCACTGGCTGGTAGGAGCCACCCCTTTTCAACCCTCACACTGACAGAGCAAACACCCCAGACAAGGGCCTCCTGAGGACCTGAGGAGGGACACAGAACTGTGAGTGCCACCCCTCCCCACCCACTGGCACCCACATCCTCCCCTCTACACCCCGCCGACGATAAACTCCCCATCCCATCCTCAGAATGACCATGAAAGCAGGCCTCAGAATGGGTTAACAAGGAAGGCCCTGTTGATTGACGGGCTGAGGACAAGTCAGGGCTGTTGGGTTGGGGTCGTAGGTGAAAAGAAATGGAACCAAGGAAGGGAAAACCCACCAGGAGCCAAGAATCCACCCCCATCCCATGCTCCCTACAAACCTACAAGCACAGAGCCTGCATGCTACCGAAACCAAAGGACTTGAGGGAGCTGTGGAGGATGGTGGTCTTCTTCCCTGGAAAGGAGTAAACAGGGTAGGATTCTGAAAGCAGGTAGATGCAGGGCTATCAGGTTGTCACCCTCTGATAACAGAAGTCGCTCTCAGGGCTTTGAGAGGGCCAGGTGTGTGTGCGGACTCACAGTGCTTGGAACATGGTGAAGCTCTAGAAACCCACGCGGTTGTGTTCACTGTCCACCACGTTCTTCCCACGCTTACAGCTGTTCGTGGAGCAGGCAGGGTTAGGGACCAGCTCCATAAGACAGGTGGAGAAACTGAGGCCCAGGGTGGTGAAGGGACTCCACTCAAGAGTCATTCAGTCTCAAGTGCCCAGGGGCTTGCTGGTACAAGATCTCACAAAGACGAAAAAAGAGGAAGACTTGGAAGTGAACAGAGGAAGCAAGACTTCGAGAAGGAGCTGACAAGCCAAAGACATAGGGTGCCCCAGGCCTGGATTATATAACACAGCACACCTGTTTACCTCTGCACACCGCACACGTGCGTGCAAACGTGCGCCCCAGCACAGCACACACACCTGGCCCTCATTCACTAGCAAATGAACCTCGGAACTGGGTCCAAACAAATTGGATTAGGAGGGCTGCAGGGGCCTCCTCCCCCACGCTGTCGGCTCCGACACTGAGCAGGCCTGCAGAGCAGCCAGCTGCGGTCTCTCGGCCATGCTGACAGGTCGGCCTCCTCGGTCCCCTCACCCCGCCCCCGGGCCCCGGGAAGGGGCCCTGGGTCCCAAAGAATGCCATGATGATGGATGGGCTGAGGGAGGTTCCAGGGCTAGCTCAAGAGCACACAGGATGTTCGTGCTTATGTGAGGCTCATTTCTGAGCTGTTTCCAGCAAACCAGCTCCACCTCCCTTCCCTCCCTCCCCTCCAGCAACCTCTCCCACGGTCACCCGGTCACTGCTGCCAGAGCCCAGACCCCGAGCAGATCTGCCCCCAACTCTCGGTCCCACAGCTGGACTGAGTGGGAACCGGTCACTTAGGAGACAATGCCCTGGGGCTGAGACACAGGCACTTCAGAGGGGAAACGAAATCTGTGAACTGAGACGACGCTGTCATAAAAGTGGCATCTCTGTGCTTTCTCATCCATTGCTTTATTTGATCCTCAGAATGTACCAGGGAGTTAGGACATTGTGCCCATATTACAGACGTGACTACTGAGCTTCATTCATTCAGTGATCCCATAGCCCTCCTGTCCTGAGCCCTGAGTCTGCACCAGGCCCTATGTGGGGTGCTGGGGAATGACTTGCAGCCCATGCCTGCATGGCTTAATGGAACAGTCACCTTTAGGCCAGATCAGTCTTTTGAAGCCTGTTTTTCCACCTGTAAGATGGAAAATACAAAAGCTCCCACCTCGTAAGACTGACTGTGAGGACTAATTCTTATTTCCCCTACGCTTATTCGGGACACAGGGAGAAACAGGGGCCTGAAGAGTGAAAGGGCTCGGCCAGGGTCACACTGGGGGTTAAGTCATAACCAGGTGGATCCCTTCTCCTTGCCCCCCGACCTGCTTCACCCTAAGCAGCCCAGAGCCACAATAGCTGGCCAGTTTGTGCAGGGCCCACAGGGACATGTCCTGGGTCCTGCCCTCCTTCTTGAGCCCTGCCCAGCCTCTGCAGCACCAGAGTCCCAGGTGGTCAGCGGTGGCCCCCCGCCCACAGAGACGGCGGGGGGTGGGGGCACTTAGCAGCAGGCTCCCAGCCCAGAGCAGCCTGGCCATATAAGGGAAGGAGCCAGGAAGGTCTCCTCTCTCAGGCCTGGCGAGAAAATCCAGACAGCCACTGTTTATTTTCTCCTTCCCAGCCTCCCCAGAGCTTCCCGACAGAAGACACAGGCTGCCCCCCGGGGCCAAGCGACATTTCCTGAAGACACTGGGGAACAGTGAAGAAAAAACAGTCCGTCCTCCGGTAGTAGAAGGATGTTGACAGCCAGCACCAGGTAAGATTCTGCCAGGTAAGATTGTGAGGCCACCTGTTCGACCGCCTCTTTTGATGGAATGGGAAACAGGGAGACAGTGAGAAGTGCTTGTGAGAAGGGATCACACCACCTGAGTCTCCCTAGTGGGACCCATCTCCTGACTGGGGACCCAGAGCAAGGAGGGGCCTCTTGCGGAGTAAGTGGAACAGGAGAGCTATAGACCCCCTTCTCAGTGGGGCCTCATTGGAAAGAGAAATGGGGTCAAGGCCAGCTCTGTCTGCCTCCCAGCAAGTATGCAAAACTCAAGGGAGGAGTTCCTGGAGCCAGAGAGCGGCATAATGACATCTTTCCTGCACCTCTACCCTCCTCCCAATCCAGCTGCACCACCTTCTCCAGGAAGCCCTCCTAGCTCCCCCAGGGAGGAGGAAACTAAGCCCTCAGCAGTCCTCTCTGGGCTCTCTCTTAGGCCACTTAGGTCTGTCCCCTATTCAACTCACCAAGGGCATTTATCCTTCCATCTCAGCCTGACTGCGCTCTTCCAGGATAAGAACCATATCAGATGCAGGCCTGTCCCCTCTGCACGTAGAAGATGTATTTGGTTTGCTAAATGGATGGATGAAATGGTTAGACCCTGTCCTCAACCCTGATAGACTGGTATAGTGGTCAGGGGAGGAGATGTTCAGCATGGAGGTTAAAAGTCATGATCCTGAGGTGGCTGTTCTGATAGGAACCCAAGATGGGCTCCTAGCTCTGTGCCCTTAGAAAATCCCCTTCTCGTGGAACCTTGGGATGCACAGGGATTAGCACAATGAAAACATTCAAAACATGACCGTTCTTTTTACCATCAGCGTCACTGTGGTTTTTCTAGAGACAAAGGAACAGAACCAGGCAACCTACAGCCACAGAGGATACGGAAGCAAATACCTTCCCCTGGTCAAAGGCCTCAACCTCTGGCCCTGTGTCAGAGTTTCCCACAGGAGCGTGGGACTGCCTCCCATCCATTTCCTGTCTCTGCACCCAGGAGAGCTGCTATCTTTGCGGCAATACTCTGAGCCCAACGGGGTGTGCTGGAAATAGCTGCCAATTCCCCTAGTGCAAGCAAGGCTGTGACCCTGGAACCATCTCCTCCCCTTCCTGGCTTGCCATGTGCAGTGATAAAGCTCCCCTGACCACTGCACAGCTGTTCTGCAGATTAAACGTGGTGGGGTGGTTTTTCAAATGGAAGGCACTCAGATGCCACCCCCTCTTTTTTTCTCAGATGCCCTCTTTTTAACTTTTGCCATATCTGCAATCATAAGATTTTAAATTTTGAGGTGAGTCTTTTTTCAATACCTAAATAGGAAACTAAACACTGTCCATAATTAGGAGATAATAAAGATAAGACAGACAGTAAATACTCAGCGGTGCTCTTACTCCTTCCCCTTGAGCGATGGCTTGCAAGGCCCTGGACTTGAGGGAGATAAACAGGAGCCTGAAAAGTGTCAGAGACACGACAGCACCAAACTGAGGCTCTTTCTCCCGGAAAACAGAAGGACTGGAAGCAAACTGACAGGGAACAGCCTGGGTCACTGTGTTTTCCAAAGTCTGTGCTCAGGCCACATATGCGGCAAAATTGCGAGAAGCCAAAAGTGGTCAGGTGAAACAGCTTTGGACAGAGTCCCGCACCGAGGAATGCAAGGGGCTGGCCTATCAGCTGGCCTCCCAGCAGCAAAGGCTCACTTCTGCTTCTTACCAAAACTTCCACGTTGGTCAGGCCAGGCATCTCCTCTTGCAGAACTAGTGGGAGCAGTCCGAGAGTGGAGTAGACACTGTGGGCTGTCCAGGACCCCTCAAGCTGGGTCCTGTTGTTGGAATCACTCCCCAGCCAAATGCAGTTTGGAAGAAGTTCCTACTCATATTAGAGGAAGGCAGTTCTTTGGGTGGGAATACCTCACAGAGGGGCTGACCTGCCCCAAGTGGCAGACCAAAGGAAAACACTCTGCTGTTTGGGGCCTGATGTCAGGTTTCCATCCGAGGCATAAGAGACACTAATTTTTGAAGGATGTGAGTGTTTCTCTGCTCTCTCCCAGCCCTGAGAAAAGGCTGCCAGCCCTCTCCACCCTTCAGACATCCCTGAAATTACATGTCATCCAGCATCAAGGCCATCACAGTGGTATCAGCAGTGCAGGAGGGGTGCCCTGAGATCTTGGCGGGACAGGAGAAGGGGGTACAGGGCTCTGCCTGCTCACTCAGAGGTTCCCATCTAAGCCAGGTCTTAACAGGAAAACGAATGATCTACAAGGCCATTCACTCATCTACCAGCAGCACTCCCTGGGGTCCCTCACCATGTACAAAGGCCTTCACAAGGCCCAGGGATCCCCACCACGAACAAACATGGGTGCTGGGTCTACCCCAGTCAGACCCAGAGGCAAACAGCTCTGACACTGGAGAGATGTGGCTGAAGAACATGATTTGTTCACTCAGACAACACATATTAAGCATCTACCATCACAAATGCAATAAAGGATGAGAAAGAGGGCAGAGAGGACTTCCCTGGTGGTTCAGTAGTGGAGAATCTGCCCTGCAAAGCAGGGCACTCAGGTTCAATCCCTGCTCAGGGAACTAAGATCCCACATGCCATCGAACAGCTGAGCTCCCATGCCACAACCACGTACCGCACGAAGACTGCACGTGCAGAAACTAAGCCCTAATGCAAATAAATAAAATTTTAAAAAGAAAGAAAGAGGGCAAAGGATGCAGACCGGGGAGTTCTGATGTCTGAAAAAGTCAAAGAGGGCTTCACAGGAAAAGTGGCCATTTAAGTAGAGACTCATCCCACCAAGAAGAGATGGGCAGGGGAGTGAGAGGGAGTAACATGGTTCCTGGGAGCCCCAAGGTGGTGTGCACAGGACTCCCTGGAGGAGTGGAAAAAGAGGGCAGGGGCCCAAGAGAAACAGCCCAGCTGGGCCAGATAGGGCAGGCCTATAGCCTTTTGAAAGGGTTTTAGAATTCAGCCAGAAGGAGACCTTTCACCATTTTAAACCCAGGAGAAATATGGGCACATTTGCATTTTGAGAAATCATTCTGAGAGGATGGGTGGGAAGGATGGGTGGGAAGTTGGTGGGAGCAGAAGCAAGGGAAGCCAGGTGGGAGGCTGAAGCAAATGCTTGATGATATAAAATATAAAGTACCATGAATGTGCCATTTGGCTGGGCTACACCAAGCATAAACGTGAGGTATGGGGTCAAAAAGGTAGACCATCACCCAGGGTGAGGGGTAAGGGGGCGGTAGAGGGTTCTTTGGGAATGATGAAATGTTCTAAGATTGTGGCAATGCTTGTGACACTCTGTGTTTTTGTACTCACGCTCGGTCGTGTCCGACTCTTTGTGATCCCATGGACTGTAGCCCGCCAGGCTCTCTTCCATCCATGGAATTTTCCAGGCAAGAATACTGGAGTGGGTTACCATTTCTTCCTCCAGTGGATCTTCCTGACCCAGGGATGAAACCCTCATCTCCTGCAACTCCTGCACTGCAGGCAGATTCTTTCCCATTAAGCCATGAGGGAAGCCCAACTCACCACTCTGTGACTGAACTAGAAGAGCATTTCATTGTGTAATTTGAATAGGAGGATTATATCTCAACAAAACTGTTTAAAAAGAAAAGGAAGGGTGAAGCTTGGTCCCAGAGGGCTCAAATGCCAGGCTGAGGGCAGGAAGCACACCAGTGTAGCTGCAGCAGCCTCCAGGGCAGGAGCTGGAGGGAGGAGCCGAGGCCCCTCTAATGCCCCTTCTCCTGCCTAGGGTGGACTCCCTGCCTTCGGCCCCTGGTGCAGAGCGGTGTGGCGTCCTGTCTCCCAGCCTGAGGTGCAGTGCTGCATCTCTGGTCAGTTGGGAGTCTGAGATGAAGCACTGTAGCTCGGGAAGGGAGAAGTTGTTCTACAGCCGTCGCCAGAAGTGGTAAGTGGTATGGTGCCTGCAGGCACCAGGAAGGACGGGAGTGTTTCCATTCTCCAGAATGTCCGCTGAGGAAGCACTGGACTTGAGTCCTATCTGTGCCACTATCTGCTTCATGATTCTGGGCAAGTCCTGACTCCTCTGTGCACCGCAGTTTGTAATATGAGATTTTGGAGCATTTGGTGGTGGCCATTACCCAGTACCCTGACTCTGCTTTCTCCTGAGCCCATGGCAGACATGGCTAATCAGTCAAGGCATCCTTTCTTAAAGCATTCAGATGCGGCTTCAGAATCCTTCTTAATGCTAAGTCCTAGAGAGCTGCTATTGACTCAAAGCTGAAACACTTCATCATTTGTGAACTGGTCAATTCCTAAAAAATCTTTCAGACTAAAGACAAAGTCCTGGGCTCTGAGTCCAGCTCTTTACTCTTTGAGGTGTCGCCTAAAATAATCCAGGCATCTCTCAAATATCTGATCCCTCTCAGGGGCTTCAGACTAGTCAGAAATAGCAGAGGAAAACCACTGGGCTAAGCACATTTTATTTAACCTCCCTACAAGCTTGGGAGGTGGATTTTATTGACGCATTTTCCAAATGAGGAAACCAAGGCTCAGGTAAGCAACCTGCCCAAGGTCACACATAAATTATGTTGAGCTGGGCTTGGAACCTAATCTGTCTGCCTTCAGATTCATGTTCTTACCCACTGCATGTGACTTGGGAACCTGGGATTAGGGGAGCAGGAGGAGAACATAATAAATCCTATTCTAGTCTTGTCCTTACATCCTGGGTCACTTTTAGCAAAGACAGACTGAGACATTTTCCAGTAATCCTATAGACTTCCTTCCTCTTCTTCCCGCCCCCCACCATTGTATTTATCTCACCTTTCAAGCAGGTCCTATACCGTCCCATTTTATAATTGGGGAAGACTGAGGTTAAGTGAGTTGCTGGAGGTCACCGGTAAGGAAGGTGCCAAACAGACTGGGAACCAGAACTGTCCAGGTGGTTTCGAGTAGAACCCTCCCTCTGGCTGGAGACTCAGGAACACACAATCCATGGCAACTGAACCAGGGGGTGGGGTGTTACTAGATGATTTCTGGTCGACAACATGGCCTCTGACTACAGGAAGGTACTTTCCAGGGACACTGAAGTTCCAGTCACTACCCCCTCCCCTGAAGCAATCATCCACATCCCGCCAGACATGGTGGCCACACTGGCTTCTGCAGATGGGGCTGGATGCAGAAGAAAACTCCAGTTGGTCCTTAGAGATATGGCAAGGCCTGGGTGCTGAAGGCCACTCTCTCACCTTGTCCTCACGGTCCAGTTTTCCCAGGAATCCCTTAGATGCTAAGATGGGGATTCCTGGAAATACTGTTCTTGAGGTCATGGTTTAACAGCTGGATTCGCCTCCTTCCCACCCCAAGTTGCCCCCACGGGACTTGGGCTCACGCACGGCATGAGGTCACGTGGAAAGCCATGCACTGGAGGTAAGAGGACTTGAGGACTGTGTTCTTGACCTTTAAATTGCTTTGCTTTCCATTTTGTCCATTTCGCAACATCCTGTGAGGCTGGAATGGGAGCTTCACCTCTGTCCTACTCTTGGGAAATTTGTCCAGACACTCAGTTGAGCAGTGGTTGAACCAGGACACCATAAAGCTTATGTCTCTTTCCACCTCCCCCAACCCCCATCCCACTTCCCAGCATGCCAAGCAGTGGTGGGGGTGGGGTCACAATATCAAATCCACATTAGTGATAAATATATGTGAATTTATTTTAAAAGTTCACTAGATCAGTTAACGTAAACTAAAAATCTGTAAGTTTTAGTTCGATTTGGAATACCACAGAAAAATTTTGTAATTTTTCATCAAGGTAGAGAAGACAAAAAAGCTCAGACTGCCCTCTTGTGGTGATGCCTGCCACAACCCTGGAGAACCAGGAACACTGGGCTGTCCTACACACACACACAGACTCCTTTTGAACCAGCTTAAGTCACACACTCTCTCTATCTCTCACACACACAAACACACACACACAGAGACTACTTTTGAACCAGCTTAAGACCCATCCATCATTTCATTACCAATGATGTCTCCATCATTTAGTTTAACTCACATTACCTGGCTTTGTCCTCAAAACTCCTGAAGGTCAGTGAGATGGTGAAGTTCAGAGAGGTGAAGTGACCAGCCCCTGGTCACCCAGATAGCATTAGGCAGAGCCAGGATCTGTTCCGAGTTCAGTGACTCAGCCAAAAGTAAAAACTACAAACATAAAAAATAAAAGGAAGACATCTGAATAGATGCAGAAAATGCTGGCTGAATACCAGAGGCCTGATGTGGTCCAGGGGCAATCCTAGAA
Organism: Capra hircus; assembly: GCF_001704415.2. Taxonomy (NCBI): domain Eukaryota; kingdom Metazoa; phylum Chordata; class Mammalia; order Artiodactyla; family Bovidae; genus Capra; species Capra hircus. The sequence continues at coordinate 49,604,263 of NC_030814.1, read as the reverse complement.
CTTTTCACAAAATCTTCCCAGTGCTTTTTATGGAGTTTGTAGAGACAAGAGGTGCCATGACCCCAGGGTCCTTCCTTTGGGGTCTAGTAGCCATGTTCCCAGGGACCAGGTGGCTCCCACTTATGTATCAGGCTGTCTCTCTTAACAGGCCAGGCTGCAGACAATTTACAAAGTATCAGATTCCCATCCCTCTCCTCCTCAGAGACTGGAGCTGGTCTGACCATGAAGAAATCTGATTTGCTCCAAATGATAATAATAGCTTCCACTTACTGAGTATTTGCAACTTACCAGGCACTGTGTTAAACACTTTCACAAGCATTGTCCCATTCAATCCTCACAACAACTCAGTGAGATAGGCTCTATCACTTATTCCACTTCACAGATGAAGCAGCCAAGACACAGAGACGTTAAGAGACTTGTCGAAGATCACACAGCTGACAGTTGTAAGACTGAGTCAAATCAAGTCTGTGTTTATACCTGTCACCTGCCCTTGCCCCCTCTCTCCCATTTGGCCTGGTCTGGCTGGTAGAGCTGTCTCCTGTGGCTTCCCCTGGGGCAGATGGTAAAATAAACCTTCAGTGAGACCCAAGCGGTCCCTCCTGTGTTCCGTGACCATAATAAAGTGTGAGACCCTTGACTTGTGTCCGTGTCTTTTTGGGGAACATGAGAGGAGGAGAGGGGAGGTGAAGGCAGCCTAACAGCCTGTATTAGTTCACGAGGGCATCCGTAACAAAGTGCGACAGCCTGGGCGGCTTAAGCAATAGAATGTTACTTTATCACAGAGTCTGGATGTCTAAGAGCAAGGTGTCAGCAGGGCTGGCTTCCTCAGAGGCCTCTCTGTCTTGTAGACAGCTGTGTTCTCCTGTGTCTTCAGTCAGTACATGTCAGTGTCTTAATCTCTTCAGACAAGGACACCAGTCCTGTTGGATTAGGGCCCACCTACAGGTCTCATTTAACATAAATTATTTCTTTAAAGACCTACCGCCAAATAAAGTCAGAGTCTAGGTACTGGGGTTTAAGACGTTCATCATGAACATAGTTGGGGGACACAATCCAGCCCACAGCACAGCCCCAGTTGAGGTAACCCTAAAGTGACTTCACACTGCTGGACATTTCCAGGGGCCAGCTACACAGCAACCAGGACCCACACCAGGATAGTCAGAAACTCCAGGAAGGTGCCAGGCAGTGTCTGAGAACACCCATCAAGGGGAGGGGGAACGTCCCCCAAGGTGAGGTCCCCTCGGGCTGGGGCCAAGGCGCAGGCTGAGGAGCCTGGCCACGCAGCAGCCTCTCCCCTTCAGTCCCAAAGGTGTGACTGACCGGGTGGAGGAGGCGAGACAGACTCTGAAATCACACCTCACACGGTGCCAGGAATCAGAGTGAATGCAATATCAGCTGCACCACAGGCATCATCCCAACTGTGCGGACATTTTAAACACACTCCTCTTCCTTTGGGGCTGACCCTCCAAACTCTGATAAATTCTGAGGGGGAGAAAAAATCAACATGACTTCCTACCTGCTGATTCCCAGATGCCCAGGGCCTCCCCTCAATGCTCCTTTGAGCCGCAAAACAAGGCCTGCATGCCTGCGCTGCACTGCAGAGGAGCCCAAGGTCCCACAAGGCCCAGGGGAGCAGCTGGGGACCCACAGGGATGAGGAAGAGGCAGGATGGAGAACTCCCCCGCCACCACCCAGCCGTCCACCACACCCCACGCCCCGACGACACACCCTGTTCTTGTTCAGCTTTGGAGCGTCAGTCTCTGGGGCCTCCTCCAAACTCACGGGCCTGGTCCTGCTGAAGTCCTTCTAGAACTTTCCCTCGCACCCCTGGGGCATTATCGGTAAGACACAGCTTTCTGACTCCCGCAGGCAGGTTCTGCTCTGTGGTTTGAGATTTCCCCGGAGTGGAGGGAGGGTTGGGTGCGAGCTTCAGCAAATGTCCGGCAAAGCTGTGTCCTCTCCATTTACCCCTGCCAGCCTTCTTGACTGGGCGCCTGGATGCGCCCATTGCTGGGGACACAGCAGTGAACCAGACTACCAGAGAACTCCACCTTGTGAGGAGGACTCGCGCGCGCGCGCGCGCACACACACACACACACACACACACACACACACACACCCACCCAGAGAACCAGAGAACTCCGCCTTGTGAGGAGGACTCGCTCACACACACACACACACAACCAGACAACCAGAGAACTCCGCCTTGTGAGGACTCGCGCACACACACACTCACACAACCAGACAACCAGAGAACTCCGCCTTGTGAGGACTCGCTACACACACACACACAACCAGAGAACTCCGCCTTGCGAGGACTCGCTACACACACACACACACACACACACAACCAGACTACCAGAGAACTCCGCCTTGTGAGGAGGACTCGCTACACACACACACACACACACACACAACCAGACAACCAGAGAACTCCGCCTTGTGAGGAGGACTCGCTACACACACATACACGAACGCACACACACACACACACACGCACACAGGTGTGAGGTCTCGCACTTCTCTTCCAGAATTTCAGCGTCAAGACCACTTCTGAACACAGCCATAACACTCTCTCAAATACGTCCCGACATGCCCAGGCAAGCCATGGGCCTCTGTCCTGTAGGGAGAAGGAATTGGCACCCCCTGACAAGTCTGGTGACAGATCTTCCAGCAGTGAAGACCGGCACCTCCTTTCACTGACAGGGTAGCCGGGACCAGGTGCCTCCTGGGGGCGTGACGCACGCAAGAAGGAAGCGGTGCCTTCTTGTGGCCCACCCTGGAAAGACACGCTAACTTAGAAAGAAGTGCTTGTTGTTATCAAAGACCATTATCTAACATATTTGCATAGGATTCTGCATCTCCAAAGGGGGTTTCCCAGGTGACGCTAGTGGTCAAGAACCCGCCTACCAATGCAGGAGACAAAAGAGACAGGGGTTTCATCCCTGGGTGGGGAAGATCCCCTGGAGGAGAGCATGGCAACTCCCTCCAATATTCTTGCCTGAAGAATCCCAGGAACAGAGGAGCCTGGCGGGCTACAGTCCATGCGGTGGTAAAGTGAGACACGACTGAAGTGACTTAGCACATATGCACACTGCATCTCAAAACACTTATCTCATGATCTCACTTGATGCTTGTTTTAAGAAGGGCACTCCAAAATTGCTACAGGCTATGGTCCAAGGATGCTTTTTGGAGAAGGAAACAGCAACCCACTCCAGTATTCTTGCCTGGAGAATCCCATGGACAAAGGAGCCAGGTGGGCTACAGTCCATGGGGTCACAAAGAGTCGGACACAAGCAACTAACACATGGCCCGAGGATGCAGACAAAGGAGGTGAAAAGGACTGCTCTGACCCTGAGGGATCCAGAGCCGGAAGCTGAGAGGAAGACAGTCAGTCTAGTCCAGGGAAGGTTGCATGCCTCCAGGAGTCCTAGGGGCCTGGCTAGCAGCCTGTGCAAGCTAATCTCCTTGCTGTGAAAGGAGAGTGGACAGAAGAGGGGACTCGGGCCTGTCTGGGCATTTCAGACCTAGACAGCCCTGCTCCAGGTCACGGAGGCAGGCACAGTGAAAATCAACCCAGCAGGGAGGGGATTGGTCTGAATTTGCTCCTTCTATGTAAAATATGGGGATGGCACCTAAGTGGCCTCACTTTGGGGACATCAAGAGCCATGTCAGTTGCACTCCAGTCTGTGGGAGCCTGGAAGGAACCATAGCTGTATTAATTTAGAAACTGTCCCCTTTGCCTTAATCCATCTACCACTCTGAAGTCTGTTTCCTTCGCCTGCTCATGACACAGTTTCTGACAGATGGGCATGCACATCAATTTGCATACCTCCAGTGACAAGGACCTCACCATCCTACCAGCCAGGCTATGTCCTTGATCAGCAGGGATTGTTAGGAGGTCCTTCTCTTGGAGTAAAAGCTCTGTCATTTTCCCTAGCTCCTTTGCTGCCCACAGATATGAACTAAAAAAGACGCACAACTTGAGAGTTGTGAGTGAAGTTTTATTTGGGGCAGAATGAGGACTGCAGCCTGGGAGGCAGCATCTCAGCTCGGAGAGACTGCTCCAAAGCGGCAGTGGGGGAAGGCCAGTATACAAGGTTTTGGTGAGGGGGGAGTTCAATACCATGAAGTACTCATTTTACAAAAGGTTTTTTTGTTCCTCGTGAGGATCTGATGTCACCATGAAGGGATTTAGTGCTTCTCTAAATATGAGGAGATGCAAGGATTGAGATCATAAAATCTGTTCCTAAAAACATCCAACTATCTAAAGACCTGTCCCACCAGATTCCCTGGAGAACAGAGTGTCTCTCTCTCTCTCTCTCTCTCTCTCTCTCTACCCTCAACTCCCTTAGGGATTGTTGAAGGTCAATAGCTGAAGCAGCATGAGTTTCAATCTCTGTAGAGGCAGATGGCAAATGCCTTTGTTGTTTAGTCCTTGGTGATGCTCTTGGTAAGTGCCAATTTGTAGTTGACACAGAGATGTACAAACAGTGGCTTTGGCTTCTTTCTTCTCCTCCAAGATAAACATGCCCAGGGCTCCCAGTGGGCCTCTGAGACTGAATTTAAGTTTGTTTCCCTGCCTGCACAATCAAGACCCCTTCTTTGGGGTCAGGACGTTCTTTGAGAGCCTAATAAAAACAATCAACCATCTCCAAGAAAACAGCACTACTCACTCCTTTAGAGAGTTCATAGGCCCTTTCTTTAATGCATGGCACAGTTTCCAGAAAGTGGTTGGCCTTTAGTACTAATTTATGTATTCAACAAATGTTTACAGAGAACCTACCACATGCCAAGCACTGTTTCTGGTGCCCAGGATGGAAGGGTGATTAAAACAAATCTCAGCTCCAAGAATTTACAATCTGGAGCAGGAGAGAGACACAAACAAATCAGCCACCACATCTTTAATTTTCTATTGTGACAAATTCAAGGAAGAAAATGGAGAGTGTTACAATGAGAAGTGGCAGGATTAGGAGAGCTGTTTTAAATTGGAAGGCCGGGGAGGGCCCTGGAGGGGATGGGATGGGGCTGACATTTAAGTAAAGATCTGATGACCAGAAGACATTGGGGTGGAAGGGGGTAGGGGTCAGGCAGGAGCAAGGATAGGTGCCAAGACTCGGAGGCGAGGGACTTCTCTGATGGTACAGTGGCTGAGACTTCGGGATCCCAATATAGGGGGTCCAAGATTCAATTCCTGGTCCAAGAACTAGATTCCACATGCTGTAACTAAGATGAAAGATCCTAGATCTCGTGTGCCACAACTAAGACCCAGCACCACCGAAATAATTAATTAAAAAAAAGACTCAGGCAGGAGACTAGGAAGGCTACAGCCTGGAGTGAAGGAGGGTGTATAAGACGTGGTTGGGGAGCACAGGGCCAGGCTGATTGGATGGTCTGGGTCCCGTCTAAGTACAGTGAGTGATATAGTCAGGTGTACATTTGAAAAGATCACTCAAACTGGGGAAGGGAATCAAAATGTATTCCCCTCTCATGTTTCCTAATATCTGCATAGAGAAATCCTAGAAAAATACAAAAGAACTTAATAAAGAATGGTTACTTAGAAAAGCAAGACTTCTCAATATTTACGTATTATGTTGTTTTGTTTTGACATTTGAATGACCTGAATATTTTACCTGTGTTAGTTTCTTGTAGCTGCCATAAGAAATTATGGTAAACTAGGTGACTTAAAACAATAGAAATGTATTCTCTCATAGTTCTAGAGACCAGAAATCCACAATCAAGGTGTTGGCAGGGCCAGGTTCCCTCTTAAGATCCTAGGGGAGTTTGCTCTTGCTTCTTCCATTTTCTGGGGACTCGGAGCATTTCTTGGCTCATGGCTACGTCACTCTGCTCTGCTCTGCCTCCTTCTCAATGGTCTGACAAATCTCCCCTGTGTGTCTCTTGTAAGAGCATTTATCACCAAATCAGGGCCCACCTGAATAATCCAGTATAATCTTTTTATCTCGAGATCCTTAACTTAATGACATCTGTAAAGATCCTCTTTCCAAATGAGGTCACATTCACAGATTGCAGGAATTACTGTGTGGACTTGCCTTTTGGTGTGCCACCATTCAACCCATCACGATGCCTATCTGATAAGATCAAAGTAAACTTTAAAATGGGGCTCTAGCTCGGGGGTGGCAGAGGGACTGCACATTGACAGATAGAGTAGGTATGTATGAGAGCAAAGGCCCACTGGACTCTGGAAGGATCGGAGGCAGGACGGAGTTCAGTTCAGTTTAGTCTCACAGTCTTGTCTGACTCTTTGTAATCCCATGGACTGCAGCACGCCAGGCCTCCCTGTCCATCACCAACTCCCAGAGCTTACTCAAATTCATGTCCATCGAGTTGGTGATGCCATCCAACCATCTAATCCCCTGTCATCCTCTTCTCCTCCTGCCTTCAATCTTTCCCAGCATCAGGGTCTTTTCAAATGAGTTAGTTCTTTGGAAGTATTGGAGTTTCAGCTTCAGCATCAGTCTTTCCAATGAATATTCAAGGCTGATTTCCTTTAGGATGAACTAGTTGGATCTCCTTGCAGTCCAAGGGACTCTCAAGAGTCTTCAACACCACAGTTCAAAAGGATCAATTCTTTGGTGCTCAGCTTTCTTTATAGTCCAACTCTCACATCCAAACATGACTACTGGTAAAACCATAGCTTTGACTAGATGGACCTTTGTTGCAAAAGTAATGCCACTGCTTTTTAATATGCTGTCTAGGTTGGTCATAACTTTTCTTCCAAGGAGCAAACGTTTTTTAATTTCATGGCTGCAGTCACCATCTGCTCTTACAAAAGACACACAGGGGAGATTTGTCAGACCATAGAGAAGGAAGCAGATTTTGGAGGCCCCAAAAATGAAGTCTGTCACTTTTTCCATTGCTTCCTCATCTATTTGTCATGAAATGATGGGACCAGGTGCCATGATCTTAGTTTTCTGAATGTTGAGTATTAAGCCAACTTTTTCACTCTCCTCTTTCACTTTCATCAAGAGGCTCTTTAGTTCTTCTTCGCTCTCTGCCATAAGATTGGTGTCATCTGCATATCTGAGGTTATTGATATTTCTCCCGACAATCTTGATTCCAGCCTGTGCTTCATCCAGCCGGGCATTTCTCATGATGTACTCCACATATAAGGTAAATAAGCAGGGTGACAATATACAGCTTTGATGTACTCCTTTCCCAATTTGGAGCTAGTTTGTTGTTCCATGTCCAGTTCTAACTGTTGCTTCTTGACCTGCATATAGATTTCTCAGGAGGCAGATCAGGTGGCCTGGTATTCCCATCTCTTGAAGAATTTTCCACAGTGTGTTGGGATCCACACAGGCAAAGGCTTTGGAATAGTCAATAAAACAGAAGTAGATGTTTTTCTGGAACTCTCTTGCATTTTTGATGATTGAATGGATGTTGGTAATTTGATCTCTGGTTCCTCTGCCTTTTCTAAATCCAGCTTGAACATCTGGAAGTTCATGGTTCACGTACTGTTGAAGCCTGGCTTGGAGAATTTTGAGCATTACTTTACTAGCATGTGAGATGAGTGCAACTGTGCAGTAGTTTGAGCATTCTTTGCCATTGCCTTTCTTTGAGGTTGGAATGAAAACTGGCCTTTTCCAGTCCTGTGGCCACTGCTGAGTTTTCCAAATTTGCTGGCATATTGAGTGCAGCACTTTCACAGCATCATCTTTCAGGATTTGAAATCGCTCAGCTGGAATTTCATCACCTCCACTAGCTTTGTTCATAGTGATGCTTCCTCAGTCCCTCTTGACTTCACATTCCAGGATGTCTGGCTCTAGGTGAGTGATCACACCATCGTGATTATCTGGGTCTTGAAGATCTTTTTTGTATAGTTCTGTGTATTCTTGCCACCTCTTCTTAATATCTTCTGCTTCTGTTAGGTCCATACCATTTCTGTCCTTTATTGTGCCCATCTTTGCATGAAATGTTTCCTTGGTATCTCTAATTTTCTTGAAGAGATCTCTAGTCTTTCCCACTTTATTGTTTTCCTCTATTTATTTGCACTGATCACTGAGGAAGGCTTTCTTATCGCTCCTTGCTATTACAGGGTGGAGGGACCCTCATAAAGCATGCCCCCACCATTCCTGGGTCTGGCTTGAGCAAATGGGCAGATTTTGGTACCTTCCCTGAGTCTTGGAAGATCAGAAGAAAAGGAGGCTCCAAGGAGGTGAGATTGGGAGGGAGAAGTTGTAGACATTTAAAGAAGAAGTTACCATGAAGGAAGCTGGATGTATGTGGCAAGGCCTGCAAAAACCTTCAAGGAAACAGAAGCCTCAGGTGGGACAACAAGCCCAGGCTACAGAAAACCCATCACCTCCTTTGTTCGGAAAGCTCAGCATCTGCTGATGCAAGCCCACATCCCAGCCACATCACAGAGGTAGCTGTGACTCAGCTTGGGAGATCTAGGTTTCTTCCATCCTACATCTATGCTACCAATGCTTTGACTCTAAATGCAAGACTTCTTGTCTTCAGTGTAAATTTCAGGATCCCTGTGACTAATCTTTCCTCATGATTCTGCCTCCAAACCAAACAGGGCAGTATGCATGGTGTGATCCTAATTTCACAGGAGAGAAAACGACTCTCTTTAGGTGTGTCTACAACAATAGTCATCTTCACTGAGTTATTATGCTGAGCACTGCATGCTCTATTTCATTTAATTCTCTCCATCACACTTTGAAGTAGGTGATACCATTATTCTCACCTTACAGAGAAAGACAATGAAACTCAGAGAGGTTAGATGCTGTTCCCATGGTCACCCAGCTAGTAACTGTTAGGACTGGGACTTGTACCCTGGCAGTGTTGGCTGTTGTGTCTATAATCCACTGCCTCTCCTCATTCAGGCCCTCTTATGGATATAAATGCTCATACAAAGTTCAAGGAGATACCTACAGGGCTGTTAATAGTGACTGATTCTGAGAAGGGTATGAGAAGGACTACACAATCTCTAGTTCTGCCCTGCTTTGAATTATCTTCAAGGAAAATGCTTTTGTATTAATATAAAAACTTATCAAGAGAAAAATCTGGAAGAACATACATCAAAATGTCAACAGTATTTACAGCTGGGGAGCATGAACAGGAAACTACCTTTATTAGTTTAGTGTTGTTTGAACTTTATACAACAGGCATATACTGCTTTTGTAAGCAGAAAAAGGCAATTAAGACTTTAAAAAGAGAAGGAAAGCGAGGAGGGGAGTGACTCAGCATCTCTCCTGGGATCCCCAGCAGCTCCCAACAGAGGCCCCGCCCACCTTCACCAGCCCCTTTTTCACTTCTCCGTCCACCCCCTGTGCACATCCTAACCAGAAAAACCTGTGTCTGGGCAGCATCTGGCCTGCCTCTCCCTTCTCCCAGCCTCTTAACTAGGCCACTGCCAACCCCAGTCCCACAAGGCAACACTATCCCCTCATCCTCTATTAGCAGTTTTGTAGTTTATGAAGTGCCTTCCCATGCCAGCTCACAGATCATCTTCCCCAAGACACTGTGAAGTTGATATTCTCATGCCCATTGTACAGATGTGGAAGTTGAGGCTCAGCATGGCTAAACTCATTGCCCAGAGTCACACAGAATCTGGAATTGTGCCTGGACTGAGACTCCCAGGCCAGATCTCTCCAGTGCTGCATCAGTTCAAGCTCATGTCGGAAACTTGTTTCAGGACCTAAAATTGACCTGTTGGATCTTGTTGAGACCTGTGACAGAGGCGTTCCTGTTCGCTACAGAACCATTCCTGCAGCCTCCTTGGCACACTCAGCTACAGTGCCAGGCACCTGAGACTCGTCAGAGCCTTACTGTCCACTGCCGAGGCCCTGGGGCTGAGCCTGAAGAGAAAGCAAAATGGAAGAGCCTTTGGGCCCAGAAGAAGGAGTGTGGGAAAAGGGAGCAGGAAGCCAATGTGCTTACAAGGCAGGAGCAGACAAACCCAACAGTCTAGGACAGCACGTCATGGGCTTGGGTGGAATCCTGGATATAACTTTGATCAAATCACTTAGTATCTCTCGGCCTCAGTTCTCTCATCTGGAAAATGGATATTATAATTGCATCACCTTAGGGAATTCCCTGGTAGTCCAGTGGTTAGGACTCTGTGCTGTCACTGTCAAGGGCCCGGGTTCAATTCCTGGTGGGGTAACTAAGATCCCACAAGCTGTGCAGCCAAAATATAAATAAGTAAATAAAATAATACCATCATCTTAGAAAGTAGTGCTAAGGACAATGAGCAATTCTTGTAACGCATACAGCACAATGCCTGGACATAATACATGCTGGCTAAAAGCTTCTTATTATTACTAACAGGAGTGAATTGGTTTGCCCCAACCAGTTACGTTCCTTCCGGTGAACATTTACTGAGAGGCCACACTGTGCCAGGCCCTCGGCTAAGCACTGGGGACATAGCAATAAAGTGGACGCAGCTCCTGCTCACTTAGATCACAAAACGTCAGGGGAAGCCAGCCCAAAAGGAAACTAACCATTCCTATAGACCTGCGGTGGGAAGGAATAATGGCTGGGGTGGCGTTAGGCAGGACTGGTGGAGCCTTGAAGGCCCAGGGCAGGTTTCACAGCAGAAGACTGGCTGACCCAGTCATCTCACTTAGAAATGAGATCTTAGACCCTACGGCCCCACAGGGCCCCTGGGCCATCATGGAGGCAGGCATAATGGGGGAAGGGACAGAACAGGAGGGAGGTCACAGAGGCCTATCCTTGAGGTGGAGACAATCTGGGTTCAAGGGACAGTGGCTGGGTGGACTGGGTGAGGCCGCCCGGAGAGGTCAGGAAGGAGAGGTTCAGTCCTGGAGAAGGTGGACAGGGAGGAATCCATTTAGCCTCCGGCAACAGCAGAGTGAATGGGCCTATTTGGGGAGTGGGGCTGATCACTGGTTGGTACCTCAGGTGGTTTTGCTTTCTTTCTGCGTCTCTGTGCTTCCCCTTTTTCTGCACTGAGTAACTAGTAAAGAAGGGAGTGGGCTATCTCTGGGAGCCCCAGGCTGGGAACCAGGTGGCCCTGTCTCACTGGAGGGACACGCCCAGGGCAGCCCAAGAGAGCAAACGAGCCCCCCTGGGGAGCTTCTGGGTCTGGTGGGAGAGGCTTGAACACCTGGAAGGGCCTTTGGCAACTCAGCCTCTGGTGTCTCCCTCTACCCCGAGGGATAATGACTCTATAGCAGAGGCAGTGGGTGGGGTGGACGCGCCTAGGTTCCCCCTCCCCCAACACACACACACACACACACACACACACACACACACACACACACCCTTAGGCTCCCGGGTGTGTCTGTGTCAGCAACACTGTGCACCCGGGCGTGGGCCGCCAGCTCAGCAAAGTCGCCGTAGGACTGGCCTGGGCGCCCGGAAGAGGCAGGCTGGGTTCTGCTCCTCACCGCCCACTTCCCCAGTCTGGCCCCGTTGCTCCAATTAGTAGGGCAACCCAGTGAGCTGAGAAAGGTTCATGCTGAGCAGGAAAAGGCCAGGACTCGCCCGCCTCCCCGTATCCATGAAGCTACGGGAGGGCAAGCCTTGGGCACTTGATAGTCTGCATTCTGCGTGAGCAACCAGCTCACTGGGTTCCCCGACCTGGGCCTCAGTTTCCCCTTCGACCAGTGAGCCAATGTATACATTCATTTTCTCTTCCTGGCATCCAGCGAGTGTCAGACCTGCAATAAGCATCGAAGAGACAATAAACTCGGATCCTAGGCCTTGGAAAGCGTCCCCCTGAGCCCTGTGTGGCAGCAAAGCGGGTGGGGTGCGGTTCGAGGCCGGCTTCCCTCTGCGTCCGCAGGCGACGGACGCCCAGAAGAGGGCGGCAGAGAGCGGGATCCCAGCGCAAGGGAGCCGTGACCTCGTCAGTCCACGAAGGCGGAGGCCTGGGGATTTTCAGCCTCACTGCTGTCAGGAAAAAGTTTCACAAGGGCCTCTGGCGCAGCGGCATTCTCTTGGATCTCGGCCCTGGGGCGGGGCGGCCCACCCCTCATCACTCTCCTACCCGCGGAGGGCCAGAGCAGCCTTGGGGCTGGGGCGGGGCGGTGCAGGGGCAGGGGCGAGGTGGGGATGCCCCAGCCGTGATCAGCTTGCTGAAGGAGGCCACAAGGGCAGAGGAAGGGGGGTGGGGCGGGGGTGGGGATGGGGGCGGGGAGGCTGCCGGGACAGTCTGTGGGGAAGGGTCACAGGGTCGGGTAGGGGGCTGGTCCTAGAAGCAGCTCACACCCAGCACTTTCTTTGTCTGTGAACCAATCCAGAAAACTAGGTTTTCTGAAGATCACGCTGATGCTGTGATGGGGATGGACTTAACCCACACACACTCAGCATACACTCCTGTTCTCCCATCAGCATGCTCTCAACACACTAACACGCATTTCCACCCACATCACACCCAACTGATACACACACAGACATTCATATCGCACCAACACACACATTCATGATCACACGCACGTTCACACAAACACGCTTGCACACACGAATCCACATCCAGTTTCACCCAACTTTCTTCATACTCACACTTGTGTACACGCATAATTCACATACATTCATACTCTCAAGCACATACAAGCACACACCCATTTTTTTCACCCACCTCTCACAAGCACTCACACACACAACTTGTACACAAATACACTCACACACACTCACACATTCACACACTGGAGGGCCTTTCCCAAGAAAAGCCAGTGGAGTCAGGGGGCTGTCTGCCAGCTCTGGTCCCTCATGTTGGGTTCCAGGGTTAATCCCAGCTCTCAGAAGACTGTGAGCCATTGCCTCCCACCCACTTTCAAAAGGGATTTGAGATGATTTAGAAGGTTAAATCCTAAATAAAACAGGATAATGAAAAAGAAACACAAGAGGGTAGAAGCATCAAAAGTGTAACACTTGTTTCTCCAGACCTGGGCCTTCTAACCTTGTAAGGACCCAGTGATCTGTGATTTCAGAGCCCCAGGGCCAGCCTCATGATCTCCTGACCATCCCTCTGCACTCACCTTCCCATCCATTGCCAGTCAGCCTCTTGAACTGAACCCTTGACCTTGGCCTCTCTCTCCCACCAGCTGAGTTCCCAGCCACTGAAAAGCAAAATTCCTCTCCTCATCGTCCTAGAATCTCAATTCTCAAGCTCCATTCATTTGACCTGTCGTCTTGACCTTTCCCACCACCACCTCTCAAAAAGGCCCTCATTCAAACAAAACACCCAGTAACACATCCTGATATTTTAAAGTTGCTCAAGTGGGCATTTCAGTCAGCTATCGCTGTGTAGCAAACTGACTCAAAACTTAATGACTTAAAGCAGCAATTGGAGGGCGTCTCCTGGCAGTCCAGTGGTTAGGACTTGACCGTTACACAGCAGGGGGCACGGGGTTGATCCCTGGTCAGGGGACTAAGTTCCCGCATGCTTCGTGGCAACAAAAAGCAGCAAGTTTTCTTTCTCGTGATCCTTAGGTTTGGGTGGACTCATCTGGGCTCTGGTCTCTATTTGGTGTTGGGACTACTCCAACTGCATTCAGTTCAGTCCAGTTCAGTCGCTCAGTCGTGTCCGACTCTTTGTGACCCCACGGACTGCAGCACACCAGGCCTCCCTGCCCATCACCAACTCCCGGAGTTCACTCAGACTCACGTCCATCGAGTCAGTGATGCCATCCAACCATCTCATCCTCTGTCGTCCCCTTCTCCTCCCACCTTCAATCTTTCCCAGCATCAGGGTCTTTTCCAATGAGTCAGTTCTTCGCATGAGGCAGCCAAAGTACTGGAGTTTCAGCTTTAGCATCATTCCTTCCAAAGAACACCCAGGTCTGATCTCCTCTAGAACAGACTGGTTGGACTGCCTTCAGGCATGGCTAAATCCAGAGGTTCAAGTAATGTCATCGGAGGGTACCACACTTCCTGTTCTCTGCCCTACTTGCCTGGGGCCAAATGTCCAGGATGGCTCCCCTCACATGCTTAGTGTCTGCACTGTGGTGCCCAGAACATCTGGGGCTGCCTAGACCTGCTCTCTCACATGCTCTCTCACATGATCTCTCTAGCGGGTTAGCCAGACTTCCTTATATAGCAGCTCAGGTTGTAAGAGAGCAAAAGCACAAGCCGCCAGTCCTCTTAAGACCTAAGCCTGGCACTATCGCAGCATCCCTGAAATCACATTGTATGGGTCAAAGCAACTCATAAAACAAACCAAGATTCGTGGTGTAAGAGGAGAAAAATGGATTTCACTACCCAATGGGAAAAGTGGCAGCCATGCACAGGGATGAGCGGAATCGCTGGCAATCACTCTTGCAGGCACTCTGCCACAGCTGGCATGCTCGTTAGCTCCCAACACACTTCCTGTGAAAGAAACTGAGCAGCAGGTAAATCTAGCGTCTGTGGTACCGAAGCATTCTTAATCACAAAACTCTCATCTCCACTTTCAGGCAGAACTGTAGTCTGGTTAGTATATAACTGAGGACTATTTCATTTGTGAGTGATGGGAACTGAGTTCAAACTGGCTTAAGCAAAAAAAAAAAAAAAAGAAAAGAGAGAGAGAGAGAGACTATATTGACTCATACATAGGGAAATTTAGGGAAATACTGGGAAATTCAGGAATGGGCTGGCCTCAGAGGCTCAACTCACGTCATCAGGAATGTGTTGCTGCCGTGTTCTGTGTTGCCTCATTCCCTCATTCTCAGGCAAGCTCTTTCTACAAGGTGCAAAGATGGCCACCAGCAACTTCAGATTTGCGTTTTATCGGCTTAACGCCCCCAGTGGAAAGCAGGTACTTCTCCCACTCTTTAATAATATCTGCAAAAGTCTCAAGGGTGTCATGTAAACATCCCAGAGTGAATCATAATCCAATTCAGGAAGCAATCACTGTGACTTCCGTTGGCCAGGCCTGCACACTGTGCCTTCCCCCTGGAGGAGAAGAGGAGGCAGAACCAGCCCCAGCAGAACCACATGCACTGGAAGCTGCGGTGGGGAGTTGGCATGGGGTGTTCCCAGAATAAAAGCTGGTGACGCTACCAAAGGGAGGCGAGTCATAATGCTAAGACAGCACACACAACAGAGGGCTGCTATGTTATCTGATGTGTTACAGAGAAAGAAAATCATGTGAGCCCAGCTAGAGATAAGCATTTCCCTGATTCTAAATTCCAAACTGGACCCCTTCACACAGCAGAGAAATCCAGTGCTGTTTCCTGACATGGTGGATGGCAGCTTCACCCCCTTTTTGGCATAGATATGGAAACATCCTTCAAGTGTGTGTTTTGTAAATCGCCCACCTGTGAAAGCCAACAATGTGGAGCCATATACCAAGGTCACAGATGTGGAAGCGCTATAGGAAGGTCACGTGATAAAAATCTCTGGAACTGATCGAGCCCCACAGCAACTGTTGTCACGAGCCTCTGAATCAAGACTGGCCAGTTTCCTGACCCAATATGAGGCTAAAATACCCACCCTATTACCTACCCTGTAGCATCCTAACCAGGTGACTGGTTATCCTAATGCCACCATTCTGGTAGGAATTTTCTCTGTCTTGAGACTATAAAAACTGGCTGCTAGCCTGCCAAAGGGTTCTGCTCCCCTCTGAGCCAGCACACTGTTCTAACAGCGTTTCCCACTCCAATAAACTTTATTCTCCTCTCATTCTGCCTCATGTCTGGAAACTTTTTTCCAACCTGCACATGGACCACAACAAACTACAGAACATTTCATTACCTCAAGGAAAGCAATTTTGTAGGTTGCTGAGCTCATGGGTTCCTGGTGAGAGGCTTCCAAATATCGAGTCAGCACTCAGCATGGAGGAGAGAGAGGCAGCTCCCTCTCTGATACAGCATTTCTGTGATCCTTTCTGCCTTCCCTTAGCAGTCTTAGCCTGTCCTATTCTATTCAGATACCCACTTTGGGTCAAAAGTAAGGGTTTGGACCTTAGTTACAGTGATACAAGGTCAAGAATCACAAGCTTATGGGCTTTTGGAACTGAAGGATATCAGAAACATGCTGATTGCTCCTCAATCTCGATTCCCTCCTTCCGCTAAAGGATTTATTAGCTAGAACCATGGCTACCTAAGGGGCTTCACCTTAGAGACACAGGTTTGATCCGTGGGTCAGGAAGATCCCCTGGAGAAGGGTATGGCAATTCACTCCAGTATTCCTGCCTGGAGAATCTCCATGGGCAGAGAAACCTGGTGGGCTACAGTCCACAGGGTGGCAAAGAGTCAGGCACGACTGAAGCGACTTAACACAACGGGCTTCCCAGGGGCCTTAGTGGTCTGCCTGCCAAAGCAGGAGACGCAGGAGACGCCAGTCTGGAGGAGGAAATGGCAATCCACTCCAGCATTCTTGGAGTGGAAAATTCCATGGACAGAGGAGCCAGATGGGCTACAGTCCCTAGGGTCGCAAAATCGGCCATGACTGAGTACACGTGCTCACGCTAATGGCTACCAAAAATAAAGACTACGTTCCATTTCCCATGCCCCTCTGCCACTAGGTGCGCCATGTAACTAAGTTCTGCCAGGAAGACGTGGTGCTTCTGAGTCTTCCTTTGCTTCTCCCTTCTTTGTCTGCTCAGCTCTCTGTCTCTGTCCCTTCAGTCTTGCTTCCTGGAAGGTGGGTGTGACGGCCACCTGTTTGTACCACTAGGGTGAGTGCTGCATCACAGGGAGGTGGACGTGAACGAGCTAGGAGAGCCACCACGGCCCTGGTCGTCCTGTCTTTATATTTTCCACTTTATACTTTTATGAGAGAGAGAAATAAGCATCCATCTTGGGAAGCCATTGTTTTGAACTTGTTTCCTATAGTCGGATCAATTCCTAATGGATGGCATTATCTCTTCCAAATTTTCCATATCCTCCACCACACCCTCAAGAATACCATCTTTCCATCCAAGGCTTGAATCCATTCCTTAAAGGATTAGGACAGCTCACATAATTACTACCTCTCGAAGTCATTTCATCTTTAGAACTGAATTGTTAGGAATGTGTTAGAAAATTCTCCCTCATCTTCATTCATTCAGTCTGCATGCAGCCAATTTTCTCCCTCAGGAGGGTCAACCAGAGTCCTGCTGACAGTGCTCACAAGGGCCCAGAGCTTCTATTCCTGACTCCCTCCTTTCCTCCAGGATCTGCCCGTGTTCAGTGTATCCCTTATGCCATTTCCCAGAGCCCCATGAGAAAAGAGACCCAGTGTCCGCAGCTTCCCCGCACATAGGTGAGGCTTCAGGTTTGCAAGCAGCTTTTGATTCTGCGATGCAATGTATTATATATCAATGAAGTTTGAGACATTTGGAATATGTGATAAGAATTCCTTCTATTTGCATAGCAGCTTACATACTTGCTCCCACATTCTTTTTGTTTTTTCCACATTCTCATTTTATTACTATTATTGGTACTACTATTAGTAATAATAATAATGTTCCCATTATAGAAATGTAAAGAAATATGTAAAATGTAGCATGCAAGTGCAAAGTTAGGAACAAAGGGATAAAGAAAAACAGAAGAATGGATTACAAAATATAATCAGACAATAGCTATAAATCATATATACACAGGGCATAACTAGATACTTTGCTACCATTTATTGAGTACTTATTCTTCATAAGGCCCTGGAATAAGCTATGTAATTAAATCCTCGTGAGTATCTTGTAAGTTAGATATTTTGGCTAATTTAAGATGATGACAATGAGCCTCGGGGAGGTTAAGGGTCCTTTTTACGGTCCAGGGGCTCTAATGGTGAAGTTAACACCTTGGTCTGCATGTCCCCTACTGAGTCTTTCCTCCTCACTCCTTCAGACAGACCAGTCCTGCAGCCTGGAATGCTCTCTTCTGCCCCTTTCTTGATGACATGGGCACCATCTCTTCCCCCGCATCTCAGCTTCAATGTCACCTCCAGGAAAAAGACTTCCCTGCCCACCACCCGCCATCTCTCACCACTCTGATAGTTTATTCATATGGAGTCTTCTCCTTCTCAACACACTTAAGTGTCTGGTCAATGCCTATCTCCGTCGCTGGTGCCGGGGATTGCATCTGTCTTGCTTGCTGCTGGTTTGTTGGCACCTAGAACAGAATGTGGCACATTCCGTGCTGAGATCTTGGTGAATGAATGGCAGCCTGGGCTCACAGCCCCCAAATCACCCTGCCTCCCCAGGACTTTCCACTGACCCCTGGGCCTGAAGGGGCTCTCAGAGCTTACCTAGTCCTACCCCTGCATAAGAGAAAGGGGAAACTGAGGCCAGAGAGGGAAAGGCACCTGTGAGGGCTCCACAGTGGTTAGACACACAGCTAGGGGAGAGCAGGGTCCTGGTTCCAGGGCAAGGACCAGAAGCCAGTGGGTGGCCCCGACTGGCCCAGTTTTCTATTTGTGGAAGGATAAAGTGATGCGGGATAGTCCTGAAAAGTGGCTGGTGGGAGGTGCTGCCTAGAACCATGTGGCCAGCCTGGGAAGGAGGCAGAAGGTCCTGCTGGTCTGGATGGGAAGGAATCCAGCAGGGGCCTTGCTGGGTTTCCTCTCAGCAAGGGGGGAAGTAAACACATTCCTTGGCCATGCAGGCATGCCCCGGCTCCAACCGCCCCACCAGCTGCCAGGGCCTTGGGTCCAGTGGTCTGCTGCCCTTTGGAGGAAAGGGCCTGGAGAAGGTGTGTGACTCACCAGGGTCAGAGATGTGTGTGGTGGCTGGTACCCTGTGCCAAGCTGCCTCCTGCCCCCGGGGTACAAAGATGAGAAGAACATTGTGTCCCTCTCCCCATCCTGCTCCTGCAGAAGCCCAGGGACCCCTGGGCCAGCTCCCAGCCAGGACAGTGAGGAGGCCGACAAGTCAGGAGTGGCTACAGGAGCGCTGGGTCCTGCCTTACTGTGCTCATGTCCGTGTGCTCAGTTGCCTCAGTCATGTCTGACTCTGCAACCCCGTGGGCTGTAACCAGCCAGGCTCCTCAGTCCATGGGATTCTCCAGGCAAGAATACTAGGGTGGGTTGCCATTCCCTTCTCCGAGGGATCTTCCCAACCCAGAGATAAAACCCACATCTCCTGGAGTTCCTGAGGAGCGGGCAGTTTCTTTACCACTGGCTAGTGGTAAAGAAAAAAGCTCCCTCTTACTGTACAGATGGGGAAACCGAGGCCCAGAAGGGCAGGGGCTTGCTCCAAGAGCCGCAGCAAGGTGGTAGCTAAGCCAAGACCAGAACCCAGGTCCCGAGGACAATGGTGTCATGTCACTGAAGCCAGGACTCAGGCTGCTACCTCTACCTCCTCCTCCACCCCCCGCCCACCCCCCTTCTCCCTTCAGCTCTGTCAGACTCTTTTACACATGCTGATTTCTTCTGCGCAGAATTCCCTCCTTGAACTGTCTGGGCTGGGCAGACTGTTACCTGTACCTCAGCACCATTCTGTGCTTTCCCGGCACACAGACCAGCTGCCCTGGGGGCAGGGTGCTCCCTGCAGCAGCAGCAGCAGCAGCTGTCCTCGGAAGCCAGTGCCAGGGCTGCAAGCACAGCAGCTGTGAAACCTGGTTCTTGGCAGCAACCAGCAATGATTCACAGGGAGTGGGAAGACAGGAAGGCTTGGGTGTCACCCTATGTAATAAGTCTGATGTCAGGAAAAAGAGCCTGGGGTTCGGATCGGGAGAACCGGCCTGCTTCTCTCTCCAAGCTGTAGGATCTGGTGGAGGCTCTTCAATCCCCTGGAGAGGAATCACTGAGGCTCAGACTCCCGGGTCTGGAATCGGAACCACAGGGCAGCTATTAACCCTTCTGTCAGATCCAGTTGGTAGATAATAGCTCTGGATGGTGCACTGTGTTGAGGAGGATTCAGAGGGAGGAAATCTGATGGTTGTTGTTCAGTCGCTCAGTTGTGTCTGACTTTTTGCCACCCCTTGGACTGCAGCACCCCAGGCTTCCTTTCACTATCTCCTGCAGTTTGCTCACATTCATGTCCATTGAGTCGGTGATGCCATCCAACCATCTCCTCTGATGGGAGACCTGTCATTATTTGATACCCCTGCGCTGGGATCTCTCTAAGGGCCCTTCCTCCCTGATGAACAGACTGCTGTGATCAGAATCAGCAGCTGTCCAAGCTTTGGCAGGGCCCCAGCACAGGCAACAAGGCCTTTGGTCAACAGAAACACACACACACACACACACACACACACACACACACACACACACACACACACACACACACACACACACACACACACACACACACACACACACACACACACACACACACACACACACACACACACACACACACACACACACGAGATAGGGGCCCTTCCCAGGCAAGTGGCTCCAGCTGTGGGCTCCAACCCTCTCCCTTCTGTTGGCCCCAGATAAACATTCCTTCCAGCTTTGCCTGCTGAGCTGCTGCTGGCTTATTCATGCCAGATCAGCACAGCCCAGATCTCAGCAGAGTATCAGGCTAAGCTGCTTCCTGGGAAGGGCTGAGGGTTCTGGGCTTGGAAAGAGAAGGGAAGAGGGCTGGGAGGCTGAAGTCCAGTCCCTGGGCTGATAAGCAGCCTTGGACGTTGCCCTAAGAATTTCCTGTTGTTGCTTCCTTCTTCCTCATAATTGTAGCTCCAGTCTCTCGTCTAGCAACCTAGCATCTGATCGCCATTGCAGACTCAGAGGCCTTTTGTAGGTCAGGGACCTGGGTTTGCTGTACGGCCCTGGGCTGGTGTGTGCCTTAGTTTTCTCATCTGTAGAATGGGGGAAATAATACTGAATGCATTCTGATAGGTGATAGCTAAGGGATTGTACTGGGTTGAATAGTGTCCCCTTAAAATTTACACCCACGGGAAGCTGTGAATTTGACCTTACTTGAAAATAGAGTCCTGGCAGATGTGATCAAGAGGGCATAGTGCAGTAGGGTTGCCCTAAATCTATTGTGACTGCTGTCCTTATGGGAGATTTGGACGCAGAGACGAAACACAAATGCCCACAGAAAGAAGGCTGTGTGAAGACAGAGCCGAGATTGGAGTGCTACGGCCACAAGCCAGAGAGTGCCAGAAGCTACCAAGTTGGAAGAGGCGAGGAAGACTTCTCCCGGGGCCTTTGGAGAGGGCATGGCCCACCTGATACCTGGATTTTGGGCTTCCGGCCTTGGGAGTTGTGAGAAAACAAATTCCTGTTGTTTCAAGTCACCAGTTTGTGGTAATTTGTTATAGCAGCCCTACGAAATGCCTAAAGGGATGTCTATATGCATGTGTCTGCCACACAGTGGCCACTCAGGAGAAGGACTCCCACCCCCACGTGGCTCCTGGTGATGTTAGTGCTTCTTCTTCCTAACCCTGACCCTAAACCTTATCCCTAACCCTGAATGCCTCCCTCTCCTTGAGCACGGGCTCTGCCAGCACCTGCCAGCCAGGCTGGGTGGGAGGGCAGAGCAGTACTAGATGTGTGGGCATGATATCAACCTCACCAGGGCTGGCTGAGACCAGGCCGAGAAAAGACCAGTTTCCCCACAGCGTGGAGGTCAGAAGTGGGCAGGAGTCCCCAGCAGCCACTGAATCCTAGACTCTATGCTCCGTGGGGGCAGGAGGCAAATCTACTTGGTACCCTCAGCACCTGGCACAGGGCCTAACACTTAGTAGCCCTACTATGTGCCCATCCTACTTTAATCCCTCACCGCATCCTTGTCAGGGGCCCTCACTGCCCCCCTTTTACAGCTGAGAAAACTGAGGCACCGGTAGTTTACATGAATTAGTCAAAGTCTTACCGTTGGTAAGTGGTATATCCAGGGAATCTGGCTGAAAGCCCAGCCTCTTATCTGTTCATCTTCAATATTTATTGAAATAATGAAAGGCTAGAGCCAGGCTGCCAGAGAAGGCAATGGCACCCCACTCCAGTACTCTTGCCTGGAAAATCCCACGGATGGAGGAGCCTAGATGGCTGCAGTCCGTAGGGTCGCTGAGGGTCGGACATGACTGAGAGACTTCACTTTCACTTTTCACTTTCATGCACTAGAGAAGGAAATGGCGACCCACTCCAGTGTTCTTGCCTGGAGAATCCCAGGGACGGCGGAGCCTGGTGGGCTGCCATCTATGGGGTCGCACAGAGTTGAACACGACTGAAGTGACTTAGCAGCTTAGCAGCAGAGTCAGGCTGCAGCCTTTGATGAGTTCACACATGTTCTCTTATGGCCCAATTCCCCACCCCCAAGAGAGATTTACTAGACCCTGGGAGCGAGAGGTGGTGCACAGAGAGTGTGCTCTGCCCACAGTGGCCCAGGAATGTGTCTGGCATGAGTTCTAATGGAAGTTGGCTGTCACTTGAATCAACCCACCCAGGATCTGCCCTCTGGAGCCCACCCTGACAAGCCATCCCTAGCAGAAAGAAAAGCCCCTTTGGTCAGAAACAGATTGAGCGGGTTGGAGGGACCTGACTGTTTTCTTTCTCTCTTTCTTTCTTGCTGTGCTGGGTCTTGGTTGCTGCGCATGGGTTTTCTCAGGTTGTGTCAAGCAGGGGCTGCTCTTCGTTGCGGTGCACGGGCTTCTCGTGGTGGCGTCTTCTCTTGTGGAGCGCAGGCCTTAGGTGCACAGGCTTCAGTAGCTGTGGCTTGCAGGCTCACAGCACAGACTCAATAGTTGTGGTGCACGAGCTTAGTTGCTCCGTGGCATGTGGGATCTTCCCTCACCCAGGATTAAACCCGTGTCCCCTGCATTAGCAGGCAGATTCTTATCCACTGGACCACCAGGGAAGCCCTATAGGGCCCTGATTACTGATAAACCAGCAAGCATGGCTTTTGCCCTCCCACACCCTCATCCATGGGTACTGCCATAACTGGTGTGTCAACTGCAGGAACTGGGAGGTTGTCACTCTAGGGTAGTATATCACTAACCCCATGCAGCTTCTCTCTTCTCTCTGCATTTCTGTCTGTTGATCAGCTTTGGTTCTTGCAGTCAACTGTTATCTTTGCTTTCAATTCCTGTTCCCCAGAAAGAATGGTGCAGTTAATTTCCTACCATTCCTACCAAGCTACCTCAAAGGCTGGTGGATCAGACTGTAGACTGGGTCCGCACCCACGGTCCAGTCGGCTGCAACCAGAGAGGTGGGGGGAGGCGTCACGTAACACCAACATGACTGCTTCTGAAGGAGATTGTGGGAGTGGCAGGCAGGCTGAGGCTGGCTTGGACAATGTGCTACTGGATGGTCATGCCCACAATTGTCTCCTTCATGCCTTGGCTCCCTTATTAACGGCTGAACCCAGCTCCCTCTCACTAGCTACCCCCAACCCCAGGAAGGACCCCTGAACTGGCCCACAGACCAGAGCCAGGATGTTAATCTGGGGCAAACCCGCCACTCTTTCTTTTCCCACCATGGCAGGTGATACCAGTGGATTGCAGGTATCTATTCACTGAGCTGAGCGCTGAATCAGACTCAGAATCAACAGTTTTCTCCAGGAAGCCATTGCCAAGCGATTCTAGCTGACATGAAAGAACTAGATAGGATAGGAAGATCTCTAGAGTTGCTTTGGGCACTGGCGTAGCTTGTGTCTGAGTCAGCGCTCCCACCTAAGCAGAGCACCCAGCCTGGGAGGGGCCTGAAACCAGTGGTCAGGGCGCCCCAGGGGAGAGAGTCTAATTACTGATAACTCTTAGGATATTGGCATCAGTCCGGCTCGTGAGGGGATGTCCAGGTCAAGGAAAAGGCTGAGGGTGAGACGCTGACTCACTGGCTCTGGGTTTGAAGTTCTTCATCACTTGCTCTCATTTTGTCTCTGTCTCTCTGTGAGTCAAACAGGCAACATCCCCCACATCAACAGGTGCTCCTCAGCCAGCTTAGGGAGACCTGCCCAGGCCTTTGAGAAGATGCCAAAGCGTTTACCAGGTGGGGGTGCGGTGGGCGGAGGGAGCTGCCCCAAAGGCACAGGGACTGTCTGAGGAGGCACCCACTCCTTGTCTGGGGAGACACCCACTATGTCAGATGGGAGCCATTATGCTTTGGGAAGTATCAGGACTTCCCAGAGCCTCAATATATTCATGTGGTCTGGGCATGAATAAGAGCAGGAAGAGTACGCAGGGCTTCCTCAAATTACTGGACTTATTTTGACAGCTGGACAACATGGGACTTAAAGAAATTCACCTCCCTGTGGAAGAATGCAGATAACAGAAAGAGCGAAGAGGACTGGATAGAAGGAGAATGGGTCGCTGTTAAAACGATCCTGCATGAAGAGCCTAGCCAGAGTGAGGACCCTCGGCTCCTGCTAATTTTTCCACAAAAGAGCCCAGTCCCAGTGTTGCCAGAGTTTCCAATTTTGCAACAGAAGACAAAAATCCAGATTTCTATGTGAAATACTTTTAAATTGTGGTAATTCAGAAAACACATTTTCACTTGCAGTGTTCGATTTGTTATGTGTGTGTTTAATATCCCTAGAGGAAGAATCTCAGGTCTTTTCCTCCAGAGTTGTCTATGAGCTTCTCTCATGTCAAGGGCTGAAGACACCAGAGCCTGAACTCAAACTGCAGATTCTAGCATGCTTTGGCCAGAGCTCCGATCTGTGCCAGCCTCTGGGCTGCTGTCTCACTGTGTTTACATTCCAGTGAGGACCAGAGAGGCTTTCCCAGAGCCACGCTCTGCTGGGTGCTCACACGCTCCAGAGCCACCCACTTCGTCATCATAGAAACCAGGCAGATCCGATCAGCCCAGGGCATGGCTTCTCTTTTCGGTCATTTTGGAGTCCTGAGTGACCAGCCAGGATGCCCACACATACCCTTGTGGCGGTGGCTCCAGGAAGTGGCATGGAAAGAGTGTAACATGAGGCCAGCCCAGGGAGTGCTGGTCCATTCAAACATTTCATAGCATTCTCAATACATCAAAATGTGAGCCAAGCACGCAGAGCAGGCTGACAGGGTGGGTCTGGACTGGGTGCTGTAGAACAAGATTGGACCCACTGTGAAACCTACTGTGAGAACCCTGCTGCAGAGACTGCTCGATGCAGGGCTGGGCTCCGAACAGGGAGCCCAAGGGTCCAAATACCAGACATGCCTCCAGGCTGGGCAGACCCTTCCAGAAAGCCCACACCTGAAGGCCCCAGAGGGTGTCAGAGGAGCCTGGTGGCAAGTAAGCATACAGCATCAGGCAGCAGGTGAGGGGCCTTGAGACCCCAGGGTTCAAGGAAGGCCTGGTCCTGGGAAACGGGAGCGGTGGGTTTACTCCGGTCACGAGAGGGCCCGAGTTATAGCCAGAGCTGGGACCTTTCCCAGGCCAGGCAGGGTTGTGGCTGGTGCTCAGGGCAGGGTGGAGGGAGGTGGAGGAGGGCAGGAAGGGAGTGGTGCCCACACCTGGTGAGGCAGTACGCATATTAAAACAGCACCGTCCCTTGACTGCCTTCTCTCCATAATGAGTCACGGCTGTGGCACCACGTCCCCCCACCTTATTCTTAATGCCATCTTTAAAAATTAGTCAAAAAGGAGGCACTTCTGGCGAATATGCTCAGGGGAGTGGCCCCATTGACAACGTGGTGAGTGAGGATGGAGAGCAGAGAGGGCTGGAGGAGTGAACAAGTTCTGGAACAAAGCTACGAAAGTGTAAGTTCCGTCTCTGCCAGTTACTAGCTGCAGGACCTCAGGGAAGCTACCTGCCTCTCAGAGACCCATTTCCTCATCTGCAAAGTGGGAGAATAATAGCAGCTACTGGATAAAGTGTGTGGGAACCTTTGCCCCTGGCACTTAGGAGTCACTCAGTGAGTACCTACTGTCATTTGAGATAAGGAAGAACATCCAAAATTTCATCACCAAAAGGAACCATCAGTTGGTTTACATGTGGGGAATTAGAGGCCCAAGTCTTCCAATGCCAGTCCAGAATGAGCCAAGACCAGAGTCCAGATCATCTGCCCCTCCCAGCACACCCCATCTGGGGAACAAGTCAAACCCAGAAATGATGACTTCCGGAAAACCCCGCTCTTTCTGGCACCCTGAGGAAGACAAGCGACAGCCAAGTAGCTATTTAGAGCCCCGGGTGCTAGCACAGCCCTGGCACTAAGGATGTACATCTGAGAATTGACGGGGACCCCTTCCTTCTTCCAGCCTAATGCAGAGGCTGCAAGAGCTAAAATCTGGCCCTCCCAACCTCCCTCGACTTCACTCAAGATCACCCAAGGAGCTGGGTGATCTAAGTCAGGCATGAACCTAGGCCTGACAGCTGGTGCCCCATGCTCTACCTCTCTATACAGGACACAGGAGACCTTGCTCCTGCCACACCATATTCATTTTCAGGATTGGTTCAGGGTCATCCCTGTAACAATCATTAGAACAATCAATAACACTGTGTCCTTAATATGTCCATGGGCTGTGCTAAGTGAGATTTTTTTTGCCTTTTTTTTTTTTGGCAGTTGTGCACAGAATGTGGGATCTTAGTTCCCCAACCAGAAATCCATGCCCCCTGCATTGTGAGTGTGGGGTCTTAGCCACAGTACCACCAGGAAAGTTTAAGTGAGGGTTTTTTTTTTTTTGCCACTATTTTCTTTTATTTTATTGCCACTATTTTATAATGTAAGACTATAACATTATTATTTCCATTTTACAGATGGGGAACCTGAGGCCAAATCAGACCAACTTCCCCTAGCCAATAAGTGAAGAAAACACCGTTTGGACTCAGGCACACCTACTCCCTCTTCACCACATTCTCCAGACATGGCACCACTTTCCTTTTGTGGCTGCGCCCTTGCTGTTCCACTCCGTGGCCTTGTCAGGGTCTTCTCCTAGATCAGAGGTCCATTTAGGATCTTGAAGAGTAAAAGAGTAAAAAGAAAAGGCTATTGTGGTAGCTCCTCTATCTTCAAGCCAGACCCTCCTGCTGTGGGTGTGAGACCCTTCCCTTTCCCGACTGCAGCCTCTGAACTGTGTTAGCAGCTCCTTTCCCCAGTCATTGACTTCAGTCTTCAGGCCTTAAGAATGCGAGGGAACAGAGAGAAGCCACCAGGCTTGGCTGTGAAACTTCCTGCTGCTGTAAGAGTGGACGCCCCCTGGTAGGGAGAGGGGCACACCTGCCCAGCTGGTAGGGCACAGACAGCCCCTCGGGAGCTCTGCTGCTCCCACCTCAGATGCTCCATCATCCCAACTCTCTAAAGCCCCACGAGGGGCAAGCCTCAGTCTGTACTGTGATAGTTTGTTAGGGTTATTGTTACGAAGTGCCACACACTGGGAGGTTTGAGTAACAGAGGTGTATATCTGAAGGCTAGGAGTCTGAGATCAAGGTGTCAGCACGGTTGGTTTCTTCTGAGGGTTAATTGTACCCAGACCTCTCCCTGAGCTCTTGGGGGTTTGCTGAGAGTCTTTGGCATTTCTTAGTTTTCAGACTCATCTCTGCTTTCATCTCCACAGGACCTCCTCCCTGTGTGTGAGTCTTTGTGTCCAAATTTCCCCTTTTTATAAGGATGCTGGTTGAACTGGATGAGGGCCCAGCCTATGACCTCATCTTCACTTCATCATCCACAGTGACTCTGTTTCCAAATAGGTCACATTGCCAGTTACCGGAGGGTTACGAATTCAACATCTTTTAAGGGGAGACACAATTCAACCCAGAGTACCACCTCACAGAATTGCAGAGTGGATTAAATGCACCAAGGCACGAAGCGCCTGCTGCAGATTCATCACTCACTCAATAAATGTTCATTATTATCATATTGTTATTTGCTGTGCAGTGGCTGCCAGCGTGCTGCAGTGGGTCTTGTGGGGCAACTGCCACAGGGACAGTGTGAGCATTCTCCGGGAGCATGGCTCCAGAATCTCACTGCAAGGAGGACCTTGAGGGTGGAGGGGCTCAGTGCTCACTGACGGCCCTGACCTCACCAGCAAAGACAGCAAGGGTTCTGAAGACACTCTGAGTCCCATTTAATCTATGACTGAGGGACTGTCAGTTGTGGCCCATATCAAATACTATTTAGAACCATCACTGCTATCAATCCTTCGGGATGGTTCCTAAGTCATCACGGATGGTAGGTAGCGTGACCAAGCACTCCCAAGGCACCCTTGACACAGAGTATGCCATGTCAGTGTGTTGTGGACAGGCCAGGAGCCCCAGGAGCTGAGTCGTGGGGTATACTTTGGGAATCCCATAATGTCCCAGCCCCCTCCATGTGTGGCCATGTAGATGGGGACCACAGCTCTCTAGCTGGGAGGCAATAGCCCCTCCTGGGTGGGTGGGAGCAGCCCAGGTGTCTCCCTAGAGGGGCGGGGAGCAGATTGAATCTCAGATTGCTACCTGCCTCCTGCACTTACGCTACCTCTTCACTCAGCACTTTGCTTCACTCAGCACTTTGCGGAGCTCAAGTTCAAAGTCCTGCCAGAAAGACCTGATAATGAATCTTAGCCAGTGAGGATACAAAGCTTTCATTATGGTGCTTGTAAACGTATATGTGTCCTTCCTCCTGTTCCTTCTGGTTCCCGGTTGCGTCCCTGTCCCTATTTATAAAAGCACTTTGAAAGTTGGGAAACTTGAAGCCTGAGCAGGTAGCCCAGGAGAGATGGCCAGGAAAGAGCTACAGTTTGGCCTGTGGGGCAAAGATCCTGGTAGACAGTTCTGGAGGAGCGTCAGGTGGTGTAAGCAGTAATAAAAACAACTAGCATTTATCAAGCGTCTACCATGCCCTGAGCACCAGACTCACACATCATTTTCTTTAATCTTCACAGCAGTGACACAGTGGTAGTGTAATTATAGTTCCATTTTACAGTTGAATAGAAGAAATAAAGGGAGACTTCCCTGCAGGTCCAATGGCTAAGACTCTGTGCTCTGAAGGCAGGGGGCCCTGGTTCAATCCCTGGTCAGGAAACTAGATCCCACAAGCTGCAACTAAGAGTTCGCATGCTGCAACTAAAGATCCGCATGCCTCAACGAAGATTGAAGATCCTCAGTGCTGCAGCTGGGACCTGGTGCAGCCAAATACATAAACAAACAAATATTAAAAAAAAAAAAAAGAGAAAGAGAGAGAGAAAGAAAAGAAAAGAAACAAAGGTTTAGGGACTCACCCAAAGTCACAATGCTGAGAAGTGATGATTAGCGATTTGAACCCAGACCTGATTCCAAGGCCCAAGCCCTTTCCCACAACACTGGTCCACTTCCCATGGTCTGTGATGAGGTCCCCAAGTCTGGAGCAGAGCAACTGAGTCTCTCTCTAGCCTGTGTGTCCACGAAAAGCCAGAGACCAGAGGGCTGAGCCAGTGTGGGGGGGCTCCACATGTCCTTTGTGAGGCTAATGAAAGATTTGGTCCAGATCTTAAAATCTATGCTCAAGGGAATTCCCTGGCAGTCCAGTGGTTAGAAATCCAAGCCTCCACTGTAGGGGGCAGGGGTTCAGTCTGGGCAGGGAACCAAGACATGGCATGAAGTACAGTATGGCCAAAAAACAACCACAAAACAACAAAAACAAGCAATCCACACTCAAGAAGACGTGAAGAGGAATATAAACAGCGATAACAATAGAAAAAAAAACTCCTGTAACACAGGAGAATGCAGGAAATCCTCACAGAGACAATGCTGAGCAGAAGAAGCTGGACACAAAAGTGCCGTGCTGTATGCTATTGTTAGGAGTGGGGACCCGTAGGGAGACCTTGTGCGGAGGGAGAGATGGCTCAGATCTTGAATTGTGTGGCGGTCACCCAGGTGGGTGTATATGTAAAATTTTCCAAGCTGCAGGCTTCAGATCTGTACCTTTTATGGAACCCATGATTTAAAAGATGTGGAAAAAAAAACAACAACTGGAGATAATTCAGTCAAGAGTAACAACTGAAACCAAAGGGCGGATTAAGCACTCTGTAAAAAAAATAGAAGTGTGTTTGGATGGGGTCGGGGAGTGAATGATGGCACTTGGTGGTTTTATCAGCTAAGATCCTGACCCACAGCTTGGCCCCTTTTCTCTTACAAAAGTCCACATCTGGCATTTTTCAGGATTTCCATAACCGGGAGGGAACTTCCCCTGCCTGGGAGGGCAAAATAGCATATGCTGTTCTCTTAATTAATTTCTGTATCCCCTCGCTCAAAGGCATTTGTGGAGGGCCTGCTGTGGGTCGAGTACGGGCCTGCGCTCCAAGGATATAGTGGGGACAGAACATCTGCTCTCACACTGCGGGCATCATAGCCGGGCCTGAGATGACTGTTACTTTACAATGATAACTAAAACAGCCAGTGCGAGTTTTAAGTCAAATAACCAGTATGTTGCATTCATGCTCAGTCGTGTCTGAATCTTTGAGACCCCATGGACTGTAGCCCGCCAGGCTCCTTTGTCCATGAACTTTTCCAGGCAAGAATACCAGAGTGGGTTGCCATTTCCTCCTCCAGTGGATCTTCCCAAACCAGGGATCAAACCCTCATTTCCTGCATCTCCTGCATTGTAGGCAGATTCTTTACCGCTGAGCCATCAGAGAAGCCCAGCCAGTATGTTAGCTGGAGAAAAATAAAACAGGGAGCAGGGTGAGGAATGAAGGGCGATCTGCATTTGCCAAGAGAATGGTCCTGGAAGGCCTTCTCCCTGAGAAGCTGGCAGTGAGAGGTTGAGAGGAGGGAAAGGGAGGTTAAGGGAGAGCCACACAGATAGGTCAGGGAAGTGTCAGAAGGCCTGAGGGAAGGGCTTGTGTAGATTTGGGCTTTACCCAGACAGAGGTGGGGTTTTGCCTGGGGGCTGATGTGACCTGGCTGGTATCTGTAGAGGGGAACTAGGCTGTCGCTGCTGCACTGGGAGACTTCAGGAGGGCCGCGGGTCCCAAGGCTCATTCACTGCCTGTTCTCCCTACTCCACCTTCTCCGGTGGACCGTGCCTGCATCCAGTGTGGCGGAGAGGAGAAAGGCCTCCCTGTGTGTGGAGGCTACCAGGACAGGCTGGTAAGGGGGTGAGGAGCAGCCCAAGCCGCTCTGGACAGAGAGCATGAAGGTTTTTGGAGAACACAGAATGCAAGCATGGGCAGTTTCCTTGTGATTAGCTTTCCAAGGAAGGAAAGGTCGCAGAGCAAGGTTTATCAGAAGCTCCTGCCGGTAGCCAGAGGGAGAAATGAGGTGGAGACAGGGAGGCCATGACGGGCAGCACAACACCCTCCTCTCCTGCTCTGAGAGCTGCTGCCCTCAGCTCCTTTCCCTGGGGTGGGCGTGGGATACCACTGGCTGTGGGGGCAGCAAGTGGAGGGGGGTGAGATTTACGGGGGGGTTGAGGGGCTGGAGTGAAGGGAGGAGCTTCTGCATTTGTGATCGCCTGCTGCGTGACTTGTGCACATAAAGCTCCCACTCTGGCCTGTTCTCTCTCCTTCAAATATGGCAGGGCAGGGCCAGAGGCTCTGGTTCTTTGGCTCTACACCAGAGAGCCTGGTCTCTAACCGGGCCTGGGACTCCTGGGAGCTCAGAGCCAGACTCCTGGAGTGAAACCTTGGCCACCCATTGGCTTCTTACCTCCCCCGGGGGTGAAGTATGAAGCTGATCCCTGCTTGTGGGTGTGGCCCAGGTAGGCTCATGGTTTGCCTTGTCCTAGTTTCCCGTCACTTCCCCAAGGAAAAGTGCCAAAACTTGCACTTGAAAATATAGTACCATTCTGCCTTCCAGTGCTTTGAAGGCATCTCTACCATCTCCAGACACATTCAAGGAGTCCTTGTGGCCTAAAGAGTAGAAGTCTGTCTCTGCAACCTGGTCTTCAAGACCCCAACAGTTAAGGCACCTTCCTCTACTCTTCCTGCCTCTCCTTCACCTAAACCCACCCCCTTGAGTTTCTCTGTTGCCTCAACTCTCAGGAGAACATCACTTTTCAGCCTCAGACCCTTAATTCAACTTTGGCTGGAAGGCCTCCAACTCTATCAGCTAGGCATCTGTTTGTTGTCGTTCAGATGCTAAGTTGTGTCTGACTCTTTGAGACCCCATGGACTACAGTACGCCAGGCTCCTTTGTCCTCTGCTGTCTCTGGGATTTTGCTCAAATTCATGTCCTTTGAGTCGGCGATGCTAGCTATCTCATCCTCTACTGCCTCCTCCTTTGGCCCTCAATCTTTCCCAGCATCAGGGTCTTTTTCAATGAGTTGGCTTTTCGCTTTCGGTGGCCGAAGTATTGCAGCTTCAGCTTCAGCAACAGTCCTTCCGATGAAAGACATCAGCAGAGACCTTTATATTGAAGTGAGTTTTACAAAATGTCATTGAATTCTCACCAAAAGCTCAGGGGACAGATATCAGCCCTTTCTTCAGAGTTGAGAGGTTGAGTGATTTGCCTAAAGTCACACACACAGTTAGTGGGCGGTCAAATCCCCTGAGATTTCAGCACTGAGATGACCATTCGCACTCCCTTCCCAGCCCGTCTACAGATGGGTCTCTGCTTTGGATGGACCACCATTGTCTGAGGGCGGGGCCTGGGCCTCCTCAGCCACCCTGGTGTGGGCCATGGTTGTCCAGCATGTCCTCTTTTCCTTGCTCCACTGGACCATTTTCTATCATCCGCCTCAGGACTGGGAGTGCAGGCTTTTCTGGGTAGCCACCCTGGGGCAGGATAGGCTCTCCAGGTGTCCTCAGCATTTCCTTCACCAGACGGGTAGGCTAAGTGCTGCCCAGACATGTGGCTACTGTGACTCACCCGCCCCTGCCCCAAGAGCTGTGGAAACCAGCTGGGTTGGTCCCATCTGGGGAAGCAGCCTGTGCCCCCCAGCCCAGGCCTTGACGATGGGCTTATGGAGATAGCGAACACACAGTTGACTGTGTGCTTGGCAATGCTGTAGCAAAATATAGCACAACTTTTGCCTTTCCCCTGATCCTGGGTAGGAGGAGAAGACAGAGTGAAAAAGTGTATCCAATTGTTTAGCTACAGTAATGGAGTGTCGGGAGTGAAGGAAGGCTAACGGGGCAACTGTGGGTGAGACTGAAGTTGTGTAACTTTGGTCTTCTGTCTCCATCAGCTTCTGTGCTATTTCTGAGGCATCAAGCCACCTTCTAACAACACAGAGGATTCTGGTTTTTGTTTCACAGCAAAGGTTAAACCTGGAGGAAGTCACCAAGCCACCTTCCAACAGCACAGACGATTCTGGTTTTTGTTTCACAGCAAAGGTTAAACCTGGAGGAAGTCACCAATCTACACAGCTTTGATGTTGTGACTCCATCTTTATTAGAAATGGGAATGAGCCAAAAGGAGGCCCTGGTGGAACCTGAGGTAATGAATGTGGTCAGAAAGAGGCACAAATCCAAGTAGGCTCAGATTCAAAAGCAGAGCTAATGCCCTGAACTAAAACGCTAACAGAGGCAAGTTGGGGCCAGCACCACCCAATTTTCTAGAGTGGTTTAGTGAACTGAGCCTGCTAGTTTCCTACATTGTGTAAGAGCTGATTGTAAATGGCTCACAAAGCTGACACTGAACGCTTTCAGCAAACTTGTCTTTTAAAAGGCACATCATTCTGAACCTGGGAATTGAATGTGGTAGGCCAGCCTGCAGAGGCCATCTTTTGGTGGATGTTGTCAGCACCATCATTTTAGATTAGAGTTGATTTGCTAACTATACCAGTTGAATCTTTGTCCTGCATAGTCAGCTCAGGAAGAGGGATTTTAATAGTGGGAGGAATACAATCCAGGTACTCAGACCAAGAGAGTTTCAGGCACCAGATCCAGAGATTCAAACCTGGAGAGGGAAAGGAGTTAAGTGAGAGCCACAAGGAAACTATTGGTGACCCCTTGTGGGCTTAGGGCCTGAGACCTTGAGGGGAGCCCTGCCCTGGAAGTTTCCACTCTCATGGGCCTCCACGTCCTTGTGTGCATGCTCAGTCGTGTCCAACTCTGTGAAACCTCATGGACTGTAGCCCACCAGGTTCCTCTGTCCATGGGATTCTCCAGGCAAGAATATTGGAGTGGGTTGCCTTGCCCTCCTCCAGGGGATCTTCCCGACTCAGTGATGGAACCCACCATCTCCGATGTCTCCTGCACTGCAGGTGGATTCTTTATCCACTGAGCCACCTGGGAAGCCCCATGGGCCTCCAACCAGTAGGCATACTGTAAAACTGCTCTTCCTTGTTCTAGAAGCTCCTTCAGGGGAATGGCCTTAGAGAAAAGAGGTTGCCATGGTACAACATTGAAGAAAGTTCTGAATTGTTCATTGCTTTTCAGTAAAAGATCTTTAAGTGATTTAGGCATGTATCTTGGAAAGATTGCAAAGAACTGAGTGACACCACAATAACAAAACCTCTTCCAGTTACATATAATTTTGTGAAGACTTCTAATAAACATTAAAATTTTTTTTAATCCTTCTCAATAACATTTAACTCTCCATATTCAAATTGTTATCAAAATGCATTTAGGTGATTGTGATCAATTAGGTGTAATAACTGTAATGGCAACTCTACCAGAATAAATAACACTTCAAGGTTTATGGTCACAAGAAATTAAAATCCTAAGTGCCACAGCTTCCTAGAGCTGTTTGAATGGAACAAGTGGACATATTGGAGAAGAAAGTATATAAAGGCACAGTGAATGCTGGAAACTGCAAGTGAGTGTAGGGTGTTGGGATGGAGACTGGGGCTGGGGATAGAAACCAAGAGATGAGGCTGAACTGCTTGATGAGCAGGCGACAGATGATGGACTTCGGTCATTATCCTGAAAGCAAGGTGTGGGAGGGGTGGCACACTCACGAATGGAGTGGATAGGTTATATTCCAAGTAAGGAGATTATATTAGATGCTAATCTAAGAGTTCAGAGGAGAGATGATACAGGCCAAATTAGGCAGAACCAATGAGGAAAGTGAGGAGATGGACTTGAGAGATGAGTCAAGATGGCTCCCAGGGCTGTTTGGGAGTTTCCACTCAAGGGAGAATTAGGGATTTCCCTGGTGGTCCAGTGGCTAAGACTCCGAGCTCCCAACGTGGGGGTGGGGGTGGAGTGGGGAGGGGCAGGTTCAATTCCTTGGTCAGGAAACTAGACTCCACGTGTCGCAACTGAAGAACCCACATGCAGCAACTAACCTGACACAGCCAAATTAATATTTTTTTAAAAGATTTTTTAAACAATTGAAAGAATAGGTTTAAGGAGGCAAAGTAGTAGGTTCATTTGCAGACATGGTTAATCAGTCTTGACACTTGGTCCTTGCCATGCATGAATCTTGAACCTAAGGTTACGCGAGAGCCACAGGTGAGCTTATCACACACTACATGTGGCAAATCATCAGGTACACAAGATTACCAAAGTAACAGGCCACCTTCAGTGTGGGCTCTGAAGCCCAGTAGTAAACATATCCAAGTAAGTTTTCAAGTCATCTTTCACAGTCTTTAGGAAAGAAGGGATAGAGGAACAGCAGGTTCTTAAGCATTAGGCAGGAGAAGGCAATGGCAACCCAGTCCATTACTCTTGCCTGGAAAATCCCATGGACAGAGGAGCCCCGTAGGCTGCAGTCCCTGGGGTCGCTACGAGTTAGACATGACTGAGTGGCTTTGCTTTCACTTTTCAGTTTCATGCACTGGAGAAGGAAATGGCAACCCACTCCAGTGTTCTTGCCTGGAGAATCCCAGGGATGGGAAAGCCTGGTGGGCTGCCGTCTATGGGGTCGTACAGAGTCAGACACGACTGAAGCGACTCAGCAGCAGCAGCATTAGGCAAACATAAGAAAGCACTTCGGTTTTCACGTCAACTTGAAGAGTTAGCACGGTTTGGAGGAAAAAAAAAAAAGAACTAAAGTTGTCAGATTTAAGTAGGCCTGCAACACTGACCATTTAAAACACACTTAAACACAACATAACACACACATACGTTCCAGATCAAGTACTGGTAAAATTCCTTTTACAGTTAGGGAAATTGTAATTCTATTAATCTGGTTTTTCCTGATCTCTTCTGGGAGTAGTATTGATTAATGGTGGAGTCATCTAAAGTCTTTGAATCTAAAATCATCAGCAGATAGGGTGCATTTTTTTTTTTTTTTTTTTTGCATAGGTCCAAAATAGATGTGGTCTGGCAACAGATCTTGGAAAAAGAGATAATGCAGGTTTTAAATGACCACAAATTCAATGAACCAAGAGCATTCTATTGCTGAAAGCTAATACTATCCTAGTCTTCATTAACATTCAACAGTGGTTTTACCAGCTACCATCTTGTTCTAAACTAGCAATTCGTGCATATGTGCTCAGTCACTCATTGGTGTCCAACTCTTTGCAACCCAATGTACTGTAGCCTGCCAGGTTCCTAGGCCCATGGGATTATCCCAGCAAAAATAATGGAGTGGGTTGTCATTTCCTCCTCCAGGGGATCTTTTTGACCCTGGGATCTTCTGTGGCTCTGGCATTGGCAGGCAGATGCTTTACTAGAACCACCAAGGAAGCCCAAACTAGGAATACAAGGGAGGGAAAAAAGTTATGGCTTCTGCTCTACAAGAAACTCCTTTTCTAGGAGAGTAGATGCATACAACCTCTCTTCTTCCTATGCCAACATGGATACATCTCCCAAAAAGGGCAAACAGCTGTTGGTCATTTATGGGAAAGTTGCAATGCTAAACCCTCAGCAAGTTTATTTCTTGCTGTTTATGTATTTCCTAGCAACAGTGACTTCATGGCTTGTTTCCCTATGTGACAATCCCTGAAGAGAGGCAAGGAACCCATGCCAGAGAAGTCATCAGTTTATTGGCTTCAGTTCTGGCTTCCTGGAAGATCTAGCCTGGATACCTAACAGTACAGAGGCCAGTCTGGTGACACAACCAGCTTTCTCCATCACAGAACTTGCAAACCACCTGTGCCCCATAGTTTATAAGCCTCCTCTGCAGATAGACTGAGCCTGACCAGTCCTGGTCAATGGTCTGTAGGGAAAAGTGACACGTCAATCCTGCTGAGGCAGTTCACTGCTGGTGTGCCTCCAGCATCCGGCCCCTGATGCATCAACCTGGGAGGATGAAGGCCCCTCTCCTCACAGAGAGCTTATCTTTGCATAAAGTCATTACTCCACACCTTGTCTTTTGCAGCAAGCAACACCAAGTACCTTGACTAGTAAACAATGCCGCTTCCTTCCCGACCCCTCCATGTGATCCTGATGAATTTCTGGATGTCCTCCTTTGTGACTGCTCCCCACTTTTCCTCAGTAATTCATTATTCTTTATACTTGTGTCGCCCCAGATTTCTGTCCTCAACCCTCATCACATTCAGATCAAAAGTTGAGTCCACATACCTCTGGCTTGGGGCACTGCTGGCCTTAAAAGCTATTCAAAATACGTGAGCGCAAATGTGTATGTATGTGTGTGCATGCACACATGCACTCCTGCAGTGCTTTGAAGGATTTGAGGATAATTGTTTTAGATAGTGAAGTCCTGCTAAGATGTATAAATCAAATTTCTTTCCTAAATTAAGTTTCCAACGTGAAGAGATTCTACTACCTCAGTCACTAAAAAAGTCACCAATTTTAACTCAAGATCTGTCCTTTAACTCAAAGGAGAAAGAAACTTTAGATAAACTGTTATGTGGAACCAATGGTATACTGATAAACGGACTGGGAATGGTGGGTAAGCTTTCTAATTTACCAACAGTTTTTCAGTCACCATGTCACCAGTGTGGAGTGGTGAAGAGATGCAGCTGGATTCTTTCCTAGCTCTGCTGCTAATCACCTCTGTGACCTTGAACAACGTATTATTCAAAGGAAGATCAGAGCACTTCAAGATTCAGGACATTATTGTTAACTTTCCATGTTAACAATAACTGCTATTTTCTTATTTATCCATCTTAGCCTGCTATCACTGCATGTGTATTATCTAGAGACAAAAAAGCAGAGCTGGGTACCTCCAAATGTCACAAGCAGCAAAACATCCAAAAGACAAGTGGCATTTTAAGACATTACAATGTATTTATCTTACAGGAACAGAAAAACAACCTTAAAATACTACAAAGACTTGCTTTAATATACAACAGAACCTGGAGTCTTCACCACTACTAACTTATGACGTTGCTGCTTAGCAACTGTTAGCTTTGTGCACAGAACATTGTAGCGGGCTGGACCCAGCGCAAGGGAATTAATTAGAAACCCTACTACTGTTGGGACTGCTCTGAAACCATCCTATTGACCACCCATGTGGCCCAATGCATCTCCTTACATGTTGCTGCTTGGACTTTCTCACAACTTAGCACCCTCCTCTGCTTCTACCACCTAAGGTCATTTATCTTATTATTTTTCTCAGATCTCCTTGATGGTCATGCAAAGGCTTAACTGTCTGGGTAAGAACATGGCTGCACGGAACTTCACCTTCTCCCTAAACTTCTGTGTAATTTTAACTTTTTGTTTAAAAAAATTACATATGACTTACGTATTTCCCTCAGGTATTTGCTTTATCCTTCAAGATGCAATTCAGAGATTTATCTTCTCTGACCGCCACCTGTACCACTAGTACTGAATCCATCTTGGTTAACATCCCATATGGCAGTCTCATGTGAACTGTCAATGCCTGAATTCCCAGGGAGTGGCACAGTGCCTGGCACTTAAGAAACCCATTAAATATTCCTTAAACATTAATCTGTTTTCTAGTATAATTAACCCCTATTGTTCGTACAAAACTTGAACTTTTGTACACAAGCTTTAAAAATAACATCATATAAAATTTAAGATAAAGCAGTAACACTTTTTTCACCATTTTGCAAAGGGGGAGTATAGTCAAGGATATTAAAAATTGTATTAACGTTCATATTTTTTGGTGGTCACACACTGTCTGGAGACTAATATATTTCTTTTTACTGTCTATATTGAGACTAAAACATTACACTTTTAATGCAATCGCATGTTAGCATAGTGCAAACCAATTTTGCAATTAATGAAAAAATATTTACTTAGCAACTGTTGAGAGCAGTTTCTAAAAATACCCACCTCCCACCTTTCTTCCAATCCTAAAAATCTAATATAGCACTTCATCACCAAGATTTGTGTCACTGTTCACTGGCAGAGAACCAATGGATGGCTGCCTGACAAAATTGTTTCCAATGGTTATTCAAACTATTTCATATCCCTACATTAGTAAGGCTGACTTAATATGGTAATGGTGAGAAAGGGCCACATTTTTCTACCTAATACATTCTACTCCATAAATAATCAGACTGCAAATGTACTATGGTACTAGAGGGTGAGAAAATCCTGTCAGTGAATATACTAATACATTAGAATAGCATACCTCTCTCTATAAACCTGATTACATGAAAATGCTCCGTAACTGTTAATATTTACCATAGGTAAAAATAACCTGATCAAATTTCTTATTCAGTAGAATGCAGACTTTATTAATGCATCCTCCTTGTATTTGGTCCTAAACATGGACTCGACTAATAGCCCAAATAGCTGAAGTGGATGACTTGTTTATGAAATCCTATCTTATCAGTTTGGATTTTAATTCCTCCTACACTACTATCCTGTTTGATACTCATTTAAGACACACAGACCATAAATTCTAAGGGGTATAGTTAGCTCTCACTTATGAAGCCAAGAATAATGTAAATACCCCCTCCAATCCTTTACTTTCATTATCTTCAAAAGTAAAATGGAGACAACTTACCTTAGGGGAAGCTGTGACAATTAGGCATATCCAGGTAAAGCGCTTAGAAAAGTGACTGGCATACAGCACTAAATAACATTACCAATCTCAGGGTTTAAAATGGTGAAAAATGGTGATGAAATGCTATCTTATTTTTAGGGACACCCCAGTCCAACAGGCTGAAAAACTAAAGGTTATCACGTTTAGGTCCTTGCTCTGCAAAATTTACTGAGCTGTCTTGCCTAAGGTAGTCCCACTGTCCTCAGTTACCCAATGGGAGCAACAGTAACTTTTTCACACTGTTCAGAAAACTGACATGCTGCACCTAATTTTGAAAAAATCAAAGTTTTACATAAATTCAATTCTGCACTTTTAGGTTTACTCATCAACCTTGTGCCTTCTCTAATATATCATTCATCTTTTATTAGCTTTGTACTCCCCCTTCTCATTTTTCTATCAATGTGGAAATCATGTGTCCTTGTTCAGTAAGTTAACTTGCTATCATTATTTTGATAATGTAAATGATAGATCTGGCCAGTAAGAACCCTTCAAGTGAGTCTTGTGTCCTTCCAACCCATACCTAACACTTTTTGAGATTTCTTCTCTGACACAAGAGAAAGTTCCAGGTTCATTTTGTACATTCTCTGCTCTAGCCCTGAAGTCAGACATTTCTCCAAGCAGCCATGTTTTCTTTTAGTATTTAGAAATCAAGATTGAGGTCTTACATGTGCTCACTGTGACTGCAGTATCATGCCTTCTAGGCCCTCAGTGAACACAGCTGGCAAGTAAAGGAAACATTACATGGATACACACAAATACTAAACTCATAGAAGATAAAGGGTAAGGAACTGTCCCCAGTTAAAGAATGCCACACACACAAACCAAATCCTTCTGTTGGATCCATGAGAGGACTCAGGAAAAGAAAGTTATCAAACATTAGGGTAACTGATGAAACTGAATAGACTGGCCTAGAAAGCTGGGTCAACATTAAACATGTCTCATTTCTTAGGAACTCTACACTTAGGTGTAAAGGATCATGATTCTGTAACCTACTTTCAAACAGCTAAGTATATGTTAAAAGAGCAAATATACAAACAGAAGTGTAAATGGGACAAAATGTTAACAATTGTTGAAGCTGTCTCAAGAGCATTCTGCTTTGAATATCAAGATAAATTACAAAATTAAAATGCTTAAAAGCATCTCATCAACTAAAGGACCATTAACACAGGGTAAAGCCTTGATTGAGCTCATTAAGATGACCTAGCATTAGAGAAGCTCTGGCTTGTTAGTTTGAACAATGGCTATATTATTTAGTAGATAAATGGGTAATTCATCAATGAAAAGCAAGACACAATGAAT
This sequence comes from Capra hircus, assembly GCF_001704415.2. Lineage (NCBI taxonomy): Eukaryota > Metazoa > Chordata > Mammalia > Artiodactyla > Bovidae > Capra > Capra hircus. The sequence goes on along the minus strand of NC_030814.1, from coordinate 49,563,544 downwards.
CTGACCAACTTAAAATGTGTCTTGAGACAGTTGATTTCTCTAACAGCTCTGATATTGCTCAACATTTCCACTATATACCTGCACATCCTCAAAAGCGGCCTAATAGGTCATCTCAGAATACAAAGCACTAAACAATAAACCTTTTGACGACTGACTACAAAATGCATAGCATAGATTCAGGTCATGTTACACCTAATTCATTAGTCTTGGGCAGTTTCAAAAGATGAGAGGTGTACTAAAAGTCAATAAATATATTACAGAGAAGAGTGGAAGTTATCTTTTTCTGAGGTGGGAGGGAATCCCTAAAATGTTGTGAGCAACCATTATGTGCTTATAGTCTCACTTCAAAGGGACCAGCACATCTCAGATTCATAAAATCATTGGTCAGTTATCACTGTCTAAAAAGTGACAAAGAGAAAATCTGAAAGTCAACTATCTCCCAGACTACCGACCAATTTTTAGGAGCTAAGCTGAAAACATCTAAGATGCCCCTTTCCAAGGTTCACTCTAGTCAAGTTTCAAGAACGTAATCCTGATATCTCAGCAAATGTTAGAGAAAACTAGCTCAATGGCTTGGCTTCTAAAATCCTTTTGCTTGGTATTTTTATTACAATGGAATTAAGTTTATAAAGTATAGTTTGCTCAAAACATTGCAAGGACTAGCAGAAATAGGAAAAAATCTCTTAATATTTGTTGATGGAAAATAATAACAAAAGCAACCCTCCAAAATTCCCCTCGTAGGCCATAGGAGCATGAGCACATCGATGTGGGAGGAGATAACCAGTCTCTCCCTTCATATATTTTTTTTATTTTCTTGTTATACCTTCCCAAAACAGAGACATTCAACAGTAGTTAGAATGGCCATCTCCCAACATTTAAAAAAACTGCACCCCCCAATGGGTGAACAAAGTAAAGAGTAGTAACCTAGAGTTCAGCTGAGTAAGCCACTGCGGAGCCTTAAGTGGTGAGGTCTTCCAATTTCAGAGTGATGTGTCTTCAACTTGTATCATCATTTTAGTGGAAAAACATAATTTAATTTTGGTGAAATGAGATTCATCTCCCGACAGGATTAGTAACAGCATTCACTGAATTTCACATTCTTCTTCCGTGAACTGTGAAGAAAATGAATGGTAGCTAGAAGATCAATGAGATTCCAACTCCAGCTGCGGATGGAACGACAATATACCAGGACAAAAACACCTATATTTTGATTTACAAAGCTAACAGCAGTTTTAAATCTGCAACTTAATTACAGACCAACTACACCACAACCTTTTCAAATGGCAAAAATACAAAAAAGTTAAGTGTTACAAAAATATTTCAGAAAAAGTGCATAGTCTAAGTGCATAGTAAATAAAAGCACTGAAAAATATCTTGCTAGAGGGAGTTCAGCTTGGAAAAGTTATTACCAAAGCCAAACATTTTTATTTTACACAAACTATACTCAAAAATAGCTTTATGAGACTGATTTCTGGCTAAAAGTATCAAAGGGTTTATTAGTCAAGAAACAAATACCTTAACCAACACGGGTGGATAGAAAGAAAACAAAGAAGCTGCCTACCCCAAAGTTCATATTCATTAAGATTTCTGCAGTATGATGGTGCTAATATATCCTTTAATGGCAGAATGTGGTAATCACTGAATTAATTATTGCTAATGTAGTTTTCAAATTAAAAAAAAAAAAGGAAACAAACCTGACACAATCTGACCAAACACGTGTCAATTTACAATTTCAAGGTTATTTTTTACAAAATACCTACATTTACACAATAGGTCCCTGGCAGCATTTTTAGACAAGTTTTTAAATTTATTCTGACATGCTATTAATGAATAAATTACACTAACTTCCCTTGTGGCTCAGCTGGTAAAGAATCCGCCTGCAATTCGAGAGACCTGGGTTCAATCCCTGGGTTGGAAAGATCCCCTGGAGAAGGGAAAGGCTACCCACTCCAGTATTCAGGCCTGGAGAATTCCACGGATTGTGTCCATGGGGTTGCAAAGAGTTGGACACGACTGAGCGACTTTCACGCTACATTAACGAATTAGTCATGGAAAGCTTTTCTTTTTCTTGGGTCAGAAAAAGAGCCACAGTTAAGACTGAGAGAGAAACTGCAGATAATTTATAGAAATGGGTGGGGGCTGGGGAGGATCACCAATCACAAGAATCTCTCATGGTATGCTCTCCAAGATTAGGAGTCAATCTGCCCAATCAACCAGGAATTCAAAGAATAGCTTCATTTTATAGATAAACCCTTTAACGCTTTCATTCTTATTCAAAATCAGTCCAGCTGTTAGTCTGAAGCTGCAGAAGTTACAATACCAAGTCCTGGCAGCTGCTGCAGCACTAGGTATTGTGTCTGCAAGTCACTAAAAAAAAAGAAGAAAAATGAAAGAATGCCTTTCCGCTTCAGGGCAAAAAATTTTTTTTAAATAAAAAATTTGAGAAAGTTATGACAGTAAATCTAAAATGATTTGCAAAAGAATATTACATAACAAATGGTTTGAAGTAGTCTATTAAAAAATTGGGGAGATTTTGATTTCATAGTGAGTCAGCAAGGCATTTTTTTTTGTTTTTTAAAAAATCTCATTTCCTTACAGAAACAGTTTATAGTTTTTAATGAATTTGTAAACAAAAAAGCTCCCATTTCAAAATAAAAACAAAATCCCAGATCATATAGATGTTTACAGTGATTACATTTATCTAAGCAACATACATACATGTTCAGTTGTAAGATGTTAACTAAATTTGTGACAAATATGCGCGCTTTTTTTTAATACCAAGAACATTATAGAGTTAATGCAGAGTCCTAAGGATAATCTAGTAGTCACTAAGTTTTTCTTAAAGTCTTCACTTTAGATGCTGTTATTTCTAGCACAGGTAAGCAGGCAGAGTCTTTCATATCCTCAAACACTGGAATCTTTGGTTGCTACCATATCAGCTGGCTTGCAAACAAGAAGCCAACCATTTTAAGAATGTTTTAAGTGAACAACTTGCAAACCCCAGGGATGGATAAACCCTAAGAATGCACAATTGTGAGCATTTACAACCATCACAACTGTGGCTGAAGACTGTTCATGCCGTTCTTCTGAAATGAGATCTCAAAGCAGTATAGTTCAAAATAAAAGATTTTAACAAAAAATTGGCATATGCACAATTTCTCCACCAATTTGTGTGTGTCAACCATTTAGTGAACTTTTCCACTTGAAAAAATGCAATAGAAAACTGACACCATGTTTCACTATCTCAGTTAATATTCACAATTACAGCGGCTACAACTCAGGACACAGCATCCATCACCAATGCTGCCCAGAGCCAGTTTATACTGAAATTAAGTTCTTTACACCAAATAAATGGTTGTCCACAACCACTGGCTAGTGTACATATGAACTAAAATTTCTAGATTTGGGGAGAAACAAATGCTGCTCCGATCATCTGCTCTGCTTCTTCTGTTCCTTGATTCATGCTTAGAAACCTATTAAAAAAAAAAAAATCAAAACAGAAAAACAGGTTAAAATCCAAGTTAAGTACATTTTCTTAACCATACCCAAAGTAGGGAAATAATTACTTTAGAATGATACTCATGCTATTTTCATCTATTTGAAAATCAACAGGTCAGGCCAACTGTTTAAGAAAACAGCAAACTTCTGTTCAGGATGCCTCTAGGCAAGAGTGGTATACAGTGAATTAAAGCCTTCTAGTCCCGCATACAATTCTCAAGATGGAGAATTAGTGTTACTTCCAATAAGCCTATTCACTTTATTTCTGTTTTTAATACCTAGAATACATTATATGTGTTTGTCAAGTTAAAAATAAAAAGGTTGCTTTATCAACTAGAAAATATAGTTTTAATCACATTATGATTAAGAACTTTTCTGTACGTTATTTCTTTTACGAATGAGGGACAATAGGCTTTAATAACATGTATTAAAAGCATAATTATCTGAGTTATTTCACTGAATACAAATCTGGCAATAAGTATATGGTTTTTATACAGGAACCATAGATCTTTAAAAATTATCAGTTACATTAAAAACACTAGTTTTTACCACTGATTTGATGTGTAAAAATGAGTGACGCCTTCTGGCTTTACTTCAAGCCTCCCCACTATGTAAATATAACCCTCCTCTTTCACAAATTAGACCTTAGGGCTACTACATAAAGACAGGCTTGAATAGGAGGCGGCTTCAGGTATCTAATTGCCATATTCTACCTACAGCTGAAGAGAATCAGAAGAAATAGGTCTACCTCTAATGCCTGTAAGCTTTACCTGTAGCTAAAAGGAATATACTGTCTCTCAACATTAGTAATATCCCATCAGCACCTTCTCTCACCTAGAGGCATCAATGCCCTCTTGGTCCAACCCCTCCTCTTAAAGCCTATATATATATAGAGAGAGAGGCTATATATATATATATATATAAGCTATATATATATATATCATTCTAGCTTACTCCATTGACTCACTTCCTCAGCACAAATTGTTTTGCCAATCATAAGCTGGCTTTTTTTTTTTGGGGGGGTTCTTCTTTTTAGGACCATCTCCGACAGGTTTTGTGCGATAAATGAAACAGTTCTGTAATTTACTTTTTCTACATATATGTCTTTGTTTTTTCATTTAAGGGCAGAAAGTCATCTTTATTCACCTAAAAACTAGATTGTGACAAGCTCTGAAGACAAAGACGTACTTTGTCTCTGCATAATACCTAACAACAAAATAGGTGTGAAATAGGCGTTTGGTACCCATCCTAGTACTAAGTTCACAAAGTAAATGCTAAAAATGAAAGATAAAACTTTCTGGAAATGTAGTTTATCACAACAAATACCACCTTGCTGATGCATATTAAGCAGGATTAGCAGTATAACCACAAAAAGGCTGTCAGACCAAACCTGAATTTAAAAAAATTCTGACCATAAGCTTTAACTTAGTTTCAATGCTAAAATACAGAATATTTTGAAACAAATTGAAACTATGGGTTAGCTAAATAGCAATAAGCCTTATCCTGATGAGTACCTGATGGCTTCAAGTCTTGAAATTTTTTTTTTTTGCAATTATTGAAAAATACAATAAAAATGTTTTCACAGCCACTAAGATTGCTGGGTCTTCATTTATCATAGCTTCTTACACGATTACATTACAGTGCATAATTACCAGTGTCCCCCTTACTTTTCAAAAGTTCACTGTATGCCACTTGATATAGGAAAGATCTACATTAGAACCTATTTTAACCAGAAGAAATTCAAAGATATTTTGTTCTTACAAAAAAAAAAAAAACGCAAAATCAAAAATAGTGTTCAGTGTTTCACAGCTGATCTAGAGGCAGTATGCACCTTGAGTAGTAAGAACGGCACCTCCAAGTTCTTTCCCTGGGAACTGCTCTCAGCCCTTAAATTGCCACAGCTCTGAACTGTGTCAGCTAGCATCTAAGCATTATCTCAGTGTATCAGCAACATTTATCTTAAGCTAACGGTTTTTTCACTTTATGCCACTGTAGCTTTGGAAAAGCTTCAAAAACACCCTACTTTCAGGTAGAGGGCAAACCTGTACTATGCTGAATATCCAAACAGCTTTAAAATAAAAACCACTAACAAACTAAAAAGAAAAGTTACATCATCAGTCAAAATATTAGAAAACTCTTTTGTCTTTAATGAGGATAAGAATTATATCTGTTCATCTTTTTAATCTTATATTTGAAGAACTGCTGGGTTAATTAATGATTACAATTGTTTAGGGACCGGTTAAAGGCTGGCCTAATAATATTCCTGGTAGAAGAGAGGAGTCAAATCCAGATTCAACTCTTCAGACGGGCCAATGGTAGGATGTTCCATCCAGAGATAAATGTTTCTCCAGTGAATTGTCCTAAAATGTTACAGATGTTTGTTTAGGAAAAATCTCAATAGGAGCATTCGGCAGGTATTCAATCTTCAAGTATTCTTTTCCCCAGTGTGCATTAGTCCTTGGTTTGTCTTATAGTTGTTCAGGTGGTGTCTCCTGGCTTCTGAAAGTCCAAAACCCATCTTCATTACAACAGTTAAAATAAGGAATGAATCCATCTGTTCCTAAAAAAAAAAAAGAGGAAGAGGGAAAAGTTAAAACAAGGCTGGAGGACTAATGTGACAAATTCAGGAGTTAATAGCTACATTTAAGATTTAACAAATCTGCAAAACGAGAAAATATGCTCATTTGTATACAATTAACCAGGAGATTCTATCCCTCAGTCTGATATCTGAAAAGTATAAATTAACTTCATATGAACTTGACTTTGTTTTTCAATAGAATCACAAGCTAGTTTAGAGAGATATTTATCTAATACTAAGGCTAGGAAATTTGTGATGAGCTTTTAAAATTTAGAATTCCTTAAGAAGACATTACTTTCAAAAACTGACAAAAAAATTGACTATAATATTTATATTCACTATGAATGCCATTTATATTAATGAACTTTTCCCCTTTTCCTATAATATGCTTGTGTGTTTTTTTTTGTTTGTGCACAATCAGAATCAAGCTTGGAGAATTCTGAATCAGACTGACAGTATAGAAGTTAAAGAAAAAAAAAAACTTGAAAGAAAGAAGAGCTACAATAATTCTTCCTTTTCCACAGAAAGCTAAAACATGTATTCAGTTGGGAAAGATAAAGGAAACATTTTTATCACTACAAACAAAATAGATGACAACTTAGTATAGAGGGTACACATCATCCTTACACTGCATTTTAAAAAGACTGATGATCTGATTTCTTGTCTTTTCTTTTACACAATTAATTCTGCTACAGATTTTGAAGGATGTGAATTTTAAAATACCTGTTACAACTGATTGCTTCCCCAATTGGTAGATGGTCTGCATTATACACCACCGAGTCGGCAGCACTGTGCTCTTCTAGGTCTTCTGACTGTTGTTCTAGGTCTTCTGTGGTTTCCAATCTGACAAGTTGAAAAGTTTGATAGGTCCAGCAAGCCTTAGAGATGTGGGCTTTAGATCATGTCAAATCAACTCTTAAGCAATCATCTTCATTTCCTGTTGGGTTATTTGGTTCTCTTTTCTCCAGCTTTATTGTCCACGGTGAAAAAAAACCTGATAAAAATTTCAGCAGCAGCTGAAACAGATGCAGCTCCCTGCCACTCCTTTGGGATTGAGAGTATTCAGAGCAAAGCAGTCTCTCCAGATATTTCAAGGTCTTCCCCTGTGATCTGGTTTACGTTGCTGAATGACCAGCCACGTTCCTAGCAGCAATTGGTGAAGCCAGAAAAAGTTAAACTGGACATAAATGGTAAGTGAAGCCCAGTAAATACTGGAAGGCAATTCAAGGAAGATCACGGACATGTAGCATAATGTGATGGGAAAAGTATTTCTAATCTATTAAATGCCAACCATTTGACATCCATTTACACTATGATACAATTATGCTTAGTAGCCAGTGGAACAGTAAACAGATGGGTTAAGATGATGAGTATATTAGAATTCTGAGAGGATCCACCTTTGGCTTCACTACCTTCTGCAATTTTCCCCATCTCTGCCCTATACTAAAGAAACAGTGAACTTAGGTGAATTCTGAATGTTCTAAAAATATTTCTCTTTCCTTTACTATGTCTTAAATGTCCTTAAAAGTACCTTCCCTATAATCAATACAGTTGAAGAAAACGGAGTGGAAAAAAAAAAAAGAAAAGGGAGTGGAAATGCATTTGGAAGTGTACCAGATGTAAATCTTTTCTTTTCCTCTATAATATGTATAAAAACAGTAACTGTAGTCTTGTGGCACCTGAGCACTTAAAAACAGCAGCGATCACAATGAGCTTTACAGGAGATGCCTTGTTTCTTAGTCTTTCGATGGCCTTTGAAATGGAGTATTTCAAAAGATCTTTTCTTTACAAAAGTAAATAGAAGTCTACTACACATAGGAAGTCCATCTTAGCTAAGTCAGACTTTGAAGTCTTTGCACATTCTTAGGCAACTGCTAAAACAAGTTATAGCTTTTGATGGAAGAAATACTAGACGTGGATTTTTCCAATATTATTATATAAAACATATTAGTAAAAGCTACTATTTGGGGGATTCCCCCCCTCCCAGGAATGCATGTGCTTGCAATACAGAGATTTACCTAAAAACTTACAGTAGGGAATCCTAAGAGAAGAGACGCCTTCAAACACCTTTATTACTTAGAAACTCCAGGCTTCACAGGAGATTTCTTACTGGATGACCCAGATAACGGAACTGTGGGTAGAGGTTAGTTAGGGGGAATAGATTCTCCATTTCATGCCACCTTCAAACATGCGATGCTTTCATGGCTTTATATATGGATGGGTTTGTGTAAGATGTGGTTAGGGCACTAAGTTTTATATCCCAAATAAAACAAGTTAAAGAATTTTGTTCTTAGTAGTCTGTGGTGGTATGGGGTATGTTTTATGAAACATTCATGTTTGTGTGATATTTGTACAACCCCAGTGTCTAAGAATGCTATGAAATTTTTACAAGATTTTAAGTTGCTTTTATGAAAAATGGCTACAATACAAAATAAGGATCAAACTTCAGTTTAATTACAATTTTTTTTCCAAGGAAACATACTAACTCAGCGGATCCAACTTCTCATCTTTTAGACCTGGATAAGGCAGGACAAAAATTCTGCTTGTTTATTGAGTAAGAGATACAGTAAACTAACAACGAAACTAGCTCAAATAAGGTTATTCTTTCTGAAGGCTGCTGAATGCCTGAAGTAAGATGTTCTAGGTCAGGTAAGATTTCAATCTAATTTTAGTTCTAGAAACTGCAACTTGTGATGATCCTATTATCCCAGCTAGCTTTAGGCAAAAATTTGTTTCATTTTGTAAAAAAAGCACAAATACACTAATATACTGTAGGTGTCAGGTCCTCATTTAGAGAGTCTTTGTGGTCTTACCCAAATGGCAGAACCACTTCTTAGCAATACTAGCTAGCTAGCTACCTACCTCATTAAGAAACTGTTGACACTACGATTAGAAAGGGACAATTAAATCCCAACTATGATGCAGAGGCAGAGCACAGGTCGAGCATTGGTGTTTGCCATCTCTAAGAACTCCCACTACATCAAACTTTCAACTCCGGATCCTTCCCAAATACAGAAACATGGAAGTGAACTACCTCAACTTCACTCTAGTAGATGAGCTGCTGGGATGAGGATGACATCAGTTAACTATACTACTTGAACAGTATCCTCAGATTAGAGCCTGTGGGCTTCCCTGGTGGCTCAGAGGTTAAAGCGTTTGCCTGCAAGGCAGGAGACCCAGGTTCAATCCCTGGGTTGGGAAGATCCCCTGGAGAAGGAAATGGCAACCCACTCCAGTATTCTTGCCTGGAAAATCCCATGGATGGGTCGCAAAGAGTCGGACACGACTGAGCGACTTCACTTCACTTATATTACAAAATTTTTTAAATGCAACACTAATAACACGGACCAAAGAAAATCAAGTTCAGACTAGAGCAGTCATTCAGAAATTATGTAATTAGAAACAACAACAACAACAAAAACCCCCAAACAAACCTTACCCACCCACTACACTTTTAGAAAGAAGGCAGGTATCAGGAGTTAAGACCCAGAAAGGGGAAAAGAAAAACAGACAGAAAAACACAGGAATTGAACTGTGTGGCAACAGTGATAAGAAATGGTACTGCGTCCTAACAGTTCTACTCCTTAGAAGTACTAACAATGCCAGAGAAAGAGAAGGGAACTAGACTAGCGGCCAAGCGGCATTCGCCCCAGTTTTCCTTTTTTTCCGATTTGCAAGGAGTTAACTGCAGAATTCAGTTCTACAGTAGACCCCATTTAGATCTTGAATATTTGTACAATTTAAAAAACTGAAGCCCTAAGGAAAAAAATCATTTTAAGAACACATGTTGGTAAATAGCAACTAAAAACAAAAGAAATTTATTTTTGTGATGAGAAAGGATGTGTCGAGCTTTTCAGTTATTTGAGCATTTAAGAGAGTAAATGAGGTGCTCTGCAACTGAGAAGACAGACACTCCAGGGGCAATGCCAGACTCTCCCCTTGAAATTAGATCATGTTCTCAATGTTCCATTTTAAATGCTAAAGCATTAACATGCAGAAAATTCTTAACACTGTTAGTTGAAAAGTCAAAATACCATAGCTAACCAGATTCATTATTAAAAATCAACAAGTGTTAGGTCTAGGATTTTGGATTGATTGATTATACCATATTCCCAACACCGAATGTTTATTTTGGTAAGGGTTAATGAATGAGTAAAAAAGATGCAATTGTTAAAAAATGACCCAAAATCCCAAGAGAAATGATATAATATACACACATATATGTATATACAAATACATATACATATATATATGAACAAGGACATTTGGGTTTAAAGTTAGTAGTCAAATTTTCCAAGGACGTCTTTTTTTAACAACAAAGAGCCAAATTTTTATGTATTTTAAAACCACCTCCTCGATCTAACACTGTTACAAATGGATGAATTACCCAATTTTGTGTTTAATTTTTTTTCCCTGTAACGTCACTTGGTTCTTGGCTACTAACCTTTCATGTTACTCTTGGTTTTGTCAGTTTGCTTGCCTGTGGGGGTTTGGGCCTGCTGACCCTGCCCACTTGAAGAGGCTGCCTGCTGTGCTGCTTTCTGCTTTAACATTGTCCAATCAAATGTGTAGTCATATTGGTGATTCAGGGTCCTAGAAAATGTAAAATTATATGTTAATCCATTAACAACAAGGTCCAATTTAAATGCTCTACTGAACTTTCAAAACAGTGAGAGCATTTTTTTTCTTTTGTGGTAGCTCCTGTAAGATTTCTTTCCCTATAGTTGACTTCCTTTTTGATTAATTAATTTTACTTTTTACACATTTTGATTGGAGGGAAATGTCACCACTTTGGTCTGCTGTATTCAAGAATAATTAAATCCTTCCCCTTTGCAAAAAGAAGCTGCCTTTGAACTTTTTTGAAAGGAGCAGGAAGAGTGGGAATGAAGGGCAGCATGAGGGAATTCCCCAATGGTCCAGTGGTTAGGGTTCCGTGCTTCCACTGCCAAGGGCAGTTCTATCCCTGGTTGGGAACTAAGATCCCAGAAGCTGCTCTGTGCGGCCAAAAACAGGAGGGCAGCATGAACAACAAAAATACTGAGTCAAGCTATCAGTTATCTGGGGGAATATTTATAACAGACGGTACCCCGTGAAGACAAATCAGAGTAGACATGGAACTGTTAAAGTTTGAGAGACAGACGTCTATGCTGACTTTGTCCATGCAAGACTTTTGTAGGATTACAGCATTATCCCTAATTCTTCTCTTCCAACTAAGATTTTTGAGTCACATGTACTTTATTTTTCCCTTTTGTTCAAGATCAATTATAGGTTGTTTACATAGGGATCTGAGAGTTTGGGCCTACCTCTACCGTATCATAAATTTTGCCTGATATTTTAATTGTTACTCATTTTGGTATTAAACAGGATTCTCTACCAAGTTGGAGAATCCAGAGTTCAACAACAGTTACTTGTATCTAATACTTACAATCTACTTTGAGCATGATTCAATGGTTTCTCCATCCGAAACTACAACACTTCAAGGACATTTAGAAATAGAAAAATGTCAAACTCAGTTCCTTAACATTTCATTACTACTGGTTAGATCGCTTTTATCTGCTACTTGTCAGAACAGGTACATTGAATGGATTGAACTAATTTCCCTCACCGGAGTTTACAGTCTTAAAACTGACCTGAAAAGAATGCGGAATAGCTGCCTCAGGTACATGTAATCCGGGGCTTCCTCAAAGCGCAGCCCACGACAATAGTTTAAGTACATGGCAAATTCTGCAGGAAATCCCTACAAGTTCAAGAGTTAAAACATAAAATTAAAAACAATTATATGACTTGTTATCCACATGAATTTAACAGAACTTCATCATCCAGACCACCTTATTATGTATAGGTAAAGGAAATGTATATCCTTTTCTTACAGTACCAGGTTCTTAAATAATTTAGATATCACACTTCTTAACCTATTAGTTTATCAACGTCCAATAACTGGATGGCCACACAGAATAACTAAAATGAGGCCTGTAATGTTCTTTGCCAGAACTGGACAATTAATGGGTGTTCTTTCTCCATTCTGAAATTACTTTTAAAAATAGTAGTATAGACCTATATTAACAGAGAAGTAAAACCACCAAGAGTGTAATCAATCATACAGGGCAATCAAAATTATGATACAGATCAATCCAATGCTTCATCCTATGAATCAACTGGGTTTATATATTTTTTCCCATAACTGTTATCATATTGCACATATACATATTCTCTTTTCCATCAAAAGAAATCCATTAAAACATTCTTCTATATTATTTCCAACCTCCCCATGAACTATTTAGAAGTTCATAGCTGGATATTATTTGACCTACTGAATATATCCTAATTAACCTGTTCCCTATAATTCGACATTTGGAGTATTCCAGTTTTTCTCTATTATACTAATAAGTACATCTATGGATAGAAACTTTTTCCATGTTCGGTTTATCAGCAAAGATTCTCAAAGATGTATATAAACATTTTTTAAGGCTATAGATATTAGTCACCAAAAGGATTTTGCCATTAGGAATGTAGAAATGCAAACTATTAAAACAAAAACTCCCAAGTCTCTTCCACATGAGTAAATGTGAATGGCGATGAGTTACAGAGGCAGTCTCTTCCCACAGCCTTATGGTTTTGAGAAACTTCTCATATACAGAAGGTAGGATTGAATGTGTATACCTACAACCTGTATTTTTATTGATTATACTGATAGAAACAAATTTAACTTTTACAAAGTGCTTTTATGCTATTTCATTTTTTGGTAGACAGTTAAAAATAAAACATACTGCACAACTTAATTTTTAAAAATCTTATAACAGGGCTTTTCACTTTTTAATATACATTCACAGTCTGTATTAATAGTGTTCCATATTTATCATATGAACTTGCTTTTACAAAAGAAAACTACCAACGTTAAGTGTTACCTGGTAAGTTATTTGGGTGAATATAACATATGAGTATTTTATTCATTAGCCTAAAATTTATTTCATAATTTAAAACAAAGACTCTCAGAAAGGGTCTTATTTTCTCAACCCATCCCCTCTATTACTCCAGATATGCAGAAAAGGTGAAAGCCAATTTGTAGGTGGGGAGAGACATAAAGACATCACCATTTTATACCCTTCCACAAAGTACAATTTCAACTCATGCTGATTTTTCCCTTCTACCAGACAAATATATAATTATATATTGTTTCCTAATAAGTTCAGGTATGCAACTGTCACAAAGATGACCATGTGGTCTTCTTTCTATGGAAGAGACATCATGACACAAATATCTTTCTATTCTCAACTCACAAGCTTCTGTCTATAATGTTTGAGATTTCAGAGAAATGAGCCTGATTCAAACTACCAAATATATACTACTGGACACTTCCTATTTTTGGATTGTTCTAATCTGCTTGCCTTTGTTTCCCTAACTCTTCAATATGCCAATTGTGGATATTCTTTCTTCTCTGGCACCAGCTTAGGAATAAGGGGAATGTTTCTTAATTGAATTTTCTCACAGATCGGTGAGATTCCATTAGATAAGTTTACCTGATCTCTTATTTTTCCTCTAATTTAAAATGGATCATAGCATGTAAACCAGAAACAATTATTTAAAATGACTCATATGTTCAAGTCATTCTTAAAGATACCAAGAATCAACCAAAAGTAAAGTTAAAACAGTAAACAGCTACTCAATAGGAAATTTAAGTTCTGAGGCTGGGAAATAAAATGTTCCTTTTTGGTTTTGGATCATTTATATTTTTAAACAAATCATCAGTGTACACTTACCTTACATAAAACTTCAACGGGTGTGGACATCTTCTTTTCGCTAATTTTTTCATATTTTTGCTTTTTTGTTGCAGCCTGTGGAGAATAAGAATCAAACCACACAGACATACTCAATACTATGAAAGATTCTTTTAGTTTAACTTGTTACACATAAAAGTAAACTTGAGATTCAAGAGGAATCATAACCTAGGGAAAAGAGGAATGAAAGCATAATACATTTAAAATTTTCCCCCTAAGCTGTTAACTTTTCATATGACTTTCTGCTTCAAGAATGTTTTTAGCTAATAGAAAAGAGTGAGTTTAACAGGAACATCAAAATGTATGATTTAAGTAAAAATAGGTGGGGTCAAATTTTAAATTAGATTTCTTAACCGATATTTAGCAAGGGCAAAGGTATAAGCAGATCAATACCAAACAAATGTGCTCATCATTTAGTTAACATTAACAACTGTTGTTACTTTTCCAGTGTAAAAATATTCACATTGGATAAAGCTACCCACCCAGCACTGAGCAATGTGTCAAGCTTACAGGTGCTCAATAAATATACAGACTATTTACCTTGAAAGAACCAATAAAGTACCTAAATAGTCATTCAATTCTTGAACACAGTGATTAATCATTAATTTAATAATCCAAATGTAATGGCAAAACTCCTAATTAAATGGAAACAAGTAAAATGTTAGGACAATTAAATAATACAGAATTACTGGATAAACTAAACTGTACATGAAAGTAGACATTTTCAACATAATGGCAATACACTAAAACAAAAAGCAGGCAATTTGAATCTGGTTTACCTTTAGTCCTTGCCATGGCAGGCTGGTTCTATTAAAATACATCAAAACATATCCTAATGATTCCATGTCATCTCGGCGACTAGAAAAGAAAATGTAAATTTATAAGCTGAAGTTATTCTGAAGAACATGTGAAAGAAAGCCAGGTATACAAGGAGAAACATTTCCAAGCAAGGAGAGAGTAATTTGGTATCATGAGCAAGTTAAAGTAATTTTAAAAAGCTCCTAATGGGTTACTTCTAAACAAAATTTTCTCATAGAATCCAAAATTATAAAATCCAACATGATCCTGCAACTTAACTTTTACAGAGAAAAAAGAATTTAGCTAAATGACTTTCTTTTCATTAAGTTCCCTAACCTGGAAGTGTTTAATTTGTAATTTCTATGCTTATTTTAAGGGACAAAAAGAAAAATGATTGACAAAAGATGAAAGTAGAAGAAAAACTAGAATTCAAGTCAAAAAAATAGAAAAAGCACAGAAATTATGACCATGTTTAAACCAAATCCTTTATGTAGGGGTGGAAGAGGAGAACAGAGGATGGTCCAACAATCAAATTTTGATTCATTAGGAATCATGTAATATTTTCCATATAAAAATAACCAATATATTCTTTCCCTAAACTCAGCTTGCATCACTAATATATAAAAAGCACAAGATCACCATTAAGGAAAAAAGTATTGTTTTTAGCTGCAAAAATAAAGTTGCCTTTAGACTTCTTACTTCCAAGGTGCAATATTTCTTCCCCAAGAGACAAGTTTCAACAAAGAAAACAAAAAGGCCTCATTTAATTGGCTTTTCTGCAATGTCTAAAGAAGCAGGTTAAAGGATTAATACGTGTCTTTCAAATCTTCAGCCAAGAGACATCTTTAGATATTTTAAGAAACTAATTAAAATATTTCAAAAACCCATAATGGCTTTTGCTATAGATTTGATAAATGCATTCATTCCAAACTCACCTTTGTTCAATACCAAGATGCGCATTGATGCTAGCATACCGGGCAGTGCCAGTGAGATTTTTATCTTCTCTGTATGGTATGTGTTGCCTTGTCCTGTTGTCTCTGTACTTTTTGGCCAAACCAAAATCAATAAGGAATAACTTTAAAAGAAAATAAAGAGACATTAGATTCCCAAGCTTACTCAGTCAAACTGCTTCTTATTTATTAAATGTCATTTATTCTATTTTGTTCAACCGTATCAAAATAAAGCATCGTAAGCAGAACAGATAATGAACAAACTTAACATTCCAATAAGCTTTTACTAGACCTCATCAATAAATCAGGTTTTAAAAAAATACAGTTACATCAAGCAGTTGATCCCTGTCAGCTGAACAATTTCACAGGCCCAGCTCATTAGACATTCAGAAGCCTGTCTCTGGAACCTCCAGCATAGTGGAGAAATGTACACGTGCTTGATAGCAGAGTTGCTGACAAGTGTGCTGTGTGCCATAATGAAGCCTGACATCCTGTTACTAGTGGTAAACAAGCAGGGGGTTAAAAAAAAACACCAAAAACTAGACATAAGCCACCTGGAACTCTTCCATTCTACAAAGGCCACTCTTTAGTATGCCAACAGAATGTTCATTATCTGAAATAAGACAACTCTGAAAGTTTGATATTGACAACAAAACCAGGATTTTTATTTATAATAAATGAGTACTTTAAAGCAAGCATACATTTCATTTTATTCCCAAATGACATTTACACATGTGATCAGCTTAAGCTTCTGGAAAATATAACAAGTTGATCTATTACTTAAGTCAAGGTGGCTTACAATTAGCAGCTTAAATGAGCTAACTAAAAACCAAAGTATTAATAGTATTTCAAAACAAAGTAACATTTAGTGCTGTTTCGTTTATATGATACACAGGGAATAAGATGTTCATTTATAACGTAGCTAATTTTTTGAAATAATTCAGGTTTATTCTCCATGATTAAAACTTTTGTAAGAAGAACAAAAAAAGCAAAAGTATTTTTAGGGGAAAAAACCCAAAATATGTTCATATTTACCTACCTTCTAACGCAAAATAATCTTAACTAAAAATTTTATTTAGCCTTTACCATAAAATCACTTATTTAAAGTTATGCCTACAAAATTTATTAAGCAAAGCAGATCTATGTGCTCTTATACTACGTGGCCCTACACTATTCTTTACCTCAATTTTGTACTTTTTCTTCCTATTAGGCTGACATTGGGCCCCTTCTGCTACAGTTTACAGTGTGTGATGTACTGGGAAACATGATCACCTAGTCTGTTAGGGTCTGCCTCAAAAAATAACTAAAGCAAGTTATTGATTTAAGTGGAAAAGATACCACCAAGTGTTCCTTTTAGAAAGATGAAAAATACTTATTGCAGGCAGGCACTATAATCTAGCCTCAGTTAGACACTGGGTAGGAAAGACTGAGATTTGTGCTTCTGTAACCATGTTAACATCGAAATACTTATTTTCATCTAGTCTATTGCAAAGAATAAAGATTAAATTATTAAATACAGATAATAATGAAGTTCTTTAGTATGATTAAATGATTGAACAACTGAGTTACTATAAAATAGGAACAGAGAAGTTAATGCAATAAATCGCTAAGAGAAATAGGAGACTTAAAAGTATGAGCTTTAAGTTTCTTTTGATATGAAAACTGGCTCAGTACTCAAATATTAAAATGAGCAACATATACTTCTGTTAAGCAAAACAGAATCCATGACTAAGTTCTACAGATTCACACTGGAAAAAAAAAAAAAAAAAACCAAAGGAAAAACAAACACAAAAGGACGTCCACTTTCACAGCATTTAAAAACTATCTCTAAGAATTATGTGAGTTATGAGTAAAAGGTGATTAGGACAGACTTTCTTCTAAGGACTATCTTCTGAGATTGTTTTCTTTAGTACTCCAAAATGGAGAAGAAAACAATAACCAACTCTGATAGGGTTAAGTCTGCCAGTTACATTCATGTCTAGATTCAACAGCTTCATGTGCAACTCAATAACCATTTTGTTAACTAGAAGACTCTGAGAGTTCTTTCCTTCCACAACTCTAAAGGACAAAATCTAACTTATCAAGGAAATAGAAATGAAACACTATCTTAACTATCTCAGTCTTAGTATCAAAGTAAAAAATTACAAAGCAAATGAATTTAAAATTTTCTCCTCCTATAAAAACTGAAAATAAGTCAGGGAAAGTAATGTCACCGATAAACAGGTATTCCATTTGAAGAGCAAAACAAATGAAAACTACTTAAAATTTTAAAAGTTTAATTCTCTTGATAGTTCATTATCTAATGGTAACTATTCATGCATGCTTCTTTAGTACTCTCCATGCATTGAATTTAAAACGAATAAAAACATACATAAATGGGAAATGTTTACATGAAACCATGTGATACCAAGGATACAACCAAAATAGCCGCAGATATGTAAAAACCGAACAAGGAAAAGTCAATACCCAATGTCATAAAATAATGTATTTTTATAGGTCTGCATATACAAAGGAGACATCTAAACTCTTTGGTGGTCAAGCTGCCTTTTTGTGGATTTTTAAACTACATGTTCAAAAATTTGTGCCTGTTTTAAAGAAAGCAGCATATTCTTCAAAGGCATGTGGAAATGAGTAAATGTTGGGTATACTGGGATAACTCATTTAGCAGAGGTATATTTTCTTCAGAAATACTACTGCCAATTTCAGGTTTTAGTATTTCAACCATTTTTCTCTTCACCAGCAGTCACATTTCCTTGCCCTTTCAAGAATTCACAGGAACACTTTTCCTTATAACCCAGAAAACCGATAAGTAATTATGCTGTAAGATGAGTAAAATGTGTGAATGTATATGGATAAAAAATAGGGCAGTAAAGTTGCCTTACAGTGTACCTAATTAACCACCATTCTCTCTCCGCCCAGTCAAGACCTAGTTACCACAGTTGGTTATTTCTTTGTCTGTGAATAAAAAAATCTAATTTCTGAAACCTTTTTAACAGCAGGAGAACATAGTTCCTGATATAAAGCTGGGCAGTTTGGAGAAGGATTAAATGAATGCCCAGATGATACATGTGGTTTAATAAAGAAATTACAAAGTATGCTCACACATCAAATGCAAATTTTTTCCTTTTTTGATACTTATGTCAACACTTCTCAGTGTATACTACTGATAAAGATTCATTCATTCAGGAGTTTCAAAAATTAAGTACCTAGGTGGTGCTGATTTTTTAAAAATTTATTTTCCCTTGTTTATCTGAAAATTCATACAGTAAATAAAGCCAGCTTCCCAATAGTAAATGAAGAGTAAGTGAAAAGTTTCCTTACATTAAAAAAAAATTTAGAAAAATTGAGTGTTTTATCTAGCCTGCCAAACACAAATCATTAGGTTATTCATCTGTTTATCTTATTTATGTGTTATTAATGGTAATTGATATCAATTATGTTATCACTGGAATGCAGTGCATTCTAGTTCCAGAGCATATAATGCCCTTTAAGCATTTTATGCTACTTGGTTGAAGATGAGAGAATTCTCATACTGAAGCAATTGATTCTAAAAAAACTAGATCTGAAATCTGATCTACACTTAACTCCTAAAGTTCATTAGGGAAGGGGAAGAATTGAGGCAGAATATCAACATTCAGCAGTGATGCAACTCCAAATTATTTTTTAAAAATTGAACAGTCTATCTCAAATCTACCATTAGCTAAACAATATCAGTGTTAGACCAATATATCTCCTCTTGTGGATGTTAGAAATCTATACATAATTCTGTTTTCATTTAGGTTTTCTCTAAGTTTTACAAGCTTTAAGCAAAAGCCATAAAGAAATATCTTAGTAATATTATATGTTTGCCAAGTATGTCTGAATAATGCCAACGTAAGAGTGCTTGAGCAAGATCTATATTCTCCAGGATTAATACAAACAAAAATAATCAAACAATAAGAGAGAAAAGCACATGAATTTGGGATTGAGGTTGGAATAGGAGACAGTTTCAGACCTGGTTTAATCCTGAGAAAGATGGGTCCTGAGAAGTACTAACAGTCATGCTTCTTTTCCTCTTCCCCACTGGAGATTCTAAACACTAAACAGACAATAGAGGTGGCAGTGCATCAAACAGTATTGCTTACATTGCAACAATGGCCGGCGCAGACAGGCAACACCGAGGCATTAGAGAAAGAACAGGGTAGCCAAATGCCATCCTTCTTCCACCAAGCACTGTAGCTTCTCAGTTTTCCAAATAAGAATCACATGCTTAAGAACATTTGAATTCTGGAAAGTACTCAGGTTTTTAATGCCACTATATTGTGTCACTGCCTGAAACAGGGATAGCAATGGTGACATTTGGCTCTTTAATTTTTTAATACAAAACAGGGAATTTGGATCTGCAATCTTTGGCACCACAATCTGCCCTTCCCCTAAAAAAAGATTGCACAGGGGGGAAAAAATCTTCAGTAAGGAAGAGGTAGAAGGCATTTAGTCACCTTAAAATTTATTTTCATAAGCATGCAGGGCTGATTACTGGAAGAGCTGAGCAAATTCACTACGGTTGGAGTGACTACTCCTAAAATATCAAATTCAGAACAATTTTCCAAATAAGAAATTTGATTTTAAAAAATCAACCTCAAATGCCCCCCCCACCCCCAACTCTACCCACAGATAGAAAACTACTACAACAAGCTGACCAAAGAATCCAGTCTCATACAACTGGCATATTTCAAACTACAATACAGAAAACACTAAAAACCAACTACATAAACAAACACTAACCTAAAATGTTCAAGAACAACATTCAGAATCTTAGGTAAAACACTGCACTTCTAACCCTAGGGTCTCTCTGAATCTGTGTAATAGCAAAGCAATTTCACAATCTTCTCTTTAGTATCTCTAAAAGAGGACACAAGATTCTAAAAAGGTTTACATATCACTGGGCAATCTGGATTTCCTAACACAACTAAGTGATGAATAAGCTATTTGGGGCAGGATGGGGAAGCAAAGACATTATCTGGACTATCATTAAGTTTAAGACAAACCATGTACTGCAACATCAACTTGCAGAACATGGATTACATGAGGATAGAAGGTCTTTAGCAGGAAGAAAAGGCTGGGAAATGGTCAAAAGATTAGGGTCATTCTGACAAAACTGCCTGCCAAAACTAAAACTAGCAATAGTTCAATTAAATTACCAGGTTTTAAAATAATAAGAACCTGGATGCTTCAAAGAGAGAAGCCACGTAATATTTTTTAAAAAAGAAAAAAGATGCGATTTGGGAATGGCACAAAAGGTTACATATAGACTACACACCTTCTATCATTTAAAGTTCAGCTTTCAAGAAAAATAAAATTAAACTCTTAAAACCTGGTCAGACCAACAACGTCTCACGCATTAACAAATAACACCACTTCTAATGGTAATGGCTCCAAGTTGGCATTCATACAGGCAAACAAAGGTAAACATTTATAGCTAGACCTAAAAACATCAAACATTCCCTAATGACTGAATAAAATAAATAGGAATGTTTCTTCCAAAAACAAAACAAAACAAAAAAAAAACAAAAAAACCCCCAAGTTGTCCTGAAGTTGAGAATTTCTATCAGATCGTCAGATCGTAACATGCTTAGTGCATTGCCAATGCTGCCTGTCTGCCCGAGCTCAACAATTGAAAACAAAAGCAATTCACTCAGTAAAACTAATCATTGCAGAAAATTGTCAACACAATTAGTTTCTAACTGCAATCATGCGTCACTAGCTAAAACCCAATCACCCCGTAAGTTCAACCATTCTGTGGCCCCCAATGAACACTAATTTCATTGTATGAAAGTTCATTTCACTTGCCTACACTTTCCTTTGAACAGGAGAGAAGAGGGGTGGCGACCCCACTCAACTTGGCACCCAAATAAACTGTCAAACTACTTTTGAAACAGGTCCAAAAGTTATCCTTTTGAATACACAAATCCAAGGACTGAAGAATTCTCATTATCAACCTTGCTCAGTCAGCAAATGTTAACGCCATGGTGACAGATGGGTGGGACAGTGGTTCCCACACTGGCACAAGCACATATATTACAAAAACCCACACTTCAGAAAGAAAGGTTAAAATCTGATATTTAGCATTCAGGAAGAAAAGTATATGGGTATATGGGTTTTTTTTGTTTGTTTGTTTGCTATTCGAATGAATGAAAAATAGATACAATAATATAGATGATTACATTTCATTATAAAGCCCTTGGAATTTCATATTTCCATATAAATAACTAACTTTGGTTGGGTTAAGTTGTAGAGAATTTATTTCAAGTTACTAAGTTAATGGTTTAGCCTTCTAGTACAATCTTTTAAAACAATTATCAATAGCAAATTCAACTATGACTTTTTTTAAAGACTTAAAAATTCACCAAAGTTCATCAAAGCAATTCTTGGAAGTTTTATTCTTTGTTCCTTCATGCAAAGAACATGTGACTAACCTTATTACAGTGACGCCCAATACCCATTAGGAAGTTATCTGGTTTAATGTCTCTGTGTATAAAATTCTTTGTATGCACATATTCGATTCTACTGATCATCTGGAAAAAAGAGAGGAGGAGAGAAAATCAAGTTAAGTGATTTGCACTAAGGAACAAAAGAAAGCAACATATTGTGTCTCAATTATTTCAATATGTCAATCATTTTTCCAGATCACAAGTATACTTTATTAACTTTATTTAGAGTTCAAAAAGACAGTGCTAGACAAAATTAAAAAGGACAACCAGGCTCTGCATTTACCTCCAGACTAATGGATATAAAGCATAACCAGCAGTTTCCTTTGAGTTTATTCTTTCAATATGAATGATTATAAACATGATAGCACCTAACCTGATAGAAATGTTTTTTTAATTACAAAAGTAATAAATTTATAATTGTTTCAGCAGTTGAAAATTATATAAAGTAAACATCAATCCTATGCCCCTTGAGGTACCTGTGTAAAAACAGCCTGGTATTACTCAATCGATTTTTATTCTCTTTTGTATGTACACACACAAACTTACATAGTGCTTCAGAGTATGCGGTGCTGACCAATTGACAGATACAGTTATACATTGTTATTGCTTTGAACTAAAATAGAGGTAGTCTACTCACTTTATTTTTGTTCACTTGTTTTTAACTAATTCTATCCCAAACATTTCTCGAAGCTGGTACCATACAATGTAAGCATGTAATTTTTATACAAATGGGGACATATACATGCTGGGTTTCCTTTCTGGCATGCTTTTCTGACTCTCCCATGATTTTTCTCCACATTTGTATGATCATATCCCAAAACTAACAAACATGGCATTATAACAAGCTTTTCTTAATTTCCTGGAAATTCTGCCAAGTCAAGTGGTATGGTCTTACCATTCTTTTTAATGGCGATAAATATTCTATGGCATAGATGGAAGTACTCCCCAATTATTCCAACTCACAGTATTAATGCTCATTATTTCCAATATTCTCTCACCATAAACACTAATATACTTATATATCCTTATCAACTAGCACTTCTATGGGTTGTAACTCCCCTGTCATTGCAGGTGGAGTTGCTGCTTTGAAGGCAAACTGATTGCCTCTAAAAATAGACTATAACAACTCATTTTTTCAGCACTAATGTTTTTTCCCCACTAGCAGTTATCTCAGTTTTTTCTAAATCTTGCCCATTTTCACAGGTACTGACTTCACTTGTAATTTCATAACAGTTAAGAAACCTGCTAACTTTTACTGACCTTTTGGATTTACTACTATACTGTGAACTGTCAATCCATACGTTTCCATTATTTTTTTGGCTTGTCCTTTTCTTGTCAGTTTTTAAGAATTCTTTGCATACAACAGACAGTCTTTTATCAGTCATTTGTTATGTAAACAGATTTAAAATTTTTCTTCTATAATAGTTTAAATTTCTAAGTTATCAATTATGTCTACCTTTTCCATACAATACAAGTTGTACTTGAAAATGTTTTCCATGTCCAAAGGCTGCCAACATTATCTCTCTGCCCATATGTTTTCGCTCTTCTCAGTAGTGTACGTCAGGATTCTATTTTTACTTGCCTGCATTTTCTATAGAGCTTTTATCACCAAGGATATACATTCTAACTCTTATTCCTCTACCTGGGCAAATGGCTTGTGAAGGCAAATTGTAATCTCTGGCTTAAACTATACACTCAAGGAAGTAGATGTATACAATGTCCAAATACCATCTTTAGGCACAGCAGCAATTCATATATTAAATAAGTAAAACAAAACATCTGTCTCACTTTTGGCACCAGTCAAGTACATGAAATATTTGTTCTAGCCAAGTAATACTTATTCTTTCTTAAACAAATGCCTTCCTACAACCCCCTTCCCTAAATTACATTATTTCTCTGATGTTACCAGAGTATCCAATATAGACTTTCATGACAGAAGCCATCCATTTCTCTCCACTAACTCTATGTTACACAAGGGAAGAAACTAGTTCTTATTTTTTGTACACTCCAGTGCTAAGTACAGTTCAGCTCACTCAGTCGTGTCCAACTCTTTGCGACCCCATAACTGCAGCACGCCAGGCCTCCCTGTCCATCACCAACTCCCAGAGTCCACCCAAACCCATGTCCATCGAGTCAGTGATGTCAACCAACTATCTCATCCTCTGTCGTCCCCTTCTCCTCCTGCCCTCAATCTTTCCCAGCATCAGGGTCTTTTCAAATGAGTCAGCTCTTCGCATCAGGCAGCCAAAGTATTGTAGTTTCAGCTTCAACATCAGTCCTTCCAATGAACACCGAGGACTGATCTCCTTTACAGTGGCAGACCCTGAATAAATGTTCACTGCATGTATGCCTATGTGTTACTGAGCCTACAGAATACAAACTCTTTTATTAAGATTTGCTCACATGTCAGTTAAAGCATATTAAGAAGTCATGTTTTATGCAAGGTCCTTGACATTTACCTGTTGTCTTTGACCATAACATGTTTCCTCAAGGTCTGTTCCTGACCCCATTCTCCCATCTTAAAATTCTTTAAAACTGGTTTTTTTTTATTACCTTTAGCTAAAACAAAACAAAACAAAACAAAAACCAAAAAATCTAGCTTTGGGCTTTAAAATAATTTCATCTAACCTCAATCAATGCATAAATCCAATTCATGACATAAAAATTTCCATGGTTTTGCTTAAATATTACCAATAGCTGAGAGTCCTGTAACAAGCATCTACTTGGTCAAAAACTGTTCATTAAATTATTTCAGTACCTTATTTTCCTCAAAAATATACCTTTCACAAGGGTTCAACACATAATACCATTCAATTTGCTTAATTAAAATTTTAATATATACATATTTATTTATATTTGCACACACACAAACACTCCCAAATCCTTTCTTCAAACAAAATCTTACAAAGAAACCTGTTATACTCAACACTAAAACAAATATACTATATGATGGGAGTAGCTCGAAAACTCTTAAGCTTATAGGTGAATATTAAACCAGTATAATTCATTTTTGTCTTATACCACAGGAAAACATCTACAAGACTTATTAGAGTAACAAACTTGAATAACTATACTTTTCAACCCAAGGATTATACAGGATTATAATACTCTTGTTTCTACTCTGAAATTATAGTTAAGTAGTTAATTATAGTTAATACTAAACAGCAGTATTTCTTAGCTTTTATTCTCATCAAAGTTTCACATACCTGGTCAGCTAACATAAGTACAGTTTTCATTGTGAACCTTCTTGAACAGAAATTGAAGAGGTCTTCAAGGCTGGGTCCAAGAAGATCCATAACTAGCACGTTATAGTCTTTTTCCTGACCATACCACCTAACAAAGAGGGAAAGAGGAAGGCATTATAAAAAGCTGATTATCACTTAACATCACCAAATTTTAAAAATGTAGGATTGTTTTCCTCTAGGTTTTTATTTAAGGTTGTTTTCCTCTATTTAGCTGATGACCGCACTTACTGACTACATTGCCCAATACAAAATAATGTATAAAGAGATTTTTTTCTGTCAAGCAACCCACTGTCCCATTAAGTTAGTACTTGTGTGGCAGCCTTAATAACGCTTTTTAAGCAAGGCAGGTGAATTCTCTATCCACCCACCATTAATTCCTGTAACCTTGGGCAAGTTTCTAAACCTCACCTGGTCTTACTTTTTAATTGAAAAAAGAGGAGATTTTTATCAGTCATTCCAAAATGTTTCAGAGAGTAAATATCCATTTTATTGTAACTTCTGTTCCACTTCCTACCAAGTTCTATTTATAAGGAGTCATATTTTTGCTTAGTTCCAGATTACAGAAAATAATCCTATTACCACAAGGATGACACTCACTTTTTACTGGAAGGATCATGCTTTAATTATCCATTGTTGTATTTCTGTGGATATACATTTATCCACAATAACTCTAGGAACATCAACTGCTAATTTCAGAGACTCCAAGGACTAGGAATCACTGCAGTAAGTGATTGCAAGTTTCTATGTCTCTAGGTCAGAGAAGGGTAGTTTCTGAAAAAATACGCACTATCATTTTTATTTTAAACTTAGCTAAATTATGAATTTTGCTTGAGGGAATTCGCTGGCAGTCCATGGTTGGTTGGACTTCTTGCTTCTACTACAGAAGGCATGGGTTTGATCCCTGGTCAGGGAACTAAAGATCCCACACGCTGCACAGTGCAGGCAAAAAAAAAAAAGACCAGCTTGGAAAAAGAAGTGGCTTTTATTTAAAATGTAAACAAACAAAAGAGTAAGCTATTTTAAAGCTGGACTGAAGTGATGTCTTTAATAACTCTAATAAGAAACTATACCTGGATTTACCATTTGAAAAGTTTATGTGTTTTTAAAATATTCAAAGCAGGGAAAAAATGCTTTAAAAAATCTGTTTTAAAAAATGTTTAGTGTTTTTGTTGTTATTCAGTTTCTCCATCATGTCCGACTCTTTGTGACCCCACGGCCTGCAGCATGCCAGGCTTCCCTGTCCTTCACCATCTCCCAGAGCTTGCTCAAACTCATGTCCATTGAGTCGGTGATGCCATCCAACCATCTCATCCTCTGTCGTCCCCTTCTCCTCCTGCCTTCAATCTTTCCCAGCATCAGAGTCTTTTCAAACGAGTCAGTTCTTCCCATCAGGTGGCCAAAGTACTGGAGTTTCAGCTTCAACATCAGTCCTTCCAATAACACCCAGGAGTGATCTCCTTTAGGATGGACTGGTTGGATCTCCTCACAGTCCAAGGGACTCTCAAGAGTCTTTACACCATCACAGTTCAAAAGCATCAATTCTTCAGTGCTCAGCTTTCTTTATAGTCCAACTCTCACATGCATACACGACCACTGGAAAAACCATAGCTTTGACTAGACGGTTTGATTTAGGATTAGCACTGACTGGTTTGATCTCCTTGATGTCTTATGTAAGTGTGGTCCCATATTCAGGTCCAACGAATACTATCCCTGGAATTTTATGTGAAAGACCACAAGGGGACTAGACTTAAAAAGCACACATTGTTTCCTGTACTTTTGTTTCGCCTGTTCCTGAGGACTACTTTGCAAACAGGAAACATGAATAACTACCATCAAACACACAAAGAGGAATTCATTTTCATGTCTTTGCTGAAAAAGATAGCCTGGTTGGCAAAGAGTTTTTTTTTAACTGTACAGAGATTGTGCCCACTCGCCTAAGAAAAGCAACAGAAGGGCCAATCTGCTAATGTCTGAGATTGTATCTAAAATCGTGCTCAAAGCTCCTGCAATTTTCTTATTTCAATCCTTTGTTTTCCATATAAGAATTCAACATTCTTCACATCCATTCCAACATTTACTTTGAAGAATAACTCTTTCACACATAAAAAAGGTCACAGTGGTGGGTTTTTGGAGGGTGAAGGAAAGGGGCGGAGGTGGGAAGAGATGGGTAAAACAAAACAATAATATTGAAAGATAAGTGATGAACAAAATGAAATATGGTTATGTTCTCCTTTCCTGATTCCTCTATTTTGTTTTCTTTTTCTTTTTTTATCCTCTCTGTACTTAATTGCAGAGGCAAATCTGTGCTGGGAAGCTATTAGGAACTTCAAAACCCATT
Source organism: Capra hircus (assembly GCF_001704415.2). Taxonomy (NCBI): domain Eukaryota; kingdom Metazoa; phylum Chordata; class Mammalia; order Artiodactyla; family Bovidae; genus Capra; species Capra hircus. The sequence continues at coordinate 49,535,892 of NC_030814.1, read as the reverse complement.
CTTAACACTATAAATATCCAATACTAAGAATTATGGCAGATTTTTAATATAAATCTAATTTAGCTAGGTTTTAAAGAAAAAGAAATGACTCTAATCAAGAATACAAAGTATGGAAAATGCTAAGGAAGTGAGGGGAAGTCACTAAAAGTCAAAGGCAAAAGAGAAAGCAAAAATCAACTCTCATAAGACTACACCTCAGAAGTATATCAACAAATTTGTACCAACAGCTCCCTAACAAAATTACAATAAAGTAAATTTTACAAGCATCCAACCCAAACCACAAACCTGACATATCAAAGGCATAAATTCATACTTCACATGGCCATGAGAAGTCATATGCAAAGTAGGCCTTTAACAGAATATTCTCAGAATAATTAGAAACACAGGAAAAAAAAAAATCAGATGAATTTAGAAATATACTTAAAAAAAAAAAATCAAGTCATCAGGTATTTTTCTTCTTATTGCTTTAAGTGTGTGAGTTTAAGCCCTGCTGGTTCAGCAGTAAATAATCTACCTGCAATAAAGAAGACTCAGGAGACTTGGGGGCCCCTGAGGAGAAAATGGCAACCCACTCCAATATTTTTGCTGGGAAAATCCCATGGACAGAGGAGCCTGGAGGGCAAGGAATATATAACTAATTTCTTGAAACCTAAGACCTCACAGCCTCCCCATCTGTGTCTTCCACTTGTGCAATCCAGCCAGACCTGATTACACACAGATTAGGCGCCAGAACAGTCTTCTGCTTACCCAAATCATACTCACTCAGTTTCTGCCTTCACCTCCATGTTTCCCTTTTATTCTGAGAGCTCCTAACTCTCCATTTGCAATTTCAACATCCTAATATCCAGCTGTCAGAAATCTTCCTTAAGTAGCCTGTCTCACACAGATCTCCCATTTCACAGAATTCTCATAGCCACTGACTACTGCTTGAATCCAAGATCTAACCCCTTGACGGTACAAATATTCAGGTACTGTTACTTTGGTGCTTCTCTCTCTCTCTCCACCTGGTAACACAGGGCTTACTGTTTGTTTTTTTATAAGTCTTCACAGAACCTGGGTAATGAGCAAGCACTAACCTGATTCTCTGAGATCATTTAAGTTTGCAGACTACCTGAAATACACCAAAGTGAAAGCCTCACTCCTATTTCTGCTTTCAACCAGAAACTTAAGGTCCTATCTTTAGACATTTTTTAATGTATGTAACAATGTGTTGTTACTAGGTACATACACTATGGTAAGAGGCTTCCCTGGTGGCTCAGAGGGAAAAGAATCTGCCTACAATGCAGAAGACCTGGGTTTGATCCATGGGTGGGGAAGATCCCCTGGAGAAGGGAATGGTATTTAGTATTCTTGCCTAGAAAATTCCATGGAGAGAGGAGCCTGAAGGGCCAGAGTCCATGGGGTGGCAAAGAGTTGAAAACTGAGCGAATGACACCTTCACTTTCACTTCACACTATGGTAATGTGCACATTGTAGGTAACTCTGACAATTTATTAGATTAAAAAAAAAACTGGTTTGATTTGGACCTTATTTAGTTTCAAAACATGCAGAAGAATCAAATAATTTAATGGATGAAAGCAAAAACGAAAGTACAAGGTCTCGTTTTCTGTTTCAAATGTCTTTAGACTCAGTGTTGCCTGATCAATCAAGGCAACAGGCCAAAGAATGAGTCTGTAATTCAAAAAAATCATTACTTACTGAGACCATTAAAAAAGGTACCTTAAGGTCTGAAGAAAACTCTAGCAGAAGGCAAGGTCCATCTCTGATCTCATCTTGTTCTTCTAAACCCCTATCCAAAGTAACTCTAGCTAAAAACTTAAGACACATGTAAGAAGCACAAAGCTAAGATGGCACATACATGTACAAGTCACTGGGGCTGACCAAAATGCGCTACCAGAACTCAGAGAAGCAAAAAAAAAAAAAGAAAAGAAAATCAATGGGCTGAACGACATCTGTCCAAAGAAAGAAACCTAGTGAAAATGGTCTATCACCAGTCAGATCCTGAAGGAAGGATAATATTTCGATAGGGAAGGTAGAAAAAGATGTCTTAGGCAGGCGGCAAGAATAGACACAGGTTCGTATAAAGGGCAGAATCAAGGTGACTGATAGTTTGGAGCTATATTATAGACTCTTGAATGCCAGGCTAATGTGCTTTAAATTTTATAGATAGCTGGGAAAATATCAGTAAGATATGTCTAGGACCTAATATAATTAAGTCAATATTAAAAGCTGGCCTTGGTATCAGTATGCAATACGGAGCCTGGGGAGTAAAAGGAATGACAATGACATGAAGACCAATTAGAAGATTTGGAGAAGAGTTTCCTTCTTTTCCCTAATAAATCTCTACAAAAATAGAAGTACCTTAAAAAAGAATGAAATGAAATATTTTAAATATTGCTGTGAGACCCAACGACTTCCAAGAATAGTAAATCACTGTAATCATCATAAATACTCAGTTCAGATTAAAGCACCTAAATATGTTCCATCCCTATAACTAGAACAATAATAACAGAAAAAGGAACATTTGTTTAACGTAGGCCTTCTCTTACGGCTTGATTAGTGTGACGGTTAATTTTATGTGTCAACCTTACTGGGCTAAGGGATTCTGGAATAGCTTGTAAAACATTATTTTGAGGTGTCTGTGAAGTTGGCTCCAGAAGAGATTAGCATCAGAATGACAGGCTAAGTAAAGAAGATCACTCTCCCTAACGTGGAGGACCTGAACTGAACAAAAAGGCAGAGAAGAGAAAATTCTCTCTGCTACACTGAAATAATCACCTTCTGCTCTCAGACATCCATGTTCCTGGTTTTCAGATCTTAGGACTCAACCTGGGACTTAAATCTTTGGTTCCCCTGGCTCTCAGGCCTTCAGGCTTGAAGCAGAAATGCACTACTGATTTTCCTGAGCCTCCAGTTCATACAGTCCACAGGTCCCGGGACCTCTTGGCCATGATTATGTAAGCCAATTCCTCATAATAAAACTCTATCTATAATACAAGCATATCTTTCTTTATTGCTCTTCACAGGTATCACTTTTTTTTTTTTTTAAACAAACTGAAGGTTTGTGGCAACCCTGTCTTGATCAAATCCACTGGCGCCACTTTACCAACAGTACGTGCTCACTTTGTGTCCGTCACATTTTCATTATTTTGATATTTTTGTTATTATTATATCGTTGTGGTGATCTATGATCTTTATTTTTGATGCTATTATTGTAAAAACTACCACTTGCTCAAAGCTCAGATGATAGGCTAGCACTTTTCGGCAATAAGGTATTTCAAAATTAATACACATACTTGCCAAAAAATGTGTGTGACTTTGCTTTATTGTGGTGTTCTGGAACTGAACCTGTAATAACTTTGAGATATGCCTGTATATAAGACTCATCGGTTCAATTTCTTTAGAGAGTCCTAATGTAATAGGAAGAGCCATTTTATGTCTTGTTCACAACTCTGTATTTTCAGCATCCAGCACAATGCCTTACAAGCAGGAAATACTCAGTAACATTTGCTGAATTAAAGAATAAAAAGCTGTATTAGAGGTTTTAAGAGGCCAGGGCACACGTGACATGGGAGATGAGAAAAACAAAGCAAGGAATAAAAAAAAATACTCCCTGTCACCAGGAAGCATCTGCTTTTTGACTCAAAGAAGCCAAATAATAAGTAAAGTGGGCTTTGGGAAGCATCCCTACGAACAAAGCTGGTAGAGGTGATGGAATTCCAGTTGAGCTATTTCAAATCCTGAAACATGATGCTGTCAAAGTGCTGCACTCAATATGCCAGCAAATTCGGAAAACTCATCAGTGGCCACAGGACTGGAAAAGGTCAGTTTTCATTCCAATCCCAAAGAAAGGCAAAGCCAAAGAATGTTCAAACTATCGCACAATTGCAATCATCTCTCATGCTAGCTTTATTTTTCTGGGCTCCAGAATCACTGCAGATGGTGATTATAGCCATGAAACAAGAAGACACTTACTCCTTGGAAGGAAAGTTATGACCAATCTAGATAGCATATTCAAAAGCAGAGACATTATTTTGCCAACAAAGGTCCGTCTAGTCAAGGCTATGGTTTTTCCTGTAGCCATGTATGGATGTGAGAGTTGGACTATAAAGAAAGCTGAGCGCCGAAGAATTGATGCTTTTGAACCATGGTGTTGGAGAAGACTCTTGAGAGTCCCTTGGACAACAAGGAGCTCCAACCAGTCCATCTTAAAGGAGATCAGTCCTGGGTATTCGTTGGAGGGATTGATGCTGAAGCTGAAACTCCAGTACTTTGGCCACCTGATGCGAAGAGCTGACTCATTGGAAAAGACCCTGATGCTGGGAAAGATTGAGGGCAGGAGGAAGAGGGGGACGACAGAGCATGAGATGGTTGGATGGCATCACCGACTCAATGGACATGGGTTTGGGTGGACTCTGAGAGTTGGTGATGGACAGGGAGGCCTGGAGTGCTGCGGTTCATGGGGTCACAAAGGGTCAGACATGACTGAGCAACTGAACTGAACTCATGCCAGCAAAGTAATGCTCAAAATTCTCCAAGCCAGGCTTCAACAGTACGTGAACCGTGAAATACCAGATGTGGAAGCTGAATTTAGAAAAGGCAGAGGAACCAGAGATCAAATTGCCAACATCTGCTGGATCATGGAAAAAGCAAGACAGTTCCAGAAAAACATCTACTTCTGCTATATTGACTATGCCAAAGCCTTTGCCTGTGTGGATCACGACAAACTGGAAAATTCTGAAAGAGATGGGAATATCAGACCACCTGACCTGCCTCCTGAGAAATCTGTATGCAGGTCAAGAAATAAGTTAGAATCAGACATGGAACAATGGACTGATTCCAAATTTGGAAAGGAGTACATCCATGCTGTATATTGTCACCCTGCTTATTTAACTTATATGCAGAGTATATCATACAAAATGCCAGGCTGGATGAAGCACAAGCTGGAATCAAGATTGGCAGGAGAAATATCAATAACCTCAGATATGCAGATAACACCACACTTATGGCAGAAAGTAAAGAAGAACTAAAGAGGCTCCTGATGAAAGTGAAAGAGGAGAGTGAAAAAGTTGGCTTAAAACTCAACATTCAGAAAATTAAGATCATGGCATCCAGTCGCATCACTTCATGGCAAATAGATGGGGAAACAATGGAAACAGTGAGAGACTTTATTTTGGGGGGCTCCAAAATCACTGCAGATGGTGACTGCAGCCATGAAATTAAAAGACGCTTGCTCCTTGGAAGAAAAACTATGACCAACCTAGACAGCATATTAAAAAGCAGAGACATTATTTTGCCAACAAAGGTCCATCTAGTCAAAGCCATGGTTTTTCCAGTAGTCATGTATGGATGTGAGAGTTGGACTGTGAAGAAGGCTGAGCGCCGAAGAATTGATGCTTTTGAACTGTGGTGTTGGAGAAGACTCTTGAGAGTCCCTTGGACAGCAAGGAGATCCAACCAGTCCATTCTGAAGGAGATCAGTCCTGAGTGTTCATTGGAAGGACTGATGCTGAAGATGAAACTCCAATACTTTGGGCCTCATGATGCGAAGAGCTGACTCATTTGAAAAGACCCTGATGCTGGGAAAGATTGAAGGCAGGAGAAGGGGACGACAGAGGATGAGATGGTTGGATGGCATCACCGTCTCAATGGACATGAGTTTGAGTAAGCTCCAGGAGTTGGTGATGGACAAAGAAGCCTGGCGTGCTGTAGTCCATGGGGTTGCAGAGTCGGATACCACTGAGTGACTGAACTGACTATAAATCTCACGACACTGTATCTCAAACTCAGTCTCTTGCCAACTCATCATCATCCAACTTTTACCTTCCTTCTTACGAGGGTAGACGTTAAGGACCTTGTCTAGTACAAGCTCACTCAACTCTAAGTAAACTAGCTAGAATTCCCCCTTTAGGTTGTTACTGCTAACAGTTCTAATCACCGTAGTCTCATGTCTGAATTTCTTTCAATGTTCCTATATATTAAATTTTGCCTTTCATAATATTATAAAAATTATAGACAGCTCTTCTTCCTATCCTTCAATAGCACCCAAATTACCATGGGCCAAAAAAATTACCTACAGAAAATTCTTGTGCATTGTTTCCTGTATCTTCCTTCTTGCTTCTCATCGTAATCATGCCTGGCTGCCTTTTCTGCCCATGTTTTGTTTTTGGTGTGTGTGCCTTGGGATTAATAGTTCATTTACGACAGTTAAGAAAAGCACTTCCTACTACCCCTGTCCTCCTAAATTACCAGAATCCCACAGGAGGCCGCCCTCAATTCTCAATTTAAATTCCCGAGTCTCAAGAGTTACCAGTCCTCCTGGTACTACATTCAATAGTTGATTGAAAGGTAGAACCATCTATGAACTTCAGTCTTAAGACACTGTAACTCCTTTAACCTAAAACTGTTAGTATTTATAATGCTCTATTTTACTAATGGCATTTTTCATCACAAAAACAGAACCATAATGCACCAGTTTGACTATATTTTTGATTCATGGTAACTCTTCAGCCTTTCTGAAAGAGAACCAGACAGAGGACTAAATGTGGGGCATCTCCTGATTTTCTATTAACTTGGTACATAAGACTGTTGTGTAACTATCATTCTCCAAAAGCTTCTCTGCCCTTATTTGTTCCTTAGATTAGTGGCTTTCATTTTACTTTGAATACAAGACACCTAAAATTTAATAATATAAACTTCTTTTGCCATCAAAACATCAATCTATTTCCTCTTCTTGCAATTTCACATTTAAAACACAATTCATATTTCAGAAGTTCAGTAACATGAAATTTTTATTCACAATCCTTTGGACTTACAATTGCAGAAATACCTTTGAACTGGTTTGAGATCCAGAGGGCTTTCACTAGAGAATGACACTCTATGCTGCTATTTGGCTACTGCAAAGAACTGGAAAATCAAGTTGTTTTTTTACTTTGCTGCACCGCCACACAGGCAATTGGGATCTTAGTTCCCAGACAAGGGATGGAACCACACCCTGTGTACTGGATGTGCTGAGTCTTAACCAATGGACCGTACCAAGGAAGTCTGAAAATCAGGTTTAGTAAAGAAATTTAGACTAAAGTTTAGACAGAACAAAAGAAACAGTTTTAGAGGTAGATATGGTGATCAGAGGAATAATTTTGATATGATGATTTCAAGAAATTTTAGATATTAATTTTACCTTTTACTTCACTGAACCTTTCCCAAAACTTTCCCAGGTCTTTAACTGGCTAATTGTCCGATCCTTATAATCTCACACCAGTGAGGGAGGGTATTAACAAGCATGGAAGTAATTTAATAAAAACTGAACAAGACTAGATAGGGGAAAACAGTGGATATCCACCGAGACCAATCCTGCATCAAACAAATGTTTTTTTACTTAGCCACAATGAGAAAGAACTTGGGCTTCCCTGGTAGCTCAGTTGGTAAAGAATTGGCCTGCAATGCAGGGGACCCCGGTTCCATTCCTGGGTTGGGAAGATCCACTGGAGAAGGGAGACGCTACCCACTTCAGTATTCTTGGGCTTCCCTGGTGGCTCAGCAGGTAAAGAATCTGCCTGCAACGTGGGAGGCCTGGGTTTGATCCCTGGGTTGGGAAGAACCCCTGGAGAAGAGAGCGTTTACCCGCTCCAGTATTCTGGCCTGTAGAATTCCATGGACTGTATAGTTTGTGGGGTCACAAGAGTCGGATACGACTGAGCGACTTCCACTTTCACCAAGAACTTGCTCAAGCAAGTTATGTTTGGGTGGGTGGGAGTTGGAGTCACTAGTTCTGCATCAGGAGTTCTAAATCTTTTTTTGTTGTCATGGACTCCCCCCACACACCTTTGACTGTCTAATGAGGCCTATTGATCCCTTCTCAGAGTATTTAAAAAGCATAATATGTAGCATTATAAAGGAAACTAATTTTAGAGCGATTCAGTTACCATAAAATTACTTCAAAATAAATCTTGATATAGTAAAATACATGCTCTTTATTAAAGCACTACATAATAAAATATAGGGGCAGGTCTAATTAGTAGTGTAATTTTGAAGTATGATGGGAATAAAGACTATTATGAGATTCATGCAACAATGTGATACAAAAATATCTGTGATTTCTATTGGTGACAAAGCCACAGGTACTGTCCAAACTAGTGAGGTACTTGAAAATAACTTTGGAATTTTTTTTTCATCCAACTCACTGACCTCTTGAAGGGAAGAAGGGATATCCCTGAACCAAGTTAAGAACGCTGCTCTAAACAGATTTTCTTTTTTAATTTCTGGTGGTGTTGGGTCTGTTACTGTGTGCAGGCTTTTCTCGAGCTGTGAGCAGGGGCCACTCTCTAGCTGCAGAGCGCGGGCTCTAGGATACACAGGCTTCAGCAGCTGCAGCTCCTAGGCTCTAGGGCACAGGTTCAGAAGTTGCGGTACTGGGGCTTAGTGCCTGCGGCATGTGGGATCTTCCCAGATCAGGGATCGAACCCTTGTCTCCTGTGTTGGCAGGCAGATTCTTTACCACTGAGCCACCAGGGAAGCCCCTCTAAACAGATTTTCAAGGTAAACAGACTGTAGATTAAGATCTAAAACTTGTGCAGTACGTTTCAGTCAGCCAATAACAATGTCAACTAACATGATTCACATTCCTTCTTCATCCTAACCCTCTTACCTGCTACTACTAACCCTCTGCTGACAATATGACCCCTAAGATCTTTGAATTATGCTGTAAGGTTTCCATTTCTCAGTCTTCCTGTTCCTTGCCCTCTGCTTTAAAACACGCATAGACGTTCCTTAACCTGCAAATTTTTAAAACACAAACAAATGTGCCTTGATACTTGGTACTACCTACTATTAAAGTTCCTGTTCATTTACCCTTCAACATTTATGGTGGCTAACAAGACAAAACCAAGTAATTTTTACTCTCATAGTTTATATCACAGTCTGTGTCAGCAAATGATGAAAGAGAAACTGATGGTGAAAGGTACAAATTATGGGGACCCAATCAATTTTTTAGAGGGAAGCATTAGGGAAAACCTTTCCATGAACAAGTAAAGTTGATTCTTGAAGCATAAACAGAAGATGGTCAGGTAAAGAGGTGAGCAGGGGTTAGGAGTACACTCTAAGCTTTGTTATTCACAAGAAACTGAAAACAGCCAGCATTGTTGGTACACAGCAAGACAAGATCACCCTACATTCTTGTTAACAGGTAACTTGTTAAAAATCTAGTCTGTATCTGCCATCTTAATTTTTTTCTTGGTTCCCAGTATAATGGTTATCATTCTCATCTCATCATACTGCCCAATATTATATTTCAAAGGTCACAAATGGTTCTTGCTGTCACTGCTTTCTCTAGCCTTGGATATAATTGTACTGGAAGACAATATATTAAGACCTGGAACCTCCAGGGGAATACAAGTATTAAAATATACTTTTCCACTGGGAAGTAGGACAATACATCTGTAGTTTTCACAATACCAATTATAAAGGGTTGATCAAATCTTTTTTAATAAGCAAACATATCAAAAGTAGATGAGCGGCTATCTGGGCCTAGTACGATATGGAGAGTAATCACTGATGTGTTCAAGGTTTTTGGGGGACAGGAGGGGATCAAAATATTCTTTAACTGTATTATGGTGATGGATGGCAGCACAACTCTGTACATATAGTAAAAACCAATGAATTGCATACTTTAAGTTGATGATGCTTACATACATAGTCTCATTAAAACTGTTAAAAATCCTTTATTAAAATCTGCTCTTCAAGTCTGACTCAACACTTATTAAGCAGCTGCTCTCTGTGTGACACTGCCATAAAGGACGTCAAAAGCATCTTAAGGTCTAGAAGAACTGGAGACAAGTACAATATAAAAGCAACAATAAAGTAAATATGAAATATAGAGGAGTTAAGTAATTTACTCAGAGAAGATAAAAGGGAAGGCTTCCTAGAAAAGCTGTCATCTGAGCTAAATTCTGAAAGATGCCTTTCTTCATAGTCCCCTAGTGTTTCAGTCACTCCTCTACAGTTTCGTGGTGCCCTTTCTCTGCTATGAAAATAATGTCCCTCTCCCACTACATACACCAAAAAAGCAGTTTCAAATACAATAAGAAACTCCAAAAATCTGGCCTCTGCCTGTCCTTTAAAACTGGCTTCCACTGACTGTAACATCCCATTATCGCCTCTTGCCTTGATTAACTGTGCATTTCCACCAAAGAATTCAGTCCTTACCTCTCAATTTCCTTTCTCTACTACCACTTCTACACTGATCTTGCTCAGATCTAAATAAACACCAGTCCTAATTCCCTAGCCGAAGTTTAGGTCTGTATCTCTGCTAACTTAATTATACAAGAGCTAAGACTGGGATATCCTATCACCTTAAACTCAACATGTCCAAAGATATAACCATCAATGCTACTTTCAAAATACCAAAATTAGGCCCCAGAGGGATTTCCTTGGAAGTCCGGGGGTTAGGACTCTGCACTTCCAATGCAGAGGGCATGGGTTGGATCCCTGGTCAGGGAATTAAGATCCCACATATGCATGGTGCAGCCAGATAAAAACAAAACAAAACTGGGTTCCCTTTTCCTTCTTCCTAAATTAAATTTCAAATTCTCAAGGCTGAAATGACTTACCTCCACTCCTTAAGAGAAAGTATGAGAAGACACACATTAAAATCTTAGAGCAAGTAAGTCCAGAAATCAAAGTATCTCTCAATACACTATTTAGAGACCAAATAGTGTACCATTTTCTTTAGGGTACTTTTAGCAATATAGGAATCATTTGTATTAAAGACAGTTTTACATATAAAGATCTAGGAGAACAAATAATTTTAGCTGGATGAAACATTCCCCCTCCACACACACACACTACATTAATTAATTAATTAGCTTAGTAAATCCTTCGTTAAGTAGATTATAGATTTTAAAAATAACTCAAATTTCTCTACATTAGCAAATGAACATACACAAAAAACAAACAATTCCAAAGTTTGATATAATCTTTTATTTTTTTTTTAAGTTTGATATAATCTTTTAGAAGAAGTAATAGAAGAACGAACACAAAGTCGGCTTGATACGTTAACACAAGTATAGGAAAGGGGAAAATGGAAGAGGCAACACAAGTTACTAGAATGATATAAGCTGCAAGAAAAAAGTAATGTATAAACACATGAATATCTTTTCATAAATTGAATTCAATGTAAATCTAAGCTAATAATACAGAACTATGCAACGTGTACTTATAAAAATGCCCTTCAGTGAATAAACAAATAAAAAGTGGCTCAATAAACCAGCAGTTGGACTAGAGAATGTTGAAAGCTGGCTAAACTCACAGCATATGCAATATAATGAAAAGAATAATGACTCAATCAATGGCCCAAAACACAAGTTCCAGTTCTTCCTTTGTCATTTTCTTACCTGCATAAGCCATTTTTGCTCACTGGTAAACATTTTTATACTCATCTATCAAGAAGTCTCCTAGTAAATATGAGATTATAAAAGCACTACACAAATATAAGGATTACTTTCATTACAAAAAGCAGTTGTCCAACAGTTATGAAATAACAAGACAATAGCATCTCCTTACAACAGTCAGAGCCCTCTCAACAAAATAATCACTAACTACCCCCAACAGCTCAAAACAATGAAGTGTCAAAACCTCAGCACAGTATTTCTCAAAGTGTGGTTCTCTGGTCTTTAGCAGGAACTATCTGAGGTACTTGATAAAAATACACTCGCAAGGCCCATTCCAGTACTGGTCAAACAAATCTAGGGGTGAGGCAGAAAACTTTACATTTTAAACAAGCTCTGAATGTAATTACTATGCACGGATGATGTTTGAGAAATGTTGACTAAGCAGGATTCACAAGGAGACATAATGGGGTCTCTACTGACCTCTCCAATCAAGGCAATCTCTGGATAGCTCAGCCTGCTGTCTGATGTTAAGGAAAGGTTATGTCCTCACAGTATGAAATTTAGATATCTCTGCCACTAACTGTTAGCAAGGGACAAAGTCACAACTATATGTCAGGCACATGGTATATATTCAAAAAGAATGTAGGCCTCACAAAAATTATCTGTTCACTGAAATGTGCCCATTATCTGAAACTGCACAGCATACAGTTAAGTACTCACGTATACATGTATTTGTTGAATGAAAAGAAATGTTTGCTTATTCTCTAGAAGGTACCGTAAAGTTCACTGACTCTCTCCAAGAAAAGAACTTTAATTTTCAGAGAAAAAGCCAACATCACTCCCTTCCTTAAGAAGGATACAAAGTATTAGTATTATGAAGGCTCAAAAAATGAAAACACTAGGTTTTCAGTAAGTAGATATACGTGCTCAGATGCTCAGTCACATCTGACTCTTTGCGACCCTATGGATTGTAGCCTGCCAGGCTCCTCTGTCCATGGAATTCTTCAGGCAAGAATACTGGAGTGGGCTGCATTTCCTTCTCCAGGGGACCTTCCTGACCCAGGGATCAAACCCAAGTCTCCTTTATCTTCTGTATTGGAAGGGAGATTCTTTACCTGCTGAGCCATCAGGGAAATTTAGTGTTAAGAATAATTTCAATCAAGTGAGAACAAAAAAAAGCAAAATAAGGAAAGTATACAATTGAAAGACTTTGAAAATTTGGAATTTGAAACAAAATTTACAAAAACTTCATGCTACCACTTTCCAACAAACAAGATAGCTTTAAATCAGATCGCATCCTCCCCTCACCATAAAAGCCACCTTACATGTAGATAGAATAGTCTGGCAGTGTAAGCAAGTACTCAGAGCAGCCTCCAGAGGACCTGAAATATAGGATAGCCTCAATTTCAGGTTAATTTGCAAACACTGTCATTGTACACTTAATGCTGGCACAAATGAAACATGTGATATACACCATGTATGCTTAGTCACTGTCACCATCTTGCTTGCTCAAAAAAAAAAAAAAAAAAATTCTCCTGTAGAAAAATTTCCAAGTGTGAGCCAAAAGAAGTTCCAAAAGGCCAACAAACCACTGATAAATACTGAAGCTGACAAAGGTCCACATTAGCAAGCCTTTACCGTGAAATTAACAGACATTAGCATTTTGATATGTCAGTATCTCTACATCAGGATTCAAAGCTAAATCAACCAGTACAGCCATGTTTCCATTTGTTCACTTAAGAAATACTAGATTTGGTCCAGCGGTTAGGATTCTGGGCTTCCACTGCGGGGGGGCCCAGTTTCAATCCCTGGCTGGGTAACAAGGATTCCATAAGCTGCATGGTGCAGCCAAGAAAACCCCAAAACTAAATTAAACTAGAAGTCATACCCTCAAATCAATTAATTCGAAATACCTGAGGTTAGAAGCCAGGTGTCAATATTTTTAAGTTTTCTGAGTGATTATAACGTGCAACGAAGTTTGTGAACCACTGATACTGTTGAAAGAGACAGTAAAATCTATTCAAATATCACATTAGCTGTGTGACTTTAGGCAAATTAACTATTCTGACTCAACTAACAGAATTCCTGTAATGATTACATGAGACCATGGGCAATGCCTGGTATTAATTCTTTTTTTTTTTTGCACATAGATGGTTGCCACTAATTTATAAAATGCATTTAGAAAAACTCAAGACCGAGATAGTCTTACAAAATCCCTTTGATAAAGGAAAGCTGACATTCATGATAGAATTCATTCTAGGTTCAAATCTAGATGACACCACAGACAGAACCTAAGTATTGACTCTCAGTATAATGCTCTTTCCATTTCCTTTTTTATTGAGAATCAGAAAAATAAAATATAAAAATAAAAATAAGGATCAAAATGTAATGTCCAACTAAACATTTTTCTACAGCACTTCTGAAGTCCCTATTAAACATACCCCACTGATGACTATCAGACAAGGAAAAGGCAATATTTTAGTTATTCAGACAAGGAAAATAAGTAAAGATCTCAACTGCCACTGAGTATCACCAACCCAACTCAGTCATTTTATTGTTAGTATACATCATGGTGATAAACATATTACTAACTTGTAGTTGTACATACTGACAAATCAGCATCAAATCCAGAAAAATAAGGTTACAATAATTCAAAAGGTCAATTAAAAAATATATAAAACCTATGTTGTCACAAAATGTCGCCTACCAAGAATTAGCAGTATTAAAATAAAAAAAGAAATATTCTTTATGTCAATAGGTAGTGTGGGTTACAGTGTATGAATTTGTCAAAACTTATTCAACAATACTGGAGAAGGCAATGGCACCCCACTCCAGTACTCTTGCCTGGAAAATCCCATGGACAGAGGAGCCTGGTAGGCTGCAGTCCATGGGGTCACTGAGGGTCGGACTCGACTGGGTAACTTCACTTTCACTTTTCACTTTCATGCATTGGAGAAGGAAATAGCAACCCACTCCAGTGTTGTTGCCTGGAGAATCCCAGGGATGGGGGAGCCTGGTGAGCTGCCGTCTCTGGGGTGACACAGAGTCGGACATGACTGACGCGACTTAGCAGCAGCAGCATTCAACAATACATTAATCTATATACACTACACTGTATGAAAATTACATCTCATTAAAAAGATTCCATTAAGACATGGATCAGTATATGTTATTACTAGTTTTTCCACAATTTTCAAGAGCCACTTATATAAAAACAGTACAGAAAACATCATTTAGACTAGGTATTCATTTATATTATGAAAGCTATTAAGGTACTCATTTAGCTTCAGAAACCATTCTGTTAAAACTCAAGGACTGATCTTAAAAATAAAATGGAATACAGCTTCCCTGGTAGCTCAGTGGTAAAGAATCCACCTACCAATGCAAGAGACCAACGCAGGTGTTCAATCCCTGATCTGGGAAGATCCCACAGGCCTCGAAGAAACTAAGCCTATGTGCCACACACCACTATTGAGCCCATATGCTCTAACTACTGAAGCCCGCCTGACCTAGAGACCATGCTCCACAACAAGCCTGTGCACTCTCCGCAACTAGAGGAAAGCTTACCTGCACAACAACGAAGACCCAGCACAGCCAAAAATAAACACACAAAATTATATTTTAAAAAATAATAAAATGGAATAAGTTAAAAAGATTAAATAGCTAACATTTGTTCCAAATTCAAATTCTCTTGTACAGACTTCTTGACACTGAAGTTTCTGCTAAACAGGACAGATCATGAGAAAACCTTAGCAAATCATATCTTAGATACATATTAAGTATTAGATATTGTTTTCTAGTCACTAAGTCATGTCCGACTCTTTGTAACTCCAAGAACCGCAGCCCACCAGCCTCCTCTGTCTGTGGGATTTCCCAGGCAAGAATACTGGAGTGAGTTGTCATTTCCTTTACCGGGGGATCTTCCTGACCCAGGGAAACAAACCCATATCTCTGTCATTGGCAGGCAGATTCTTTACCACGAAACCAGCAGGGAAGCCCCACAGATTAAGTATACTCAGAAACAAAATGACCTAGCTCTAGAAAATGACTAAAGCCAAGGCAGTAAAATCCACAGACCATACAAATGTTTACAAGTATCACTCCATTTTAAGATACAAATCAATAACGTCCACTAAAGTTCTCAACCAGCAATCCATGGACTCAAAAGGAACAGAAAGGGTTATAAGAATCGTAAGGATCTAATGGGCTTCCTTGTGGCTCAGACAGTAAAGAATTTGCCCGCAATGCGGGAGACCAAGGTTCTATCCCTGGGTCAGGAAGATCCCCTGGAGAAGAGAATGGCAACCCACTCCAGTATTCTTGCCTAGTGAATCCCATGGACAGAGGAGCCTGGGGTGCTACAATAACACTTTCACAATTAAGTAACAGTGCAAACAATAGGTTACTTACATTTATCAGCTTTCCTGCATGAGACCAAATGTCATAAAAGAAGGAGGCACAATATGGGTCTGCAGCATCAAGTGAAAAGGTGTGGGGTATGACATAATTTGATCTTGACATAAAGGTGAAAACTTCCCCAAGAAAACTGGAAGTTAGGAGACATCTAGTAAGAAGTACTGAAGAAGACTCAATTGTCTAATCTGTACCATCGAGTGTGGCTATTATTTCTCAAAGTTTCATCCAGCTCCAAATGCTATCTAAGCATCATTCCATTATTCCATTACTAGAAATCCGGCATAAGCCAATGTAAGTACCTTTAGTCTATCACAGATTTAGTATATCACAGTTACTCTATGGATTTAGTTACTCTATGGATTTAGTTACTCTATGAATTAAAATCACATTTCTCATGTATCGGGTGATCTGTAACATTATCTCTCTAACAAAGTCATACCCACTGTCGATGTCATCTTTGTTCTCTGATAACAGTATTAGAATTTATTTACAGGATATATGTTCAGTGCCAAAAAGCTAAGATTAAAATTTAAGCTGCTTTTAACACTGAACAGCAAGGATTAACTAATACTTTATAAATATCTCTTAGGATTTCTGACATTCAGGGGAAATGTCAGAAATGTCAGAGGGGGAAAAAAAGGGGGGGGGGGCGGTTAAAAAAAAAACAACAACCCAGACAACCAAAATTATCCTATGCCCTTTCCCATCTTCTTTACCATATTTTCTATAAAACTGTACCCCATTAATTTACTTTCTCCTAAATAGTAACTGATGGTTTACCTGATGCAGATAGTATTTTTAAGGTCCTGAGTGGTATCTCACGAAAATATCATTCAAAGGTAAGATCTAGACTAAACACCAAACTGTGATGAAATGCTTTCTAGCTACCATCATCTGAAAATAAATCTTAAAATTTCATAGCCACAAGTCCTAAGATCAACTAGGCCAGTAACTTATTTAAGTAGGGAAACTTGTTTAAACAAAACCCTACCTGGGTTTTCCTGGTGGCTCAGTGGTACAGAATCCTCCTGCTAATGCAGGGGACACAAGTTCCATCCCTGGTTAGGGAAGATCCCACATGTCTCGAAGCAACTAAGCCTGCATGCAGCAAATGCTGAAGTCTACGTGCTTAGAGCCCAGTGCGCCCCAATAAAAGATACTGAAGTGAGACGCCTACACACCGCAACCAGAGTAGCCTCTGCTCACTCCAACTGAAGGCCTATGCGCAGCAATTAATGAAGACCCAGCAAAGTCAAAAGAATAAAATAAAATAAATACTAAAGACAAAACAAACCCTACCAAAAAGCTCAGTGCGCAAAACTTTTTCCAAGAGAAGAGTAGGAAATTCTCCAAACTTTTCTTTCCAGCACACTTCTACCCCAACAAAATCAGAAAATTACCAACTTGGTAAAATCCTCTTATTTCAAAAAAGAGGAAATTTATATCCCCCAAAAGATTAAGGGACCGACTGATCCCAGATCACTCCGTCAATACCACATGGCAGATTTAAACTGAACAACAGATTTGAATTCAGTTCAAAGTAGCACCAAAAAAGGAGGGTTGTAACAGAAACACAGTAACTTAAAATGAGTTCCCAGAGGTCAATTCACAAGGCCCAAAGGCTTTTAGTTTCTTAAACATACCTAAAGACTGAATACCATCCTCCCCCTTTTGCTCTTTCTACTCAGCTGTGCTTCTGCACAACAGATCCCTTAATAAGGTCCTTATAAACTAAGGACTTGATAAGGCAGACATGCTATAATATATAGGCCCGGTAATTTTCAGCCTTTGTTTTAGAATATTCCATAGAATCTTAAGACAATTTTCAGGGTGAGGGTGGATTGAGGGAGAAGGTAGATATTAGTGAGGTCCAGAAATGTTGGTGTCAAATTCCTAATACAATGGGGAATAGACTGCCTTATTTAATTTAGCTAATAAGCAATCTAATTTATTATTTCCCAAGTAAATATTTATTGAGTGTATTTATTGGGCTTCCCAGGTAGTGGTAAAGAATCCGCCTGCCAATGCAGGAGATACAACAAGAGACGGGTTCAATCCCTGAGTCAGGAAGATCCCCCAGAGCAGGAAATGGAGACTCGCTCCAGTATTCTTCTCTAGAAAATTCCATGGACCAAGGAGTCCATGGGGCCAATAGAGTCGGACATGACTGAGCAACTAAACACAAACACACACGCATATAGTTAATGTGGAAATAGTGGGGAACAAACTAAGCAGAACAGATGATGTCGTCACCCAAAATAAAGAAAGCTTATGCATAAGTCTTTCTTATCCTTCCCAGATCAGTAGACAAACAGTTCACTCTCATACTTTAAAACCAATGATCCACTTTTTGTTCTATGTACCTGGACTATACCACTCCTAAAACAAGTTCACTCTTTCCTCACCCTCATTCAATAACTACATTCTGCTTTAGAAACTACTCCCAGTAGCCAGACTTCACTCTTGGACAGCCTCCCTGACCAGTTCACCAAGCTTTCTTCCTTAAGAGTCAGTCAGATCCTGAAATCCCATCTCCTCTCCCAAGAAGTCTTAGCTTGAAAGTCAAGTTAATCTCTTTAGCTCCACCCAGTTTGTAACTCCACAACTCCCTCTCTCAATTTCTTAGAATTTTACTCACAGGTCAATTTCATTTATTTATGTGGGTAATCAGCATATTAACTACTGCCCTCATTGGTCTGTGTAAGTGCTGTTCTTAAATAAAAGCTACCAAATAAAACTCCACGTACTTAATTTGGAGCTAGCACTGAAAATGCCAGGTACTTATTGCTTTTGTAAAAATGATTTTACATTAAATTCAACCTGATTTGTGAAATTTATAAAACCTCCCAACCTCGAAAGCATTAGGTTAGAGAAGCCAGACACAAATGACCTCATACTGCACGATTGCATTTCCATTTAATTCTAAGAAAAACTAGTAATGGGAAGTAAATCAGCAAGGGCCAAGGTGAAGAGATGAAAATATATGCGAAAGGAAAGAAATTTAAAATTCTTAGCCCAACACAAATTTTTTTATTCTGTGACGAAAAAAGATAGTATTTTAATCAAGGTTTTTCATTTTTCCACAGCAAGGTTTAATGGATGAGAACCATTAAAAATCTCAAATCTGATCATCTCAGATTTCACATTAATCTTTATCTTGTAAGAACCTGGTATTTTCTTC
Organism: Capra hircus; assembly: GCF_001704415.2. Classification (NCBI taxonomy): domain Eukaryota; kingdom Metazoa; phylum Chordata; class Mammalia; order Artiodactyla; family Bovidae; genus Capra; species Capra hircus. The sequence goes on along the minus strand of NC_030814.1, from coordinate 49,516,908 downwards.
CTAATAATTTATTCTGACTTCCAACCAATAGAAAATTGTATCATTCAATTTCTCCATTAAAAATGTTTATGACCATTGAAAATTTTTTTAAGGATAGTGTCTCTCTGGTTTTCACATCAGAATAAAGATTTGAAGAATAAAAGCTAGGATAGTAAAAGAGGCTACAGTAAATACCATTCCAGTTATATATGTGGATCCACTGTATCTGGATCTTTTTGCAAACGTTATTAAATAATTGTTGGAAAAGGGCTGGGTCTTAAACTGTGTTTTAGTCTCTATCCTAGAAAGATATTCTTTAATCTTAAAAGTCGAACTTTTCTAAAATCCTTTAATAATTTAAAAGGACCCAATGTCTTCATCTGGTCATCATCTATCCTTATTACTATTTGCCTTCACCTATATCCCATCTCCAAAAAAAGCTACAATTTCCCAGATGTGAAGAGTTACTGACCAAGTAACTCAACAGGTTAAAGTTACTTGTCAAACTGCGGTTACATGATTAAGCTTCCTTTTAATACAACTGAGTCAATTTCAACATAGTGTTGCTCAAACTGCCTTTGTCATTTCCCACAAAATTTCGTACACAGACTGAAATGCAACAAACATTACCATTCTTTACAGGGTTAATTAACACTTCTGGAAAGGACTATGAGAGATTTTGCATAGTAAACTTAATTTCACATCTCATCTGCTGCAGAGATCACAAACAGGCTGTCACTATACCATCTCTTTCCTTGAACCTCACCACTTCCTGCGTCTTTATTCTAGGCTTTTCAAAGGTTTAATCAACTCGGAGCTGCCAAAGACGGAATCCAGGAAGCATAACTTATGAACCCAAGCAGTGAAAAGGGCAGGAATATGTGCTTGAGTCACGTCGTTCCGCCATTTTCTAAGCGGAGGAGGAAGACATGTTGGAACAAAAACACAACAAAAGAGCAGCCATTTCCCAAGCCAGCTCCAATAGCAACCCGAACTGGCCCAGCCCGGTCACTTCGGCACCCTCAAATCCACTTCGCTGGACAAACCTAAGGGAACAGCTGAGGTGAAAGAAAGCAGTAGGCAACCCTTCCGCGTTGGGATCAAAGATGGCCCGCATACTCTTCACTGCAAATGAAAGAAAGCCTCGGGAAGAATGACGGAAGCTAAACGGAGCAGAGTGTTAACAAACTGAAATCCTAAACTAAGTTGGCAAACTAAAATCTACTGTGATTGTGGTGACTTACGCTTCACCGGAAACCCAGGTAGCGCAAATGCCAAGAGCCGGATTCAGCTGGTCCCATTGCCTGCCTCTTACACATTTTCTCCCATTCTGTACTTCCCTCAGAAGATTGCCTGTTTGCTCAAGGATTCTTACCGTATGTGGGGGATGCCAACCCCACCTTGAAGAATCTTATAGAGTTTGCTCTCGTACAGCAACTGGGGATGCCTGGCCTTCTGGGATTCTAGCTTCACTGCCACCTCCTGCAGGGGAAAGAGGGGATGATGGCATCAACATCCTTATGGATTCAATGTCACTTGGCAAAAGAGGGGGAAACATGTGCACATCTCCAACTCTCGGCTAGAAGGTGGTGAGAGGCTGGGAAGAGAAAGATCTCTGTAATTATAAAACGAGGCAACCAGCCTCAAAGGCCTCTTCAGGGGGCAGTGACGAAAGCGGCACGTCCTCTAAAGTATAAGAAAATGATTCATCCAGAAAACGTAATGAGGGTTATGAAGAAACCAGGCGATCGGTAGCTGGCCTAATGGGAACAAGAACCCCAGTCAACTAAAAATATAGGAAGAAAACGAGGGGACCCCAGAAATAGGATTTTGCCGTTCTCACCTTAAACAACGGTTTTTTAAAAGTTCGATTAAGGTGTATTTTTAACAAGCTAGGAAACTTCCTAGTACACCCAACCTTTCTCTCGGGTTCTTTCCTTTTAGGGAAAGAGAGCGGGGGAGGTTCCTAAGACAGGAAAACTGGCTCCCTCTGGACTTCCCAGTGCGTGAGTGCGGTGGGAAAAGGCCCGAGCAGTTCGCGGGGCGGAGGAGTGAGGACAGGCGCAGCGTAGTCGTGAACCCCACCCCAGGTGATTACCTCGCCGTTGGTGATGTTGATCGCCAAATAAATGTCCCCGAAGGAGCCAGACCCGATCTTCCGTACCAGTTTATACTTCCCTCCGACAATGAATTCGGCCTTGGAGCCGCTGCTGCTCGCCATCCTGAGAGACGAAGATGGAGGCTGGGGCTAAGCCCCGACACCTCTAAGGGGAGGATGGAGGCCTCTAGGGCTCGACCACGGAAAGGCTGTGGAGAGCGGCAGGCAACAGAAAACGATGGCTCTTTTTCGGCGTTACAGGGCCCAGAATCGGCCAAGGGGAACCTGATCACCGCTGCTGTCAGGTTTTTTGGCCAGGCCGCAGATTGTTGAAGGAGTTCTCGCGGTTACTAGGCTGAGCCACTTGTTTCTGGCGGCCGCCGCTGCCTCGCTTTCCCGGCGACGCCGCGGGCTGGAAAAGGAGAGCGGTGAAGCTAGGGCGGCGATACCGCTGCCACCACTGCCGCCGGCTCCCGCCCGGAGGGACCCCTGTCACTCCGCCGACGCCGCCATCTTGTTACTCCGGCTCCAACCAACACAAAATGCCCCCAGTCCCCGGGAGCCGCTTCTTCACAGCGCAGAGCACTGTGGGAAAGGGATCGCGAGCGCTAGCCCCGGAGGGTCGACAGCAAGAAGGAGGGCGGAACCGGATCCGTGAGAGTCGCGGCCCACGCTCTGAACGTCACTCCGTCACCGCCCAATTGCGCACGCGTACTGCCACCCTGCTTACTGCGCAAGCGTGCCGTGGTCTCTTCTAATCCCCGCCCGGGGCCCATTTCCACTTCCGGTCGTCGACTGTTGCACTGTGAGCTACCTGTTAGTCACGTCAGACCCGCCTGGTTTCTGAAAGGCTTCGCGGCCCCAGGCCTAGAGAGCATATTAGGGAGGAGTCACCTTCATTTTTCTTGGAAGATGGTGCGTCAGGCCTTAAGAGTTGGGTGTTGACCTTTGCTCTTTGTTTGAGGCGCTTTTTAACCTTTTGATCTTTACTGGGGCTACTCCCCCCAACCGGCCCATTCCAGTTCAGTATCTCTTTTGAAAGAGGCTGTCGCCTCTGGTGGAAAGAAAGAGAAAAGCAGGCCTGTACGGGCTGGATTAGTTCAGGGCTCGGTGTTTTAGCAGTCTAGCTGAGGAGTCTTACTAGAATTCTGCGCTTCAGGGAGTGTTGGATTCCCTATTTTAACAGAGAGGAAAAGAGGGAAAGCAGGAATTAACCCTGCACCTGTAAGTCTTTGTGTTGTTTACCCACTGATACTTGATACCCAAGGCAGGGGAGAAATCCGAGTAATGTTAGTGGCCAATATATAGTCAATAGAAAATAAGATTTAGAGCCGTGAAAAAACTTGCACATACAAAAGTTACCCTCTTCGCAACCCCCACCCCGACAAAGAAACGTGGAAAAATCGTATCTTGGTCTTGTTGAAAACTGCAGTCTTGACCCAAAAACATTCGGTAGAAAGAACTTCATTATAGAACTGTGTTCAAAACTTTACACAATAAATTTTTTTTTTTTACTAAAAATTGGTCAGAGAATCAAATCTTGAGCACAATTTCGTTTAGAAAAATTTGAACTGGGAAAATTGGGCTTGGTAGTAATGATAATCTGAAAAGAAAGCTGCATGATGGTGTTTCATTTGCAATATGAATCAAGCCCTGATGGATGAGTGAATCAAAGCCTCAGTTGTGAAAACTTACATAGAAAATCCATCCCAAATAAGATAATTTTGTAAAACCTGACTAAAATGTAGACTTAGTTGTAGCCTCGATAGCTGATCAAGTAGTAATAGGGTTCATCCTGAAAGATATCTTAAGTGGAATTCCTACATGGTACTTTATTTCTGGCTTAAATATTTGTATTCATAAATCTCTGACCTAAATGTCTTGAATTTGATAACGGAGAAAACACTAAGGTTTAACGTGAAGTTTTTGCACTAACAAAACCCAAGCCACCTGACTCCCAAATCAGCACTGTTGGACAGCCTCCTTTGGTGATTCTAAGTGTGTCTGGCCTACTTTAAATTCTCTGCTGTCAGGATTCTGGTGTTTGTTTGCTCTTAAGTCAAGTTTAAGCATCCTGAATTTTTCAAGTTTCCAAAGATAGCTATTATTCTGCTGATTTTTTTTTACCACAGCCATCCAAAATTTAATGGATTCCTCAGCTTGAAGAATTCCCTATATAAGGGGTGGGGTATACATATAAAGAAATCCCCCCCCCCCCAGTAGTGAGGACACAAATGCTCAGCTGTGGGTTAGGGTATAAGGGTATGTGTGAAGTGGACTAAATTAGGGATACCTAGAGGTCTCTGTGTGGACAGGGGCAAATCTAACAAAGTTTTTCATGAGATACCTAGAAAAGAGCAGGATAATGCATATTTTCATTTATCTAATTTCAAGTTATGCTTCTGAGATTTTACCTTCTTATGTATGTGTTGTTAAAGTGCCCTTTTATAAAATGGTCCTGATGGTAGATGGTTGTTTCGTTAATATCCTTGTTTGGCAAAACTAAATGTTCACACTTTATGTCTGCCTTACCCCACCCCCTTTTTAAAACTTTATAAGCTTTTGAAATGCCATACTCTGGGACTCCCTAGTCTAAATAACTTTTAGAAGCCCTTTCACCTGGAGAGTCGTATTTTATGTGTATATTTGGTGTGTCTCCTGACTTGTTGCCTGCCTTCTGTAATCACTATTCCAACATTGACACTATCCAGCAAAATGTACTAAAATATTGCCAGTGATTATAGCCTTTTCAGATGTGATTCCTTTTTTTTTTTTTCAGATGTGATTTCAATTGAAAATCTTAAGATTTAAATTTATTAGGTTAAGAAGGGCAAAAGTTGGGGTTTTTAATGTAGAAATGGAAGTTTTAGGTGTTGGCTACAAATTCAGCCTTCTTATAAAATGAAAGTGTTGTTTGTGGTAACTTTCAGTCTCAGTAATTGAAGGATTACCTGTTTGGGTGCTATTTTAGTTACAAATAAATCATTCTTTTGTTTTGAATCAGTAACAGTTTTAGTGTAATGGAGGAAGTCTTCTACAATGTGCCAAAATGTAATTCCTAACTCCTGGGTCAACTGAATTCACCAAAAATATAGTGTAAAGTGGGCTTCCCTGGTGGCTCGGACAGTAAAGAATTTGCCTGCAATGCAGGAGACCCAGGTTCAATCCCTGGGTTGGGAAGATCCCCTGGAGAAGGGAATGGCAACCCACTCCAGTATTCTTGCCCGGAGAATTTCATGGACAGAAGAACCTGGTGGGCTACTGTCCATGTGGTCACAAAGAGTCAGACACCACTAAGTGACATCACTTTCACGTTTTCATAATTTATTTAAGACCTTGAATGAAATTTTTGAGATCACCTATTTCAATAATCTTTTTTTTGTTTGTTTGTTTGCGCATGCCATGAGTGGGACCTTAGTTCCCTGACCAGGGATCAAACCTGTGCCTCCTACAGTGGAAGCATGAAGTCCTAACCACTGGACAACCAGCTAATTCCCAATAGTCATACTTTTAAATGTTTTGCAGTCTACACAGTGCTTTCACACATATTAGTTGTGCCCAACTAGGATAAAGTGGCTTGCCCCAAATTGTACAGATCTTAGTGGCAAAGGAAGGATTAGAACCCCAACCTCTAACTGAAAGAAAAGAATTGAAAGGGTAGAAGGTGAATTGGGACAATCATGCCCTGGTGATTTACTTCTGTTTTCAGAGAGATGTCCAAATAAATTGAAAACTTTTTAAAACCACAATGTTTATGCAAAGAAAGGTCACTGGTAACCAGAGTATGTTTTAAGTAAAGTGATAAAGATAAGCATAAGAGGTGTAGATTGCTGCAGTAAGAAAGAAAAACATAAGGTCGAGGACTTCCTGGTGGTCCAGTAGCTAAGACTCTGTACTCCTAATGCAGGGGGCCCAAATTCAATCCCTGGTCAGAGAACTAGATCCCACATGCCACAACTAGAGATCCTGCATGCCATGACTAAGACTACTGTGCAGCCAAATATTTTTTAAAAAGGGGGCGACCTGCCCATCTCTAGGGTTGTTTGGTACCAATAAGTAGAAAAATAGAATGGCTTAGAATATGTCAAATGCTGCTTCAGGTGTTTAACTGTTACAGAGCTTTGTGCATAATCAGTATCAGATAAGGGAGTTAATGAGGTGACTGGGCACTTAAGAACATTAGAAATGTCTTATTGGATCTATTCAGTCTTTTTTCTAGTCTTTGTTAATGGCAGCAATTTCTGTCTTCCTTTCTGGTCTCAGTTCCTATTCTCCCCTACTGCATTATTCACAAGCTTTTGTGAAAGTGTATAGCTGCATCTATGATAGCAACTTCAAACACTTTTGAGACTTTCTGCAAACATTTCTTTTTATGGTGTTATTAACCATAAATTTATTTAGATTAACTTAATTCTTTGAACACATCTGTGCTTTTGACCCATATGGCTTCAAGATTCTAAAGTTTGTATCTTTCATATATATGTTACCCAATGAACTTTTACACATATCAAATGTTGAATTCTCTTTTCCTTATAAAAGTGACAAGTATTTATTTGAAAAATTTAGATAAATCAGAAAAAAAAGAAAAACTTACAGAGATAATGATGAAATGTTAATTTGCTGTATATAAATGGCCAGTATTTGTTTCTATGTGTGTTCTGTGTCTTTTTATATGTATCTTGAATGTGTGTACATTTATTGATACACATGTATAGTACTGAAGAATTGATGCTTTCAAATTGTGGTGCTAGAGAAGACTCAAGAGCCCCTTAGATTGCATGGAGATCAACCTATCAATCCTGAAGGCAATCAGCCCTGAATATTCATTGAGAAGGACTGACACTGAAGCTGAAGCTCCAATACTTTGGCCACCTGATGTGAAGAGCTGACTCATTGAAAGGGACCTTGACGCTGGGAAAGATTGAGGGCAGGAGGAGAAGGGGGCAACAGAGGATAAAGTGGTTAGATGGCGTCATCAACACAACAGACATGAGTCTGAGCAAACTCCGGGAGGTAGTGAAGGACAGGGAAGCCTGGTGTGATGTAGTCTGTGGAGCCGCAAAGAATCAGACACGACTTAGCAACTAAACAACAACAACAACATGTGTACATACGTATATTTTATTTCTAAAAAAATTGCAACAAGTAGTCATAGTGCACATTCAGTTTGGAGATGGGATTTTCACTTAATGATTTGTTGGAGACATATTTCTCTATAACTATCCTCCAAAATATGATTTTGTAAGAACTTTGTAAAATTTTTAATTGGAGTATAATTGCTTTACAATATTGTGTAGGTTTCTGCCATGCATCAACATGAATCAGCCATAGGTATACCTATGTCCCCTAAAATATGATTTTTTGTGTCTCATATTAAATATGTATCATATTGATAGAACTGCATTTACCAATCCTTATGGAGTATTTTAGTTATTTCCAAAATCTTGCTAGTATAAAAATTTCATTGAATATTCCTATAGCTAAATCTTTGCCCACATCCAGAATTAATTGGTTAGAATTTGTTTTTAGAAATGCTAAAGTATTAAAATCCCTTATATCATAAACAACAACTCCTAATTCTGTTTTTGTCATTTGTGATGAATAAGTAATGAATAAGTATTTGTGGGCTATCCTATCTTTTCATTATTTAGATTTACCTTAAAAGTTTAAATCCTTATCCTTGAAAAAGGTTGTAAAATTATCTTTTCTGACCAATCATTGTTATTAATTAGATCTCCCCCCCCCACACACACACACAACTTCCCTACTCCCTTCCCCATCCATTTCAAAATCTCAAGAATTTTGTAAATGTGTGGTTTACAAGTCTGTGCTCATAAGACTGAAAATGTCCCTTTTATGGACACAGCCAGCAGGACACATTTGTTCCCAATTGGTGAAGCAATTGCTTTCTTTAGCTATGTAGATTCATTTGAAGGAAGGGGGCTAATTAGTTTCCTGTAAGAGTGGCTAAGTCGCATCCGACTCTTTGCAACCCTGTGGACTGTAGCACGCCACGTTTCCCTGTCCTTCACTCTCTCCTGGAGCTTACCCAAACTCATGTCCATTGAGTTGGTGATGCTGTTCAACTGTCTTATCCTCTGTCGCCCCCTTCTCCAGCCCTCAATCTTTCCCAGCATCAGGGTCTTTTCCAGTGAGTCGCCTCTTTGCATCAGGTGGCCAAAGTGTCGGAGCTTCAGCATCAGTTCCTCCAGTGAATATTCAGGGTTGATTTCCCTTGGGAGTGACTGGTTTAATCTCCTTGCTGTCCAAAGGACTCTCAAGAGTCTTCTCCAGCACCACAGTTTGAAAACCATCAATTCTTTGGCACTCAGCCTTCTTTATGGTCCAACACACATCTGTACTGACTACTGGAAAAACCAAATATGAGTGTGTTAGTCACTCAGTTGTGTCTGACTCTTTATGACCCTGTGGACTGTAGACTGCCAGATTCTTCTGTCCATGGGATTTCCCAGGCAAGAATCCTGGAGGGGGGTTGCTACTCCCTTCTCCAGGGGATCTTTCTGACCCAGGGATCAAACCTGGGTCCCCTGAAATGCAGGCAGATTTTTTACCATCTGAGCCACCAGGGAAACCCCATACATGACTACTGGAAACACCATAGCTTTGACTATCCGGACTTTGTCAGCAAATTGATGTCTCTGCTTTCTAATACCCTATCTAGGTTTGTCATAGCTTTTCTTCCAAGGAGCAAGAGTCTATTAATTTTGTGGCTGCAATCACCGTCTGTGGTGATTTTGGAGCCCAAGAAAATAAAATCTGTCCTTGTTTCCACTTTTCCTCATCTATTTGCCATGAAGTGATGGAACTGAATTTAGAAATAATGGCAATCAAAGGATCCTCAAAATCAAGAATATAGTTAAGTATGAAAAACAGGATAATCTCATATATATTCAAATCTCTAATATTTTGCATGAGTTCAAGTATTCCCACAGATGTAAAAGTGTATTCTCACAAAAATGAATATGCAGGTCTTAGAGATGGGGAAGAATTCAAATTGTCACTGTTCCAAAAGTGAGATTAACGCAGACTTTAGTACAGAGGTATTGTAAATGCTTGTGTTGGGCTTCCATGGTGGCTCAGACAGTGAAGAATCCACCTGTAATGTGGGAGACATGGCTTCCATCCCTGCGTTGGGAAGATCCCCTGGAGGAGGGCATGGCGACCCACTCCAGTATTCTTGCCTGGAGAAACCAAGTATGAAAAACAGAATAATCTCATATATATTCGAATCTCTCATATTTTGCATGAGCTTAGGTATTCCCACAGACGTAAAATTATTCTCACAAAAATAAATATACAAGGTCTTAGCGATGGGGAAGAACTTAAACTGTCACTGTTCCAAAAGTGAGATTAACCCAGACTTTAGTACAGAAGCATTTTAAATGCCTAAGTTAGGCATTTCACTGTGCTTCCTTGGAAGAAAATGCCTCCTTTGCCACCTATTATGAGTAAAATGTTTCCATTTACATTTCAGAGTAGCCAGGATCCTGAAGTTTTCCTAACTTTAACAAGAGATCCTGGAAACAATACTAGAGTAGTGGACCCTTATTTTATTCTTAAAAAGTAATTTGGGTTGGGACAGGAGAAGCCAGATTGAATATCCTTTTATTTGGCTTTTGAAGGGCTGGGTTAAATAGTTTAAGGAAATGTATCTTGATCTGACCTAAGTATTCAGAAGAACTGAATCTTATTTGTGATTCTACCTTAAATGTTTTCTGAGGCTTCAATGTACCTTCTAAAAAGAGAAGTCAGATACTAAAGTTCTTTATAGGTTTAAGAAACGTTGTACTATTTACTAAATTTGACTCTTGTATTTTGAAGTAGAAGAAAGAAATTAACATGCTCGTCTCCTGTCATAGCTTCTTAAAATCCAGATAATATGTAACATCCTGATGGGCAGGTCCTTACCCGTTTTCCTTAATATTTGTCAGAAAAATAAAATTATCTAACAGTGAAACACATGGCAATGGATAGATAGTTAGAAACTAGAAGAGATCCCCAAATTAGAAGAGTTTGGGAAATATCTTTTATTTGAAATATTTAAGAAAGAGAATTAAATAATTATCCCTGGAGGTGGAGGAGGAGCCTTACTTAAATGACCTCTGTAGGTCCCTTTTAGTCTAAAAAAATCCCCACTTAGATTCTCTTCAGGGAAAGCACAAAATGATTTAACTCTTCAACACAGCCTTATTCTTGGCAAGGTTGAAATTCAACAGTGAAAATCAAGGAAAATTTGTTTCATATTCTCTTTAAGACTGTTTCCACTAGCCCAACCCTTCCCTCCCAGAGTCACTTTGAGATAATGCCTGAGGCTTTAACTCATTTGTCTGCAATGAACATTCTGCAGTGTAATAACTGAATGCCAGAGATGTGTCCTGACAGGAAATTCAAATCATTGATGTTCAATGCACAGGTTAAAGACCTTACCAAGGCCAGGCCTTGAAGGGCACTGTAAAAGTTGAAATGCCTAGGTTCCCCTTTAGTTCCCCACTTCACCCCATTTATCTTGTTCTGGTCAGTCTATCTGACCTAGCAGTATTTACCTATCAAATTATATTTTACAATTTCTATTTTAATAACAAACTATTAATTCCTGGACACGCACTGTCATGCATGGCATTTGGGGATATTTGTGTAGCTACCTTTTGTTTGTAAGAATTTCTTCAGCGTTTTGGGGTTTCTGAGGTTGCTCTGTCCCTTTTCTCAGCCTTTTTTCTTTTCCCTTGCATTGTTCATTAGCAAGGGCATGAAACCCTGCTCCCAGTGACTCATTATTACTCACTATAGTAATCTACTTTTCTTTGTGAAGCTCAGTTCGGAAGATGCTTGAGTTGCCATTCTTGAGAACAGGTCCTAAGATCACATCCTGTTAACTCTCATCTCTCCATGCTAATGCCAAGAAGCACTGATACTGATCACAGAAAGTGGAACAGCTGCTTCATTTGATCTTGGCCAAGCCTGACACCACTGCAAGACTTTCTGCAGTAAGCAGAGACTAGGGTCTGATTGGGGGGGGTGGGGGGGTGGGAAAGAACTCTGGATTGTAGGCTCCTAATCCACAAAGCAAAGGAAATCAAGGTGTATTTATAGAGCCCTAGAAAGGGCTCATAAAGTTCATAAAGTAATTTGTCATACGCTAAATTGTACTTGTCATGACCAGTTTTAGAGATAGGTAAATCATCCCTTGTTATATTTGAAACTGAGGAAGGCCCTGTGGATCTTCCAGGCACAGAGGACCTTTTGTCCCCTGTTTTGTATAGGCAAGATTCCATGACCTTCCCTGAGTTCCAAAGTTCGGATTAAAACCAGTTGCCAATTAAGGGAGGAGCGGCCAAGAAACTATTTGAATCAAGATTAAAGGGACCAGAGAATCTCATCAACATTAGAGACTGGACCACCTGAGATGAGATTAAGGGAGTGCAAACCCTACTGTCATCCTAATCTTGTCAGAGACCTCACCTTTAAACCATTGTTATAAAACCTTAATCATATCCTCCCCAGGTTGAGACATAGATTTTTGAGGCAGAAGCTCAGTGTGTCTCCCTTTGCCTGCTAAAGCAATAAAGCCGTCCTTTTTTACTTCACCCAAAGCTGTCTCCAAGATTAGATTCGGCACCATACAGAGAGACTGAGCTTTCAGTAACATGTTCATCTTGTGTCTGAGAAAGCTGAAGCTCTGGAGAGGTTTGTTGACTTACCCAACAGCTCTAGCTTTTGTGAACTTGTAAGATCCATAGTAATCCTTGTTCTTTCTCACACTTAGCATGTCCTGTTCAGACCCTGGTGCCTGCTCTAGATCTGGATAGGGACTATATTAGCAGTCAGTACCTCAGCAGATGTACAGTTGACTTAAATCATCCCCCTCCAGCTGATTGACCCAGCCCATCTTCAGCTCAACTGACTTCTCAGTGTCAGAATTCTGTCACTTGAGCTCAAGCAAGATCCGGGTCCTGACTTCCATCTGTGTCTGAACTACACTTTTTAGGGCTGACACCCATCTCCTCCATGTCTGATGTTAAGTCTCGAGGATCAGTGAACCAGCTGACAGCTCAAATCCTATAGTCTTTGGCTGTACAACTGGTTCATTGACCCTGGCTGCTGCTGCTGCTGCTAAGTCGCTTCAGCCGTGTCCGACTCTTAGCGACCCCATGGACCACAGCCTACCAGGCTCCTCCGTCCATGGGATTTTCCAGGCAAGAGTACTGGAGTGGGGTGCCATTGCCTTCTCTGCCATGACCCTGGCTACCTGACCTCAATTATTTACCTCCAGTCATCCCTCCTTGATAGCGCTGCATACTTTTACCTCACTAGTGTTAATTACTTCTGCCTCTCCCTCTTTCATATTCTAAAGCCAACTGACGTATTTAAATATTAGTTCCCAGTCATACTTTCCAGACCCTCTTTACTTTCTCTCAGACCCTGAACCTGATCTGAGCTCCTAAGACTGCTTCTTATCCGTGTTCTTCTAGGCTAGGGAAATGATAGACCCTTCTAACCTATATGAAACTTGTATTTTTAATATTTTCTTTTGTTGCTTAGAATTTCAAATTCTTGACCTTCTTAGCTTATATTTTCTTGGCCCACACTATGTCACTGGTTACCATACCTTCTGCTTAGTTGAAATGGGATATGTAAAACCACTGTGTTTAAGGCATAAACCTTGTACAAATGTACCCTGCTGTTGTTATTAGGCAATTCAAGTCAGAGGTGTTCTAACCTTTCTGGTGGAGGAAGACTGAAATAGGAACTTAACAGTTATTGCCCAAACCAAAAATAAGACAAGTGTAACAACTATGACACTACCCCAACTGAATTCTTTATGTAGTTGATTCCGACAAGGTCGCCAACACAGGCATTTAAGATGTCATAGAAAACAGAAATAAAATATTCCAGGCTATTCTTAAGGTCTCAGAATCTTTCCTCTAATCAACCTGAAGATACTGAGTTATTAGATGGCACCTACTCTGATTGACTTTCCCATGCCAAGGTAATAATTACTTTCAATGTTTACACAGCATTGTATACAGTCTTCTTCTTACCCATCTTATCTTCTGCCAAAAAAAAAAAAATGTTTTTCTAGGGAAAAAAATTTCATAATTTTAAATTTTTAGGTGGTGTGACTGAGTCCCAAAGATTTTAGTTAACTTGCCTAAGTGCACTAAATGATTTGAGTGCATTTTATACTTGAACTCAGATTTTTATTCTCACTCTAAAGAATCTGCTTTTTTATTTCTCTAGCCCATGCATCTCAGAACTGTAAAACATCCTGGGAAGGAAACTACTCGTTTATTTCAAGATTAAGTGAAGATATAAAAGCAGATATCCACTTAACAGATAACATAATACGCCTCAGAAAGGTATGTTCAAGTATCCACACCAGATTATGGTTTTCAATAATTAGACAATGCTGCCATCTTGTGGATATGCTGGCTTCTATGGCCCAGAATCAGCTAGTTGGATCTGAGCATTCAAATGTTAAATGCCCAGGAAAGGGCTGGAGTTGAGGAACTTAGAATGAGGGGCTAAGTAAGTGTTAGGAGTTTGAGCAAACCTATTGTGCTTTCTGCACAATACCAGGGGCTTCCTCTATGACTCAGTGGGTTTGATCCTTGGGTTGGAAGGATCCCCTGGAGGAGGAAATGGCAACTCACTGCAGTATTCCTGCCTGGGAAATCCCATGGACAGAGGAGCCTGTGGGCGACAGTCTGTGGAGTCACAAAGAATCGGACATGACTGAACACACACACACATTGTGCTTTCTGAACAAGATCAAGCATTGTTAATATTTGAATGCTATGGACACGACTGAATGACTAACACATATGATATAAAGTCAGTGCATCTTATATTACCTGTTAAGGGGATAAGAGAGAAAAGAAAACAAAGATATATCTTTTTCGTATGGATAACCAGTTATTCTTGCATCACTGGTTGAAAAACTTTCTTTTCCTTGTCTTAATTTGAGATGCTATAACAAAATACCATAGATCTGGAGGCTCTCACAGATCTGGAGGCTGAAAGTCTGAGATCCGGGTTCCAGCAAGGTCAGCTTCTGGTGAAGGCCTTCTTCCAAGTTGGCATACTTATATTTTCACATGGCAGAAAGCAGTTACAGATTGTCAAGAAAAGTAAACAACACACAAGGACTTTGCTTCCTCTCTGAGGAAAGAGTTAACATGTTTTCAATTGTATACAACATGTATCATGGTAGGTGGAAGTCTGACCTTGATATTGTCTTTATTTGGAGATAAGTATGGTTTAAGGGGAGAAGGCAATGGCACCCCACTCCAGTACTCTTGCCTGGAAAATCCCATGGATGGAGGAGCGTGGTAGGCTGCAGTCCTTGGGGTCACTAAGAGTCAGACACGACTGAGTGGCTTCACTTTCCCTTTTCACTTTCATGCTTTGGAGAAGGAAATGGCACCCCACTCCAGTGTTCTTGCCTGGGGAATCCCAGGGACAGGGGAGCCTGGTGGGCTGCCGTCTATGGGGTCACACAGAATTGGACATGACTGAAGTGACTTAGCAGCAGCAGCAGCATGGTTTAAGGAGATGCATGTGTGTGCCAAGTTGACAAGGGATGAACTTGTGATAATAAATTTTATGTGTTATCTCAGCTGGGCCATAGTACCCAGATATTTGCTCAAACATTATTTTGGATGTTTATGTGAAGGTATTTTTTGGGGATGAAATTAACATTTAAGTAGGTGGACTTTGAGTAAAGCAAAATACCCTCCATAATATGAGTGGGCTGCATCCAGTCCTTTGAAGGTCTTCATAGAAAAAAGATTGACATCTCCCAAGCAAGAAGGAGTTACAGAAGACAGCTTTGGAACTCTTTGCAGCCCTTCCCTGGGTCTCAATCTGCTGGCCTACCCTGCAGATTTTGAATTTATCAAGTTTTCACAATCACATGAGCTAATTCATTAAAATAAATCTCTCTCTTTGTCATCCCCCCACCCCTCCATCCCATCCTGCTGGTTCTTTTTCTATAATGCATTCCTTCACTTTATTCAGGTCACTGCTAAAATGTTCTCTTCTTAGAAACACTTTTCATAACCAAATTATTTAAAATAGACCCTTACACATACCCCCTTGCCACACCTAGTTACTTTTCTGCTCTTTATTTTCCTTCAAGCATTTACTAGTCTCTAAAATTATATATATATACATGTATATATGGAAGAAAGTGTGAAAGTGTTAATTGCTCAGTCATGTCTGACTCTTTGCGACCCGCCAGGCTCCTCTGTCTGTGTAATTCTCCAGGCAAGAATACTGGATTCTTTCCTTCTTGAGGAGGAATCTCATTTCCTCCTCCAGGGAATCTTCCCAACCCAAAGATCGAACCTGGGTCTCCTGCATTGCAGGCAGATTCTTTACCATCTGAGCCACCAGGCGATGGCTGCTATTGGTAAAGAACCTGTCTGCCAATGCAAGAGACGTGGAGACATAAGAGACACAGTTTCAATCTCTGGGTTGGGAAGATCCCCTGGAGGAGGGCATGGCAACCTACTCCAGTACTCTTGCCTGGAGAATTCCAAGGACAGAGGAGCCTGGCAGGCTGCAAACCATAGGGTTACAGAATTGGACACGACTGAAGTGACTCAGCATGCGTGTAATATATATCCCTGGTGGCTCAGATGGTAAAGAATCTGCCTGCAATGCAGGTGACCTAGATTCGATCCCTGGGTTGGGGAGATCCCCTGGAGAAGGAAATGGCAACCCACTCTAGTATTCTTGCCTGGAGAATTCCATGGACAGAGGAGTCTGGTGGGCTATAGTCCATGCGGTTACAAAGAGGCAGACACAACTAAGCTACTGACACACAAACACACTCTTATTGACTTATTTCCTTTACTAGAACACTTGCTCAATGAGACAGGAACTCTTTCTGTATTGTTCACTAATGTATTCCCAGTTCAGTGCCTACCTCAATAATAGTTGTTGAATTCTTGAATGGAATATATGTATATATAATATAGATTTACATATATACATATTCTTCCTATGACTGAAACCTGCCTTTTTTCAGTTAACAATGACTTCTCCACATGGACCTTGTTCTTTTAATTGGTTGTGTTTATTCCATGGTGTGGACATGCTGGAATTTATTTAACTATCTTCTACTGATAGTTTTTGAGTGGTTTCTGGGTCTTCACTCTGAGTTTTTTTAAGTCACACACCACTACTATATGCATATATCTTTGTGCACTTATGTGTGGATTTCTCTAGGATAAATTAATAGAAGTGAGATTTCTGAGTCCGATAGGTTTTATCAACTCACACTCTTGCAATGTGGTTATACTCTTACCCTTGCTGATTCTTAAATACGTGGCAGCAAGCACTTGAGGCTGTACTCTAGGGCCATGAGTACATACTGCAGGAGAGGGAGTTTCCTTTTCTCCCTAGATTTCTTTCTCAAGCAGTTTTCAGGAAAGCATTGCTTTGACCTGACTGAAGGGACCTCCTATTAGAAACCTATGAATAAAAATCTGATACTCCAATAATTCAAGCAATGTTTGAAATGGTACTGGTCAGATATTTCAACTGTAGTTTTACTTGGCAGTGTGACACACAGGTGAAACACAGCAATTGAAGGAAGTAGTTTGTAAGGACGTTTAATAAAAGTCCAGCTCTCTTCCCAGCTTTATCTGTCTGCTCCTTCTGTCTTTTTTGCTGGCTCCTTTTTCTCTGCCTGCCCCTTGGCTGTTTTCACCAGGTCTTTGTCCTTAGTCTTTTTTTTTTTTAATGTCCTTCCTATTTTCCTAGTTTGACCTCATTCATTCTTGCAGTTTCCTATACAGTAGACATGCCAGTGGCCTCCAAATCTATATTGCTAAGTCAAATTTCTCTTTTCTGGAACCTTATATCCATCTTCCCACTGGACACCCTTACTAGGTTAAGCCACAGGGGTCAGCTAGTTCCAAACTGGTTGTATTACTTGCCCCTAAACCTTTGTTCCAAGCCTGTTCCTTCCCTAGGATGATTTTTCTTTAGTGAAGGCTACTAATCTTTTTTTCTTTAATTCTTTAAAAAATATATATATTTTTAAATTTTTATTCATTTGGCTGTGATGGGTCTTATTTGCGACATGCAGGATCTTTAGTTGGAGCATGTGAATTCTTAGCTGTGGCATGTGTAATCCAGTTTCCTGATCAGGGATCAAACCCAGGCCCCCTGAATTGGGAGTGCAGAGTCTTAGCCACCAAGGAAGTCCCCTAAAATTCTAGTAATATCATGCTATTCCCATTCCTTAGTGACTCCTCCATTGCCTACAGGTGAAATATAATTCCTTAGCATGGCATACATGCCTTGCATGATCTGGTACCTGCCTGTCTTGCCAGTTCTGTCTGTAACTGCACATCCGAATGTGTGTCATTCAGTCCAGTTACAATGAAGTGATTGCAGTTTCTGAAAAACACAAGGTAGTTGCATATTGTTATGCCCTGCATGCAGTCCTTTCTACTTGGCATAGCTTTATATTTTTATCTGCTTGGTAAGAATTCTCCTTAAAGACTCAGCAGGAAGGATCACCTTATCTTTGGCTCCCCAGGCTCCCTGTAGAATTGCTCTCTCCCTCCTGCAGCATATACTGTTGGCAGCCTACCCAAGAACATTCCTTCTTAATTTTCGTCTTTTCCAGTAAGACTCCAATTTTGTCAAGGGTACATGACTAATGTTTCAGAAGGGAGCTGGCCCAATGTTGAATTTTCATTCATATAAGCCAGTCAGTGATTGGTTTAGGTTATGGTTAGTTACGGACATTCTATCCTAGTCAGTGATATACATGAAGTCTGCTGGAGAGCTCTTGAAGAGACACATAGGCAGAGATGGTCTTTTCTTCTGATGGATATTATACTTTGTGGATGAATTGGATTTCTGATACTCAAACCAAAAAAGTACTGACTAATATACAGAACACAGTAGAAGCAAAGTATGTTCCTCCAAACTGGGCTAACAAATCATGATGGTAATGGGTTAAAATCAATTGCTAGAACTAAGGCACATAATCAATTATAGAGCTCCAGCAAAGTAGATTTGGAGGGACTCTTTTCTACAGATTAAGAATGGGACTATTTCAGAGCTCAAGACTGGGTCTGTGTAGGGAAGTTATGGTCTTGCCCATCGGAAGAGGGAGCTGGAAACTGGAAGGTAAGAGAGAAGAGCTCTGTCCTTAGAAGGATTATTATACCTGCAAAGAGCCAGGAACCCACAGGGAAGCCATTGGAAACAAGGAAGAGTGAGAAACAGAAGAAGTACTGAGTAGTGTTTCTCAGCACAAATTAGCAAGCTGCCCCAGGGAGGGGATGACACACTGGACGAAATGCAAGCTTTGGACTCATACTGCCGAGGTTGCAGTCCCAATTCTGCCACTTCTAGCAGCAAGGCCTCTGGCAAGTTTCTGAATCACTCTAAACCTCAGGTTTCTCATTTGTTAAGAAAAAAAAAAGTTGGTTAATACTTTTCTTTTAGGGCTGACTAGCAGAGTATCTGGGCTTCCCAAGTGGTACTAGTGGTAAAGAACCTGCCTGCCAATGCAGGACATGAAAGAGACATGGGTTCAATCCCTGGGTCAGGAAGATCCCCTGGAAAAGAGCATAGCAACCCATTCCAGTATTCTTGCCTGGAAAATTCTATGGACTGAGGAGCCTGGCGTGCCACAGTCCATAGCATCACAAAGAGTCGGACATGACTGAGTGCTCACTTGAGTCTTGAGCAGAGTATCTATCTGGCCTACAATAAGGGCTCAATAAAGCAGACACTCTTATTATAAAATATTTTATATATTAGTAATGAGGTTAATACACTAACCTGCTATTTGATAAAAGTTTAATTCTGCTAAAGACCCAGCAACCAATCATTTCTTGACTTGTCTTTCTGACAATATCTCAGAAGATAGAAGAAATGATTCAAGAAACATGCATTTGGATTTAGTAGAATTTTTTTATAATGGTGATGGGAATCTTTGGAGAAAGCAACCAGATGAGAGAAGTATGGAGTAGGAGTCGACTTGGCTATGCGCTCATCACCTGTGAACCAGTTACTTTATCTCTCTGAGCTTCAGTTTCCTCATCTGTAAAATGCAAATAATATCTATCATATAGAATGTCAGGATTAGAAATAATCCATGAAAAATTTCTAGCATGTATTAGGCATTCAGTAAGTAGCACCTTTTTTTTTTCCACTTTATTTATTTGGCTGCACTGAATCTTTATTGCTGCGTATGGGCTTTCTCTAGTTGTGGCAAGTGGGGGCTACTCTTTAGTTGCAGTGCACTGACTTCTCATTGCAGCGGCTTCTCTTGTTGGAGAGCACAGGTCTAGGCAGCTCAGCGGTTGTGGCCCAAGGGCTTAGTTGCTCCGTGGCACGTGGGATCTTCCCAAACCAGGGATTGAACTTGTGTCCCCTGCATTGCAAGACGGATTCTTAACCACTGGACCACCAGGGAAGTCCAAGTAGCACCTATTTTTATTATTACTGTAGAAATTAGCGTGGTAAGTTTTGTAGAATTAAATATATATATAGGAGACTGAAATTCTAAGAGACAGCCACCTCTTATGGTTTCAAGAGTTCAGTTCAGGTGCTGTATTAAGCGTTTTGTAGCGATTATACCCTTTGCTTCTTTCCATTCTGGCTACAAAATGTTAGGAGACTGTATAGTGGACATGTGTCACATTCCTGGCTCCAGCCTCCAAATTGCCTCTAGAAGTTTGGGGAACATGCCACAGTTGGGGGCAGGCTCCCACATCTCACTCATGGAAGCCAAAAGGCTCTGGTCTCAGCTCTCCCTGATTGTTGTCTACTGGGGAGCCAAGCATCACTGAGTAGCCCATCCTTCCAGGATTGTGATCCTGGAGATAGGAATCAAGAGAAGCAGGCAGTGTGTACTGGTAGTGGCAATTTACTCTGGTAGTGGCAATGTTCAGCATCACACAGCGAGGGCAGCTGGGTCAGCTATGGCACCCAATCCCCAGGGCATTGCCAGTGTCCAGCATCAGCATCCTCCCTATGGCCTGGTTTCTTCTGTGGATCTGGTCACCCAGCCTCCTTTGGTGCCTCCTGTATTCTTAGCTTGGTTTTCTAGAATCAGTCTTTCCATTGATTCTTTGACCTTCCCAGTACCCAAAAGTAAATTCCTTTTCTGCTTCACTTAAAGTATATTTGTTTTTGTTGTATACAGCCAAAAGACTCTGGATAGTACATTGTCTTTAGGTAATGCTCAAGCCCAAAGAGTCTGAGGCTGCTGCTTTTACTACAGATCTCTGGATAAAGTCATGGTCAAATATGCAACTTGTCTGGGAGTTCTGTCTTGGTTCCTTTTAAAAGCCCATGCACCTCAGGGAAAATATCTACTGCCCCACCATAAACCACCTATTCTCTACCTCCCATGACTTCTTTTTAAAATTTTAATTAATTAATTTATTCGTGGCCACACTGAGTCTTCACTGCTGTGACTGGGCCTCTGCTTGTGGTAGATTCTCTTTTGGAGGACAGGCTTTAGAGTGTAGGCTCAGTAGTTGTGGCTCATATGCTTAGTTGCCTCATGGCATGTGGATTTTCTCGGACCAGGAATTGAACCATGTCCCCTGCATTTAGTGTGTAGATTCTTCAGCACTGGTCCACAGGAAGTTCCCTCTATCTCCTAAAACTTAATTCATACGCGTTCACTCACCCAGTCAACAATCACTTATTCAGTGCCTATTACGTACAAGGCAATATGCCAGGCACAAGAATCCAAAGATCAATAAGCTGTAGCCCTGACAGTATACTTTGAATTTTTGAATGAGGTTAATATATTTTCTTAAATAAATAAATTTAAAAATCTATCACTCTGTTGAGGGTAGAAGTGAAGGGAACTCCTTATCTTTGACTTAGTATCCCTGGGGATAAGGTGATGTCCATTTCTTTGTAAATGTTCTAGAAATCAATCCAAAAAGGCAATTGGATTCCTTTGTTAGAGGTGTCCAGTCAAAACAAAGTAGCTTTCAAAAGCTCTGAGAAAAGAATACCTCTTCTGAATCTGACAGCTAGATTTCTGCTCATCAGAATATTTGTGACTAGGATGAAAGATGAGGAATTAGTGCCAATGCATTAGAAATTTAACTCAAGGTAACTCTGAGTCCTAAAATAGAATTTAAAAAAAATCAAATAAAAATACCATTCAGCTTCTCTCCTTTTCCTTAAATTACCAAATAAATAGTAATCCAGGGAAGCAGGAACCCCACTACCTCTTGAACCCCTATATTATAGTAATCTGTCCAGAAGGTTTGACACTTCTCTCTTAAATCAGAAAATTCAACACAAGCAAGGAAGAAGGGCTTATATTAGTAATGGAAAGTAAAACAGGTAAATCAGATGATCCCAGACATGTGGGATAAGTGATCTCTCTCACACACACACAGGAGCATAAAGTGAGGTGCTGAGCACTCATAAGACCCTCACTCACAAACTGGAAGTCTGATCTAGCTGTCAGACTAGTTTGGGGGATCAAGTCTTCACTCCCTGGGTGACTTTGAAAAAGTCACTTAACCACTCTAGGACTCAAATTCTCTTCAGATTTCCTTCTGAATTGGAAGGAAACCTAGAGATCACCTAAACTAGTCTTTAACTTTTGTATTCTTCTTTGAAGCATCCCCAGTAATCCTGTGGTTGAATTCTGACTTTTAACGGTGGCAGGAGGCCCACTCTCCCCATGCAACTGATGTCATTTTTTAAACACTCTGATTGGTAGATAAGTTCTTCCTCACATATTTGCAATTTGTCTCCCTAATAGCGTTCCCTAGGCTAGTGATGTCTAAGGTCATACAGGTGAAGTCTGATCCATGGAAAACTCTTTAAGAAAGCTCTCAACTTTGCTTTTCTCCTCTACAGACTAAAACCACCCCTTCCTCTTCTATTGTTCTCATCCATCATATCCAAGACACAACACCATTTTAATCTTCATATGTTTGTGGGTGCAAAGTAGTGCTTAAGCAACCTGAGGCCTCAGACTGTCTGAATTTGAGTACTGGTCCTGTGTGATAGTGGACAAGTTATTATACTTTCTTTAGCTTCAATTTTTCTCTCTAAATGAGGATGATGAAAGTATACCTTTTTCTTAGAGAAGTTTTGAATCTGATAGATGAGGAAATACAAATAAAATGTTTAGTATAGTACCTGGCACTGAGTAAGCAATATTACTAGCGCTATCATTAATAATAATGATAAAATTTACATGAGAATAAGAATGAATATTAGAATTGGAGGATTTAGAAAAGTTAATCTAGTCCTTTCGTGACTCCATAAATAAGACTTAGTTGCCCTGACATGAAACTTTCTGTGCTTTTCATGTAATGATCACTTTCAAGTGTGTGTTCATCATCCGGCTCACCCCAAGAGGGCAGGGACTTTGTCTGTGGTGTTGACTGCTGAATACTTGGTGCATTCAGTGTCCCGCTCATTACTATGAATCACAGACAAGGAAACTGCGGTGCAGGGAGTGATAGCTTACGGTGAACATGTCGGATTTGTGATCTCTGAAGATTTAAGCTTGAGGACCAGGGACCAGGCTTGATCACTCAAGAGCTTTCGTATAGCAGAGTTTTATTAAAGTAAAAAAGGGACAGAGAACGCTTCTGACACAGACATCAGAAGCGGGACGGAGAATGCCCCCACCTGCTAGTTTTGGCAAGCTGTTTTATGTCTGTTAGAAAGCTATTAGTCAGATGAGAGAGACACCTCAAGGCTGACGGAGTTTCACCAGGCCCCTCTCCCACAATATGCAGTTTTGAGATAGGATGGCACGAGGTGCGTCATCCCTCAGCCTTAAAACAATTGATATGAATACTGGTTTGTTGAGCTATTATCAGCCAGAAGTTAGTCTTAGGTGGAACCATTTTGAAGAAAGGCAAATTCCAAAGCAAATACATAGTTTCATTAACATAGCTTAAGAAAAACATTTCCATAAGAAAAACGCATTGGTTAGCTCAAGGACTGAGAAAAGTTAAAGTCAGGTGGAACCGGCTGTCCTCATAGCAACACAGAATTTAAGACACTTGCAGCCTATTTCCTCTGATTGGAGACCCCTGGTCTTCCTGCCTGTTACCCTCTCAGGAAACTGGCAGATTTATCTAAGTTTGCGCAAAGGGCTCCCAGGAGAGCTAGGATAGGAACCCAGAAGTCCTGGGCAGCCAACACTGAGAATTAAATAAAGGTCCAGCCCTAAAATTTGGTGATTCGGGCGAGAGCACAGACATTCAGTGATCTTGGGGTCAATATTGCTACCAGATGGCCTAAGTGCTTGTCCCTGTTTTGAGGCTGCCTAGCCTGAGGGAGGAGTAGGTGCCTTAACTGAAGCGGCGGGCGGGCGGGCCACCAGGCGCCGCACCGACGACACCCACTTACATGGCTTCCTTCTGGCTGCGGGCCAGCGCACGGCTGCTGCTGCTGCGGTCGCCGCAGCTGGGGCCCGCTCTAGGGAGCACCCAGCGGAAAGCAACCTGCCTGCATATGGACAATTAACAAAGGCAGGAGCCAGGGCCGCCGCCTCCTAGCGCACGCACGTAAGCAGTGGGCAGAGCCGCGCCCGCCCGGCCTTCTGTGGGAACAGTACGCGCAGGCTCCAGCGCAGCGCGGGTCCGGGACTACTGCGCCTTTCCCACCCTGGCTGCGCAGTCCCCAGGGCAGCCGAGCTCCCCGGGGGAGCTGGCACCTTGCGAGCGCGGTGAGTTCACTTGGGCGATTGGGACGGCAGGATAGGGCCAGGGAGGCTCTCGGGAAAACAGCTGCTGCTGAGATCCTGAAAGGGAGGTGGGGGAGCGCGCAAGCGACTACGCCGGTCCGGGTTGCGGGTTGCTGGGTAGTTAGCTTTGTGTCTTGAGCCTAGTGGGAATGCGAGCAATCAGATAAGTCTGACCCAATCCGGTCAGTTTACAGGTGGAAAACTGAGGCCCAGAGAGGTAAGCTGGCTTGGTAAAAACTAATTATTTTTCCTTATGTCTGTTTATCCCTCTCTGCCTCAGTGTAAAATTGGGGAGGACTTTTAATGAGACTCCATATACGTTAAACAAAGGAATAATACAAACGATGGTTTAAAAAAAATTATTGACAAGGAAAGTATAGTTATAAATAGGCAATCAAGACCGAGGAAAAGGGAACGGAAATCTGTGGTCCATAGGTGAGCTGCCTGGGCCAAGAGCCCTCAGAGAAATAGTGCTAAGGCTGGGACTGGAAGCCAGAACTTCTGGCTCCCGCTGCAGTACTCCCTGGACAGCAAGCACCACGAACTTAAGAGGATGGGTAAGTTGACCACCTGCCCAGGCAGTGGCTCGTGACCTTCTTGGGATCACTGACTCCTTAAAAATCTGAGTCTCCTTCCCAGGTTTCCTGTATACCCTTGCACACAGTTTCAGATTTGACAGCAGGATGTAGCATTCCTGGTGTGAGGAATGACTGAAGGCTGGCCCTGAGGCTGCACTGTTTCAGAGCAGTTTATTTGCTTTAAAGGGAGGGAGCTGGTGAAGGAGTGTTCCTGCTCTGAGTTGAGACAGCGTCCTGAGGCCCCTAGCTGCCTGATCTCACACACTCTGTTTACCTGTTCCAAGGCCCTGTTTTCTTTGTAAACTGGAGGAAAGATTGCTTCATCTTTCATATTGTTGTCAGACTACAGATGAATATTAAGTCCAGTACCTGACAGTAGTGGATGATCAATAAAAGGGCTGGTGCACACAACCCAGTGAGTCAAAGCCATGCCATTTAAGAAAGGGTGATGAACTGGGGGGAAATGGGCTGTATCCGGAAGTAAAAGAAAACAAAAGTTGAAAGTTAAAAATTTGCAAATGTAAAGTCAGCCCTATAGTGGCTGACAAATGACTGCACATACCTTAGTGATGGTAACCTAAATAAGAGCGCACTATTTAGAATAATGCTTCCCTGGTAGCTGGCTCAGTGGTAAAGAATCTGCCTGCAGTGCAGGAGATACAGGTTTGATCCCTGGGTCAGGAGGATCCCTGGAGAAGGAAATGGTAACCCACACCAGTATTCTTGCCTGGGAGATCACATGGACAGAAGGGCTTGGCAGGCTACAGTCCATGGGGCCACGAAAGATCAGACAGGACTTAACAACTAAACAACAAATTTAGAATAATGTACTACACTCAATATTTGACCCAAGGTCAAATGCTGAAGGTAGAAACCAGCAGACATTTTAACAAGGACTGTTTATTGGGCCTCACACACCCCTTTTGAATGGAGCCAGCATCTGTATAACTGTTTTTAAATCAGAAAAAAGGAGAGCATACATGGGAAGCGCGTCTCCCCCCTCATCTTGCCCACCGATGGAGGCTCAGCTGAGTTTCTGCCCGGGTTCAGGAGTTACTTAGCAGTTGGCTCAGATCCCTCTTGGATCAGTAGCTTGCTGTGGAAAACAGTGCCTTGGTTGATTCTGCTCTAGAACAGATAAATGGCTTTTTATTTAACTGATCAGGGAGGGTGGTTGTTTGGGTGCTGTAACTGAAGCAAAATGGCTTTTGCTGAGCTTGATTGTCCAAAGCCTATTGACAGGCTTAAACTCTTTAAAATCTATGGATCCAAAATTATGAGGACAGGGCCTGGGCAATTTATCTATAATAAGAACAGCCCTTTCCAAATACTGTGTTGTTTCTTTTCTCTACCATGTTAGGCCTTGCAAACAGAGGCAGGGAAGTATGGCTTAGGGTAAATAGCTGTTGTTTAATTTGGGTTAAGACACACACTACCTGTATGGTGGTTACATTCCTCACTGTGTATTTATAAAGGGCAGTTTTTCCTCAGGGAGAGAGAAGGAAAGACAGAATGTGTATGTGTATGCCTGGACTGTGTCTTGCCCACTTTCTTCTTCACCCTCAATCAGTCATTTCTCAACCCAGAGAAGTCCTTTTTGTGCAAGCTTGCTTAATTTGGTCAGTTCCTTACCTTGCTAGCTCTGTTGCCTAATTTTGTTTCAAAGTAACTCTCTTAGAAAGTTTTTTTTTTTTTTTAATTTGATCTTTAGGTTCCAAACTCTTGGTGCTTTATGGGACAACAGAGCACACATACTCATCCACTTAGACAAAGTTTCTTATTTGAAGGCAGTCCATGTACACGTTCTGCACAGGGTACATGGACTCACCCTTACGGAAGGGATGTGCCTCTTCAGACTCATTGACTTCCTTCCTTCAACTATTCCTTAGGAGGACAAGAGTAAGAGCAGACCTTCTCAAGAAACTATAGCTCACTTGCTCAGAATTACCTAGGGGCTTGTCAAAATGCCCCATCTGTGACCCACTGAATCACAGTTGTCAAGAGCTGAGCAAGAATTTGCATGCCTCTTAAAGAAAGGACTTACGGTTGCTGCAGAGAAGAATGAGGGGAAGGGATGGTTAGAGAATTTGGGATGGACATGTACACACTGCTATATTTAAAATGGATGATAACCAGGAGGACCTACTGTATAGCTCATGAAACTCTGCTCAATGTTATGTGGCAGCATGGATGGGAAGGGTGTGGCAGGGGGAGAATGGATACTTGTATATGCATGGCTGAGCCCCTTTGGTGTTCATCTGAAACTATCACAACATTGTTAATCAGCTGTACCCCAGTACAAAATAAAATTAAAAAAAAAAAGAAATATACAACAACAAAAGAATTTGCATGCTTAGTAAGTGCACCTCTGGTTGCTTATGTGTGGGTTGGAGGTGGAGACTATTAATTATCTACACACATCTGTATTGTTTGTCTAGTTATATAATGAATGAGAACTTATTTTGTAATTTTTTTTTGATCATGTAGCATGGCGTGTGGGATTTTATTTCCCCATCCAGGGATCAAACCTATACCCCTTGCCATGGAAACTCAGAGTCTTAACCACTAGACCACCAGGGAAGTCTTTTGCAATTTAAACAAACAAAAAATTCATGATGGCCAAAGAAAATATATTGATGGCAGATAAACTCTTGGAAGGATGCCAAAGATCATTTATCATTAGGGAAATGAACATTAAAACCACAAGCAGATAACCCTTCACGCAAAGACTGGCTACGCCTAGTGTTGTTGAGGTTATAGAACTCATACACTGCTGGTGGGAATATAAAATAGTACAACCACTTTTTAAAAAGTATGCCATGTTTTAAAAATACACATCAGGACTTCCCTGGTGGTCTAGGGGCTAAGACTCCATGCTTCTAATTCAGGGGGCCAGGGTTCAGTCCCTGGTCAGGGAGCTAGATCCCACCTGCCACAACTAAGACCTGGCACAGCTGAATAAATAAAATAAATATTAAAAAAAAATACACCTATCTTGTGATCTAAACATTGCATTCCTAAAAAAAAAAGTGAAAAATAAATGTTGCATTCCTATGTCCAGCTTTATTGTAATAGAGAAACAAGAAGCAACCAATTTTTTATTAAGTGCATAGATAACTATGGTATATTTATATAATGTTATACTACTTGCAGGAGAAAGTAACATGGATGGATGTCAAAATAATTTTGCTGAAGGGAAAAAGCCAGAAAAAAAAAGCATATGTATAATATAATTACAATATAAAATTCAAGGGGAGTTCTTCTAACTTACCTCAAACTTTGTGGTGGTTTCTAAGAGTTGTGTGTCTAATTTCACTTGTAACAGTGTCATTGGCAATTTGATCACTGTTCTGCCAGTGTTCATCCAGGTCATTGATTCATTAATTCAATTAATTGAGCATCTAGAGCATCTACTGGGGAAGGGAGTGGTTCCTTGGAAGGGAGATGGGAGTCAGAGAGGACTTGTCTTGGTTTCCATAGAGAAGTAAAGCAGTCACTTTTATGAAAAACATAAAGAATGACCACTGCACTCTGGTGCTATGCATTGGTCAGGAGGCTGTTGTACTGATTCAGGAGAAAGGTGGTGGAGGTTTAGATTCAGGTGGTCTCAGAGATGGGAAGCACTAAAAGAAATAATAGATATCCTTAATAAAGCAAGGAAGATCGCAGAGGTTGACACTGATCAATACTCTTTGAATTGGGTATTTTATCAGTTTTTAGTCCATATTACTGTCCTATTGCCTCCCCCTCTCCCCCAGCCACCATCACCACATCTTATTCCATTATCTCATCTTATTCCTTATTTGTAAGGCTTCCATCAGAGATCAGCAGTAACTTCCTAGTCCAGTTACATTAGCTTATGGTATTCCTTTGCTCTACTGGTCTAGTCGACTTTCATGAAAGGAATGAGGATAGTCTGGCACGACCTGTTTGTCTTTTTTTCTGTTAACCTGTGGTGGCTCCAAGTGATCTGTTTCCCTTTCCAAGGGCTGATAGACTGTCTGTTTTATTTGAGTGGCAGAAACCCAACTCAGAGTGGCTTAGGCCAAAGTAGGGTGGGAAATGAAAATGTGTTAGCTCAGATAAAAAAAAAAAAACCCAAAGGGAATCATTCTCCATCATGGTTGGATTAAGCAATGCTTTCAGGGCTTAGTCTCATGGTCTCTCCATCTCACAGCTCCGTTTCATTGGTATTAGCTGCATTGTCAGTCATACTCTGCTATGTAGTTCTTATTACTTATTATAATCATCATGATTAGGTGTTTTCACCATCTGCTTCAGTGTGATCAGCCAAGTGTCCTTAGATGTCATTCCTTTGATCCACAGTCATTCTACTCTTTCCTAGTAACAAAAACAACAGCTACTGTTATTGAAAGCTTTAATAGGCACTCTGCTAAACACTTTACGTGGATTCTTATGAAATCTTGTAACAACCCTATAAAGAAGGTTATATAGTTATCCTAGGAAGGCCAGCTGATTGATCACAGAATCAGAATTTGAAATCAGGTTTTTTAGCTCCAGGGTCTGGGCTCCTAATCTTAAAAGAGTGACCCCTGCAGTTATTCTTTAGGGCTAAGAAGAGGAAAACAAAGTCATTAAACAATGTGCCTAGTTTTTACTTTTTCTGAACATGAATGTTAAAATTTAGTTGGCAGTCATAGTAGGGGCAGAACTTTGGCATTACAGAGTTAGTCTTGTCAATCCCAGATCCTTCTGGGTTTTAGAGTTCTGGAAGTTCTTGGTACAGGACCCTCCACTCTGACTCTTGTATAAACGAGGCTCATTAGCAGGATCCCTTTGTTGCCATTCTCATTTCTATAGGTATTTCCTCCCTTTATTCTTCAACAGTCTTTTGTTAGTGTGGTGTTTAACTTTATCTTTGACAGTCTGCCCATGAGCCCTAATCCCTAGAGGTTTTATATCTATTTTTCCCCCATTGAATGTTTAAATTGACCTCCCTCTATAACTTGAGGTGGAAGGCTGATGGATGTTCATCTTTTCCTGCCATGACATTCTTACCTTCTGAAGGAACTTTTAAGGTGAACTTTCTTCTGGGACCTGCTTACTTCCATTTCTCCATTCACTTCTGACTGGTCAGAATTAGGTTCAGAGTATCATTTCCCTTGTTTGTTTTGTTTTGTTTTAATATTTATTTATTTGGCTGTGCTGGGTCTTAGTTGCAGCATGTGAACTTAGTTATGGCATGTGGGATCTAGTTCCCTGGCCAGGGATTGAACCTGGGCCCCTTGCAATAAAAGCCTGGAGTCCAACCACTAGACCGCAAGTGAAGTCCCTCATTTCCCCTGGTACTTCTGTCTTTAAAGGAGGAAATGACCAAGATGTCCATTTACTCAGTCCCTCCGCTTTTAGAGGAATGAAACTTGGAACAAATAACCAGATATTTTAAATGCCCTACCCTTATTGTAGAACCTCCTTTCCCCGCTTTATTTGTATCCTCATAACCCAGAAAAATCCTTAACAATAGGATTTTTGGAAATAGCTGCTCCAAATATTTGTTGAATGAATGTGTGAATGCCCAAATTTTCTGTGCCAGTGTGTACAGAGGAGAGAAGAGAAGAGAATTAACTGTGTTATCCTATCCTAGACTCAGACGCCGTCACTGCATAACATTCAACAAACATTTTTCTTTTGGTACCTACTGTGTGCTAGACTGGCGCTTCCCTCATAGCTCAATTGGTAAAGAATCCACCTGCAATGCTGAAGACCTCAGTTTGATTCCTGTGTTGGGAAGATCCGCTGGAGAAGGGAAAGGCTACCCACTCCAGTATTCTGGACTGGAGAATTCCGTGGACAAAGAGTCAGGCATGACTGAGCGACTTTCACTTCACTTTATTTCATGTACTAGAGTGATTTTATCTTTAGTTCTTAATTGTCTATCACAGGACATCAAGGAGATCACAGAACTGAGCATAGACTAGACTCTATTGAAAGGCATATTTTCCCACATGTATTCTCCAGGACAAGCCTCTTTATCAGACCAGACCAAGAAGTAGAACAGAGGCACCCATCCTGCTCTCCCAGGCTTTTAAGCTGCATTTGCAAAGATAGTGGATAACTTAAGCTATCTAATACTTTGTTTATTTAACTTTTTATTTTGAAATAATTATAGGTCAAGAGTGAAGTTCCAAGGATAGTATGGAGGTTAGGTATATCTTCACCAGGTTCCTCCAATGGTTACATCTTATTTCAATGTAACATAATGTCAAAACCAGGAAGTTGGCTTTGATATAATTCATGTGTT
This sequence comes from Capra hircus, assembly GCF_001704415.2. NCBI lineage: Eukaryota > Metazoa > Chordata > Mammalia > Artiodactyla > Bovidae > Capra > Capra hircus. The sequence continues at coordinate 49,486,249 of NC_030814.1, read as the reverse complement.
TGATTTTAGATGTCCTTTTGTCACCTGTAGATTTCTGTAACCACCACTCCAATAATGCAGCTCTATTCTATCACCAGGAAATTCTCCCTGTGCTAGTCTTTATAGTCACACCCACCTCCCCTTCACCAACATCCCTAACCAGCTGATCTCTATTCTGTTCTCTCTGTCATTTTAGATGTTTTATAAATGAAATCACACAGTAAGCTTTTCAGGTTGGTTCTTTTCAGGCAGCATGATACCCTTAAGAACCATCCAGTTGTTGCAGTCTATCAGTAGTTTATCCCTTTTTATTTCTGAGTATTCTGTGATACTGGATATACCATCTTTTTTTTTTTTTAAGCTATCCACCTATTAAATCCCCCTATTAAAGCAACATTTTGATTGTTTTGTTCTTAGCTTTTGCAAATAAAACTTCCTCAAGCACTTGTAGACAGGTTTTTGTATAGGCGTAAGTTTTCATCCTCTGGAATAGATGCCCTGGGTGCGACTGCTATTAAGTGTATGTTTTAATTTTTAAAGAAACAGACAACTATTTTCCAAAGTAGCTGCACCATTTTATATCCCATCAGCAACGTATGAGAGATGCAGTTTCTCCACATCCTTGCCAGTGCTTCCTAATTTGATGGGGTAGGTAACAGCTTTATGGAGTTATAATTCACGTCATATAATTCACCCATTTAAAGTGTACAAATCAATGGTTTTTAGTATATTTGCCGAGTTGTGCAACCATCTCCACTAATAAATTTAGAACATTTCACCATCTCCAGAAGAAATCCAGCCAAACTACACTCCAAATCATTATCCTTTCAGCCCTGTAAGCTACTAATCCATTTTCCATGTCTATAGATCTGCCTATTCTGGACATTTCATAGAAACAGAATAATCAAATATGTGGTCCTTTGTGACTAACTTCTTTCATTTAGCATAATGTCTTTAAGATTCATTTATTGTAGTTATAGCACACATTAGTACATCATTCCTTTTCATTGCCAAATAATATATAATATTTTTAAAGAAATAAAAATGTGCTTCTTTCCATTACATGGGATATAAACTAAGAGAACAACAAAATGTTGCTCTGAGAGAGTTTCCCAGGCCTGGTGGGAGGTCTAGATTGCAATTACTGTAAGTGCTATTTTAAATATTGAGCAGTTCTCTCTGAAGTATTACTTATGGCTTTTGTTAATTTAGCAACAGTTCAGAGTAGCCTTAATAGCTCTCCTGAAATCCTGTCGGAATCTTTCTAGAGAAGCAATGCTCTGGGTGATAAATGTCAGTGATTCGGGCCAGGGACAGGTCAGCGGGCCACAGGCAGCATTCAGGAGCTGGACTACAACTATGCATCAGACAGGTATGTTCCAGGTATGTATGGGCCTTCTGCCTTCTGAACAACCTTGCTCTTGCCAAGCACCTTGTATAAGTTATCTAATCCATGTGTCAGTGTCAGGACAGAAACTTCTGCTACTAATACATGAAAAGGAGCATTCATGTATGCAAATACATATTTATATATGTATCAGCATTGTGAGACAGGAAGACACAATAAATGGGTGCTCATCTTGTCTCCAAGAGCTTAGTGTCTAGACAGGAAGATGAGGCATAGCCAGCCCTAGGTAACCTGAGTACAAGGCTGAATGGGACGCATGCCACTTTAAATATTAGGAACTATTTCATCTGTTCAGAAAACAGCAGAGAACAAAATAACAAATGCCCATGTTCTTACTACCTAGCTTTGTTTAATTTTGGCGTTTTTGTCATATCTGTTTTAGTTTTTTTTTTTTTTTTAATAGAACATCTTAGATATTCAGCAGTGAAAAGGAAGGACCTATTAATAACATACAACAGCTTACATCAGTCTCCAGGGAATTATGCTGAGTGAATAAAGTGAGTCCCAAAAGGTTATATATTATATAATTCACATATAGATTCTGTGTGATTTACATAGATTCTTTTTTTTAATGAAATTTTATTTATTCATTTATTTTGGCCACACTGCACAGCTTGTGGGATTTCAGTTCCCCCAGTAACGCTGAAGAAACTGAAGTTGAACGGTTTTATGAAGACCTACAAGACCTTTTAGAACTAACACCCCAAAAAAATGTCCTTTTCATTATAAGGGACTGGAATGCAAAAGTAGGAAGTCAGGAAACACCTAGAGTAACAGGCAAATTTGGCCTTGGAATATGGAATGAAGCAGGGCAAAGACTAATAGAGTTTTGCCAAGAAAATGCACTGATCATAGCAAACACCCTCTTCAACAACACAAGAGAAGACTCTACACATGGAAATCACCAGATGGTCAACACCGAAATCAGATTGCTTATATTCTTTGCAGCCAAAGATGGAGAAGCTCTATACAGTCAACAAAAATAAGACCAGGAGCTGACTGTGGCTCAGATCATGAACTCCTTATTACCAAATTCAGACTCAAATTGAAGAAAGTAGGGAAAACCACTAGACCATTCAGGTATGACCTAAATCAAATCCCTTATGATTATACAGTGGAAGTGAGAAATAGATTTAAGGGCCTAGATCTGATAGACAGAGTGCCTGATGAACTATGGACTGAGGCTCGTGACATTGTACAGGAGACAGGGATCAAGACCATCCCCAAGGAAAAGAAATGCAAAAAAGCAAAATGGCTGTCTGGGGAGGCCTTACAAATACTGTGAAAAGAAAAGAGGTGAAAAACTAAGGAGAAAAGGAAAGATATACCCATCTGAATGCAGAGTTCCAAAGAATAGCAAGAAGAGATAAGAAAGGCTTCTTCAGTGATCAATGCAAAGAAATAGAGGAAAAGAACAGAACGGGAAAGACTAGAGATGTCTTCAAGAAAATCAGAGATACCAAGGGAACATTTCATGCAAAGATGGGCTCAATAAAGGACAGAAATGGTATGGACCTAACAGAAGCAGAAGATATTAAGAAGAGGTGGCAAGAATACACAGAAGAACTGTACAAACAAGATCTTCATGACCCAGATAATCATGATGATGTGATCACTAATCTAGAGCCAGACATCTTGGAATGTGAAGTCAAGTGGGCCTTAGAAAGCATCACTACGAACAAAGCTAATGGAGGTGATGGAATTCCAGTTGAGCTGTTTCAAATCCTGAAAGATGATGCTGTGAAAGTGCTGTACTCAATATGGCAGCAAATTTGGAAAACTCAGCAGTGGCCACAGGACTGGAAAAGGTCAGTTTTCATTCCAATCCCCAAGAAAGGCAATGCCAAAGAATGCTCAAACTACTGCACAATTGCACTCATCTCACATGCTAGTAAAGTAATGCTCAAAATTCTCCAAGCCAGGCTTCAGCAATACGTGAACCATGAATTCCCTGATGTTCAAACTGGATTTAGAAAAGGCAGAGGAACCAGAGATCAAATTGCCAACATCTGCTGGATCATGGAAAAAGCAAGAGAGTTCCAGAAAAACATCTATTTGTGCTTTATTGACTATGACAAAGCCTTTGACTGTGTGGATCACAATAAACTGTGGAAAATTCTGAAAGAGATGGGTATACCAGACCACCTGACCTGCCTCTTGAGAAACCTATATGCAGGTCAGGAAGCAACAGTTAGAACTGGACATGGAACAACAGACTGGTTCCAAATAGGAAAAGGAGCACGTCAAAGCTGTATATTGTCACCCTGCTTATTTAACTTATATGCAGAGTACCTCGTGGGAAACGCTGGACTGGAAGAAACACAAGCTGGAATCAAGATTTCTGGGAGAAATATCAATAACCTCAGATATGCAGATGACCACCCTTATGGCAGAAAGTGAAGAGGAGCTGAAAAGCCTCTTGATGAAAGTAACAAAGAGGAGAGCGAAAAAGTTGGGTTAAAACTCAACATTCAGAAAACGAAGATCATGGCATCCAGTCCCATCACTTCATGGGAAATAGATGGGAAAACAGTAGAAGCAGTGTCAGACTTTTGGGGCTCCAAAATCACTGCAGATCATGACTGCAGCCATGAAATTAAAAGACGCTTACTCCTTGGAAGAAAAGTGATGACCAACCTAGATAGTATATTCAAAAGCAGAGACATTACTTTGCCGACTAAGGTCCGTCTAGTCAAGGCTGTGGTTTTTCCAGTAGTCATGTATGGATGTGAGAGTTGGACTATGAAGATGGCTGAGCGCTGAAGAATTGATGCTTTTGAACTGTGGTGTTGGAGAAGACTCTTGAGAGTCCCTTGGACTGCAAGGAGATCAACCCTGGGATTTCTTTGGAAGGACTGATGCTGAAGCTGAAGCTCCAGTACTTTGGCCACCTCATGCGAGGAGTTGACTCATTGGAAAGGACTCTGATCCTGGGAGGGATTGAGGGCAGGAGGAGAGGGGGACGACCGAGGATGAGATGGCTGGATGGCATCACTGACTCGATGGACGTGAGTCTGAGTGAACTCCGGGAGTTGGTGATGGACAGGGAGGCCTGGCGTGCTGCGATTCATGGGGTTGCAAAAAGTCGGACACGACTGAGTGACTGAACTGGAACTGGAACTGGACCCAGGGATTAAACTCCTGCCAGGCAGTGAAAGCACCAATTCCTAACCACTAGATCACCAGAGAACTCCTTACATACATTCTTTATTTTTTCTTTATTTAAAAATTTTATTAATTTTAATTGGAGGATAATTACTTTACAATATTGTGATGATTTTTGCTATACATCAACGTTGCATACATTCTTGAACTGATGAGAGTACAGAAATGGAGAACAGATTCTTATTCGCTGGGTATTAAGGATGAGATGGGGCTGTAACCAAGTGGCTAAAAAGGCAACATGAAGGAAGGATCCTTAAGAAAGAACTGTTCTGCATCTTGGCTATATTGTTGTCAAAATGTACTGTAGTTTTCCCTGATGATGTCATTGGGGAAGTTGGGTAAAGGGTACATAGAACCTCTGCATTATTTCTTACAACTGTGTGTAAATCTCTGATTATCTCAAAATTAAAACTTTAACTTAAAAAGCCCCTCAGATACTATTAAGTCCTCTTTGATACTCTTCCCAATTCTATTGCTCTAGCTCCCTTTCCAGAGGTTACTTTTATCTTATGTTGATGGAAATAAATCAATCAACAGAATATAATAGGAGTAATAAGTTTTATTTGAGCCAAAGTGAGGACTTCAGCCTAGGAAACAGCCCCTCAGATAACTCCGAGGAACTGCTGCAGAGAAGCATGGTTTGCAGCACAGTTTTACATTATTATGTCAGAATAAAGAACATCAAAGAGATCGGGAATATACTGCTTCAAGGTTACAGAAAAAAACAGATCAGGGGCTTCCCTGGTGGCTCAGTGGTAAAGAATCCAACTGCCAGTGCAGGAGACACAGGTTTGATCTCTGATCCAGGAAGATCCCACATGCTGCAGAGCAACTAAGCCTGTGTACTGTAACTACTGAGCTTGTGCTTTAGAGCCTGGGACCGCAACTAGTGAGGCCCACATGCCCCAGGGCCCATGCTCTGCGACAAGACAAGCTACTGCAGTGAGAGGCCAGAGCACTGCATCTAGAGAGTAGCCCTCACTCACCACAATGAGAGAAATGCCCCTCGCAGTGAAGACCCGGCACAGTAAGAAATAAATAAATTATTAAAGAAAACAGTCCAACAGATCAGCATGTTCACAGTAAGTCAGTATGACCTCAGGGGAGGGAGTCTTATCATCGAAGGCATACCAACATTGGTATTCCAGAAAAGGAGACATTTAGTCCTTAACATAGACATTCTTTCCTTGTGGTCACTATGCCGTTTTCTTTAATAATTAAAGCAGATATGACAGTGTATGTCTGATAAGTCACAAACAGCCCATTTTAGGTAGCAGAAAATCAAGTCAAATCATGTATAAGCCAGAATGAGTTCCCTATACCTCAATATGTGAAAATTTTCTTAATAACCTGGATCTATTGCTAATTACCGGAGAGGGCAATGACACCCCACTCCAGTACTCTTGCCTGGAAAATCCCATGGGTGGAGGAGCCTGGTAGGCTGCAGTCCATGGGGTCGCTAAGAGTCGGACACAGCTGAGCGACTTCACTTTCACTTTTCACTTTCATGCATTGGAGAAGGAAATGGCGACCCACTCCAGTACTCTTGCCTGGAGAATCCCAGGGACGGGGGAGCCTGGTGGGCTGCTGTCTCTGGGGTCGCACAGAGTTGGACACAACTGAAGCGACTTAGCAGCAGCAACAGCATTGCTAATTACATCTACAAAATATTTAATACCTATGCTACATGTATTTGTCCCTAAACAAAATCTAGCATTATTTCACGTATTTTAAACTTCTGAAAACTTTTTAATTTTTTTTTCCTTTTATATTTTAAACTTTTAAGGAATAGTATCATACTGGCTTCCCAGGTAAAGAGGGTGAAGAATCTGCCCACAGTGCGGGAGACCCAGGTTAGATTCCTGGGTCAGGAAGGTCCCCTGGAAAAGGGAATGGCAATCTACTCCAGTATTCTCTTTTTTTTTTTTTTTACTTCAATATTCTTGCCTGGGAAATCTCATGTACAGAGGAGTGCCAGGCTATAGTCCATAGGGTTGCAAAGAGTCAGACATGACCGAGCAACTAACACATACACTGTATATCCTTCTGGGACTTGCTTATATATATATTTTTCCTCTTTACAACATCTATGAGGATATCCATGTTGATACATGAATCTATAGTTTTTTTTTTAACTGTTCAGAATTCTATTATATGATTATACCACAAGTTATTTATTCACTTGCATTGAGACACATGTTTTTTCTGATTTTTTGTTATTTCATCAGTATTGCAGTGAACATTCCCATCTATATTTCTTGTGTGTATATGGAGAAGTTTCTCAGAGGTGGGGCTATATCCAGGAGTAGCACTCCTTGGCCTGATAGTGTGTGAATTTTCAACTTTTCTAAATATTGCCAAGTTGCTCTTTAGGGTGGTTGCAACAATTTATATCATCATATCAGTATATGAGATTTCCCATTCATACAGTGTCATACCAACGTTTTATTTTCATATTTTGCTGATCTCTTTGACATGGAATGGTATCTCATTATGTTTCTGTTTGCTTGATTTTTTTTTTTTTGGCTGCACTGCATGGCTTGTGGGCTGTTAATTCCCTAACCAAGGATTGAACCCAGGCCCTCAGCAGTGGAAGCTCAGAGTCCTAGCTGCTGAACCCCCAGGGAATTCCTAGTTAGTTCTTAAATATATTTAGATAAAGCTTTATCATTTTCTCCATAAAGATTTTGTACACCTATTATTATTATTTTTAATTGTATGTGTGGCTTTTGAGATCTCAGTTCTCCAACCGAGGACTGAATTCAGGCCATGTTAGTGAAAACCTGGAATCCTAAGCACTAGGACGCCAGGGAATTCCCCATCTTTTGTTAAATTAAGATATTTAGGAAGGAATAAATAACACGTTATTATTGAATCTTTTTATTCTTATTGTGCTATTTTTCCTTAAATGAACTCTTGAAAATTGTTGTTGGTTTGCACAGGAATATAATTTATTTTGGAATATTGATCTCCAGCAAAATTGAGAAATTCTCACTTTTTCTTACATTTAATTGTTCAGTTTAGTTCAGTTCAGTCGCTCAGTCGTGTCTGACACTTTGCAACCCCATGGACTGCAGCATGCCAGGCTTCCCTGTCTATCACCAACTCCCAGAGCTTACTCAAACTCATGTCCATTGAGTCAGAGATGGCATCCAACAACTATCTCATCCTCTGTCATCCCCTTCTCCTCCTGCCTTCAATCTTTCCCAGCATTAGGGTCTTTTCCAGTGAGTCAGTTCTTTGCATCAGGTGGCCAAAGTATTGGAGTTTCAACTTCAGCATCAGTCCTTCCAATGAATATTCAGGGCTGATCTCCTTTAGGATGGACTGGTTGGATCTCCTTGCAGTCCAAGGGACTCTCGAGAGTCTTCTCCAACACCACAGTTTAAAAGCATCAATTCTTCAGCGCTCAGCTTTCTTTATAGTCCAACTCTCATATCCATACATGATTACTGGAAAAACCATAGCTTTGACTAGACGGACCTTTGTTGGCAAAGTAACGTCTCTGCTTTTTACTTTTTTTTTTAATTAATTAATTTTTTTCGTCTCTGCTTTTTAATACGCTGTCTAGGTTGGTCATAACTTTCCTTCTTCTGTTAGGTGCATACCACTCTGTCCTTCATTATTTAATTTTTAGTTCACTTCACAGCAGTGTGTGTGTGTGTGTGTGTCTGTGTGTCTGTGTGTGTCTGTGTGATGTCATTTCCTACTATTGCGGCTCTTGCAAACCCAGCGATCTAACCCACATCACTTTTGTCTCCTGCATTGGCAGGCGGATTCCTTTCCACTAGCATCACCTGGGAAGCCCCTTCAAAGCTATGAAAGCATATAATTTAAAGAGATGGATAGTTCTACATTTGTGATGAGAAGGAAAAACAGATAATTCTGTTGTACAGTGTTTGTTATAAAAAGCACCCTGTCCTCTTCTCTTGCCTTCTCCAGGCACTACCAGGCAGTTCCTTCTGCTGATTTTAGCTGATTGCACACATGTGCTATTCCTTCTTGAGCAGCACAATTTAGGCATTGTTCTTTGATTTCCACTATGGAGGATTAGGCGTTAGCTCTTTTTGACTCCTTCTCCCACACCCTGTCCTCTCAGTACATAATATGAATTAGATCACTTGCATTATTACCTGTGTAGAATCTATTTATAGTTGAATCAGGTAGTGACGCATAATTACTTTTACCTTTTCTACACAATCTTGTTATAAAAATTGTTATAACAATTTTTTTTGTTTGTTGGTTTATTTCTTAGTTTCACATGTATTGTCTGTGTAATTGCCTAAATAAGGACCCTATTCTCTGCTGTTTCAGTAAATTTGTCCTCAAGACATTCTAGTATCTAGCCCAGACTGTTTGCTGTCTGTCACCAACAGTCAAACTTAGGATTTCCTTTTATCTATCTTGGGAATTTCCTTGGCCTCTCACATATCAGGTTACCAGTTTCCTGTATCTAGTGTCTTTTTGTGTGTGATTTATTTCTTTATTTTGGTCAAACAGTTTCCTGACAAGGAAACTATAAGGTAAATTCTCCAGGTCTTCAGGATTCTGAAATTTCCTCCTAGTGTGTTTAGATTTGATTTTTTAAAAAAACTTATCCTGCTTGGGACTTGTACTTCCTAGATCTAAGCAATAATATCTTTTATAAATTCTGGACAATTATTAGTCTCATTTCTTCATATATTGCCTCTTCTCACTCTCTTTATTCTTGTCCTCTGGAACACAGAGTTGGTACATGACCTTATTTCAGTATCCAGATTCCTTAATTCTCTTTCGTATTTTGCATGATTTTCACTTTCTTTTTAGCAGTCTGTATAATTTCTTCATATCTATCTGCTCCTTTCCTATTTCTCTTTCCTAAATATTTAAAGTGTCCATTTAGTTTTTAATTTCAAAGACTAAATTTTTAACATCTGTAAGTTCTGCTTGGTGCTTTAAAAAATCGTACAGGTCTTTGTTTTTTGTATGTCTTTTCTTCTCCTGCTTGTTTTATAGTTTCTGTCCAACAGTTTGATTGTCTGATGTTCTGGGGATCTAATCCTGCTCTTGCTGTCTCTGATGATGCTCACTTACACTGGAGTTCTTATAATTTTGGATTTTAAGCTCAACTTCAGGACAGGGTTATCTCTTGGAGTACCATGTAGCCTAGATTAAGAATGTGTCCTCCTGGAGACATTTTATTTTTTCTGTGGATATTAATACTAGCATTAGTTCAAGACTTCTTTTTTGTTGTGGCATATTTCTCAGCATTGAGTTCCTTGGAACACATGTGTAGTATACATTTGAACCTGCGATCCAGTGAAAGCAGGCCTGTTATGAGTTTTCAGAAAGGACTTTTCCTTTATTCAGGACCCAAGTCAAGATGAAGAAACATCTTTGTCATTTTCTGTGTAGGTAGGGGGGCATTTCTTTTCTACTCCCCCATTTCTCTAGCGTACTTGAGGAAAGGAGCTTGTTTCCTGATTCTCCGTGGGCACTAATGCCCAAGTCTCTGAATCAGTGAGCTGGGCAGTGCTCTCTTCTTTGCCCACCCTGTCCACTTGACTACAGCTGCATCAGCTTAGTTGTTCCTGCTCTGGTTTTCCATTCCCTCTGGTTGGGGATCCCTACTGATTTCCTTTACTTTCTTGTAATACTTGCCATCCAGTGAAAAGGAAGTTTGTTAAAGCTGATCTTGCATTTCTAGGTGTTTTGTAGTAGGGAGATTTTTCTTGTCCATAGTATTGCCATTTGTACTTTTTAAACTTAGAGATGGAAGAGAAAAGAACATCTGGCTGGGAGGATCAGGAAAGGCCTTAGAGATGGATGCAAGAGCCTAGAGGCATGGGAGGGGTCACAGCAGGTGCAAAAGCACAGAGGCAGGAAATGACTATGCAGGAATGGAGAAAAGCACGTGACTTTCTTTCACTGGAGTGTCAGGGAAGAGGGAAAATGAGGCCAGAGGCAGAGGATACCAGATCACAAGCTTTGTTTCAGGAAGTTTAAACTGGAAGCATATCCAAGATGAATGGGTGTGGGTGGCAGCAGGTGGGAGAGGGGTTTGGATTTGAAACTGATTCTCGAGGCTATAGAAATAGTCAAGGTGATAGGTAATGTGGCCTGAATCCCCGGGGTAGTGGTAGGTGAAAATGAGGGAACCGTTGGGAGAAAGAGGGTGAGAGAGAGTCAGTGAACCAGATAAAGAAATCTGGGTTGAGAGCTGGGGGTGGGGAAAGGAAGAAAAAGCCAAGCAAGCACATTGTCTGAATCCTGGGAGATGAATTAAAAATGTCAACAATTATCTGAGCTGCGTTCTACCTTTTAAGATTTGTTCAGATATTAGTAAATAGTTCATCTTGACTCTGTAGGCAGCTAAAGATGTTTTTAGGCCGCTCGGTGAATAGTTGTCTCTGGACTAAAGGCAGCATGTGCCAGTAGAGCTCCCAGAAGTGAATCTGGATGTGTCTGTCTTTCCAGAACCTGCTGACATGACGAGTCATGGGGACGATGCGCTGTCCTCTAGAACTGGTGCTCCAGATGGGGATGACCGACTCTCTGAGGACAGATCCCTGCTCCAGCAGAGGCTGGCCGTCAGGGAGCTCCTCGACACCGAGGTCTCCTACTTGCACGTGCTCCAGCTCTGTGCCTCTGACATTAGGAGCCGCCTGCAGCAGGTACCTGGGTGGGGCCACACTCGGCCTGTCTTTAGAAAGGCAGACATGGGTCCCGGCTTCTGAGACCTCACATCTGTTCCTGGGGCAGGCTTGATGGAGGGGAAAGTGGTGAATATAAAGTCATGGTACTTCTACTACTGGCCCTGCAACCTTCAGCAAGGCTTTTGACACCTTGGAGCCTTAGTATAAAAAGTGTTAGTTGCTCAGTCTTAGTATATTCTTCTGCTAAATGAGCAGAGAAGAATCACCTCAGAGAATTAAATGAGCTAATGGATAAGATAGACCTTTATTAAGTTTAGAACAGATTGTTTTAAGTGACCTATTTGTAACTGTCTCATTTAGAGGGTGGTAAGTGAAAGGGGAGAGTGAAAAAGCTTAAAGCTTAAAGCTCAACATTCAGCCACGACTGAGCGACTGAACTGAACTGAACATGAAAAAGTAATCATTACATGGGTTTCTAGTTTAGTATTCATTTTTTACATCTTTTTTGCCCCAGTTTCAAAAATAACACAGGCTCTCTTTCTAAAATTTCAACCATCCTCTAGCATGTAAGGTCCATAACGGAAAAGGCTGTTTATTAATAGTTCAGTGTATTCCAGTTCTTGACATATAAATAATGGACTCCAATTAGTATTTATTGAATAAATGAAATAAGCAGATAATGTAGATGAAAACCCTCCCTTATTTTACCCTCCGAAATTGGGATTTTTCCTCTGGAGGCATTAAACAAACAAATATAGATTGTTACTTATTTTAGCAAAAATAAAGCAGACTCTAGATATTTTTCTACAGTTAGCTTCTCCCACTTGATTGTGCATCCAGGGCTTCTGTCTTTATATATATTCTATATAGGGCTTCCCTGGCAGCTCAGCAGTAAAGAATCTGCCTGCAGTGCAGGAGACACAGGAGATGTGGGTTCAGTCCCTGGGTTAGGAAGATCCCCTGGAGGAGGGCATGGCAACCCACTCCAGTATTCCTGTCTAAAAAATCCTATGGACAAAAGAGCCTGGCAGGATACAGTCCATAGAGTTGCAAAGAATCGGACATGACTGAAGCAGCTGAGCACAGTCAACATATGTAAATATCCTGCATCCTTTTAACAGTGGTGTAGTTTAGTTCATAGGGGCTGGAGTTCAGAATATATCTAAAGGTAATAGTGGTAGGTGCCAAGTGTGTCAGAGCTGGAAAGAAGTCCAACTTCCCACATTTATATGGCAGCTGGGGAAATGAGAGAAGAAAAATTATAGTTGGCAGCAGACCTAGGATAACGCAGTTCAGCTTTCCTTTCATGCTGAGTACTCCGTCTCTTCCTCTCATCTCTTAGAGTAATAAAAATACCTAACTTATGAAATTTCAAAGTCTTTTCAAACATTCCTCTGGAATGGTCTTCCCAAGAGAGACGGAACTCCGATGGTGTGACTATTCTGGACTACTGTCCAAAACCTACCAAAAAATCACTCTTACAGAACTCCTGAGCAACCTTCCATGGAGTCTTTGTTCCTTTTAGCTGCCACAGGGAGATCTGGATGTCCTGTTCTCAAACATTGATGACATCATCAAGGTGAATAGCAGACTGCTTCATGATCTGCAGGAGACAGCCTCCAGGGAAGAGGAACAAGTGCAGCTGATCGGTGAGCAATAAACCAGGCAGTTGGCAGCCTGAGATTCCCGTGGAATTGTTCTAGGCATGTGGTCATTGCTGTACATTCCCCAGCATTCCAGGGAGATGCAGCTCAATGAGAGGCTGTTTTGGGAGTCCCTGAAATACAGCATGTCAGAGCTGGCAGAACTCTCAAATGATATCCAGCCCAACCCCATCACTATAGATGAAGAGACTGAGGCCTCAAGACAAAGAGGACCTACTGATGGACACATAATTAGTTAGTGGTGTGGCTGAGACTCTATCCCAGGGTTTTTTCACAGTCATTCACTCAGTAGGTGCTTAGTGATCACCTGCAGTGTGCCATTCACTGTGCTGTGTGCTGAGGTAACAGAAGGGTCCAGTCAGTCAGAGGGTCTGACCTTTGGTTCTTTTGGGTTAGTGAGTGAGAGAGACAGAAGATACACAGATAAACAGGAGAATTTTAAGTAGTAATTTGTAATTTAAAGAATAACAAATACCGTAACTTTTGAGAAAATAGAAGGCCTCCTGAAGAGAGGACATTTGAACTGAGCCTGTTAGGGAGGAGCCAGCTATGAGATGATCTGGACAAAGAGTAGAGAAAATAGGTATTCAGAGGCCCTATTCTTTGGCAGAGATGAGCCTGGGATGTTTGATGGACAAGGCTGGTGAGGCTCCAGGGCAATGAGTAAGGGAAGAGTATAGGAGATAGGATAGAAGAGGCAGAGAAGGACCAGATCCTGCAAGGCCTTCTAGGAGTGTGGATTTGCTCCTAAGTGTGATGAGACATCATTGGACAATTTTGAGCAGGGGAGTGATATGGTCAGATTCCTTTTTTTCAAAGATCCTTTTGGTAGTTGTGTACAAAGATCCTTTTGGTAGATTGTGAAAGAGTGGCAAGAGTGGAAGTAATGAGATCAGCTGGTGGTTTTACCTTCACCTAGGTGAGAGATGGAGGTGGACTCCTGATTCTGAAATAATTAGGATGACCAGACATAAAGGAGGAGGATGAGTAGGTGTAAACTTCAAACTTCTGCAGTCCCTTCCCATCTCCTGTTCTGGGGCTACTTGATAAAACTTCTATGGTCAGAGGTTTTCAGGTGGAGTCAGAGGACAAAGGTGGATGGGCTCACAAAGGTGGATGGGCGCAGGCTCAGCAGTTGTGATGCAAAGGCTTAGTGCTCCATGGCCTGTGGGATCTTCCCAGACCAGAGATGAAACCCATGTCTCCTACATTGACAGGTGAATTCTTAATCACTGAGCCACCAGGAAAGCCCAACTATTTCCTAGAGCTTTATAGAGGAATACAAAATTAAGGAATGAGATTTTTTAACGGTATCTAGGTAATACTTTTACCTTTTATCACTTTATCTATATTTCTGTTAATGATGACCACTTATTTGAGTGAGATTTTTTATTATATTTTATTTGCACTGGATTTTAGTTGCAGCATGTGAACTCTTGTTAAGGTATGTGGGATCTCGTTCCCTGACCAGAGATCAAACCCGGGTCTCCTGCACTGGAAATGTAGAGTCTTAGCCGCTGGACCACCAGGGAAGTCCCTTGAGTAGAAATTGTTACAGCCTCAGGTTGAAGATGCTCCAGAGACCTGGGGACTCTGAGGTCAGCATCTTCTGTTGGTATGGGTTTGAGATTCAACTAATTCCTTGTTAAGGGTCCTTACCTGTTCATTTCTGCCTTCTAGCTTAACCTGTAAAAAGTTAAGATGCTACTTTGTCCAAGCCTGGTGACATCTCCATTCCCTGGCTTCCCTGTTTCCCTGATAGATTGGCCACATCAAATGCAGGATGCTCAGTTACATTTGAATTTCACATAAACAATGAAAATTATACTAAGTTTACTGAATTATACTAAGTTTATCCCATGGAATACTTGGGACATACTTATATTAAAACTTTGATTATTTATCTGAAGTTCAAATTTAACTGAGCATCTTATGTGTCATCCTCCCCCGCCCCACCGCTCCCCTGCATTTTGTCAAGACTGTCCCCTGGCCTTTACCGAGTGTACAGAAAATAGCCTTCTCATCCTCTGCCCCTTGTGGTTAGCCAAAAAGAGATACAAAGAATCCATGCGGGCTTTTCTTTTCCTAGGTGAAACTTTGTGCTTGATCATGGCTGAGCTGGTTTCTACCAGCTCTTCCTATTCCTCTCTCATCCCCCAGGCCCTGCTATGCAAGGGAGGCCCTTATCCCAGTTCCATACCACAGCATTTTATTTTTTATTTATTTTTTATTTTTTTAATTAATTAATTTATTTTTAATTTTAAAATCTTTAATTCTTACATGCGTTCCCAAACATGAACCCCCCTCCCACCTCCCTCCCCATAACATCTCTGTGGGTCATCCCCATGCACCAGCCCCAAGCATGCTGTATCCTGCGTCAGACATAGACTGCCGATTCAATTCTTACATGATAGTATACATGTTAGAATGCCATTCTCCCAAATCATCCCACCCTCTCCCTCTCCCTCTGAGTCCAAAAGTCCGTTATACACATCTGTGTCTTTTTTCCTGTCTTGCATACAGGGTCGTCATTGCCATCTTTCTAAATTCCATATATATGTGTTAGTATACTGTATTGGTGTTTTTCTTTCTGGCTTACTTCACTCTGTATAATCGGCTCCAGTTTCATCCATCTCATCAGAACTGATTCAAATGAATTCTTTTTAACGGCTGAGTAATACTCCATTGTGTATATGTACCACAGCTTTCTTATCCATTCATCTGCTGATGGGCATCTAGGTTGTTTCCATGTCCTGGCTATTATAAACAGTGCTGCGATGAACATTGGGGTACATGTGTCTCTTTCAATTCTGGTTTCCTCGGTGTGTATGCCCAGCAGTGGGATTGCTGGGTCATAAGGTAGTTCTATTTGCAATTTTTTAAGGAATCTCCACACTGTTCTCCATAGTGGCTGTACTAGTTTGCATTCCCACCAACAGTGCAGGAGGGTTCCCTTTTCTCCACACCCTCTCCAGCATTTATTGCTTGCAGATTTTTGGATCACAGCCATTCTGACTGGTGTGAAGTGTATACCACAGCATTTTAAAAGATTTTTGGACATCAGGCATGAACCTCCCAAATGAGTCAGGTTCCATGTTCTTATGAATGATTTCAAATGCAGCTCCGGGTGGAGTTCCCCCACGGGCTCCTGTCACGGGAAGGCACCGTGTTCTAGTTCAGTCTTACCTAAAAGAAATGCAGTGTGAGCCATGAATTTAACTTAAGACTTTTGAGTAGCTCCATTAAAAAAACTAAAGCAGTGAAATGAATTTTAATGATATATCTCGTTTAACCCAATATATCAAAATAATATTTCAACTTGTAATTAGTGTAAAACTTATTCATGGTACATTCTACTTTTTTTTTTGTACCAAGTCTTTGCAATCCAGTGTCGTTTACACTGACAGCACATCTTAATTGGGATTCTCTATATTTCAAGTTCCTAGGAGTTATATATGGCTCGTGGCTTATAGGTCAAGTGGTTTAGAGCAGGGGCTTTGGAATCTGACTTGCAAGGTTCTGTCACCCACATCTCATTCATGTCTCTGAGCCTCAGTTTCGTGCCATCTGTATGAAAATAGTACCCATTTCAGTGCCAGCCATGACTATGGGTACCTAAATCAGTCCTGAATACTCACTGGAAGGACTGATGCTGAAGCTGAAACTCCAATACTTTGGCCATCTGATGCAAAGAACTGACTCATTTGAAAAGACCCTACTTCTGGGAAAGATTGAAGGTGGGAGGAGAAGGGGATGACAGAATATGAGATGGTTGGATGGCATCTCCGACTTGATGGACATGAGTTTGGGTAAGCTCCAGGAGTTGGTGATGGACAGGGAAGCCTGGCATGCTGCAGTGCATGGGATTGCAAAGAATCGGACACAACTGAGCAACTGAAGTGAACTGAACATGAAATAGCCCTTTTTATTCTCATGACCTTGTTACTTATTGATTATTATTATTAGTGGGCAACAGAGGATCCAGGTATGCTGCATGCAGCCCATAGAGTCCCAAAGAATCAGGCACGACTTAGTGACTGAACAAAAACATTATCATCCCCATTTTATTGAAGACAAACCCGAGACTCAGAAAGGTTAAGTAACTTTCCTAAGGTCAAACAGCTTGACCAGGCAGTCATGATTTGAGCAGCTCCTTCAGACAACAGCCTGCCTCCCTTTCTCATTTATCCAGCCAGAGGTAGAGTAGACTTTTGATACTGAGAGTAACTCTTAGCTGCTGTGACTTCTTTCCAGTCTGTGACTAAGGAGGACAAGAGGAGAAGAAATGGTGCCCCTGCATTCCTGCCTGTTGGACAGCTCTGCTCTCTGCTCTAGGGAAGTTTGCTTTCCTCCACCTTCAGTTATGGAAACACCCCTGCCCCTGGCCATGCCAGTGTGATGCAGTTTCTTTGGCAAAAGTCACATTCTTGCAGAACAGCCTAAGTAGGGAAGAATGTGGGAACCGCCCCAGGTTACAGGGCTACGCCCAAGCTATCTCCTAGTGAGGTCATCTCTGCAGCTAGTTGACCTCCCTATCCTATGCATTCTCCCTAACTACAGTTTTGGGTGGTCTTTCCTGGTCACGTTCTCCCTTGTTCTGGGGGCTTCTCCCAAGGGAGTTCTTTCTGAGGATTGTCTTGACCAGCACTGGGGAGGGGTTTTGGTTCCTGGGATGGTAGTCTTGCTGTGGGAGCCTTTGCTGAGAGCTGGACCATGTTGGTCCAGTTACTCCCTGTCTCAAGGGGGGCCGGGTGCATTTCACAGGCACAACACACAGCATCAGTAGGCTTTAGGCTTAGCGTGGCTTCCTGTGGTCTGTGGCTTCCTTTTGTGGCTAATATGTTTCTCTTCACCCTCACCACTATCCCCTTAGATAGACAGCCAGATAGTCTTGCCTTTTTCTTTTTTTAACATTTGTTCATTCATTATTGGCTGCGCTGAGTCTTTGTTGCTGTATGGGCTTTCTCTAGTTGTAGAGAGTGGGGCCTACTCTCTAGTTGTTGTGCACAGGCTTCTCATTGCGTGGCTTCACTTGTAGAGCACAGGCTCCAGGGCACATGGGCTTCAGTTGTTGCAGCTCATGGGCTTAGCTGCCCCAAGACACGTGGTATCTTCTCAGACTAGGGATCAAACCAGTGTCCCCCGAATTCCAAGGAGGATTCTTATCCACTGGACCATTAGGGAAGACCTGTAGTAGCCTTTTAATAGCTATTCCTCTTGCCATGTTTTACTCCTGATTTAGTCTCAACATAGTATAGCTCTAATAGACTATTTTTTTAGAGCACTTTTAGATTTATAGAAAAATTAAGTAGAGGGAATTCCCAGTAATTAGTTTTCTTCTACATATATTGCTTGATTGATGGCATTAAAATTGATTTATAATATTCTTAATATATATTAATAGTTTCATGTGTACAACATTTCATTTGATTTTATATATACTACAATGTGCCCACAACTGAAAATTTAGTTTTTATTTGTCAGCAAGCAGTTGACCCACTTTAACCGTTTTAAGATCAGTTTAATTCAGTTTAGTCACTCAGTCATTTCCGACTCTTTGCGACCCCATGAATCGCAGCACGCCAGGCCTCCCTGTCCATCACCAACTCCCAGAGTTCACTCAGACTCAAGTCCATGGAGTTGGTGATGCCATCCAGCCATCTCATCCTCGGTCGTCCCCTTCTCCTCCTGCCCCCAATCCCTCCCAGAATCAGAGTCTTTTCCAATGAGTCAACTCTTTGCATGAGGTGGCCAAAGTACTGGAGCTTCAGCTTTAGCATCAGTCTTTCCAAAGAACACCCAGGACTGATCTCCTTTAGAATGGACTGGTTGGATCTTCTTGCAGTCCAAGGGACTCTCAAGAGTCTTCTCCAACACCACAGTTCAAAAGCATCAATTCTTCGGCACTCAGCTTTTTTCACAGTCCAACTCTCACATCCATACATGACTACTGGAAAAGCCATAGCCTTGACTAGACGGACCTTTGTTGGCAAAATAATGTCTCTGCTTTTGAATATGCTATCTAGGTTGGTCATAACTTTCCTTCCAAGGAGTAAGCGTCTTTTAATTTCATGGCTGCAGTCACCATCTGCAGTGATTTTGGAGCCCCCCAGAATAAAGTCTGATACTGTTTCCCCATCTATTTCCCATGAAGTGATGGGACCAGATGCCATGATCTTCGTTTTCTGAATGTTGAGCTTTAAGCCAACTTTTTCAGTCTCCTCTTTCACTTTCTTCAAGAGGCTTTTTAGTTCCTCTTCACTTTCTGTCATACTGGTGGTGTCACCTGCATATCTGATATTTCTCCCAACAATCTTGATTCCAGCTTGTGTTTCTTCCAGCCCAGCGTTTCTCATTATGTACTCTGCATATAAGTTAAACAAACAGGGTGACAGTATACAGCCTTGACGTACTCCTTTTCCTATTTGGAACCAGTCTGTTGTTCCATGTCCAGTTCTAACTGTTGCTTCCTGACCTGCATATAGGTTTCTCAAGAGGCAGGTCAGGTGGTTTGGTATTCCCATCTCTTTCAGAATTTTCCAGTTTATTGTGATCCACACAGTCAAAGGCTTTGGCCTGCCCCCAATTCCCCTTTCCACCTACATTTATTAATTCTTATTCTATAAGCAAGAAATGTCCCTTCCATTCATTTTTTAAAAGTTATTTTTAGTTGTCAAATTTTTAGGTATAGTTGATTTATAGTGTTATATGTTTTAATTATACAGCATAGTGATTCACAATTTTTATTATTTATTTATTGTGTTTATGGCTGTGTTTGATCATCATTGCTTTACGCAGGCCTTCTCCAGTTGAGGTGATTGGTGGCTACTGTCTAGTTATGCTCAGGCTTCTCATTGCAGTGGTTTCTCTTATTGCAGAGCATGGGCTCTAGATGTGTGGGCTTCAGTAGTTGTGGCACTGGTTCATAATTTTTAAAGGTTATAGTATAGATTTTTAAGTATAAACTCATGGATATTTGGTTTATTCCGTGAATCAGAATCCAGTACTATTATTATTCATTTTCTTGCTCATATTTTATCAGCTTTGGCCATAGGAGCTCTTTCAAGTTGACACCTGTGTCCTTTCAATGTGTCTCTTAACAATTTGTGAGCACTTTCTTGCTTTCTGACACTACAAGGTGTTCTCAGCTCATCTTGTATTTTCCTTGCCCTATCCTTGCGATCAGCTTTTCTCCTGGGAAACCTGATTCCTACCTTTGGTGTGCTTATTGCTCCTGGGGTGTCATTGCTTCTAGGCCCTCTTAGCTGATATTTAGGAAATATATGTATATATACCAACACATGCATGTACACATATCTACATTTCTTTCTATATCTATCCATCTATGTTGTTGTTTAGTTGCCAAGTCATGTCCAAATTTTTGCGACTCCATAGACTGTAGCCTGCCAGGCTCCTCTGTCCATGGGATTTCCCAGGCAAGAATACTGGAGTGTGTTGCCATTTCCTTCCTTCTCCAGGGGATCTTCCCGACTCAGGGATCACACTCGCATCTCCTGCAATGGCAGTTGGATTCTTTACCACTGAGCCACCAGGGAAGCTCATCTATATTTATATATTTAAAATAGATAAAACCATGAGTTCCTACTAATACCTCCAATTCCAGTCCAGTATCTCAGGGTTCATTCTGATCTTTCCTCTTTTCTTATTTGCAGCATCTTTCTGTGACAGGTAGAAATGGTTGCCATTATCTACAGTGTATTTACTTATTTGTTCGAAGTTAGTAGTCACTTAGAGTGTTTTTTTTTTTTTTTTGGTTATGTTATATTTTAATCAAAAATTCTAGCCTGTACCTTTGTGAAAAATACTTATGTTAATTTTTTCATACACCCTTCAGTGTGATTATGTTATTCATTTGTAATAGAATTAGGTTCATTCCTTATTGCTTGTATTTTATTTGGGGTTCCCCTTCCACATCCTGGTTGGCCTTAGCTGTATATTTATTTTGGGAGTATGTAAAATATTACCATGGTTCCAAGATCAGAGCTGTATAAGAAGGTATATTCAGTAAAGCATTGTTCCCCTCTCATCCCTACTGTCCTATCCCATTCCCTGTTCTTTCCATCCCATTCTGTCTCCCCATCAAGTAACTAATCTCATAAGTTTCTCGGTTTTTTTTTTGATGTAGAATGTCACAATTTGGCATGTCATTCGTGTGCAGGGGACGGCCAGTCTTTCTTGTATTGTTATAACTTTAGTGTAAGTGCTATTGAAATTGAGCATGAGCGTGATCCTTTTAAAACAAAAACTAGATCGTTGTCACCCCTGCTCAAAACCTAGTTGCTTCCTGCCACCATTAGAATAAAGCCTGAACACCTTACTACACCATATTTACTTACTTCAAGGCCCTACATAATCTGGCTTCAGTTTTCTGTTTATTTTCTCTACTTTGTGCCCTTGCTCACTGTGTTCCAGCCATACCTGCCTTCTTGTGTCACCTGCATGTCTAAGCATTCACTTGCCTGAAGGCCTTTGTGTTTATCCTTCCATAAGCCTGGCACTGCTCTTCCCTCAGACTTTCTCAGGGATGGATGGATTCTTTTGCACTATGATGAACATCCACATCTTTATGGAGGTCTTTCCTAAATAGATCTCCTGTGTGTATGTGCTTAGTTGCTTAGTCATGTCTGACTCTTTGCGACTCCATGGACTGTAGCCTGCCAGTCTCCTCTATCCCATGGAATTTTCCAGGCAAGAATAAACTGGAGTGGGTTGCCATTTCCTACTCCAAGGGATCTTCCCAACCCAGGGATCAAACCCATGTCTCTTGTGTGTCCTGCATTGGCAGGCAGATTCTTGACCACAGTGACACCTCTCACTCTTTATCTGGCTTTGTTTAAATCTGTGGTACTCATCACTACCTGGCATCAGTTCAGTTCAGTCGCTCAGTCGTGTCCGACTCTTTGCGACCCCATGAACCGCAGCATACCAGGCCTCCCTGTCCATCACCAACTCCCAGAGTTTACCCAAACTCATGTCCATTGAGTCGGTGATGCCGTCCAACCATCTCATCCTCAGTCGTCCCCTTCTCCTCCTGCCCTCAATCTTTCCCAACATCAGGGTCTTTTCAAATGAGTCAGCTCTGCGCATCAGGTGGCCAAAGTATTGGCGTTTCAGCTTCAACATCAGTCCTTCCAATGAACACCCAGGATGGATCTCCTTTAGGATAGACTGGTTGGATCGCCTTGCATATGTAATATATAAATAAATATATTTGTTATTGTCTGTCTTCCCCATGAGAATATCAGCCCCATGAGGCAGGGTCATTATTTCATTCAAAGAACTTAGAAGAGTGCCTCATACACAGTCAGCACAAAAGTAGTTGGTAAGTTTTTGAGAAATGAAGTTTGTGTCAGGTGCTTTATATACATTTTTAAAATTAATCATTCCAGTGAACACTTGGAGGTGAGTACTATCTGTATTCCCATCTATAGATGAAAATATGGAGGGTCAGAGGGATCAGATACTCACCCTAGACTGTACTACTGGGAAAGGGTTGGCTGGAGATCTGGCTTTACTTCTCTCTGACTCCAAAGCCCACATTTGTGACTATCCATGCTGTGCTGTAGAATGTCTTTGTAAACAGGGTTTGGAATTGTACTTACCATACATGGTAATTATAAAGATATAACTTGAGTATGTTTTGTAAACTATAAAACATTGTCCAAATGTGGCAATTATCAGTATTATTACTGTAATTATAGATACTGTTTATTAAGCACATACACTACATCATTGTGTCACTTAATCCTACAGCAGCCTTTTGAAAATGAGATGAAAACATGGGAGCTGAGGAAGATGAGGTGACTTGCCCAAGGTTACAGTGCTGGTTAAGCCAGGCAGTCTTACGTCAGAGCTAAAGTGCTTAGCTGTGTCACTCACAGCCTCCCTGTTCTAAGCAAGAGGACGTGCAGAAATTCTTTTGAGAACTTGTTGCTTTTTCACTGTCAGGTAACGCATTCCTGGAATTCCAAGAGGAGTTGGAGCAAGTCTATAAGGTGTACTGTGCCAGCTACGAACAGGCCTTGCTGCTGGTAGAGACCTACCGGAAGGAGCCAGAGCTGCAGCGGGAGATCCAGGGCATCATTGAGGCAGTGCTGTGAGTAGAATGATCCCTATGGATGCTGAGGTCAGGGGCTGTTAAAGTCTCACCCTAGCTTGGGGCTGCTCACACTGTTTCAGGAGTGTCCTAGTCAGGCTAGGCTAGGCTATGTTGCAGAGACAAACAACGCCCAACTCTTTTAGTGGTTTCAGCCAATGAGGTTTCCACCTTCCTTATGCTCCAATATGGGTTAACCTGGGCTCTTCCCAGTGTCATGCTCACTCTGGAATTCAAGCTGACACCAGCCACTGTCTGGAACATGGCCGGTGACTTGGCAAGGAACAAAGAACAATGGAGGGTCTCACACTGGTTACTAAAAGTTCCAGGCCAGAAGTAACATCCATTGCTTCTCATAATTCAGAGTACAGAGCTAATCACCTGACTTCATCCAGTACCAGGAGGCCAGGGCATGCCTTCCAGCCATGTGTTCAGAGGTGGAAAAACAGAAACATTTGGTGAACAGCACTTGTGCGCACCATAGGGAGGGCAGTGAGATGGTAGGAACCATGTGCTGTAAGCAGCAGTGGCAGGAAGCAGGCTTGCACCACCTGAGGAGACTTCTCTACAGATGCCTGGAGTCCTGCCCCACAGAAAAGGATCAGAACTGCCTTGGGAGGCCTCGCAGCCCAGAGCTGGCACCAGTGAGTGGGAGCTCGGGGTAGAGATACGTAGAGAATAAATTTTTTAAATTAAAATTTTGAACAGGTAGCACTTAACACAGTTTAAAAGCTTTAAAACATCTGAATTTAAACAGTAAAAGTGAAAGATCTCCCCCACCCTGTCCCTTCATCCATCCAACTGTTGCAACTCCCTGCAAAGTCAAGGTAACCACTTTTAAATTCCTTGTGGATCTTTGTAGAGTTCCTGTATACCTATACAAGTAAATCTAAATATATACTCTTATTTTCCCATCTTCTTATAAAAGTTTATAATTTTTTTCACTTATATCTTGGAGGTCTTTCCGATTCAATACATATACGTATGACCCTTTGGATGGCTGTGTATTTTTCTACCATGTGGTTGTTCCACAGTTTATTTAACTGCTCTCTATTGATGGATATTGGTTTGTTTCTATTCTTTGTAGCATTATAGATAAAGCTATGTGATTATTCACGAACATATGTTATTTTACTAAGGTGCAAATAAAAGTAGCTATAAGTTAAATTTCCAGATGTGAAATTGCTAGATTAAAGGAAGTATATGTTAATAATTTTGATACTATTGCAAAATTTCTCACTGTAAAGGTAATACCAGTTGATATTCCCATGAACAAATATAAGGGTGTTTCCCCTCAGCCTCATCAGCAGAGTACATTGTGAAATTTCAGAGTTTTTACCACTGAGATAGGTGAAAAATGGCATCTCAATGTTTCATTTTGTATTTATCTTCTTATGAGTAAAGTGCATCATCATATATTTAAAAAGACTTACATTAGGACTTCCTTGGCGGTCTGGTGGTTAAGACTTCGTGTTCCCAGTGCATAGGGCACAGGTTCAATCCCTGGTTGGAGAATTAAGATGCTGCATGCCATGCAGCATGGTCAAAAAAAAAAGCTTATATCTTCCCCAAGGTTACCAAGTGAAGACAGATGAAGGTCATCTTCTGGAAGTCAGAATAGTGTAGGAGGAACAGAGGTTATCATTGTTATTTCATCTTACTTAGGCATTTCCTGTTTACACCCAAGAGAGTATAGATTTTGGTCTTTAAAGCTAGCAATATCTCATGTGGAGCCTCCTGCTACCTCTCTTTCTTCTCTCCCTTATCATATCCTTAACCCCTGTGCCCCTTGAAGCCTTCTTTTGAAGTAGCCATGTCCTAGCCCCTCCCAGCCTTCAAAAAAGCCTACTTTCATTTTCTTTGATTCCTTTGATCCCTTCATGGATCTTACAAATTTAGGCTTTTGTAAGGGTCACTAAATACATTTCTACAGGAGTGAGGCAAGTAACAGAAATGAGGGAAGCAGGATGCCAGCTGTGAGACAAAAGGGAGCAATGGAGACTGTGGCAAATCAGAGCCAGCAGTCCCTGTATAGAGTGCAGCTGCAGCCCAGCCTCAGCTGATCACTGTTATATCAAGTAGCTTTTGCTATAGCATATCACCCCAAATATAGTGGTTTAAAATAGAAATCATTTCCAAAATTTGTTTAAAGCAAATATTTCTCAAGGTCACATTTGTGCATGTTAGCAATTTAGCTGGACTCAGTAAATGATTTTTCTAGTCCTGGCTGAACTCCCTCACATGTCTGTGATCAACCATAGGTCAGTTTTGCTGATGCTGGCTGGACTTTCCTATGAACGTGGGACACACGAGCTGACTCAGCTCTGCCTTTTGAGATCTCGGCTTAGAACTGGCATACTGTGCCAGTTGGGAGGTGGAAAAATAGTCCCCACTTCTTGGTGGGAGAAGCTTCAAGGTCATATTAAAGGGTATAGATACAGAGAGTAAAGTAATTGCAGCCATTTTTTGGTAAACCACCTACCTCAGTTGCTGTGTAGAAATATGATTCCACTGTGGCCAGATCCTCTGATCTTTCAAGAGAAACCAGAAGCTTTGATGTAAGTCTCCGCAGTGTTAAATATTGGCATCTAGTTCAGACATGTTGGAAGCACTGTGTGGGGGGCCCTAGTTGGCACAGAGGCTGCTCTTTGTCACATCTTCTGCACTCCGGTCTTTCCCAACTGGGCCAGACATTTCTCATGGGCTTTGGTGCCAGGCAGCCTGGCAACGAATTGAGCTCTCTGCTCTTTATTCACCTTGGCAGGAGCCATTTAGTGTCTCAGAACCTAGTTTCCCTACATGTAGAGTGGGAGTAAAAGCAACGGCTCATGGGGATGTAGACTCACTGCATACAGGTAATACTCAGTAATTCCCTAGTAATACCATAGCTATGGTGGTTATCTTGGTTAGGAAGGGATTATGCTTCCCTGAGACCACACTGTGGTTCTCTGCTCCTTCAGTCCCAGTGCTCCCTTTTTATAACAAATTTATTATCCTGAGTTACATTCTGAAAAAAATTCTCCTGCCCATATACATAATTGAAAAAATAAACATAATGGCTTAGCTATAGTTAAAAGAGAAATAAAAGGAAAATAATTTCTAATAATGTAATATATATTACATATGTAATATATAATATGTATAATGTAATGTATGCAAATGCTTGGGCACCACTACACTAGCGATCACATGGTTATAAGCGAAAAAGAATCAGAAGCCATTCTGTACACAAAGTACAGAAAACCAAAAGAGCAGATAATATGTGTACCCTGGAATGACACAAACTTGGCTTCCTTGTGTATGGTAAGAGAAAGAAGGAAACAACATAATTGAAGTAGGGATAATATTACATACTGGGAGGCAGAGAAAATGAGGAATGATATTCTTACAGATGGCCTGTGTCATATTTACAAAAGGTAGTACCATAGTAATTCCCAGTGTGAAGATATGTGACTGGAAGTCCAGGTGTCACAAATATATCTCAGTTCTTGAAATTGCAGTCTGTTTCAAGGCATTCATTCAGTCTCTGAATGTTGAGAGGGGCACATGAAGCGTAGAACAATTCTCCGTAATACAAGACTGTCCTTGAAGGATATTCTGCTTCCCTGGGACCCTGTCCACTAAATGCCTGCAGCACCCCAGAGCCTGCAGGTTTTAAGATTGCCCTCAATGAAATCCTCTGGTCTAATGTTGCAGCAGGACGGACATCCTTTCAGTCATCCCAATTTTACTCTGTGTATTTCCAGGAAGACAGAAAATAGACTTCCTACGGGAAAGTATAGACATTGGATGGTGGGTGGATGGATGGGTAGATAGAATGAATTTTAAGGGGCTCCTACTATGTATGCTGCTCTAGAACTATTAATCACCTCCCTCCTGAAACAGTCATCCCGGCTTTCTGTGCTAATGATCATGGGACTCTTTCTGGAGCCTGGCTGACTAGGATCACACCAGCTGGATATCCAGAGATGATAAATGGCACTATTTCAATAGATCTTTGTGATTCCAAAATATATGCTACCTCCCACTTTTTATTTGGGTGGGTGAGTTGGTGAGGTGTTTAGTTTATCCTAGCTCTTAAGGCCGGAGAAGGCAATTGCACCCTGCTCCAGTACTCTTGCCTGGAAAATCCCATGGACAGAGGAGCCCGGTGGGCTGCCATATGTGGGGTCGCACAGAGTCAGACACGACTGAAGCGACCTAGCAGCAGCAGCAGCTCTTAAGGCAGCGCTTCCCACCTGGTGGCCAGTGGAATCAGAGGCTTGTCCTTGCAGCCACAGGAAGCTTTGCTTTAGGGAGACCAGTCTGATGGTACAGCTTTCAGGGAGGAGGAGAGGTGGATCAGTCTAACACAAAGCACCCGGAGTTCCACAACAACTTAGGCAGAGTGTTGGGAGAAGACACATAATCTGTTTTCCTTTATTGGCGGTTTTTTGTTTAAGTATGAAAGTAACATACTTATTGAAAAAAGGAAATGTCAAACAATATACAGATTATGTAAAGTAAAAAGTATAAGTCCATTCCCCCTTGGTTTCCTGTTTCCCATGCCTCCCCCTAGTAGTTAACATGTTCCATCCAAATTTGATTCTGTGTATTTATAGACAGGTAAGAAATAGAGTTTCCATGGGAAAATCTAGATGTTGGATGGATGGATAGATAAATAGAAAGAATGAATGAATTAATGAATTTTTAAGAGACTCCTGCTCTACATTCTGGAGGAGGCAATGGCACCCCACTCCAGCACTCTTGCCTGGAAAATCCCATGGACGGCGGAGCCTGGTAGGCTGCAGTCCATGGGGTCGCTAAGAGTCGGACACAGCTGAGCGACTTCGCTTTCACTTTTCACTTTCATGCATTGAAGAAGGAAATGGCACCCCACTCCAGTGTTCTTGCCTAGAGAATCCCAGGGACAGGGAAGCCTGGTGGGCTGCCGTCTACAGGGTCACACAGAGTCGAACACAACTGAAGCAACTTAGCAGCAGCTGCAGCACTCTACATTCTAGGACTTGTTTTTTCACTTAACCATAGCCATGAATTATTTTACCATGTTCCTTTTTTTTTTTCTTTAAACCATGTTCTTCTTTAATGGCTACATAGGGTTCTTTTCCAGGGCAGCTTATAGTCAACTCATCCCCTGTTGATGGATATTTGAGTTGTTTCCCAAATTTTACTGTCACAGAGTTGCTGAATAACTTCTACCTTTACCCATGCTCACTTGAGTTAATATTTCTGTGGGTAGATTTCTGTAGTAGGATTGAGGGAATTGTATATTTCACAAATTGCTAAATTACTCTCTAAAAAGATCCCACCAACTGATACTCTCACCAAGAGAATGTAAGAGGACTGGTTTCCCCATATTCATACAACTCTGGGTGAGTCTTTCAATTTTTTTTTTTTTTTTGGCCACACCATGTGGCATGGGAGATCTTAGTTCTTCAATCAGGATTGCACCCATACCGCTTGCATTGGGAACACAGAGTCTTAACCACTAAACTACTAGGGAAGTCCCAAGTCTTTTAATTTTTATTGCCCATCTGATAGGCTACATAAAGAGCTTTTTCCAAATTACTTTAGGAAGGCTGTAAAGAAAGAGGTTGCTGTAATTCTGTAGTTCTTGATGATTGTGGAGAAGAGATGTAATCATCTCTTTGAAGGCTCCCTGCCCTCTGTCGTTTCTGATTTGTGAGGCAATAGTTGTCCCCATGAGGCAGTTGTCCTTTTCCTATCAAAAGTAAGCCCAGAGGACAGAGTTTTGCAAATATCTGACCACCGTTTCCACCTCTCCTGCCCACAGTCAGCCAGGCGCTAGGAAACCCTTGGTGAGAGCAGATGGTCAGCACAGGCATAACCTGACAGATAGTTCAACCCCTGCATTCCAACTCCTGCAGTTAATGGGAGGGAGGGGGTAGTTCCTACCTGCTTTGTCTGTTCTAGGCCTTATGGCTGATCTTTCCTGGACATTTGGTCTGGAGGTTTTTTCCATAGGAAGAAGAGCAAGAGGCAAAGGTACTGTAGAGAGGAGGCCAGATAATAGTCATGAGAGGTATTTGTGAGTCTTCGTGAAGGAGGCATGCTTAGACATTGATGTTTGAAACCCTCGTGTGTTTCTCAGAAGGTGGGTCTGAGGGCTACTGGTCATGATCAAAGAAAGACTGTTGGAGCCTTGTCCCAGATGCCATTGACTTGGGCACTCTTTCTGCAAATTCCAGACATCATCAGGAAGGGGGCTGGAAATAATCATTTATGCATCAAATGATACATCTGTAAGGGACCTTGACGCTATTAGTTCCTGTGTTTTGTATTTTCCTTTTTCAAATTAAAATTTTCAGCCCTATAGAAAAATAGAATAATGTAATGAACACACACACCCATCACCTGAAATGAGCGAGTATAAATGCCTTCTGTTTGCTGCATCTAGCTTTATACTAAGTAATTTAAAGGAAATTACAGATACTATGAGTTTTTACCCTTAAATACTTTACATGCCTCTCTAAACATTAAATTCCTATGATTAAAAAAAAATGTTTGGAGGGGGCTGGGCCCCAAGGCTTGTGAGATCTTAGCTCTTCCACTGGGGATTAAACCTGGGCCTACCACAGTGGAAGCACTGAATCCTAACCATCAAACCACCCACCAGGGATTTCCCAAGTTCTTGTGATTTTAAAAGCGCTTCTTTTTTGAAGCACCAGGACCATTTTTTAAAATGAAATACCACGTGCGTGTCCAGCAGATGGAGTTGTGCTTGAGACATACCCAAGTGGAGATCTCAAGTAGGCTAGTTGACCATGTGAGTCTGGAGCTCTGGGCAGAAGTAAGAAGTGGAGATCTGGGTTTGCCTTGTGTTTAAAGCTGTAGGACTAAAGGAGCTCAGGAAGAGAGTGAGTGGAGAGAGGAGGCCCCAGGGCACTCCCGCATTGGAGAGAAGCCAGGAAAGTGGCCCATGGAGTGAGAGAAACAGGACAAAGGGCATCTCTGGGGCCAAAATTTTTGAAGCAAGTGTTTTGAGAAATACGGAATGGTCTGCTGTATCTGCTATTGAGAGACCAAGTAAACTGAGGACAGAGAACTGACCTTCGGAATTAGTACATATGGGGAACCGAGGTCCAGAAAAGGGTAAAGTGAGGACTAGCAGTACCCGATGAGGAAATTGAGGACTCCCAAAGGAGGGCGACTTGCCTGAGATCACATAGAGTGTTAAACAGCAGAGCTAGGACTAGACCCCAGGCCCTTTGGTGCCCCCAAGGGTGGACTTGACCTACTTAACACCAGCCTTCTCCCTCAGGCCGCAAGCTGGACCTTCAGGCCTCAGTTTCTTGCTGGTAATTCCTCTGCAGAGGATTACCAAATACCCATTGCTGCTGCAGAAAATTCTGGAAAACACACTCCCTGATGCCAGTGCCTACGCTGTCCTTCAGAGGGCTACCTCTGCCCTCCAAGATGTGGTCACCAACATCAATGAGTACAAGAGGCGCAAAGAAGTGGGTAAGGACTTGGGGCATTTAGGTGATACATTAGTGAGAATGCTTCTAGTTAACAAAAATCTCACCTCAAACTGGCTTCACTAGTAAAGGGAAGACAGTTACTTATGTAACCTACAAGTCCAGAGGTAACGTGGGCTTTAAGTAGGATTTAATCTGGGAGCTGGTGTCATTTCCCTATAATTCTCTTGTCTCTGACCTTCACTATCTGTCACTTGCCTCTTCAAACTGGCCTCCCTCATAACAATAAGTGGCTATTGCTGTCCTAAGACTCAAGTCTGAACACTACACCTTCCAGGAGAACATGGACCCTTTCTCCACTTAGCTGTAAACACTAAATTGGAGCTTCATTCTAATAGGATTTATTTGAGTCATATGCTCACCCTGAACCAATTGCCATGGTTAGGGGTATGCCATGAACTGTTTGGCTTATGCCTGGGTTGTAAGCCTTTCTTTGAACCTGTCACTGTGGTAGAGGAGTGAGGATTGTGTGAACTGGCTTATAACAGTCAGCAACCACTCCCTGAACTAAAGTGAAATCATTCTTATCCAAACCACATGGCTGCTACACTAAGGAGAAATGAATACTGGGAGGCAAAGAGCTGTGTATGTATCAGGGATGAGGGTAGGAGGAGAAAATGGGGAGACTGTTGCCTCTCAAGTTGCTAAAACAGAAAGGTCTGCAGAGTGTCACAGTGTCCTAGGTAGAGGAAAAACTTACACAACTAAGACAGTATAGTAATGATAATTTAGCTAATCTTTACTAAGGGGTAGCTATGACTTGTTTTTTTCACTTATTTTGTTTGATCCTTATGATAGTCCTGAGGTTGGCACTGTTAGTCTTATTTCACAGTTGGGTAAAATGAGAACTTAAGTCATTTGCTTCATTTCCATCAACTTATGTGATCTCCCAGCCATCCTGGGAAGTGGTTGGCCTCATTTACAGATGAGGAAACTGAGGCGCAAGAAATCAAGCTGGTATGAACTTCTTCAGTCAGTGAGGATTCTGAGCCCTGTGTTTTACCTCCAAGATTTGCCATTCTAGTGGATGTGGCCCTGATGTTTGAGAAGAGGGCCTAAGAGCTGCCCAGCTGGGATGTCAGGGTCTCTTACTTTCCCTGGTCAGCTCTGGTCCCTGTGCCTTCCTTTTCCTCTGTTGGTGCAGCCTCCAAGTACACCAAGGTGGAGCCGCTGAGCCTCCGGGAGCGACTGGCTCGCATCAATACACACACCCTCTCCAAGAAGACCACCCGGCTGAGCCAGCTGCTGAAGCAGGAGGCGGGGCTCGTTCCCAGGGTGAGCAATGCACTGGAGGAAGGGTTGCATGCCAGCCATCCCAAGGAGCAAGACGGTGCGGTGGTGAGGTGAAGTCTTAGACTGCTTTCAGAGATGAGGAGACTGAGGCCAGGAAGGGGCAGAGTAGGCACCCTCACTTGATTCTTTTGTTTAAAGTTTACTGGTTCTTTATAGATTTTTTGCTGTGGACCATTTTTAAAGTCTTTGAATTTATTTCAATATTGCTTCTGTTTTATGTCCTGGCATTTTGGCCACAAGGCATGTGGGATCTTGGCTTCCTGTTCAGTTCAGTTCAGTTGCTCAGTTGTGTCTAACTCTTTGCAGCTGCATGGACTGCAGCACACCAGGCCTTCCTGTCCATCACCAATTTCCGGAGTTTACTTAAACTCACGTCCATTGAGTCAGTGATGCTATCCAACCATCTCATCCTCTGTCGTCCCTTTCTCCTCCCACTTTCAATCCTTCACAGCATCAGGGTCTTTTCAAATGAGTCAGTTCTTTGCATCAGGTGGCCAAAGTATTGGAGTTTCAGCTTCAACATCAGTCCTTCCAATGAACACCCAGGACTGATCTCCTTTAGGATGGACTGGTTGGATCTCCTTACAGTTCAAGGGACTCTTAAGAGTCTTCTCCAACACCACAGTTCAAAAGCATAAATTCTTCGGTGCTCAGCTTTCTTTATAGTCCAATTCTCACATCCATACATGACTACTGGAAACATCATAGCTTTGACTAGATGGACTTTTGTTGGCAAAATAATGTCTCTGCTTTTTAATATGCTGTCTATGTTGGTCATAACTTTTCTTGCAAAGAGTAAGCATCTTTTAATTTCCTGACTGCAATCACCATCTGCTGTGATTTTGGAGCCCCCAAAATAAAGTCTGTCCCTGTTTCCATTGTTTCCCCATCTATTTGCCATGAAGTGATGGGACCAGATGCCATGATCTTAGTTTTCTGAATGTTGAGTTTTAAACCAACTTTTTCACTCTCCTCTTTCTCTTTGAGAGGCTCTTTGAGAGTCTCTTTAGTTCCTCTTCACTTTCTGCCATAAGGGTGGTGTCATCTGCATATCTGAGGTTATTGATATTTCTCCCGACAATCTTGATTCTAGCTTGTGCTTCATCCATCCCAGCATTTCTCATGATGTACTCTGCATATAAGTTAAATAAGCAGAGTGACAATATACAGCCTTGACATACTCCTTTTCCTATTTGGTACCAGTCTGTTGTTCCATGTCCAGTTCTAACTGTTGCTTCTTTACCTACATACAGATTACTCAGGAGGCAGGTCAAGTGGTCTGGTATTCCTTTCTCTATAAGAATTTTCCACAGTTTGTTATGATCCACACAGTTGAAGGCTTTGGCGTAGTCAATAAAGCAGAAGTAGATGTTTTTCTGGAGCTCTCTTGCTTTTTCCATGATCCAGCAGATGTTGGCAATTTGATCTCTGGTTCCTCTGCCTTTTCTAAATCTGGCTTGAACATCTGGAAGTTCACACTTCATGTACTGTTGAAGCCTGGCTTGGAGAATTTTGAGCGTTACTTTGCTAGCCTGTGAGATGAGTGCAATTGTGTGGTAGTTTGAACATTCTTTGGCATTGCCTTTCCTTGGGATTGGAATGAAAACTGACCTTTTCCAGTCCTGTGGCCACTGCTGAGTTTTCCAAATTTAGTGGCATATTAAGTGCAGCACTTTCACCGCATCATTTTTTAGGATTTGAAATAGCTCAACTGGAATTCCATCACCTCCACTAGCTTTGTTCATAGTGATGCTTCCTAACCAGGAATCAAAGCCACACCCCTGCACTGGAAGTTAGGAAAGTCCCTCCGCTTGATTCTGAATAGCCAGGGTGGGGTTTCTCCTCTGTGCCTTGTGCTGCTCTTTCTCCGGGGCCTCTTGATACAGGTGTATGTGTGTTTTCAGTCACTCAGTTGTGTTTTTTCGACCTCATGGACTGTAGCCCACCAGGCTTCTCTGTCAGTGGGATTCTCCAGGCAAGAATAATAGAATGGGTTGCCATTTCCTTTTCCAGGGGATCTTCCTGACCCAGGAATCAAACCTGAATCTCCTGTGTCTCCTGCCCTGCAGGCAGATTCTTTACCTCTGAGCCACCAGCAAAGCCTCTTGATGCAGATAGGAAAACTTATGTCTGGGCCTGGGCAAGGAACCAGCCTTAAATAGCTACTTGTAGAAACTTAGGTTGACTGAGTACTTACTCTGAACCAGGCATTAATGGTTCCATACAATGAAGTAAATGTTCATATTATCCCCATGTTGCAGATGCAGAAACAGGCTCCAAGAGGGCAAAACAATTGCCTGAGTTCACACAGACAGGAAGCAAGTGAACCAGGGCTCATGTGTCTGATTTCATGGTCTGAATACAAAACCACTAAGCTGCACTCACTGCCTCTAACCATCCCACTCAGTCTGGGGACTGGAGGAATGGCTTTGATGTCCGGGTCTGTGGAAAGGTGTGTGTGTGGTTCCTAGCAAGGACTTGGGACCGAGGTTTACACTGCCTCCATGTGGATGTTCTCGGCCCTCATAAGCGTAACTTTACTCTCAGACGGAAGACAAGGAATTTGATGACTTAGAAGAGAAGTTCCACTGGGTGTCGCTGTGTGTGACTGAGCTGAAGAGCAACGTGGCTGCTTACCTGGATAATTTGGAGGTGAGGGCCCTGTGGTAAATAATGGGGGTGGGGAGTGGGGCTGGGATACCTGGGCAGGTACGTAGGGCCCATGGAACAAGCTCCTGACAAAGGCACTAGCTTCAGGAACCAACTGGGAGAGATCATAACAGTTGCTGGTTGGAGGCCAGAGAAGGGCCATGGGCAAGCACTCCTTATTCTAGAGGTTATCTGGCTGGGGCAACTTCTGAGTTCATTGAGTGTTCAGGGACTGGGGTTCCCACTGGGCAGAGTCAAATTCACTGGAAGCAGAGTCATCTGGAAGTACCCTGCCAGACCGGCTCTAGAGCAGGAGTAACAAACAGGTGCTCAAAGGGACCAGGCAGGTAATATTATTGACTGAAGTGTATAGGTGTATAGGCCTATTGTCTATTTATGAGACTTTTATGGTAGAGTTCAATATGTAGTAATATTTGGAGTTTGAATGACTGAATAAATGCATAAATGAATAAAATAAAATTAAATGTCCTGTCTCACGGGAGTTGTTGCTGCATGGGAGTGTGGACCCAATGCTGCCAGTTCTTCTGATTTTAAGGAAGAAGAAAACTGAAAATTGAGACCTTTAGGTGAAATCTCATGATGTGCCCATGTGAGCATCTAATTAAATAAGAATCTAAATGTTATGTGGGCCCAACAAAATACATTTTTGCAAGCCAGATTCAGTGCACAGGGACACCAGTTTGCATTCCCAACCAGCACATTACTTTCCTTGTGCCCAAATTCCCACTTCGTTCTTGTCATCACTGCTGACTCATTCCATCCACTCTGTCCCTTTTGCATGGTTTTGTTCTCAGTCACATCCATTTGCACAGACCAGTTCAGTCAGATGAGAACAGGCTCTTTGGATAATAGGATTTGGGGTGGCATTATTGGAAGTGTGTACAAGGAGAGAGGTTGTTGCTCTATGCTTTTGTGTGTGGGGCACACCCCCTGCTTATTCCTGCTCCATCTTGCCCCAGCCCACACAGAAAGATAACAGCACAGTGAGTGAGATGGGGAAGGCCTTCAGGGAAAGAATGGAGGGGCCTTGAGAGAGAGAAACCAGAAGCCCCCAACAGACACATCTGGCTTTGCAGAGAAGAACAGATACTTAAAAGCATTAAGGCTGCATTGCCCTGAATGCAGGATTTACATGACAGATATAGTGTTGACATGAAATCCCATAGCAAGAAACTGACTCTCTCTTTTAATCCTCAAAGTCCAGGAAAAGCCTCTATTGCTGGCATGTAAGTAAACCAGCAGAACCAGTCTCAGGCTGGAAGCCTTCAGCTGGCCATGACACCCAAACAGAATTTAATAGCATTGTTTTTATAGCAGTTATTTTTAACATGCTTATTTATGGCAATTATTACTGGCTTTTCCTTTATGGAAGTATCATAAGGTTGGGTTTTTTGGTTTTTTTTTTTTTGGCCATGCCACGCAGCTTGTGGGATCTTAGTTTCCTGACCAAGGACTGAACCCAGGCCCTCGGCAGTGAAAGCACGGACTCCTAACCACTAGACTGCCAGGGAATTCCCCATAAGGTGTTTTTTGTTGTTGTTTTTGGTTTGTTTTAATGCACTGATTTAAATAGGGATGCTAGGTTGATTTAAGGAAAAGTATTATTAGAACATGAGGAGCAGACATGGCAGAAAAAAAATTCATAAAGGTGATAAGTGTGTGAATTGGAGGCAACACTGGAATAGGGAGAAAGATGTGGGCTTAGAGAAAGAAGATTCTAATCACCTGAGTTGTGCAAGGATAGATTAGCTGTGTGCAGACACTTGGAGGGTGTGCAGACAGCCTGGGCAACCTTTTCCAGGATATCATGAAGGGGCTTTCAGGTGTGAGATGGTCTCAGTGGGCTGTAATTGGCTCTCCTTTGACCCCCATCTAGGCTTTCCTCCGCTTCCGGCCCCAGGACTACAATCTGGAAATCCCCGGGGGGCCTGTGGTACAGTACTGTTACCTGGCAAGAGACCTGCAGCTCCAGGCCTTCCCAGAGTTTGTGAGTGGAACTTCTCCCTTCTTTTTTCCAGGCAGGTGGCAGAGTCTATAAGAATAATATTTAGAAGTGAGGCCCTTTCCTCAATGGTTACATCCATAACTGTCCTGGGTAGTCAGCAGGGTGGAGATTATTATTAGTGCCTTTTCCTGATAAAAATAGGGCCAGCTAATG
Organism: Capra hircus; assembly: GCF_001704415.2. Classification (NCBI taxonomy): domain Eukaryota; kingdom Metazoa; phylum Chordata; class Mammalia; order Artiodactyla; family Bovidae; genus Capra; species Capra hircus. The sequence continues at coordinate 49,449,661 of NC_030814.1, read as the reverse complement.
TTTAGTTGAGCCATGTTATCTGCCTGGCACTGTGCTAAAGTCTTTACATTCTTTACTCATTTAATCCTCACAACATAGCTTACAGGGTAAATACTGTTAATAACTCCATTCTGGAGATGAGGCTCAGAGAGGGTGACTTCCCAGGTTATTTAGATGATCAATGGCAAGCTAGGATCTTAGCCCCAAGGACTATGGTTTTGATCACCATCCTATACAAAATTTTTTCAACATCTCTGCATAGTAACCATATTAAGAAATGACATATGTTGAATACTTATTCTTTGCACTCTGCTAAGCTTGTTGCATGCATTGTCCCCATTTCTCAGATGGGTACCTTGAGGCCCTGAAAGGTTAAATATCGTGCTAGAGGTCACAGCTGTTCAGTAAGAGTGGCACTGGAGCCTCTCTCCAAAGCTCCTTCTTCCTGTGGCCACCCTTTGCCACTTCTTTCTTCAACTCCCAAGCTCACCTCTCCCCACAGAAGCAGCAACTGGAAGCGCAGGTGTGGCAGCCATTGTGCAGCCTGGCCAAAGCCTTGGCAGGCCCTCAGAACCTGATCAAGAAGCGTCTGGACAAATTACTGGACTTTGAGAGGGTGGAAGAGAAGCTGTTGGAGGTGGGCAGCATGACCTACGAGGAGGAGGCAGCGCGGCACACGTACCAGGCACTCAACTCCCTGCTAGTGGCTGAACTCCCACAGTTTAACCAGCTGGCCATGCGGTGGCTCAGCCAGATTCTATGCGCATTTGTGACTCTCCAGAGGGACCTTGCAAAGCAAGTGCTGCAGAGGGCAGAGGACAGCTTGGCCCAGGTAAGGCCTCTGGCACTGGGGTGAGTCTGGTAAATTGGATGGGCTTCCTCAGCCCTTCAGCGGGTTGTTTAAAGGGGCCGAGGTGGAGTGAAGTTGGGCCTCCCAAACAGGCTACCAGGTGCTCAGGAGGAGGCCATGGGGACCTTCTGGATCTCTCGCATGCCTGTTCTACCTCCTTTAATAGAGTCAGACCGTGGAAGCAAGGGTAGTATAGAACTGGCCACTTGCAGGCTCTGGGACTCAGAAACACAGGAGGCTCGCCTGGGAAAATAAGAGGCCTTAGGGCCATTGCCTGGAGTGTATTAGAAACAGGTGACAAGAGACAGGGCCCTTTCTATATTAGTCAGGAGTAAATGCTTCAAGCTGGTGTTCCTGCCCCTGCTACTACTTGTAGCAGCTGCCTCCCTGTGAGCCTTTACTGTGCACTGCGTTTGAAACACTTTCCATATATTGTCTCACTTAATCCTCACTATAACCCCACAGAGTAGGTATTGTTATTATTCTCATTTCAAAAGGAAGCCGGGATCACAGATGTTAAGCAGCTTGCCCAAGCCGTATAGCTCATGGCTAAATTTAAATCCTGGCAGGTGAACTCTAGAGCTTGAACCACAATGCCCGACAGCCTGTTAAAAACAGCCATCTGCTGAAAGCATAAATAGGGCACAGAGAGGCTTAAACACATTTCCAAGTGTAAACTTTGATTTTAGAATTTTGAAGATGGGTTGGTATAGGAAAGAACACTCAACTGTTCTTCAGTCTCTCTCTGATATCAACATCAGAGCTAAGTGGCCTGTGGGTCTAAGCTCTGCAGAAATGTCAGTGTTGCTTGTTCCACATGGTGCTTCCTGTGCCTCATGTGCCTCAGCTCAGCTTTCTCCATCCAGTTTATTGCATAAAAATCCCATTGGAATTTTCCACCTCCCACCCTTATCACTGTGTGATACCACTTTGACTGTGTGGATCACAACAAACTGTGGAAAATTCTTAAAGAGATGGGAATACCAGACCACCTTACCTGCCTCCTGAGAAATCTGTCAAGAAGCAACAACAGTTCAAGTCGAACATGGAACAATGGACTGGTTCCAAATTGGGAAAGGAGTATGTAAAGGCTATATATTGTCAGCCTGCTTATTTAACTTATATGCAGAATACATCATGTGAAATGCTGGACTGGATAAAGCACAAGCTGGAATCAAGACTGCCAGGAGAAATATCAATAACCTCAGATATGCAGATGACACCACCCTTATGGCAGAAAGTGAAGAGGAACTGAGGAGCCTTTTGATGAAAGGGAAAGAGGAGAGTGAAAAAGTTGGCTTAAAACTCAACATTCAGAAAACTAAGATCATGGCATCATTGTTCCATCACTTCATGGCAAATAGATGGGGAAACAATGGAAACAGGGACAGACTTTATTTTCTTGGGCTCCAAAATCAGTGCAGATGGTGACTGCAGCCATTAATTAAAAGATGAAATTAAAAGATGCTTGCTCCTTGGAAGAAAAACTATGACCAACATAGACAGCATATTAAAAAGCAGAGACATTACTTTGCCGACAAAGGTCTGTCTAGTGAAGGCTATGGTTTTTCCAGTAGTCATGTATGGATGTGAGAGTTGGACTATAAAGAAAGCTGAGTGCCCAAGAATTGATGCTTTTGAACTGTGGTGTGGGAGAAGGCTCTTGAGAGTCCCTTGGACTGCAAAGAGATCGAACCAGTCCATCCTAAAGGAAATCAACCCTGAATATTTGTTGGAAGGACTGATGCTGAAGCTGAAACTCCAATACTTTGGCCACCTGATGCAAAGAACTGACTCACTGGAAAAGACCCTGATGCTGGGAAAGATTGCAAGTAGCAGGAGAAGGGGATGACAGAGGATGAGATGGTTGGATGGCATCACCGACTCAATGGACAGTTTGAGCAAGCTCCATGGGTTGGTGATGGACAGGGAATCCTCGCGTGCTGCAGTCCATGGGGTCACAAAGAGTCGGACATGACTGAGCAACTGAGCTGAACTGAACTGAACTCTTACCACTACCTTCCCAGCCCATAGTCTCACTCTGCAGCTGTAGCCTCCCACCACTTCTGAGTATGATCACAGCCACTTTGCACAGACTCCTTCTTCAGCCTGGAATGTCCTTCCCCGACTCCCCCATACTTTTCACAGTGCCTGACACAGTGACCTCCACAAATAAGGGACAAATGAATCTCTCCATGAAGCTCTCAGAATCCCCTTTCTCCAGTGGGGAGAACCTATCTCCCCATCCTCTGTACTCCAGCAGCCCTTGGGATGTGCTTCTCCTAAGCGCTTATCAGAGCCTGCATCCTGCTGGGGTGATGGATGGAGCTGTTTCTCCTCATTAAGCTTCTCTTCTTTTTGGCCCTCACAGCATTTAGTACAGAGTTCTGTCCTCAGACAGAATGTTTTTGAATTAAGCCCAAACCATCTGCAAAAAGAAGCTTTTCTCTTTCCTGAAGGCAGAGGGTAAATCTGATCAGATAATCTTCTCATTCTCTTCTCACCTTCTAGTCTCTTCTATCTAGGGCAGCCAGACCCTCTTGTGTTTACACTGGGCTATGCAGGGCTGGGGAGTATTCTAGGATACGTAGTGGGGAGGTCAACTTCATAAGAGCAGAAAGAAGGCATTCCTTTTTTTCTTTTTTTGACTGTGCTATGTGGCATTGGGTTCCCCAACCAGAGATTGAACTTGTGTCCCCTGTATTGGGAGCACTGAGTCTTAACCACTGGACCACCACCATGGAAGTCCCAGGAAGACGGCATTTCTTGATTGATCTTGTAATATAGAATCTTAGGGCCTGTTAATGATTGAATACAGCTTCCTGTCTGTGTCCCATGTCCCATTCTTCTGGACAGTCTTCTGGAACCTGGGAAAGGCTCACATGGTAGAACCTCAATCTCTCTGCATCCTGGGGGCAGAGGAGAGGCCCTGGTGGTTTTGGTGACCAGCAAGAGCACATGTCTCTGTTAGCTGTGGGGCCTCAGTCACTTCTAGACAGTCTGATGAAAATGCAGGAGTTGCCCAGCAGGACCACATTCCCAGGATGAAGCATCATTCAGAACTCCTTGGGCTCCAAACCAGCTTAGGCATAAAGAACATATTATACAATTGTGTAACTGAGAGAGACAACAGTGTTGTTGAGGCTCTGGCTTTCACTGCATCTCCTGGCTGTTTCCCTCTCTGGGCTGACTTTATTGTCAAGCAGGCATTTTCTGCAAGGTGGGAGAGAGTGGCTCTCAAGTGTTTACCTTAACATCTCAGGATCTAAAAGAAGAATCAGCCTGTCATTCTCAGCCTTCATGTACTAAATCTGATGGGAAGATTCCAGATTCCGATTGGCCTTGCTCTAGTCCATTGTCCACTCCTTGACCAATCATGGTAGATAAGAAAAGGGATGTTGTGACTGCTAGTCTTGTGGCCAGGCACCAGGAGGGACAATACTCCTGGACCCCCACAGAGGGATGCTTTCTTAAAGGAAGGTGGGGCAGTACCCAGGCCAAACCAATACAAAGACATAAAGGCCCATCCTAACACAGCTGGGGCTGGAGTGTGGCTGTCAGGTCTCCTCTCTGCCAAGGAGGGCTCTGATGACAGTGTCTGTGCCCCTTAGCTCCCCCACCACCACCTGTCTGAGCCGGCCTTCAGGAAGCTGGTGGAGGATGCACTAGGCCAGACCAGTCACCAGCTTCGCGCCTTTCAAGAGAACTTTGAAAAAGTGCTACCACCTCCCACCACACAAGTAAGTGTCCCTCCTTCTCCCTCAAAGACTATCCAGTCCTTCACCTGCCAGTGGGGTGAAGTCAGCCCCCCGTTTCCTTCCCCTTTTGTCTTCCCAGTTGTTCCCTGTTACCCCAGAAACATGTTGCCTTTCCCTCTCTTTTCTGTGACCTGGGGGTGGCGGTGGGGTGGAAATCTCTCTCTCTCTCTCTCTCTCACACACACACACACATTCTCTTCATGGTTGATAAGTATAAAAGCAAGTTAAGAAGATAACCTAAACATTTTGCTCTTAATGACATCACAATAGACAAGTGGCATTAACACCCTGAAACCTGCAACTTCTTCAGATTTTTCAGCAAAATTAACCTTGTTTCCTCATCACTTTCCCATAGAACTTGCTTCAGATATGAGTATTCAGGACAAATAAAATGTTTGAACTAGAAGTAATTCAGATTTTCTTTTTGCTATGTAATTTTTAATTGCAAAAGACAAGTGTTTCAGCTGCATTGCGGTTGACAGAACTTTGGCTAGCCAAAAGCTTTTTTGGGGGGTAAAATGGTTTTCCTCCAAAATATAAGGAAAGGGTAACTTGTAGTCCACTTGAAGAATTCTTCAAGAATATATAAAATAATGGAGTAGGATGGGTGGGGTGGGAGGGAGACGCAAGAGAGAGGGCATATATGTATACTTACAGCTGATACACATTGTTGTATGGCAAAAATCCACACAATATTATCAAGCAATTATCTTCCAATTAAACAAAAGACAAAACCATAAAAAAGAATAAAATCAGCCTAATAATTTTGAAAAGATATATAAACTTAAAAAAAAATTTAAAAGAATATATAAAATATTATGCATGTTTTAGTAACTGATGTAGCTGAAGGGCAAAGGTGCTCTCAGTATGATGAAACCTGGGTTTGAGAAAACTGAAACTATATTCAGTCAAATGTGAGATGTGAAGTGAGCGTCAGGAGACAGGTCCAAGGTTCCCCCAAAGGGAGAAGGAGGCCCAAGAGACATGAGAGAACATTAAAGGAGCCCAGAAGAACTGGGCAGAGACAGGTGGCCTTTGCACTTGACCAGAATGTAGAGGACATCAAAGAGCCTCAGAGGGGTATGTGCACTTCAGGTGGGGTGGCCTCCTCCTGGGAGTGAGCTGTCCCCACTTCATTGCCCACCCTGAGACGCCCAGCAGAGGACTCACTGGGGCTGTTACATGGGCTCTGCGACCCAAGGGAAGGAAGGGTGAAGGAAATCAAGAACAGAGCGGCCACTCAGATGAGCCATGGAAACGTCTTTTTCTACTTAAGACAAAACAACATTTTTTCTTATTGGAAAATCAAGCCATGGTGATTGCAGGAAAAAGAAGAGACGATACATAAAAATAGAAAGAAATGGGAACATCATAGTCCTGGTGTGTTGCAAATTGGTAGGAAGAGAAGGGACTGCCATGACTCCAGCCCCACCCCCAGCTTCCCCATCTCTCCTCTCACGTACCCCTGCAAGACACACACAGATACATAGACACACACCTTCCTATAAATTCCTGACTTATTTGGCTACAAGTACATATCCCAGAGGAATGGGGTCACCCCCCAGGACATGAGAGTACCAGTGTGATCTTTGCAGGCCTCCCCAGTGCCTCCAGGGAGTGCTGCTGTTCTTCACACAGGGAGGGGCAGAGACTTGAGAAAGAAGACAAACCTTTGTTACCCTATACTTGCGTTAACACCACCATTCTGAAAAAGAGCTACTATGTCTCTACACTTTTGTTTGAGGGACTGTTTAGAAACCTGGGATTCTCCTGGTTCTTGATCCTGATTCAGGAACCTGTTGGAAGTAAGGGAGATGGCAGAGTCCATGCCTGAAGGGCATCTCTGCCTACCTCCCTACACCTAGCACCTCTCCATCTGGAAATAGCCGTATAGAATATAGTGAATATATGTCCATCCATATATATCTATGGAGAGAATATATAATAAATCTATATTCAATATTTTTAGTTTCTTTGTTTTACAAAAGGGGACAACCTCCTGAGTCCCTTCTTGTTAATACTTTAGTTGGAAGCAGTGAATGAAAAAACAAAGACAGTGCCAAATTTCTAGATGCTCTGAAAGTGCACTGAATCATTCTCCTTAGCTAGATGTCAATTTCCATTAAGGAAAAACTCTGTTGTCACTCACAAGGCTTACCATACCTTGTAAATGGGAGGGGGCTCAATAAAGGCTTGTGGACTCAAAACCCATAGAACAAAACACTGAATTTCCTTTGTTCACCCGTGTGTGAGGGGTCTACGTGTGTCAGCCCTGTGCTGGCTATTTAAGATCCCAGGTGAGTAAGGGGTGATGCTGACATGACACTCGTAGTCTTGCTCATTGGTGCTGGAAGATGTGTGTAAGGCATTTTCCTGTGGGGCAGTTTAGCTTAATACTATGGTCAGAATTAAGGGCCCAGTCCTGGAGTTCTGTAACTGGGAGATTCAGAAACTGACTTAGGATGTTAGAAATCCCAAGAAATTTACACCAGAGAAGGATTTTAGAAGCTTCTTCTAAAATGCCTTTCTTCTGAATTCATTTCTTGTGAAATGCCTTTGGATACGAAGAGCATGTGTTTCTCATCTGATCCATCCATTTGTTATTGAGGAGGCTGTTGCCCTGACTGGGATGGGTCTATGGGGAGCAGAGGTGGACTTGGCCCAGGATTCCTGGCTGTCCGCATGTCGGCCAGCACTGGTGTTAGCTTTAACCCTCCAGCTCCAGCACTGGTGTCTGTCTCTCTCCCTCTCCCAGCCACTCCTTCCAGGGGCTGAACGCCAGGTGCAGGCACTCCTGAGCAGGTATGGCCCGGGAAAGCTGTACCAGGTGACCAGCAACATCAGCGGGGCTGGGACTCTGGACCTGACCCTGCCGCGGGGCCACATCGTAGCCCTCCTTCAAAACAAGGACACCAAAGGCAACAGCAGCCGATGGCTGGTGGACACTGGAGGTACGTGGGACTTCAGGGGGCACTTCCCCGCCCTTTGGGAAAACCACCCAATGAGAGCCAGTGGGGAGACACGGGTGCTCTTGTGGGTGGGGTCTGGCTATGCAGATCCAGGATGGGAATGAACACAGGTGAACATGGAGGGCTTGGGGATATAGTCAGCTTAGTGTGGTGTATGAGATGCCAAAAAGAGAAGTTGTCTTATGTTGCAACATCCGTATCAAGCACCTACTATGTGTAAGGAAGGCAAGGACTCGCGAGGACTCTGCCTTGGGGACCTCACAAGTCACTGGTGTAGACGCAGTTCTGTGGATCACCTTGAAGAATGGCAATACATGGAGAAGGAACACTTGGATCCCAACTGTGGGGACAGAAGTCTGACATCAAGAATGAAGTTGATGTTATCCTGCTCCCTCTGCTCTGGTCACGTCCCTGGGTGTGCTGCTCAGACATGGGGGTTCCAGGAGGCAGCAGGGCAGGAAGCAAGGGGCACCATGAACCCAGGACGAGATGCCCCAGCATCTCCAGTGTCTTCCACAGAGGGGCATGCGATCCACAGATGACGGTTACACAGGACTTTTGGGAGGGGATCTGCAGACAGTTTTTCCCCACTTCAGATACTTTATTTTAATTCAGTATTTTAATGTATATTAGAAAAAATATAATTAGTAAACCCATGATTTTATTCATTGTTATCAATGTATAGTACAACACTGTTTTAAAAAGTGAGTTTATTAAAAAATTAAGATGGTACAGATCTGGCAAAAATCATAAAAGGGGAAACTCTGGACTCAAGTTGAAAAACTTGAGCTGAATGAAGATTAAAACAAGGCCCCTGGAGTCAAGAAGGCCAGGTTTGGATCCCAACTCAGCACTTTACTAACTGCATGATCCCAGAGGAGTTATGGAGCCTCTCTGAGCCCCGTTGATTCAGCAGTAAAATGAAAATAACAATACTGACCTTGAGAGCTGATGTAAAGACTAGGTGGTCCAGTGCGGTTCAGCACGAGGCAAGCTCTCAGAAGGTGACGGCCATTCACAGTAACTGCAGCCTGAACACCCCTGGGGTAGCTGTTACAAGAAGGGACTGGGGGCACTTGGAGAAGGGAAAGGCAATTTCTGCCTCCTGGGAAGACAGTCCTGCAGGGAGGAGTAGCCTTGCTTGGACAGGGGACCAGAGGTGCCAGCACCAGGAAAACAGTTTTCATTCCAGTCCAAGGAAGAACTTTTTGTCTCTCCAGAGCTGTTCCAAATGAACTGGGTTGCCTCGGTGGGGAATGGGCTCCCTGTCACTGGGGTAAATAAGCGGAAGCTAGAAAGAGTGCACGCAGGGTAGGGCGAGTGGTTTTGTGAGGTTCTGAGATGACTTTTCAAGGTCCACTGTAGTGCTGAGAAGCTGTATTGGACGCAGTCACATTCATGAATGGCGGTGACTTCCTCTACCACTGAAAAGGGTGATCCACAGCCAGATAACGTTCTGTATGTCCTGCAGGACATCGAGGGTACGTGCCAGCTGGAAAACTGGAGGTGTACCATGTGGTCCCCAGTGAGGAGGAGCTCAGAGGGCAGGCGAGGCCTCACAAAGACTCCCAACATCAGACACCAGAGCCCACCTTGGCCCCGGTCCCCTCTGTCCCAACTGTGACCCAGGTGAGCCTAGAAGAGGGGTGGGGGCCATCTGGAGTGGGGTTTTGATTTTCATCCGGTCAGGAGGAGTTACTACCCTGTGGAGGGGCCAGGGCCTTGGTCAGTGGCCACACCAGTTTCCGTGTACCTGGAGAAAGCAGACTCTTGTCCCTGCCATGTCAAGAGCAGAGAGCTAATCCTTTACTCTCCAGTAAGCACAGCAAGTGGGATTATTTCATGCATTCATTCAGTCATGCATTAATTATTCAGTATACGCCAGGCATTGTGTTAGATGAGAGATACAGTGATGAGCAGAGGTCAACCTTGGCCCTTGCCTTCCTCAAATTTATAATCTAGGAGGTGGGGGAAACAGTGATTAATAAAATAATTATATAAATGATCTTAAAGTTCTATTAGTGATAGGAGCCAGAGCCTTAAGTGAGGGAGAGGATTAGGGAAGGTTTTTCTGAAAAGAATCATGCTTTTGCTCAGATTTGAAGGATGAATAGGAAGTAATTGGATAAAGGGGTGTGAATGGGAAGAGCTTCCCTGAAAACATGCCCAGCAAATGCAAAGGCCCAGGGCTGGGGAGGACACGGTCAGTAAGGAACTGAGGGGAGCCAGCAAGGTAGAGGCAGTGAGGTGGTGTTGAAGAGGTGAGGTGGGGCCAGCCATTGGGGCCTGTGGCCTTGGCAAGGGTGTCAGTCTTTCTCATAAAAAGCCATGGGAAACTTGTACATGCATGTTCATTGCAGCATTATTCATATCAGCCCCTAAGTGGAAACAACCTATGTCTATCAACTGATGAAAGAATAAACAAAGTCTGGCATATCCATGCAATTTCAAATATTATTCAGCCAAGAGAAAGTATGACGTTCTGACACATGCTACCACACGTAGCTCGATACAGAAGACCATGTAACATGTGATTCTCTATTCAGAATGTGTAGGATAGACAGTTACATTGGGACAGAAAGTAGACCAGTGGTTGTCAGGGGCTCGGGGCAAGGGGAGTAGGGTCTCTTTTTGGGATGATGAAGATGTTCTGGAATTAGATAGTGATGGTGATGGCACAACTTTGAGAACATACTAAAAACTACTGAATTGTACACTTTGAAACGGTGGAGTATATGTATGTGAATTATATCTCAAAGCAAAAAGTGATGGGAAGGCTTTGCAGAGCCAAATCCTAGGGGGAAGGTCAGTGGAGTGGCTATGAGGGTTGATTGAGGTAGTTAGCCGCTGGCACATGGGAGCGTCAGTAAATGGAGGCAGCACGCACGGTTATGGAGGAGGAACTTCACAGGTGATGAATGAGCAGCAGAAAGGACCCAGGCCCAGGGGCAGGGGCACAGAGTCTTGCAGTGAATAGCCGGGGAGCCTGGAGTGGGCTGAGGGAGGGCTGCATAGAAGCCCATGGAAGCTGTGATGTACAGCTCTGGCACGTTTTGAGAAGGTTCTCAGGCCAGTGCCAGGAGAATTAGCTAGAAGTGCTACACCGGGGCTGCCTCCAGCTGGACACACCCACCCATTGGCAAAAGACCCACAAGGGAGGCTGGCCACCCAACTCAACACCATGGCCAGCCAATGTGGATGGTGTCCCCAGAACCCCCACCTAGGGGCTCATATGGAGAGCTCAGCTGCCCATCAGCCCAGAGACATGAGCTGCTTCCTCTTTGTTTGTGGGTCTGCTCAGTGGGACTCACATGGGGTCATTCCAGTCCCTCGTTGCCTCTGACTGTTCCTGGCCCATAGTAATAAAAGTCATGGTAGGGGCTCCCCTAGTGGCTCAGTGGTAAAGAATCCACCTGCCAATGCAGGGGACACGGGTCTGACCCCTGATCTGGGAAGATGCCACATGCCATGAGGTAACTGAGCCCATGCACCACAACCGTTGGGCCTGTGCTCTGGAGCTTGGGCACCACAACCACTGAAGCCTGCACATCCTAGAGCCGGTGCCCTGCAACAAGAGAGGCCACCTCCATGAGAAGTCCACACCCCACAACTAGAGGAGCAGAGCAACTAGAGAAAGCCACAGCAACAAAGACCCAGTGCAGCCAAAAAAAAAGTCATGGTAGAAACAACCGAAGCAGGGAATTCCCTGGTCATCCAGTAGTTAGAACTCGGCACTTTCACTCATGAGGCCTGGCTTCCATCTCTCGTCAGGGAACTGAGATCCCTCAAGCTGCATGGAATGGCCAAAATAATAATAATAATAGTTGTTGTGAAGTTGCTCAGTCGTGTCCGACTCTTTGCAACCCCGTGGACTGTAGCCTGCCCAGGCTCCTCCGTCCATGGGATTTTTCAGGCAGGAATACTGGAGTGGGTTGCCATTTCCTTCTCCAGAGGGTCTTCCCAACCCAGAGATCAAACCTGGATCTCCCGCTTTGTAGGCCGACGCTTTTACCATCTGAGCCACCAGGGAAGTCAAAGCAGCCTGCATTTGTTGGGCCGTTACTATGAACCAGGCACAGGCATTCATTCATTAAGTTCCCACAACTACCTGGAGGGAAGAATATCATACTTCCATGTTACAGATGATGAAACTGAGGCCCAAGGAGGTAAAATATTATCCTAAGTGCTCTCCCCTACATTATTGTCTTTTTTGGGGGATCCTTTACCTAAAAAGTAATAAAGTTGTCCAGTCATCCCTCCTGTCTCTACACCAAGCTGGGAAATTTGTCTGGACCAATGACACCCTTGGATCTGAGAAGGGTAGTGAGGAAGGGACTCTGAGTCTTCTGCTCAGTAGGATGGCAGCAGTGGGCCGAGAGCACCCCTCCTGAGGTCAGACAGGTCAGCTCCACTGCTATGTCATTTTGAATTAGTTCCTTGACGTCTCTGAGTCTCAATTTTCTTATCTGAAAAAAGGAGGAAATAGAATTATAGAATTGTGAAAAGCAAAACCAGGCAAAGAGCCTGCCATCCAGTAGGTATTAGCAGAGTGGAAGTAGCTGACATCTTTGGACAAAGAACGCATTTGGGAGGCAGTGACTGCCCAGCCACTGAGTCGGGTGGCAGGGAAGAGGGGAAACAGCTTCTCTGGGTTGGGTTTGTCCGTCCTCTCACCCTGACCACTTCTGTATCATTCTCCATGTCTTTCAGGTGGTGGCCGTGTACCCCTTTGTGGCCAGAAGCAGCCATGAAGTGAGTCTGCAGGCAGGCCAGCGGGTGACTGTGCTGGAGGCCCAGGACAAGAAGGGGAACCCAGAATGGAGCCTTGTTGAAGTAAACGGACAGAAGGGCTACGTGCCTTCCAGCTTCCTGGCCAGGGCCCCAAGTCCAGCTCCGTGGGGCTGGAGTTTGCCTTCTTAGGGTGCCCTCCTTGAAGTCCATGTTCCAGGAGGGTTGGAGGCTGTGACCCTGGGAAGGAAAAGAAGCAAAGAGAAGGTGGGGGTGAATGAGGAGATCAGGTCAGGGCGGGGTGAAGGGCACGGAGAAGGTAACCAGAAGATGAGCCTTGCAGAACGCCTGGTGTGGGTGGGCACGAAAGGCCCCAACCAGGGCAGCTCATTATATCTGCCTGGAGAGGGCGTTCCAACCTGAGTCACAGCACCCTGGATGGCAGGTCCCAGCTGATGCGCCAGGACTTGCTTGTGGCCAGTCTTACCTGTGCTCCTGCCCCAGCCTGTCCACGGGAGTGGGTCACCTAGATGAGCATTACCTGTGTGCTGTGTGGTTGCATGGAGGGCCCCTAGAGAGTCCAGAACTGCCTGGCCTGACAGCTCACTTCCTTTCTGTGATATAGAGACACCATAGCTGACCAGTCGGCTTTTATTTCTCTAAAGTGGGAGCTGAATTGCCTTGGGCAGTGAACACACAGGAGCCCTCTCTAGTAGGGAATGAGGGCTTGTCAGGGCAGTAGAAAGGTTCCCAGGAGTCTTTTGGCTGGGCCTGGAATGGGTATGAGCAAGTCACGATTCTGGAATGTGTGTAGGCAAATGCAGAGGCTGCTCCAGAGGAGAAGGGTTTTTGAGGGTGTGTTAGGTGGGGTGTGTGAAGTTGTACAGTTGAGGTGTGTGTTAGGTTGGCAGCAGTTGTACACTGCTGCTGTGTTCTCTGGACTAGGGGACAAAGGGCCATGCAAATCACAGAGGAAACTGTGAAGCAGGTAACTAAAGACCTGGTGGGTGGGTAATGACTTAGTTTCCTATTTCTGGAAGAAGGGGAGCCAGGGGAACCCCCAGTGGTTTCAGGAGGGTGCTGAGGGCCTGGAGGCTACAGTGGAGGTGATGTCAGTTGGCTGTGGAACCTCAGACATAGAGCACAACCTTGGTTTTCACATCTATTAACTAACATCTAACTCAGGCTTGTGATGAGAATGAGGAGATGCCAAAGTTGTGGAAGCTCCTTGTGAATCATGAAGTGTGACATAAATGTAAAACTGCAGGTTGTGCAGGAAGTGGTCTCAGGATGGCCCCAGGCATCAACTGGCCACTCTCCATGCTCATGGCCATGACCAACATTAATGATCAGTGTGCCATCCTTTCCTTTAAGCCCAGGATCCCTCCCAGTGCTGCATTCTAGGTAACCAAACTTTTGAACTTGGTGAGATCACATTAATTGTCATCCCTTTCTAGAACCTAGAAATTGAAGCCTCTCAAAAGAGTTCCTGTTCAAGGAAGACTGACTACCAGGGCAAATTTGGGTGCAGCAGCTGTGGATCATCATTTCTAAGTTGTTGCTTTCGGCTCAGATAAGTTGTAAGATTCACAGGAGAGAGAAAAGGTGATTCAGTGTACCTTTTAAAACAAATGACAAATTTCAGAACAAATCCACATTAGATTATGTGTAAAAACAGGTGGCAGTTTAGACTTAATTCCAAGAATACCTCTGTATTATAACTGTAGTGCCTAAAATTGTTAGCTCTGGTGTTTGGAGAGCCTTTAATAAGTTTATACATGTCCGTGTCAGACAGTCTGTAACTTACCTCCTCTGGGCTTGTGAAAGCATGAAGGCTGCATACATAATGCAAGAGAAACTCAGTCCCCACAACCTTTCACCCAGCACAAAATTGACTCTAAGATGCTCACGACTCATTTTCCTTTCTCTTCCCTGCTCAGCTTTCTGATGCAAACAAGTAGCATTGGAGAACAGGTAATAAAATAGGAAATGCAGCTGTGGTAGAACCAGTGTGGTTCTACAGTACTTTTGAGAGCCTACTGTTGGCACTGGGGCAGCTTTCAACTATGACTGAAGCGAGGTTCCCACTCAGAGATGCTGATGCAATTTGTCTGGAGTGTGGCCCAGCCTCAGGAAATCAGAGAGCTCCTCAAGTACTTCCAGTGTGTGGCCAGGGTTGGAGATCTCTGCCCTGGACACACAGTGCTGGTCGAGATAGACCTGGGGTCAGAAAATGGTCACAGGCTCTAACCTAGGATGTGCCCCATCTGAACTTTGTACTTGCTGAGATGCTTTAAACAGGCAGCGTGAGAGGAGGTTTGAAACAGGACAGCCTGTTCTTTCAGGTCCTAGAATGTATATTTATTAAGTGCCATTAAAAGGGACCTGAACAAAACTGGATGTTCTTGTAGGCAGAAGGGAGAAAACTGAAATATACTTGGTACCAAGTCTATCTCACGAAAGGAAAATAAAAATGTGTTCGGTAACACATGGGTTGTGGTTTTTCATACCAGGGAATGAGATTAAAAGTCACTGAAGGGTAAGGAAATGCACAACTGAGAATATGGAGAATGGCCTGAATTTTCTCCAGAGGACTCGGTGTAATGTACCTTTCCCCTCCAGATGCCTAGAACCATTGCACTGTCTTATTTATTTCAATGCTGGGCCATCACATATTAGACTCGCAAAGGTATTTGCCTGTGACTAGAACAACACTTCCAAGAGTTGAAGACTGATTCACGAGGGTGCCTCTTGCTCCCTGCAATGGAGTTTAACCTTTGGGGCTCCAACCTAGTTTTAGACATGGGGACCAGATTACAACAATATCTCCGTGCTCAAAAAGATGAGCAAATTCTCGGTTAATGTGCTGAGTTCTAGCTTGGTGAATAACTGATGTCAACTACTGGGAATAAAGGTCTTAAAGATGATATGTTGCTGAAATTTGTGTGACTCTAACCATTGGACCTTTGCTCACTAGACACTTGCTGTATATAAAAATGGCACCTCATTTATTCATGTGTTCATTTAATGAGTGTCTACTGCATATCTTCAGTGCCTCCAGGAGTTGGCCTTGGCTGTTGGGGATGCAGTGAGAAGTCCAAGATTGGGGCCCTGCCCTCCCAAAGCTTATACTGATGAAGGAGGCAGGCAAGGCAACAGTTACACACAGTGTTAGTTGTTGATAACAACTTAGATAACAGGTGCCACCAGAGCCCAGGGGGAGGCCAGCCACTGACTTAGACTTGGTGGCTCAGGAGGGCTTCCTTAAAGAAGTGATATCCAAGCTGATGGGAAATGGAATAGATGTAGGTGGGAGGGAGGGCATGTGCAAAGGCAGAGATAAGAGCAAGCATGGCTCATCTGGGAACTGAAATGCTGTAAGGCTGAAACACATGCTGTGTGTAGGGGTGGTGGGTGCAGTGGGAGATGGCTTAGTGAGCTGTGCATGGTAAGGAGCTTTGGGGTTTATTGTGAAGGCAGTCAGGGGGCACTAAAGGGTTTCAAGCAGAAGAGTGACACCCGGGGTTGTGGTTTAGGATGCAAGTTCTAGTTCATCCCTGGATCTCCCTAAGCATCTGTCACATGCCTCAAGTTATAGATGTTCAATACACGTTGCTCAGGTAACACCCAGATGGGATTGGGACACGAAAGCCTGCCTCCAAGTATCTCCCATCCAGCTATAAAGGACATATGAGCATCAAGCAGTTACCTGGTACCACAGGGCAGAAATCTGTCAGCCCCAGAAGTTGTTATGGCCCAGGCTTCTAGATGTTCAGACAAGGAGGAGCTTTGGGGATGCTGAGGGGATCAGGGAGGCTTTCTGGAGGAAGTGGGGCTGGTGCTGGGTTTGTGGATAAGTAGGATTGGGGAGCTGACTGAGCCACCAGGCTTCCCCGGCACCTCAGTGGTAAAGAATCTGCCTGCAATGCGGGAGACCTGGGTTTGATTCCTGGGTTGGAAGATCCCCTGGAGAAGGGCATGGCTACCCATGCCAGTGTTCTTGCCTGGAGAATTCCATGGACAGAGGATCCTGGCAGGTTACAGTCTATAGGGTCTCAAAGAGTCTGACACAACTAAGTGACTAAGCACACAGGATTGGGGAAGGGGAAAGGGAAGACTTCTCAGGCCCTGGAAAGCAGCATCGTGGTGTAAGTGTCTAGCACTTGGCCTTAACATGCGTAGGCCTTACAAGGGTAAGGGCCTACCTGGCCACAGGCAAGTAGCAAACTTATTTACTGCAAGTTTGTGCATGTGAAGGAAGAAGCTTGATGAGGGTCCCCAGCCTGCCCCTTGGTCTTCTGTTTTTCTTATCAGTAATTTTTGAACTTCCTTTTTCTGAGTCAGGGTGGGCATCTTTCCCATTGAGGGCAATCCAAGACATGGGCTGGAGTGTCCCAGATGTTTTTCTCATCTGTAAAGTGTGTGCAGTTCCTCTTCTCGCAGGGCAAGTGAGAGGATTGAAGGAAACGCTTGTGAACGGTGGTTGATCACAATGGGAGCGTCACTGCTGTGTAGTGAGGGAACTTGTGAACTCGGACCACTAGGTGGCAGCAGGGCTCTATCAGCTGAGATTGGGCCTGGAAGAGCCCCTGGTCAAATTGAAATACAGAGGCTGCCAGGCAGGTGGTGCAGATGGGAGGAAGGGCCAGGTGAAAGACCCTAGGGAGTGGCAGGGGCTGTGATGGACCAGCAGGAACACACTCCAGCTGCAGGAGCTTGCAGCTGCTCGGCTTCGGTCAGTGTTGCCACATCAGAATGAGGGCCAAGTGGTGCCAGGCATTCTGATTTTTTGAGAGAAATCAAATACCAGGGTTTTGTTTTGTTTTTTGATGTGAACTCTTCTGTGTGGAGATTGTGCAGGTCACAGAAGATCCCCCCCTAGTACATCTTCTGCCAGAGTGTGGGTTGGCTGCCCTGGTGGAGAATCTCCTCTGAAGAATTAGTTTCATGTCTATGTCCTGTGAAAGCCCTACGTGTGTCTCCGCTTCACTCACTACTTCATCAGACATTAATTTCCTTGGATCTCTGGGGAGCACCATTCTCTTTTATGCTATTGTTACTATTGTTGTCATCAAACTTCTGTTAGGTTGTGAGCCATATTTTCTGACCATCCATGAGGATCTCCATAGGACCTGTTTCACAAGGTTCTTTTGAGGAATAAATGAGCCAGGACCTGACTCATTAGCACTCAATAAACATACTTATCATTATTATGGGGACGTGAGGGGAGATGACATGACATTTGGAGGAAGGTTTGCAGGGCCTGTCTTTCTCTCAGTATAGGGGCTGGTGACAAGGCCTGGCCACTCCCTTATGTAGATGAAGCCCCCTGGCTTGTGAGGGCCTCATGGAGACTGGTTCCAGCCCTTCCCTCAGAGGCTGCTGTTACACCCCAAAGGGATTCTTGGGACGTCCCCTGGTCTGGATCCCTGCTGCTGCATCTGGGTCAGGGTGGGCAGCATTCCCATCCAGGACAATCTCAGTCATGGGCAGGAGTGTCCTAGATTCTCCTGCCTCTCCCCAGTGATAGGACTTTCTGCAGTTCACTGCCTCAGGACAAGTCAGGCAGCGATTCAGGGATTCAGGCGATAATCAGGCATGCAGGTGCACTGAAGCAGGACTCTGCTCATAGGCTTAGGGCCCTTTGCATCCAGAAGCATCTTCTCAGGGTGTTCCCAGGAGACCCAGCAGCTTTGGGGACCAAAGCTCCTTGCTGGAGGTTCCAGTAGCAGATTCAGGAACAAAGAGAGGGGGAGATTAGATTTGTCCTTGCGGGCTCTGATTTATGCTGAGCTCAGGAACACTAGTGAGTGCTGTTCCGTTAGGACTCAGGCAGCTCCCATGCTTCCAGGCACCTCAGGGTGGTGGTTCTGGGTTCCCTGCCTTGGACCCATGCATCAGGGGTCTGGGCAGCCTTGAGGCCTATGAGTAGGAAGGGAGCTCAGTGGCTGAAGGTTTGGAACAGCCTTGAGCCTCAGAAAAATTGAGGCCAGAGCGGGTGTAGGAGTTGCATCCACCCCTTCTGAGCAGCTCTCATTTCCAGAGGTTAGTCATTTGCTTGCTCGCTCTCACAGTCATTCCCTGACCAGCTCTGCTGTGTACTAGAGAGAACTACATTTCCCAAGCTCCTCTGACCTCTGATTTTCTAGTATGTTTGGCCAGTGGGAGACACTGGCAGGAAGGAGGAGAGGAGAACTCTAGATATTTCTCCCTCTCTCAGTTTCAGGCTGTATCTCTGCCTTGGCTGGTCTCCTCCATGGTTCCAGCTTCCACTGGATGTTCCTTGCCTCTTGGCCTTGGGAAGGCCTGGCTGTGCTTCCAGTTTCTGTCAGATAGCGTCAGATACTGGCACTAGTAACACTGCCGCTTCCCTGCGTTCCTCCAACCTAGAGACTAGAGTGTCTTTTTGCTATTGTTAGTCCCTGTGGTGCTTCCAGGATCTTCTTTAACCTGTGTAACTCCCTCCCCATGTCTCTCTGTTCACAAGTCATAGAGTGGTTCTCTTTCTGACTGGACAGTGACTCTTATGTGGCTTAGTGGCTAAGGGAACAGGGAGGTGGTGGATAGTGGAGCTGGAGCTCCAGATGCCTCTGCCCCTTGGGCTGCCCAGCCTTCAGAGGAGACTGGGAGCATCACCAAGTCTGCTACACCTTCCCTGGGTCAGGGAACAGTTGGGCCCTCCCCACCCAGAGCTCTTGAAAGAGTGTTCAGCTGTAGACAGCAGCTGAGTGGGTCAGGCTCAGGGTCAGTGGCTGTGAGAATCTGCAGATCAACCCTTGTTTGGGGCAGCTGAAGCTGTTCCTACAGGGTCCAGAGAAGCAGACCCAGAGGAGACCCACGGGTCACTGTGTGAGAGCAGAGCCAGGCTGCATGCGGGAGGAGTGGATCACCTCCTTCTAGCCATAGGGCCTCGAGTCTGGCCCAGGCTCGGGGCGGGGGGCAGTGAGATAGGAACTGGAGGTGGGGCTTCTGGCCAGGGAAGAGCCTGCTTGTCTTGATTCTGGGGTCTCAGTGATTCTGGGCACATCAGCAGAGTCTCTGGTCTGGGAAAAGGCCAGTGCAGTAATAGCAATCACCGCAGCTTCTGTTCATGTCTCAGAGGGCTGTTTGAGGGTGATGTGAGGGAATCCACTTTACATGATTAATCCAGTGCTGGCACATAGGAAGCTCTCAAGATCTGCAAGCTAAAGAAAAATAAAAACAAAAAAATAACCCCTACAAATCTCAACAGCAACCAGCCTCTGTGGACCTTATTCTATAGGCATTTCATGGAATAGGCTGGTGTCTAGTTTGCAGTGAAACCCAGGCCTCTCCCCTGGAGCGGGGCTGGGGCTGGCAACATAGTCCCAGCTGCCAGGGCCAGGAAGAGGGTCAAGTCAGGTGACAAGTTGTGAGGTTGGGAGATCACTGTGATCCCAGGACACACGCCCCAGAGATATGGGGACAGATAGTAGATGTCCAGAACTGCAATGGGGCACTTAAGGACAAGTATCACCTCATGTTCAGACAGAAAAGATATCAAGGCCAGGTCAGAGAGTGGGTACCAGTCTTTGGGTTGAAGTTCAAGTACTAGGCCCTGGGGACTTAGCAATCAGGTCCACTAAAATCAGACACTGGCAGGAGGCAGCATTCAGCACTGGGCACGAGAAACTTCGTTTGGAGCCCTAGGGGCCAGAGCTGCTGGAAACTCTCCTATCTGAGGACAGGATTGAACCTAAGGAACAAGATGGGTTGCCTGTGGGCAAGGGGCTGGGATGGAGAGGGTATGGGATAAAGAGGCTGTGGTAGTCAGGAGCCCAGACTTCCCACTGCAAAGCATCCAAGTTCAAATCCCGACTCCACACCTACCAGCTGTGTGACCTCATCGAACAAGTTACTTCATCTCCCTAAAACCTCACTTTCCTCTTTGTGGGTAAGCCAGGAAATAGTCCTACCTCAAAGGGCTGTTGGAATGTCGAGACGGGATCTTTCACGGAGGCGTTAGCACTGTGTCATGGAGGCATTAGCCCTGTGTCTGCGACGTAGGAACGCTGCTTGAATGATCCTCAAAGACACAGCCAGTTTTTCTGGCTCCCACCCCCTCCAAAGGATTCTTCCCCAGGTTTGCCCACCGTGACCCCCACTCGAGTCTTCTCTGGGCTGACGCTCTGAGTACATTTAACCTTTGCTCTAACATCTGTGTTTCTGACCCTTCACCACCTCAGGCTCTAAAAAATACCCTTTCACTGCGTAGGCGCTTTCCAAACTGAAAGCAAGTGGATGTCTTAAGAGGCCAAAAGTTGTCCCCCTGGGAACATAATGTGACCATGTCCTCGGATACTCCGTGGTGAGTAGAGCTCGCCATCTTGGATTACTTCACCCTGTCAGGAAGCTCCCTCAGAGCTCAGGCAGAGCAGTGGAGATAGCCTTGCTGATACGCCTTTGTGGATATACTTTCTCCTGACGTTTGTTCCCTGCCACGTTTCTAAATGTTTTTTTCTCAAATTCTTGTTTACCCTTCTCCCACCCCTCTGACATGAGGCAGAGGCATGTACACAACTGGAAAAATCTTAACATCTACCTTCTTCCCCTTTACACTACCCCGCCCCCCACGCCCCCTCCCAAGCCAGAGATTCCAAGGCATGGCACTTCCCCTTAGGAGTCATGTATCCCCATCCCCACCTGAAAAAGCACAAAGTGAAATCGCTCAGTCGTGTCCGACTCTTTGCGACCCCATGGGACTGTAGCCTGCCAGGCTCCTCCGTCCGTGGGATTTTCCACCAAAAGCACTTGGTCCAGATTTGCTTTTCAGTTTTGTGAAAAGGCACTTTTCGCACGTGCCTTTTGTCTTTCTTCGTGTATTACAATATGCACGTGATATATTATGTTTAATAAAATTGACTATGGAATTTGAATTGTATCTCTTTCTCTCCTAAGAGCCTGTCACACTTCCCTAGGCGCCTGTAAGGGACAGTGCCAACAAATACCTAATCTGCCACCATGAGCCCAGAAACACTCTTCCTGCAGTCTTCTCTCCGTTGTTCATGCCAAAAACCCAGGATTCATTCCACTTCCTCTCTTCCTCTCAGCCCTCTATATTCAGTCCTTCAGCAAGACCTGTCAACTTTACTTCCAGAACCTTCCCAGCTGGTCCACTTTTCCCCTCTCCACTCCCTCCACCCCTCCTGTCTCGCCCGAGCTCCTGAAGGAGCCCCCTGACACTCTCGATTCCCACCCCTGTGTTTTCCCCTCACCCACTCTCCACAGAACGAAGTGATCCTTCGGAAAACTAAATTAGAGAACGTCACGCCTGTGCTTAAATTCGAACAAGACCCAGACTCCTTACTCAGACCTAACTGGGCCTGCATAACGGACCCTGCCTCCCTCCCATGGCATCACGTACCACCCTCCACCTTGATCACTGTAATTCGGCCAACACTTGCTTTTTTCCTTCTATTCCTCAATTACTCTAAGCTCCTTTCTGACTCAGGGACTCTGCACTGGCCTTTTCCTTCCCTGGGACACTCTTGTCCCAGATCTGCCCTTCGCTGGCTTCTTGCCACACAGGTCAGCTTCTCAGCAATGCCTTCACTGACCACTCTATCTGGGTAGTCTCCAACCTTCTGCACCCTGACCCCAGCACTCACTATTCATCACCCTGTCTTCCTGTCATAATAGTTCGTGCCCCTCTCTCTTATTTTCTTGTTTATCTGTTTGTTGCTTGCTTTCCTCATTAGAAAGGAAGCTCCCCAAAGGTAAGGATTTTATCCATCTTGCATGTGTGCATGCTCAGTTGCTCAGTCATGTCTGATTCCATGAACAGTGGCCCGCCAGGCTCCTCTGTCCATAGGATTGTTCAGACAAGAATGGTGGAGTGGGTTGCCATTTCCTTCTCCAGGGGATCTTCTGGACCCAGGGACTGAACCCACATCTCCTATGTTTCTTGCATTGGTAGCAGATTCTTTACCTCTGAGGTACCTGGGAGGCCATTTTATCCATCTTATTTAGTCCTAAATCCAAATAGTCTTTGGTATGTCCCAAATGGAGCATGCTTGTACTAAAAAAATTATTCATAGTTTATCTGAAATTCAGATTTAACTAGGTGCCCTGAATTTAACTGGCAACCCTGCTTGAGACTCATGGTCCCACATCTTGGGAATATGGTCCCAACAGAATGAAACCGGTATGTGAAGAGAAGGGAGAAAATGAGACAGGAGAGAGGGTTGGGGAGAGGGAGAGAGACAGACAAAGACAGAACAGGACAGCAATAGAGAATGAGTGAGCGAGAGAGACAAAAGTCACAGGTAGACCAGTAGACACCCTCTGATGGGGTTCGTGTCTCACAGTGACCCACCCAGAGTCAGGGCCACCCCATCCTTTCTGTCGCTTGTTTGTTTACAGGTACCCATAAATTCCCCTTTCGCTTCAAAATAACAGCCAACATTCTCGAGCACTTGTGTGCGCCAGGCACTGGGCCAAGCTCTTTGGAGGCACTATCTCTTTTAGGCTGTCACCTCACACAGTTCTATGAGGGTGTTACTGTCGCTTGCTCTACAGAGGAACAGAGAAGTTAAATAACGTGCTCATGTTCACGCAGACTCTGGGCTTCAAATCCAGGCAGAGCTGGACCACTACGTGGAGCAGCTGTCACTCATAATCAAGGGGGCCCTGAGTGGCTCACCAGACTGCTGACCCTCAAGGGGCAAGTTGGCATCATGTGTGGATTCAGGAGCCAAACTAGACAGGCTCAAATCCAACTTTCCTCACCCATGGTGTGACTTTGGGAAAAGTTCCCCAATTACCCTGAGCTCAGTTTCCCCTTCTATAAAATGGTATTGACAGTAATAGTAGCTACAGCATAGGGGTGATATGGGGACTTAATTAACTAATGTCTCTGTATACACACATAATAAGTCATTAGATCAGATAAGCATTTAATAAATATTTACAGACATCTTTATTATTTTCAGCTCATCTCTGATGCCCAACACAGGATCTGGTACAAAGGAAGTCCTCATGGTTCCTGTGTGAGTGATGATAAGAATGAAGAATATTAATGAGAACCCTAATGACTATTTATTCAGCACCTTCTATGTACCAAGCATTGTGCTAAGCAACTTACATACATCTTTTCAGGCCATCCCCACAACAGCCTACTAAGTTGATATTGTCATCCCCATTTTACAGACAAGGAAACTGAAGCTATAAGAAAAGCCACAGAGAGAGGTCCAGAGCTAGGAGCTCAACCGTGGTTTATAAAGAAAGAACATTGGATCTGTGATTGCTTTGAAGAAGGCAGAAAGCAGACAGGCTTGCATTGAGATGTCTTCGTGTGGATTGACTTCTGAGTTCTTCCCATTCTCTTCATAAGCTCCTTCATGTCCGTTACAGATACCCTGTGTACTTGCCTTTTCATGCACCATATCTCATTAGATGGGTATGGAGTCCCATTTTATGAAGGAGGCACAGGTACTTGCTGAAGGTCACAGGTGTTATGAACAGGTTCTGAACTTGGCTTCATCTGACTGCCAGTGCAGGCTTTGTCCCCTGTACTCAACCTCTGATCTCTGTAGAGAATGCCCCCTCCAGAGCATGATGTCCCTCAGACCTCCCAAAGACACCCACTTCTGACAATCCCCACTGCTAGCAAACCCCCAGGCTGGGACCGCCTTCACAAAGCCACCACCAGAGTCAGCTTCATGGTCTGGCCCCTGCTCATCCCTTCTCCTCCTTGAACTCTGTGATCTGCCTGAGTTCAATCTACATTGCTCTCTCTGGTCCCCTTTGCACTCACTCCTTCACCTGGGTGGTGCACCCTTTCCCATTTCCCTCTCCTCCTACCAAATCATCTTTCAAATCTCAGTGGCATGTCAGTTCTTCCAGGAAGCCTTCCTTTCTTGGTTCAAGTGCTCTTCCTTTGTAGGCCTCTATTGGGTCCTCGGAGAAGGCAATGGCACTCTACTGCAGCACTCTTGCCTGGAAAATCCCATGGACGGAGGGGTCTGGAAGGCTGCAGTCCATGGGGTCGCTGAGGGTCGGACACGACTGAGCGACTTCACTTTCACTTTTCACTTTCATGCACTGGAGAAGGAAATGGCAACCCACTCCAGTGTTCTTGCCTGGAGAATCCCAGGGACGGGGGAGCCTGGTGGGCTTCCGTCTACGAGGTTGCACAGAGTTGGACCCGACTGAAGTGACTTAGCAGTAGCAGTAGCATTGGGTCCTTATCCCTATCTATTGAAATTGCCTTTTACCTGAGGGCCTCTCCTTTGCTCCAAGAGGGCAGGGCTATGTCTGCCTATTCACACTGCATCCCCAGAGCTTGGCCTGGGGTCAGGTACCTGGTTGGTGTTCGGTGAAATCTGGGTAATGAATGAGGGTTCCCTTCTATGTTTCATTGTACTGGCCTCAGTTTGCTGGCACATAGTAGGCTCTCAATGCAAATCTGTTGAATAGATAATGGATGACTGCATGAATAAACAAACAACATGGTTCAACATCCCCTGCCTCACATCTCTCTCTCCCTCTCTCTCTCTCTCACACACACACACACACACACACACACACACACACACACACACACACACACACACTGGATTTGTTCACCCCTCTGCCTTGGTCTCTTGCAGAACAAAAGGGATTCCAGCTCCTTGTTTGAATGCTGTGGGGTTTTGAGGAGAAAAGAAAATACTGCTCCTTCAACAAGAAGAGTTTCAGGCGATAAAGGCCTTTCTTGCTGGCAAAGGGAGGAAGGATAATCGGGGCCTCAGCCCAGTTTCAGGATGGCCTCAGTTGGCCCCAGACTGACTAATAAAGTGTGAAATTGACTTCACCCCCCGCCACATCTCCCCAGCCAGTGTGTCCCTGCAGCGTCTCCTCCTGCCACCGTGGACACAGTGCTGCCTCCATCCCCTCTGTCACTGGCAGACAGGCAGGTCATCAACGCCCACGCAGCCCCAGGGCCCAGCGCTCTGCAGAGCCCTGGAAGCCATCTGGCCTCGGGCCAGGATGGGCTTTCAAAGCTAGAAGCATCCGATGTGGCATGTCTGACGCACCTCCTAAGTCAGCCGCTGGCCCCTCCTGGCCCTATTTACTCCTCTGGCACTGACTGCCGAGGCACGGGTTGGGGCTGGAAGCGGGGACAGCGTTAGGTGAGCTCTTTGAGATTTCACCCCACCCCATCTGGTCCACTGCACCAAATGCAGGACTGGAGAATAAGAGCGAAAGGGACCTCAGCAAACAATGAAAGCAGGGAGATTTTAGGGGGCTTTAGGGGCTGTTTGGGAAATGATAGAAGGCCCCTAAACCTGTCCTTCCACCAGGACACTTTTCCACCCCAAAGGACCACTTTGGGGTCTGTTTTGTTTCTTTGCTTCTGTTTAAGATTTTCTAGGAAGAGAGGGATTCCGTGGCTCTGTTATTCAGCTGCTCAGTCGTGTCTGACTCTTTCTGACCCCGTGGACTGCAGCACGCCAGGCTGTCCATTTCTTCACTATTTCCCGGAGTTTGCTCAAACTCATGTCCATTGAATCAGTGATGCCATCCAACCATCTCGTCCTCTGTCATCCCCTTCTCCTCCTGCCTTCATGCCTTCCATGGCTCTAGTGAGTCCTAAAACCAGTGATCTGTCCAGCAGTCATTCCCAAACCTGCCTGTGCATCAGAATCAACCAGGCGACTTGGTGAAAAAGATTGTGAGATCTGTAGCGTGTTCATCTGCTCAACACCCATTTCCTATTCTTCTGAAAAGAGCCCCTATTTTAGAGAGCTATTGTTGCCTCACATAGCCCCACGGAGTCTGGGTGATCTCCAGGGGTGAGCATGTTACCCAGGCTGGGCCAGTCACAGAGTAATCTGCCTAGGGGTCTAAACTAGGCTGGAATGGGCAGCTGCAGGATTTTGGCAGAGCTGTAGGGGAAAAGATGGTCTCTTTTTCAGAGGCTGATAGCTGTCAGACTGGAACTGCTGGCTAACAATGAAATCAACACAGAGGTAAATTGTGACAAGGAATGACAAAAGAGAGAGAGAGAGAGCTCATAGCTTGTTATGAGCGCCTAGATCCAGCCATGTCTGAAGTTTACTCCTCTGGGCTATTCAAATACATGAGCCAATAAATTCAGTTCAGTTCAGTCGCTCAGTCGTGTCCGACTCTTTGTGACCCCATGAATCGCAGCACACCAGGCCTCCCTGGCCATCACCATCTCCTGGAGTTCACTCAGACTCACATCCATCGAGTCAGTGATGCCATCCAGCCATCTCATCCTCCGTCGACCCCTTCTCCTCCTGCCCTCAATCTCTCCCAGCATCAGAGTCTTTTCAAATGAGTCAACTCTTTGCATGAGGGGGCCAAAGTACTAGAGCTTCAGCTTCAGCATCATTCCTTCCAAAGAAATCCCAGGGTTGATCTCCTTCAGAATGGACTGGTTGGATCTCCTTGCAGTCCAAGGGACTCTCAAGAGTCTTCTCCAACACCACAGTTCAAAAGCATCAATTCTTCGGCGCTCAGCCGTCTTCACAGTCCAACTCTCACATCCATACATGACCACAGGAAAAACCATAGTCTTGACTAGACAGACCTTAGTTGGCAAAGTAATGTCTCTGCTTTTGAATATGCTATCTAGGTTGGTCATAACTTTCCTTCCAAGGAATAAGTGTCTTTTAATTTGATGGCTGCAGTCACCATCTACAGTGATTTTGGAGCCCCCAAAAATAAAGTTTGACACTGTTTCTGCTGTTTCCCCATCTATTTCCCATGAAGTGATGGGACCAGATGCCATAATCTTCATTTTCTGAATGTTGAGCTTTAAGCCAACTTTTTCACTCTCCTCTTTCACTTTCATCAAGAGGCTTTTTAGCTCCTCTTCACTTTCTGCCATAAGGGTGGTGTCATCTGCATATCTGATGTTATTGATATTTCTCCCGGCAATCTTGATTCCAGCTTGTGTTTCTTCCAGTCCAGCGTTTCTCATGATGTACTCTGCATATAAGTTAAATAAGCAGGGTGACAATATACAGCCTTGACGTACTCATTTTCCTATTTGGAACCAGTCTGTTGTTCCATGTCCAGTTCTAACTGTTGCTTCCTGACCTGCATACAGATTTCTCAAGAGGCAGGTTAGATGGTCTGGTATACCCATCTCTTTCAGAATTTTCCACAGTTTATTGTGATCCACACAGTCAAAGGCTTTGGCATAGTCAATAAACTAAACGAAGCCAATAAATTACTCTTTTCTTTTTTCGTTTTCTTTCTCCTTCTTTTTTTTTTTTTTTTGCTTTTGCTTTAGTCGCTTTGAGTTGGGTTTTTGCAATTTGTGACTGCAAGAGTCCAGACTAATACACAGACCCCACCTCAGATCTATTGACTCTTGATTCCCATTGATGGAGTCCAGGAATCTGGATTCTTCAAGAAGCTTCTGAGGAGGTTCTGATAAAGGGTCACTACTTTATCAATCATGTGTGGACATCATTGAGATCCTTGTCCAATGATGTACAGACAAAAGTGATCCTTCCATATGTGGCCATTATAATTATATGTCAGAACTCTGTCCATGGTCTTGACCCTCACAACAGCTTGATGAAGTACAGGTTATTCTTCCTATTTTACAGATGAGAACACTGAGGCGTAGAGACGTGGTGAATGAATGTATTCAAGGGCACACAGCTAGTAAGTGACAGATCTAGGCATAGGAGTCTCTGAAGTACATCCTTTTTCTACTACTCTACGTGTTCCAGAGGGGCTGTGCAACATGCTTAGAGCCTCCACACCCAGTGTTGGAAATGTCCTCTCTCTTCAGAAGCTCTTTCAATAAGCAGAGCCTATCTGAGTCACCTAGTGTCTTGTGGCCACAGTAAGAGAGGACTCCAATGTGATGGGCCTGAGCAACAAGGATGATGTATTATACTACACTCTAAGAAGCCCAAAGTAGGATGATTCCAGGACTGATTAATTTGGGGGCTCAGTGTCATAAGCAAAGGTTCAGGTTCTTTCACTTTTTCTTGTCTGTCTTCTTCAGGAGTCACAAGGCCTTCAGTCTGACTCTCCTTGGCTACAAGATAGCCGCTGCACTTCCAAACATGACAATGTCCAGCACAGGGAGATGGTCTGAGTCTTCCTATGTGTTTCTTTTTGTCTGTAAAGAAAATGGTTCTGAAAAGCCATTGGTCATTGGTCAGAATTACATCACACATTCAGACTTAGTTCAGTTGTTGGCAAGAAGGGTGGGGCATTGTGATAAGCTTGGACCAATCACGATGCACCGTGAGTCTGGGCTGAGTGGACACCTGAACAGTAGAGGGCTCTTCAAGAAGGATGGAAGATGTGGAAGTGTGTTGGGTAGTGTCTGCTCCACAATTCCTCCCCAATTCCCTGGATTTTCCTCCCTGATTCTGGGCCCAGGCTCCAGAGGCATCCTTCTTTTCATTAGTCATGGTCTTTGCAGGAAGGTCGACTTTCAGATTTCAAAATCCTCCCCATGGCTTCCTCATCCTCCCCTCCATTCCCCCCCCCATAGCTAGCAAGGTGTCCTAAAGAAACACAGGACTTTCCCGCCAACATCCAGAGGTGCTTCTCCTGGCTCTACTTCCCTGGCTCTCTGTCAGACTAATGCTAGCTCACTAGGTTGCCAGGAGGAGTGGCACAGCATGTGTGGTTGTGGGCCTGTGTCACTGCGTGCCCATCACCCATTTCCCCTTCTCTGAAGCACAGAATGCACACTGTCTTTAAGGGTCACCCTTTCCCACTCTCAGATCATGTGTGTAAGCAACACTGACTCTCACTGTACCCCTAACTCTTTTTTTTTTTTTGGCTGAGAGGCATGTGGGAACGTTGCTCCCTGACCAGGGATTGAACCTGTAATCCTTGTATTGGAAAAGTGAAAGTGAAGTCACTCAGTCATGTCTGACTCTTTGCAACCCCATGGACTGTAGCCTACCAAGCTTCTCAGTCCATGGACTTCTCCAGGCAAGAGTACTGGAGTAGGTTGCCATTTCCTTCTCCAGGGGATTTTCCTGACCCAGGGATCGAACCCAGGTCTCCCTCATTGCAGGAAGATGCTTTACCATCTGAGGGAAGTCCACTCCCAACTGTTAACAGGGTCTCTTCCCTTGCATCCTGGGGCATGTGACTTGAGCCTGTTCAATCACTGTTCAATGCCTTTTGCCACAGGACTTGATTTGGAATGGACAATAACCCCAGTCTGTTTTCTGAGAGCCACTTCCTGAGCCTTGAGCTTAAACTCTTGGGGGAGTGAAATTCTATTTATACTAGGGTTGTTGAGTTCCAGATTTGAGCCTGGAGCTTTCAGTAACCATTTTACAACTTCCTAAGGGAAAGTTGGTATGCAAATGAAGCTCACACTGAGCTGAGAGAATGAGATAGAGAGATCTTAAGGTGCTGGATCCAACTGGGCCTGATGCCAGACAGCTCTGTACATCTTGGTCACATGAGCCAATGAATCTTCCTTTCTTGGTCAAACCAGTCTGAGCTGGCGTTCTGCCCCTCGCAACCAAAAAGCAACTAATATAGCATGTGCTTTTGAAAAAGCTGAACTGTGCTCTCCTTTTTTTTTTTTTTTTGTGCTCTCCTTTGGCTGAGTCATGCAAGTATAGAGGGGAGTAATGGGAGATAAAGCTGGGAAATCAGGCTACAGACACATGGCAGAGGCCACTGAAGACTTTGAGGTGGGCCACTCAGGCTCTGAGACCACTGGGGAGCACAGGAGTTCCTGAGGCCAGAGAGTTGCCAAAACAAGCTAAACTTTGACCAACCCCCACCCCCCTGGCCCCCCGCCACGCCACCCCTGCGCCCGGGGATCAGGTTAATATCTTTGTAGCTGCTGATAAAGTAGAATTCTTGATCTGCAGTGGGATTCATCCTCCAGGCCCGCCTTCCACAGGAAAGAGTGGGTGAGTTCCGCATAACTGAGAATGTTTGGAAGATGGGAGCTACTGGCATTTACCAACGGCTCCTATGCACCAGGAATGATGAGGGTGGGGAGGAGCCCAGTGCAACTGACAAGAAGGTGGGGGATAACAGCAAATGTAGACAGCTCTTTTTAAAATTTATTTATTTATCTATTTTTGGCTGTGCTGCGTCTTCTCCCATTGCTGCACGCAGGGTTTCTCCGGTGGTGAGTGGGGGCTACTCTTTGCTGCGGCGCATGGTCTTTGCATTGCGGTGGCTTCCCTTGTTGTGGAGCGCTGGAGCACTGGCTCCAGGCACATGGGCTTTAGTAGTGGCAGCACTCGGGCTCAGTAGTTGTGGCTCAAGGGCCCTAGAGCATGAGCTCAATATCTGTGGTGCACAGCCTTAGTTGCCTCGTGACATGTGGAATCTTCCCAGACCAGGGATTGAACCTGTGTCCCCTGCTTTGGCAGGTGGATTCCCATCTATTCGAATCTCTCCTAAGTTGCCCAGGGTAGGAAATGGGCTGCCCAGAGTAGGTAGAAAGACATAACTTCCCTCTTTCTACCATATCTACTTCTATTAATGTGGCCTGACATTGTACTCACTTTGGTGTAGCACATTTTGCTTTGTATTAAAATGGATATTATATGTGCAGCTACCAGGTCATGTCTCCTCAGTCACCTCAAGTCTTCCAAACCCTCTCCTACCTTGGCAGAACTGCCTCCACCATTCAGTTTCTTTTTAAGACTACATGAATCAAAAGTCTTGTGCTCTTGAAGAGGTGAGGTGATCAAGGAGGAGATAAGAAACCAGCTCTCATTCTTTTTAATATTCAATAGCAGCAAAACCACCTCCCCACAGAAATAAAATGACAAAACACACATTAGTATCTCTGTAATCAGCCACACATGGCTTTTGCCCTCCAAATTGTTATCTGTATAGTCCATACATTTGTTCCTGACATGGTCTCTAGGAGTCCAATTCCATCCTCCCCCAGTCACTCCCAACCATACTGTCCATGCATTCTACTGTCTCACCTCTTCATTGAGGTTTCTGACCCAAAAAAACGGTTGCCCAGGACGGTATCAAGAATAAAGCCACCATTGCTTCTGATTTTCCCTCCAACCAAATCCAAAACACAAAATCATTGCTTAATTCCTCATATACATGATCTTGTTTGTTTGCTTACATATTACTGCATGTAGACATTGGTCCTCGTGCTTTACAAATATTAACTCATTTCATCCTGAAAACAACCTCTAATCACACTTGTTAGTTGCATTTTACAGAAGAAAAAGTTGTGCACATATGAATTAAGTGACCTTCCCAGAGTTACAAAATTAGGAAGTGACAGAACAGAAATTTGAACCCAGGTGGTTTGTACTTTTTAACCTGTGCCAAGGGTAGGCACACTTCTTCTGTAAAGGGCCAGATAGTACTTTAGGCATTGAGTATCACATACAGTCCCTGTTCCAATGACTCAGTTCTGTTGTCCTAGACAGCACATAAATAAATGGGTGTGACTGTGTGCCAATAAAACTTTCTTTAGAGACACTGAAGTTTGAATTTCATATCATGTTCAATGTCAGGAAATATTACTTTTTCTTTTGTCCCACTCCCCCCAGTCATTTAGAAACCATGGCAACCCACTCCAGTATTCTTACCTGGATAATCCCATGGACAAAGGAGCCTGGAGGGCTATAGTTCACGGGGTCGCAAAGAGTAGGACACTGCTGAAATGACTGGGCACACACAAACACAAATTCTTAGCTTGCAGGTACATACAAAAATAGAGAGTGCGCCAGATTTCATAGGCAGCCCATGACTGGCTGACTCCTGCTCTCTGCTATACTGTTGTTCAACCTGGTCCTTACAGCTTACCTCTTTTCATCTTCATTTCCCAGACAAAGAAACCCAATTCATCAAGTTAATGATGACTTGCCCAAGGTTACACACTGAGTAGGTGGGGGGAGTCAGGATTTACACCCAGGTTTGTCTTGATCCCAGAGGCTCTAGAGGCAGAAAGCAGGCAGAGGCCAGTGGGTGGGCAAGAGGCAGGGCTGAGCTGGTGACATCAGTGCTGCCTACCTTGGCCTGAAGCTGTGAGTCTCCAACTGCTGGCAAATTCCCCTCCCCCTCCTGTCTCTTCACCCCAATCCCCGGGAGCCTAGTACAGCAGCCTGGAGTTCCTTGGCCCTGATCTGCCACTGAGGTCCTAGGACTTGCAAGAGACTGAAAAGCTCTGTCTTTCAAGTCTGGAGCCAGAAAAGCGCAGAGACTGTTTTGACTTGGCCTGATTTTGCCTCGCAACCATTAGGGCAGGACAGACCTGATTTAAGGGAACTATCACTCATGATAACACTTCAGCTCTGGCCAGGGTAAGACTAGGAAAAGGTCCAGAAGGAGTAGGGGAAGGGGAGAGATAGAAAGACAGAGGAACACCCGGAGAAAAATATGAATCAGAGAGAGATTCAAACACATGTACATCAACACACAGAAATATCCCTGAACAGCTGTTTTTCTGAACCAAAACCCTATTTCCTGTTTTCTTAGCTCTGCAGACACAGAAGAGCCAGTACTGCAGCGGAAAATCTCCCCATATTACTTGTTGTTAATAATTATTTGTTTTGTCTTTTCTAGGTTTCTGCAACGTTAACTTCTTTCAAACCAATGAACAGCCCCTGAAGTGGGCAATGTGAAGCTACTTGCTTGAGGAAGGATGTAGAGTTCAGAAAGCTCCAGCAACTTGCTCAAGATCACACAGCAAGTTAATGGTCAAGCTCGAAACGAGGATCAAGACTCCAAACTTCCAGTACAATGTGAGTCTCCAACAAACCACCCACAGAAATAAAGGGGACATTGAATGTCAGGGATTCAGTACCTTCACTTCCCTTCAGTAAGCCCCTTAAGTCCCTCTTTGACAAGGAAATGATAGCAACATAGGTTTCCCAGGTGTCACTAGTGGTAAAGAACCTGCCTGCCAATGCAGGAGACATACGAGATGCAGGTTTGATTCCTGGGTTGGGAAAATCCCCTGGGGAAGGAAATGGCAACCCACTCCAGTATTCTTGCCTGGAGAATCCCATAGACAGAGGAGCTTGGCAGGCTATTGTCCATGGGGTTGCAAAGAGTTGGACATGACTGAAGCAAGTTAGCACATATGTCTGAACTTGAGCAAGACAATGGACAAGCAGATGGATGCTATCCCCATGGTTATGTATGATGGAAAACTGTGAGACAGATTCAAGGAGAGCTGGATAGATTGTAGCCAGTAGGATATCAGTACCAGAAGGATCTTGGTGAATTGGGTTTTGTGGAAGAGGATGCTATGTCATGTGATTTTTATTACTAAAATTGAATGACTTGAGTTCCCATCTCTACTCTTCTGAGAATGACTCTCCCCAGCATGGGGTCCTCCCTTCCAGGATAACTCTCAGAGCAGTTATTTAGTCCAAAGGGGCAGTTCTCGTTGTCATCTCCTGAAGGAGAAAAACCTGGAAGCCTGACGGTTGTGTATCCTGCAGTTGCTGAATTCTGCCACATGGGGACACTGTTAAAACCGGGCGGCTGGGTTGCCTACAGTCAATGCTCCTCTAACATAACACATCTCCAGAGCCTGGAGACACACAGTCAACAATACTCAGCACCAGGTATAGCCCCTGCCCTCTAAGGAAACCACTTCACTGATGGAGGCAAATTCCATCTCGCTGGTCCTGCAGGTGCTTCCCACGGGGATTTGGGAAAAGGAAGAAACTTTTCTTGCACACACTCCATGACCTATAGCCTGGACACCCAATGTTGTGGCTCTTTATTTCTACCTACACTCAAACATGGTTGCTCTATTTCCCAGGTATGCCAACAGTGTGCTGGGGTAGTGGCTTGGGACTGATTTGCAGCATCAGTGATAAACTGGTCCTAGAAGCAGCAACCTCGAAGCTCTTGCCCCCTCTAGCTCTCTAGTGGGTAACTCTTGGTTTGAAGCTGTACACCACCCCCTCCTAAGGGCACCCTCCTTTCATTAAGGAAAATCATCCGTCCGTGACTATTTTGAGGGAGCAGTACTTCTTGAATCCTTCCTTCCGCTGCTGGCCTCCTCCAGTTGAAGTCAAAGAGATCAGGTCCCTCCTCTTTCTACCTGATGAACTAGTGGGGAACATGTGGTCCCAAATGGTCTTTCCTCAGGACTCTGACTCTGGCAAGGACAGAGGAATGGTTTCTGGTCATTCTCTTTGTGGCAATAGCCATTGTGGATCACTGATAGCATCCTGACCTATGTCCCTATCAAGTGAGTGATGGTTTTCCTACTTTCTTCTTCTTGACCCTCAGAGTTTCCTTAACTCCTGCTGACCCAAGTGTGCTCTTCTAGTCTTTTATCAATTATGTAAGCTCTCATTGGTCTTCCAAAAGAATCCCCTCCTCTCTCATTTCTGGTGCTTACACAAAGAACCCTGTCTGATACAACCCCAAAGACAGGAAGAAATCTCCTCCTCTTTCACTTCTAAGACTCACCCCAATTCATTCCTGATTGAAGGTAGTTTGGGTCTCTCAGGGCCAGTCTCCACCTTACCTGATGTAAATCTTTATAGATAAAGCAAACAAACACAAAGGAACACGCTCCCCAAATGTTGTCAATGTTAGCCAAGTGGTGAGACTACTGGGGGTTTTATTTTCCTCTTTTTGCTCATATTTGTCCCCTGAAAAAATTTTTCCCTATTTCCATAAACTCCGCTTTATTAAGAACAATAGAATTTACCTCTGTGTTTGTTCAATTGCAATTAGAGAAACTGAGACACAGTAACGCTGCTTCTTATGCTGAAGGAAGGAGCCTCAGTCCCTGTGTGGGTGCCCTTGAGAAGGAGACTTGTCAGTGTTTGGGCATCGAAGTGGTGGCTGTTATCACCCACTGGTTTGGGTGGATTTATTGACAGAGCCAAGATCTGATATCCTTTCAGCTTTGTTGTGTGCATGACTCAGGACATGACCTCACCCCTCCTTGTGCCTCAGGTCTCCCCACAGAAACAAGGAGGAGAGTGGTGCTAGATGACCTCTAGGAGCTCTGCTGCTCCGTTCTGGGGGCTTTTGGAAGATCATTGCCTAGCAGGAGCAGCAATCAGGATAGACCCTGGAGTCCCACCCAGTCTCTGGGTAGGAAGGCACTTTAGATATTCCATGGAGGCAGCACTTTTTTTTGTTTTTTGGCTAAGTGGCATGGCTTTTGGATCTTAGTTCCCCAACCAGGGATCAAAACCAGGCCCTTGGCAGTGAAAGCACAGACTCCTAACCACTGGACCACCATGTAATTCCCAGCACTTCTTGAACTGCACATGAAAAAACACACCTCAAACTGGCCTAAGCTAAAAAGAGAATTTATTTATCGAAATGTAGTTGATTTACAATGTTATATTCATTTCAGATACGCAACATAGTGATTTGATATTTTTATATATTATACTCCACTGAAAGTTATTATAAAATATTGGTTATATTCCCTGTGATGTACCAAAAGGGAATTTATTGACCCAGATAACTGAAATATTTAGGTCTGAATTCAGGCTTGGCTGGATCCAGGAGATAAGAAGGTTATCATCCAGGACTTGGTCTCTTCTCGGCTCTGCTGCTCTCCTTTGCCTGCTTCATCCTTGGGCAGGTTCTTCCCAAGCAGCCCTAGGCTTCCATCTTACCAGCTTAGCACTTCTTCCCAAGAGTTCCAGCAAAAGTACCAGGGCTGACTCTCACTTGACTGTTAAGTGACATGCCCATTGCTGAACCAATCACTCGCTGGAGCCAGGGTATAGAGTCTGTTTACTGGCCAGGCTTGGTCATGTTCTTACCTCCAAAGTTGGGAGGCCACTTACATCTATGGCCTAAGATATGAGGATGGGTAGTTCACTAAAGACAAGTCACGAGCTCTCACCAGAGTGGAAAATGATGCTGGGAAGGAAAGAAACCCAAAGGTCCACTCAGGTTCATCTAGATCAGCGGTTATTGAAGAGCGTTCCCCAGGGCCTACCTGGTGGCTCCGTGGTGAAGAATCCACTCGCCAATGCAGGAGACATGGGTTCAGTCCCTGGTCTGGGAAGATCAGACATGCTGTGGAGCAACTGAACTTGTGCACCACACAACTATTGAACGTGTGCTCTAGGGCCCGAGAACCACAACTACTGAGCCCATGGGCCACATCTACCAAAGCCCGCACACACTAGAGCCAGCGCTCTGTAACAAGAGCCGCTGCAATGAGAAGCCCATGCTCTGCAACGAAGAGCAGCCCCTGCTCACCACGACCAGAGGAAAGCCCTTGCAGCAGTGAAGATGGAGCACAGCCAAAAATGAACAAAGAATTAACAAAAAATGAAGAGCACTGGTCCCCAGATTGGTAGCATCCACATTACGTGGAAACTTGTAAGAACTGCAAATTCATAGACTCCACTCCAGACCTACTGACTGGAAGGGGCCCAGCTCTATAGGTGACTCAGATGGATAGTAAAGTTGAGAAGCACTCATGTAGAACAGTAGCTCTCCAGCCTGACTTCAGTAAGAATCATCAGGGGAACTTTTAAGCCTCCTGGGTCCTATTCCCAATCTGATCAGGATAAGGGGTAAGTGAAGCAATGGGGTCCATCTCTGGTGTTTTTGTAATGCTCCCAAATGATTCTAACGGCAGTGAAGGTTGACAGAACCACTGAGATCAAAACCAAACCAAACCACTGTTCTCAGCTCTTTCTAATTTATACAGTGGAGATAAACAAGGATGTGGACAGTCCCTCTGCTGTGAATGTTGGTTTAATAAAAGAATGACTAGGGGGGTGGCAACTCAAGCCAACCCAGATGAAATAACAAAGTGGGGGACACATGATCCACCCAACTTCCTGCAGTCTGAACCAGGAATTCCTTATGCTATGATAAATTAATCTTTATATCCTCATAGCCAAATCACCCAAGAGAAGAGGCAGTTAGAGGGGGAAAATTAAAGGCACAGTTTAATGAGTGCTTACTGAATTAGGCTCATTTAAACTGCACTCATTTCACATGCTAGCAAAGTAATGCTCAAAATTCTCCAAGCCAGGCTTCAACAGTATGTGAGCCGAGAACTTCCAGATGTTCAAACTGGATTTAGAAAAGGCAAAGGAACCAGAGATCAAATTGCCAACATCCGTTGGATCATAGAAAAGGCAAGATAATTCCAGAAAAAACATCTACTTCTGCTTTATCGACTATGCCAAAGCCTTTGACTGTGTGGATCACAGCAAGCTGTGGAAAATTATTAAAGAGATGGGAATACCAGACCACCTTACTTGCCTCCTGAGAAACCTGTATGTAAGTCAAGAAGCAATAGTTAGAACCGGACATGGAACAATGGATTGGTTCCAAATTTGGAAAGGAGTACAGCAAGGCTGTATATTGTCACCCAGCTTATTTAACTTATATGCAGAGTACATCATGCAAAATGCCAGGCTGGAGGAAGCACAAGCTGGAATTAAGATTGCTGGGAGAAATATTAATAACCTCAGATATGCAGATGACACCACCCTTATGACAGAAAGTGAAGAAGAACTAAAGATCTTCTTGATGAAGGTGAAAGAGGAGAATGAAAAAGCTGGCTTAAAACTCAACATTCAAAAAATTAAGATCATGGCATCTGGTCCCATCACTCCATGGCAAATAGATGGGGAAACAATGGAAACAGTGACAGACTTTATTTTGGAGGGCTCCAAAATCACTGCAGATGGTGACTGCAGCCATGAAATTAA
Source organism: Capra hircus (assembly GCF_001704415.2). NCBI lineage: Eukaryota > Metazoa > Chordata > Mammalia > Artiodactyla > Bovidae > Capra > Capra hircus. The sequence goes on along the minus strand of NC_030814.1, from coordinate 49,411,746 downwards.
AAGATGCTTGCTCCTTGGAAGAAAAGCTATGACCAACCTAGACAGTTTATTAAAAAGCTGAGACATTACTTTGCCAACAAAGGTCTGTCTAGTCAAAGCTTTGGTTTTTCCAGAAGTCATGTAGGGATGTGAGAGTTGGATCATAAAGAAAGCTGAGCGTTGAAGAAATGATGCTTTAGAGTTGTGGTGTTGGAGAAGACTCTTGAGAGTCCCTTGGACTGCAAGGAGATCAAACTAGTCAATCCTAAAGGAAATTAGTCCTGAATATTCATTGGAAGGACTGATGCTGAAGCTGAAGTGCCAATACTTTGGCCACGTGATGCAAAGAGCTGACTCATTAGAAAAAGCTGGGAAAGATTGAAGGTAGGAGAAGGGGACGACAGAGGATGAGATGGTTGGATGACATCACTGACACTATGGACATGAGTTTGAGCAACCTCTGGGAGTTGGAGAAGGGCAGGGAAGTCTGGCATGCTACAGTCTGTAGAGTCAGACATAACTGAGAGACGGAAAAACAAAATCTGATATAGTCCTGTAAGACAGATAATAATAACTACAAATATAATCCTTGAAGTAGGTAGTATTAACTGTTAAAGAAGAAGACACTAAGGATCAAAGAGCAAAGTTACTAGACCTTGGTGGCTGTGCTGGGATTTAAATCTATAACTGTCTGGTTCAAAAAACAGGGCCCTTAATCCCCACTCTGTGCTGCTTTGAGAAAGGTCATACTCTCCATTTAGGAGCAGAGGAGCTTTGGAAGGGGTTTAGATGTGAATTCTCTGACTCCACGTGTTTTGAGGAAAGAGCCCTGGCCTGGAATCAGAATCTCGGCTGCACTCACAGCTCTGTTCTTAACTAGTTATGTGACCTGCAGCAAATCACTTCTCTAGCTGGGGCCTAGGTCTCCTGATTTGTACAAAGAAGATAGCTTTAAATGACCCCTAAGGTTTTTTGCATTCCATTTGAATGATGGTATCAGGAGGTTTCTAGCCAAAGAGTTTTCTTGTTCCTCAGGATCCTAGGACCTGTTTTGAAATACTCCCGTGTTCCAGCCTGACCAGGTATTCAAGTTCTGCTGTTCACTAAAAAATTGCACTCTAGACCAGGAGCCAAGGATTCCTGATTTCTTTAAGGCTTAGAAGACAGCACAGCTCAGATAGAAGCTCTAACATCTGCAATGAAATCTTGGAGAACCAAAACACTGTAAAATTTTGTATGGTCTCAGAACACATTTTTGTCAGATAGGACTGCGAAAGTCACAGTGCCTGACTCCAGCATTTATCAGTAGGTGCTGCATTCACCTCTGGGCTGGCTGTATGGAAGACAGAGATGAACGGGCAGCACTCTGGTGCCAAAGAGGAGGAGAACCACAGCTGGGATATGGCCCTGTAGTCAACCTCACATTGATGAGGGAAATGCAAATGAAAACTAGATGCAGCACCATGAAAGGGGTAATATCCAGGGCTGGCATGGGTGTAGTGAAACGAACACTCTCATACACTATTGGTAGAAGGCTAATTGGTAGAGTTTTTCCAGAGGATAGTTTGTAACATTTAAAAAAATTCACATGTGCATACTTCTTCATCCAGCAATTCCACTTCAAAGACTGTCCTCAGGAAATGCTTACTCTCTGCACAAGGATGTAAACAAGAATGTGCTTCGCTATGCTGTTTGTACTGATAAAAAGTTGGAAACAGCCTAGATAGCCATCAGGAGGGAATGACTGAACTGGGCTCCAGTTTTTCTCTGGCATACTACCTAGCATTTAACAACCTGAAAGAAGACCTACATGTATATGTGTGTGTGTGTGTGTGTGTGTGTGTGGGAAAGCCCAAGATATAGAAATACATTTTTAAAATCTCAGAACAATATACTTGGCTTCAAAAAATGTACACAATACAATGAGATACTGCTTCATATCCACTGGGATAGCTATAATAAAAAAGACAGATAGTGGAAAGTGTTGGCAAGACTGTGGAGAAATTGAAATCCTCAGGTGCTGCTGGTAGGAATATAAAATGGTGCTCCTATGGATGGTAGCCCACCAGGCTCCTCTGTCCATGGAATTTTCCAGGCACGTGTCCTGGAGTGGGTTGCCATCTCCTTCTCCAGGGGATCTTCCTGACCCAGGGATCGAACCCGTGTCTCTAGCATCTCCTGCATTGGCAGGTGGGTTTTTTTTTACCACTAGCACTACCTGGGAGGCCCAGATGGAAGCAAATGTTCACAAAAAAAATGTGTACAAAAATGTTCATAGAATCATTATTCATAATAGTCCCAAAGTGGAAACAATTGAGATACTCGAAAGCTGATGAATGGATAAGTAAAATATGGTATAGCCATACAACAGAATATTATTCTGCCATAAATAGCAATGAAATACCAATAACATGCTAAAACATGGATTAACCTTGAAAACTTTGTGCTAAGTTGCAAAAGATCAATATTTTATGATTCCGTATAAATAGTCCAAATAGGCAAATCCAGAGAGACAGAAAGTAGTTAAGTGGTTGCCTAGGACTTAGTAGGGGATGACAGCTAAAGAGTAAGGGATTTGTTTGGGGGTAATGGCAAGGTTCTAAAACTGAATGCACTGCTGTGTGCACAGCTCTGTAAATATGCTAAAAGCCAGTTAATTGTGCACTTAAAACGGATGAGTTGTATGATGTGTGGATTGTATCTCAATAAAGCTCAAAAGGCCCACACATACAAATAAATACAAATTTTTTCAATGAAATTTTGTCTAAAATAGCAAAAGAAAACAACCTAAATATGCATCAATAAGTAAATTACTGTAAACGTACCACCATGGAACAAAATGTAATACTATGCCAAAGGTAAAGGAAATGGCAACCCGCTCCAGTACTCTTGCCTGGAAAATCCCATGGATGGAGGAGCCTAGTAGGCTGTAGTCCATATGGTCGCAAAGAGTCGGGCATGACTGAGCGGCTTCACCTTCACTTTCATATGCCCCGACATGGCATGATCTTTAAGATGCATAATGGGACTTCTCTTTAGTGCAGCGGTAAAGAATCTGCCCGCCGGTGCAGGAGCCATGGGTTTCACCCCTGATACGGGAAGGTCCCACATGCCACAGCTGCTAAGCCTGTGCTCTAGAGCCTGTGCTCCGCAGAAAGAGAAGCCACTGCAATGAGACTATGGACTGTAACTAGAGAGGAGCCCCTGCTCGCAACTAGAGAAACGCCCTCACAGCAACAAAGGCCCAGCAGCCGATAAACAAATAAATAAAATTGTTTTTTAAAAAATGATGTATCACCAAGTGAGAAAATCAATGTACGAAACAGTATGTATAGCATGTCCCCTTATGGAAAAAAGAGGAGAAAGAATGTTTATGGGTACTTGTGTTTTTTTCTGTGAATAGACCAGGGTTAGCAAACTATAGTCCACAGGCCAAATCCAGCCTGCTGCCTACCTTGGTACAGCCCAGCTAAGAATGATGTTTAGATTTTTCAACAGTTGAAAAACAATCAAAAGAAGAATATTATTTCACCATACACAAAAAAGATATGAAATTCAAGTTTCAGTGTTCACAAGCAAAGCTTGATTGGCACATGGTCGTGTTCATGAATTAGTGTATTGTCTATGGTTGTTTTCTCAATACACTGGCAGAGTTGGGTAGTTATGACAGAGACCATAAGCTCACCAAACCTAAAATATTTATCATCTGGTCCAGGAGATGGTGATGGACAGGGAGGCCTGGCATGCTGCGATTCATGGGGTCGCAAAGAATCAGACACGACTGAGCGACTGAACTGAACTGAACTGGTCCTTTCCAGACAAGATTTGTCAACTTCCGGCCTAGCTTATTTGGAAGGAAGCACTGGAAACCAATGACCTGGCTGGCTGCTCTGAAAGGGAATTGCTCATCCCTGGCTGGGGGATGGGGTTGGAGGGAGACTTCTCATGGTAAACCCTTTTAACCCTTTTCTCCCCCCTAATATTTATTTCTTTGGCTTTGCCAAAGCCTTTTTTCTTTTAGCTGTGGCGCTTGGGGTCTTTGAGCTTCGTTTTGGAGTGGGGGATTTTAGTTGCAGCATGCAAACTCTTAGATGTGGCGTGTGGAACCTAGTTCCCTGACCAGGGATTGAACCCAGGTCCCCTGCGTTGGGAGTGTGGAGTCTTAGCCACTGGAACACCAGGGACATCCCTGAATCTAATTTTCAACAGTCACCAAAACAAAAAAAACTAACTTCTGGCTTAGCTTATGCTTCTACAAGTGAACATATTATGATGTACATATGCAGAAAAATGTTTCAACAGATAGACATCAAATGTATAACTGAGGCTTCTTGGAGGGAGTGACTGGCTGGGGAGAGTGGAGACAAGTGGCTGAGGAAAGTGGAGTCAAGAGTCAAGTCAGGAGTCATGTTAACTTGTGCAATTAAAAGTAAAGAATGCACACTTTCTAGAACTGTGTGTTCCTAGAAGTTGTGGGCTATATCTAGGGACTCTCTGCAGCAGTTGGTGCAGAATGTGGCCCACAATGGGTGCTGAGCCGCCTAATGAATACAAGGGCCCAGGAGACGAGTGTCAGGAGAGAAAGAGTGCCCTCACAGGCCTGCATAGTTCATAAGGTACTGGGGTATGGGCGGAGGATAGCTGGGGAAGAAAGGAGTGAGAAGAGCAAGAGTGTCTGAGCAGGAGCACCGTCCTTAATGCCTTCCCAGTCCAAGGCTGCCAGCAACCCGGGGGCTTTGGGCACTGTAGTCCTAGCTTTCTGGAGTGCTAGAGGCATTTTAGCATCTCCCCACTTCCCTCCCCCAATAAGATTCCCCATTTTTTGTCCTTTACAGACTCTCTTGAAGGACGCTAGGGGGATCTAGCTGGGGGCTTGTGCAAACCAGCTGTGCCTGATTCTCCCCAGCACTGCTTTCTCAGTAAGTGCCATCTGCGGTGTCACAGCTCTCTGGGGGGAGAGACTCTTCCCACCTGCTGTCCAGCACTGCTGGAATCCTCTGCCCGAGGACCAAGCTGCAGAACTGGACAGATGCTCAGGGGACTGAGTACCTTAGTTCCAGGGACATCTGGCCACTGGGATGTCTCACACAGGGACAAAACAAGGTCACCTCTTGTCCTCATTCCTCTGTGAAAGATGACATGAGTTGGAGCCATATAAAATAAAGCTGAAGCAGTCATTCCAGAGGAACTGCCTTTCATGTCCTGTTTTCTGTACTTCTGAACTGGACAAAACCACCAACATTCCAAATCAGCAGAAAAACCAGAATGTCCTGTTGAAACGACCCATCAGTGAACTTTCACCTAGTGACTGCTTCACCTGACCAGTGAAGTATTAATACAAATCTGGATTTACCTCATCTTTTATCAATGAACACTTCACCGGATGAATTACCTTGACTTGCACCAGTGAGCTCTTCTTAAAAAACAGCTTACCTCATCTCCCTCTCTTTTTCCCCATAAACATCATGAGACCCTTTCCTATCATGAGGACACCAATTTTTTTTCTATCTAAATCTGTGTATTCTGAATTGCAGTTCTTTGGCCCTAATTAAATACCTTGTCTCTGAACTAAACTTTAATGGTTTTGTTTTTAGGTTGACACCTTCTGCCAGAATCAAGGCCCCTGTTTTTTTTTTTAGGGAATCCTTCTTTATGTTCAGTTCATGTATCAGTAGTTTGTGTTCCAGATTGAATGTATGATTCATGCTTGGCCAATCAGAATACTCCTTTTTCCTTCTTATGGTGATTGGTTCAGAGATGGGCATGTGACCCCGGTCAAGCTAATGAATGTCACCCTTGATTTTTGCTGGAATTATGGCTGAAGAGGTGTTGTCTCTCTGCTGGAGTTGCATGCAGAGATACATTTGGAACTGCTGGTTGACTTTTAGTGAAGATAAAGAGCAAGCCTAAGATGCTCATGAGTTCAGTCTTCTCTGACTCCTTGCGGCTCTGTGGACTGTAGCCTGCCAGGCTCCTCTGTCCATAAGATTCTCCAGGGAAGAATACTGGAGTGGGTTGCCATTTCCTACTCCAGGCAATCTTCCCAACCCAGAGATCAAACTCGTGTCTCTTGGATCTCCTGCATTGGCAGGTGGATTCTCTACCACTGTGCTACCTGGGAAACCCTAAAGAGCAAGCCTGCTTGACAACAAAGCTAACATAGAAGGAAGTAGAGCTGAGATCTGGAGACTGGTTGATGACTTTGTTTAAACTAGATTCAGCTACCCCAAGGTTAAATGAGCTTATGCTGGTTTGTAGTGGCAAGAATTGTGACTCCTACTCAGAACTGGCAGAGCCAAACCTCCTATCAGTCTATCAGATTCTCTGACTATTCCATAGAGATTTCATTTCTACCCTGTTTGCTGTGCACTTGGGCCCCTGTCTTAGCCCTTTCTCAGCTGCCCAGAGGAGGACTACCCATCTGGACTGCTGGCTCTCACCCTCCTCTCAGAGTCACATGTCTGATGTGATGAGGCCCTTGCTTTGTTCTCAGCACCAGCCCACTCCTCTGGGTGTGTTTAATCCTAGATTCCAGTTCCTGATTATCCAAGCCTGCTGCCTTAAGCCCTTTGCTCACTTATGACTGAAATGGGATCCAAGACATGACCGTCTTTGTTCTTTAATCTTTATTGAGTATTTCTTGTATGCCAGACCCTGCGCCAAGTGAATTACGTGTATCTACAACCTCATCTACTTCTCTCCATAACTCTATTAGGTAGGTTTTGTGATTTTTATTCTCCTTTTGAAGAAGAGGATGCAGTGTTTGGGGAGATGAAGTTGTTGGCCTAAGGTCAAACAGCTGAGCCGCTTGCAGGTTGAGGCAGAACTGAGACTGAACCATGGAGGGAACTGACCCCAAGGTTTGTGCACTTGATCCCTGTACCTGTGCTTCCTACCTGAATAGGTAGGGAAGTGGGTCACATGGGGTACCGGTGACCATTCCACGGCCAGCCTCTTCCGAGTGAGGCGGCCTGAGGGGATCGGGCTACTCTTCACAATGCCCAGAGGCTGCAGATGCACAGTTTCCCAGGACCTCACCCTCAGAGTGGCCATGATTCCTCATCAAGGACTTTGTGCTTAGAAAGGAGTTTGGCATTCCCAGAGCTATTTGTGCAGGATCTGAATTTCTTCCCTGCTTAAGAATGATTACAATGCAAAACAAACTTCTTTGCTGACAGAAGGAAAAGAGACCTCAAGGTCATGTGAGATGAGCAACTCATGCCTGGGAAGAAAAAAAAGTAAAGAATAACCTCACGGCATTCTTTGGGGTTGAGACGAGGGGTTAGGGTGAGGGTAGGAGTCTCCGGTGGAGGCGCGGGTTGGCAGTGGCCTGCTGCAGGGTTGGGGGCACTGCGTGCAGCGGTGCTTGCATGGAACCCTTTGAAGGAGGTTGCCATTATCTTCATTCCCTCCACCATAGTTTGGCCTCAGGTCAAATAACAGGGAGGGAACACAACAGAAAACTGGATTAAAGATTTACTGAGCATGGCCCCACCCATCAGAGCAAGACCTAGTTTCCCCCTTAGTCAGTCTCTCCCATCAAGAAGCTTCCATAAGCCTCTTATCCTTCTCCATCAGAGGGCAGAAAGCATGAAAACCACAATCACAGAAAACTAACCAATCTGATCACATGGACTACAGCCTTGTCTAACTCAATGAAACTATGAGCCATGCCATGTAGGGCCACCCAAGATGGATGGGTCATGGTGGAGAGTTCAGACAAAACATGGTCCACTGGAGAAGGGAATGGCAAACCACTTCAGTATTCTTGCCTTGAGAACCCCATGAACAGTATGAAAAGGCAAAAAGATAGGACACTGAAAGATGAAATCCCCAGCTTGGTAGGCACCCAATATGCTACTGGAGATCACTGGAGAAATAACTCCAGAAAGAATGAAGAGACGGGGCCAAAGCAAAAACAACATCCAGTTGTGGATGTGACTGGGGATGGAAGCAAGGTCCGATGCTATAAAGAGCAATATTGCATAGGAACCTGGAATGTTAGGTCCATGAATCAAGGCAAATTGGAAGTGGTCAAACAAGAGATGGCAAGGGTGAACATCAACACATTAGGAATCAGTCAATTAAAATGGACTGGAATGGGTGAATTTAACTCAGATGACCATTATAGCTACTATCATGGGCAAGAATCCCTTAGAAGAAATGGAGTAGCCATTATAGTCAACAGAAGAGTCCAAAATGCAGTACTTAGATGCAGTCTCAAAAACGACAGAATGATGTCTGTTCGTTTCCAAGGCAAACCATTCAATATCACAGTAATCCAAGTCTATGCCCCACCAGTAATGCTGAAGGAGCTGAAGTTGAATGGTTCTATGAAGACCTACAAGATCTTCTAGAACTAACACCCCCAAAAGATGTCCTTTTCATTATAGGGGACTTGAATGTAAAAGTAGGAAGTCAAGAAATACCTGGAGTAACAGGCAAATTTGGCCTTGGAGTATACAGAATGAAGCAGGGCAAGGGCTAATAGAGTTTTGCCAAGAGAACGTACTGGTCATAGCAAACACCCTCTTCCAACAACACAAGAGAAGACTCTATACATGGACATCACCAGATGGTCAATACCAAAATCAGATTGATTATAGTCTTTGTAGCCAAAGATGGAGAAGCTCTATACAGTCAGCAAAAACAAGACCAGAAGCTGACTGTGGCTCAGATCATGAACACCTTATTGCCAAATTCAGACTTAAATTGAAGAAGGTAGGGAAAACCATTAAACCATTCAGGTATGACCTAAATCAAATCCCTTATGATTGTACAGTGGAAGTGACAAATAGATTCAAGGGATTAAATCTGATAGACAGAGTGCCTGAAGAACTATGGATGGAGGTTCATGACATTGTACAGGAGATAGGGATCAAGACCATCCCCAAGAAAAACAAATGCAAAAAGGCAAAATGGCTGTCTGAGGAGGCCTTACAAATAGCTGTGAAAAGAAGAGAAGTAAAAGGCAAAGGAGAAAAGGAAAGATATACCTATTTGAATGCAGAGTTCCAAAGAACAGCAAAGAGAGACAAGAAAGCCTTCCTCAGTGATCAATGCAAAGAAAGAGAGGAAAACAATAGAATGGGAAATAGTAGAGATCTCTTCAAGAAAATTGGAGATACCAAGGTAACATTTCATGAAAAGATGGGCTCAATAAAGGACAGAAATGGTATGGACCTAACAGAAGCAGAAAATATTAAGAAGAGGTGGCAAGAACACACAGAAGAACTATACAAAAAAGATCTTCATGACCCAGATAACCATGATGGTGTGATTAGTCACCTAAAGTCAGACATCCTGGAATGCGAAGTCAAGTGGGCCTTAGGAAGCTTCAAACAAAGCTAGTGGAATTCCAGGTGAGCTATTTCAAATCCTAAAAGATGATCTGTGAAAGCACTGCACTCAATATGCCAGCAAATTTGGAAAACTCAGCAGTGGCCACGGGACTGGAAAAGTGTTTTCATTCCAATCCCAAAGAAAGGCAAGCCAAGAATGTTCAAACTACTGCACAACTGCACTCACCTCACATGCTAGCAAAGTAATGCTAAAAATTCTCCAAGTCAGGCTTCAAGAGTGTATGAACTGTGAACTTCCAGATGTTCAAGCTGGTTTTAGAAAAGGCAGAGGAACCAGAGATCAAATTGCCAACATCTGCTGGATCTGGAAAAAGGAAGAGAGTTCCAGAAAAACATCTACTTCTGCTTTATTGACTATGCCAAAGTATTTGTGTGGATCACAATAAGCTGTGGAAAATTCTGAAAGAGATGGGAATACCAGACCACCTGACCTACTTCTTGAGAAAACTGTATGCAGGTCAGGAAGCAACAGTTAGAACTGGACATGGAACAACAGACTGGTTCCAAATAGGAAAAGGAGTACATCCATGCTGTATATTGTCACCCTGCTTATTTAACTTATATGCAGAGTACATCATGAGGCGGAGAAGGCAATGGCATCCCACTCCAGTACTCTTGCCTGGAAAATCCCATGGATGGAGAAGCCTGGTGGGCTGCAGTCCATGGGGTAGCTAAGAGTCGGAAATGACTGAGCGACTTCACTTTCACTTTTCACTTTAATGCATTGGAGAAGGAAATGGCAACCACGCTGGGCTGGAAGAAGCACAAGCTGGAATCAAGATTGCCGGGAGAAATATCAATAACCTCAGATATGCAGATGACACCACCCTTATGGCAGTAAGTGAAGAGGAGCTAAAAAGCCTCTTGATGAAAGTGAAAGAGGGGAGTGAAAAAGTTGGCTTAAAGCTCAACATTCAGAAAATGAAGATCATGGCATCTGGTCCCATCACTTCATGGGGAGACAGTAGAAACAGTGTCAGACTTTATTTTGGGAGGCTCCAAAATCACTGCAGATGGTGATTGCAGCCATGAAATTAAAAGAGGCTTACTCCTTGGAAGGAACGTTATGACCAACCTAGATGGCATATTCAAAAGCAGAGACATTACTTTGCCAACAAATGTCCATCTAGTCAAGGCTATGGTTTTTCTAGTGGTCATGTATGGATGTGAGAGTTGGACTGTGAAGAAAGCTGAGTGCTGAAGAATTGATGCTTTTGAACTGTGGTGTTGGAGAAGACTCTTGAGAGTCCCTTGGACTGCAAGGAGATCCAACCAGTCCATCCTAAAGGAGATCAGTGCTGGGTGTTCATTGGAAGGACTAATGCTGAGGCTGAAACTCCAATACTTTGGTCCCCTCATGCGAAGAGTTGACTCATTGGAAAAGACTCTGATGCTGGGAGGGATTGGGGGCAGGAGGAGAAGGGGTCGATGGAGGATGAGATGGCTGGATGGCATCACCGACTCTATGAACATGAGTTTGAGTGAACTCCGGGAGTTGGTGATGGACAGGGAGGCCTGGTGTGCTGCAATTCATGGGGTCGCAAAGAGTCGGACACGACTGAGCTACTGAACTGAAACTGAACTCTTGACACTTGGGTTTTAGGCGAACTGTTCCCTCTGCCTGGAAGGCTCTTCCCTTCTCCTCTTTTGTTTAATGAATTCCTACTCATTCTTTAGGTCCCAGTGTTGATGATACTTCCTTTGGGAGGTAGATCTGATTTAGGTGTCCCATCCTCAGTGTTCTGTAGCTCCCTATCATATATCATGATCCTATCTTCATATTTTATTTTATGTGTCTGATCCCTCAGGAGACTATAAGGTTCCTGAAGGAAAGCCCATGTCTGTATTCTCTATTATAGTCTCAGCATTTGGCACCCCATGACGATCCGTTAAATAAATAAATAAGGTGTAATAAAATCGAAATGGGAAGCCTGAGGCAGTTAATTGCAGTGATTATTTCAACCACTAGATGACATGCCACCATGACATCCTGATTGAAATGGGCTGGGAGTGGGGGTAAAATGGAAGAATGAGCAAGTTGATGGTGAGGCAAGACTCCCCAGTGGCTTCCAGTCTTCTCCAGACTAAGACCTGGAGACCTTCATGAGCCCTAAACCTGTATGTTTGGAAAACTTTGCTTGGGTCATTGCCTTCCTGCAGAATCCCATTTCCAACAAGGGTTACATGTTTGTGTGTGTGTGTGTGTGTGTGTGTGTGTGTGTGTGCGTGCGTGGAAGATTAGTTCTCCTCTGTTTTTATTTATTTACTTTGATAATTAAACATGTTGCTGCTTGAGCTTTCTTTAGTTGCGGGGAGCAGGGACTACTGTTTGTGTGGTGTGAGGGCTTCTCATCGTGGTGACTCCTCTTGTTGTGGAACAGGGGCTATGGGCGCACGGACTTCAGTAGTTGTGGCTCACAGGCCCCAGGACTCTCAGGACTCAGTGCTTGTGGTGCATGGGCTTAGTGCTCCTCAGTATGTGGAATCCTCCCAGACCAGGGATCAAACCTGTGTCCTCTGCACTGGCAGATGGATTCCCATCCACTGTACCACTAGGGAAGTCTTTGATCTTCCATTTAAACAAGACAGGACAGTTCTGGGGTGCAGAGCCTTCTGTGGGAATGGTTACATCGCCATGCTACACATCAAATGCTTTTCAACTTCTCAGAAGTTTCTTCTTTTGCTCATCAAAGAGTTGTTTTTTTGTTGCTGTTGCTATTGCCATTGATCACTTGAAATGGTTTTATAAATTGCTTTTTTTTTAAAATTACTGTTTAGAGAAAAAGGTGAATTTGTCAGTTTTAGGATCTGAACTTCCACTGGTTCTATCTCCTATTCTGAATTTAGCCAAAACTTCTGCTTTCTGGCTTAAGAAACAACAAGAATATTTACTTCTTTTAATCCTCCATTCTATCACCAAGACATTTTGGCTCATTTTTCAAGAAACCACATTTTATAAAAAGTCAAAAGTTTTTTTTTTTTTTTTTTTTTATATAACCTCCTGAGAATTCCAGGGTATATGACATGTGACAACAACAAAGCAATGTTGAAATGTAGCCTCTGGGCAGCAGGCTGGGCTTACTTATTGTTCATATTTCCAGGACACCGGCCTCCTGGAACTATGATTTAAATTGGGCACAACAAAATGACACCAGTGCATGCCATGAACATTCTGGCTCACTTCAAAATAATTAAAACCAAAACTTTGAATTGAGCCATGTCAAGAATTTAGAACCCCAAGCTGATGGCTAGCTCATCTGCCCATAAGCCCCCAACCTTCACACACTATTATTATAATGCTGACATCACTTGGAGAATGTTTGTCCCTGGAAAGTAATGACAACCTCAGTTTGGCAGAAATTCAGTCACCTAGAGTCTTTCAGAAGTCTGGAATGAGTATTGGCCTAATGGAGTTAATTCTTGACTACCCTGTTGATGTTCACATGACTGTGTTAACTTTCCTAGTCTTTGCTTTCTTATCTCTCCAGTGGAGGCAGCAAGACGGCCGGGCCTGGGCTGAGAGAAGCGGTTCGAGCCTCCTCTTTGTACACATGTTTGACTTGGAGCTGGTTCCTGATCAGTACAGCCGCAGAAGCAGTTACAAAGAACCCTGGCAATCTGGCTTTTCCTGGACTTCCCCGCTCATGCCAATCACTGGCTGTTATAACCTTCATATCTGAACAGGTTGGGAATTCTTTAGAAATGGCCTTATTTGCCCTTCCTACAGTCCAGCCAGAACAGCAGCCGTAAGAATGGCTTTGTGTTTCCTTGAGCTGTTGATTGGAGGGTGTGAACAACAAGAGCTGATTAGTCCTGGGCTTTGCCCTGAGACTGCCCAAAGTGGCACACGGGTAGTGGGGGCCAGGCTAGGGCCCAGGGCTCCTGGCAGCCCAGCAGTGCCTCTGCCCTCCCCTGTGCTGTTTCCAGGTGCTGTGTGTGTGTATGTTTGGGGGTTGATATGAATTACAATCACAGTCCTCTCTCAATGAGAATGTCACAGGTGGCCACAAAAATGGATTCAGTGCTGGGCTCACTGTTATTGGCCAGGGGAGTGGGGCTTGAAACCAGAGGAAAAGAGACCCATTCCCTGGCCTCAGAGATCCTGGTGTCAATAAACAAGAAAGATAATAATATAAAGTAAGGCTGCTTATAACTCCAGTGTGAGCTGAGGTCATGTGTCCTTTGAGATAAAATAACCATTGACTGGAGCCCTATTTCTCCCTAGTGGGAAGGCTGATGCCCTCCTAAGCTTTCCGCAAGTCCCCAGGGTAGTTGTCTTCCCTGGGTTCCTGCTCTCTCTGAGCCTGTTTGATTTCAGGGTGACTGGACCCATCTTTTCTTGTTTGCCCCCTGAACTGTCCCTCCAGGGATCTGAGGGCCGAAGGTCTGGTAGCCGATAAGGCAGCAAGGGTGACTTAACTGCTGGCCAGCCCTGGGCCTGAAGGCCCTTAGGCCACCCACCCTGAGATCTCCTCTCTGGCCACCCCCATTCACAGGCCCTAGAACCACATTTGCATTCTTGGTCCCTTGCCCTTAGAGTCCACTTTTCCACCTGTTGGGGCTCCCCTAGGAGTACAGTTTCTATCACTGTGTCATTAGGAACAGTGGATTCTCTACCTCTATGTATGCTGATCTCCTCGAACATTCAAATTCATTAACGTGGAATGCTAAGGAAAGGCCACCTGCTTTTTAAATTTTGTTATTGTTGTTGTTCAGTTGCCAAGTAGTATCTGACTGTTTGACACCCAATGGACTGCAGCACACCAGGCTTTCTCGTCCCTCACCATCTCCCAGAGTTTGCCCAAGTTCACGTCCATGAATTTTGTACCATGTGCAAATTGTTATTTATTTCCAAAAAACCAAGTAACATTTTGAGCGAGACTTTCTTCTTAGAATTCACCTTTACTGCAAAGAAAAACCAAAAAAGGCTTTGTGATTTGAGCCTGTTGTCTCTGTTGCCTCTGTCTCCCACCAGCCTCTCCAATGAAATCATTAGAAATTTATTCTCCCACTGATAGAAATTATGCCTTCCCTTTTAAAAAACAGAAGTCATTCCCATGAGTGTGAGTTTTAAATGACATCCATTTCTCAAACTGCTCCTTTTTATAATATGTCTCATTCATTCATTCAACAAAGGAAATGCTAAGGGTTCTATAGTAGGCAAATTTTGTCTGGGCTAGAGCAGTAAGGGTGGCTTCCTGGGAGGTGGGAATTGACCTGGAATATCAAGGCTGGGAGAAGGAGAACTTAGGTGAAGACAAAGGCAGGGCAGATAGAAAGTGGGAGTGGGGATTGACAGGTGCAGGGAATTAATAATAACCTTCTATTTAATCAACAAGCATTTATATGGCTTCACATGATTCAGAACCTTTGCTAGACTCTGGGCTAGGGAGGCAAACAGACACAGGTGATTCCGATAGAGTATGAGCTCATGGGAGCCAGGGGAGAAACACGGGTCATCAAAGGGGCGGGGTCTGCCTGGAGGGAGACCAGGAGCAGCTGCCTTGAGAGAGTGACGTTGAATCGGAGATGGGAAGAATGTGTGGGTGAAGCAGAGGGAATGTTGTTTATGAAATTCCCAAGTCAAAGAAGAGACTGGTAAGGAAATGAAGAAGTCCAACATGGTGAATTCCTAGAACTGGGGGAGGGAAGAGGGGAGGAGTGAGTAAGGGAGGAAGGACCTGATCCTGAGGGTAGTGGGAGACACAGAGTGGCTTTTAGCAGGGAAGTAGCACAGCAGGTCTGGCCAAGCTTTAGAAAGGCCCCTAGGCTGGCTTGGCAGGCACATTGAAGTGGAGAGTCTGGGAAGCAAAAGGAAGTGTTTCGAAAGGGGTTGCAGCACTCCTGCCAAGCTCTGGCCCCTGGCGAGGGTATGGGTGAGAGAACAGACCTTGTGCTGGGACACAAGTAGGCAGGGATGGGGCCTAGGACAGAGCTCACACTGAGGAGGCAGAGAGATGAAAGGATTTGCAAAGATGGCCTCCCAGACAGGTCAGGGTGGCTGGGGGTGGCGCTTGGGGGAAACAAACTGAGGGGCGCCAAGGCAAGGGATCCACTTCTCTTCCCCCACAAAAGGGTGCTGCACCACAGGCTTTTCCAGGGGCGAGACAAGTGCTCCCGGTGGCCAGCGTTCAAGATAGGCACGGCCTAGTGTCTGTTGGCTCACACGGCGAGAAAGTTCATCACTTTCTCAATTCTCCCTCATCCTTCCAGGAGAAAGCCTCAGTTGGGAGCTAGCCTGTCTTTAACACCTCTGACGCTTCCTCCCTCCCTGTTTTACAAAGAGAGAGCAGATCTCGGGCTCAGAGTCTTCAGCCGGCCACAGAGTCTAGCTGGGGTTTGCTGACATTTCCTTGCATTTGTATTTATGGCTGCCTTCCATTTACGGTAAGTGAAACCAGATTTCCAATTAGAACAGTGATAGCAAGCTTTGTTTTTAAACAAAGGCATTTAAGCCAAAGGGGAAAAGCAGGCAGCTTTGAGAAATGTATTAATCAGGGTATACAGGTGATATAGGGATTCGGCAAAAGTCAGAGGAAGGACTTGAGTGACGGAGGTCGGGAAACACTGTGATGGTAAAAAGAGTGCTGGGTTTAGGACCATGAAATCAGGTGTCAGCAAATGACCTGCTCTGCTCCTGAAAATGGGGATGAGAGCCTCTGTCCTCCCCCTCCCAGGTGTTGTGTGGGTTGCTTAACATCACATCTTGGAGAGGAAAAATGTTCCAGGACTCCGCGGTGCCAGCCAATGGGGGCTGGCTCTCAGGACAGTCCTCTTATCAGGCTCAGAAAAGGTGGCGACCTCCACCCTGTTCCTCCCACTGGGTCTCGTCTGGAAGGTAGGAGTTAGAGGCATGAGCTGCGATTAAATGCCATTTTATTTCAGGGACCTTTTCGGCTCTTCAAAGAAACTAATCTGGAAAAAAAAAAAATCCCCCAAATAAAACACTTAGGATCAGTTGTCCAAAGACTATCAGGTAGACTTTGCCAGGGATGTCTGAAACTTGAGCCACAGGGAGGTTTTGAAGGGAAAGCTGCGTCTGGCATGGTCTCTGGGCCGTCCTCGGGCACTGAGGGCAGGGTGACCCGGGTGTGGGTCAACGAGGGGAAATGGCTCCTCTGGGACCCAGAAATTGCTGGTGTTGCAAGACAGGGAAGTCTGTGCCCCCTCGCTTGGGGCTTCCTCTTAGAGACTTTCAGTTTTGGTGGTGGGCGTGCCCCCACCCATCCCCTGGTGTTGACTGTGAACTTGACTGGGCACTGATGTTGCCAGGCCAAACCACAGGATATTTCCTTCACAGCACAGACACGGTCCCTGTAACTTAGTCCATCTCTCTGTGCCCTTGCTTACTGCCAGTTTTCACTGGGTGAGGGCAGAGCCATCCGTGTTCTTCCCCACCTTGGATAGGGTCTAGTGCTCCATCAGTAAGTGTTAGAGGGACGAAGGACTGGAAATGGGATCCTACTTTCTGCTTCCTCACACAGATTAATGAGAGCATGACAGAAGTCGGGAGCTGGGAGGGAATTAGAAATAGGCTTTTTCTCATCCTTGCAACCTCATGAGGGCTTCCCTGGTGGCTCAGACAGTAAAGAATCTGCCTGCAATGTGGGAGACTGGGTTTGATTCCTGGGTTGGGAGGAAGGCATGGCAACCCACTCCAGTATTCTTGCCTGGAGAGTCCTCATGGACAGATGAGCCTGCAGTCCATGGGGTCACAAATGACTGAGCAACTAAGCCCGCATGTGACCTCATAAAAGGGATTAAAGAAATAATCCTTTTAGGACAAAGATTTAAAGAGTTAAAAATTGCTCTGAGTTTAAAAAAAATTAAAAAGCAGTATTTAAAGAACATTGGTATGTTTTCCTCAGCTCTCTAAATCACAAATGTTCCTGTTGGTACGATCTAGGGAGAAGAGCGTTCACGTGGTTACATGTGATGGTGAAGCTAGAGGTGGGTAGTTTGCCCAAGTTCACTGCGAGGAGGTAACTTGATTGAATGAAGAGGGCTGACTGGGGCCTAATGTTCATGCTGATCTATTTGCCACTTTTCTCCCAACCTAGGTTCAAATCTTTGTTCCACCACTTGGTAGCAATGGGACCTTAAGACAAGTTACTTTGCTTCCTTGAACTTTCTTTTCTCATCTATAAAATGGGGATAATCATAGTACCTCTGTCACAGGGCTGTGATAAGGATTAAATGAATTAATGCATGGAAAGTCATCACAACATTATCTACTACATAGTAGATGCTCAATAAGCATCAGCTTTATTTCCAATTTCAAGAATCTAAAAGCATTGTTAATTATTCTGAGGGAAGAAAAATGTGATTTGCAGTAACTAGAAAATAAAATATACACATGGTGATGAGGTCAGTTTCAAGAGACTTGTGATGTCATCAGTGAGTTGAGTTTTTCTCTTCCTACACAGTCTTGGTAATTTTCTTAAAGTTGTGTGGTCTCTTTTAAACCATAAGCTCCCACACATTACAGGCTTTCTTGAAATTCAGTGTGAGTGACTTCTGCTTCTCCTCAGTGGGCAAACTGAAGAGATCCCCTAGAATTTAACAGCTATACATCCATTAATTTTTTTAATTAAATAAATTAAAAATAAGCCACAGGTTTATAATTATTGCCTGACCACAAAGATTATACTTTGAAATGTAATATACTGATTGTGATCCTTTGCAGCAAAAAGCAACTTATACATAGTACATTTTTAGGTCTCCAAATTAGTAAAATGATTTTTGACCTAAAAAGTTGCATATGTAAGTTCTCTCCTATGTTTTCATCCACCTTACACCATCTCTTCCAAATGTGGCAGACTTTTTTCCCCATGGTGTCAATGTTAGAGGAAATTTTAATTTCTACCCCAGAATCCTTCCTACTTCCTCTGATATTTGCTCCCCATGATTATAGGCACATAGGCCCATCTCCTTTCTAAAATTCAGCTTCCAGCTGGAGAAACTGAAGTCCCAGGACACAGGGACATGGGGAATCTGTTCTGATGCTCTCCCAGGAATGAGCTATAACCATCTCCCTGTTTGAGGCGCTTCTCAATTATTCTCCCAAAACTAAAAACGTGAGTATCTCCTCTGGGAGAGATGTGCCACACACACCTCACTCCCTTCTGCCTGTTAAAAAGACCAAGCCCTGCTTTGGAGCTGAATCCTAGACGTTGTTTTGTTTTAAAATATTTATTTTTTTATTTATTTGGCTGCACTGGGTCTTTAGCTGCAGCATGTGGGATCTCTGATCATCTTTGTGGCAGGCAGAATCTAGTTCCCCAACCAGGGATGGAACCTAGAACCCCTGCAATGGGAATGCAGAGTCTTAGCCACTAGACCACCAGGGAAGTCCCTGAATCATAGACTTTGAATTTCCTGTGTTATCCTTCAGCATGAGTCCCCATTTTACAGATGAGGAAAGGCAAAATGGCCTATAGGGTTACATTCTATAGGCCATTCCTTCAGAAGGATTTTGCTTTGTTTTGTTTTGAGAACCTACTCTGCACCAGGCTCTGCATTAGACACTGACAATGCGATGATGTCATCTGTGTTTTCTGGAATGAGAGTGGTTTTATCTGTATAATGGGAATAATAATCATGGAATAATAACTTGGCCCTTTTCAAGGGGTTGTATGGGGATCAGAAGAGCTAATGGATGTGAAAGTACCTTATAAAATATTAATGTACTCTATAAAGAAGAATGATCAGGTATAACATGAAAGAAGATATTTTTTAAAAAAAGGCTTGGTGTCCTGCACCATTTATTTAATGATAATACAACAACAATCACCATTTATTAAGCACCAACTACACGCCAGCTGTTTCACACATACCCTCACTAGTTCTCACAACAGTCCCACAAGAGTGCTTTATAGTTTCTTTCAGGGGGCAGGGCATCTTGCCCTGGGTCTCAGGGCAAGTGTGTGCCAGGATTGAGGTCAGCTCACAAGAGTTTCCCTTTTGTCAGGGATGACTGAAGGTAGAGTGAAGAGGAAGAAGGGGTAGATACATTTCCCTCTAGGTTTCAAGACAAAGATGGGGCCCAGGGGCTCCAGGGAACTTCTCAGAAAGGAGAAAGGAACTAGAGCCAGAGACAATGACTTAAGGGTTTTGTAAGTTTCTAACCTCCTATAACTTCCCCTTATTTGTTTTTCTATTACTCAGGCCTTTGCTTGTATGGAGGAGCCCTGAAACCCATCCTTCAGTCTACCCATATTTATTAAGCACTGATTCTGATGCCAGGCTGGCCCAAGGAGATGGGCCTGAGACCTCTCTTCAGAGGCAGGAGGAAGGGAGGTGTTGAGGAATCTTGGATCACACCCACTGTGGTTGAGCAAGGGAACCCCAAAGGACCAAGGGCTTGCAGTGTAGGAGCGTGACTATAAAAAGGAACGGAAAGCTCACAGTCTCTAGGGCCTTCAGGGAAGAGAAAAAGGGGAACACGGGGGCATAAGTCCAACCTGATCCTCAGCTGGGGTGGACCAAGAGAGGACTGCCGGTCACCGAGCTGAGCTAAGGGCTTGGACTGGGCTGTGTCTTCCCTGGCCCTCCAGGCCCTGAAGTTACTCTTTCTCCTCCCTGCTCCCTCCCCCCCGCTCCAAGGGGCCCACCCGCATTCTCAGGGAATCACAGGCTAAAAATAAACAGTTGCCACTAGACTCTGGGCCCAGGGGAATCGGTTCAACAGAAGTCCTGTGGGTAGTGGTTGGGGCTGGGCCAGAGAATGGAAGGATGACAGCTCAAGGTCCGAGGACCCTCCAACCAGTGATGCAAATAATCGCCCACCCCCAACCTGGCTATCTGAAGTCCAGACCTTCTAGCCTTCAGCTCCGTGACCTTCTACAGCTGAGAATATTTGGATCCCAAGCAATGTCACTATGCCTGCTGGAGAGATAGAGCATGTGGCAAAAAATAGCTTCACCCCCTTGCAATATTCCTGCCCATAACTGGACACAGCGAGTCTTTATCAGTCCAAAGGCATGCTCCTGCTGGAGCAAAGGTGCTTTTCTGGGAAGGCAGAACCCGTGACTCCTCGGCCCAGAGAGGACTTCTTGGGGCTCTCATTACCAGTGGCATTGTTGGAATCCTTTGGATGAGAGGTCAGCCTTCAGGGCAGGAGGAGAAGGGGGTGGGTTGATGTCAACTGGCGGCACACATTTGTCATCTAAGGAACATTTCTGGGTCTTCCCTGTCCTCTACTCTCCAGCCAAATGCAAGTCCACTCCCAAAACTTGCTTGATGGATTCACAGAATTTCGTTCCAAAGGGATTATTACTTGGACTTTGGTTCTATAGGAATCCAGAGGCTGGGAGCCCCTCCCTGGCTCTGTATGAACTCTATATTTGACTATATAGAGTTGAATAGAGTTAGACTATGTAAACTGCACCTTCAAGGTCAGGCACCACGGGGCCTCTAATGAAAAGTGAAAGCGTTTGTGCTCAGTCATGTCTGATTCTTTGTGACCCCACGGACTGTAGCCCCCAAGGCTCCTCTGTCAGTGGAATTCTCCAGGCAAGAATATTTGGATTGCTGGCTATTCTCTTCTCCAGGGGAGCTTCTCCAGCCAGGGGTCAAACCTGGGTTTCTTGGATTGCAGAGGGATTCTTTACCATCTGAATCACCAGAGAAGCCAGGGCCTCTAATAATATAATGATAACACTAGCCACTATGAACCTAGATACCAAGCACTGTGATCATGACTTTATGTGACTTTGTGTGGGTTATCTCATTAAGTCCTCCCATGTTACAGCTTCATACACATTTTACAGGTGGGGGAAAATGAGCTTACTCTCACAGAGAGTAAGCTGTTGCTTGTTTGTCCATGTGTAGGGAGTGATGGAGCCTAGACCCGATTCCAAATCCCATGCCCTAAGCCCTACAGGGAACGTTCTGTTTCAGATGCAGGACTTTAAGGGAAGGAAAGGGCAAGGAAGGCCACAAAGCCAGTGGCAAATGTCCCCAAAACATTTCCCTGGAGAGCAATCATTGTGCCCTGTCCACTGCTGTGACCCCAGCACCTGCTGGTCCCCAAGGTGCATGGGAGCCACCCTGACCTCTTGGGTTTTTGCATTGGCAATTTCCTTCCCTCTGCTGTGAACCTGGCCAACTTCTGCTTCTCCTGAAGGTCTCAGCTTAACTGTCCTTCCTCAGGGAAGCCTGCCCTGGCTAGGACTGCATTTTCCAGGCTTTAGCACAGGTCTTATTGAATGCGTGTTAGAATAATTTTGTGATTAGCTGCCGTCTCTCTGACTAGAATGGAGGCTCTGGGAGGGTGGTAATTGTGTGGATCTTGTTCCTGAGGTATCCCTATGCCTCAGCACAGTACACATATCATGCGCTCAGCAAGTATCTTTGAAGGAAGGGAGGAAGGAACAGATAGTGATTTGTTGCACGCTGACTGGATGATCCAAACAGTGATTGCAAATGGAGCTGGGTGAGAGGGAAGAGGCAGTCAGGGCACAGAGGGAGAGCTCAAGGTGAGGGAAGCAGGCTGCCACAAGAGACATGGAGTGTTGTAGGAGTCACAGCAGAGAGGGACAGGAAGGGACTGGATGACCTTTAATGAACTAGATCACGCTAGACTTCATCCAGCTGTGAAAAGGTTTGACTTGGTATGAGAATGGACTGGATGTTGACCTTTCAAGGTCATTCTCCCCAGGGCCCTTCCATGTTTCCCTGAACAATCAATCAAATGAAATCCCACCATATGGGTTCTGAACCTTGTAAGGAAACAACCGTATAAAATCACTTTCAAATGGTTCTGGCAGAAGCTCCTCCCAGGGGTTAATTCTGGAGGGCAGGATTCCTGATGCCTTTCACTTTCTATGTCATACATTTCTGTAATGATTTAATTCTTCCTGACTCCCTCCCTCTCTCCCTTCCTTTTTCTTTTCTTTCCAACAAAAATGTGTTACCTTTGTATGCAGAGAAACAAAGTGAAGTTCTCGTTGGTGGCTTGGTTGTGTCCAACTCTTTGCTACCCCATGGGCTGCAGACCGGCAGACTCCTCTGTCCATGGGATTCTGCAGGCAAGAATACTGGAGTGGGTTGCCATTTCCTTCTCCAGGGGATCTACCCAACCCAGGGATCAAACCTGGGTCTTCTGCATTGCAGGTGGATTCTTTACCACCTGAGCCACCCGGGGGAAGCCCAAGTTATTAAGGATGTCTTAAAATATTTAGAGGGCAGAAGTGCCTCTTCCTGAAGAAGTTTCTGGCTACAGAAAATGAGAAGAAAGGAGGGAGGAGAGATTGAAAGTGAGTGACTGAGTTAGAATGACAGTATCATTAATCGTTTTTTATTTTTCTTATTTAAAAAATTGACATGTGATGAAATTGACTTGTTGTATATTTGTGTGAATTTTGACGTGCATGCAGTTTGTGTAACCATCAGCGTGATCAGGATGCAGGTAAGTTCCATCAGCCCCAGACCCCTTGAGTTGTCCCTCTGTAGTCACATTCCTCCCCACACCTGACCCTGACAACACTGATCTGCTCTCCATTGCTGTGGCTTTGTCTTTTCAAGAATGTCATATGAAAGGGATCACGTAGTACGTAACCGTGTGAGACTGGCTCCTTTCCTGTTCATTCAGCTGCTGCATGTATCAGGAGTTTGTACTTTTTTTTTTTTTTAGCTTTCTAGTAGTATGGACTTACCACAGTATATTTATCTGTTCACCCCTTAAAGGACGTTTGGGTTACTCCTAGTTTTTGAGGATTATGAATAGAGCTGCTATTTGTGTATAGGTCTGTATGTGAACAAAAGTTTTCATTTCTCTAGGGTAATCACGTAGGAATGAGCATATGTAAAGTAAAGGCTTAACTTTATAAGAAACTGCCAAACTCTTTCCCAGAGTGGACTCCCACCACCAATACATGAGGATTGTAGTTTCTCTGTATCTTGTCAGCACATGGTATTGTCAGATTCTTTTTTGTTGTTGTTAATTTTGGTATGGTCAGATTCTTAAAAAACAACAACTATTTATTTTTTCATTTGGCTGCACCCGGGTCTTAGTTGCAGCTTGCAGGCTCTTTTGTTGTGGTATGTGGAATCTAGTTCCCTGGGTAGGGGTTGAATCCAGGCCCCCTTTATTGGGAGCACAGAGTCTTAGTTACTGGACTACCAGGGAAATCCTGTCAGTTTCTTCTTAAGCCGTTCTAATAGGTGTGTAGTGGTATCTCATCGTGGTTTTATTTTGCATTTTCAGAAAGGCTAATGCTGTTAAATGTCTTTTCATGTGTTTTTGCATAATGCATCCTCTTTGGTGGAGTGTCTGGTCAAGCCTTTGGTCCATTTCTTAATTGGATCGTTTTCTTACTAAGTTTTGAGAGTTCTTTGTATATTCTGGATATAAGCCTTCTGTCCAACAGGTGATTTGCAAATATTTTCTCCCAGGTCACAACTTCTTTGTTTATTCTCTTAACAATGTCTTTTATAGAGCAAATATTTCTAATTTTGATAAAAACTTTTATCACTTTCTTCTTTTATAGAGCATGCTTTTGACTTTTCATCTGGGAACTATACCTAACATAATTTTTTAAAAGTTTATCATATTTTGATCACTTTCTTTGTGCCAGCCTGGGCAGCCCACATTGCTTAACCTGCTTAATTTTCACTGTGATCCAGCTTAAAGCTGGTACTATTTTTATATGACTTTGTATTACAGGTGAGGAAACTAAGGCACAGAGAGCTTAAGCATTTTGCCCAAGGTTCCCCTGGCTTTCAGTGGCAGAGCTGGGGTTCAAGTGAATGCCATCAGGTCTTCAGAGCCCACCCTCATCACCACTCAGATTAGGCTGAAACTTTGCTCGTGGAATCGCTCATTCTAAAGTCATCGAGCAGGGAAACCAGCAACATTTGCTCCTTCTTGTTGCTCAGTTCTTAACTTGAATGTCACCTCACAAGGGAGATCTTCTCTGGCCATCCACCTATAATAAGCCCTGTTTCTCCCTCCCCTCTCCTTTTTAGCTCTCCTCCTTCTGTCCTCTCTTAACTGAGAATGAGCCTCTCCAAGGCATGTTTCATTGTCTGAAATATGTTAGTTTTCTTTTATTATTTGTCGTCTTCTACATAATTTGTTACTTTTACAGAAGGCCAGCTGGGTGAAAGCAAGGACCTTATCTTTTCATCACTTTATCTCCAGCTTCTAACCTAGTGCCTGGCACAGACGGAGTGGTCACTGAATCCTTGTCAGTGAATGCTATTGGATGAATGGTAGATGGGCAGATAGACTGATGGATGGATGAATGGATGGATAAACTGCCACTGCTATGGAAATTTGACTTCTCAAGCAGAAAAGAAGTGCAGCCTTAGAACTAATCCGGCTCTGGCTAGAAGAAATCACAAAATGTATCCATGTATATAGACATTATGTACAACATTAGTGTTCTAAAAAATAGACTGTATACATGTTCATGCTGGAATACGCCTAGAATATCTCTGAAAAGATACGTAAGAAAATGGTGTAGAACTGGGTGGCTGGGTACTAGGGAGAGAAAAAGACTCATTTTTTACTATATATTCTTTTGTTCATTTTAAATTTTCTACTGCGTGCATGTACTGTATGTTCAGAACATAGATTTCTTTTTAGAATAATAATGATATCAGGTTTCTTTTTCCTGAGAGGCTGGGCAGCAGAGCAAGCCAAAAGGTTATTCAGAGGAAGTTGTTCAGAGACAATTAACACCTTCTCTCCAATCCAGCAGCTTATTTGTAGGAATTGAAGCAAAGTAAATGTTAAATCAGGAAAGATTTTATAATAGACAGGCAGGCAGTATTTCTTGGGTCATTATTAATGAGCAGGGCTTATTAATTAATTTTTAATAAAATTTATGCTCATTGCAACAATTTAAACTTAAAGCTATGTCTTAAGCCAAAAACTCTCCAGTCTGACTTCTTTGACAAACTGTAATTAGAAATTTTATTTTCCTACTCTTTTCTGCGCTTATTTTTTTTAAATTGGAGTATAGGTGATTTGTAATACTGCGTTAATTTCTGCTGTCCATCAAAGTGAATCAGCTACATGTCTACATATATCCTCTCTTCCTTGGATTTCCTTCCCATTTAAGTCACCACAGAGCACTGAGTAACTGCTTTAAGAAGTGTTTGGGGTGATTTGGTTATGTTTATTTTCATTTTGTGTGAAACAGAAGACTAAAGCCATAGATATTATTCCTTGACATTCTTTTTTACTTTATTCATTTTAGAGATAATTTTAAGTTGGCACATATGGATCTATCTCACTTAATAGCTATGTAATATATAACTTCATTGATGTAGTTGAGGTGTTTCTAGGTTCTTGTTATTACAGAAATGTTGAAATGACTATTCTTATATTTATATCACCATCTATTATTGCTTTAATTTCTGAAAGTTGTTGCATATTACTTGTCTCATAATATTTTAGAAAATGTTTCCTAAAAGTTCCAATATTTTTACAGCTGAATGATGGGTATTGCAGTGTTAGTTTTCTTATGCCGTCATTAGCATGAATGTTACCAATATTTTTCATTTTTGCTAATATTAGGAGACAAGCAGGAACTCATTATTTAATTTTCATTTCTCTGCTTACACATTGTTTGTTGACCACTGTCATTTCCTCTTTTGTTCATATTCTTTGCCTATTTTTCCATTGGATCATTTGTATTTTTCCAGTTTATTTGCAGGAATATGTTCATAACAGGCAGAGTAAACCTTTGTTGTATGAAGTTTAGATATTTTCTCCCACAAGCTCATTTCTCTTTTGACCTTGTTTGTGATGTCTTTTGTTATATAGAACTTTGAATTTTTTTCTGTAATCAGATCTTTCTATTTTTTCCTTCATAGCTATTAATAATCACGGATGTTTGTGTAACTCAGTGGTTTCCATGCTATGGTCCTAACCTTTGGGTTTCATGGGGATGGATGGATGTCAAAGGGGTGGGAGTGAGTGGGGTTGGCTATTTGGAGTTCACCTCTGCCCCTCTCCTCTGTTTTTATTATCTTTCACATGCTACCACCCACACTGTCATGAAGGAGGGCTTAGGGCCTGGAGCCAGAATGATTAGACAAAGTATTTAACCTCCCTGGGCCTTAGTTTCTCAGTTTCCTCATCTATGAGATGGGGATTTAAAATAGTTCCTGCCTCTGGGATTGTGGTGAGACTTCAAAGAGCTGGTGCATAGAAAGCCGCTGTTTTATTAGCACCACGTGGCTGACACTGTGTTAGGTGATGTACTCACATACATTCTCAAGCCACAGGATTATGCCTGTTTTCCAGAGGAGAAAATGGAGGCCCAGGGAACCTAGGTAAGTTGCCTAACAGTACAACAGTAGAGAGTAATGGAGCCAAGATTTGTACCCTGGTCCCTGTGTGACTACCAGGCCTCAGTTCTACAGAGCAGGTAAGAGTGTTGCTATTATTTATTTATTTATTTTTAAAAATTTATTTTTTAATTTTTATTTTTGGCTGTCCCAGGGCTTTGTTGCTGCATGTGCTTTTCTCCAGTTATGGAGAGCGGGGGCTCTTCCCTAGTTGCAGTGCATGGGCTTCTCATTGCGGTGGCCTCACTTACGGAGCCTGGGCTCTAGGGTGCATGAGCTTCAGCAGTTGCAGCACATGGGCTCAGTAGCTGTGGCTCCCAGGCTCTAGAGCACAGGCTCAATACTGAGGTTCATGAGCTTAGTTGTTCCGAGGCATGTAGGGTCTTCCCAGATCAGGGATCAAACCAATGTTTCCTGCATTGGCAGGTGGATTCTTTACCACTGAGCCACCGAGGAAGCTCCTGTTTATTTATTTTTAATTTTAAAATATTTATTTATTTGGCTGTGCTGAGTCTTAGCTGCTGCACGTGGGATCTTCAGTGTTCATTGCAGCATGTGGGATATTTAGTTGCAGCATGTGAACTCTTAGTTACTGCATGTGGGATCTAGTTCCCTCATCAGAGCCTGAACCCAGGCCCCCTGCATTGGAAGCACTGAGTCTTAGCCACTGGACCACCAGGGAAGTCCCAATAAGTACTGCTACTTATTGACCCCTTACTATGTTCCTATCTGGTGCCAGGTGTTGAGGATGTAACATTGAACATGAAAGTCCCAGTCCCTTGTTGCCTAGTCTGCTGGGTGGGGCAGTCATTAACAATGAGACAATTTCACATTCAGTTCTGGGTAATTATGAGCTGGGCAATGAGAAACAATAACAGTGATTGCTCAGTTACGTTAGCGAATCAGGAGAGGCCTTTCTGAGGATATTCTATCTGACCAGCAACATAAAGAATGAGTAAGAACTGACCAGTTGGAAACTGTAGCACATCAAGCAAGTTGGCCCTTTGGCAGAGGAAGAAGCTTGGCAAGGTGAAAGAACAGACTAGAACATCTGTCTGGTGGAAAAACACCTTGTATAAGAGCAGGGTTTGAGGCAGAGAGGCAGAAGTGAGCGGGCGGCAGAGCACGCAAAGCCCAAGTGAGTTGACATAAAAAGTCAGGACATTATTCTAAACCCATTGGGAAGCCATGGAGGGTTTAAGTTAAGGAATGCTGCCATCTGCTTATGCTGTAAAGATATCACTCTTTGAACATACATACAATCTATGATGAGGCAATTCTACTCCTAAGTAGATACCCAACACAAATACATACTTACATACATCAAAGACAAAAATATTGACAGCATCACTTTGTGAAAGTCTCAAACTATAAACCACTCAAATGTCTCTCAGTGCTTGACTGAACAAATAATGATAATTTAGGCAATGGAATACTATACAGCAACGAACATGAGCAAACTGTAACTATTTGAGAGCAGTGAGGCTGGATCTCTCAAACACAGTGGTATAAAATACACATTGTATTGATTCTTGTATATAAAGTTCAAAAAGGGGCAAAATGAATCTATGATATTAGAAATAAGGATGGTAATTGTCCTGCTAGAGTAATGGGGGTGACTAGGGCAGGGCACCACAACTGATATAATCATGATGGTGTGATCACTCACCTAGAGCCAGACATCTTAGAATGTGAAGTCAAGTGGGCCTTAGGAAGCATCACTACAAACAAAGCTAGTGGAGGTGATGGAATTCCAGTTGAGCTATTTCAAATCCTAAAAAATGATGTTGTGAAAGTGCTGCACTCAATATGCCAGCAAGTTTGGAAAACTCAGCAGTGGCCACGGGACTGGAAAAGGTCAGTTTTCATTCCAATCCCAAAGAAAGGCAATGCCAAAGAATGCTCAAACTACTGCACAATTGCACTCATCTCACACGCTAGCAAAGTAATGCTCAAAATTCTGCAAGCCAAGCTTCAACAGTATGTGAACTGTGAACTTCCAGACGTTCAAGCTGGATTTAGAAAAGGCAGAGGAACCAGAGATCAAATTGCCAACATCCATTGGATCATTGAAAAAGCAAGAGATTGCCAGAAAAACATCTATTTCTTCTTTATTGGCTATGCCAAAGCCTTTGACTGTGTGAATCACAATAAACTGTGGGAAAAAAATCTGAAAGAGATGGGAATACCAGACCACCTGACCTGCCTCTTGAGAAACCTGTATGCAGGTCAGGAAGCAACAATTAGAACTGGACATGGAACAACAGACTGGTTCCAAATAGGAAAAGGAGTATGTCAAGGCTGTATATTGTCACCCTGCTTGTTTAACTTATATACAGAGTACATCATGAGAAATGGTGGGCTGGATGAAGCACAAGCTGGAATCAAGATGGCTGGGAGAAATATCAAGAACCTCATATATGCAGATGATACCACCCTTATGGCAGAAAGTGAAGAGGAACTAAAAAGCCTCTTGATGAAACTGAAAGAGGAGGGTGAAAAAGCTGGCTTAAAGCTCAACATTCAGAAAACTAAGATCATGGCATCCGGTCCCATCACTTCATGGGAAATAGATGGGGAAACAGTAGAAACAGTGTCAGACTTTATTTTGGGGGGCTCCAAAATCACTGCAGATGGTGATTGCAGCCATGAATTTAAAAGACGCTTATTCCTTGGTAGAAAAGTTATGACCAACCTAGATAGCATATTCAAAAGCAGAGACGTTACTTTGCCAACAAAGGTCTGTCTAGTCAAAGCTATGGTTTTTCCAGTAGTCATGTATGGATGTGAGAGTTGGATCATAAAGAAAGCTGAGTGCCCCAAAATTGATGCTTTTGAATTGTGATGTTGGAGAAGACTCTTGAGAATCCCTTGGACTGTGAGGAGATCCAACCAGTTAATCCTGAAGGAAATCAGTCCTGAATATTCATTGGAAGGACTGATGTTGAAGCTGAAGTTCCAATACTTTTGCCACCTGATGCAAAGAGCTGACTCGTTTGAAAAGACCCTGACGCTGGGAAAGATTGAAGGCAGGAGGAGAAGGGGATGACAGAGGATGAGATGGCTGGATGGCATCACCGACTCAATGGATATGAGTTTGAGTGAACTCTGAGAGTTGGTGATGGACAGGGAGGCCTGGTGTGCTTCAGTCCATGGGGTCGCAAAGAGTCGGATATGACTAAGCAACTGAACTGAACTAAACTGAAGGGGGGGTGCATATGCTGTCTTCTAGGGTACAGGTGATGTTCTGTTTCTTGAGCTGGGTGTTGGTTGCACAGGTGTGTACAGTTTAGGCAAATTCATCAAACTTAACGGTTATAATTTATGCATGATTCTCTGTATATTCCATTCTGGCCAGTATGTGAGTATGCCCTGCCCCCTGACATTGGATGCCAGACAGCCTCACAGCCATGTTCTTCCCTGGCCTTCTGGAATAAACCCTCAAGACCCAACCAGTGATCCTGAAGCTGGACATTCTTTTGTTCACACCTCAGGTGTCCACTGTGCCCTCAGGGACTTGTCCTTCTCTTTACAAAATCCTCTGAAACTGCTCCAGCCCCTGACTGACTCCACACCTACTTTTTTCAGCAGAGTACTTGGATATGGTTTATGGGCAAATTGGGGCCAAAACTTGGATACCCCTTATCCCCCTCCTCCACACCCCCGTAATGAGCAATGAAGGCTGGACTAGAAAGTGGGCATTGCAGTCTGAGGGGGAGACAAGGTAGAGCTGTTCCAGAATCCAGGCAAGTAGTGGTTGGTCCAGAGGGATGGCGGAGGGATGGCAAGCTCAGAATGGATTGGGGACATGTTGGGGAAGAGCCCACAGGAGGGGTGATGATAGGGAGGGACTGGCAGCTTGTGAGAGTGTGTGGGGCATCGTGGCTGCCCCCCACCCCAGCTTCCAGCATGAACACGTGGGTGAGAAGAAGTACCAGAACGAAGATGAGAAGGTAGGGGAGGAGCAGATTTAGAGAGGATAGTAGTTTTGGACATGTGAAATGTGAGATGTCCCCAAAGCCTGCATCATGGGAGCAGATGGATAAACGGATGTACAGTAAGATTTTATTTGAAAAAGAATCTGCTGCTTAAGAGGAAAAAAAAAACAAAACTGAAAGCCCCCATTCTAGTCCTCTTTCCTTTTAAAGCACTTTCAGTTCCATTATCTCATTCCATTTGATTTCAAGACAAAGATTCCTGTCTGTATGGGAGGCAAGGTGGGGGTGGGGCAGGGGGGGGATGTTGTTTCTTTATGTGGAAAGTAGGGATGTACTCAGGCGTGTGCTGTTCCGTGAACATGCTATATTTATCCACTCAGAGAGGAGGCTCTGGGCCGGGAGCCTGGGTGGCACACAAGGGCATCAGCCAAAGCAAGAGGACTGGTTGAGGTCCTGGATTTGGCTCACACTGCAGGGGACTGAGTTCAGGGGTTGGAAGCCCCTCTGTAATGGGCAGAGAAGGTTTCCACCAGCGTGGGCCACTGGGACAGGCCCTAGGGGCAGAAACATACTCTGTTACTTCTTCATTCAACCTGTCCCTACTTCCCCCTGAGGGAAATGACTCACATCTTGCCCTGCTGTCCCCTCTAAAGCTCCCATTGCACTCAGGGAAGAGTTTTCAGCACAGGCCATTTAGCCTGGCCTTGGGTCCTGTCTGCTTGAGTACCTGGCTCTTGAGCCCAGAAGTCAGCACAGGGACTGCTGACAGATGTCTTCCATGACCTCCCAGACTGAGGACTGTGCCCTGCCCCCTGACATTGGATGCCAGACATCCTCATAGCCATGTTCTTCCCTGGCCTTCTGGAATAAACCCTTGGGACCCAACCAGTGACTTTGAAGCTGGACATTCTTTTGTCTACACCTCAGGTGTCCACTGTGCCTCAGGGACTTGTCCTTCTCTTTACAAAATCCTCTGAAATTGCTCCAGCCCCTGACTGACTCCACACCTACTTTTTCAGCAGAGTACTTGGATATGGTTTATAGGCAGATTGGAGCCAAAACTTGGATACCCCTTCTCCCCCTCCTCCACACCCCTGTAATGAGCACTGAAGGTCAAACTCACTGGGACCAACTCAGTCCAAGATAATATAATCCCATGAAGGCGTCCAATGATGGTGTGGACAGTGTCATTGGAAGAAGCAATGGTCAGAAAATGTCAAGAGACTCAAAAGCTGTGCCACAAAGCCTTAACAAATATGAAAACATTTTGCTAAAGCAATTCCACCTTGAGGAACTCATTTTGATAAAATAATGCATGGAAGCAAGATGAATTTATGAGGATGTTTACTATAGCATTACTTATCACAGTGAAAAAATGGAAAGTGATGGAAATCCATCTCAAAATGGGAAAGGCACAGGGAGGATTTGTTGGCCCATGGAATCCAAAGGAGAGTTAAGCATTCAAGATTTGGGAAGGACCACGGTGTAGCCAGATCTTAAGCAATGGAATCCAGTTTCAGCTCCAGGACTCACTCTTCATCTGCCAGGTTTGCTTTTCCCTGTGTACAAGACTGACTTTCTCACTACAGACCAGATGCAGGGAGCAAGGTTTGGAACGCAAGAGTCTTCCTGAAGCTGTTTCTAACCTTCAGTCCAGGAATCCCAAGCAAAGACTATATTGGCTACCTTAGGTCAAGTGCTCAAATCACAGCCAATCAATTGTGGGCAAGGCAGCTAGGCACTGTGACTGGCCCAGCTGGATCAAGACTTGCCTCTGGACCAATCCACTAAGACTGGGGAGGGGTCTCTTTGACATAATGAAAGCTCCTGAATTAAATGAAAAACATCATTTCCCAGGAAAGGGAACTGGACCAGCAGTCTCAGTGATCCTCTACCTATTGGTGACGGAAATGGATAACAAAACGGTAAGCACAGTGAGGCCCCATTTCTGTAAAAACATAGGAGTAAAAATGTCTGAAAAGATATTCTAAAATGTTAAAAGTGATTTTCTTGCAGTTGTGCTGTGTTTTCTACAGTGGACACCAATCGTCTGTGATGTTTAATTTTTTGAAAAGAGAAAAGTTATCATTTTTTCTGTGAGTGCAGAACATTGACTTGGGATGTTGTCATTTATGGCTCTCTCTTTCAGCCAGCTCATGGGGATTTGAAAAACAAAGAATTCTGTGAACTGCAGAGCTCATTCACATCTCCAGTCATCCATCCAACCAACAAATGAATATTTACAGGAAGCCCAGTGGGTGCCAGCCAGCAATATGTGCTGGAGATGCCATGATGACTAAGGACCAGACCCTGCCCTCAAGGAGCTCACAGTCTGGCAGAAGAAACAGATGAATGTCTGACCAGTTATAAGAAGCTTACAACAGAAGTGTCCATGGCAAGCTAGGAAAATATAGACCAAAGAACAACACATTCTGTGTAAAAGATCTTGAAGGTGGTATGGAGGCACTGGGCTTTGTGCTGGGCCAGGAAGGTGGAGCATGCAGCAAAGGGCTTATGAGGTGAAGGAAACAGCACATGCAAAGTGCGGAGTCCACCAGTAGGACCTGCAGAAGGCAGGGAATTGGGTGTAGCACGAAGTCTCAGGGAGCAGCCAGTGAATTCCACTCACTAAGCATTTAGGGAGCATCTATGACAGGTCAGGCTTCTGGCTAAGGGTTTGCTGATGAGATAGAAAAGCTGTTTGGGATTAGATTCCGGAGGACTTTGAATGTTGTTGTTCTATCTCTCTTCCAATAGCACAAATTTAAAATGTGGATGTGAATTTATCCCTTCTCCCCTAGGTGAGACAAAGATCTTCCCCGCTCGTGGGGCCTCTCAACTGTCTTCAGCTCAGGCATCCCCACATTAGGGAAGGAACTGGGTGGTGGGGGGGAGGGAGTATTCAAACTTCCTGCATCCTGAGTTCTGTAACTCCACACATGTGCCAAGGAGACCAGGAAGCCAGTTATTGGGGAAAATTTCCCCTGGATTGTTAGCAAAGTTGGGCTGTGCTCAGGAGGTCCTATCTGGGCTTCTCAATGAAGACCTAGGACCACTAGCACTACCCTCGCAGCTCCCAAGCTCTGGAGGGGTTCTGGGGAAGGGGGAATCACTCTCTGTGATGTGTCTTTCATGTACTAAGCCGAATGACCTTGGCCTGAATCGCTGAGGGTTATGTAAGATTAGGTAGCCACTTAGTCAAAAATAGCTTTCATGCTGACTCCAGCCCGCAGAACATCATCCAAGCAAAGGGGGCACAGATGGGCCAGGGCTGGGCACACATGGGGAAATTCCCGCCCTGGTCCTCACCACTGAAAAATCATTTGAGAGTGCGAGATGGAACTTCAGAACTACTGACAGGTGATGTCCCATGCTTGTCTGTTTGGCAGCAGAAATATGGCTGTTGTGCTGAGGCATAGAAACCAAGGGACCATAAAGACAGAAATCCAGTACAAACACTCAAATAAAAGTAAGAGGGTGCAGAGCACACAGACAATGCTGGGTTAGGAAGTCTTCAGATCTTCTATTACCATTGACACTCTAGAGCCAGGCACTTTCTTTTATTCATTTGACAAGTACCCCCTGAGCTTGCCACCCTGTGCCAGAGGCTGTGGCAGCCTCGGAGGCACAAAAGTCAGTGATAGTCACTGTTCCTGTTCTCAGGGAATTTCAGCTTGTGGTAATCTGTGTTCTACCCCATCCTAATAATAAGTAACCTTTTCTGACACCTTCCCTGTGCCAGGCACTGTGCAAGACGTTGGCACTCACAGTGAACAAGCCAGACACAGTCCCATGCCACACGCAGCTTACAGTCTAGAGGAAGTAACATGAAAACAAAAACCAGACAAATTGTCTTTACAATAAAAATTGTAATAAAGATGTGCTGAGGGCCCTTCTAGGTCTAGAGGAAGACCTTTCTGTTGAATGGTACTGTTTCTGATGTGTTCAAGGCTTCTGCCTTGTGAAGGAGTATGTGAAGGTCCCCATTCTGCTCCTCTGGAAGTGACACTGGGGAAAAATCATCTGGATCTTGTGTAAGGAACAGGCTCCTCACCCACTGCTGTTCAGAGTTCTGAGATTTTTGGAGGACAATTTGCAACGTTCTTTAGCGCTTTAAAAAGATAGCCAATATTAAGGGATTATTGAAACATATTATATATCCATAATGTGCCATAAGTGATAAGGTAGTCCTCTATACCACTAACATGAAAAGAGGTCCAAATGTTAAGTTAAAAATTTTTTGATTCAATAGTGTTAGAGAAATTATGAAGTTTGTGTATTGTTGATGGAAACATAAAATGGTGCAGCCACTACGGATAACAGTTTGACAGTTCCTTAAACAGTTAAAAAGAGAACTATTATTATATGATCTAGCAATCTCACTTTTGGATATATACCCCAAAGAATTGAAAACAAGGTCTCCAAGAAATATTTGTACACCCATGTTCATAGCA
Source organism: Capra hircus (assembly GCF_001704415.2). Classification (NCBI taxonomy): domain Eukaryota; kingdom Metazoa; phylum Chordata; class Mammalia; order Artiodactyla; family Bovidae; genus Capra; species Capra hircus. Next base: position 49,376,709 of record NC_030814.1, on the reverse strand, counting down.
TCATTATTCACAACAGATAACACATGACTGCAGCCCAAGTGTCTGTTGACAGATAAATCGATAAGCAAAAGGGATATTATTCAGCCTTGAAAAGGAAAGAAATTCTGACATATGCAACAACCTGAAGGACATGCCACTAAATGAAATTAGTGAAAGTGTTGGTTAGTTGCCCAGTAGTGTCCGACACTTTGGGACTCCATGGACTCTCTACTAGTCTCCTCTGTCCATGGAATTCTCCACACAAGAATACTGGAGTGGGTAACCATTCCCTTCTCCAGTGGATCTTACCTTCCCAGGGATTGAACCCAGGTCTTCTACAATGCAGGCAGATGCTTTACCATCTGAGCCACTAGAGAAGCTCAAATGAAATAAGCCAGTAACCAAATACTGTGTGATTCTGCTTATATGAGTCACTTAGAGTAATCACATGCTAGTAAAGTAATGCTAAAAATTCTCCAAGCCAGGCTTCAGCAGTACATGAACCGTGAACTTCCAGATGTTCAAGCTGGTTTTAGAAAAGGCAGAGGAACCAGAGATCAAATTGCCAACATCTGCTGGATCATGGAAAAAGCAAGAGAGTTCCAGAAAAACATCTATTTCTGCTTTATTGACTATGCCAAAGCCTTTGACTGTGTGAATCACAATAAACTGTGGAAAATTCTGAAAGAGATGGGAATACCAGACCACCTGACCTGCCTCTTGAGAAACCTGTATGCAGGTCAGGAAGCAACAGTTAGAATTGGACATGGAACAATAGGCTGGTTCCAAATAGGAAACGGAGTACGTCAAGGCTGTATATTGTCACCTGCTTGTTTAACTTATATGCAGAGTACATCATGAGAAATGCTGGGCTGGAAGAAGCACAAACTGGAATCAAGATTGCTGGGAGAAATATCAATAACCTCAGATATGCAGATGACACCACCCTTATGGCAGAAAATGAAGAGGAACTGAAAAGCCTCTTGATGAAAGTGAAAGAGGAGAGTGAAAAAGTTGGCTTAAAGCTCAACATTCAGAAAATGAAGATCATAGCATCTGGTCCCATCACTTCATGGGAAATAGATGGGGAAACAGTGTCACACTTTATGTTTGGGGGGCTCCAAAATCATTGCAGATGGTGATTGCAGCCATGAATTTAAAAGATGCTTACTCCTTGGAAGAAAAGTTATGACCAACCTAGATAGCATATTCAAAAGCAGAGACATTACTTTGTCAACCAAGGTCCGTCTAGTCAAGGCTATGGTTTTTCCTGTGGTCATGTATGGATGTGAGAGTTGGACTATGAAGAAAGCTAAACGCTGAAGAATCAATGCTTTTGAACTGTGGTGTTGGAGAAGACTCTTGAGATTCCCTTTGACTACAAAGAGAAACAGTCCATCCTAAAGGAGATCAGTCCTGGGTGTTCATTGGAAGGACTGACGCTAAAGCTGAAACTCCAGTACTTTGGCCACCTCATGAGAAGAGTTGACTCATTGGAAAAGACTCTGATGCTGGGAGGGATTGGGGGCAGGAGGAGAAGGAGAGGATGAGATGGCTGGATGGCATCACCAACTTGATGGACATGAGTTTGAGTGAATTCTGGGAGTTGGTGATGGACAGGAAGGCCTGGCATGCTGCAATTCATGGGATTGCAAAGAGTTGGACACAACTGAGTGACTGAACTGAACTGAACTAGAGTAATCAAAATTATACAGTTATAAAGCAGGATAGTGACTGCCAGGGGCTGTGGGGGAGGGGAGAATGAGGCATTATGATGTAATGAACATATAGTTTCAGTTTTATAAGATGAAAAGAGTTCTGGAATTGGATGGTGATGATAGTATTACAACATTATGAATGTATTTAATACCACTAAACTGTACAGTTAAATGTATGAGGTGATAAGTTTACATGTATTTTACCATAATAAAAATAATTGTAAAAAAATTGTGTACAATAGTACCAAAAAAGAATAAAATATGTAGGAATAAGTTTAACCACAAAGATGCAAGACTTGTATGATAAAACTACAAAATATTGCTGAAAGAAATTAAAGGAAGACTAAATAAATGGACATCTATGTTTGTGGGTTGAAGACATAATGTTGTTAAGATGATAGTACTCCCTAAAGCAATCTACAGATACAATGAAATCCCTAAAAAGAAATTCAAATCCCACAAATTCTGTTTTTAGAAGTGGAAAACTGATTCTGAAGTTCATATGAAATTTCAAGGAATTCTAAGAAGCCGAAACAATCTTGAAAAAGAAAAACAAGTATGAAGACTCACCCTTCTTGATTTCAAAATTTACCACAAAGCGGCAGTAATCAAAACAATGTTATTGGCATAAATATTACCTACATTTAGATAAATGGAATTGAATTGAGAGTCCAGAAATAAATCTATACATCTTCAGTTGGTTTTCAACAAGGGTACTAAGACCATTCAATGAGGGAAAGAACAATCTCTTCAGCAAATGATGCTGGGACAACTGGACGTCTACATGCAAAGGATGAAGTTGGACCACTCCCTCACAGCATATACAAAAGTTAATTCAAATTGGAAAAAAGATCTAAATATAAGAGTTAAAACTATGAAACTCCTAAAAAAGAAATCATGGGGGTAAGTGTTCATGACCTTGAGTACAAGCAACGAAAGAAAAAATAAATTGGAGTTCGACAAAACTAAACATTTTTCACTGGGATGTAATTGACATATAATATTAATTTCAGGTGTATAGCATAATGATTTTATATTGGTGTATAATGTGAAGTAATCACCACAGTAAGTTTAGTTAACATCCATTACCATACATAGTACAAATATTTTTCTCTTGTCCTGAGAACTTCTAGGTTCTACACTCTTAGCAACTTTCAAATATGCAATATAGAATTATTTTTAATTTTTTAATTGAAATATATGATAGTTAATTTACAATGTTGTGTTACTTTCAGGTGTACAACAAAGAGGTTCAGTTATATACATTATATATATCTTCAAATACACATATAATATGTTATATATTAGATTCTTTTCCATTATAGGTTATTACAAGATATTGAGTATAGATCCTTATACTATACAGTAGGTCCTTGTTGGTTATACAATACAGTGTTATTAACTATAGCTGGGTTCCCTGGTGGCTTATTGGTAGAGAATCCTCCTGCCAGTGCAGGAGATGCAGGTTTGATCCCTGGGTCAGGAAGACCCCCTGGAGAAGGAAATGGCAACCCACTCAGTATTCTTGCCTGGAGTGGATATCCCACGGACAGAGGAGCCTGGCAGGGTACAGTCCATGGGGGTCAGAAAAGAGTTGGACATGACTTAGTAACTAACAACAGCAATAACAATTGCTCTCTGTACATTTTGAATGTGGTAGCTGGACTTTCAAAGATATATATGTTTTTTCCTGCATACCTGCTTTGTGTCATAAAAACAAAGTTTCTGAAACATAGAATAAAAAAAAAATTTAGGTTAAAAAACACTCGTTAGTTTCTGCCCTATTTTATATTTACTAAATTAACAGATATTACTTAACATAAATTAGATATTTAAAAAAATTTTCAAACAACACAGAAATCTTTAAAGTATACACAGACTACTCCTAGCTTACTTTCAAAGGGAAAATACACTTACAATAAAATATTTTTCAGTAAAACAAAGGCATCAGAGAAAGGGTCATTTGTTTTTTAACATCCTTTTCCTTTTTTTTTCCTCTGAATTTTCTAGAATGATATCTATTATTCCATGTTGGAAAATGTCTGTAATTAACTGAGTTTTTCAACATAAAGCTGCCAGTTTCAAGCTGCTGATGAAGCAGTGCTGACCTGACCTTGACCTCCGAGCAGCCCTTGGACACTTCCCTCTGGCCCCACTCTCTGCAGCCTCCTTGGCTCAGACCCTGGGCCTGGCCTTTCCCGCTGCCCTCAGATGGCCTTTCCTGCCTGGCAAACTGTTCACCAGTCTCCATCTTAGGTCTCCTTAACCCTTGGCACTCACTGGTGGAATTAGGGCACAGCAGAGAGCAAGGAGCTTCCAGATTCCTCTCTAGGAGGAACGTGGGGGTTCTTTGGAAGGTATGTTTGTCCAATAAGCACAAGATTTTTACTTTGACAGTATGCTAATAGTATGCTATGGGCTTCCCTGGTGGCTCAGTGGTAAAGAATCCGCCTGCAATGCAGGAGAGGTGGGTTAGATCCCTGGGTCAGAAAGACCTCTGGAGAAGGAAATGGCAACCCACTCCAGTGTTCTTGCCTGGGAAATCCCATGTCCATGAGGTCGCAAAGGCTCAAACATGACTTAGTGACTAAAGAACAAATAGTATGCTATAGTCAAATAAAAACAATGTTTTCCAAAGAATTTTTTATTCATGCTTTGTTAGGTTGAGCAAACATTAATTGTCCATTTTTAAACTGTCCATTTTAAAGAAGGAAATATGCAGGTATTGGGGGAAACCGATGGAGATGAAGGAGTGAGCCAGCTCTGGGACCACCCTCCCTGTCCCCCTGTATGCTGACAGTGGGGAGAACTCGGTGTTTGGCTGCCAGTCCCCACCCTGCAGAGGGGAAAGGAAAACAAAGACGCCTCCAGACTCCCTGTCTCCAGACTTGTTGGAAAACCTCCCTGGTCTGCGCCATAGTCTGGGACTGACAATTGAGAAATTTTGTTCTGAGATTTGTTTTCTGAGTCTTTCATGGTCGTGACTTTTCTGCTCTGTTGTTCTGTGCACACCTCTGAGGTGATGCTAGGTCAGATCAAAGTGAACTTGTCAGAAACTTCCAAGGTCCTCTGGCAGTTGATGCAGCAAGGTCCTTATTACTCCTGGATAACCCCCCATTGCCTAAAATCGCTCAATTTGGGACTATCCTCTTTGCATTATCACTTCTAAATTTCTATTTCAAAACAAACAAGAAATTCATTTTCTCCCCTGCACTATAAAAATAAACAACTGTGTCAAATAGGAAAAAGTAGACACCCCCCGACCCCTGCTAAAGCCACAAAACATCCGCACACCCAATATTTAAAGGCAATCGCTGTGACATTTTGGAGTATTTCTTTGAAGTCTTTAGGAATAACTGTCTGAGTCATTATTATTGTTTTATATAGCTGTAATCATTCCATATATCAATTTTGACCCTGTTTAATAAAACCCATTTCAAAAGAAGTATTTTTTTCATGTTACTATATATCCTGGCTCTGCTGTGGTATTAGCTATGTTACCTTGGGTACGTTACTTACCCTCTCTGTGCCCCAGTTTCCTTATCTACAAAATAGGCTAAATATCAGTATTTATCTTACAGGGTTCCTGCTAGGATCCAGCAAGGTAATGCTAGTGAAATGCTTTGCCAACAGCTCAATGCAATAAATGTTAACAATTCACCTACAGCCAGCATAGACATGGTTGATCTGGTTTTTTGGCTCTCATGAACAGTTCTACAATGAACACCTCTGTGTCTGAAGGCTTGTCTGTGCTGAAGATTAACTCCTTGAGAGAGACTCCTGAAATGGAATAGCTGAAACAAAGAATCTAGAGCTTTAAAAAAATTTTTGATATTGATTGTTATAGCCAGGAGAGGAAGAATCTTGGTTTGATTTACTATTGATTACCAGCTTTATTGACACAGGATTGACATATAACATCGTATAAATTTAACATGTACAATGTGATGACTTGATACATGTAATTATTGTGAAATGTCACCACAATACCACAATTAACATACCCTTCACCTCACATAATTACTATTTTGTTGTTATGGAGATCCTGGTTTTAAGTGTAAATCTTTCCTTTGCTGGTCGAGACCTTGAGCACCCCTTCCAACCTGAGCACTCACAACTTCAGTGGTTGTGAGTTTAGAAGCCTTCTCTCTCTGAACAAGCCTACCTGGGAGTATGGTAAGACATCTTGGCATCCTATCTGTTAGAATAACCCTAAGGCTGTCTGTAAAACTGAGACAAGGATCTCATCCAAGGTGTGGTGAGGAGTAATTAATGGCTAATGGTTGGAGCTGACTTTTGTCCTCTTGGTCATAACAGACCTTTGAATTGCTTGGCCACTTTTGAGTTTCTCAGGAAAAGTGATAACAACACTGGGCCAAAGTTCGTGCCGTTTGGCCAGGCTGCCTGCCTCCAATACCCATGAGGCTGTGTGGGGGTAGAGGGGTTGATTGCAGCTCTGAGTGTTGGGCCAGGTTCATTGGGGTTGATGTCACTGGGATAGGAGACATTGCTCCGTTGATCCTCCCACACATCACACGGTAGGAAATATCCCCATGCTTTGCTTATCTACCGCCCCAATTCCTGACACAACTGAAGGCTAGAGGTTTTTAACACGACATAAACAGAGGACTTGGAAAGACATGAGGCTGAGCTCTGATCTGAGGGACTAATCAAAACCATGCTTGTCTTTCTCCATAACCCCACTTCCCAGAAAGACTAGATCAAAATTGCCTGCATTTGGGTCTGGGGATCTGCATTTTACCAAGCCCTCCAGAGGAGTTTGATCATCAAGCCAGTGTGTAAAGGAAACACAGAGATTATATATATGCAGATGATATCTGCTCAAAAGCTTGCAAAGTCTTCCCACACTTCACCCTAAGCCAAGCTTTTGAGTAAGGCACGCTGGACTTCCGTTCTCCTGCTCCGTCAGCCCCATCTCCCTCCTCCCACCTCACTCACCATCCACTGCAGCCCTTCTGGAAAGTTCCTGGCACCCAAATTTGCTATGGACCTTTTAAAAAAGTTTTTAAATTTTATATTGGAGTATAGCCAATTAACAATGTTGTGATAGTTTCAGGTGGACAGCAAAGGTGCTCAGCCATACATATACATGTATCCATTCTCTGCTATGGGCCTGTGGACCAGGTGCCCTTGCTCTTGCTATTCTGTTAGCTTGGTAAAATCCTTCCAAACATTTAAGGCCCAGTTCTAGCTTCAAGTCTCCATCTCTAGGACACTCCCTTTCCCAGTCCCAGCTAGAAAGAACTCCTTTTCCTTGGAGATCCCACAGACCCTCCCCATCACACCCTCACATGGCTCTGGCCACTTTTCACACTACTCTGTAGTGTTTGTTGGCTTCATCTCCCCAAATAGTATAGAAGCTCTGAAAAGGCAGTCCCACATCTGGTTCATCTCTGTGTCCCCAGAACCCAGGGCAGGGCTTCCTGTGTCTTAAGGCTTGTTTCGGGGCAGTTGGGACCCTCTGGCCCAGGAGCTGGAGCTGGGCCCCGACCATCTGCACAGCCTCCAGGATAGTGGGGACCTCTTCTTTGCCCCACCCCACCCCAACCATCCCTCTGAGGCAGTAGCTGCAAATTGGTGACAGTCAGTCTCCATTTGAACTTACTGCCTGATCAGTTCTGGGCTTTTGCAACCAAGGTTGTGTCCCAGGGGTGGGGAGACCCAGAGGGAGTCAGGAAACAGATGGTCCAGGTCTGAGCAGCAGCTCTAGGCTGGACCGTGATCACCCCAGTGTGTTTTCCTCTCTCAGAAAGAGTCTCAGAAGCCCTAGTACAGGCATTTCAAGAGCATCAGGGAGGGAAAGTCCCCAAGGCCAAGCACATAAGTTTAACAAAAATTGATCCTGTTTGCTTAACTCAAATGGGTGTTTATTAGGTCTAGTTGGTTTATAGCAAAGGTATTTATTAGGTCTACCTGGCTTATTGAAAGACTTCTGTTTCCTTACTGACCTTCTGTGCCTCCTATAACTTTGTCTCTTCTATAGATTAGAAAGCAAATGCTTCTTTAAAGATTGATTTTATTGTCCTTTAGAGATTTAGCCTTGGAGTCCTGAGTATCCTGTTTGACTGTCTAGATGAACTTAATTCTTGATTGTAAGAATAAACTTTTCACTTCTCTGAGCTCTTGGTTAATCCAGCATGTGAAATATTGGTTACTGGCTGGAATGCAAAATCTCAGTGGAGAAGGTCTTCTATGCTTGATCATCTGAGGGGTGTGTGATTTTGAGCAAGGTTCTACATAAATCAGTCCTGAATCTCCTATTCAACCAAGTCACAGTTCCCTTCCTCCTCTCTTCTTCCCACCTTCTATTCTTCCATCCCTACTTTCTCCTGTTTCCTCTTTCTTTATCCTCCTGCCATTTTTCTTTCTCCCCTTCTTTCTCCTCCCAAACTTCTGTTCAGTTCAGTTCAGTTCAGTCGCTCAGTCGTGTCCGACTCTTTGCGACCCCAGGAATTGCAGCATGCCAGGCCTCCCTGTCCATTACCATCTCCTGGAGTTCACTCAGACTCACGTCCATCGAGTCAGTGATGCCATCCAGCCATCTCATCCTCGGTCGTCCCCTTCTCCTCCTGCCCCCAATCCCTCCCAGCATCAGAGTCTTTTCCAGTGAGTCAACTCTTTGCATGAGGTGGCCAAAGTACTGGAGTTTCAGCTTTAGCATCATTCCTTCCAGAGAAATCCCAGGGCTGATCTCCTTCAGAATGGACTGGTTGGATCTCCTTGCAGTCCAAGGGACTCTCAACAGTCTTCTCCAACACCACAGTTCAAAAGCATCGATTCTTCAGTGCTCAGCCTTCTTCACAGTCCAACTCTCACATCCATACATGACCACTGGAAAAACCATAGCCTTGACTAGACGGAGCTTAGTCGGCAAAGTAATGTCTCTGCTTTTGAATATACTATATAGGTTGGTCATCACTTTTCTTCCAAGGAGTAAGCGTCTTTTAATTTCATGGCTGCAATCACCATCTGCAGTGATTTTGGAGCCCCCCCAAAATAAAGTCTGTCACTGTTTCCACTGTTTCCCCATCTATTTCCCATGAAGTGATGGGACCGGGTGCCATGATCTTCGTTTTCTGAATGTTGAACTTGAAGCCAACTTTTTCACTCTCCTCTTTCACTTTCATCAAGAGGCTTTTTAGCTCCTCTTCACTTTCTGCCGTAACGGTGGTGTCATCTGCATATCTGAGGTTCTTGATATTTCTCCCGGCAATCTTGATTCCAGCTTGTGTTTCTTCCAGTCCAGCGTTTCTCATGATGTACTCTGCATATAAGTTAAATAAGCAGGGTGACAATATACAGCCTTGACGTACTCCTTTTCCTATTTGGAACCAGTCTGTTGTTCCATGTCCAGTTCTAACTGTTGCAAACTTGCATTATCATTTTTCTATCCAATCATGTATCTGTATTTTTTCTTTCCTTCATTTAATCTATCCATCCAGTTATCCTTTCTTTCTTCTTTCATTCAACCATTCATCCTACTGTCTGTCCATCTATCCATCCATCCATCCATCCATCCTTTCTTTCTTCCTTCCTCCCATCTATCCACTCATCTGCTCATTTTTAGCATCATTAACACCAGACAGGGCTCTAGTGACTTGAACTGCCTGAGCTTAAAGCAAATGTAGTAGGAAAAATCTTACAGTGAGGAACTGGAGTGAAGAACCCTGATTTCTAATCCTCATTTTCTTCCCAGGAACCAAGTGTAAGCAGCGGTGCTCACAAATTTTTACAGAGTGAACCAGGCATATTGCCTGACATTCGGGGTGAAAAAGCCTTGGTCACCATTCTCAGGGACAGAGAATAACAACACAGCCTAAAAGAATCACAGTCTGGTGCCCTGTAAGGCTGAAGAGGGGAGGCTTCTCAACTAGAGGCAATTAAAAAATGTTTCCTGGAGAAGTAGATGCCTGGTTGGGCCTTGGAGAATGAGCATTTGTCGTAAGGATCAATTGAGATGGTGGCATGTGAGATTGTAAAATATAAAATTGTTACAGAGTGATTTTTAAAATGTATTATTTTATGTGTTTATTTTTACTTTTTATTTTTTGGCCATGTGGCATGTGTGATCTTAGTTCCCCAGTCAAGGCTTGATCCCGTGCCCCCTGCCTTGGACGTGCAGAGTCTTAACCATTGAACTGCCAGGGAAATGGAAATAATGTATACTGAGGGAGAGGGAGAGGGTGGAATGATTTGGGAGAATGGCACTGAAACATGTATACTATCATGTAAGAAACGAAGTGCCAGTCTATGTTTGATACAGGATACAGGATGCTTGGGGCTGGTGCATGGGAATGATCCAGAGAGATGATATGGGGTGGGAGCTGGGAGGGGGATTCAGGATTGGGATCTTGTATACACCCGTGGTGGATTCGTGTCAATGTATGGCAAAACCAATACAGTATTGTAAAGTAAAATAAAGTAAAAAAAAAAAAAAGAAAAAAAATGTATAAAATCCTTAAGATATTATGATGCTAAACAGCATGTAGACTAATGATGACTGGCCTGCCTATAAAAGGCATCTGCCAGAAGCACTAGCAGATTCCTATGCAATTTTTAAGATTCAAAGACAAGTTTACTGGGATTGGAATTGGACACACATAGCTGTGAGGCCAAGTGAGGAGTACTTCAGAGTGTAGGCTTTGGTATCAGACCTGCTTGGGTCCAAGACTTGGCTGTCTCTTGTTGTCCATCGCCCTTCTGTGGAATGGGCTGATAGCTTAAGGAAGATTAAATGAGATGTATATATTGAGGTTGGGGTTTCCCAGGTGGTGCTAGTGGTAAAGAACCCAACTGTCAGTGCAGGAGATGTAAGAGATATGGGTTTGATCCCTGGGTCGGGAAGATCCCCTGGAGGAGGGCATGGCAGCCCAGTCCAGTATTCTTGCCTGGAGAATTCCATGGACAGAGGGGCCTAGTGGGCTATAGTCCATAGAGTCACAAAGAGTCAGACATGACTGAAATGACTTGGCACACATGTGATGGGGTCATGCTTACGGTAGGTGCTCTGTAAACATCAGCTACCTCTCCCAGCTGCTCAAGGGGAGAGGACTCACTGTGACCTGACTCATACTGTTGTGAATTCATGTTTGTTTGTTTAATCTGCCACCAAATAATCAAACATGTAACCCTGGGGAAATGACTTGTTTTCTCTTGGCCCTTACCTTCCTTTTCAGTAAAGCCTCTGTAGATTCTTATGATTAAAACAAGGTAAAGATCTTTAAAAATTGAAAAACGGGAGTCTATGCCTCAGCAATGTTCGCTTTGGCACTGTTTACCACCAGGAGGTGGAGAACGGGAAATAACACTGAAGTCCAAAAAGAGTTGACTTTTGAAATACATTATGAGACTCTCTTCTTTAGCAGTGTAAATGTTGAAAAATAATAGGTCCCATGAGAAACAAGATTTTTTTCCTTTTCTTGAATGAAAATTCCCTCAGCACCCAAAACATTGTCCATCATATAAAGGTGTTTGGTATGAATGAATAAATAATACTGTCAAATTAATTTCCCAGGGCCATCCTTGAGGAATGCCCCTTTACTATTGTTTTGCTACGTGGCGTATACAAGTAGACCAGAAGGGCTAGTGGTGGTTTTTGAGAGACTGTGTTGGGGGAATAGCAAAGTCAGACTACAGAGAGAATGGAGCTACCAAGTGGGGTGTTTGAGAGTGCTTGCTGGATGGTGAGCAATGCAACTCTTTTCCATGGCCCACAAAGTCTTCAGTGAAATATGCAGTGCCTGCTGGTTCTTTTGGGATCGGATGTATTTTTGAAGGGTGAAATGAAATACCGAGACTGGCCTCAGTTGGAGAATACCCGTGGGTATCGAGTCACATCTGAGTATCCTAACGTGGAGGAAAGTGTAATGACGTGGAAAGATGTTTGCAATGTATTGTTGAAGAAAATAATTGGGTGCAGGAGGGAATGTGCAATTGCAGTCCCATTTTGATTAAAATAGAAAAACATCTGTTTGTGTCAGAATGGTGAGATTAAGGAATTTATTTTTCCTTTCTGATTATTCATGCTTTACATTTTCTTTAAGGAACATGTACTGCTTGTGAAATTGAAAATAATGGGAACTGTTGGATGAATTGAAGCTGTCCTTACTGTGTCTGACTGGTTGGTAGAGAAATTGAGCTAGAAGTGAAGTGACATTGTCAAGGTCAAGCCAAGACTGAGTGACTGAGTAGCCCATTGATTCATGGCCAGTTGAGTGACCTTTCCATTCGACTGGAAGGAAGCACCTCCAGGGTAGTGTTTTGAGTGCCTTGGACACACAGCATCTGAAAGCTCTGAAAGGCTGGACCTCCCCTCTCCCACTTACTCCCTTTTGCTGTCCAGGGGACAATTATTGTCCAGGAGAGTGTCAGCGGCTGTAAGTGCATTCCTTCTTCTCCCATTTCAAAGGACACTCACCAGGTTTTCTTTTGCACTTCAGGTCAGTAACATGACCCTCAAGCTCCTCTGGGCAGAGAATCATGTCAGCAGGATGGGCTGTGAAGCCTCCTGCAGATTGAGCCAGTTATAATCTGTGACTCATATCCGCAGATAACAATTTTCTGTAAAGGTGTCTGCTGAGTGAGAGGCACACACAGAGAGACAGAGCTGGAGGGACAGCTAGGAAACATACCTAGGAGTGTAAACCTACAACTCTGGAACTGAAATAGTCCTTCGTGATCACCCGTCTCATCTCTGGATGATCTGGAAACTGAGGCTCAGTTTACACAGGGCAACAGCACAGCCAGTGCCTGAACTCAGACAGTTTTTGCTTCCAAACCATCTCTCCAGTCCATCTTTTCCTGCTCTTTCTCCCCACACCAGCCCATAGCTGCTGCCACACATCTCCCTAGCTGATCTTCCTTCAATTCAGGGTTCTGTCACAGGGGGCCCTGGAACCATGTTGAGGAACTGAGACTTTAATTTGGGGGAAGGAGACAGCATGGAAGAATTTTTAGAGTCAGATCTGAATTTCAGGTGGTAGATTTCTGAATGCTGTGTATAAGATGAACCCAAGGAAGTTCAAGCAGACTCAGGGAGACCCAGGAGGGGGCTGCTGTAACCATTCAGAGTCAGAGGCAATGGCAACCTGGACTAAGGCTGTGGTGATGGAGAGGGAGAAAACTGGGTAGTCTCCCTGCCTCCTCAGGCCCTCACTGATCTCCTCATGAGGCACTTAGGAAGAGGGTCAAAGGAGTATCATCCAATTTAATACCTAGTGATGGGATTATCCCACGTCCCTAGGGGCTCAGTGGTAGAAAATCCGCCTGCAAGGTAGGAGATGCAAGTTGCATCCCTGGGACAGGAAGATCCTTGGAGAAGGAAATGGCAACCCACTCCAGTGTTCTTGCCTAGGAAATGCCATGGACGAGGCACCTGGTGGGCTACAGTCCATGGGGCCACAAAATATCAGACATGACTGAGCAAGTGAGCACTCTCAATGGGATTATATTTGTTAGGATATTTTAGGTGTGACTATGTAGAAACCCAACTCAAACTAACTTAAGCTCAACACTGTTGAACATTGCCAGGCTTGTGTTAGGTGTTCAGTAAATGATGAATGAATGAATGAATGGCTCGTGACTCCTAGACCATTGTTCTTTCTACTACACATTAGGCAATACTCACTTAAGCCTAAATTCCGTAACCGTAACGATGCTAAAGGCCATCTCGTCTGGGCTTGCACCCAACTCAGGAATCCCTTCTACAACATGCCTGACACATATCCATTTGGCTGGTCTTTGGAATTCTCTGGGGACAGGACACTCACTACTCTAAAAAGCAACCCACGTTTAAAAATGAAAAACATGAAAATAGATATACGGTTTAAAAATCAGCTTTATTGAAATATACTTTACATACAATAAAATACACCAATTTAAGTATAACATTTAGTTTGAAAAGCGTATATAGTTATGTAACCACCACCACGAGGCCCCAAACTTTGCTCTGTAATCTATTGTTTTTCCCAATCTCTGCACTCTACTTCCTCTTGCTATAATTGTGCCTTTTCTAGAATTTCATTTAAATGGAATGATGCAGTATTCAATCTTTTGAGTCTGGCATTATTTCACCTAACATAATGAATTTGAGATTCTTCTCTGTTGTTGCATATGTCAAGAGTTTGTTCTTCTTTATTGCTGAACAGCATTCATTGAATAATGATTACCACGATCTGTTTATTCATTCGATTTGTTTAGTCGGTCTGCCATTTGGAGTTTTTCTAGTTTTTGGCTATTGTTAATCTGCTATGATGATTCACCTATGCATCTTTATGTAAACTTTTAAAAAGAATTTCTTTTGTATAAATACGTAGAGTAAGATTTCTTGATCATTTGGAAGGTATATGTTTAACTTTTTAAAGAACTGGCAAACTATTTTCCAAAGTGGTGACATTTTGTCTTTGAATTATTTTTCATTCCTGTCGATGTCGTATGAGAGTTCCAATTGCTCCACATTGTTACAAATGCTGAATATGGCAAGATTTTGAAATTTCAGTCATCACAGGGAAGGGGTAGTGGTATTGCATTGTGATGGTCATTTATGTTGCCCTAATGACTGGTACGGAGAAGGCAATGGCACCCCACTCCAGTACTCTTGCCTGGAAAATCCCATGGACAGAGGAGCCTGGAAGGCTGCAGTCCATGGGGTTACTAAGGGTCAGACACAACTGAGCGACTTCACTTTCACTTTTCACTTTCCTGCATTGGAGAAGGAAATGGCAACCCCCTCCAATGTTCTTGCCTGGAGAATCCCAGGGACGGGGTAGCCTGGTGGGCTGCCGTCTATGGGGTCGCACAGAGTCAGACACGACTGAAGTGACTTAGCAGCAGCAATGACTGGTAATGATATAGAGCATCTTTCCATGTGCCTATTTGCTATTCATATAAAATAGATCAAATTTTAAAAATACTTTCTGCTTTTAAGAATCTCCAAGCTCTACAGCTTGTCAATTCAGCTTCAGTTCAGTTCAGTCGCTCAGTCGTGTCCAACTCTTTGTGACTGCATGAATTTCAGCACGCCAGGCCTCCCTGTCCATCACCAACTCCCGGAGTTCACTCATTCTCATGTCCATCAAGTCAGTGATGCCATCCAGCCATCTCATCCTCTGTCATCCCCTTCTCCTCCTGCCCCCAATCCCTCCCAGCATCAGAGCCTTTCTAACGAGTCAACTCTTCACGTGAGGTGGCCAAAGTATTGGAGTTTCAGCTTCAGCACCAGTCCTTCCAATGAACACCCAGGACTGATCTCCTTTAGGATGGACTGGTTGGATCTTGCAGTCCAAGGGACTCTCAAGAGTCTTCTCCAATACCACAGTTCAAAAGCATCAATTCTTCAGTGCTCAGCTTTCTTCATAGTCCAACTCTCACATCCATACATGACTACTGGAAAAACCATAGCCTTGACTAGACGGACATTTGTTGGCAAAGTAATGTCTCTGCTTTTGAATATGCTATCTAGGTTGGTCATAACTTTCCTTCCAAGAAGTAAGCGTCTTTTAATTTCATGGCTGCAGTCACCATCTGCAGTGATTTTGGAGCCCCCCAAAATAAAGTCTGACACTGTTTCCACTGTTTCCCCATCTATTTCCCATGAAGTGATGGGACCGGATGCCATGATCTTAGTTTTCTGAACATTGAGCTTTAAGCCAGCTTTTTCACTCTCCTCTTTCACTTTCATCAAGAGGCTTTTTAGCTCCTCTTCACTTTCTGCCATAAGGGTGGTGTCATCTGCATATCTGAGGTTCTTGATATTTCTCCCGGCAATCTTGATTCCAGCTTGTGTTTCGTCCAGTCCAGCATTTCTCATGATGTACTCTGCATATAAGTTAAACAAGCAGGGTGACAATATACAGCCTTGACGTACTCCTTTTCCTATTTGGAACCAGTCTGTTGTACCACATCCAGTTCTAAGTGTTGCTTCCTGACCTGCATATAAGTTTCTCAAGAGGCAAGTCAAGTGGTCTGATATTCCCATTTTTCAGAATTTTCCACAGTTTATTGTGATCTATACAGTCATGTCTCGACTTCCCTGGTGGCTCAGAGGTTAAAGCATCTGCCTGGAATGCAGAAGACCAGGGTTTGATCCCTGGGTCGGGAAGACCCCCTGGAGTCGGAAATGGCAACCCATTCCAGTATTCTTGCCTGGAGAATCCCATGGAGGGAGGAGCCTGGTAGGCTACAGTCCATGGGGTCCCAAAGAGTCGGATACAACTGAGCGACTTCACTTTCACTTTCACACAGTCAAAGGCTTTGGCATAGTCAATAAAGCAGAAATAGATGTTTTTTCTGGAACTCTCTTGCTTTTTCAATGATCCAGCAGATGTTGGCAATTTGATGTCTGGTTCCTCTGCCTTTTCTAAAACCAGCTTGAACGTCTGGAAGTTCACGGTTCACATATTGCTGAAGCCTGGCTTGGAGAATTTTGAGCATTACTTTACTAGCGTGTGAGATAAATGCAATTGTGCAGTAGTTTGAGCATTCTTTGGCATTGCCTTTCTTGGGGATTGGAATGAAAACTGACCTTTTCCAGTCCTGTGGCCGCTGATGAGTTTTCCAAATTTACTGGCATATTGAGTGCAGCACTTTCACAACATCATCTTTCAGGATTTGAAATAGCTCAACTGGAATTCCATCACCTCCACTAGCTTTGTTCATAGTGATGCTTTCCAAGGCCCACTGGACTTCATATTCCAGAATGTCTGGCTCTAGGTGAGTGATCACACCATCGTGATTATCTGGGTCATGAAGATCTTTTTTGTACAGTTCTTCTGTGTATTCTTGCCACCTCTTCTTAATATCTTCTGCTTCTGTTAGGTCCATACCATTTCTGTCCTTTATCGAACCCATCTTTGCATGAAATGTTCCCTTGGTATCTCTAATTTTCTTGAAGAGATCTCTAGTCTTTCCCATTCTGTTCTTTTCCTCTATTTCTTTGCACTGTTCGCTGAGGAAGGCTTTCTTATCTCTCCTTGCTATTCTTTGGAACTCTGCCTTCAGATGCTTATATCTTTCTTTTTCTCCTTTGCTTTTTGCTTCTCTTCTTTTCACAGCTATTTGTAAGGCCTCCTCAGACAGCCATTTTGCTTTTTTGCATTTCTTTTCCATGGGGATGCTCTTGATCCCTGTCTCTTGTACAATGTCACAAACCTCTGTCCATAGTTCATCAGGCACTCTATCTATCAGATCTAGTCCCTTAAATCTATTTCTCACTTCCACTGTATAATCATAAGGAATTTGATTTAGGTCATACCTAAATGGTCTAGTGGTTTTCCCTACTTTCTTCAGCTAACAAATATTTATTTACTTACTCTGTGTCATTTACAGTGAGGGTTGTTGTATCTAAGAATAAGACTCAATTCCTGGCCTTGATTTGTTCACAGTCTTGTAGGGGGAAATGGAGACTTAAGTGAGAAAATGTTTTCACTCAAGTTGTTAGCGCATCAGTCATGGTAAGCCCAGGATACAGGGAAGCCCACTCTCCAGCCAGGTGTGATGTTGGGTGGAAGATTTGAGGTGGGGTAGGGCAAGGAGCTGAGGGGAGCTTCCACTGAAATTCTATCATCACAGAGATGCAGGCATGTTACCTTTCATTTATCATATTAAAATATATTTTTGAATATTATGTATCATCTGTATCACATATATAGTATACACATATTCAAATTATATATATCTACCTATAAAGAATTCCTAAGTGATTATAAAACATCAAAGCAGATTTATACTAATTGTATATATTATATACTTTTAGTGTGAGGTTTCATTAAAGTGTCTTTCATTTAAGATCTATGTATACACATACATATATTTATTTATTGACTATTCAGTTCTTCCACTTGGGTTGGGTCAACACTGGGTGCGTACAAGCAACGAGAGAGGTTTGGATTGCTATTGCTCTTGAAACTGAAAGTCAGAGAGCTAGAAAACTGACCCCAAATCACTCAAAAGCACAGCCAATCTTTGAACCCAAATCTTGGAACTTAAAGTCCAAATACTGCTTAGAATAGTATCTGAGCACAATTGGGACATTTGAACCACAATTTTAAGGATAACCTACTCTAATCAGTTAAAGTTAAGGTCCAAAGCATTATGGTTTGGGTTATTTTCCAGAATTTTCCAAGTATTTATCCAAATCCCTCATTTAGCCTGTGAGGCCATGAAGGTACAGAGGGAATAGCCACGCAGTGACCCAGGATCCAAGTCCAGGTCTCCTAACTCCATGCTGTTATTTTATGACAAAAGCATGCTGCTTCTTAGTGCTTACAGACTTGCTGAGTCTGTTTAATGGGAGCAGTCTGTACTGCTGTGGGCTAAGAGGTGAATGATAATGAGAAGACAGTCTCAAGAGACCTGAGCTCAAATCTCAGTCCTGCCACTTCCAAGCTGAATGACTTTGACAAGAAATGTAGCCTCTCTTGAGTCTCAGTTTCCTCATCTGTGTAATGGGGATAATAACACCACCGACATGATAGATTTGCTGGGAGGCATCAAAGAACAAAGCATGGAAATCCCTCCTCTTGAACTCTGGATTTCACTATTTGTTGAATAAATGAAGGAACACAAGCACTTAGTTCCCTGCTGGGCTCATAATAGCACTGGATAAATTACACAATGATCAGTTTTCTATTTAATAATTGCACTAAAATTATTTTTTATGAAGATCAAATTAAAGAAAATTTGAGTAGAGAACATTTCCACTAAAATCAAAACTCAAATACATAGTCTTCATTTCTCCATGTTTTCTCCAAAACTTAATCCCATTTGGAAATTGCATTAAAATGATTTATTATTAAGAAGTTGAAAATAACACTACAGAAATCCTGAAAGTATGTTTATAAATAAAACCCACCACCCAAGTACACTACCAGTTTTTATTTCTCCTATTGCCTTACAACTTTTATTCAGAAATTTTTTTTCTTCATTGGAATCAGAAAGTCTCTCTCTACTTCAAATTATACAATAAATAAATTTCATGAACTTTGTGCTTATGATTTCTAATGGTTCCATGCTATTCTATCCAGTAGAGTCATTCCAATAACTGAGAGAAACTCAGCCCCTGCAGGAAATTATAACATATTATTAAAACTGTGTTAATCAGGCTGGGACTCAAACCCAGCAAAAACCCAGAATGGGACTTGAACCTATGGGCCAGGACTGAGATCACACACCTGGTCTCAGGACTTGGTGAAGCTCAGGTTCTTGTTGACTCATCACAGAAAGAATTCAGTCGTAGGTAAGAAGTGGGTTTATTTAGAGAGAAACACACTCCATGGACAGAGTGTGGGCCATCTCAGGAGGTGAGAGTGGCCCCAGGGTATGGAGTTGTCAGTGTTTATAGAGGTGGGTAATTTCATAGGCTAATGAGTAGAAGGAATACTCCAGCTGTTTGGGGGAAGGGACAGGGATTTCCAGGGACTGGGCCACCGTTCACTTTTTGACCTTTATAGTTGGCCTTGGAACTGTCGTGGCACCTGTGGGTTTGTCAATCAGCTTGCTGATATGTTAACATGAGTGTATACTGAGACTCACAGTCTAGTGGAAGTTGACTTGTCCACCATCTTGGACCTATTTGGTTCTAATCAGTTTATGTCGTGTCCTTGGGCTATGTTATTCTTTTAAAGGTTATGCCCATACATACAGTGGAATAGTAAGTACTCAGCCATTACAAAACAAAACCAAAAATGAAATAATGCCACTGTATCAACATGGATGTACCTAGAGAGTGTCATACTGAGTGAAAGAAGTCAGAGAAGGAGAAATATCATATGACGTCCCTTATGTGTGGAATCTAAAAAGAAAGATACAAATGAACTTACAAAACCAAGACTCACTCACTTAGAAAATGAAAATGTGGTAGCTTAAGGGATGACAACTATTTATGTGTTCATGGTTCTGCAGTGTGGTCAGAGCTTGATGGAGTTGAGTCATCTCTGCTGTACATAGTACTAACTGAGGCAGCTTCACTAGGGCTGGGGGCTCCAAGATGGGTTTATTCAGATGTCTGGTGTTGCATTCCGGGAGTTGGTGATGGACAGGGAGGCCTGGCGTGCTGCAATTCATGGGGTCGCAAAGAGTTGGACACGACTGAGCAACTGAACTGAACTGAACTGGTGTTGCGGCAGCGGAGGCTAAAATGGCTACAAGTCGGCTGGTTTCTGTTTCTGCGGCCCCTCATCCTTCAGGGCCTCTGTCTCTCTACGTGGTCTATTTGGCATGTTAGCAGGGTTTCTTTATGCAGTGACTGGCTTCCCAGAGAGTGAAAGTAGAAGCTCCCATTGTCCTGACTCCTAGGGCGGGTACTGGGATAGCATCCTTTCTGCTGAGTTCTCTTGGTTAAATCAAGTCAGAAAGCTAGTCTGAAATCCAGGGGAAGAGCTAGATGCCACCCCCGATGTCAGAGGAGCAGTGTTCATGTGTGTGGGAGGCACTCTTGGTTACCCTTTTGAGCAAGGCTTCAAACACAGGCCTGCCTGACTCCAGGCTCCAGACCCAGGATCCCTAGCCCCAGCCCACCTTAGTGAATATTTTTGCCTGGCTAGCTTGTTCTCTTCCTTCTACTGATTTCTAAGGTGAACTCCCAGGAAGAGGGAATCCTGGTCAAAAGGCAGGCCTATTGCTGGGCTCTATGCTGAGACAAGTCGGCATCTGCAGAGCAAAGTGATCTCATGAACTTCTCCTTAAGCATCTTGCTTAAGTCTCCTCCTCCTCTTCACAAAGGAGATCCAGGTTTCATTTTATTCCTTCTATTTCTGCACCTCCTTTGACAGAGGAAATCTTGGCTCCTGGTATGGAGAACCTCTTCGGGACTTCTCGGGGACAATAAAGTCAGCAGAGTCGTGAGGATCAGCTGCTCCTGAGCTGTGTAGATTAGTGTTCCCTGTGGGGCAGAGGCACCTCTGGCAAAGGCACCTGATGTCCTTTTGGAGAGGAAATCATATTATATCTAATATTATATATCTCTCCTATATTATATCTAGACCTTTTTCGTGGGCTATGGACTCCTCCTCATGTTGATGTTTTTAAATGCTTAATATCAGCTACAAACAATTTTTTAAAACTCAATTATATTGAAACAGTTATCACAAGATAAGAAATTTTGATATAGTAATATATATATATATTTCTTCATTAACACATGAACAGCAAGATCTAATTGGTCTGATAGTTACCCAAGGTTTCAAAATAGTGGTGAATGTAAATGACATTTTGTGATGAGATATGAAATATCTGTGATTTCTATTGGTGCCAAAGTTATAGGAACTTTTAATACTGCTGTGAAATATTTGCTACATTTATAATAGAAGGAAATGCTAAATTTCACTTAGAAGTTAATAGAAAGAGATATAATTATTTCACATTCAAATTAACGGTCTCTTTTTAAGAACCTTGGTTTGGGGAAAGCAGGGGTGTTGAATGAAACAGCTTGACTCTAGACTCAGAGGTGGGCATGTAACCCAGCACTGACCAATCGGAGCAGGGATTGGCCTAGTGACAGGCATTTGAGCCAAATTGATATAATCAGAGTGAATCCCAGTCTTTTGCTAGGCAACTGGCACACCTCCTTTGCTGGGCTTGCTAAGAGGATTGGGTTTAGGCCTAGAGCATACCACCTTGCCATCACCAGGACAGAACCTGTCCCAGAATGAAGCTTTCAGAGGAAAACAGAGCTGAGAAATGAACATCCACATCTTCCTGGTGATATTCCTCCTTTAAATGTGTTAATTAATGGAAGCCAATATATTATCTGTTAAAGCCAGGTTAAGTAGGGTTTTTTATTAATTGCAACCAAAGCAGCCACAACTAATGCTCTATAGTCCCACAAAGCTTAGCAGAATGCCTGGCACAAAGTAGATGGGTCATGAAGGAATGATGAATGAGTTTCAAACAATGTAGTAACATGATTGATATTATTCACTAAACTCATACATGCAGGTCTGGCTTGATTGTGTATTAAAAGATGAAGTCTATACTCAAAAGAAGCATTCCACAGGCTTTTGTTGATTGAATGAATAAAACAGTGCATCCATTGTCATTATTTTATATCCCCAGCTTTGTATAGTCTTTAGTGATATAACTAGGACCATATAACCACCTGAAGAATGTAAGTCTAGAAACACGATGCGCCAGCAGTTACAAATCAAGTCCATGGCACATTCACCCTGGGGAGAGCCATGCAGCAATTTGAAAGAATTAAAAGACACTTGCTCCTTGGAAAAAAAGCTATGACAGACCTAGATAGCATATTAAAAAGCAGAGACATCACTTTTCTGACAAAGATCCATATAGTCAAAATTATGGTGTTTCCAGTAGTCGTGTATGGATGTGAAAGTTGGACCATAATGAAGGCTGATTGTTGAAGAATCGATGTTTTCGAATTGTGGTGCTGGAGAAGATTCTTAAGAGGACAACAGGGAGATCAAACCAGTCAATCCTAAAGAAATCAACTCTGAATATTCATTGGAAGGACTGATGCTGAAGCTGAAGCTCCAATATTTTGGCTACCTGATGCAAAGGGCCGACTCATTGGAAAAGACCCTGCTGCTGGGACAGATTGAGGGCAGGAGGAGGAGGAGGGCAACAGAGGATGAGATGGTTGGATGGCATCACCAACTCAATGGACATGAGTAGGACAGGAAGTCTGGCATGAAGTGCTGCACTTCATGGGATTGCAAAGAACTGGACATGACTTAGTGACTGAACAACAGTTTGAAGAAATATGTAGATCTGCATGTACTGATTGGAGAAGGCAATGGCACCCCACTCCAGTGCTCTTGCCTGGAAAATCCCATGGACAGAGGAGCCTGGTGGGCTGCAGTCCATGGGGTCGCTAAGAGTCAGACACGACTGAGCGGCTTCACTTTCACTTTTCACTTTCATGCATTGGAGAAGGAATTGGCAACCCACTCCAGTACTCTTGCCTAGAGAATCCCAGGGATGGGGGAGCCTGGTGGGCTGCCGTCTATGGGGTCACACAGAGTTGGACATGACTGAAGCGACTTAGCAGCAGCAGCAGCAGCAGCAGCAGCATGTACTGATATGGAAAGACCTCTAAGACATATTAAGAAAGAAATTACAAAATAGTGATTATAGTAGGATTCCATTTTTGTTTAAAAGTCTCAATTGAAACTTTGAAGGTTTCTAGGTTTTATAGGTATAAAAAGCAAAGAAAAAAAATCTCTCTTTTTCCCCTTTTCTGTAAGGCAATTCATGAACCAGTAACAGTGGGCACCTATGGGGAAGGAGTGATATTGGGTGAAGGTGATCATAGAAGCTTGTCCTTTCTTTGTATTCTTTACATTATTTTTGTTTTTAAAAAATATTCATTTAACTTGTTTATTTGGCTGCCCTGGGTCTTTAGTTGCAGCATGTGAACTCTTAGCTGGAGCATATGGGATCTAGTCCCCTGACCAGGGATTGAAATTGGGCCCCCCACACTAGGAGCATGGAGTCTTAGCTATTGGATCACCAGGGAAGTCTCTTGTTTGCGTTTTTTATACAAGGATAAAAATAATTGTATCACACATAATTTAAAATAATTTGTAGTGGAGGACTTTCCTGGTGGTCTGTGGTTAAGACTCTGCACTTTCAATGCAGAGGGTGTGGGTTCAATCCCTGGTTGGGGCCCTGAGATCCTTACATGTCAGAGGGCAAGGCCAAAAAGTAAAAAAAAAAAAAAATTGCAGTGAAAAATAATAACTCTGACAGAAGGTGGACTATTCCCTTTCAACCGATCTTTCATCTTTGGAGTTGTCTGCCAGCATTCTTCAGGGAAGCTGAAGAGCACAGGGCTGCGCCCGCCATGCTATACCCAGGATGCTCCGCTGCACCCACGATGTCACACTGTGTCCTCTATACCTTGCCCTGCCTGTGAGGCCATGCCCCTTTCCCTGGGACTCTGAAGGTCTGGCTGCTCCAGGAGCCAAAGAGCTTCCACCCCATATAAAAGACTCCTAGGTTGGCCTACTGACCTGGATTCTCCGCTCAGGATCCTGACTCCAACCGTCTCTGCTGCCAAACTACACGTGGCCCGAATGATTTCCCCTGCAAAGGGGAGCAGGAATCAGAGCATCTCACAGTCAGGGCACTGGTCTCAGTGGGGAGACACCCATCCAAGGCACGTTTGGGATGGCCCACCCAGTCCAAGCGCATTGTTGTGCAGACAGGAAATCTGAGTCTCAGCATGGAGAAGAGGTTTGTCCAAACGTGAGTTCGGTGCCCAAGTGGGACTCCAAACTGACATCCAGTTCAAAGCTCATTTTAGGGAGGGTTCCTACCAGTTCCATCATAGCTACTCCTTTATGTTGAGATCTTAAGTCTCTGAAATGTCCCTGCTACAATGCAAATAGGCTACTTAAATAACATAGATGGCAAGTAACATTTTATTTATTATAAAAACAAAATTGAAACAAAACACAAATGAAAATATGAAAAGAAATGATTTCCACCATCCTCATCATGTTTTGTTTGTTCACACTTCTTATGTCACTCTAACATATACACTTTACATGTACATTTATGCATACAACTACAATCACTTTATAAACATTTTTATAACCCTATTTCACTTAATGTTATATATATTTTCCTGTACATTTTCCATATAGCTTTCTACCTTCTGCAGAGTATCTTCATTGTTTTTGAATTATAAAATATTTCAAACATACAGAAAAGCACGAGGAACAATGCGCTACACAGATTTAACAAACACTGATACTTTTGTTTGTTTTTAATTTTAATTTATTTATTTTTAAACTTTATTTTACTTTACAATACTGTATTGGTTTTGCCATACATCAACATGATTCCACCACAGGTGTACACGTGTTCCCAATCCTGAACCCCCCTTCCACCTCCCTCCCCATACCATCTCTCTGGGTCATCCCAGTGCACCAGCCCCAAGCATCCTCTATCCTGCATCGAACCTAGACTGGCGATTCATTTCTTATATGATATACATGTTTCAATGCCATTCTCCCAAATCATCCCACCCTCTCCCTCTCCCACAGAGTCCAAAAAGACTGTTCTATACATCTGTGTCTCTTTTGCTGTTTCGCATACAGGGTTATTGTTACCATCTTTCTAAATTCCATATATATCAAACACTGATACTTTAAAAATATTTTTGAGATTAAAAACAAGATCACAGGTACAACTGGAGCTCTCTTACATACAATGTACTCTAATCCCACCAGGAGATGCTACATAACTTGCAGGGTCTGGTGCAAAATGAAATGCAGGAACCCTTATTTAAAATCATCATGAATTTCAAGTCGGCAGCAGCAGAGTAATTAACCACGTGCAAGGCCAGTGTGACTTCAAGAGTGAGGTGGCTCACCAGTAAAGCCAGTCCTGGGTCCCCGCTCTCCTCTCAATTTCCTGAAATGAGCTGTGCCTTTGCTGTTGCATGTTTGTGCTTTTACTTCATATATGGGTACTGGCCAATGCAATGGAGTATTATTTTGCATATTTAAAAATATTACATGCATAGTATAATACTGCATGTATCCTTAGGGTGCCTATTTATCTCACTCATTGCTTTTGTAATTCATCTTTGTGGATTCATGCAGCTGTTATTGATTTTCACAGTTGTCTAATATTCTATTGTGTGATCTCACCACACAGTTCATTTTTTCCTGTAACCTGTATTTTTTTTAACCATAATTAATAATACTGCAATGAACTCCCTTGAACACAGTTCTCTGTACACATGTGTGAGCTTTTGTCTACTGTCTATAACTAGGTGTGGAATTGAACTGCTCTGTCTTACTAGATGCTAAGGTTCTTTCCAATTTTTTGCTTGATATCAGTGTGCTCCCCCTGTATGTCTCCTCTTGTCCCATAGTCATCTGAAAATACTCAGGAGAACCCTTATGAGCTGCCTCTTCTCTAAGACTCATCATCCACTGAAGCCAGAGCCTGGATGTCCTGACTCTTCCCTGTAATCAGCCCATCCTTTCTTATCTATGACCAAAGCCTAGTGATCCCACTCTAAAATGTGGCCTCCACCCATTCACTCTTCCAGATCCCTCCTACTACTTTCATTGTCTTGGCTCAGGATCCCACCTCTCCCATGGGCTCTTCTCCCAGCCCCACCCGGCTTTCAGCCCTCCAGCTTCCTCCATGAAAACACTTATTACAGGGCTTTCCTGGTGGTCCAGTGGTTAGGAATCTGCCTGCCAGTGCAGAGGACATGGGTTTGATCGTGCTCCAGGAAGATTCCACGTGCTATGGGGCAACTAAGCCCATGCCCCACAGCTATTGAGCCTGTGCTCTAGAGCCCACAAACGGCAACTACTGAGTCCACATGCCACAACTACTGAAGCCCATGTGCCTAGAGCCTGTGCTCCTCAACAAAAGAAGCCAGCCACTGCAGTGAGAAGCCCGAGCAGCACAACCGGCGAGCAGCCCCCGCTTGAACTGCAACGAGGAAGCCCGAGTTCAGTGACGAGACCTGGTGCACTCAGAAGTAAATGATCTTTTTTCAAAAAGGACTTATTACATCCTAGTGAACTGCATGTTGACTGGTCTCTCCCCTGCATATTGTGGAGATCAGAGCTGTGAGTTACAAGAGAGCAAAGACTATATTATGGTTACCACTTGTGGGCCTGTAGCACAGTGCCTAGCATCTGGCAGGTTCTAAAAATATTTATTGAATCTATCTATTTATCTATCTCAGTTCAGTTCACTCACTCAGTCATGTCCTACTCTTTGCGACCCCATGAACCGCAGCATGCCAGGCCTCCCTGTCCATCACCAACTCCTGGAATTCACCCAAGCCCATGTCCACTGAGTTGGTGATGCCATCCAACCATCTAATCCTCTGTCATCGTTCCCTTCTCTACATAAACATTGTGCTGTAGCAGTCCCAGTTTTTGAATCAGATCCTTAGGATACGTTTCCAAAGGAGCATTATTGATGATTTAGGAAAATCCCATGGATGGAGGAGCCTGGTAGGCTGTAGTCCATGGGGTCGCTAAGAGTCAGACACGACTGAACGACTTCACTTTCACTTTTCATTTTTACGCATTGGAGAAGGAAATGGTAACCCACTCCACTGTTCTTGCCTGGAGAATCCCAGGGATGGGGGAGCCTGGTGGGCTGCCGTCTATGGGGTCGCACAGAGTCGGACACGACTGAAGCGACTTAGCAGCAGCAGCAGCAGGATAATGGATGTGAAGTTCAAAGTCCTTTGTGAGTTAACTTGATCCACACAAAATTCTAGGTCAGGTAGGACAGACAGGTTGATCCTTAAAAAGGTCCCAAAGTGATAGAGTATAAAGATATTCACAAACAATAGGTACTCAGGCATTCTTACCATCTGCTTGCCTTATTTGCTAGAGATACTAAATTTAAATGTTGCCCTTTAATTCAGGTAACTCTTTAAATGTTGCTGTATTATATACATAATACACATATATATGTATTTTATACATCTAATTATGTATTATACATATACATATAAAATAACCTGGTAGAATTTACATCTCTGTAAAAAAACAGAATAATTCATATCACTGGACCTTTGTTTCTCCATCTATCAAATGGGTATAATGAGGGACCATTATACCTGTCCCACCTGTCTAGGATTATTTTGCTCTGTGGACAGATGAAGAAAAAGCAGGTGTTTCTATTCCTACCCCGCTTCATTATCCCCATGCTTTGTGCACAGTCATTAACAAGCCAGAGGTGAGTGGGTGAAAACCTGTACTTGCAAAACTGGGAAGCGGTCATAGGTGACTCCACAGCTGTTTGGTGCCCTCCACCCGCTGACTTGGGAACGCTTTTCATCATCTGTAGTGTGTAAAAGAGACTGTGATCTGCTAAGTATCCCCTAAATGTCCTGGTGAGTTTATAAGCTGGCTCTACAGGGAGAAGAGGGCAACATAAAGAAATGCTTTGCTTATGCTGGACTTTCTTTTTTTATTCTGACTCCGCTGTGTGGCATATGGAACCTCCCCAAACCTGCGCCCCCTGCAGTGGAAGCATGGAGTTATAACTGCTGGATGACCAGGGAAGTCCCATGATAGAATTTCAAGCACTGAAAGCTCTAGTCCCCAGTTCTGAGACCCTCAGCTGACACAGCTGGGTGGTTTCTTCCACAGGCGCAACCATGAGGAGAAGTCTGTCCTGTTAAGATACCTGATCATGATGTGTCCAACCTGGAGCCCCGGCTTCTGTCCCGGCTCTGTCCTGAAGGGGTGTGTGGCTTCGGCCACGTTCTGCTACGTGTGCAGTGAAGCCTATGGGTAACATACACTCCACAGTTCTCAAGTTCTACAATTCAATAGGAGACGGAGCCAGCTCTCTAAATTAACAATACAAACTGGGTGACTTCTTAGTTCCTCTTGGCTTGAATCCCTGCCTCCTGGGACTGGAGAAATAGGTGGGAAATAGGTGTGTCAGCTCCCTGGCCTGGGTCAGAGAATCACCGAGTTGTGGGCGGCTGGCAGGAAACTTCAGTGATGATCAAGACTCATGTCCCCTCCCCCATTCACCAGCAAAAATTTACTAAGCAATCGTTCTGAATAGAATGTGGGCAGGGGTGGCAGCTGTTGTGTTCACTGATTTATCCATGGTTCACATAATCCCAGCTGGCATATAGTGGGTTCTCATCAAATATCTATTGACTGATGGGTAGTTTCCTGCAGCACAGTCATTTAGGGGACCCTATTAAATGCAGATTCCTGGGCCCACTGTCAACCTATTGAATTTTAATCTCTGGTGACAGGGACCAGGTATCTGTCATGACTGGAGTCTGGGGTTTACACCGTGCACAGATCTGGCTTCAGATCTCAGCTGTGTCTCTAACTGCTTGGTTTTGGACTAATCATTTCAACCCCTTTTAAGCATTTGTTTCCTCAGTCATAAAATGAATATCACACTGCCAAATACTCAGGGTGTTGAAGTCAATCTGAGATGATAATAAGCTCAGTTGTCTGGCACATGCGCAGAAGAAACTGTTAAGTTTCTTCTATAAACACCCATAATATCTGGGCTACAGGGTTCAGTAGAGGTCGATTTAGCTCAACTCTTTTGTTTTCTACAGGGATGGAAACAGCCTCAGAGAGGGGATGGTGATTGCAGATTATATAGCCCTTTAGGTTTCTTGAGGGTTTTTATGGATCAGAGAATGTGAAGAGGTTGAGGATCTATTGAGCGGCCTTTAATAAAGGAATCATTGGGATAAGATGTTTTTGTAAAAGAAGTTAGATATCTCAGGTCAGGTGCCTTCTCATCTGAGTCTCTTGCCAACGAGTAGCCCATTCTGAGGACACAGGGATTAGTGAGAAAGGCCCTGTAGCTGGGCAATTAAAGACAAAAGCTTTTGGGTGGTGCTGTTGAGGGCTTCCCTGGGAGGCCCTGTCTGGCACTGCAGCTCTGCCAGGCCAAGGCTGGCGATGGCTAGTCTTGGGGACCCTCAAAGAATGGCCTCTGGGGGATAAGGGGCATAATACCAATCAGAGGTGAGACTGGATGGATCTGGGAGGGACGCTTCTTGGAAACAGCATCCTGGCAGGCTCTGGCTCTAATGTCTACAGGCAGCAGCAAAAAAGCGTGGCCTCAGGAGAGCACATCTTTAGTGCTGAAGGTGATGACACCAGTGACCGTGGTGATGATGACGAGTGTGAGAATCAGCACTTCCTCTTTGCAGGCTACAGAACCAAGCAATTAATTTTACATGCATTGTTCCATTCAGTCTTCTCAAGATTCCTACCTGGTGGAAACAGGCTTAGAGAGGTTAAGTAAACTAGCACAAAGCTAGTGTGCACCAGGATTCAAATTCAGACCTATTGGAGTTCAAGGTAGCCAGCAGCATATAAGCTCTGGAAGAGAGGAAAATAACATTGGCCAGGGCTTCGGGGGACATATATTTCACCCCCATTTTTACAGATGAGGAAACAAAGGACTAGAGAGGTTAGCACTTCTCCCATGAAGTCAGGGACTGTACCAAACACTTTGCATATGTTAGCTTCTCGATCATCATAACATCCCTCTTAAGTAAGTAACTCTATGGTCCCTGTTTGTGTAGATGAGAAAACCAAAGCCTGAGAATAAATGACTTGCAGGTGCTTGAAACCAGGCACTCTGACTAGAGGGCCCGCGCTCTTAACTCCCTGCGTTGCCCAATATTGGAGTGAGATGTGATGGGCTGGACCAGAGCCTGGGACTGCTGACTCCCAGGCTAGAGCTCCAAAGCTCCATGTAGGCTTTCTCTTGGGATCCATTGTTCCTTAAAAGTGCCCTGAACTAAAGCCCAGAGAGTGAAATCACACCCTCTGGTTCTGGGAACCTCAGACTGGAGAAGGAAGCTCCTGCGCTGGTGTTCAAGTCTGAGCAGGTGTGCTGGGGACTCTCCCTGTACTCTCCTTTCCTCCTCCGGCTGGGAGGGAGCCAAGTAGGGTGGGCAGGGTGGGGCAGGCCTTGCTAGCTTGGGGTGGGAGGAGAGCAGGCGGCAGGAGCAATTGGTTGAAATCTTCCCGCCTTTCTGCCTTTACCCAGGCTGTGCCCTCACCTCCCGGCTGGCAAATAGCAGGGCATGATGATGAAAGTTCAAGGCTGGCGTCAGGAGGCCTGGGGGCTCTGGATCTGGCCCTGGCACTCACTCCATGCATACCCTTGACCTTAGGCCGTTTTCTTATCTATGAAATGTGTGGTGATGGTAATGGGAGATCTAAATCCTCTGGGATTTTTAGTTAACACATTACGAAGAACCTACTATGTGCCTGGCACTGGAGACAGTATGTGCAAAAGCAAACTCAGGCCCTGCTTTCATGGGTCTTTAAAGTCTAGAAGGAAGAGGTCTGAAGATCAAATCTTCACTGTAACTACGGTAAAATGGCAACTGTTACCAGTGTTTTAAAGGTCTGCAGAGCTAAGGCAGCAGGGAATGATGGAAGTGGCAGGAGAGGGAGTTGACAGTCCGAGGCGCAGCAGGGAAGGGTACAGTAAAGATGTAGTTTACTCGGTGAATGTCCGTGGGCAAGGAACAGTATCCAGTAGTTGGATGGCTTACCCAAGAAATGGGGAGGCCAGGGGCCCAGCAGGCAGCTGGCCACTTCAAGGCACTGTGGCTATGGTCAGAAAAGGAGTTAAAGTTTTCGGGGGCGAAGTACATAGTGAAGGAAGCCAGAGAGAGAGATGGCTAAGAATATGGGTCAACGCATCTTCCAAAGAAAAGATTTTTTTAAAAAAAGCTTCCCCCTCCGAGGAGCCTTCCTTGATTTCTCCACCTTTGACCTATGGTATCCCTCCCTCTCTGGCTGCAGCCCAGCGAGACACTCAAGCCTCCAGGGCAGTCAGACCTGGGCTTTGTTTTCCTGTATTAAACAACATCGTGGCTTCAAACGAGGTCCTCTGCCTTCTGAGGCCTCAGTTTCCCCAGCTGTGCCGAAGCAGGTTGTCTCGTAAGGACCCGCCCAGCGCTAACGCAACGTGATTCGGTCGGCAGGAGCAGTGGGCTGCCTGCATTGCTGCGCAGGCATCGGGCTGCTGGCTGAGTACCGTCACCCGGCTGCGGGCGCTCTCCTCCCGGGCCGGGGGCCGCGGGCGAGGATCCCGGCGCCACACATTGCGCAGGAAAGTGGGGGTGCGACCCCCGGCTTGCGCTGGCGCCCTGCGGCCCCGCCCCCGCAGCCAGCGGCCCTGCGGCAGCGGGGGCCTGAGCTCCGCCCTCCCTCCTCCCGCCGGCCGCCCTCCCTCCTCCCGCCTCCCTCACTCGCTCGCTCCCTCCCTCCCCCCGGCCGGCTCGGCGCTGACTCCGCCGCACGCTGCAGCCGCGGCTGGAAGATGGCGGGGAACGACTGCGGCTCGCTGCTGGACGAGGAGCTCTCCTCCTTCTTCCTCAACTATCTCGCGGACACGCAGGTAAGATCAGCAGGGGCCACGGCCGAGGAGCCAGGGCCGCTTAGCTGCGGGGGCTGCCGCCGCAGCTGCGGAGGCCGGGAGACAGCGGTGGGCGCATTGAGGGGTTCGGGGGTTCCAGACTGCAGAGCCCCCTTCCATGCACCCTGCGATGCACTTCTTTCTGGGGACAGGTAGCTGGAGGTCCCCCCACCACGCATGCCGGACCGTTGCGGTCGCTACGGCCTCTGGGGAGGGTCTAGCCTTGGTTGCTTGGAGTCCGGCCCACCCCCACCCCCCCACCCCGCCCGCTGAGCTGGGGGGTTCGGTGCTTCCTTGAAGAGGCTGAGCCGCGTCAGGTGTTGGGGACCCTCATGCTGAGTCTGGGTGCAGAAGGCGCGCCCTCAGGCTCCCGGCACTTGCTGCCGTACTTTCACGTGGACTTGTGGCCCCGGCGCAGGCGCCTGTCCCGGTCCCCGGAGTCCCCTGATCCTCCGGTCCTGGGTACCCGGTCTTCTACAACTAGACCCCCCGAGGCTCTCCAAAAGCTCCCGCAGCGCGGAGTTTTCTGCCAATTGCCCGCTGAAGGCATAGGGGTCTGCAGGGCACGTGGACATGCGGGCGGGGATAGCACCTTCCTGGTTTCGCTACCTGGTGGAGCACCCGGGGGCGAAAGCCCGGCAGGATGGGGCCGGAGGACTGTCTGGGGGCGCCTGGGTCCCCCTGCAGCGCGCGGCCCCTGGTGCGCGCTCGGCGATGCTGGGGGAAGGGCAGGCGAGGCGGCGAAACCGGCTCAGGCTGCGCCTGGGAGACCCACTGGCGACACGCGCGTGACAGGAGAGGGTGCTCCGTTGGGCCGGGAGGGGCGAGGAAGCTGGTTACTTGGAAACGGGGGCGGAGGGGGGTTGCTGCTGGGATAAACAGCCGGGAAAATGCCCGCACAGGGAGTGCGCG
The DNA here is from genome assembly GCF_001704415.2 of Capra hircus. Classification (NCBI taxonomy): domain Eukaryota; kingdom Metazoa; phylum Chordata; class Mammalia; order Artiodactyla; family Bovidae; genus Capra; species Capra hircus. The sequence continues at coordinate 49,344,196 of NC_030814.1, read as the reverse complement.
CCCCCTACCCGTTCCCCAGTTTTCCCCACCCCTTGCCTGTTGCAAGCATAAAGTTTGGCCCCATAGTTAGGGTTTTTTCTACGGCCACCCCGGCACGGGTAGTGGGGAGGCTGAGGATGAAGCCGAGCCGCGAATGAGACCCCGGATGCGGATGCACGCGGGAGGCAGAGGGGCTGCTGGGCTCTACCGGGCGCGGCTTGCTAGGGCTGGTTTGGTACCTGGAGTCTGAGCCCCGGTGCCGGCTTGTTTTGCATAACACTGGAAGGGAGGGGGAGGGGGGCGGGATGTGGGAGGGGAGAGAGGGAAACTTTGCTTCTTGTTATATCTGCCTGTCTTTGGGCGGCAGCAGCTGTCATGGGACCGGGTGGGCGGGGAGAGGCTTGCTAGCTGACTCCTTGCCGTGAGATGCGACTTGGAGGGGACGCAACAGCCGAGACGTTCAGCTCTGGGGGACTCTGGGTGGCGAGTCCCGCTGGCTGCTGGAACCGCGCGGCGTGGCGGGGTGTCGCCGAGAGGAAGCCCGCCACGCGTAGAAGAAGGCCGGTCCCTGATCGCTGCGGACGTCCATGCGTCAGGGAGCCGCGGGGCCTCGTGGTCGGTGGCGGGATCGTTTGGGTGGGTTCCGGGCAGGGGCTGCAGGGGCTAGTGGCGTATGATCGCGCTTCTCCAGGCCCGGGGAAAAGTGTGATGAGTGGTCTGTGCACGGTACTGTGTATTGGTGTGCACACGCCGCGCGCACCGGGCGCGTACCTTTTACCTCTGACGAAACTGCAGCGGAGCTCCAGCGGCAATCACGGGGCGCCGGCACTCGCCCCGGGCCCCTGTCTGCTCCGAAGGCCGATCCCAGCCTCGGCACCACCACCGCGCCCACAGCCCTCTAGCCCCCAGCCCTCTAGCTGACAGTATGGGGCCGGGGGACTGGATACAGAGCGGGCAGAGTTGCTGCTAGGAAAGTTCTGCCCTCGGCCCTCTCGCTTGTCCGGGGGTGTCTCCAAACCCCTCTACTAAGACGCGGATGTAAGAGGCCTGAAATAGCCAGAGACTCGTCCAGAGACCCACAGGAAGAACTCGTCCACTTTGGACCCGACCCAAGGTTTCAACACCATCTTCTGTGTTCTTCGGCTCACATTTGCCCTTTTAGCCGTCCAGAGTGCCTACCCAGCAGGCAAATTTCACCTAAGGAAACTAGAAATTTGGGTAATCGTGTATCAGCAGAAGCAGTGCAGTGGAAGTTAATCTGGGACGTTTTGCTTTTTTTATGTAACCACGTGATGGGCTGAGGCCCTTCGGGTGATCTCTGTCGTCCCAACTTGGGAAGTGTAATTGATAGGGGGAGCTTTGCCGCCGCCCCTAGAAGGCTCCGAGAGCCAGCCGGAAGAGGACCTGGGCGGGTCTTCGCGGGCCTCCTCATTTTACAGTTGGGGATCGAGGCTGAGAGGGCTGGACGGCTGGTACAGGACCACGCAGCCAGTGGGTGACAGAGCCACCCAGGGCTCCTGACTCCAGGTCCTGTGTGTTACCTCGAAATAGCACTGGACTTGGAGTCAGAAGGCCTGAGTGGAATCGCCTTCCCCACTCTCTGGCTGGGTGACCCCGGAGCAAGCCATTTTAACCCTTCAGCCTCCTTTCTCCCATCTGTCAAATGGGGCTGGTGGTGCCGGCAAGAGAAGCCCAAGGCCCGGTGGTTGGGGGTGAGCACAATTTGCATGTGAAATGTCTGGTCCTTCCTGTAACTTCCGCTCCTCCCCGTAGACCCTCCCTGGCCCTCCCGTTCACTGTCTCCCCCTTTGGAAGGGGTGGGGAGAGTGAGTAGAAAGGTAATTTATCGGCTTTATCCCAAAGACTTGTCTTTGGCAGCTAATCCAAGGTTAGAGGGAGGATTTCTGTTGTGGAGACTTAACTTATACCCATTCAGGTCAAAGTTCAGAAATTCAACAGATTAAGGCTTGTGAAAGTTTCGTGGAAAGGTTTGGGGCATGCGTTGCAAAGGACTCTGTGTGGGCTTCTCCTTGTTCTGGGCCCTGCCTGTAGTGCCCTCACCCACCATCCCTGCGTGGCCCTCTCCTCTAGCAGGCCTCTCTAGCCCAGCTTGCCCTGCTTTCTCCAGCCTCTGGTTGTCTTAGTCTGTGTTATACAACCAAGCATTTTGTGTGAGAGTCCTGTGGCCCAATAAGATTCTGGAACTGGAGTTGTGCCTTTCATGTCTTTGTGCCCCTGGTCACCTGTCACTGTGCTGAGCTCCTTTGCTTAGCTCTTGGCTAGGCACAGAAAACAGACAAGGGACGCTCTCAGGCTGGTTGGGGGAACAGCTGGGCCGAGTATGGGGAGAGAGGAATGCAGAGAGCTGCAGCTGTGGGCAGTGACTTAGGCTCCAGAGACCACATAGTAAGCCCATACTAAATATGGGTTGTTTGAAGACACTTGGGACATCAATCATAGATGTGCAAACTGTCAGAGATGGCAGGATCTTTATAAATCATCAAGTCCAACCCCTTATCATTTAAAAATATTTAATAATAGAATTGTTAGGAAATACTGGCAAGCATAAAGAAAAAGAAAAAAGAAAATATGAAATCTTACCCAAACATAACCACCATTAATTTTTATATGTGTTTTCTGACTTATTCTTTCCTATTGATTCCTATGGATTATATTTTTGTACAAAAATGGAATCATTCTTTGTATAGTAATTGTAACTTGGAATCACACCGTTCCAACATGGTTTTTTTGTCCTCCAAACAATATACTTTCCGCATCAGCAAGTATTCTACCTAGTATCTTAATATCTTAATGGTTATGTAATATTGAGGGTTGAACCAAAAGGTATTTAATCAATCCTTTGTTGTTAGTCATGTAAGTAGTTTATATATATATATATATATATATATATATATATATATATTGCTCTTGTAAGCCATGCTGAAATGAATATCTCTGCGTATGTCTTCTTTTCTTCATTTAAATTCCTAGAAATGAATTACTCTGTCAAAGGAACTATGCAGGCATCTGGTAAACACATTTCTGGATTGCCTTCTAGAAAGACTGTGCTAATTTGCACACTAGCATTGTATGGGAATGCCCAGTTCCCCATACTCAGAAAACTCTTGGCATTTTAATTGTTTTTCATTTTTACCAGTCTATTCATCAATAAATTTTGTCACCTTATTGGTTTAATGTGCATTTCTTTGATGACTTGTGCTGCTGAAACTTTTCCCCAAATGATTATGGGCCATTTATGGTCTGTTCTATGAAATGTCGTGTTAGTGAAATTGGCCCGTTTTTCAGTTGGTATGCTGTTTCCTCGTTGTTCTAAAACTGGATCTGAACACCCGAAGGAGTACCTGCCACACGGAGAACTGGAAAAAATGGCTTGACTACTGTTGACTTGCTTGGTCTGGAATGCTGTTGCCTCCACAGCCCCTGAAACCAGGGCTAACTTCTTTTCCAAGTCAAAGTTCTGGCCATCTATGGGGCAGGTTGAAGTGTAACCTTTGCTGGGTGCCTTTACCCACTCTTCATCTGTGTGAGACCCAGGAGACTTAAAAAACTTTTTCACCTGAGCACAGAAGGGGACACATTGCTGGCCCTGTTTACCAGGGACCCAGGGTTCACTTTCACTGGGGCTTCCTGGCTGGTGCTAATGATCAGGATGCTTATGGAACCCAGGAAAGGCAATGGCCCAGCAACTGGGCCCTAGGGGTTTATGTTTCCCCTTCACCCTAGGGCCTTCCTCTCCCCAGCTGCTGCAGGCTAGCCAGAAGCTTCATCATTGCCAGGATGTGAGTCACCCTTTTCCTTCTCTCTCTGGAACAATAGAAGGAATACTGGTTTGAGTCAGAAGAAGCCTTGCAAATGGGGGCTTATGCTGGGAAGCGAGTCCCTAACATGAGCATTGCAGTATTAACAGCTATCTCCTCCTGCATTATCATCATCATCAATACCATTTATTGAGCATCCTCTATGTGCTGTGTGCTCTGCTGAGCCTTCTGTTTGCATTATTACATTTCATTCTCATAAAGATTCTACAAAGTATCAGTTCAGTTCAGTTGCTCAGTTGTGTCCGACTCTTTGTGACCCCATGAACACAGCACGCCAGGCCTCCCTGTCCATCACCAACTCCTGGAGTTCACTCAGACTCACGGCCATCGAGTCAGTGATGCCATCCAGCCATCTCATCCTCTGTCGTCCCCTTCTCCTCCTGCCCCCAAATCCCTCCCAGCATCAGAGTCTTTTCCAATGAGTCAACTCTTCACATGAGGGGGCCAGAGTACTGGAGTTTCAGCTTTAGTATCATTCCTTCCAAAGAAATCCCAGGGCTGATCTCCTTCAGAATGGACTGGTTGGATCTCCTTGCAGTCCAAGGGACTCTCAAGAGTCTTCTCCAACACCACAGTTCAAAAGCATCAATTCTTCGGCCCTCAGCCTTCTTCACAGTCCAACTCTCACATCCATACATGACCACTGGGAAAACCATAGCCTTGACTAGACGGAGCTTAGTTGGCAAAGTAATGTCTTTGCTTTTGAATATGCTATCTAGGTTGGTCATAACTTTTCTTCCAAGGAGTAAGCGTCTTTTAAATTCATGGCTGCAGTCACCATCTGCAGTGATTTTGGAGCCCCCCCAAAATAAAGTCTGACACTATTTCCACTGTTTCCCCATCTATTTCCCATGAAGTGATGGGACCAGATGCCATGATCTTCATTTTCTGAATGTTGAGCTTGAAGCCAACTTTTTCACTCTCCTCTTTCACTTTCATCAAGAGGCTTTTTAGTTCCTCTTTACTTTCTGCCATAAGGGTGGTGTCATCTGCATATCTGAGGTTATTGATATTTCTCCTGACAATTATGTCATTATTCCCATTTTACAGCTGAGGCATTTACAGTTTCAGAAAACTCATTGACTTGCTGAAGATGATCTACTTGCATTACCTTGGAATAAGTGGAAATGGCAGGATCAGTGGGCAAGGTCCCCAGACCTCTTGATTCCAAGTTCCATGAAGACAGGGACTACTTTCTTTCTCTTCATCATCTTCCAGCATCTTGAGCAAATGAAGGCAAATTGTCAAGAGAGAAGGCAGAACTACTTCTCTAGGTCTCTGTTCCTCAGTCTATGAAATGGGGGTACTAGGCCCTAACTCTCAGGATTGGAAAATAATAGAATGTACGTAAAATGAGCATCTGTTGTGCACAAAACTTGGAATCCTTCTGTCTCTGAAACACTTTAGAAGGGCAAGATCAAGGATAGAAGGATAGAATTAACTCCTGCCCATGCAAACTTTTCTCTGTAAGAAAGGGAAGCACAATTCTTGTGATAAGGATGGAGGGAACCCAAATAAAGTCATTTAGAAGAGAATGAGCAGGGTTGTTTACTGTCTCTCCCTCTCCAACATAGTTGAATGCCTCAGTTACATCCTGTGGACGCTCAGCTGATGAGGAATCAATTGAACTGGATTGACCTTCCTGTTACTCTCCCTGACTTCCAGTCTGGGTCCTTGTCCATTCACAACTGGGTTCCTGTATTTACTATCACACCAGACTTTGTCCTCAGCCCCGGCGGCAGACCAGTCCTCCTAGAGCACATGTCTAATGCCACCCCGTTGCTCACACATCATGCATGGCTGCTTGCTGTGCTTAGTTGCTCAGTCGTCTCCGACTCTTTGCGACCCCACGGACTGTAGCCCGCCAGGCTCCTCTGTCTGTGGGGATTCTTCAGGCAAGAATACTGGAGTGGGTTGCCATGCCCTCCTCCAAGGGATCTTCCCAACTCAGGGACTGAACCCAGGTCTGCATTGCAGGTAATTCTTCACTGTCTGAGCCACCAAGTACTCTTAAATGCAAACCTAAAGTTTAACTTCATGCGCAAGGGCCTTCAGGTACTTGAGGCTGAAGAGTTAGGCCCCTGACTTTATCCTAAGCTGTCTGCTTTCTCTTTGGGATCCTGGCCTGCCCCAGGCTATGTCATGAATCTTCCAGGAGGTATTGGCTCATGCAGCTATTTTCTGTCTTCTGTTGGAATTTCTACTATTTGCATTATTCATCCTGCACAAAACTCAGCTCCCATGCTATCATTTTAGTGACCTCTCACATCCAGGTACCACTGCTCCATCCCATGTGTAGCAGAGAGCATTCTGAAGTCAGGCTGCCTGGGTTTGAGTCCTGGTTCTGTGATTTACCAGCAGTGAGACCTTTAGTATGTCACGTGACTTCTCCGAATTTCCGTTTCCTCAGGTGTACAGATAATGATAATAGTACCTCCCTGATAAAGTTGTTTCACTATGGAGTCAATGAAAATCAAAGGACATATGGATTTAAAGCACCTAACAGAATGCATGGCATAGAAGCACTTGATGATAGATGCATCTCTTGTAACATATGTCTCATTAAGTGTTTAGGAAATCACTCCAGATTGTTAAGCTCCATGAGGGCAAGGATTTTTCTTCACTTTGTTAAACATTTTTTTCCCACAATGAATAGACAAATGCCTGGAATACAGTAGCCATTCAGAATCCTCTCTGGGTGAATAAATGAGCTAGACTATGAACCCTTTCAGAGCACGGGTTCATCAGACGAGGCAGATTAAAAAATCTTTTGGAATGACCCGAAAGTTCCTCTCCAGACATTCATCCCCAGCATTTTAATATATTCATAGGCTACCTGTGTTTCAAGCGCCTGCTCACACTTGACCACTCTGGAAAGCCTGTGAAGCACACTGTTCTGCTGACATGGAGGGTGCCGCTTACTATCTGCTAGTGCGTCGTTTTATTTTCCATGCAGCATGCAGGATCTCAATTCCCTGACCAGGGATCAAACTCATGTCCCCTGCAATGGAAGTGCTAAGTCTGAACCACTGGACAGCCCGAGAAAGCTGTGCCTGTGTGCTTTTATCCCTATAAATAAAATGACAGCTTAGAAAGGGCAAGAAAAAATATTTTTCTCCTGGTCTGGTTTTGTGTTTACCCATTAGGTAGGCAAAGTTTTGAGCAGAACAATGTTTTATATGACTAGGTGTTAGGTTCTCTGCAAAGAACTTTGTATTTTAAACATTTTATGATGGAAAATAGCGACCATACACAGCCAAAGCCAGTGACAGGAAGGGAATCGAGAATATCCATGCCACTGTCACCTGGCTTTGGCCATTTTTGACAAGCGGCCACTCTTGTTCGTCCACTCACAGACCACATGTCATCTGTGGCTGTTCAGTGTGCATCTGTGAAGAGACTTTTGAATACTGTTGCAATGGTTTCTTCCAGTGTGAGGTTGCTTCTGTTTTCCCCATTTTGTAAGTGATGAACTTGAAGCACAGAGAGGTTAAAGCAGTCATGCAGGGTCTTGGAGCTAGTGAGTGTCTAACCTGGGATTTGAACATGGGTTCTTGAGCAGCTGCTGGTGGCTCAGACGGTAAAGCATCTGTCTACAATGCGGGAGACCCGGGATCGATCCCTGGGTTGGGAAGATCCCCTGGAGAAGGAAATGGCAATCCACTCCAGTACTATTGCTTGGAAAATCCCACGGACAGAGGAGCATGGTAGGCTACAGTCCATGGGGTTGCAGAAGAGTTGGATATGACTAAACGGCTTTACTTTCTTGAGCAGCTCACTCTCCTCGGCCTGGGAGGGACCTTGGAGCACATCAAATTGACCCCTACCATCCCAGGAGAAGGGGCCCTGGGCAGAGAAGGAGAAGCCAACTTGTTGGACGATGCCCAGGTCTCCTACTCCCTGACTAGTTCTTTTCTGGTATCAGAACTTGAGGGGAGGGTGGGTCTTGGCCCTGGGGGAGGGACAGGGTGATGGTTCGAGGAGAGACTCTGCTGCCCGAGGTGGCCAGGCTTTGTGGTGGCTGTAGAGTCCTGGGGTGCATATCACCAACTCCTGGAACAGGCTGCAAGTTCTTCCAGCCTTCACTGTGCCTAAACCCCAGTGAGTTCACCCATTCCTCTTGCAGTTGACCTTTGTTTTTCAGTCGCTCAATCGTGTCTGACTCTGCGACCCCCATGGACTGCAGCACGCCAGGCTTCCCTGTCTGTCACCAACTCCCAGAGCTTGCTCAAATCATGTCTGCTGAGTCAGTGATGCCATCCAACCATCTCATCCTCTGTCATCCCCTTCTCTTGTGTTCAATCTTTCCCAGCATCAGGGTCTTTTCCAATGAGTCGGCTCTTAGCATCAGGTGGCCAAAGTATCGGAACTCCAGCATCAGTCCTTCCAATGAATATTAAGGATTGATTTCCTTTAGGGTTGACTGGTTTGATCTCCTTGTAGTCCAGGGGATTCTCAAGAGTCTCCTCCAACACTGCAGTTCAAAAGCATCAATTCTTCAGCACTCAGCCCTCTTTATGGTCCAACTCTCACATCCATACGTGACTATGGGAAACACCATAGCTTTGGCTCTACAGATCTTTGTTGGCAGAGTAATGTTTCTGCTTTTTAACATGCAGTTGACTTTGGGTTTTCTCATTAGGCGCTCAGGACCATCCCCTGAGGGAGACAGGGTTGGGAGACAGAGCTGAGAGGAGGAAGCTGGCCCGAAGGCACATAGCTAGCTAGGCTCCTGGCAGCAAGACTCCAGGGCTCCTGCCCTGCCCTTCCTTTAAGGCAGAGCCTGAGTTGCCACCTGGGCCCCAGGTCTAGAGTAGGGGACCAGAGAGACTTTTACAAGTCAAGGGCAAAGTCTTTCATCAATTATCCCCAAAGGCCTGTAATTACTGCTCTTTTAGGGAAGAAAACAAAGGTTTGCTCTAATTATTTGTTTCAGTGGCTGAGAGGGCTTTGAATCCTAGGATTGTACCCTGCTTGGGGCGAGCCCTGTGGCCTTTGGCACAAGAGTTTTTTTGTGTGTGTATGTCTTAGCACTTTTATCTAGGAAATAGGACTGATAGTAGCACATACTTAAGGGGTTTTCTGGGGAAGGGAATGGCAACCCACTCCAGTATTCTTGCCTGAAGAATTCCTTGGACAGAGGAGCCTGACGGGCTGCAGTCCATGGGGTCGCACACATGACTGAGTGACTAACATTTGCACTCAGGCTTCCCTGGTGGCTCAGATGGTAAAGAATCCGCCTGCAATGCAGGAGACCCGGGTTTGGTCGCTGTGTCGGGAAGATCGCCTAAAGAAGGAAATGGCTACCCACTTCAGTATTCTTTGCTTGGAGAATCCCATGGACAAAGGAGCCTGACGGGCTAGTCCATGGGGTTACAAAGAGACGGACAGGACTGAGCAACTAACACTTTTACTTTTTCAAGGGGTTGTACAAAAGGCTGTTTGAGATGATGCCTGTAAAGTGTTTAGAAATGCTTAGTATATAGGAGCCATTGTTAAAAAACAGACAAATATAATTCAGACCTTGCTATTTATCTTCGCACTGAACTCTTGGTCCTTGATCCTGTCTTAGCCCTGAGGTTCCTAGTATTATGATTTCCTTCACCCTGTCTTTCTGGGGGGACTAGAGAGGAATCCCCTCCAGCCTTAGCCAAGTGTTCCCATGCTGACTTTTCGAAAAGCAAATCCAGTTAGATGCTACTTAAAGAGAGGAGAAGAAATATCCGTGATTAAGAGCTCTGGGCTTTAGAGTTTAACTGCCAAGGGTTTAAATTTGTATTCTACCATTTACTAGCTGTGTGACCTTCACCAAGGGTCTTAACCTCTCTGACTCCAGTTACCTCATGCAAAACTGGGGATAATTATAGTATGTTCTTAAGATAACTGCAGGAGAGAAATGTGCCTGCCACATTGCCTGACATATAGTAAGCACCCACCTGACATATAGTAAGCCACTGTGAAGATGACAGTGGTAATTATGTAAATACACCAAGGTAGACTTGAGCTTTAAGGGAGTTGGGAGTGCCTTAGAGACCATCTTCCTCAATGCCCTTACCTTGAGGTGAAGAAGCAGACAGGGAGCAGACTAGGGAATGCCTTCATATCACCCAGCCTGGCTGCTGTCTGCTTGGCCAGAGCTGGCTCTGCATAGCAGGGACTCAACTGTCTGGGCCCCACTGTCTGGGAACTCAGCCGGGCGAGCCCTGCTTGGCTGAGATGGATGCTCCCCGGCAGCTCTGCTGCCGTGTTCTTTCCTTGTGCTTGCCTGGCAGAACAGAGTCATTTAGCAGAGGGAGAGTGAGGAGACGTTAGAAACCAGGCCCTGAGCAGTTGCAGCAGCCGGCCCACGAGTGGCTCCCTGATGTTGCCATGGCAAACAGCCTTGGCAACGTGGCTGCTTGAACCTTATTTCTGGTCTCAGGCTCTTCTCAGAGAAGTGTGGTACCCAGGACATTGGGGAGGGCCCTGCCCTGGTTCTTTGGCACTGAGGATGACCCAGCCTCCATGCTGCTAGTGACCCCAGACCCCAGGAACCCCTACTCAAAACATCTGCAGGCTCATCCTCAGTGACCTGCAGAAGCAAGCTCCTTAGTACAGCATCCAAGACCTCAAATGCTTATCCATTTATCCATCTATCTGTCCATCTATTATTCCACTACTGTTAACCATGCAGCACTGTACCCATTGCCACAGAGCAGAACAATATATTATTTTTAACATGAATCCTGGTGTTCCTAGACTGCCCTCCTCTTCAACCATATCCTTGAACAGTGATGACGATGAGAACAGTTGAAAACTGCTAACCCTTTCAAGAAGAGCATTTAATTTCAGAGGAACCCCATGAAGTGGGGTTTACCCAACTTTGCAACTGGGTAAACTGAGGCTGACTTCCAGTTTATGGTGCCAATATTGTTTTGCTGTTCCTTCCCTACGCCTGGCAACCCCTAGGACCCCTACCATGAGGTATCTGTTGCCCCTCCCCAACTCCAGCAGCATCCTTCAAGGCCTCAAGGGCTGCCTCCCCTAAATCCCCCTCTGAGAATTGCTCCCCCTTTGCTCTGTGATCCTATAGTCTATGACAGAATTTGCATCTCCTATCTTCATTTTGTATTGTCACCCTGATTAGTTTATATCTGCCCTTTAGCCCCTCCAAAACAAAGCACATGGGGAAATTGGCTATGGTTTTGAATGTCCTGGTGAGGCATCAGCAAAGGATTTTGTTAGTATTGTTATTAATAACAGTAAGCATAGAAAGTAGCTAACATTTCATGATCACTTAATATGTGCCAGGTACTAAGATAGGACCTTCAGGTACATTGTCAGGTAAAGGATTCTCAGCTACTTGGAGAGGTCGGTGCTATGACAAACCAGAAAACTAAAGCTACCAGATGTTCAGTGACTTGCCCCTGTCACCTAGACAGACAGTGGAAAGGCTGGGATTTGAGCCTAGGTTTGCCTGGCTTCAGAGCTCATGGTCTTGCCCACTGCAGTGTGACCAGTCTGGCTGAGCATATAGCAAGGACTGGAATGGGGGTGATGGACAGCGGGATGGGGGCATCTAAACTTGGCCTCAGCTGGGGGGTGCTCACTGGAAGTGAGTGGATGTGGAGGAGACAGAGTGCAGGGGCCTCAGAGTGGCATCCCTATAGCAGAGATGCGGGTACGGTGGGGCGCAGAGGAGAGTTTGCTTTGGGGGAAGATTTGTATGGGGAGGAGACCTCTATTTATTCTGGACCTTCCCTGGAGCCTTGTTAAATGCAGAACTCTGGTCCCAGCCTGTGATAACTTTTATGTGTTTATTCTTTATGTTCTCTCTTCTCTGACCAGTCAGGACCAGAGCTCCCTAAGGAAAGGGATCTTGTCAAGCTGGTTCAACATCAGATCTCCCAATGCCTTGACAGCGGCTGGTATACTGTAGGCCCCCAATAAATATTTGTTGAATTACTAAATGAATGAACAAATGCCATTTGATCTTTCAGGAATGTCACCAGCCTTTTGCCTGGCCACAGAAGCCCCTTCTCTGTGTGTGGAGCTAGGATGTGTGGGTGAGGAGAGTTTAGGAGGATTGTGCTAGTTTCCACAAGGAACCCACTGCCCTTGTCTCCAAGATAAGCCTTGCACACAAAGGAATCAAAGGACAAACATCTTTTGGAGCCTCCAGAACCCCCTATCAGAACACACCTCTAGCGGGCAGGTCTTTGTGGAATGTTAAAACACGGGGTTAGGAATCCAGTCTGTTGCTCTGGCCCGACTCGGGAGGGGCTCAGAGCTTCCAGAATCTACAGGGAGGGATTTGGTCAAATGTCGCTATGTCTTCCAGGGAGACCAAAAGCAACACCTTACACCAGGCCTCGTGTCCATTGCCCAGCTGCTTATTCCAATGGGTCTGGCCTCCACTCTGGAGGAAGAACGTAGAGAGGGAATTCAGAGAGGTAAAGGGATCATTCAGGAACCCAGGACTGTACTCTCTAGCCCAAGAGGATTAGCTCCAAGCCAGATCCATCATTCCTTGCTCAGAATCGCCTGGAGACTCAGTCTCTTCCATAGAAGATCACCCCTCACCCTTCCCGCCTAGGGCCAATTCACTCCTTGTTTACACACAGTTCTTACAGGCTTGGCAGTCCTGTCCAAGCCTCAGGACATTAGAAGCAGCAAGTCAGTTCTGTTAGTGTGTCCACACAAGCGTGGGGTGCAGCGTGCGTGGCAGAAACACGTGGATTCAACACTGAAAGCCACTGGGGCCTGAGCAAGCAGCCCCCTTATTCTGAAAACATTACTGTGCAAAAGTACAAAGCTAATGCCTCATAGAGACAGTGTATCATCCCCAAGGAAAGGTATATTCTGATCAGTGGTCTCTGTTCAAGAAAGCAAGAAAGTGAAATGTATTTTGGTGTCACTATCTAAAACGGGAGGTCTATCAAGAGGAGGAAAAATTCCAAAGTTGTCTATAAATGAAGCTTATTGTGAGCACACATTATTTCTTAATAATGGCTGCTGAAGAATGAGTTGGTCTAGCTGTAAAAGTTTCTTTGAAAGCTGATGCAGTCTTGTCACGTGAGAGGTTGTCTTTTGGATTTCCAAGGCTGCAGGGAATAATAGAAAGGGCCCGTGTCACATACTGACTGGCTTCAAGAAACTGTAGCCTCGTGATGAAAGAAAGCTGACCGTCTGTTTTAAATCTTAGCTTTATGGCTATTAGCTGTATGACCCAAGGAGTTAGCCACTCTGCTCCTGTTTGCCAGCTCCCAAATGGGAATAATAATAGCTCCTACCTGCCAGAGTTGGTAGAACTAATCAGTAGTTCTCAGCCGTGACTGCATATCAGAATCATCAGTGTAGTTTAAAAAAAAATAATAATTATACGTCTGAGGCCATCCCAGACTTATTGAATGAGGATCTTTGAGAGCAACCCCTTAAGTGTCTGTGTTTTTCGAAAGCTCCCTGTCATAGACACCCTTCTTTGGTCCTAAACAAGCAGATACTATTTGTAGAGTGTCTGGAATGAACTTTCTTGTCTCCTCCCTTCTCTGTCCTTCTAGCATTAGTCCAGAGCACAGGATACAGATGACCCAGAAGCAGATAGAAGGCCCCTTTATGATGCCTGTGTAAAGCAGGGTGGCTCCCTTATCTGGCATTTCTGCTTGACCTTCACGTTAATCTCAGGTTATAGCAAGAGGAGAGTCTATGTGCATGCTAATTCACTTCAGTTGTGTCCTACTCTCTTCGACCTTGTGAACTGTAGTCCACTAGGCTCCTCTGTCCTTGGGGATTCTCCAGGCAAGAACACTGGAGTGGGTTGCCATTCTCCTCCAGGGATATTCCCGACTCAGGGATCGAACCCACGTCTCTTGTGTCTCCTGCACTGGCAAACAGGTTCTTTCACTGCTAGCACCACCTGAGCAGCTTTCCCATTTTACAGAGGGGCAGGTGGAGCCACAGAAGGTGATCTGATATGATCCTGCAGTGAATCAGATATTTGTCTTTATCTCTCTGTCTGTCCCACTAGAGCCTCGGCCACACACACACACACACATTTCTGGGGCAACTCAGGAGGTGGGGATCATGATGACTGCAAAGGGCGTGGGTTGGAAGAATGAGAAAGCAGGGAGCTCGAGGGAAGCTAGGCTGCTTACAGACCCTTAAAGACCCATCTACAGGCTGGTGCAGGTTGTCCTACCAGGCCCTCTGATGGTGTAGAGCTGGAAGCCAGTTCTCCTGATGCCGTTAGTTGTCCTCCCAGCTCTATGTGCTGCTTCTATGGAGAAGACAGGGTTTGGCTCCAGTGATAATAGGAGTAATCTTCCAGCTATGTGGTGAGGCCTTTGCACATGCTGTGCCTCTGTCAGGAACACTCTTTCCAGGCTCCCTCGCCTCCTGTAGATCTGCTGAGACATCACCTCCTCAGAGAAGCCTTCCCTGGTCTTCCTGTTCTGTCCACTTTCTGTTGCAGTGCCATGCTCTCTCTTCTTTAAGGTCTTTAACCATCCCAGGTACTTTCTTGTTTATTACTTTTCACCCCATTGAGTGCCTGTTGCCCCATCAGGACTGGATATTGCCCATCTGGTTCCCACTGCACGCCCAGAAGCTAGCCTCGGGCCTGATCCATGGTTGTTGTTCACTGAATGTTTCCTGAATGAATGAATTGTTTTGAGCCTTTAATCTGTACTGGCTATAGTGCTGAGTTCACTTAACTCTCCCAACAACCCCAGGACATACAGCCCCAAACTTCAGATGAGGGGCCTGGGGCTCAGAGGGTGAGTGTGGGCTGGGGGTCTAGCTCCTCTGCTGCCCAAGACACACACAGGCACCTGGGGTTCCAATAGCACCCTGCCCCCGACAAGTCATGCCCCAGTGCTCCGGTGACCTCATGCCACTTTCTTCCTTGGGTTGGGCAACAGCACCGCCCTCTCTTGTGGGTGTCACCACGGGCACCTGTCCAGCAACACCCAGGCCTCCAGCACTTGCCCTTCGTCCTGGTGGCCAAGGGAGTGGCTGCCTGGCATGTACTTTGTAGACCAGCCCCTGTAGGAAGGTGGCTGTCTCCCACCTCTGGAGGTGGTCTCAGACCAGTCAGTGCAGCAGGTGAGCCTAGAGGACAATGATGGTGACTTGTGCATGTGTGCTAAGTTGCTTTAGTGGTGTCTGACTCTGTGGCCCTATAGACTGTAGCCCGCCAGGCTCCTCTGTGCATGAGATTCTCCAGGCAAGAATACCAGAGTGGGTTGCCATGCCCTCCTCCAGGGGATCTTCCCAACCAAGGAATGGAACCTGCCTCACTTAGATCTCCTGCACTGGTAGATGGGTTCTTTAGCCCTAGCGCCACTTTCCTAGAAGCTTGTTTCCCTAGAGACAAAATGGGCCCAGTTTAGAGGATTGGAGTGTGGGGAGAGCAGAGTGGGCAAGAGCAGTGGTCCCCAAACTTTTTGGCACCAGGGACTGGTTTCATGAAAGACAGTTTTTCCATGGACCAGTGGGAAGGGGGATAATGGTATCAGGATGATTCAAGCACATTACGTTTACTATGTACTTTATTTCTGTTATTATTACATTGGTTCCACCTCAGATCATCAGGCATTAGATCTTGGAGGTTGGGGACCCCTGGGCTAGAGAATTAGGTCAAAAGCATGAGAGGAAGGAGGGGAATGTAGAATCTACACCAGAATGAGAAGTCCTCTTTTGCTCAAGTTCATGCATGCTAAGTCACGTCAGTCATGTCCAGCTCTTTGCAGCCCCATGGACTGTAGCCTGCCAGGCTCCTCTGTCCAAGGGATAATCCAGGCAAGAATACTGGAGTGGGTTGCCATGTCCTCTTCCAGGGGATCTTCCTGACTTGGGGATCAAACCCACATCTCTTATTTGCTCAGGTGACCTTACAGTAAATTTTCAAGGATCCAGTTGTGGGACAACCAGAGGAGGAGAGGTGTAAGTTGGTTCCAGTAATGGACTCAGCCTGGGGTCTGGATTGTGAGGGGCAGTGGAAGGCAGAGTAGAACAGTGGTTAAGACTGGAGCTCTAAATCGGGGTCTGAGTCCAGAATCTGTCATTTAGCAGCTGAGTGGCTTAGGGCATGTTACTTAATCTGCTCGGGCCTCAGTTTCCTCAGCTGTGAAATGGGATGATGGTAAGTATATCGATGAGTGGTTGCAACAATATAGTGTCTGAAGAATTTAGTGTGGTATGTGGAGGTGGTTCTTCTCCGTAACAGTGGCAATCAGTGACTGGTTGGTTTGATGACAGATGGATGGCAAAAACCGATAGACCCCATGAGTTACAGAACTATTGATTATCAGTTGGTACCTTTTCCTTTCTCTATCTGTGTGGCATTCACTTCCTCTGTGTAGGAAGCTACAATTGCAGGTTTGAACAAGCCCTGCTTCCCATCCTGGGAAGAACAGATCCACAGATGGCTGTGGAGGGTGGCCATTACAGAGGGAGTGTCCAGGCAGCTCATGTAGCAGAAAGAGGACTGAGGAGAGAGCTAGCTGACCAGTGGGGGAGGGCATCCTAGAGAGAGGCCATCGTGTCATAAGGCGCAGCATGTCCTGTGGCTGGTGAATGAGCAGTGAGTGACTGCAGGGGGACATGGACTCCTTCCCCATTGGTGGAGGCTTTGAGCTGGCTGGATGACTCCTGTGAGGGGGAAGAACATGCAGGATGAGCTAAGTGTCTAGAAGAATCACAAGTAGGAGCACCAAGATTTCCACCCATAGGAACTAGCAGGAGGCTGCTCTGAAGGAGTGGGGAGGTTTTGGGAGTGGGGGTTGACTCGATTTCCCCCCAGCCTTACAGGCAGGATGGAATAGTGCTATCACCCTGTGGTCTATGCAGCCCTAGGTGTGAGTGGAGGCACAAGGCTGGAGCACAGCTTCTCACCTGCAGAACTGACCGAGGTACTTTTGCCCAATGAGGCAGTAATCTCCATCATGATGGGGCCAGCCCCACACAGCCACTGACTACTTGATGGACAGGGAGGAGGCTAGTAGCTTTACAGAAGAAGCCGTTAATAAATTTAATGATGAGAGTGATAATTATTGCCATAATTATTATTACTATTACTCATCTCACTTCTACTATTATCCCTTTTAGCATATTACTGGGGAGTTCTCATAGTATTTTATAACCTCATGACAATTTCCATTTTCATTTTACAGATGAAGAACCTGAGACCCAGGGATATTGAAATGTCTTACCCAATAAGGTCAATGTCTTACCCTCTTAATTTGAGAAGAATATGGCATTTGTGGCCCCCAAGTTCTGCCTGGTCAAGAAGGCATGGCTTTGGAAAGGGGCCCTCAGCCATTCACGTCTGTGCCTTGTCTAGACTGAATTCCCAAGATTATCTTGAATTCTCCTTGGGGCAATGATCCTCAGTCTTTATCGAGTTGCAACAGCAACTCCAAAATCCACTGTGTGATTTTGCAATAGTTGCAACTCTCCCAGAAAAGTATAATTTCCAGCAACTCTTCTTTGAGTTAGGGAAGAGAAAAATCTTGTTTAGAGGATTCTGTAGCTGTCCTGGAGATGAGAGAGCTAAGAGTGCTGTGGTGAGAACATAGTTCTTAGGGTCTGGAGGCAGGCCTGGATTCGGGTCCTGCCCATCCCTTTCCACTGGGTAATCCTGGACAAGTCTCACCTCCTCTCTGGGCTTGAGTTTCCCCATCTCTACCATGCTGTGACTTATCCTTTTTCTGTCATGGAGGCTCTCTTGTTTTTGTAAGTTTTGTTTGGGGCAGAACTGCCGGGTGCTAGATAGAGGGAGAAGTTTGGATACCAGAGGCAGACAGAGCTGGGGGACCATCACATCTCAGATGGGCATGTGATTTCCTTCCATCCAGGGGGCAAAGCCAGGGTCAGGCCCTCAGCTCCCCAGGTTGTGGTTCCTTTGCTGGTGACGGGTGCCGACTTGTCTTTGAACTGCAAGTTGGGAGAAGTTTGTCATGGGATCATGTGCCTTAAATGTGTGGGTTTGTAAAGAGAAGAAGGTGGAGGAGGAACTCCAGGCAAGAGAGTCCCTGATTTCCAATCTCCCCGGTGAATCACGGAACACTTGGATAAGACACTCATGAGGGTGGAAAGATGAGGTGAAAATCAGGAACTTCGGGCCAGATTTTTTTAAAGGAGCAAATTATTCAGAATCCTATTGATAGATTATATCTAAAATTGATTTCTTCCTCCCCCCCTCCCCCACAGCGCTATGTTATCTATCTGGAATCATTCTTTTATCTGTAAAACTGCCTTTCAGCTTTCCTCTCTGTTTCAGTTAAAAAAATTTTTTTAAGAAGGGAGGGAAGATGTTAGTGAACTCTGAGATACCCCGAGGGTACTGCAGACTTGGCTGTGGGTGCTCTCTGAGGCCACTCGTGGGCCCTGGCCCCTGGAGTCTTTCACATGCAGCTCCTGCTGGCTCAGCCACGAGGTCTGCAATTATTTAAAGAAAGCTCACAGCAAGTGGAAAAAGAGCGACCGCACTTACCGTACCATGTGGCCAACAGGCAATTCAACACCAGAGCTACCCAACTCCCTCTGGCCCACACCAGCTGCCAGATCTTGCAGCAGGGAGATTAGGTGACAGAGGGACTGATGGGCAGGTCCACGTGCGCCCAGTGGGTGCACGCAGGCAGCCTGGCCCCGCTTTAGCCCGGGAGACCGCATTCGCCTGCATCCAGGGGAAGCTCTGCTCTGAGCCTTCCAGAGCAAGTTAGTTAAAAATCAGGTTTGTTGGGTAATAAAGGAAGCTAACAATAATGGAATTTGAAACAAACATCTGATATCACTGTAACTCAGACATTTGTCTACTTGGTCCATTTTGTTGCTGTTCAGTTACTAAGTTGTGTGGGCCTCTGTGCGACCCCGTGGACTACAGCACACCAGGCTTTCTTGTCCTTCACTATCTCCCTGAGTTTGCTCAAACCCATTGAGTTGGTGATGCCATCCAACCATCTCATCTTCTGTCGCCCCCTTTTCTTGTCCTCAGCCTTTCCCAGAATCAGCATTTTTTTCCATAATTCACCATTAATCCCCAAGTGTTTTGGAGAAATAACTTATTGTCTTAAGTTTTTAAAAAAATCTTTGTTGTTTTTTTCAACAAATATATATGTTTTTAAATTAATATTCAAAATATTAAAATGTTTTTAATAAAAATTTAAAAACATTAAAAAAAAAAATTCCAGTGTTAGGAGCTAACTTGCCAGAGGAAGTGAGAGGCCACACCCATCCTGTAATCTCTTACCCTCAAGAAACAACCACTCTTAGCATCTTGATTGTGTTTAAATGCCTTTTAACTGAATATGTCACTCTGTTTTATTTTTATGTACATTGTATTTTCTTGTTGTAAAAGTATCAACTCTTAATTTATTATTGAAATTTAAGAGAGTACAAATAGGCCAAAAGGAAACAAAGAATCTCACACCCGGGAACAACCAGTCAAAGGCAGTCCTTTTTTATTTCTTGGCTTGTTCTACCACCAGCCAAACTTCCCTCCTTGGGCACATTTCCGCCTTCCAGTCCTTTATGGACTGATTTCTGCCCATGGCCTTGAGAAACAGATAACTTTGACTGAAGTCCTGGTTTAAATGTTGCCCACCATGTGACCTCTGTCCTTCTTCATAACATGGAATCAACCCCTGCATTGCCTTGAGAATGCACGCATCATGGATTTCAAAGCTAATTGCACATTGTATCATAAACAGATGTAAGGCAGTGTTATTACTTCACCAGCCTGCACCCACCACAGTTATGCTATTGTTTTAACTCAGACCATATCAAGTTTGGACAGTATCTGATCACCTCCAAGTGTTTCACATGACCCATCACCATTATCTCCCAGAATTTAATCATCCCAGAGATTTGGCTTTTATTCCACACGCACATTTTTTTCCCCCCACACACATATTATATCAAATCTTTTTATATATATTTGTTAGTATGTACAGAGCAAGTTAAGCACCCGTGCTGATAGAGAAGGTATTTAAACCCAGATTTCCCGATTTAGAATTCTTGACTCAGCCAGACCATTTAAAGTGTTCACTGATCCACCTTGTGATTGAGGCTGCAATTGGAGCTGACCCAAGGGGAAGAAATTGGGTGGGGGTCATGTGGAGCAGGTCCTGGGAAGATCCAGCCACCTAGCAAGTTAATTTTCATACTGGTTTCAACATAGAGCATCGTTCAATGGGAAAGAAACAATAGACTTGCTTTTGTATTTATTTTGAAAACTTAATATGTGATCCTCCTTGAAAAAAATTGTAAAAGTTACAAAGGGAAGTCCTCTCTCCCATTCTCATGCTCCTGTCCCCACAGCAACCCTGCTACCAATTTCTAAAATGTTCTTCCAGAGAAAAACTGTGTGGCATATATACGGTCAAACTTATGCCTCCATTTTTTGCACAAATGGTAGCAAGCTAAGATTATTGCCTGTGGCTTGCTTTTTTTCCACTTAATATTATGTCTTAAAAGATAATTTCTTATCAGTGTATAAAGAAAGGTCTACTTCACTTTTTATGTTGACTGTAGTTTGCTTAACCAGTTTTCGATTGGACATTTTGGTTATTCCTAATTTAGCGCTCCTACTAGTCTGTAGTGAATATTTTTGTATGAGCGTCATTTTACACTTGTGAATGGATATGTTAGGATAAATACTGCCAAATGGATTTGCCCAGTTAAAGGGTGTATGCATTTTTTATTATTATTTTTACCTCTGTTATTTATTTTGCAAGGCCGCACCTTGCAGCCTGTGGGATCTTAGTTCCCGGCTAGGGGTCGAACCAGTGCCCCCTGCAGTGGAAGTTCAGAGTCTTAATCACTGAACTGCCGAGGAAGTCCTAGGTGTATGCATTTAAAATTTTGATGAATGTTACTACATTCCCCTTCATGAGATTACATCAGTTTTGCATTCCCACAGAAATGAATTGGAAATGCTTGTTCAGGAACACAGCATGGTATTAACTTTTTTTTTAATCTTTGTTAATCTGGTGTTTCTTTGAAGTTTTAATTTGCAGACTTTCTCTCATGGTTAAGAGTCACTTGTGTTTCCTTCCCAGTTACCTGCCTATTGTGTTGTTGACTCTTCCTGATTTATATGGATGTGCTTGCTTTCCCTCTACTTTCCCTTGTAATACCCTGGCACCTTCTTGGGCAGCACCCTCCTCTCTTGCACCTCAGGTGAAGGGGAAAGCCCAGTGGACTAGAGCTGGAATCTAGATCCTGGTCCTGACACCTACCTGCAGTGTGACTTGACTAGTCACTTAAGCTTTCTGAGTCACTTTTTCCCACTCTGTAAAGTGAGGCTGTTAGTTCAAGAGCAGGGTTGTTGGATAGATTAGATAATCCATCTAAAAAGTGTTTATAAACTATAGAAAGCTGTAAAAACATAAAATTGCATGAATATTTACTTAGTTTCAGATGACTGAAAAAACATTTTAGATTCTTAAAACTTGAGAGCCATGTCATCTGGGTAAATAGCGATCAAATAGTGGGAAAAGTGAGGCCCAGAGAGTAGACCTGCCAGATCCCCAAGTCAGATACTGGTCTGGCCCAGAATAGGGTCCCAAGCTGTCTTACTACAGTGAGTCATAGTTATGTGCAGTTTCTTTGAGAGCATTGTGATTCATACGGTTAATTATTCTAACTTCTACAGTGTCTCTGTTTCAGTGGAATGCCTTGTGGCTGAACCCCAAGAGCCCGTGGCTCAGAGCTGAGAGATATCTAGGTTGGAATCCCAGTTCTGCCCAGTGTTAACTGCAGACTCTACGCTAGGTGACTTCACCCTCTGGGGCCATGATTGCCTTCTCTGAGGAGCAGAGAGGGCTGTTGAAAGGATTACTGAGACCACAAAGGTAGAGCCTTGCCTGTCTGGCTTGGTAGGTGGTATCATTATTACTGTTTGTCTGACACCTTGGGTTCAAGGCCTTGCACTGTCCTCCCCTTGCTGGTTGGCCATCTTACTTCACCTCTCTGAGGAAGTGTTAGCAGTCCTGGCTATACAGAATGGATTTGAAGAAGCAGTGAACTTTGTATATAAAATGCTAACCATGTAGGAGGCATCAAATAAAAAAAAATGTTATTTAAAAAATACTTAATGAATTGTTTATTATGTGCTGACACTGGTCCAGACTGAGGATCTAGCAAAAGGAAGCAGGGTCCCTGGCCTTGGGAAGCCTACATCCTAGTTTATTGTTGTTCTTGGTCATAGTAAGGGCTGCAGAGTCTGGCCATAGTTAAGTCCTGATGTGGATTCTGCTTGACCTAGA
Organism: Capra hircus; assembly: GCF_001704415.2. NCBI lineage: Eukaryota > Metazoa > Chordata > Mammalia > Artiodactyla > Bovidae > Capra > Capra hircus. The sequence goes on along the minus strand of NC_030814.1, from coordinate 49,322,130 downwards.
ACCCCGAGGACACACACTCTGAGGGGATTTGGGGATTTTTCCTGCTCCTGTAGACTCTGCAGATCACTTCCTGTGAAATGTTCTTTTTCCGTAATCCCAGAAAATATGACTCAACCTGCCTTCCCCTTCCCCAAATGGGGATAGGAGTTGGGGCGGGACTCATCTGATGACCTGTGCGTGGAGGGGACCAGAGCTTTCTTGACTGCAGCTGCAGTTCTAAGATCCAGTGCCTTGTCTGACTTTCCATGGAGATAGGATCTGGCTTCCTGACCCCTGGGCCTGGATCACCCTGCCTGGTTCATTGTTCTTTTGGCTGCAGGGAGTTTCCATCCCACTCCACCTGTATTTAATGCCCATTTCCTGTGGTTGGACAAGGGGGCAAAGTGATAGACTCGGTCCTGACTGTGGGGAACTGACACAGGGAAACAGAAAAGGAACATGATTTCAGCTAGTAATAAACTTTAAGAACAAATAAGACACGGACTGTTTGTGACCCTTTGGACTATAGCCTGCCAGGCTCCTCAGTCCATGGGATTCTCCAGGCAAGAATACTGGAGTGGGTTGCCATTTCCTCCTCCAGGGGATCTTCCTGACCCAGGGATGGAACTCACATTTCCTGTGTCTCCTACATTGCAGGTAAATTCTTTACTTGCTGAGCCATCAGGGAAGCCATTTGTGTAGAGGCCTGAGAAATAAAAAAGGAAGCAACCTCTTGGGGAAAAGCTGTTCTAGGTATTAGGGAGCAGCATGGGCAAAAGCCTGGAGCAGCTGGGTCTGTCAGTCTTCACAAGAAACACCCACTACTTGTGCAGCCAGGATCTCAGGGGAGGCTGCATAGAGACCTGGAGTTTGAGCATCTTTGCAGAGCAGGTGATGTGCTAGTTATAAATCAGAGTAGGCCCTGCCTGAGGGGATCTGCTTGGGAGAGTTGAGTGAATACATCTGTATTTTAGCCCATTGCTTAGGCTACAATATTTCTTTGAAATGAATAGAATGCACAAGGCCTTTCCAAGTTGCAGAATGGAGGCCTTTGCTAATTCAAAGGAGCTCCAGCAGGCTGTCCTAAGAGATGAAGGCTTCCTCACTGGCTCTCCATCTAGTCGTGTCAGCATCCTAAGGCACCCTTGATGCAAAGTCAATTTCCACTTAGATCTGCGATTTAACGCCCGGCTGCTTGGAGAGCTACAGAGAGTCGAGGTCAGCGCGGCTAATTGGGTTGCTTAATAAGAAGGAGATTCTTAGAATTGGAATAACTGGGTCCAGGGCAGGGTCACAGAGTGGAGAAACCACAGGGCTAGAGGAGGAGGCGAGGCCAGGAGGAGAAAGGAAGGCCCAGCCAGAGGGAAGCGCTGATCACAGAGCTGACGAAGGTGAATGTGGAGGCCTTGGACTCCCATAGACTCCGCTGCCCTGGGAGGGAGTCTTGTTGCCCCAGAAGTTTAGAAAGAGACCCGGTGGGCAGCTTGGGACATTTTTTGGTCTTTTTCTAGAAAAATATATGTATTTATTTATTTGGCTAGGCCGGGTCTTAGATGTGGCTTGGGGGGCGGGGTCCTCAGTCCTCTTTGTGGCACGCGGGATCTATATTAGATGCAGCATGTGGGATCACGCTCCCTGACCAGGGATCGAACCTGGACCCGCTGCATTGGGAGTGTGGAGTTTTAGCCACTGGACCACTGGTGATTAATCTCTCCTAGCAGCAGCCTAGATGATGGAATCTTTTTCTCCTTCCATCTGCCTTATGCCCTTATCCCCCATCCCACACATGGTAGTGTCTGTGGGCAAAGCCAGCTGATCGTGGGGACAGGTCTACCACGTAGTGGCCATGCGAGCTCAACGGTGGTAAGGTTGTGTACTCAGCCAATTCGTGACCTACTGTGGGGTGGCCTCTGGCTAGGTAACCCTGCCTTTGGGACAAATCCAGCCTCCACCTTGTTCTTAGGTCAGCGTTCACTTATTCATCCATTCCCTTTCACCTCATCCATCATCCATCCCAACTCTGTTGGGAGCTAGAGGCGCAGCAGGACAGCCTGTCCCCACTGTCTTCAGTGCTCTGGAAAGAGGACAGAGTGGACCCGAGCACTGAATGCGTCATTATTATGGTTATACTCATCACTGAAGCTGGCAGTTGCTGTTGTGAGACGGACCTCAAAAGATAAGCACTGGGAGTTGGCTCGGGGGTTCGGATCCAGGTGGGATCTCCTGTGTGGTCGCGTGCTGGGCCAGGTGCCACCTTGTGGGAGCAGGGGTCCTGTCTGGGGGCTCCCCGCCTCGGGGATTCACAGATGCCTGCAGGCCAGTTCTGCCCATGGGCTTGAGCCTGCTTCCAGGCTCCAAGGTGTCCTCTGTCTCTGTTGTGCGGTCATATCTTGCTTTTTATTTTAATTCAACAAATATTTGAATAACCACAAATGTTTATAACTTATACATTTTCCACATTTTTACTTCCAGTTTTAAAGCAGATATAATTAAAGAATTGGACAGTAATTTTATACATTCACAATTCCTCTGGTTCACAGAAGAGTTACTTCTGCTTTGTTTTTCTTTTTTTCTTTTTAAGTTTTTGTTTATTTATGTTTATTTGGCTGTACTGGGTCTTAGTTACAACACCCAGAATCTTTAGTTGCAGCATGTGGGATCTAGTTCCCCAACCAGGGATTGAATCCTGGCCCCCTGCATTGGGAGCTCAGAGTCCTAGCCCCTCAACCACTAGGGAAGTCCCTTTGAAGTATAAAACAAACATTTATTAAAATTTTAATTACAAAAGAATTAAATATTTTTTGAAAAAAAGTTAAAGATATAGGTACGTCCTCCAAAAGGAAATAAAGACCACCCATAATTTCAGTATCCAGGCGTGGCCACCATGAATGTTTCTTCTTTCTTCCCATAAACAGTTTTCCTTAAAAAAGAGATCAGATCATATTGTCTTTGTGACTTTTCACTTAGCATTATGTTGGATAATATATCCTTATTAAGATCTCATTAATCTTCATTAAGGTTTATGGAAGGTCTTTTCCCTGGCCTTCCCTGGCCTTTTTTAATTCACTGTTTTGATGCCAGCAAGATAATACTTCTCATGGCTGTAGCTAGAGATTCTGTTTTGTGGTTTGTTCAGTTATGTTTTACTCATGACCTCAGGCAAGTAGTTGACTCCTGTTTGCCTCTTTATTTATTTGTAAAAGGGAGAAATTACTGTACCTGCCTCTTGAAGTGAATGTGCAGGTTGAATGAACAGATGGGCCTGGTGCCTAGAGAATGCTGTATAGCTCTGCCACCATGAAGCAGGAGGTGAGGGAAGGGGTACCACCATTCCTGATTCAGTGGCCAGGAGCTGGAGACTCAAGTCACCTGCCTTACACAGCTGACCAGAGTTGAACTTGAGCAGCATATAAATGAAAAAGTTGTGGTGCTGGGCTGCTCCCTAGGTAGGCATAGAATGTGGAGATGGAGCTCTCGCCCCTCCCCTTGTCCTCACAAACCAGCGGAAGTGCATTTGGTTAAGAATGACCCACATCCAGCACCAGGCCTGCTTCTAGCAGCAACGAGGCCCAGCTGCAGGGCTGCTCCTTGGGAGCTGGTGAAGGGTCTGGCCTCCAAGAACCTCCCAAGCTGGGGGCTCCCAACACCTGTCCTGAGTGTGGAAGCCCAGAGGGACTGAGCTAGTGACCCACACGTCAGGCAGTGTGTTAGTGGCAGAGCTGAGATTTGGATCCAGAGATTTCCTACCACATTTTCCATGTTAGATTCTTTCACCCAGTGCGATGGAGCATCTGTTATTTGCAAGGAGCTGTGGGGGTGCAAAGAAGGGCTGCAGTCTTTGTACATATATGTAGGAGATGCAGCAAGGGCCAAGGGCGCAGCAGGGCCATCCGCTGGCTCAGTTGCTCAGCACACACTCGTGGACTGCACTGTGCACACAGCTGTGAGCAGGCAGACCACATCAACCAGCAGACAGCGAGCTGTCAGAAGGTCGAGGCTGTTGAGCCAGTCCAGTGAGGGACATCGCATCGTGGGTGGCAGTTGCTGGGAAAAGCTGCTGGGGGTTGAGACTTGAGATTGGGCTGCCCCAGCTGCAGTGCCCCTGAAGGCAGGAGCAGGGCCTTGGCATGGAAGATAGCTCAAGGTAGGGCTTTTGAGTCAGATCTACTTGAGTGCCAGGTCTGAGGATTCTGCCATTTATCAGTCTTTGTGACGTTGGGCAAGTTGCTTGGCTTTTCTGAGCCTCCTACCCTGTTTTAAAAGGGTGCAAGAATAAAATGCACCCTTTTAAAATGAAAATAAAATGAAAAAGCTGGTTTAAAATGCAAGTTCAAGAAACTAAGATCATGGCATCCTGGCCCATCACTTCATGGCAAATAGATGGGGAAACAATGGAAACAGTGACAGACTTTATTTTCTTGGGCTCCGATATCACTGCAGATGGTGACTGCAGCCACGCAATTAAAAGATGCTTGTTCCTTGGAAGAAAAGCTATGACAAACCTAGACAGCATATTAAAAAGCAGAGACATTACTTTGCTGACAATGGTGCATCTCGTCAAGGCTATGGTTTTTCCAGGAGTCATGTATGGATGTGAGAGTCGCACTATAAAGAAAGCCGAGCGGCAAAGGAGTCATGCGTTTGAACTGTGGTGTTGGAGAAGACTCTTGAGAGTCCCCTGGACTGCAAGGAGATCCAGCCAGTCAATTCTAAAGGAGATCAGTCCTGAATATTCATTGGAAGGACTGATGCTGAAGTTCCAGTACTTTGGCCACCTGATGTGAAGAACTGACTCATTGGAAAAGACTCTGATGTTATGAAGGATTGAAGGCGGGAGGAGAAGGGGACGACAGAGGATGAGATGGTTGGATAGCATTACCAACTTGATGGACATGAGTTTGAGCAAGCTTCAGGAGTTGGTGATAGACAGGGAAGCCCGGAGTGTTGCAGTCCATGGGGTCTCAAAGAGTCGGACACAACTAAGTAACTGAACTGAAGAATAAAATGATAATAAACAGACATCATGTGTCTCCAGCAGTCATAGGGTTATCCTCACTAACTTCTTTGCCACTGTCCCTCGCAGCAGCAGGTATGTAGAAGTCTGGGACATGTTGGGATTGGCATTGCTTGTTTGCTGTGGAGTGAAATGTAAGTGGAGCCCAAATGCTATGCAAATATGACAGACACTGCCCTACCAATGATCTAAGCACCTGCCACGCAAATAAGAAAAGAAAGCCCCCGAGGCCTGCTGTGTCTGGCTGCCCCTGGTAGAGGCCGAATCATTTCTGGAATTTGCCCTGAGGTGTGGCAAAATCCCATCTGACCTGGTCCCTCAGCACCCGGTGTTCCAGTGAGCCTTCTGGGAGAACCTGCCCTCCCTGAAGTAAAGATAAAAGAAGACTCCTGCCCTGAGCTGCAGGTCAGGGTGGAGGGGAGCAGGGTGAATTCCTTCTGGAATCTGGGCATATTTCCTGCTGTTCTAGTTATTTTGTTCAGTGACTGATGCTAGCTCCATGTCCTGCCCCTTCTCACACACTCACAACACTGTTTTGGTTTTGTGGGCCCTGGAGGCGTTGCTTGGAGTCCAATCCTGCTTCTGTGGCTTATTAGTTTGACAGGCTGCGGGTCCCTGCTGTCCTCAGTCTCCTTGTCCAGAACGAGGGCGCGCATGTTCTCTCCGGGCCCATGGACACTGGCAGCACGGCCTCATCATGGGGGCTGGGGGTGGGGAACAGGATAACACACGTTTAAAGAGCTTAGTGCACGGTGCCCGTTGCTGTGAGCGCTGCTGCTTGCTCTCCCAGCTAGAGTGTCTGCCCCTGCCTTGCTGTTCCCTCAGCTCTGTCTACTCCCCATCCTGTTCTCTGGTCAGACCCTCATCCTCCCTGGGTTCCCGTGAAGACTGGTGTGAGTGACGGTGTAAAGTGCAAGGGCAGCGACAAGGAGAGGGGCACATGGGGTGACTTTGGTCAGGAGGCCCTCGTGGTGGCCTCCGTGGGCCTCTCTGCTGATCCTGGCCGGACTCACCCACTAAGGCCTCTCTCTGGATGGCTCTTGAGCTTTCCCAGGCCCCAGCCTTCTCTTCTGTCCTGAGGAAGAATTCCAAGACTCTCAAGAATAGAAGAGATTTTAGAGGCAATCCCAGCCAATGTCCTCCCGGATGGACAGGACTTAGATTTCCCAGTTGCTGCTTGTGCACGCAGGACAGGGTGCTTGCTATTTCTGGAGGCTCTCTGTTTTGTTGGGGGGACAGTTTTGGGGACATATGTTGAGCTGAATCTGTGAATTCTATCCTTTGGCTCTCCCGGGAGCCCCCTTGGTCCCTTTGGAGAGGTGAACTGGCTGGCCTCTGCTCCCCTCTTCTCCCCTTCTCTGGCCGTGTAGCCTCCCTCGCTCTGGTCCTTGGCCCTGGTCCTCCAGTTCTCAGTCTGGATTCCTGGGGGAGCCCAGGTGGAATGAGAGCTTTGACATGGCCCCAGGTCCTGGGGTGACTCTTGAACTTTCCTCTCTTTTTGTTATAAAAGTTGTTAACTTGCTTTGGTTCTCAAGTTGAATAAAAGGCATCAAGCGCTTGGTGTGTTTCTCTCTCTCTTTATTTTGTTGTCAGGGGCCGTTGGTCATGAAGCATGGATTTTGGGGAGAAGAGAAGGTGTTTTAGGTCTTTATTGAGATCCATTGTACGCTGGGTCGTGGGTGTGGTGTGAGGAGTGTGTACATCTCGGGGATTCAGGGTGTGAGCATGAGAGCCCCAAGGCCTTCAGAGAGCCTGTGCTCCTGGGGCCGACTAACACGGGCAGAGCCCTCATGTGGAACTCTGAAGATAGTGTGGACTTGTTTTGCATAAGAATGTTGAAACAGAAAAGTGTGCATGTGATTTCATTGACTCTGAAAGCCAGGTACAGGCCCCACCTAAGAACTTCTATCTCAATCTTTCCTCCTTCATTGTACAGACAGAGGAACTGAGGTCCAGAGAAGTACCCTCACACTTCACAGTGAATGGTGGGAGGGCAGGGAGGCTGGGGAGGAAAGAAGCGCTCAGAGCAAGCCCAAGTGGTCAGGTGGCTCAGCCTGGAGCGGGGCTGGTGGGGTGTGCCAGGACGAGGAGGGAGGTAGGTGAGAAGGACCCTGAGGGACAGAGGCTCAGGATGTGATGTCCTCCAGCCCCGCTGAGGGGGCTGGATCCAACATGGGGACTGGAGAGCGGGAGTGGGAATTGGTGAGAGATATGGAACCTGTGAATTCGTGTCATCAAGACAGGCTCCAGTACAAGGATGACGTGATCCTTGGCCAGTGAAGGTGCCAGACTGAGGGAGGCCAGGTGCTGGGTTGAAAAGACCTCAGCTGCCACTGTTTCAGAATTTTCCAGAGGAAGACCTGAGCCCGCAAGGGCAGGCAGCTAGGATAAAGTTAGTGCATGTGAAGGAGAGACTTCAGAGTTCCAAGGGAAGTGTGGTCTGCTTGTTGATTTAGGGCAGCGAGCAAAGCAGGGTATCTCATTTAAGTATTTATTTAGATGCATTTGAGGAAACGTAGCGTGTGTGTGTGTGTGTGTGTGTGTGTGTGTGTGTGTGTGTGTGTGTGTGTGTGTATCTTACAAGGATGAATCTAAGGAGAAAAAAGGAAAGGATTTAAAGAAAAATTTTGGGTAAAAAAATCACTGGAGGGGTTACAAAGATATGGTAAGACTCAGGCAGCTGGCCTGGGAAGCATAGCACTCTAGTGACCATTGATTGACCCGGGCTGAGTCCTGAGTCCTTGGGATCCACTTAGGGCAAAGCATAGGCCCCAAACACTCGTGCCTCCTCTTCCCTCTTAGGACAGGCTTTCTCCCAAGAATGGCGCAGCAAAGGAGGGACCCAGGGGGCCTGGAGCTACTTAGGGCTTTTCTCCAGGACCTGAGCTTCGACCTCTTCCAGGCTGATGGAGCAGAACCGGCTGGGAGCTGAAGCCCAAAGACATGGGACTGGCCTCTAGCCTAGGTTGCTCCTAGCTCTGTGACTCAGGAAACCAAAGGGACAGTGCCATATGTCCTGCTGGTCTGTGAGATAGAGAGGCTGGGAGAGCTGCCTTGGGCCTGTGCAGTGATGGGCTCGGTTAGGCCTTGGCTGTCTCAGGGCAGGGAGGGTGCAGGCTCAGTCAGGACTGTGACTGGGGCTGCCAGTAGACAAATGGCAGGAATTGATGGAGGTGCCCCTCCCTAGGAGGGTCTGCTGGTTAGAGCAAGTCTGGTGCCCATCAGGATGGTGTCTGATTCACTTACCTGTGTACTGCTTACTACCCCTCCTGTCATTGGATAGGAGGGGTGCTGGGGGAGGGAGGAATGTGAAAATGCGAGTGGAAGGTGCTTGTTAATGAAGGGGACTAGAGTTGCTTACCACCAGTGCCACCAGCGCTTCCCCAGTGGTGCTGGTGGTTAAGAATCCACCTGCCAAGCAGGAGACGCAGGTTCAGTTCCTGAGTCGGGAAGATCCCCTGGAGGAGGACATGGCAGCCCGCTCCAGTGTTCTTGCCTGGAAAATCCCACGGACAGAGAAGCCTGGCAGCCTATAGTCCATGGGGTCGCAAAGAGCTGGATATGACAGAGCGACTAAACAGCAACGACAGAGAGTTATTGATGGCCAAAATGCAAGAACGGGCATTTCCCCCTAGGATTTGCTGGAAGGAAACCAACTGATGTTTGACAGGTAGGGAAGTGTTACGGGGGTACCCCGAGATAACAGGGGCTTCCCTGGTGGCTCAGACAATAAAGAATCTGGCTGCAATGCAGGAGACCTGGGTTTGATCCCTGGGTCTGGAATATCCCCTGGAGAAGGAAATGGCAATCCACTCCAGTATTCTTGCCTGGAGAATTCAGGAGCCTGGTGGGTTACAGTCCATGGGGTTGTAAAGAGTTGGACATGACTGAGCGACTAACACTTTCCCTTTCCGAGATAACTCAGAATTTTCTTTTTAAGGTGGACTAATCCTATGGAAGGAAAGGAGGGTTAGACCCTCTTTGTCACCTTTTCTTCATTAAATGAAGAGAATACCTCCTTTAGCTGGGGGAGGGACACAGTGGAGGCCAGCCTGGCTGGTGCTGGTTCCCCGTGGGAGGCCCAGGGGCAGTCAGCTGGTGCCTTGTTGGTAAGACCTTACTGCCCGCCTGGAGCTCTTGTGACTGGAGCCACTTGGAGCTGAGGGCAAAACTTCAGGGTGGAAAGGGGAGGGAGGTGGTCATTCTTACCTGAGGTTCTCTTGCCTTTAAGAGATATGGGCGGTGTGGCCTTGGGCATGCCACATCACTGCTATGAGCCTTCAGTTCCTTACTTCCTCAGAATTAGGATAATAACGCCAGCTTCTATGGGATTGTTTTTAGGGTTAAATGAGGTTAAGCGTTTGACAGTACCTAGAAGATATTGTTCAATTTATTTAAAGCTGCTATTTTAATAGAGAGATTTATAAAAATGAATACATGTAAAAATTGATTGATTACTAATCTGTCACTGGTGTTACCTCTGACTCCTCTGGCAAGGCTTGGACCTTATGAGACTTTGTCATTGAGAAGTCTGCCACTGTGTGGCAGATCACCCAAATTGCAGGTTCAGGACTTTTGGTTTTATTTTTTATCGTCATATTTTATTTTTGTCTTCAGTGGGGTGGTCTGAAAGGAGATAGATCAGAAAATCTAAGTCATGTGGTTACAGGATAACCGGGAAAGACAAGCTAAAGTATCTTTACCAGGTTAACTACAGAATACCAGACCTGGTAGGGCCTTAATGATCCAGAAATCGATATATTTAAAGGTACTACTAAATAAGCTCTTTCTTAATAGGCCAGGCAACTTGATTAGCCCTTTGTATACCTCCTCTGTAGTCTGTTCCTCATAGCAAGATCAATATTACTTACTAGTGCCATATATCAAAAGGGGAAACAGACTCAGAAGTAACTAACTTGCCTGACAACGTGCACCTCACCTCACACAGCAGAGCTGAGGGTTAACATGCAGTCTCATTCCAAAGCTTGTGTGTGATCTTAGCCCTTTCTTCAAAAAATTATTCTTAAAATTTCAAATGTGCAGTACAGTATTATTAACTATAGTTACCACACTGTACCTTATATCCCTAGGAATTATAACTGGAAGCTCTTCCCTTTGACCATCTTCACTGATTCCATACCCCTCAGCTTCTGTCAGCCACCAGTTTGCCAGTCTGTTCTCTGTATCATTGAGTTTGTTTGTGTGTGTGTGTGTGTGTGTGTGTGTGTGTGTTTAACATTCTGTGTATAAGTGAGATCATATGGTATTTGTCTTTCTCTATCTGACTTATTTCACTTAGCATAATGCCCTCAAGGTCCATTCATGTTATTGCAAATAGCAAGATTTCCTGCTTTTATGAATGAATTTTATGTGTGTGTTTGTGTGTACATATATATATATATATATGGCTTCCCAGGTGGCACAGTGGTAAAGAATCCTCCTGTCAATGTAGGAGACACGAGAGATGTGGGTTCTATTCCTGGGTCAGGAAGATCGCCTGGAGTAGGAAATAGTAGCTCATTAATTCCATGGGCAGAGGAGCCTGGCAGGCTACAGGGGTCGCAAAGAGTGGGACATGACTGAGTAACTATGTATACAGTTACTTATACATATATAAAGTAACTACTACTACTAATGTTTAGTCGCTAAGCCATGTCTGATTCTTTTGTGATTCCATGGAGTGTAGCCCGCCAGACTCCTCTGTTCATGGGATTTCCCAGGTAAGAATACTAAAGTGGGTTGCTATTTCTTTCTCTAGGAGATCTTCCTGACCCAGGGATTGAACCCAGGTCTCCTGCCTTGGCAGATGGATCGTTTACCCCTGAGCCACCTGGGAAGCGCCTAAAATTATATATATGAAATATTCATCACAAATTCTTTATCCATTCATCTGTCGATGGACGCAGGCTGTTCCCGTGTCCTGGCAGTCGTAAGCAGTGCTGCAGTGAACATGGCTGTGCCGATGATCTTTTCCAGTTAGTGCCTTTGCTTTCCTCAGATAAATACCCAGAAATATTAACCCTTTTATTGCCCCTCAACCAAGGCCAGGCCAAATATCCATACTGTTTCTGGATCCCAGAGGGTTTACTAGTCTGAGCTCTTGGTTTCTGCCTGCAGCTGGCCTGAAGAAGCATTGCATCACCCTAGGGCCTGGGTTTATGCTGTGAGTCCTGCCTATGTCCTTTACAGAGCATGGTAGCACCATCATAATTTCATTGCATCCAACTGAAGGCGAAAGTGAGATGATGGAATTCTCTCCTCCCGCTTCCTGTTTCCCTCCCCTTACAGAGTCAGGTGGCTGTCCTCTCTGGGAAAGGTGGATGTTCTCTGAATGGCTCAGAGTGAAGCAGGTACTTGCTTGTACTTTGAGAACCTGAGCATGGAACCAGCCTGGTTGGGGGAGGGAGGGGCAGGGGTGTGAGGGGTAAGCAAAACCAGCAGGTTCCTTTCCCAGTTAGTTTGGCCGGTGGTATCAGCCTGGAGTGGCTAGTGTGGCTAGCTTGGAGATGAGGACAGGGTCCCTGCATTGAGTGAGTGGAAAGCTGTCCTGGCAACTCCCTGGCCTGGCTCCCCACCACCCACCCTGCAAGGACATCCCCTGCGCCAGGGGAGGAAGTCTGCCTGTGCTAGGAAACAACAGTCTTCTTTCTGCAGAGTTCGACCTCTCGGCCTATTTCCCACGCTGGCTTGGCTGGGAGGGAAGGGTGTGGGCTGGGGTGTAAATTTCACAGAGGTGGGCTCTGGGAACCTGAGGGGGTGTTTGTGCAGGAGCCCACAAATGCATTCTTGTGCCCCCAGCCTTTCTCCTAGATCCAGGAGGTGTGGTCTGAGTGAGGCTGTCTGGAATGATTTCTTGGTAATAAAATAATTGTTTAGAAATTCAGGGCTCCCAGGGGAAGTGTTCTTCCTGGTTTTTCCTCTGACTCCACAGAGACACCAGGAAGCTTTGAGGATGTGCGGAGAGATGACATAAAGACATCTTACAAGCATGGGGTCTCAGGCTTTATTGAAGGGTAGAGTGGAGATGTCGAAACTGCAGGGAAATGGAGACTCATTCTCAGCGTAGAGGAATTCTAGAAATCTAGGATCCGCTCAAATCGTGAATTCGTGGGTACCCTTTGGTCTAACTTTCCAAAGTAAGAAAGCTTCTGTTAGTATCCCCGAAAATGCTGTACCCAATCAGCTGTCACCTCCAGGGATAAGGCATTCGTTCTCACTGTAGGTGCATCTGACAGCTTATCTATTTCTTTTGTTGAGATGAACTCTGCTCCCCTGGAACTTTTTAGCATTTGTATGTATTCTTCCACATGACTTCTTACGTGTTTTTTCCTTACAAATGATAACCAAGATGGCTAAATAGCAAACTGCAGGAGAGGTGGTTCTCACTGGGGCCAGAAGCCCATCAAGGGCACCATGAACGCTGCTTCTTCTTGGGTCTGTCCTCACAGTCGAGGGCCACTGCCTTCTCTCTGGGCTTCAATTTCTTATACATTCAACAGGAGTTGTCTTAGCTTCCTATTGCTGCTGTAACAAATCACTACAAACAAAATTATTATCTTACAGTTCAGGAGGTCAGACAGCCAAGATGGGTCTCATTGGACTTGCACCAATGGCGGGGCTTCATTTCTTACTGGAGAGTCAGGGCAAAATCTGTCTTCTTGCCTTTGAAGACTTCTAGAGGCTGTACACATTCCTTGGTTGTGGTTATGTTGCTCTGACCTCAACTTCTATCGTCACATCTCCATTTTTGACTCTCTTGCCTTCTTATAAAAACCCTGTAATTACAGGGAACCCAACCAGATAACCCAAAGTAATTTCCCCATCTCAAGATCTTTGACATCATTACATCTGCAAAACCCGTTATAACTTAGCCTAGTCCCAGGTTTGGGGGTTTAGGACATGGGCATCTGCGGGGGAAAGTATTCCATCTCCAGAGCCCCCTCAGCTCTGTGACAGCTCGGCATCCCCCTCAGCTGCACCTACGCCTCCTCAGGGTTGAGGGAGCCCCCTGCTTTCTCGCCGGGTCTGGCTCCGTGGCGGGGAGGAGCTCTGAAGTCCCGAAGTCGCCTGCTCCACCTGTCTCATTGTGCTCAGTTTCTCATGAGTGAAGTTCAAAGACAAAAAAAGGGACCTAATTTTTACATCTCATGCGTGAGTGCTCACTCAGTCATGTCCGACTCTTTGCGACCCCATGGACTATAGCCCGCCAGGCTCCTCTGTCCATGGGATTATCCTGGCGAGAGTGCTGGAGTGGGTTGCCATTTTCTCCTCCAGGGGATCTTCTGAACCCAGGGATCGAACCCGTGTCTCTGGTGGCTCCTGCCTTGGCAGGTGGATTCTTTACCACTGAGCCACCTGGGAAGCCCCATTCACACTTCGAGGAACCGTATTTTTGTTGCCTAGTAGCCCCTCAAAGTCCAGATAAGTATAAGACATTATCCCCACCCTCAAAGAAGTTGATCATCTGATTAGAGGGAGACATACATAAGCACCCATGCAGACTTTTGACTTTGGGCAAGTGACTTAATAGCTCTAAGTCTTCTGCGTGTTAGGTGGAAATAATAGCATGTTCCTTTCCCCCCAGGAGTTATGTTAAGAATAAAAACAGATTTTATTATAGAAATACAAAGGTTTATTGGAATAACTTGAAATAACCTTGAGTGGTCACATCAAAGCAGTCATAAAGACTTAAATGACTAAATGTGATACAAAACTGTTCTAGGGGCAGTGCTGACTATGGTTTATGGTTTATGGAGGAGATGAAGACCTTAGGCTTTGAAGGATCTCCATCATCGACACTGACAAATTTCTTATTCTAGAACCTTGAAGAAATTGGATGGCAGGTTTGTTGAAGCTAGGACAGAGTACAAGTGGGCCCCCGGCAGAATGTCTAAGCTCCATGTACGTACCAGGGAACCGCAGACAGCCACCCTGGGTCACCCCTGGGCCTCAGAGTGCACACACACCGTGCAGTCATCCTGCGGATGATAGATCCAGGGGAGAGGCCAGCATGGGCCCTGAAAGCAGGCCCAGGGCCATTTAGGCAGGCATATGTGGGTCCAGAGGGGGTTGCTGGAGGAGGGCCAGCGCCAAGCCCTCTAAGGTGCAAACAAAGCCCAGTGCAGGGGCCCTGGTGGCCCAGGTTTGTCGGGCTGCTGGGGACACTAGTGGGGTGCTGCAGGCAGTGTGTAGGCAAAGGCATGAGGGTGGGAGCAGCTGGGTGTGGCCACAGATCTGTGAGGTCAGACCTGGGGAGTGGAGAGAATCCGAACAAAAGCACAGCACAACGGGAAACACCTAGTATGTTGCACGTAAATTATAGCAAGGAAACTGTTTTCCTTTGCTCTGTTAGTTTTGCATAGAAAGATATTGTGAGTGGTATTCCTTTATCCTTGTTCTTTCTGTTTGCCTGTCTGGCAGCACTGAGTAGAAAGTTCTGTACTTACAGTATTGTGTTCAGTGGTGTCCTGGTAAATGTGTAACAGTGGGCTCAGGGATGGGGTGGGAGCCATCATTTTTAGAGTTGACCAGTTTCCATGATGTAAATTGCCCACCTACAGCTGATTTCATATTACCAACAGAATGTTACTGAGCGATCTCTCCAAGCTGGCTCCAGCTTTCATCTGCTCTATCAGTTCAATTCAGTTCAGTTGCTCAGTCGTGTCCGACTCTTTGCGACCCCATGAATCGCAGCATGCCAGGCCTCCCTGTCCATCACCAACTCCCGAAGTTCACTCAGATTCACATCCATCGAGTCAGTGATGCCATCCAGCCATCTCATCCTCTGTCGTCCCTTTCTCCTCCTGCCCCTAATCCCTCCCAGCATCAGAGTCTTTTCCAATGAGTCAACTCTTTGCATGAGGTGGCCAGAGTACTGGAGTTTCAGCTTTAGTATCATTCCTTCCAAAGAACACCCAGGACTGATCTCCTTTAGGATGGACTGGTTGGATCTCCTTGCAGTCCAAGGGACTCTCAACAGTCTTCTCCAACACCACAGTTCAAAGGCATCAATTCTTCAGCACTCAGCTTTCTTCACAGTCCAACTCTCACATCCATACATGACCACTGGAAAAACCATAGCCTTGGCTAGACGGACCTTTGTTGGCAAAGTAATGTCTCTGCTTTTGAATATGCTACCTAGATTGGTCGTAACTTTCCTTCCAAGGAGTAAGCGTCTTTTAAATTCATGGCTGCAATCACCATCTGCAGTGATTTTGGAGCCCCCCCAAAATAAAGTCTGTCGCTATTTCCACTGTTTCCCCATCTATTTGCCATGAAGTGATGGGACCAGATGCCATGATCTTTGTTTTCTGAATGTTGAGCTTTAAGCCAACTTTTTCACTCTCCTCTTTCACTTTCATCAAGAGGCTTTTTAGATCCTCTTCACTTTCTGCCATAAGGGTGGTGTCATCTGCATATCTGAGGTTATTGATATTTCTCCCAGCAATCTTGATTCCAGCTTGTGTTTCTTCCAGCCCAGCGTTTCTCATGATGTACTCTGCATATAAGTTAAATAAGCAGATGTTCATTTAAAAACAAAAAATATTTATTTCATTTCATTTAATTAGTTAGGCTGTGCCCATTCTTTGTTGCAGCATGGGGGACCTTGGGTCTTCATAGCCGCATTCAGGATCTTTAGTTGCAGCATGTGGGATCTAGTTCCCTGACCAGGGATGGATCAGGCCCCCTGCTTTGAGAGCATGGATTCTTAGCCGCAGGACCAGCAAGGAAGTCCCTTTACCTTTTTATTTTAATCCTCAAACAACACTGTGAACACTTATTTCCTACTTACAGATAAGAAGCAAGCTCAGAAGGTGACATTTCCTAACCCAGGCCTGTCAGACTGCCAAACCTACAAGCCTTTCCCCCTTTTATGGACTAAATTGCTTCCCTCCCAAAATTCATGTTTCGAAGCCCTAAACCCCAGTGCAACTGTTTTGGAGATAGGGCCTATAATGAGGTCATAAACGTGGGCCCTCGTCCAGTAGGACTGGCATCCTTATCAGAAGATGAAGCACAGCAGAGATCTCTCTTCACCCTCAGAGACAAGGCCATGTGAAGACAACGAGAAGGCAGACGTGCCCTGTAAGCCTTGAGGAGAGGTTTCACCATGCACCAACCCTGCTGGCAGACGTTTAGCCTCTAGAACTGTGAGAAGATGAGTTCTGTTGTTTAAGCCACCCAGTGGTATTTTGTTATGGCAGCCCTAGCTGAACAGTACATTCTAATAATATGCTAAGGCCCCAGCGTTATAGCAGTATATATACTGCCAGCTTTTTTGCGCGAGGCTTGGCCCTGCAAGAGGTATTGAGGAGTGTCTGCTCAGCAGGGGCCCGCTGGGGTGATCTTGACAGGATGGAGGTCCCCATTCTGCAGACAGGGAGACTGAGATCACCCCCAAGGTCTCCTTCTGGTGAGGGGGGCTGCCACTGTGGACTCTTGAGGGCTGGATATCACCCCAAAGGCAAGGAGGGTTTCTTTCCTTCTGGTCCTCGTGTCAGGCTTTACCACAGGGATTCCCTGGGGGTTGGATTCCGTGTCAGAGCCTCTGGGAGTTTTTTAAAAAGCCCTTCTAGTCTCCTATGACTTCCTCTGAGAATTCAGGCAGGGCCTCTGATGGGGCATTTATCTGGAGAGCGTGACTGGCTTATTGGGGTGGGTGGGGTGGGGTGGAGAAGGCAGGTCCCACAGGGACTGAGCGGAGCACTGAGAGGGTGGCCCACTGTTGTGCGGCTGCTGGTCTGCTGTGTTCTGGGTGTGTGCGGGGGACATTGTACTGTGTGGGGGCAGGCACAGTGGGATCCAGAGCCAGATCTGGTGGGCTGCACACCCAGTCAGTGTGAGGCCTCTCCGAAAGCCCCCTCCAGGTAGCCCCAGGACCCTTGGATAAGCAGGCACAAGGGCAGTACTGGATGTTAGGTCCGAGTGTGTTTTATAAGCTCTGGCAGGTAAGGCCTTTGCTGTGAGCTTTTTGGGCTGGGAACTGTGATGTGTGACTGCGAGTGTGTTCCGTAGGGGCATGGTTGTAACATGTCGCTCATGGGTTAGGGTGTGATGATGGTATTTGTGTCCTGCTGACTGTCATGGGATGTGGGATTTGTGTTAATGATGCATCTTTAAGGTGCCTGGGGTGATGGATTTGGCTGTGGGGCTGCGTGGTATTGCTGTGGTGTTCGTGGTGTTTGCTGTAACTGCTTAGTGACAGGGGTGGTGGCATTGTGGTCAGATTGGGTGCGCCAGGGCGTGTGACTAGGTAAAGGTGCAATTAAGGTTTGGTACGATGTGTCAATGTTTCCTGAAGGAAATCAACCCTGAATATTTATTGGAAGGACTGATGTTGAAGCCGAAGCTCCAATACTTTGGTCACCTGATGTGAAGAACCAACTCACTGGAAAATACCCTGATGCTGGGACAAATTGAGGGCAGGAGGAGAAGGGGGCGACAGAGGATGAGATGGTTGGATGGCATCACTGATTCAGTGGACATGAGTTGGAGCAAACTCTGAGAGATGGTGAAGGACAGGGAGCCTGGCGTGCTGCAGTCCATGGGGTCGCAGAGAGTCGTGCACGGCTTAGTGACTGAACAACGAGAGCGATGTGCCGACATAGCGTGACTGTGCCTGGAGTTGAAGGTTTTGGCCCCAGCTCCGGCAGTGTTCCAGGATAGTGTTTTCTTGTGGGTGCAATGCCGGTGTTTTTGGCTGTGTGCTGGCAAAACTGATGCTTTGTTTCTACCTTCTTGATGTTTGGGGATGGGGACAGGGGACCACACAGGCTGCGATGGCGTTGGGGGACAGGGATGGCTGGGGTGGTGGCCCATGCAGGCCTCCACACCTTTTATTAAAGAAAACAGCCTCCAGAGGAAACACAACAGTGCCCCCCAAAGCTTAACTGGGGAAGCCCCGTGTACCCTCATATCCTATGGGCACAGATGCTGAGTGTTTGAATGAACCTGGCATTGAACTTTCTCAGCCATTGCTACCCACAGGAGGGCCTACCCTCTGTTCCTTCTCTGTCAGGTGGGCAGTGTGGTG
The DNA here is from genome assembly GCF_001704415.2 of Capra hircus. Lineage (NCBI taxonomy): Eukaryota > Metazoa > Chordata > Mammalia > Artiodactyla > Bovidae > Capra > Capra hircus. The sequence goes on along the minus strand of NC_030814.1, from coordinate 49,304,104 downwards.
TGAGGGAGCCTCTTCTCTCAGAGGTGGAGTCTCAGTCTGACCCCCTCCTGGACCCCTCCCACCAAGGACAGCCCCACCTCTGCCCTGTGAGGGTCCACCCTCTTGAAATGACCACCAAACTCCTACTCCCCTTTTGAAGCCTAACTTCTCTTCCAGGAAGCCTTCCTGACTGACTCATTCTCTTCCGTCTGCCCCAGCCCTGATCAATTTCTGCCCATTTGGGGTTCTGTCAGTCTTTGCTACTGCGACCATTCGCTCTCAACTTTGCATTTTGCCTCCTACTGGATTTGCTTGTTTCTTGATAAGCATTTATTGAGGGCCCACCATTTTCCAGCACTGGCCAAACAGGCAAATAAGACAGTGTCCCTGCCTTTGTGGGGGGAGACAGACACTAATTAAGTATCTACCTCAACGTGTAATTACACACTGGGAGGGTGTTATGAAGCTCACAGATTTCGTGCCTGGAGGCTCAACAACCAGGGAGGTGGACTGAGGTAGGGCCGGCAGGGTGGCCGTAAGCTGGAGACTGGAGTGAGGTGGAAGTAGATGGGAGAGGAGGGCAGAGTTTTAGGGAAGTAAGCCGATTATGAAGTTCTGAAGGAAGAGACTTAGCTGCCTGGTTTGGTGGTGACTCTTGGCCTGGGTGACTATGGACAGGTCCCAGCTTATTCTGTCCCCAGGGTCCCATCTAGCCCTTCGTGGGCCCCACTGGCACCTGCACACCCCATCAGTCAGAAAGGAGGTGCCTGCAGGGGTGCCTCAGAGTTATTTTAGCACATTAGGAGAGCAAGTGAGCCACTTGTCCTGGGTCCCCCTTTCAGCTCTGACCTGAACGCCCTTCTGGCAGAGGCCAGGATGGTATGGGCATCTGAGCCCCATTGGGAAGCCTGGGGTTGACATCTCATAGCATCTGTGAAGCCGGGAGCCTGGGGGAGCCCCCTGTCCCCCTCTGATGAGAGGGCCCCACAGCGCTGCTGCTTACTGGCTGGGTACACTGGCCCCTATTCCTCACCTGTGAAACGGAGCTAAGTATATCGCATGCTCCCTGGGGTTGAGCAGTTCCCAGGTGATGCAGTTACCTGTCGGCCTGGCACTGAGCGAGGACTTCATAAAGATTTGCTGCCACTCTCATCTTTCTGGGGTTGGTCCCGTGGTGACTGGCCTGACCACAGTCATCACATCTGAGCATTGAGAAGAGGTTGGCGTGATTCCTCAGACTCCAGCTTTGACATTTGTTTGTTCACTCAGCAAGGAGACTGCACCCCGAGTGAGCCAGGTTCTTTTCAGGGTGAGCCACTGTTCAGAGATGAGCTGGCTGGGTCGTTCCCCTACCCCCTACATTTGATGCTGCTGCTGGGCAGCCTCTGAACCTCCCTTCACCTCTTGCATCCATTGGCCAGCTCAGAAAATGGCTGAGATTGCTTAGGACCCGCTCAAGGAAGTCATTGAGATGAGGCTGCTGGTTTGGGAGCTGACAGCCTTTTGCTGAGGGATTGATGTTCTATCTCGAGATCTCAGAGTCCTGTGGGAAAGTGCTTCATAGCATAGCTTCCAAGCCTCATGCTCAGGTCTTCACTTGGGTCTGGGGTTGGGATTTGGCCCTGTGCCTGGGTGGCTCTGATGCTGCTGGCCACAGTTCATGGCGTTTGGAGGCCACGAACCGTCATGGAACAGAGAGGAAACGAAGCCCAGGGTTGGGTGGGGACTTGGCCAAGGACTCAGAGTGGGTGAGTGGCTGAGCTGAAGCCTCAGTCTGAGACTTTGGACTCTGAGTCCAGTGTTCCTCCCATTGTGCAGCATGGCCTTTGAGGGGAGGGGGGTGACTGCACACCAGGGTATTCTAGGGTCGAGGTGGCCTCATCTGAGTCTCAGGCTGGGACCCTCTGAGCAAGCACTCCTCCATCAGAGCAGGGGGAGCTGCAGCCCGTGCTGGCAGCTCTCAGGCAGGTGCAGATGGATGGAGCTGGTTGCACAACCTCACCTGGACTGAGCTCCCCTTTCCTCTCTGGTGGGGTGTGTTCATGGGCAACTGAGGGGTGTGTGAAGGGTGTGTAGGGGTGGGTTAGGGCAGCTCCCTGCCGCGGAGACCGCAACAGCCTCTCATAGCCTCACATGACTGAACTCTCACCCCTTTCAGTTTCACTGAAGAAGCCCTAACTGCCACCCCATGAGGGCAGAGGCAACAGAGAACACGCTTCTGTGGATGCATCACAGTAATAAGAGGGGGGATGGAGCCCCCTACCCAGGTGCTCTTGCCTGTTATTGTCAGTGACATTGCATCCCTGGGACAATCTGCTGGCTCTGAGTCTTCAGTTCCCGTCCCTTCAAAGGGGCTCACTTGCTTCTGCCCTGCCCACTGCCCAGGACACTTGAAGGTTGCAGTAGAATGAGGCTTCCTGGAAAGAAGAAGGGTCATGCCTGAGATGGTACAGTAGCTGAAGCTCACAGGAGTCTGTGACTTGCCCATGGTGGACAGAACTGATCGGTCACCGTACTCTCCCCATGAACCAGGACCAGCCTCAGCACCCTCTGCAGAACAACCAATCAGTTGGAGCTGGGCATTTGAGATAAACATTCTCAGAGATCTAGAAAGGGATGCCGGGTCTGCAGCTGGGCCTAAGAAGGCTTCAGCTAGAGATACCCACTCCTCTCCCTTTGGCTTTGTATGGGAGCTAGGAGGTCCTCTGAGTCTCTGTGGCTTACCTGACCTGCATCTGCCTCTGGGCCTCCTTCCATGTCCCCCTTCCCTCCCTCCACAGGTGGCCCTGAAGGGAATCGTGGCATTAGATACACTGAACAGTCTATAAGGGAAAAAAATTGGGTAAGATAGAAGTAAGTTAATGGAGTTCTCCTAATTTCCTCTCTCTGATGGCCTCTTAACAGTCTCCCAACACAACCAAGCTGTGTGAAGCCAACATTGCCCCCTAGTGGTTGGCATCAAGAGAGCACTGACTGCCCAGGCCTCCTCAACAGTGATTGTTACCAGCATCCTCATCCAAGGATATTTCCTTTGGACCCCTTCTGTTCTAATTCCAACGGATATCCTAGAAAAGACAGCAGAGTGTAGGTGATAAAGACGATCCAAGAGCTACTGCACCGGGAGCAGGAAGAGCTGGACCACCGCCGCGTCTTCATTGCAAGCTAATTGTGTGACCATGGGCACATTCCTTTTCCTCTGTGGGCAGTGGTTTCCCCATCTGTGCGTTGGAAAGTTTGCCTGTGTGTTTCCCTAAAGGGGTACCAGAAGTTTCTTAGGCTGGACAGCTTTCTTCGTGCAGGAAATATAGCCACCAGGCCCCTGAGTCAGATCGTTGTGCCAACCTGGAACTCCCAAATGCCTGTGGCAGTGGTTCCTCCTGTGGTTGGCATCCATAGACCAAGGGGTCTTCAGATCATGGGTGAGGTGAATGCTGGCCTGCAGAGACCTGGGCAGGCTCCTTGTACCAACTGCAACTGAGCTGCCGTGAATTCATCCAAGGCCCTGGAAGTGGCCCCACCCAGAGGCCAGCACTGTAGAGTAACAGAGGGACTGAGGCCTCAGCAATAAGACCTGAGTGCATAGCTCTGCTTGGCCACTTACTGCCTCTGAGGCTTTAGACAGGTTTGAACAGGACTGAGCACAGTTCTCAGGGGATGAGGGAAATAGCCCAGTAACCTTTTCCCTTTGGCAGCGGACAGGGTGGGGCTCTTCAGGCCGTTTGTGCTCGACACGCATGCACAGACGTGCTCACTCTCTCATGCTCCTGCCTCGTGCCTGCCCCCGAGTCCTTGCCCTCCCCTCCAGCCAGCTCTTCCACACTAGGGATGACCATGTCCTGGTGTATTGCACGATTTAGTCTGCTATCATTTCCCACTCAGCAGATGGAGGGCCCAAGGCTCAGAAGCGGTGACAGAGCTCATCTTAGTTAAGCAGCAGTGCCCGGGCTGCACTCCGTGTGGATGCGTTCTTGCTGTTGTCATGATTGCCGCAGTAGTTTTGTGGTTTGCTTTATCTATTAGTCAAGCAAGTGTGTGCCAGGGCTTTGGAGCAATTTTCTCAATCATCCATCTCTCACGCATTGTCTGCCCACTTCACAGATGTGGAAACTTCTGAGCAAAGTCCCAAAGCGCAGGCCAAGACCGCCCAGGATGGCACAGCCAGGATCTGAGGCCATTCTTTGTCTCCAGGGCCTGTTTCCCTCACCCCCAAATTCTCCCATCTCCTTCCAAAAGCCCACCACCCTGGGGCCGTTGCCAGCCCTGCTCAGTAGTGAGGACTGGCCAGAGCTGCGCCCACAGCCAGGAGTGAGAGGGGGCTCGCTGGGCCTGTGCCCGGGAATGTGTCGGGAAATTCCGCTGCCCTCCCATGCCGGGAGGGAAGAGTTAAGTGTCTGCCTTGTCCCTCGTGGATCACAGAGGCCTCACTCCTTTTACAGCCTGGGCCTCCTCCGGAAGCTGCCCCTCCCCCTGCATCCTAACATCTTGCCTTCTTTGGTCCTCTCTCCCCTTGAGGGCCGCACCGCCCCATCCTCCTCCTAGAGCTCTAGCTCCCCAAGAGAGGAACTCTTAGAAGGAGGGATTTGAAACTCTCTTCTGAAATCACATACACACCCTGTCCAGCTGCTCACATGCATGGACCAGCATCACCCGGGTGTCTGCGGGTACTGGTGCATTTTATAGGTGCATGGCAGAAGAGAGGCAGCCCCTGAACCATGAGTGGGGAAGAGGCCCACGTTCCCAGCAAGAAGACTTTCGTCTGTGTCTCAGCCTCAGCCTGCATCTCGATGAGGGGTTGGGGAGGGAAAGAGGTCTGTGAGGCTTCCTGACTCTTCCTGGGCCTCCAGGGGCCAGAGAGACCCTGGACGCTGCGAGAAGAGGCTCAGAGCAGAGCTCCCAGATTCTCTGGGTTGGGAGGACCACAAGGCTATCTCATTGAGCCCGCCCCCACCATCTCCTGCTTGCACACCTTGCCGTCCACCAGGCAGACTGTGTTTGCACTCATGGGTCACAGAGCCCTCACTGTCTCACAGGGCTGCCTATGACCATCTTTGGGCAGCTCGGATTGTCGCAGGCGCTTCCTTAGGATGAATGAGCTGCAGTTTCAGCTCCCACCCTTGCCCTGGCTCAGCTTCATGGGACCTCTCAGAAGGAAGCTCTCTCCTCCTGCCAGTCACAGCCCCTCATCCCCTCTTCCCACCAGGTTCCCTCACAACAACCCAGGCCAACCATCCAGGATCTGTAACCACCTGGCTGTGGCTGGGGGATCTCAGGCAAGAACTGGCACTCAATTTCTTTGTTAGTCAAAAGGGAAGTGTGAGTAACTGTGTGACCTCAGAACTGTCTCCAAGTTTCCAGAATTCCATGGAAAGAGATTATCCAGAAGGTTCTAGAAACATCTCACAGGGGAGACAGCCTGTGCCCACTGTCTGCGTCTGACAAGGAGTTTGCTTGCAGACCAGTCTTTCGGGGAGCAGGTACCCAAGAAATAATTTATCAGATCCAGTATTTTTTATTTTATTTTTAATTTAAAGATACCAGAGAAGGCAATGGCACCCTACTCCAGTACTCTTGCCTGGAAAATTCCATGGACGGAGGAGCCTGGTAGGCTGCAGTCCATGGGGTTGCTGAGGGTTGGACACGACTGAATGACTTCACTTTCATGCATTGGAGAAGGAAATGGCAACCCACTCCAGTGTTCTTGCCTGGAGAATCCCAGGGACGGGGGAGCCTGGTGGGCTGCCGTCTACGGGGTCGCACAGAGTCAGACACGACTGAAGCGACTTAGCAGCAGCAGCAGTATTATATTTATGACTGCACTGGGTCTTCATTAATACATACAGGCTTTCTCTAGTTGTGGTGAGTGGGGCCCACTCTTCCTTGCGATGTGAGGACTTCTCTCATTGCAGTGACTTCTCTTGTTGTGAAGCACCAGCTCTAGCTGAGCAGACTTCAGCAGTTGCAGCACATGGGCTCAGTAATTGTGGCACATCAGCTTAGTTGCCCGGAGACGTACAGGCTCTTCCCAGACCACGGAGTGAACCCATGTCCCTTGCATTGGCAGGTGGATTCTTAACCACCGGACCACCAGGAAAGTCCAAGATCTAGTTTTTGAGTGTCCCAGATTGAAGGGCCCACGCCAGCCTTTCCTCAGAAGGGTTTCCTCAGATTTCTCTTAACTGTGAGATAAAATCCAGGCAAGGTCCTGGCATTATCTGATCCCAGCCAGGCCTCAATTCTGAGCACAGTCCACAGAAGAATCCTGAATTTTGAATCCTGTCTCTGCTGTGTCTTCGGTGCATGTCCCAGACACTAAGCCTTTCTGAACTTGCGTCTCCCCATCTTTTAGGTAGGGTGAGTGTTGTAGGGATTCTGTAGGCTGCTTGTTCGTTCCTGGTGCATCATAAGTATGCAGTAACTGGCAAACAGCAGATAGTAGGCACCCCCGGGCCTGAGGAGCAGCTGCCTCTTCTGTCCCCAGAGTGTGGGTAGACCACCTCAGGCACACAGCACTCGTGCCTTCAGGATTTTATTGAACATCTGCTATATACGAGAGAGTGAGGATACAACAGTGTAAGGGCTGGCCAGTCGCTGCACCTGTGGAGCTCTCTAGAAACACAGAAACAAGGAAACAAATCAGGGGACATTCACCATCAGGATGGTGGTAGTGCAAAAGGAGGAAATAATGTAGGGGAGGGTGGGCATCGGGGAAGGCGTGTTCTGGGATTGACTATTGAGACTGCCAGGCAAGAAAGAGCATTTGAAAGCCCGGGCAGGGTGGGCTTTTAAGAGAAGAGGAGGGTGGTGTGGCAGAAACACGGGTGTACAGGGGAGGGAGACAGGAGCAGGTCCCAGATGTGATGAGGTCAGGTGTGCACAGAACCCTGCTGTGCTGTCCTGGTGTCTTGGCTCCAGGGCTGCTCAGGGCAGGTGATGTTTGATAGAGGGGTACCCAGAGCCCACTCCCAATCCTTCTGCGTGGGAGCTCTCCTGTGTCACTTGGCATTTGCAAACACCTTCTGGCTTCCAGCATGTGATCCCTGTACCCAAAGCTGAAAGGAGATCTAGGTGAAAGGGTCTCCTCCTGGGTGGGGTGGAGGGAGCAGAGCCTGTGATGACTCGCAGGCCTATTCCTGCTGCAGAGTTTGGAGGTGGGCAGGAGTGGGGCGCAGAGCTGCGTGGGGTTGAAGGGGGGTCAGCCCACACACCCGGGGAGGCAAAGTCACCAGCATGGGTTCTAACACAGAGAGCAGCCCGTGTGCAGAGCAGCAAGAGCCAAGTGTGACCCCAGACCTGTTGGGTTCAGACTCCCATCCTGACCTCTCAACAGTCCTCAGTAAGGCCCAAGCTGGCTCGCCTGACCTTGAGTCGGGTGTAGGATTTCAAGTCAAACATTACCTAGTGGTTAGTGGGCAGAGTTCCGGAGGTAGAGGATGATATCTGGGTTCTGGTCTGGCTCTCCACCATCTCACCGTTGAACCTGAAACAGGGCCCTTCTCCCTTAGCCATGCAGTGAGAAGTCTGACCTCAGGATCTCTGAGGCCCTTCTTGCTCTGATAGTCTGTTATTCTAGTTTTTTCCTAGTTTTGCAGAACGGGGATATTTGGGGGAAGTAGGTGTATAGTGTGAAGCATGCTGAATCTCAGAAAGTTATGGGTGCTTCTGAATGCTTGGTTGTATTAATAGAAGTCTGGCCTCTAGAACTAGGGAGGAGGTGGTCCTCGACAAAGTAGGCAAACAGATGTGCTGTCAGAGAAAGAGGAACCACAAGAGAGTAGCTCTAAACCACGTGTTCTTCCAAATGGCAGGAGCTGTAAAGTGTGCAACCAAAGAAAGAAGAAGGTTTAGGGAGGGCACGAACTGCCTGTGAATATTTGACATGGGTGAGGGGTGGCACTGGAGGGGGTGCCACCCCTTAATGAGGAAAGTTTCCAACTCAGGCAAGTAAGGAGCTTCCCTGATGTCCAGAACTGACCCAGATGGAACGAACTGGGCTGCCTTGGGTGGCAGGGCACTTCCTGTCATGGGAGGTATGAGAGGGTAGGTGGGTGGTCACCTGTTGGCTGTGACGATACTTGCTGGTTCTGCATGGCTGCCCTCCTGTGACCTGGGTTCAGGCCTGACACCTGCCACTTGATCCAGGGACAGTCATTTAGTGTCCATGTGCCTCAGTTTCCTTATGTGAAAAGGGGAGAGAATACCTGTCTACCTCTCAGCCTTGCTGTCCAGGTTAGCCGAGGTGACAACTGTGGAGCCATTTGTCTGGTGCAGCTACAGGTGCGAGCAAGAGATAATTATCGGTTTTTTCCCTCCTCTGCGGTGTCTACTTGCTGCCATGCTGACGTCTGGTGGTGGGCAGGGAGTGGCTTCCCTGATGGCTCAGCGGATCTTCCCTGGGTCAGGGAGATCCCCTGAAGGATGAAATGCCAACCCACTCCAGTATTTATGCCTGAAAAATCCCATGGACAGAGGAGCCTGGCAAGCTACAGTCCATGGGGTTGCGGACGCGAGTCGTGCACGACTGAGCACGCATGCATAGGGAGTGGAGAATCCCTGCATTCATAGCTCACGCTGACTGATCTATATGGTGAGCTTCTGCCCTAAGGAATTTAATCTTTGGGGGAGAAGAAAGAAGAGTAGATACTAAAGCAGATATGACAAAAGCTGACATGAGTACTGACAATTTGTCTGGCCAGAGCAGACATCACTAATCAATCACCATACCTTTTCCTGCAGAATCCTTACCCACACGATGGCAGCTACTACCAACTTATATTTAGCTTGTGAGACAGACTATTAGCTACTTCTAAATAAAGGGAAATAAATACTAATGCCATTCTTGGTCGGTGCCAAGCAAGTGACTCAGTAAATGCATTAAGGGAAGTGTTTGCATTGGTGGGGCATGGGGATCAGGACAGCTGTGAAGTAATTAAATGATTGCAAAAGCCTCTTGGTGGAGGTGGTAATGGGCTGAGTCCAAGACAGAGGGGAGAGAAGAAAGAAGTGGGAAGGGCACTCCAGGCCACTGGCATGGCATAAGCAAAGACCCCCCTGGTGGCTCAGATGGTAAAGAATCTGCCGGTAACGCAGGAGACCCAGTTTGATTCCTGGGTCAGGAAGGTCACCTGGAGAAGGGAATGGCTAGCCACTCCAGTATTCTTGCCTGGGAAAGCCTGTGGATAGAGGAGCCTGGCAGTCTAGTACGTGGGGTTGCAAAGAGTCAGAAATGACTGAGTAACTGTCAGCACAGAACACAACAAAACAAAGACCCAAGTGATATTGGGCTGGGAGCGGGGTTCCTGATCCCACTAGGGGCTGTAGTGAGCACTGGCCTAGGAGTCTGGTCCCTGTTCTACTACCCACTTACTATGTGACCTCGGGGAATGCTCATTCCTTGTTTTTTTTTTTTAAATTTATGCAGTTTATTTTATTATTAAGTTTTTATTTTATATTGGAGTATAGCTGATTAACAATGTTGTGATACTTTGAAGTGGACAGAAAAGGGACCCAGGCATACATATACATATATCCATTCTACCTCAAACTCCCCTCCTCTCCAGGCTGCCACATAACACTGAGCAGAGTTCCCTGTGCTTATACAGTAGGACCTTGTTGGTTATTCATTTTAAATATACCAGTGTGTACATGTCCGTCCCAAACTCTGTAACTATCCCTTCCCCTCATCCTCTGCCCACCCCCGGGCCATAAGTTTACTTGCTAAGTCTGTGAATCTGTTTCTAGTTTGTAAATAAGTTCAAGGCCCATATGTTTTGTGTAAGGTAAGGGGCGAGGATTGGTCTCATATCCTCAAAGCTGTGAAGAAATGTTAAAAGACAAATATTTCTGCAAAGACCAGTGCACGCACGCACCCTTCTCCTCCAGCAGTGACTACCTAATGAATGCCTTGCTGGTAGCAGTATATGTGACCCGAATGACTCAGAAATCTGGGGCTGGAAGCAATAACCACAGCAGAAGAGTCACTGGGGATAGAAGTGAGATGTGGGCTGAGTGGGGCCTGAGCTTGATGGATCCCTGGATTTCTAGACGATGGAGTGTTTTCCCTGAGATCAGCAGAAGGTTTGGGTCCAGAGCAACTGAGCTGGGTATCTGGGCCTCTGCACCATTTCAAGGCGCCCTTTCATTCTTCACCAAAAGGGAGGGGAGGCTGAGTATGGGCCGGGGGGGCGGGGAGCTGACAGGTTCTCTTCTATTTATAGCCAGGATTCGGGGTCATGCGGCCCTGGGTGCTGGAATGGCCCCGATGCCTGGTCTTGCCAACCAGTCACAGGGTGGCGTGTCCCAGGGTCCTGCACATTAGCAGGTGCCCTAATGTGAACCCACAGGGCTGGCCTGGGCTCTGGCCAGATGCTCAACATTCCCTCCTGAGCCCCAGCAGGCCTCTGAGGGGCTGCCAAGTACTGGCTGGGACTGGGGTGGCAGGGGTGGCAGGGGAGAGAAAAGAGGAAGGGAAGAAAGGCCTGAGTGGAGGCAGCTGGTAGGGCTGTCCTAGCCAGTGGTTCTGCACTTGCAAGGTCCTTAGGGCAGAGGTTATGGAATGAGCATCGGAACTCCTGGGTCACTGTCTCAGTGTCACGCTGGAATTGGAGAGAGAGACTGGTGGCCCACTCAGGCCTTCCTCACCCCTGGGACACATCTGTTTCCCTCCTGCCACATTCAATACCCTGAAGCCCATTAATTAACTTCCACTGAGATGCACAGCCCCCCACTGGGATTAGGGAGTTTGTCTTGACCAATCAGCTCATCTGCCTCATCTTGCCCTGTCGGCAATCAGTCCAGTCCATTCATTCCTGTTCATTTTACTTCCTTCCACTTAGCAGTGCTGTGTCACTCTGGCCAGTGGGACGGCACCCAGTTGGGCCTCCTGCTGCCATTTTTGTCTGCATCTCCACATGGCAGCTAGAGCACAGAGCTATCAGGTCACTGTGCTGCAGAAACGCTGTCAATGAAGCCCCATGATCTTGGGGCAAAGGGCAACCTCCCCATCGAGGCCTAGAAGTCCTTCAGGTTGCTTCCCCCTGATCCTCATCCCTGGCCCTCACTCCAGCCGGTTGAACTTTTCTCAATTCCTTCTCTTTGTGTTCTAATCACCTGGGCATTAGCCTGGGCACCACCTGATTGGATGATGGGGGCGCCTTCTTTCTATCCCTGTTGTATCCTCGGAAGCACGGTTCAGGTTCACATTGAAGTGACAGTTCAGGAAAGAGGGAAGTGCATGTACCCTCGGGATGACAGGTTTTCTCCATACTGTGTTCAGGGTTCCGGATCCTAGAGAGAAGCCCCACCCAAGGCAGCAACAACCTTGGGTCCCAGGCAGGCCTCTTCCTTTGGGGCCTCAATCTCCTATCTGAGGATTGGACCTGGCACCTTTGTCTTAGGGCTGTTCCCATTCTAAAGGTAGGGCAGAAAAAACGATGGGCTAACAGCATGGACTTTGCAGCCAGGTAGACCCAGATATCAATTGTGGCTTATATCACTTGCTGGGCAGGTGACCTGGGGCCTTTCTGAACCTTGGTTTCTTCATCTGTGAAGGAGGTGGAGGTACTCATTTCTGCCATCTCCAGTGAGACAGCATAGTGCCTGACAGTAAGCACGCTGGAAATGGGGAACCCCTTCCTTTTTAGTTTACAATCTGATGATGAAATGTGGCAGTTCAAATGACTCATCAATTGTTATCATTAAGGAAAGTTCTTTTTTCTCCTCTTAACTTTTAGTGCCAAGCATTTATAGAATGCTGCTGCTGCCAAGTCACTGCAGTCGTGTCTGACTCTGTGCAACCCCATAGACAGCAGCCCACCAGGCTACCCCATCCCTGGGATTCTCCGCTGTGTATTTGGTCCTGCCCTCTGCTTCTCCTGAGATCCCAGTCCCCATCTCTCATACAGAGTGAAGACCTCATGGTCTCCTGTGGTGGTTCACACGAGTGGTTTGGATGAGACTGTGGAGCCTGCTGTGGTTGGTGTTGTGACTGTTGAGGGCTTGTGGCACCCCATCCCAGGCACTAAATGAGGCCAGAATATGAGATCGTTGGCTGACCCCTCCCCTCACATGTACTAGATTAGCTCCCAATGGGCTGGGCTGGGCTTAGAGCGAAGGCAAGCCAAGGACCAAGCCTGACATCCATTCTTGATGGGAGGATGCCCCGGATGCAGCAGCCAAGATCCAAGATCCAAGTATCTGTGCAGACCTGGACACCCTGTCGTAGGGTAGCCTTATGTGTAACCCAGCTGCATCCATGCTACAGACTGTAGAAACTGGAATTTGAGACAGTCAGGGGAGGAATGTCTCAGGTAGTAGAAAATATGGAGAAGAATTCAGAGGGTTGAAGTGAAGACCATCAAAAAGCACTAAATGTCAGTGAAATACACCAAGGAATGAATGAACCAACAAATGAATAAAGGTCCTCTGCCAATAGAAGCAAAATTGTTTCGCGGGCCTCAGAAGCAGAGCATTAACTCCCTTGGCTCAAGTGTTGTCAATTTTATTAGGTGCCTAGAGTAGAAAAGAGACATCAGTAGAAGACCACAGGGTCAAGCTCAATGATTCTCAGACTTTTTTTTAAAATTTACCCCAACATACATGTTAGAGAACACGGGCTCACTCCTCCATGTGTGCCCAGTTTATCAGCTGTAAATTGGGTGAGAGAAGCTGCAGGGCCCGTGTTCCTGCTGGAGATCTTTTCTAACCACATCAGAATCTATGTATTTAACTGTTAGGATTGCTGTGAGTGAAAGAGAGTGGACTCAAAGTCACCTCCGAAAAAGGAATTTATTGGTTTCCATAACTGAAAAGGGTGGGGTTCAGGTTCAGTTTGATCCAGGAGCACTATCTTTCAGTTAGCTTTCTTTTACTGGGGCTCCATTCTCACACAGGTTCTTCCCAGTCAATGAAAAAAAGGACCGCAAGGCCTCTCATGGATCAGCTTAGCAACTGCAATAGGATGGGAACATTCTTTCCCAATAGCACCGGCTAACATCCTGGGACTGACTCTCATTGTTTGGATTAGGGAGTACATTTTTCAGCTTCAAGCCAGTCATGATGTCTGGGAGTGTGGCTCTCTGACTGCCCAGGACTGGACTGTGGGTCTACGTCTGGAGCAAGAGTATGCATGTAGGTTCAGCATCATTGACCCATGAGATCCAGGATTAGAAGGTATTGTTCTCCTTCTAATGAAGGATAGTGGAGAGGTAGAAACCCCTGTGCCCATTGAATTGCTCCATTTTACATTAATTAAAAACCAGACCATTCTTCAGGTTGGGTATTTAAAATAGATTAGTAACTAATTACCTCCCATACCTACCACCAGTATCCATTATCAGAGAAGACTTGCTGATGTCCAGTGCTTCCCCCAAGAGCTGACATGACCGCTAGTCAGGATGTGGGGCCAGCTAAGCACGGCATCTATGTTGAACAGTTTCTTGGGTGTAGGGAAAGATCGATGCTGCTGTGACCACATTCTACTCACAGGGACGCTATAATCTATGAGAAGTATCTGCAGGGAGGTTGACGCTTAGTAATGGGACTAGGCTATGGGTACCCCTGTCTCCCAATCAGAACTAAACTTGGAAATAGTCCAAGTTTGAATAGAAGGTTCTGTCTACACAGTGGAAGGTTTGATCATCTACCATCTGTGATCAGTTGGTAATGACTGTCAAGAATACTGTGTTGGAGAGTCCAAATCTATGCTCAAGCTCAGGAGGAGCAAGGCCCAAGATTGATCAGTGGTGTCTGCCATGTACATAGGCATTGAAAGTGGTGGCCTGTTTGTTGTGTAGTAGACCATTCTTGTACTTTTTTCAGCTCTCTCACTTTAGATGTGAGTCAACAGAACAAATGGAGGCAACCTCAGGGCTCAAAAGGAAAACAAATGCAAAATGGGGGCTTGCCTGGGAGGTACTTTGAGAATTCAGAGACTCATGCTGCTGTCTGTGTTTCCTTGTGGAATTCATTTTCCCTGCTGAAGCTTGCTTTTCTCATCTGAAAATTGGGACAAATAATCCAGTCCTGTGGACCACGCAGGGCTGTTATGAGGATAAAATAAAGTACTAAATGTGAGATCATTTTATCATACTTATAACAGCGAGCAGTTAAATGACACTTTTTATGGGCCAGACACCGTTCTAAGTGCTTTACTTATATCCTCATTAAATCCTCAGAATAACTCTGGAGTAGTTACTGTTGTTATCCTCATTTTATAGGAAATGGTGCTTAGGTGCCGACGTTGTCACATTCTCAAGACCATATAAGTGGGAGCAGGGTTGAGGCCCAGGCGGCCTGGTTCTGGTGTCACTGCTTTGGATCCCTTTATGCGGCATTGTGATGCTTCCCACGGTAAACTGTACAGCGCAGTGCACCTGAAAGGGATTACCTAAAGCAGTACCTCTAATTCTTTTCTTGCTCAAGAAATGCCTCACTTGTCTACCCTCTCATTAAGACCCACGAAGGTTGCTGTGGTCTGTGTGCCAACCCTTCACAGCTCAGTGACATCTTTCTAAGACCGTGTGGGGTTAAGAAGGGGAAGCAGGGTAGATCTAAGGGTCTGCCCCTGATCTCCAGTCATGCCGCCTGGGTTCATCTCCTGGCTCTAGCTGGGTGACCTTGAGCAAGTTCTCTAATCTCTGAGTCTCAGTTTCCTCACCTGTACATAGAGGTGAAAATCCTACCTTCTGTGTAGGATTATTACAGGGAGTAAATGAGATAATGTAAGCGATGTGCCTGGTAACATAATGAGTACTCAGTGTAGGTGATGGGAGGAGGGGTGCAGAAGCTAAAGGGACCTGAAATGGTGGGCATGAGTCGCCTCTCTCAGGACTGGGCGGAGGACCGGCACCCTTCTTCCTGCAGCATCATTTATTATGAGGAAATTCTCCCCTCCCAAGTGAAAGCCACCACCCCCGCCCTCAGCCCCAACACGTGGGACTCAGGCACCCTGGGCATGCCTGTTTCCTCACCCCTGCGTGTTGCTGCCAGTTCTTCCCGCCGCGTTCGCTGAGCCTCTAGCTGTACTCCCTGTCCACTCTGTGTCTACCCTGCTGCAGCCCCAGTCTGGCCAGATCTAGAGTGAGCTGGTTTGTAGCCTGCATTTCCTAGGGGCCTTTGAGGCTTCAGAATTGTAATAAAAGGAGCTAGCACAGCCGGAAGAGATCCTGATTCTAGGATGAGACATCTGGAAACAAGTGCTCTTGTTTTTGGACCTGATGAAGTAAAGAAACGAGTGAGAGAGCTTACTGGGGCTTTGCTTTCCCGTCAGTCACTCTGGAGACATTCCCATCTGCAGGGAGGGCCTGGCAGTCCATGGGCAGTGTGTGACAGGTACAGATTCCTGGGCTGGGGCAGGAATCTGGGCAGAGGACAGTAATGGTTGCTTCATCACTGGGAAGCTTGTTTAAAATGCAGATTCCTGGGTCTCCCCCAGTGATGGATTCAGGGCCTCTGAGGTAGGGCCCAGGAAACTTGCATTTCTACAAGGTTCCCCCAGGAGATTCTGCAGCGGGTGGTCAGGGAACCAATCCTTGAGAAATAGAGTCCTTCTTAAGAATATCCTTTGATTCTGTTGTTGTCATTCACTATTATGTTTCTCCTTAACTCCGCTTTCTCAGCCATTCCAACTTCAACTCTTCCGGGTGAAAGGCCCTGCAGGACCCCCAGAACTCCTGATTAGAAGTTTCTAGAGTTGACTCTCTACTTCTTCATTGGCTCCCCATCCTTGTTGATGTACAAGCGGCTTGGAGCCTGCCTGTTTGGACTGGGGCTGTGGGCTGACCACATGCAAATGCTGGTGCTGAGATCGATTCTGTGATTTCATTGCCTGGAGAGGCTAGTCTTTTATAGCAAAAGTCAATTTCTGCAGAACGAGTGGTAATTAGGGAATCTTAGAGCCTGAGGAAGTTTTATTTTCTCACCCAGGACATTTTCCCCTTCTGCAGACACTCTTAACTGAAGACCCAATGAGCTGAGGAGACAGGGAGAGCTGCCGTCATTGGCCTGGTGTCTAGCAGCTCCCTTCCTGTTTTTACAGCCTTTTACAGATTAAGATGAGGGACCATATCCCAGTGCCTTGTGGTTTTCCTGTTTAAATATAAAAGGGTATGTCTATAAAAGCTTCACTCATTCAACACACATGGGATGAATGTGCACCTGCTGGCCCCAGGGGACTCTGGGGCACACAGGATTCGAAGCCTCTCCTTGGGGGAATGATGGTAACCACACACAGAGATATAAGCTGGGCAGATGGTGTCCTGGGGCAAGAATTGGGAGGGCAGAGTTTAGAAGAGGACAGAGTGACCGTCCTGGGGAGGGGAGCAGGTGGAGTGCTGGAAGGTAGAACGCCACGTCCGAAGGTGCTGAGGTGGAGCCATCCGTTGTTTGGAGTAGAGGGTGGGGTGGGGTGGGGTGGGGCAGACTTTGTAAAATAGGCATTAGCAAGCAGGCCTGGCATGGAGAGCCCTTCCAGTCCTCCTGAGGGAGGTTCTGATCCTTCAGGGATGATGGGGGCAGAGGGAGACAGTGTTCTTCCTTGGGGCCTTCAAGATGTGGGGTCTCCACCTCTTTGCTCTTCACAGGAGCTCCCCAGAGGCAAGAGTTAAAGAAAGGCTGAGACCACCTCCCAGAATGATTCATCCCACTTTGAGGATGGAGTAGGGATGGGACTAGGAGTCTGAGTGTCATTAAAGGAATGTGATTTTTAAAAAAAACGGTTAAAAATATATATTTTTGTTTGGCTGCACTGAGGCTTAGTTGCAGCACTTGGGATCCTCCATCTTGCTGCCATGCAGGATCGTTAGTTGTGGCATGAGAACTCTTAGTTGCAGCTTATGGGATCTAGTGCCCCAACCAGGGATCGAACCCAGGCCCCTTGCATTGGGAGCACAGAGTCTTAGCCATTGGACCATCAGGGAAGCACCAGAGAATGTGATTTTATGGAAACACTGACACAAGAAAGCTGGGGTCGGATCCTGGCAAGTCACACTGCTTCTGCCACTCTGTTACAGCCTTTGTTCGCTGAGCTTTTCCCATCTGAAAAGTAGATCATTCGTTTCTACCCTGAGGATTGATGTGAGGCTAAAAGAATATGCTGATGAAGGATAAGAACTCGAATGGAAAACAGATTTGGTACCTAGTCATACTGATCAACTATAGCATCCTCATTCTTGGGTGCTTGGGTTCCCTTTGCAGTTTGCACTGCCGGCCGCTGTATAAATCCCAACAAAGAGGACATCACTGCCTTCATTCTTCCTTGTATGGGAAAAAATGTGGCTTTCACCCACTGGTTCTTGGATCTGCCCTTGGGGCCCCTGAAAGAACTTCATGTGTCTTCTCCTTGACCTTCAGAAATGGGCAGATAAAATCGCAGTGACCACAGCCTTGGGGCAGGCCATGCCATCAGAGCCCGGGTCACTGGGTTTGGTGGTGGGTGTGTCCTTCACCCCTCTGGGCCTCCCTGCCCTTGCAGTTGGGGTTGCTGGTCCAGTGACTCCCTCACCCCACAAAAAGGCCTGTGGGAGCAGCTGCTGTTGCCTACTCTTTCCTCTTGGCCTGCCTAAGAACTGGGTGGAGGTGGGCAAGTGCGTCCTGGACAAGGGAGTGGTTTCTGCCTGCCAGGAGGAGCCCCTGAGTCACAGGAGATGTTTTCCTGTCAGAGGGAAAAGTGGTTCTATCAACACGTCCAGGGAAGGATAGAAGGAAGCTGGTTCATTTGAGCATCCTCTGTCTTCCCCAAATCCCCTTATGCTGTCACTGATAGTGTAAGTAGCCCATTGTTTAGAAGAACGTTCTTCTGCTGCCTCACTCGACACTCAAGCAACAAATGTTTGTGGGGAGGACAGATCACACCCTGGTTTCCTCATGCCTTCAGAAACATCTCATCCAGCAGCCTACGCCTTCTGGAGTCTAGAGCCGAGCCTATAGTAGCCAAGAGCATTACCACAGGGACCAGGCCCTGAAGTCCCCCGAATGAGTCTCCTTCAGAGCCCACGAGTTCCTGTTGTTGTCCTTTGTTTGCTTTGCTGTTGTCTCTTTGTTCATTTTTGGCTACACTGAGTCTTTGCGGCTGTGCACAGGTCTTCTCTAGTTGCAGCGCACGGGAGCTACTCTCTAGTTGCAGTGTGCTGGCTTCTCATTGACATGGCTTCTCTCGTTGCAGAGCGCAGGCTCTAGGTGCACAGGCCTTAGTGGTTGCTCCTCAGTGCATGGACTCTTCCTGGTGCTTGGACATCCCCTGCATTGGCAAGTGGATTCTTGACCACGGGACCACCAGGGAAGTCCTTGATTCTTGTTTTAGATGGAGCCTTCAGCTTTGAGATCTGGTTGACCAGTCTGCTGTTGATTAGAACTGGTACCTAAGCAGAGAAGGGTGGAGCTTCTTGAAGACAGCAGA
Organism: Capra hircus; assembly: GCF_001704415.2. Taxonomy (NCBI): domain Eukaryota; kingdom Metazoa; phylum Chordata; class Mammalia; order Artiodactyla; family Bovidae; genus Capra; species Capra hircus. Next base: position 49,285,734 of record NC_030814.1, on the reverse strand, counting down.
CTCACAGCAGGAAGCTGTGTCAGCCAAGCACCCGACTGTCCAGGGCAGATGATTTTGCTAAGGGCAGAGACCAGCAGCTCTGAAGATCTCAGAGTCCCGAGGGGAGGGGCAGTACTGTGTCAGAGCAGAGGACCACTTGGAGGGGGTGGTGGTTAAGATAATGGTCCCAGAGGTCAACAAAGTGAGGCCCTAAGGGCCACATCCAGTCACTGCCTGTTTTTATAAATAAGGTTTTATTGGACCATGCCTATTTGTTCACATGTCTGGCTGCTTTTACACTAAAACTCCAGGACCGAGTGGTTCACTGTATGGCTCAAAAGCCTAAAACGTTTACCATTTGACCCTTTACAAAAAAAGGTTGCCAACCCCTGATGATTGAGCTACCAAGGAAGGGTTAAAATTCAGCCTTTTTCCCTGGCGGTCCGGTGGTTAAGACTCTGTACTTCTATTGCATGGGGTGTGGGTTTGATCCCTGATTAGGGAACTAGGATCCCACATGCCATGCAGCAGTCCCTTCTCCCCGCCAAAATAAAAATAAGTTCAGCCTGTGTTAGAACAAGACCAGGAGGAGTGGAGGAGTGAAGTCTCTTGGGGAAGAACTTCCAGACAGACTGGCTGATGGTGTTGTTCCTCACATGTTGATTCTTTAATGAATGGAAAAGGTTTCAGATCGTCTGCATTTCATAGAATTGTAAAATATTAAGGCCAAGAAGGATGTTACCGGCGTCTCATCTGACTCTTGCCTATCCATATGGAGAAACTGAGAAACTGAGGCCTGGGGAGGCAAGGGGTCTTTGTTGGGTGCATATGGTGGTGGCAGCCCTCAGTGTCAAATCCAGACCAGAGCACTTTGTTCTGATTTGCTGTTCAGTGGTGTGTGTGTGTGCATGCACCCATGTGTGTTCTCACGTGCGCATGCACACACACACACGAGCAAAATCCTCTAAGCAGTAACATGGCAAAGAGATGTGTTTGCCTCTAAAGAGCTGTTGCTTATTTTGTCTTTTTCCGTGTTAGTTGCCTTTGCATTAGGAGAAGGGGGGCAAGGATTTCTGCTTTGCCCTATATAAGGAGGCCGTTGTCCCAGCCAGACCCATCCCATGGCAACAGGGCTAAAATGGAAACAGGGAGTTCTGTTTAAGGCGAGCTCCTGCACAACAGCTGCCTCCCGCCTGCTGCGGATGGAGCATTGTCTGCCCAGCACCTGCCCTTCCTGCTGTAACCCGATTGGAATGCGGACTCCAGGGGCAAGTGCTCCTGGAGCTGGTCCTTCGTGGGGGTCACTGCCCACCGATGCGTGGTGCCTGCGTCGGGGCTGGGTGGAGTTCATCAGAGGCAGCTTGATGCAGTTAGAGGGGCAGTCAGACTCTCCTGCTCAGAACCTCAGTTTCCTCCACTGGAAGATAGGAGAGCTAGAGCCAGGTCTGTCTAAGGGCCCCTTTCACTCTGCTAATTCTGGCACTTGTGCCTCCCTTGGTGAGGCTCTGAAACAAAAAGGGTTTTGTTCTTATTCTAGCATGGAGGTTAAATGTCACGGCTTAAGGAGTCAGATTTCCTGGGTTCCCATCCCAGCATAACAACTTACTTAGCTGGGTGTCTCCAAGGGAAATTAGCAAACCTCTCTGGGTCTCAAGTTTCCTCATCTGTGAAATGGAGCTATAAGGGAACCTATCCTGCGAGGCACCTGCACCTATTGTTTGGTTAAGCATAAGGAGAGTGGTTGGACTGATTGGTAGTCAGGCTGTTTTCCTGCTTGGGGTTCTGTGGCTCTGATTTTGAGATCTCCAGCCTCTCAGGTAGGTCTCCCTCCTGCCCCTGTGTTGCCTGGGGAATTTCCTACGCAGACAACACCCCCAGCTCTGGAAACCTGATCTGGAGATTAGAGGCCTCGAAAAAGCAGCTGAGGAGAAAGGAGCCATGGGGAGTTTCCAAGGTGCTGCAGGCAAATGTGAGTCCAGGTGTGGGTGCCACATCCCTACCAGCCAGTTTCCGTGGGTTGAGTGGTCCAGCAGGGGAACAGCCTGTGAGCAGGATGAGGTCGCAGCATCATGAGTTCTGGGATGCCATCAGTTCAGCCCTGCACTTCTGCGTCTTTCTGTAGAAGCATCCATCCCTGGTCTTCTCTTTGGGGAGGACTTTTGGAGAAGATGGAGGAGTGGGAAGGGGTAATTTTTATTTTTATTTTTTTTTAAGAGTACGATGAAGTGATAAAGAATCTGGCTTTGGGATCAGACAGCCCTCAACCAGTTGGGGAACCTCCTTGGGCCTCCTCAGTTTCCGCCTCTGTATAAGGGAAAGAATAGCAGCTGTAAGGACTGCGTGACATAGTGCCTGCCTAGAACTCAGCCCATTTCCCCTACACAGTAAAAAGCTCATTCAGTAAAATCTGAAGAGTGCTTACTGTGTGCTAACATAGTAGGAAGCAAGACAGACAGACTAGTCTTCAGCAATCAGGAGCTTCTATTTGAGTGCAGGTAGACAGATAACATGTGGATCATAATAAACTGTGGAAAATTCTGAGACAGATGGGAATACCAGACCACCTGACCTGCCTCTTGAGAAATCTGTATGCAGGTCAGGAAGTAACAGTTAGAACTGGACATGGAACAACAGACTGATTCCAAATAGGAAAAGGAGTGAGTCAAGGCTGTATATTGTCACCCTGCTTATTTAACTTATATGCAGAGTACATCATGAGAAACGCTGGGCTGGAAGAAACACAAGCTGGAATCAAGATTCCCGGGAAAAATATCAATAACCTCAGATATGCAGATGACACCACCCTTATGGCAGAAAATGAAGAGGAACTAAAAAGCCTCTTGATGAAAGTGAAAGAGGAGAGCGAAAAAGTTGGCTTAAAGTTCAACATTCAGAAAACGAAGATTATGGCATCTGGTCCCATCACTTCATGGCAAATAGATGGGGAAACAGTGGAAACAGTGTCAAACTTTATTTTGGGGGGCTCTGAAATCACTACAGATGGTGACTGCAGCCATAAAATTAAAAGACGCTTACTCTTTGGAAGAAAAGTTATGACCAACCTAGATAGTATATTCAAAAGCAGAGACATTACTTAGCCGACTAAAGTCCGTCTAGTCAAGGCTATGGTTTTTCCAGTAGTCATGTATGGATGTGAGAGTTGGACTGTGAAGAAGGCTGAGCACTGAAGAATTGATGTTTTTGAACTGTGGTGTTGGAGAAGACTGTTGAGAGTCCCTTGGACTGCAAGGAGATCCAACCAGTCCATTCTGAAGGACATCCGCCCTGGGATTTCTCTGGAAGAAATGATGCTAAAGCTGAAACTCCAGTACTTTGGCCACCTCATGCGAAGAGTTGACTCACTGGAAAAGACTCTGATGCTGGGAGGGATTGGGGGCAGGAGGAGAAGGGGACGACCGAGGATGAGATGGCTGGATGGCATCACTGACTCGATGGACATGAGTCTGAGTGAACTCCGGGAGATGGTGATAAGACAGGGAGGGCTGGCGTGCTGCAATTCATGGGGTTGCAAAGAGTCGGACACGACTGAGTGACTGAACTGAACTGAACTGAGACAGATAACAAACACATCAACAGAATGGACAAGTTTATTTCAGACAGTGACGTGGGTCATGAAGAAATGAGATGCAGCCATGTGATGGAGAGTTTGCCAGGGTGTGGGGAGGAGTAACCACTTTATCGTGGATGGTCAGGGAAAGCCTCTCTGAAGAGGTCACATTCGGTTTCAATGTCAGGAAGGAACCAGCCATGTAAAAATAACTTATGCGAAGGCCCTGGGGCAGTGACTGCTTTGCCCTCTGATGTAAAGCATGCTGGGGTGCCTGGGGCAGGTGATCAAGGTGGTAAGCAGCCAGGGGGGATGCTGGCAGCCTGGGCAAAGGTACTCTAGGCCACAGATGTTTGGATTTACGTGTGCAATAGGAGAGTCTTTGGAGAATTTTGCGTAGGAAGTGGGTGACATGATCTAGTTTACATTTTTTTTAAGATAATTTGAGTTACTGTGTGAGGCAAACTTGGGGTGGGATGGACAAGGAGGGAAGTGGAGTCCTGTTGGGCAGCGCTGTAAAAGCCTAGGTAGGAGGTGGTGAGGTTATGGGCTTGTGTGGTGGCAGCAGAGATGGAGAGGGAGTGGACAGGACTGACGGATTGAATCTGGCAGGGAGGGAAAGAGGGTCCTGGGTTTCCTTCTGAGTAGCGGGGTGAAGGGTTTGCCATTTATTGACATTGGGAAAACTAAAGAGAAACTGGCTTGGGTGCAAATAGAATTCCATTTGGACATAAGGTTGAGATGCCAATAAGCCACCCAAGTGGAGTTGTCAGTAGGTAAGATGTGAAAGGGCTGCTTTGCAGAGTGGTTGAGGACGCGCTAATGCATGGAAGGACGCAGCTTGTTTTGAGCTGAGACAGCCTGAGTGCATATCTAGCTGGGGCTTAACCCTCTGCCAGCCCTAAGCTTCTGGATTAACTTTAAGAGCTTTCCTTAGTCACCTAACAGCTTTGCATGACCCACATCCCTCCCTGAGCCTCTGATGGGTGCAGGGCTGCTCAAACCCCTCCCCTAGAGGACTCCTAATGGCATGCAGGTGGAACCAACCCTGTCCTGCCTGGGGGCAGAGTCTAGCATAGCTTGAACCAGCTACCCTGAAGAACATTCACACAGTATGCCAGGCCCTGTGCAGAGTGCTTTACAACTGAGTTGCTTAACCCCAGGGGATAGAATTCAGAGGTCTGTGAACTTGGATGGAAAAAAAAAAGTCACATGTTTATTTTTGCCAGCCTCCAAGTGAAATTTAGCATTTCCTCCCATTGGGAATGTAGGTGACAAACTGTAGAAATATTAGTGGTACACTTTGACTTTGTCACCAATGGAAATCAGATAATTTTCATATCACATTACAGTTTTTTCGGATACCTAAAAATACTTATACTCATTGCTACTCTGAAATTACTGGTGATTATTACACTTGCTACTACATCTTATTTAGTATAGTAATAAAAAAGCCTGCTATATTACTGTAACATAAATTTAGTCTTTTTAATATTTTATAAATGTATTTTGATAGTGTTGATTTCCTAAATAATCCTCTTTTATGTATTTAAAAATATTTCACTTATTTTATCTTATGCATTCATAAACATTCTGAGAAGTTTATAGCCTTTACTAGACTGTCAGTGAGATTCATGACTCAAAAAAGGTTAAAGACTCCTACTTTGCAAGCATGATTTTATCATTCCCAATTTAGAAGCTAAATCTCAGAGAGGTTGAGATCAGGCCAGGGTCACACAGCTGATTGAGTGGCTGAGCCCAAATTACTGCGGATCTATCTGATCCCACAGTTCTTAAGGGAGTCCCGCCACGGCCTCCAATGTAGTTCTGTCAGCTAAACCTACAACCGATTTAAACAGAACCCACAGCACAAAAGCTGTTATTTTATCCAAAAAAAGTTATTATGGCTTTTACATCCTAGTCCCTAGCATACTCTTGTTTTTTATAGTAGAAGAAAGTTTTTCTTACTAGTGAAATAATTTAACTTTCTTTTATGCCAGGTCTTGGGAGGGAAATTCTGAAAAGAGGCACCTTACCTAGTCTGTGCCTTTGGAGTACATCTCAGCCCACCAGTGCGCCCCCAGTGGGTATGCGATCAGAGACAGAGAGGCATGGCCTCGACTCAGTGCTTCTTAGGCTGCCTTGTAGGCCAGTAGCCCCGAGATAACGAGAAAGCTGAGGCCTCTAGTCACCCGGTGGCTATGGTCCCCTAGCTCCAGCCAATGGGGTTCTGGTTCTGGCTTTTCCCCTGTGCAGCCTTGGTCTAGTTCCAACATCACTTAACTTGGCTGTGTGATCTCAAGCACATTACTTGCATTATTGGGACTCAGTTTCCTCATCTGTAAAATGGACTGGATGGTGTCTGCCTTTCTTTATTTGGTTGAGCAGGATCAATGAAATGGCTGTAGAGTGCACAGCATAAAAGAGAGGCTCACCAAAGTTTGTGATTATCATGGGCCACAGGTTACCGAGTTCTCCTTGGTCCTCAGGCAGGGGTGGGTGCTGAGGGGGACGGGAACCCCCTTGCTGCATGGGAGGTGAAGTGGGACCGTCACCAAGTTCTCGCCAAGGCCAGGAGCCAAGCCTGACCGAAGGATCCAGTCTCAGCCACAGCCCAGAGCTTCCTGGGTGATTAGTCAAGGGTGGGGAGTGGGGGCCAGACTCCCTGCCTCTCATCCCTGTCTCTGCGCCTTCCTCTGTGCCCCACACCAGATTGGTGGCTTTATTTCATGCGCCTCTATATTTAATAAGCAGGGCTGTGATGAAGTTTGGTGACCTCAGGGCCCAAATGGACTGTCTGCTGGCATCAGCCATGCTTGAGTCATTTCCCAGGGATGCGCGCTGGGCAGGTTTCCAGGAGCTGAATTTACCCTCTGATTCTCTGCTTTCCTCTTCTCTCCTCCCCATCCCCCAGCTCCATTTTAGAGTTCCAACTTCCTTGGCTTCAGGAGGTCATGGACCAAGTTAGAAAGCAACATAGTTGTTCGTTTGGCCGGCCTCTCTGCACCCCTGCCTCAGCAGAGGCTCAGGCTCAGGCTCAGGACAATGACCCAGGCTCCTGCCTGGCTGGGGACTCCCGTGGGTGTTTGCACGTTGAGGATGCAGGCTCAGTGGCCTAACTGCCCTGAGAGATGCAGGCAGAATGTGGTAGGGATGCAGAGGAGAGACAAGTAAGGGCAATGAGGGCAGGCTCTGTGGGGGAGGTGGTATGTGGATTGACCATTTATTTATTTATTATTTTAGTTTTGGCTGCACTGGCTCTTTGTTGTTGCCCACACCCTTTCTCTAGCTGCGGTGAACAGCGGTGGCTTCTGTTATTGCCGAGCACGTGCTCAGTGGTTGTAGCCCATGGGCTTAGTTGCTCCGAGACACGTGGAATCTTCCCAGACCAGGGATGGAACCTGTGTCCCCTGCATTGTCAGGTGGATTCTTAATCACTGGACCACCAGGGAAGTCAGAATTGGCCTTTCAAGGATGGGTTGAAGCCTGTATATGATCAATGAAAATAAAAACCTTCAAAGAGTAAAGAAAGACATAACATAGAAAGCAGATATTGTCTGACATCCCTTATCCCCAGTCAACTCCTCATTCCCGAAACCCACCCCCCAACTCCTGGTGCTTTCTTTTGTGTCCTTCTGGCAATAATCTGGTCTTCCCTGGTGGCTCAGCTGGTAATCTATGGACCATCTGTCCGTCTTCCCACCCATGCATCATTTAAAAAAATAAACATGGTCATATAACGTTAACTTCCCCTTTTCTCTTAACAGCCCAGCTTGGCACCCTTCCCATAGCAGCGCTCATGGGGGTTGGTGGCTCGGACTCATAGCATGAGAACTCTCCTGGTCCTTGCAGGTGGCTGGAAGGGCATGGGGAAGATGAGAAACCCCACACTGTGTATGAAAAGCTGTGGCAGGGGAATGAGGGAAGCAATAATCTGAGTGGTTAGGAGCCCAGGCTGACCTTTGAATTTGGATGATCTGGGGATGAATCCCAGCTCCAGCACTTTCTGGCTGTGTGACCCTGGGCCAGTTTCTTTACCTCTCTGAGTTTCAGTTTCCCTATCTTCCCAATGGAGCTAATACAACCTACCTTTGAGATGTTTGGGGACTTTCACTTACAGCTCACAGAGGTACCCAATCAACAAGACTAGCTGCTGGTTTTTGCTGTTGTCAGGGTGGTGTGTCAGATGGGGCAGGGGGCAGCTGAGCCCTGACAGGTAGGGCCAGGTGCATGGTGGGTGTTTCTGGAGCGATATTTGGAGAGAGGATCTGATCGATCTGAAGCTTAAAATAGCCTGGAAGTGCAAGAACAACAATAAATAAATGGGTTCCGGATGCTTTTAAATCTTGGCATTTCCTGATCTCAGCTCAGCTGGTCCAGACAGCTTCATCAGCATTTACTGCCGAGGCCGGCGGCGCACACCTCCCCTGGCCATAGCCCAACGCTGCTTTCAAGAAAATCAGATCTAGAAACTTTAGGATCTCTGGCACTGGTCCTGCAGGTCAGGGGTGGAGGCTGAGGACCAGGCAGCCTTGGGGTTTGTCCCATGTGTGTATAAAGAATTAATTAAAGCCTAGGGAAAGACGTGAGGGGTAAGGTGGGACTTCTTAGGACTGGGGAGGGCGGCCAGATGGTTGCCAGAGAATGGAGTTGTTCATTTATTCTCTGTGTTTATTAAACACTTATTATGTGCCGGGTGCCAGGGATACATTGTGGTGGTGGTTTAGTCAATAAGTCGTGTCCAACTCTTTCAATGCTATGGACCGTAGCCCATCAGGCTCCTCTGTCCGTGGGACTTCCCAGGCAAGAATAAGGCAGTGGGTTGCCATTCCCTTCTCCAGGGGATCTTCCCAACCCGGGGATCACACCCAGGTCTCCTGCATTGCAGGTGGATTCTTTACCAACACAGCCACCAGGGAAGCACAAGGATACCTTGGTGAGCAAATAATAACATGCCCATGCAAGTAAATGTTTAATTACCAACTGTGATAAGCCCTGAAGGCTCGGGACCTCCAGAAGGCCAGGCTCCTTCTGTAGTCTGCATGGCTCAAGGAAAGCTTCCTCAGGAGGTAGAGAGTGGAGGGTACATACACGATAACTAGACAAAGCATCTGTGTGTGGGATTATGTTCCAGGCAGAGGGAATAGCACATGTGAAGGTCTTATGGGAGAGAGGTCCTGGCAAGTGCTAGTGTTGGAGAGAAGGTCAGTGGGGCTGAAAGTTGGGTGGACGGTGGGTTAATGCCAGGAAATTATTTTGGACAGGTATAGAGAAGCCAGATCATGCAGAATGGTAAAGGCCTCTTAAAGAGTTTGAGTTCTTTATCCGGAGGAATTGGGAACAAGCAAGGTTTTAAACAGGGTCCAGTACAGTCGGATCTGCGACTTGAAAGCACTTGGCTATGGCTGCCCCCTGCCCAGCAGCCTGGAGGGGGCTGGAGTAGAAGCGGGAAGCCATGGCTGCCACTAAGTTGTGAGTTGATAGTGGTTGGCCTGGATCAGTCTGAGCTGGAAGGGTTAGCACAGTGATGGGGTACAGAGGAAGTGCTGGAATCCCAAAGGGCTGCATCTGTTCCAGCAGTTGCTTCAGGTCTCCTGTGTAATAATCTCAGGAATGACCGTCATCTCTTGAGCACTTACCGTGCACCTGACACGATGCAAGCCCTTCTCATTAAATCCTCATAAGATCCCTATGGCTGTTATTACCACCCCCTGTTTTACTGAGGCCCAGAGAGTTGAAATCATTCAGCCAAAAATCACACAGCTCAGCCGCCTGTTGTCCAGTTCCTCTGGGCTGACTGACCCTTGGATCGGTGTCCTCCAGCCAAGTTTAACCCTTCTCAGGGCTTAGCCTGAGTCCCCCGGCTTCTTTCTGTTGCTCCAGTGACCCTTGGCATTGTGCCCACCCTGGCTACAAGAACTGGTTCAGAGCTAGGCTGGAGGGGCCGTGTGTGACCTGAGAGGACGCAGCCCCGTGGCCCTTGCCCCTCCATCCTCAGCCTCTTATCCTCTGACGTGAGCTGAAATGGCTGTGTCTCTGGGTTTCGCATGTCGCCTTCCTCTTGGGGATTCAGATGGTCTCTGCTGCTTGTTTTTATTTTGCTTCTTCATTTCCTTTGCCCTCCTCCTTTCTCCCTTTGCTCCCACCCTGTCCCCATCTGTTGCTGCCCCACGGGGGTCTTTTCCTCGCCTCCCAGATGTTGCAGGCAGGACTTGGAATGGAAGCAGAGGCTCTCCTCCTTCCGGCCTTTCAGGAAGGAAAGGAACTAGCGGTGTGTGCAGCTGTTACCTGCTGGGCACTGGGCGAGACTGTTGGCATGCGTGATCTAACATAACGCTCAGAGCAGTCCCCTGAGGTGTACACATTGTTATCTCTACTCCACAGATGCAGACGCTGGGGCTCGGAGGATTTAGGTGCTGAACTGAAGGTCACATGTTACAATTGGTCTTCCGATTAAAAATTTTTTTGTTTCCCACACTTTAATGTGCCTGTGAATCGACCTAGGGAACTTATTAAAATGCAGGTTTTGACTCAGGAGGTGTTAGGCTTCAGCATGAGATTCTGCAGAATTGAACAACCTCCAGGCCTGGGCAATGCTGCTGGTCCGTGACTGCACTTTGAGTAGCAGAGTGAGGAGCCAGCAGGTCTTCCACGTGCCCTCTCACAACGCCACTGCAGACACACCCCATGTGATGCCTCCTGCAGCGGTCATCACCTCCATCTCCTCCACCTCTCCCCCTTGTTGGGAATTGCCAATGGGGCAGCTAAGGCTTTCCTACTATGCCCAGGACATCATAGGCTGACCCTGCATGTCCCAAAGCCCAGCTGACTGACCGTGGTCTCCAAGCCTAACCAGTTTTGGAATATAGGGAAACTGAGGCTCGGCAAAGTGGAGGGACTTGTCCAAGGTCCCATGCCACTTGAGCAGAGAGTTCAAGATTGCTGCTCCTAATCAGGGATATTTTTACTTCAACTGAGTCAGAGGTCTGGGAGTTCTAGTCCTGTTCCTCTCTTTAACTTACTCTGTGACTTTAGGCAAGTTACTTCCCCTCTCTGAACCTCAGCTTCCCTATCAGAAAAAATGGCTTAACCTCTGCCCTATTGTAAGGGTCAGATGGGAGAATGTCTAGTTTACAGGTGTAAAGGGTTTTTATGAGCCCCGAGACCCCTAATCGTGGCAGGGTGGGAGGAGCCCGGTGGGTCAGAGAAGTGGGCTCCCATGGCAGGAACTTCACTCCCTGAAAGACCTCACTGTTCTGTCTTGGAGAATCCCCCCTTCCAGCCTGTTTCCCTGCAGGCTGGGTGGTAACCAGGCATTGTCAGATGGTGCCCCTTTCCTAGCTCTGGTGCCTGTTATTCCACTGTGAGGGCCCTGGCTCTGGTTGGGAAACAAGTGGTAATATCACCCTGTGGACCACCTCCTTGTTACTTAAGAAGAAGGGAATGGAAAGCTATGATTTAGTTGACAAAAATTCACTTTACACACCCGGTGAACGCACTTCCACATGAGACAGGTTCACCTATGGCTGGAGAGAGCCAGTGCCTTGGGCCTGGGGGACGTGAGTAAGTGGGCCCTCACTGACCACATGACCAGGGAGGGCCTGCTGAGGCCAGAGAGTCTGTTTCCCACCAGCTTTATCTGGGAGCCATGGGTCTGGGTTTCTCATCATCTGACCTCTGTGAAATGTATTTCCTTAAAGGAATAAATAGATGGAGAAGGCACCCCCTCCCCCACCACCACCAGGAGAGGGGGGTGCATGAGAGGGAGGCCTTGCAGGACTCACAGCATTGTGAGGCAGAGCTGCCTAAACTGACCTGGGAAACTGGAGCTCTGCTCCCCAGGCCCACCTCCACCCATCCCACAAAGATCTAGTGAGCACCTACTCTGTGCCTGACACTGTCCCAGGCACCAGGATTCAACAGAGGACAAGCCTGGACCTCTGCTCTCCTGCGGCTGGTATTCTGGAGGGGACAGTCCCTGGGGTTTATGCTCTGCAAAACACATGGGGACATGATCCATAGTGGGTTAGGGGTTGGGGAAGGCCTCTCACTGAGACCCAATGCTGGATAAGTAACCTGGGACCAGGCAGGACAGATGTGTCGTATGGATAGCCCAAGCTGAGAGAGTTTCACTCCAGGAGAAGGAGAAGGCCGCTGTGTCCGCAGCATGGGAAGGGCGAGAGGGCCCAGGAACTGGTGCAAGAGGAGGCAGGCCCAGGCCGTGCCAGGCCTCATAGTCTGGTGAGGACTTTGGGTTTTTGTCAAGGGCGGTGACAAGTCAGGGAAGGCTGGTACAAATGCAGGAGGGTGAGTAACGGCCCCTAGTCTCAGCTGTGCCTCCAGCTCCCTGGGGATGGTGGGCTCGCCCCAGCTTTAGCGGTATCTTCTGTGGTCTACACAGCACCTTCTTACCTGGGCTTCCTGAGCCCATAAAGACTCTCCAACATTTACATTCTGCTTTGCAAAGTCATGTTACCTCCCTGAGTCTTAGCTTCTTCATCTGTACCACGTGGAAATACCCACTTTGCTGGTGGTACATACCACCTACTTGGAAAGTGTCTTCTTAGTCTGAAATTTCAAATGAACCCAGTAAAGCTTTTAAATTGCCAACAAAATAGCATATGTGAAAAGTAGGTATGAGTGTGTGGGTATGGGGAGGTATAAAATTCACGTGCAAAACATAATGTCGTCGTATTTCTAACATGGAAGAAAGAAACAGAAATTTGGCTTCCTGTGTATTTGGTTTTTGGCAAGCTCATAATGTTGAATTCACTCAGGTTAAATAGGAGTATGATGCATTGCCACTGTGTAGTTTTTAGTTAATAAAAATGGAAAACCTAATTAATTAGCTCCCTCATCATCCCTCCCACTTCCAAGCCCAGGGCGCTGGCGGGCTGTGGGGGTGGAGAGCACGCAGGGGCTTCCCCAGGGAGCCCAGCGTGGGAACCACAGGACCAGATGGGCTGTGAGGCCCTTCCCGGCTCCCACGCTGTGCAGCAGCCCCAGCAGGGGCAGTTGTGGGCTGCACGTTGCTGAGTCATCTCTCCCTCCGCGGGCTGTGTGTATTGGCTGACAAGCCAAGGCTGCTGTGTTGGTGGCTGAGCCCTGGCCTGGGTTCTTGGGAAGTTGACTTCACCCCCTGCGCGTTAGGCTGGGGGATCCTCAGCTATTCTCTGCTCCTCCAACTCACCCCACGGTCTCCTCTCTGCTTGAACCTCCAGGAGCCGGCCACCTTGGGGCTGCCCTTCCAGAGTAGGAGTGATGCTCCCTGGCACGACAGCATGGCCACAGTCGGCCCTGGGCAGCGTGGCGGCTGGAGATGTGAGCCGGCACCGCTGGCCCGAAGGGCGTGACATTTCCTCAAATGCCACGAAGGGGCTGCCTGACCTTCATTCTCATGCCAGACCCCTCTTTCTGCCTCTTTCTGGGTTATTTATAACAGTGTGAACAGGCAGAAGGGCTTCTCAGCTGAGCTCTGGCCCAGCTCCCCCCGGGTCTCCTCTGCCAGCCACGGCAAGGAACACATAAATAGAAGCAAAGAACGTGGACACCGAAGGACCCCAGAGAACTCCTCCAGAAGGAGTGGGCCAGGCACTTTATTTTAGGTCTCTGGGACTTTTAGCATTAATTTTAATTGTATTGTGGTAAAATATGCATAAGATAATATTGGCCATTTTTAAGTGTACAATTAGTGGCATTAAATACATTCACGATTTTGTACCAACAGCACCGCTATCCATTTCCAGGCATTTCTTCATCCTTCTCATACCTGAGGATAGCTGACAGACGCTGGTCCCTCCTCCTCTGCTCTTGAGCATATTCTGATTCTGAGGGAACCCCAAAGAATGTGATGGTGAAGGACAGCAATCCTGCAGTGTGATCAGGGAGTTGAGGGGTTGTCCGTTTCAGCTGCAAGGAGTGGGTGCTTTCCCAGGGCTCCCTGTAGCCCTCTGCCTTCCTTTGCATCCAGTAAAGGAATCAGAATGGGAGAGGAGGTCCTGCTTGCTGGGAGAACCATGAATCTGCGCTAATCACTTTTCTTAAGCAAAACCTATTCATTTAGCAAACTTCACTCCTTTCTTTATGAATCAGGCAAGTTTGTTGCAACTCACCTCAAAGCTGAATGCTGCTCACCATTGTCATGGACCATTTATAACCTTTGATAAAAATGTAATAACAGTTCCTCACCTATAGATAGCACTTTAGAGTCCCAAATGCCTCACTGGACAGGACTGGAACACCCTAGGGTTATGGGCTCCATTGTAGAGATGTGGAAACCGAGACCCCAGACTGAAGGGATCTAGGGCAGGATCCGATCTCATTTCAGTCACCAGAATATACAGAACTCATTTTCACTCCAGTACTCTTGCCTGGAAAATCCCACGGACGGTGGAGCCTGGTAGGCTGCAGTCCATGGGGTCGCGAAGAGTCGGACACGACTTCACTTTCACTTTCATTTTCACTTTTCACTTTCATGCATTGGAGAAGGAAATGGCAACCCACTCCAGTGTTCTTGCCTGGAGAATCCCAGGGACTGGGGAGCCTGGTGGGCTGCCGTCTATGGGGTCACACAGAGTCGGACACGACTGGAGCGACTCAGCAGCAGCAGCAGCAGCAGCAGCAGCACAGTGAGGCAAAGGAGACACATGGCTCAGGCACAGAAGTTGAGATGGCAGAAAGTTCAGTAATCAAGATAAGTTATATTTTAATGCAACACTTTAAATATGTTGCAATAGTTAATGTGTTGGTTAATTTGTTAATAGTCAATGCCAAAATATCCATTTTGAATATAATAATACCACATCTTTAAAGGTAGGAAAACTGCCATGCAGAGCCAAATAGTCTGAAGCAAAAGGAAAAGTCAGTACTACTGACCTTGTCTTTATTTAGAGTCTTGATATTTTGCTCATCCTGGATTGAGGGGCAGGCATTAATTTTGATTGTTTTCACAATATTACATTAAATATGATCTGTCTCGATTGCTGGATGTTTGGTCCCTAAGGTTGGTACCTCCTGCACCTCAGGCTAATCCCAGCCCTGATTCCACCTTCCAGTGTCTGTGCCCTCCTATGACAGAGGACCCCCCCTGCCTCCCAGGTCCCCAGGCCTCAAATCCTCGTATGTCAGGGCCTTGCAGCCACCGCCGAGGGTGGCATTTGATCCTTGCCATCTATTTTTGTGCCTGCCCTTCGGTGACTGATAACATGTTGCTCTGGGTAGAGCTGCTGTGTTGAAATGGTGAGTGTCAATGTCAGGTGGCTTATGTGATCGTGTATCTTCATTCTTGACCTCTCAAAGGGGCCTGGAGCCAGGGAAGAAAAGGAGCTCCTGGCGCTTTTGCCCTCACCGAGTAGGACAAAAATCATTATTGGGTAAGTGAGGCTGCTGGGCCGTTAGGCCTCGTCTCGAGACTTCATGGAAAAAATGTCCAGGTTACATTCTCTTGCTCTTGTGCACCACCCTTTACAGTTTACAGGGCGCTCCCATGTGTCTGTCACTTTGTTTATTGAGCAACCACTACATTCTATGCATTCTGCTAGGTGCTGGGGAAACAGCGGGGAACAAGCTTCTGCTCGGATGGAACTCCTAGCTGGGGGACGTGACATATACAAGTAGCGACATGAAAAATGGGGACAAATTCTAGAGAGGGGTGCTGCTGGTGGTTACACAACAGTGTGAATATACTTAATGCCACCCCCTTGCCCAGTTAAGAATGGTTAAAATGTTATGTATATTTTACTACAATTAAAAAAAAATACCGGGAAAGGTGGTGGGGGGATATCAGAGAAAAAAGTGCTAATTGAGGACCTTGGAGCAGGTGATGGGAGAGAGGTTGGCAGCCACTTCAGGATACAGTGGTCAGCAAGGCTCGTCTCAGAGGGACACTTAATCTGGGCTGGGGCTGATAAGAAAGGACCAGCTGTGCGCAGATGAAAGCAAGAGAAGGCTTCCCAGGCCGAGGGAGCTGCCGGCACAGAGGCCCCAGGGTGGAAACTCAAGGCACACAACCATTCTGTGTTGCAGGCCGGTCCCTGGAGATGGAAAGAGGCTAGGGGACGCCCTGCAGCTAGCAGGTGATCAGCCAGGGCCTGCTCCGCTTCAAGCAGTCTTAACGACAGGTGGAAAGAGGCTAGGGGACGCCCTGCAGCTAGCAGGTGATCAGCCAGGGCCTGCTCCGCTTCAAGCAGTCTTAACGACAGGTGGATACCTGCGCGCACTTCGCAGTTTACAAAGCGCTTTTCCTGCCGCTCTCCCTTGAGTTCAAGAGGCCCTTGAATTCAAGTGCAGAAAATTGATAGCAATTGTAGGGGAACACAGTGTGTGAATGGCACTGCCCCGGAACAGCCTCACTCACTCGTCCGCTCGTGTCACAGAGCACACTTTACGCTTTTCAAATAAACAAAACACCACCTTTCCAAGCCAGGGGCAGCCTATGCCGGCTGGCAGGTGCCAGAATGGGTGGTGGGGGCACTGATGGCATCCCCTAAGACCTCGGTGCCAGCCACCTGCCAGGACATCCAGGAGCCGCTCCACCCCAGGTCACCTCGCTCAGGCACAGCTCTCAGAGATATTAGGGATCTCAGTTGGCAAAGGGGCTGCTGGAAGGCAACAGGGAGGAAGAAAGGATATGACTAAGATAACACCTGTCCCAGGAGACTTTCTGCCTCAGTGTCCCTGTCTGCAAAAGAAGAGTCTTCTGTCTCTGGAAGTGTTTCCCTAGGCTTCTCCAGCGCCTAAAGCCCCAGATCTGGGAATCCATTGTAGGGATTAATTTTCTGTGCTATGGAGGCTGCAATCCATGTATAATAGTTGCCTTATGTGATAAAGAGTGGGAACTACAGCTGGGGGTTGGAGGGGTAGGTGGAGGGCCAGAGAGGGGAATTCCTCAGACAAAGTCAGTGGAAGCACAAAACCATAAAACCTAATGCCTACCATGGTTGTTCAGTGAAGCCATATGGCACGCGCATTCGTTATTGCCAGTCTTTGCCCTAGGACTGCTGGTGCTGCTGGCACTGCAATCCCAAGCTCTCTCCTGCCTAGTCCACACCCACACTGCCAGGGCTCCTATTTCCAGACTGGGGATGCACTCAACTGGATTAAGAATTTAGACTCCCGTCAAGCAATCTAAGTGCAGAGTTCTTCAGATTCTTGCCAATGTCTTCCTAATCTTCTACTATTAATTCACCCACACATAATTTGACAGCAGGGTTTTTGTGTGTGTGTGTGTGTTGTTTTTTTTTTTAAGGTAAAAAAAACCCCACAAAAACAGCTCAACTTTGTTGACTCCTTCCATAGCCTTCAACTTAGTTTCCATTACAGTCTCTTCTCTTATCCTCATATTTTCTCTTGATGAACCATTTCATTAAAGTTTGTAGTTATCAGAATTCCTTGGTGGTCCAGTGATTAGGACTGCAAATTCCCACTGCTGTGGGACTGAGTTTGACCCCTCAGTTGGGGAACTGCAAGCTGTGCAGTGTGGCCAAATAAACAAATATTTAAAAAAAAATAAAATTTGTAATGATTGGAATCATTACAATGGTGGGCTGCAGTCCATGGGGTCTCGAAGAGTTGGACACGGCTGGGCGACTTCACTTTCACTTTTCACTTTCATGCATTGGAGAAGGAAATGGCAAACCACTCTTGCCTGGAGAATCCCAGGGACAGGGGAGCCTGGTGGGCTGCCGTCTATGGGGTCGCACGGAGTCGGACACGACTGAAGCGACTTAGCAGCAGCAATGATTGGAATTCCCTGGTGGTCCAGTGGTTAGGACTCTGCACTTCCACTGCAGAGGGCACGGGTTTGATCCCTGGACTGGGAACTAGGATCCCATATGCCCCATGGGACGGCGAAAACAAAAAAGTCTGTAATTATAATTGTGTTTGGGAGAAAACACAACCGACATTGAACAAACAACCCAGCCACTGGAGGCAGGTGTGTAGATGACCTGGAGGGTTGTCTCTGAGACACTGGGGCACTGTGGGCCTTAGTAATGTGTGTTGTTACAGGAGGGGATGAAGAGTGTGGATTAACCTGGCCTGTTGCTTAGGGAAGCATCTGTTGTACCAGAGGCCTGACAAGGCCTGATTAGGATTAGGTTTGATGGCAAGTAACAGAAGACTGCCCAAAATGATGAAAACTTTGAGGAGCTCCAAGCTGACTGCTCCCTCATGTCCTAAGGTGACTGACCCAGGGCCGATTGGTGCTTCGAAATATCAGGGACCCCACCTCCTCCATCCTGTTCACCTGTCTGCCAATCAGAGCTGCTTTCTCAAGGTCACTGGTAACTAAGTTGTCATCCTCTCTGGTTGTCTGGGTCTGGCCTGACCTTGTAGCCAGTTCTGAGCCCTGGACCTGTTTTGCTCTCTGTGTTGGAGGACCCACTCCCACCAGATCTGGTGATCTTCCATCAAATCACCTTACAGTAAGCCTTGAGTGAGCAGCTGTGTGGCTGGGGGTTGGGACCTGGTTGAAAAGGGCTGAACATCACTGAGTTTGCGCTTGGCAGGCCTGGGACTGATGCTTTTGCGTGGAAAGGGTCTCCATGATGTTTTGAGACACTTAGCCTTGAGTGTCTAGGTAAAAGATCCTTTCAATGGTCTGATTTATCTTTAAATAAATTTAAATATTTATTTTTTTTCTTTTAGGCTGGCTCAGAGCTCCTGCATTTTCTACTTATTCTTCCTGGAGCTTAATTTTGTGTCTATGACTCCTGAGTCTTATTTCAGAGGAGGCTGGTAGTATTTCTTTGTGGTCTAAAAATCAATTACTTTTCCTACTGTTCTCCTGGAAGCATCTTTAGGAGTTTTGTACTAATTTGGAAGACAGTGGGAAGATTAGATTTTTTTTTTCTTTTGGTTGTAAGAGAGATGAATCAATTATAACTTTTTCATTGATAGATGATAAACTCCAGCTGGCACCTAATCTGGAGAGGGAACTTATTTACTCACATATTTGTGAAAAACAGGGACTAGACTGGCTTCAGGCACAGCTGGATCCAAGTGTTTACACTGTTTTCTCAGGAATACATCTCTCTTTGCTTCTCGACTCTGCGTTCCTTGTGGTGGCTTCATTCTCAGGCAGAAGCAAAAATGTCTCTCAGTGTCTCCAGAAATACATTCAAGCAGCTGGGCACCCTTGTCCAAATGCTCCAGCACATTCCTGATAGTCACCCTGAACCACTGCTGTGAACCAGTTGCCGTCATCACTGGATGAAACCCTTTAAACTGGCCAGAGTATACTCACCTGGACCGACTGGGTTCGGAGGAGGGATGATGTCCCCAAGGAATATCAGTGGGCTGCCACATTAGGAAGGGGAATGGGTGGGAGGCCAGCCAAGTAGCAGAGGTGGGAGGAGAAAAAGGAAAACATCTTTAAAGTGAGATGACTCTGTGGGGACTTCATGCATACTTATTTCCCTCCCTTCCTAGAAGGCAAATAGAGGCATAGGCTCATAGGTCTAGACCAGGCTGGGTCTAATGGGTTAGCGGTGGCCATGAAGGCTCCTCGTTGCAAATGCTTGGGGCTCATTGGGAAGTAGAGCCGTGTTTGATTGGTGGTGTCTGCCATGGTTAGGGAGGCAGGAAAGGTGAGCCCAGTGCTAGATACCTGCACCCCTAATAGATCTCATGCCCAATCATTTAAAGCCTGAGACCATCAAATACAACTTTGTCAGTGAGGGAGGCTCCAAGCGGGCAGTAGGGCAGTGCTTAGGGCATCCAGGATGGCGGTCAAGAAGTGTGTGAGGCCCAGAGAGAGCCAGTGTGGTCTGTCTGTTAGGGCAAGACCATCCTCCAAGGGAAACCACGAGCCGTGTTAACACTGGAGTGGGGGCTGGTGCAAGCTGAAGGAAGGTAGGGTTGAGGGCGTCAGCAGGTTTAGGACTGAGGGGATGGGTCCGGAGACAAGTTCTTGAAGCACTGACCCTCTGAGAGGCCCTGCTCTCCCCATCAGTGCAGTGGGAACGTTGACCACTGCCTACCTTCCTGCCTCTTGGGAAGGTATCGATGAGGTTATAGCTGTGGATGTCACTTGAATGTCAACTGTAAGTGCTATGTCTGTGACCACCTTTCACTGGGTATCTGACACATGGCAGACCTGAGTCTGACCTGTGTTGTTTTGTCTTTGTAAGGACATTGTGAAGTAGAATTCTTTTATTATCCCCATATTGTTGATAGAAACTGAGGCTACAAAATTTAGGTCCTGACCTCAAAGGATGAGTGTTAGCAACCAAGCCAGGCTTAGCCCTTTGTCCTTCTTGTCTGGGCCTCTTTCCATGTTAATACAGACCTTCCTTGTACCTTTGTTTCCCCCTCCGTAACTTTCATTTATTTATTCTGCCTTCATCTCAAAGTCTGTGTGGATCACAGAAACTAGATAAGTACAAAATTGTATCAACCGCTTGAGCACGATGGGTCCATAGGGTCTGTGTGTTTGATATTCTCTTTTCCAGAGGGGGCAGTGAGAACCCAAGAGAGGAGGCGACCCACTGAAGGATGCATGGTGACTGCGGGCAGGCCCAGCACCCAGGTTCTGTCAGGGCACCTGCCCCTCCCCCTCTCCCGCTTCCTTCCACCAGGTATAACTGAGAATGTGCTCTGGGCCAGGCACGCTAAGCTAGGCGATTTGCTGATTGTAGTCTGGAAAGTGGAGCCACCAATTTTTCCTGCAGAGGCATTCTTTCTTAAACAGGGAATCGATTTCCGACAAGATGCACAAGCTTCCAATGAAGGCACTTATGTGAACCTGGACGAAGCACAATTAATCCATTGCCAGGGGTGTTTATCTCCCAGGCAGCCATAGCCTGCTTAGATACGGGGTGTGATGTTGCTGGAGGAATAGGTGCAGATGATGCGGCAGCCAGAGGTGTTCCTGCCGCAGTGATGTAGGCAGACTTGCGGTGGGGACCACAGGGGGCTGTGTGCCTGGGGCCAGCGCACAATGCAGCATGTGTGGCCCCAGGCCTGTCCCTGCTCAGCTGCAAACTCACCCTGTGACTTGGGTTTTTCTCAGACTTTTCCCAAAGCTCTGTCTCCCCATCCATAAATGGGAATGCATGCATGTGTGCTTAGCTGTTAAGTCGTGTCCGACTCTTTGCAACCCTAAGGACTGTAGCCTGCCAGACTCCTCTGTCCATGGGATTCTCCAGGCAAGAGTACTGGAGTGGATTGCCATTTCCTCCTCCAGGGGATCTTCCTGAGCCAGGGATCGAACCTGCGTCTCCTGTGGCTCCTGCATTGGTAGGAGGATTCTTTACCACTGTGCCACCAGGAAAGCCCATAAATGGGAGGAAATGGTTTTAAAAGTTCCTTCTCACCCTCAGAAGCAGGCTGTCAGACCATGGCACAGGCTGTGTAGGGAGCCAGGAGACCCAGGGTTGGAATCTCAGCTTTATGTTTCTGGGACCGTGGGTGTTAAGGGTTAAACTGCATCTTCCATTCGAAGATATGTTGGCCTCCTAATCCCCATTACCTCAAAATGTGACCTTATCTGGAGATAGGGTCTCTAGTACAGAGGTCATCGAGTTAAAATGAGGTCATCAGGGTGGGCCCAATCTAGGGAAATTTGGACACAGAGCCTGGCATGTGTAGGAGGAAGATGATGGGAAGAGAGACACAGGGAGAAGACACGATCCACTTGCCAACAAGAGAGGCCTTGGAAGGCACCACCCCTGCCAGCGTGTTGATCTCAGGCTTCCGGCCTCCAGAACGCGGAGGCAAAATATTTCTGTTGTTTGAGCCACGCAGTTTGTGGTGCTGTCTTACGGCAGCCCTGGCAGGCCAATACAGGGGACGGGATCTCCGAGTTTCCTGGTTAGTGGTAACAAGGGGTCAGTGACGCCTGCCTTGCAGTGTTGTTAGAGGAATCCAGTGAGAGAATGCAGATGAAGCACTTGGCCTGACCCACGGTGTATAGAAAGCGCTCAGTCATAGTGGCCTAGCCTGTGCTCTGACGCCCCTGCCCCCACCACTCCGTGAGTGGGGCCTACAGGAGCCAGCCGGTTTAGAGGCCCTTTAGTCACCTGAGGCACCCCTTCAAAAGCCTCTCTAAATATGGAGAGGGCCAGAGAAATCACCATTAATGCAACGCTTAATGGTTTTTAGCCAGAGAGTGGCCTCAGCCCTAATCGACAAGGCTGCGAAGCTGAGATTTCTTTATTTTATGTTCTAGGTACACTTTGAGTGTGTCGAGCTGCTCTGTAAATCAATAAGCGCAGTGGTCATGGCCACTTGATGGCATTTTGTAAAGGCAGTGGCATGGCTTTCATAGGAAGGATACTCATTGGATGGCCCTGAGCTAATCCATCTTCCTCCTTGGACCTCAGTTTCCATATGTGCCAAGTGAAGGCGAGTCAGAAGTTCTTATATGTGTCTACGAAAGGTTAAGAGGTTCAGAGGTTCAGTCTGAATTCCTTGCACACACAGGCATTGTGCACACATACCATATCTGGTTCTGAAAGGGGTCTCCTGAATTGTCCACAAAGACCTGCATGGACAACCTCTTGGGGCAGCTTTTCCTTGCTGATCTGGAATTCTGGAACTCTGATTTAAAAGTTGTTTATAAGATTCAAGAGGCAAGTCTTACAGAGGTGGCTGCTCTGAGTTACTAGGCTGGGCTGATTCTGGAATATATAAAGAAAGAGCTCCCCAGAGAGCTTACAGGTAGGGGCTTTGCTGGCCAGGGAGCTGCCAGTTGCCCAGCATCTTTGTGTCTCTGCTTTTGGCCTTTCCTCCTGCTCCACAGGCCCTCAGTGGAGGGCCTCGGCCCTCCCAGCCCTCCCGCCTGAGTCTCTCCTGGGTGCTAGTCAGCCCAGCCCATCTGCTTGCTCCTACGCTGGCCCCACCCCCACCATTTGCATGCTTGTGTTCTAAGTCGCCTCAGTTGTGTCCGACTCTTTGCAACCCTCTGGACTGCAGCCCCCCAGGCTCCTCTGTCCGTGAGGATTCTCCAGGCAAGAATACTGGAGTGGGTTGCCATGCCCTCCTCCAGGATGTCTTCCCAACCCTGGGATCGAACCCCCGCGTGTCTCATGTCACCTGCATTGGCAGGCGGGTTCTTTACCACTAGTGCCTCCATCCTCATCACACTTGGCATCAGACCCCAGTCCATCGAGTTCCTACCTGAGCTGGCCTCCTCTGCCTCTCTGAAGGCATCCTCTCCCTCCCCCTACTCCAGGGCTGAGCTGCAGCCTCACTGGCCTGTGGGCAAGGCCCAACACTCTAGGCTTGGTCCCCACCTGGATCTCTGCCTGAAACCTTCTCCACATCTTCAACTGCCTGGCTCCTCCTTCATGTCTCAAACCAGACGTTGGCTTCTCCAGGAAGCCTTTGGTCAACCCCATCTAAGTAGATTCCCCTCCCTCTCTTGTCCTCCATCCTTGCACCTGGTTTGTTTCCGTTGTGGCACTAACACAATCTGTAATGAAATATGTGTGCGTTTTCTTTTCCCACTGAGATGGCAAATCATAAAGGAACACATGGAGTCTTAAGCATCACAGGGCCTGTCTCATAGTAGCATTTAATATAATGTTTGCAGGCCCCGCTATCATGCATGGCTCATTTAAATACTGACAAAACCAAGTGCTAGGGAGGGCCTGGAACAATAGGAACTTCCATACAGCCTATGGGAGTGTGCACTGCCAAAGCAGTTTTTCAGGTAGCTTTTATCAAGGTTCACCGATGCTTTGGAGAAGGGAATAGCAACCCACTCCAGTACTCTTGCCTGGAGAGTTCCACGGATGAGGAGCCTGGCGGGCTGTCGTCCATACGGTTGCAAAGAGTCATACACAACTGAGCAGGCGTGCACAGACACTTACCATATGAGCAAGCAGTTCCACTCCTAGATATTCACCCAAGAGAGAGAAAATCGTATGATATGTGAGTCTTTATCACGCAAAGCCTTGCACACAAGGCTTGTTCATCACAGCCAAAAACTGGAAACAAACCAAACGTCTGTTTAGAACAGGCAAGACCACTGTACCCCCATGAGCCAACTCAGTAGGGGAGGAGGAGGCAGCCCCAGGGGGCGGCGGAGAATCCTCTCCGAGTGACACAGGGCTTAGTTCCCATGAGTGCTGAACACATGTGGCTTGGAGGAAGACTGGGCAGATAGAGGGCAGGCATGTTTGGGAGTGCCCCTGGAGTTGCTCTCTCTGGGCATGTGCTACCTGGCCTGAAAGCAGGGACTGGCTGCTTGCGAGAACCAGACTTGCTGCTGCCTGGGTGTACAGGATTCTTGCAAAATGCCAATTAAGACATTTGACCCAAATTCAGATAAAAGCCTTTTTCCTGTGTCAAGTTGAGCTAATAATATACATTTATTCATAATTTATGAGGCCTAGTAAGTGGTAACAATTAAGGAAAAGGCCTGGATAAAACCTATTTCTCTTCAGTGTCACGCAGGCCTCTTTCTGTTCTCAAAGGAAGTTCCACCCATTTCTGCCTGCCATGAAACTCTGCTGTTTTATATTATTTTTTAAAATTTGTCACCATTCCTGTCTGCTGCCATTTATTGAGCACTTACCAAGCCAAGTTATAGCATTGCCTCATTTAATATTAACTGTATGAGGCAGGTGTTATTGTCCCATTTTACAGATGAGATAGTTGAGCTTCATAGAGGTGAAGGGACTTGCCCAAGGTATCACAGTTGGTACATGGGGATTGTGATTCATAGATGCTGGACCCCAGTGTCTGTGGTATCCTGTTTCTGTGCCAGCCTAACCCAACTCAGGCTGTTTCTGAATCTGCAAGGCACCCTTCTATTGGTAACTTTTTTTTAAATTTAATTTTTAAATTTCTTGGTTGCTCCCAGTGGCATGCAGGATCTTAATTCCTTGCATTGGAAGCTTGGAGTCTTACCCGCTGGATCCCCAGGGAAGTCCCTTGGTAACTATTAAACCTGGGAGGCCAGAGTGAGAAAGTGATGGCTTTCTGGGCCTATCTTCTGGGTTAGGCTGAGAATCTGCACTGTTTCCATCAGGTTCCCAGGTGTCCTGGGACCACACTCTGAGAAGAACCGGGTTAGTCAGTGCTGGCACCGGGTCCTCCCTGACTCTCTTCTATCCCACCAACCCCTTATGGCCTTCTAGACCTCCTATGTATTGGCGCTGTAGTCTCATATATATTATCATGAACAGTGTGTGGCTTGAGTCTGTCTCATTCTTTTTACACATGTGGGATAGTATTCTACCTGCCGATGTTCTGCAGTTTAGATTTAACATGATATGTATGTATGATATGATAACATACATAATACCCTCATTCTTTTCAACAGCACTGTAATAGTCCATGATATAAATGGTTATAGTTTTACTTACCTATTGTCTGCTGATGGGTGATCTTCTACCCTTTTAGACATGACAATTATTTCTGGGAACCTGGGTGAGTGTTTTTCTAGAATGCAGCAATCACTCAATGATGTCGGTTCTTGCTTTTTGTTGTTTCATTATTCATATAGAAGGATTGTTGCCTTCTAGAAATCCCCTTTCAAATGGGAACAGTTATAGAAAGGAGTAGATCTCTACTTACAGGCTGTAATCAAGTTTTCAACCAAACATTTCTGGGAAGAGAAAAGAGGTCCTATGTGGGCAGGGCTTTGAGGGGTGTATAGGAGTGTGGAGGAGCAGGGAAGATATAGCAGGCAGGGGCATTTGTAATGCTACAGCCTGACCTACTTCCTGGTAGGTTCAACAGCTGCAAGAGGACGAGGTAGATCTTTTCATTTCTTGGTCACTTGGCAAAATCAGGCCCTAGACAAAGGTAGCCAAGGGTTCAGACTGACAGCATCCTAAGTAGGAGGGTCCTTTCTTGGGTCTAGCCAGGCTCAGCTCTGACCCACTCCTTTCTACCTGTCTCCTCAGGGTGGGGGATCTGGGGAGGAACCACTCTGCGCTGACTTTCCCGAGCTCGACCTCTCCCAGCTGGATGCTAACGACTTCGACTCAGCCACCTGCTTTGAGGAGCTGCAGTGGTGCCCAGAGAACTCCGAAGCCGACCCCAGCGACTACAGCCCTGACGACTTGGAGCTCTTCCAGGTACGCCCTCCGAGCCTCACCACCGTCTGCCTCGCTGTGCCTCTCTCTGCCCCTGAAAGCCTGGCTCTGCCCTGAGTCACCTTCTTCTCCACTTGCAGATACAAAGAAGTCTCTTCACCCTCTGCAGCTACTGGGACCCTGTCTGTTGTCCTGGGTCTGCACTTGGTCTTGGGCAGCTCTTGCCCTCTCAGAGGCAGTGTTATCGCCTCTGGGAAGTGGGGACTGGGAAGAGCTACTTTCTCCATGCCCCGAGTCAGAACTGAGTCTCTCTGTGAGCCAGAGCGAGTTCCTCCCTTCCTTGAATGATCGCACTGAACTCTCATTCCCACTCTGTGAAGCAAGTGAGATTATCTCCCCATTTTACAGATGAGGAAACTGAGGCTTGGAGAAGATTAGCTACATGCCTAGGGTGATTTATCTTGTCAGTAGCTGAACTAGATTGAAACCCAGTTTGCCTGCCTCCTAAGCCAGAGCTTTATAACCATGCTGACGCCATAATGGCTGACACCGTAATGGGACTGACTCCCATTCTCTGTGCCAGGACTGTCCCTGTGTGTGTATATTCACTCACTTAATTTTATTAACAACTCTCAGACAGGAGTGTATTTATCTCCATATTTCCATTGGTACCTAGAGATTCTTTATTTATTTTTTCTTTATTTTTATTAAAAAATTTTTTTTTAATTGGAGGATAATTGCTTTACCGTGTTGTATTGGTTTCTGCTGTACAACAAAGCAAATCAGTCATAATTATATACTCTCCTTCTTGAGCCTCCCTCCCCACTTCCCAGAGAGGGTCTTTAAGAAGAAGCAATGCCAGGACCTGCAGTTCATATCTATGCCTCTTCCCCTGTGAGCCCCACAGTCTTGGAGGCATGTTTCCTTTAAGAAGGCCTCTAATGTGGGATAATGTGGGAATAAAGCAATCCCTGCCTGCATTTGCATGTGTGAGTGTGCAGCATGGAGAGTAATAGGTGAAATAAGATTGACCAAGTTGAAACTGGGTGATGAGTACATTTGGAGTTATTATTCTTCCCTTGAAATATGCTCCTCTATAAACACTGAAGGAAGAATGCGTATCTCCCTGTGCCTGTCTGACAATATAATAATAATAATAGCGATAACAATAACAACAATAATAACATACCATGTGCCAAGTCAGTGTGCCAAGAGCATCATCTCAAATAATTCTCCTGACAAATTGTATCATTCCTTCTAGAAATGTTTATGGAGCTCCCTATGTGTGTCAGACACTGCATTCAACAGTGGACTCTACGGTCTAGAGGGAAGACTGACCCTAGATCAGGTAATACATAGACAAACAGTGGTCACTAGGGACATGGCACAGTAAGAATAAACCTGGAATGAGGAGCGTCTGAAGAAACTGAGTGGTCAGGAAGGTGCTTTCTAGGAGGAGATGCTTCCGCTGAAGGAGGACAAAGGAGCCTCATGATGATCCCAGAGCCAGGAAGCAGGAAGGCTTGCTGTGTTGGGGAACCGAAGAGCTGGAGGGCAGTAGCTAAAGGGAAAGTGTCAGGAAATGGGGCGTGGGGATGGGCCAGACAGGGGCCAGATTATGCATGCTCTTCTGGGTCATATTAGTGAAAGCGATAGCCGCTCAGGTGTGTCTGACTCTTTGCAACCCCGTTGTCTGTAACCCACCTCTGTCCATCGAATTCTCCAGGCAAGAATACTAGAGTGGGTTGCCATACCCTTCTCCATGGGAACTTCCTGACCCAGGAATAGAATCTGGGACTCTTGCATTGTAAGCAAATTCTTTACCATCTGAGCCACCAGGGAAGGAGTTAGATTTTCCCCAAGATTATTCTAACCTATCAGTAAAAAAATTATAAGTAACCCATTTTATAGATGAGAAAAGTGATGCTTAGAGAGGTTAAGTAACTTGCCTAAGGCCACACAGTTAGGAAGGGTCAGTGTGTTTACTCTAATGCAGGAACCCAACCCCCTCGCTGTTGTATGAGGATCAGCAGGACTGGGCTCTGGTTCTGCCTCATTCCGGGAACTCTATTCTTTCTCACAACAATGGGGTAAACTGCGCTCTGCTATTCCCTCCCTCAGAGTGGGGCCAACTTCCAGGAAACACTTTCAGGTTATAGAGAACTGATGGCAAGAGGGATTTGGATGCTGCCTAAAGACCATCCTTGATAGCTCAGTTGGTAAAGAATCCATCTGCAATGCAGAAGACCCTGGTTCAATTCCTGGGTCGGGAAGATCATCTTCCTGGGAGAAGGGATAGGCTACCCACTCCAGTGTTCTTGGGCTTACCTTGTGGCTCAGCTGGTAAAGAATAGACCTGCAACGTGAGAGACCTGGGTTGGATCCCTCAGTTGGGAAGATCCCCTGGAGAAGGGAAAGGCTACCCATGCAATTATTCTGGCCTGGAGAATTCATGGACTGTTATGGTCCATGGGGTCACAGAGAGTTGGACACAACTCAGTGACTTTCGCTTAGCAACTTAAAGACCATCCCCACCTAAACTACACAGGCCCCACCTACTCAGAGACTGGCCAAACCCACTAGTAAGCTCCTGCCAGGAGCCTACTATGTGCATGAAATGGCCTCAGACACAAGTCAGCCTGGTGTGGCCTTTGGGCTCTTTGCACAGCAAGGAAGGCAGAAGAATCTTCGGAGATGGTCAGGACTGTGGTGGAACTCTGCATACCCTGCCTCTCTCCCCTTCATGCCCTGCATTCCATGACCTGCGCCACCCATCACACCCCAGTGCCTCTCTGCCAGGGTGCTTACATGATCAGTGCCTGATTCCTCCCTGGTCCCCTCCCCACCCTGGAGCTTGGGGGCTGATACAGCACTGTAAATTGTCATGCTCCCAGGCTGTGCACAGAGACCAGCACTTTCTTTGGGCTTAAAAAACATTTCTATGAAAACATCCTTCAACACCCAGCTCTCACGTTAGCTCTTCCTAAGGCAGGTGGTCAGTCACTTCCTCTCTGGGCTCCCATCCTGTGCATGCATGTGACCTTCAGAATTCAAGCTCCTTGAGGGCAAGCAGTATTTTGTTCTTCTGTGAGGCCCTTGCACATTGAATTGAAAAGAGCTGGTCATAGGTGTTGAATGAAGAAACTGATTGCAATGTTTTCTTTCTTGCCAAGGACCAGACATGACCCATTCCAGAGTCCTTGAGCTGGAATTCAGAGCCCAGAGGTTCTAATACGCCCCCGCCACTGACTGGGACAGAGTCCTCATTTGACCAGTGGCAGTCGTGTAGGCATGCTGCCTTGAGTCAGAGCCGTGTTCTCACAAGTCAGGTGGCACCATTGCTATGGAAACAGACCGGGAGAGTGGAGAACAGCTATCCTTACAAGAGCTGACAACTGCCCTGGAGGCAGGGACAGTGCCTTCTGTTTGTGTGCCCAGAATGCTGGGGCCAGGGCCACAGTAGGCTAAACTTAGTAAATATTTCTGGCGGAGGCAGGCGTTTGGTTTTGTCACCATGTGCTGTGTGGCCTTGGGCTAGTAGCTCCTTGTTGGGCCTCAGTTTCCCTGGGTGAGAAATGAGGAAAGAGCACAGATTAGATCAGCGCTCCTTAATCTGTTATAGAGAGAGAGCCACTGGGTCCTTTTAGACCCCCAGAAAAAAGGAAGGGAAACTGACTTCCTGGGTTTCCTGCACCCCAGTGAATGGGGGCAATCCCTGAGTGTTCTTCTGGCCCTGGGAGCCTGAACTCTGTTCTGTTGTCTTTCCCTCGGGGCCCTCTAGGTGCTCAGCATGAGGGTGCTCCCTCTGGTTTCTTGCAGGTTCCTTCTTCTCCAGCCTCAGAGCGCTCGGGAAGATTGGGGGTGGGGCCAAGCCTATTAATATCCCTTCCTCAGCTGATTAACTCTCCATTAATTTGCACTCCGTTTCTAAGCAGAGCTGGGAGAGCTGAGCTAATGGGCCTGGGAAGAGGAGAGGGGTGGCCCGGCTCCCTGTGATGTATTATCCTGGGGTGCTGGTGGGACCATGCTGAGGGCAGGGTCGGACTCTCTTCCCAGCCGGGGTCAGGACCCCCAACCCCGCCTGGCTGTTCCAAGCTGGACCTGCTAAGGGAGGGCTGAGGACAGAATGGGAAGCCCTTCTGTTAGCCATTTTGTTTTTGCCTAACCTGCTGGGGCTCCTTGGCGGTCTCTACCATCTGGTATTCATTTCAGCACCATGCCGAGTACCTAGTAAGTCCTTGACCATCCTCCCTACCCCCCTCCCAACTTGCTGTGTGATCTTGACAAGTCTTTCCCGGATCTTCATCCCCCCCACCCCAAAAAAGAATGGCAAATAGGCTTCCATGTGAGTTACAACCCAGATGATCCACAGTGTTGCCTGGAGGGTTGTGTTAAGAAAGGGCATGGAAGGAAAACTGGGTTGGGGGCATGAGGGATGGGACCCAGGAGCACGCAAGCTGCATGGTTGACTTTCCTGGTCACTGTGTGACCCCCACGGGCCCTTCCAGCTCTGATACTAGTGATAGTTCAGAATATCTCCGGGCCTTTTTCCTCTGGCTGTGAAAGCCGGACCCCTCCTTCCTTCCAGTGCCGATGACACTGAATGACTTGTGAATCACTTCCCTCTGGAACGGGTTCTTTGAGACTCTAATCTCCCCAGTGGTCAGAGTTCATTTTTGGTTCACTCATTCTTCCATTCATCAAATCTGCCTGGAGCCTCCCACGCCCCAGGCACTGAGCTAGGCTGAGGAACAATTCACTGAGCCCTTGTGTGGCTGCCTCCAGACCGGCCTCCCTAGTAACCCTTGGAGGGAAACTGATTGGGGACCAGGTCTTCCCCCAAAGCTTCAAGGCTTAGAAACGGGAAATGACTTACCCAAGGTCACCCTGTCAGTGATAGAGTGCCCCACAGTCAACCCCAAGAGTGGTCCTTGAGCCCCATGTCCAAGATCTTAACTCCCCATCAGGCTGGACCGATTGCTCTGGAAACACAGGTTTGGGGGCCGGCCTGTGGATGGGGATTGGGGCTGCCGCTTGAGCTCTGTTGCATTCCTGAACCGGAATTCCTGGACCTGCCCTTGAACCTCCATCCTGGGGGCCCAGGTCAGGCTAACCTGAAACCTTCCTTTGACCTTTCTTTTATTCTTAGCTGTCTTGCAAAGTCACAACCACTCTTCTCCGCATGTCCCCCTTTGAATTACTCAGCTGCTTCTCTGGCTGCAAGGCCTGAAACAGATTTAGTGCAGCCAAAAGGCCGTCACGGGATGTGTATTTCAGATGAACTTCCTGAAGAAAGGATAAACAACTTGACCTGGGATGGGAAAGAGCGCTGGTTAAGACATCATGTGACAGACAGCCCTCTTGCCAGAACAAGCCCAGTAGCTGGGCTTTGCTGAGTGGGACGCTCAGTGCCCCAGCTGGAGGCAGGGTGATCTCCGTGCAGGGCTGGTGAGCTGGGAGTGTGCGTGCTCACCCTCGTGTCAGAGATCTGAGACATCAGGGAAGGAAGCCTGTTAGTTCATCTGTGTGTGCTGTGCTCTGTGTCAGGCCCGTCTCTGCCCTGGATGTGCTGTGTGGATGAATTAAATGTACCCAGGGCATGTTGGTCAACCTCCGTGGGCTCAGTTTCCTCAAATGCAAAATGGCAATTAGAATAGTACCCCAACCCCCCTTTTTAATGCTATCTAGGTTTTTCATAGCTTTTCTTCCAAGGAGCAAGCATCTTTTAATTTCTTGGCTGCAGTCACCATCTAATATGATAGTGGACTTTTTGCTGACAAAGGTCCATAGTCAAAGCTGTGGTTTTTCCAGTAGTCATGTATGGATGTGTGAATTGGATCATAAGGAAGGCTAAGAACCAAAGACTTGATGCTTTTGAACTGTGGTGTTGAAGAAGATTCTTGAGAGTCTGTTGGACTGCAAGGAGATCAAACCAGTCCATCCTAAAGGAAATCAATCCTGATTATTCACTGGAAGGACGGATGCTGAAGCTGAAGCTCCAGTACTTTGGCCACGTGATGCGAAGAGTCGACTCCTTAGAAAAGACCGTGATGCTGGGAAAGATTGAGGGCAGGAGGAGAAGGGAACGACAGAGGATGAGATGGTTGGATGGCATCACCGACTCAATGGACATAAGTTTGAGCAAGCTCCGGGAGATGGTGAAGAACAGGGAAGCCTGGTGTGCTGCAGTCCATGGGGTCACAAAGAGTTGGAAATGACTGAGCGACTGAACAACGACCCCACCCCCACAAGGGTTATTGTGGCGTTTACCTGAGGCACTGTTTACAAAGCCTTTCTAGTTCTTTCATCAGCCAAACTCTTTGTCCCTGGTCTTGGCACTAGGCTTTCACTCTGCCTGGAATCGTCTTTCCTCAGCTCTTTGCCTGGCTGGTACCTTCTCATCTTTCAAGCCTGAGTTTCAGTATTAGCTGCTCAGAGCAGCCTTCTTTGACTGCTGTAAATAGCCTATAAATCTTTACCGCATTCTTATTCTGCATCCCAGCTTCCTTTTATTTTTTTTCCCCAGGCTTTCTCACTCTCTGAAATGATCTAGTTTTGTTTCCTTGTTTAACGCTTTTCTCCACTGGAGGGGTAAACTCCATGAGCTACCAGTCTGTATCACCCGTCTCCAGTCATGTCCAGGCACAGAGAAGTAGTACATGTGTGTTAGGTAGAAGGGGGGAGGAATTGCCCCCGCCACAGCCATCATCGTCGCCATCACCCCCACCACTGTCGTCGCCTTCGCTGTTACCATCACCATCCTTGTAGCAAGAGTCATCACAGCAGCGACCGTGGTGGTGGTGGTGGTGGTGGTGGTGGTGGTGAGGAGTGCTTGTTCTGTGCCAGGCATGGTTTTCCAAGCATCTTACATATATTTACTCAGTCCTTGACAATAGCCTTAGGAAGTAGGTCCTGTTGTTATAGTTGGTAAATGTGAGATCTGGGATCCACCCTAGCTCCAGATCCCAAGCTCCTAGCCACCACACTAACCGCCCTGCCCGTCCATGAGTGAATGAGGCTGCAGGCCCTGGGAGCCCACCGGGGCATGGCAGCTGTCCTGTTGCTCTGCTCGTCACTGTCACGGACGAACCTTGGAGCGTCCAGTCTTTCCACCAGCTGTCTGGGCCCCAGGGTCAGAGAGGCTGACCTGGGGCTGCCAGTGGCATAGACCAGCCTCAGTACTCTGTCCAGGAGTTTGGACACAGGAGGCTGCGGTATGAAGTGACTGTCCTTGGAGGAAGGGATGGGTGTCCCCTGATTAGCAATGTGACCCCAAGCCAAGGCCCTTTCTGTTACCACCTGCTGCCTGCTCGAAAATCTCTGATTCTTAGAGTCCGTAGCACATTTCTTGGGCATCTGCTTTCCAAGGAAACTGAGCAGGTTTGGCGGAAGGCTGATGGTGGAGGTGGTGCAGCTGCAGGTACAGAGAAGACTTCTACCCAAAGTCGCTGAGCCCAAGGCATTAGCTAACCGTGTCCCCTCTCTGCCTCTCTGCTCACTGCAGATAATCGACAACGAGAATGAGGCCCTCCTGGCAGCGCTCACCAAAACCCTGGATGACATGCCTGAGGATGTGAGTCTGGCCGCCTTGCCAGCCCTGGATGATGGAGACACACCCTCCTGTGCTTCTGCATCGCCCATCCCCTCCTCTGCGCCCCCCAGCCCCTCTCCGGAGGGCCCCCCCGCCTCGGCCCCTGAGGTGGACGAGCTCTCGCTGGTGAGAATCTGTTTCCAACCGAAGTGATGGTGGTGGCCTGAGATGGGGTGTGTGGTTGTAGGGGTGGTGGGTGCAGGGAAACCAGCTCTAGGTCCAGCAGGGATCTCTGTGCATCACCGGCAAGGGTTCAGGGCAGACAGCCTGGACTGGTGGTGGGCAGCCTCCCTGGGCTTAACCTGCGACTCTGTAGGCCCTTTGGGATTTCATGGATTTACCCTAAGTGTGTGTTAAACCTTGAAATTAAGTGCAGATATTTCCCACACACCCTTGGTGGTTCAGACGGTAAAGAATCTGCCTGCAATATGGGAGGCCTGGGTTCGATTCCTAGGTCGAGAAGATCCCCTGGAGAAGGGAAGGGAATGGCAACCCACTCCAGTATTCTTGCCTGGAGAATCCCCATAGACAGAGGAGCCTGGCAGGCTACAGCCCATGGGGTTGCAAAGAGTTGGACATGACTGAACGACTGACTTTCACTTTCACTTTTTCACACATATACACACAGTGAAAAATGCAAGCAGGAAGTGTGGAGAGTTAAAAGCATAACCTCCTTACCCATCTCATAATGGCTTTTTCTTTCCCCAGATGTAACCATGGTTACTGATCTGTTGTGTGACTTTCCTCTTCTACTTTTTTTTTTAACGACAAAAAGGAGCCTCCATTACACACAGCCTAAACCTTGCTTTTCTCAGTGAATTGTGTGGCATGGAAACTTCCAGATGAACAGAGGTAGCTCTGTTTTATCCTTTTTTTCAGCTGCATAGTGTTCCCTCATAAGAAGGTACCATAACTTCTTTAACTAATCCTCTGGTTGGTGGATATATGCATTGTTTCAACTCCTTTATTGTTCCATTGCTTTAGACTGTGTCCTTCACCAGGAGGAAGAGGATCCATTCCTAGAAAAGAAATTCCTGGGTCTTAATGTATGTGGTTTTTCAGTTTAGACAAGTACTTCCAGCCTGACCTCCAAAGAGGTTGGACCGGTTCATACTCTGACCAGCGAAAGTTAAATGCTACATGAATCAACGTGGAATGTGGAAATGTACACGTGATATTGCAGGTTTCTGGGGAGAAGGTCTCAGCCTTTTCAGATTCCAAAGGGATTCCAGAAGTTGCCAAAAGCAGTTGCTCTTTTCTCAGGCTAAAGGTGCCAGAACCCCAGATGTACTGGCTTGTGAAGTCCAGCTCATCTGTCTGGGGCTCCTTACCTCATCACTGGCACTCCTAGGGCTGGCAAGACTTAGCTGGAAAGTCAGGGCCTGTTGGAGGTGGCAGGGGTCTTCGGTCGTGGAGAGTTAGAGCTGGACAGGCCCTTGGTGATCATAAAGTACACCTCTGGGGAAACTGAGGCCCAGTGAGGCGAGGGCCTCTCCCAGGATCACAGGATCACACAAGTTGGTGTGCCAGCAAGGGCTAGAGCCCAGGTCTTCTGATTCCTACTCCAGGACTGCTTTTCCTCTCTCCTGCTGACTTCATGTTCCCCAAAGCAGTGTGGGACATTTAATAAGCACCTATGCATGCCAGACTCGAGTGTGTTCAGCCCCACGTTTTGGCTCCTGCTGATGAGGGTCAGCGTCCTTAATCAGACCTCTTGGGTTTGAATCTCAGCCCCACCAGTGAATGCTCTTGTGCCTCTCTCTGACTCAGCTTCCTGGTCTGTAAGGTGGGGTTAGTAGTAGTGCTTATCTCAAAGGCGGTTGGGAGGAGTACAGCAGATAATATGTACACGTAAAGCACTTAGAACACTGCTTGGCACAAAGAAACTCAATAAATGCTATCTAAGTGATAGTCACTACCATGGTGTT
This sequence comes from Capra hircus, assembly GCF_001704415.2. Lineage (NCBI taxonomy): Eukaryota > Metazoa > Chordata > Mammalia > Artiodactyla > Bovidae > Capra > Capra hircus. The sequence goes on along the minus strand of NC_030814.1, from coordinate 49,250,679 downwards.
AGTAGTAGTTATAGTAGTGAACGGTGAAAAGTGAAAGTGAAAGACACTTGGTCATGCCCGACTCTTTTCTACCCCGTGGACTATACAGTCCATGGAATTTTCCAGGCCAGAACACTGGAGTGGGTAACCGTTCCCTTCTCCAGGAGATCTTCCCAACCCAGAGATCGAACCCAGGTCTCCTGTACTTCAGGCGGGTTCTTTACCAGGGAAGCCAGTATTAGTGGTAGTAAGACTTTGTGTGCGTGAGCACGTGTCTGCTCAGTTGCTCAGTCACGTCTGACTCTTTGTGACCCCATGGACTATATAGTCCACCAGGCACCTCTGTCCGTGGAATTTTCCAGGCAAGAATACTGGAGTGGGTTGCCATTTCCTTCTGCAGGGGATCATCCCGGCCCAGGGATCAAACCTACATCTCTTGCGTCTTCTGCATGCCAGGTGGATTCTTTCCTACTGCACCACCTGGGAAGCCCAGTAGTAATGGTTGTAGTAGTAACGAGGAATTCTGTATGGGGCTCTGCAGAGGGACCGCACCTGAGTAGAGAGGTAGAGAGCGACCCCTGCTGGTCACCAGTTGGTTGTTCCCTCTCATGCCTTGCTGTACTCCTCTTTCAGGCACTATGCTAGGCACACAGGAAACAGACTTGCCATCTAGACTCCCCTCATTCCAACATGGTTCCAGAAAGGCCCTGAGAATCTATGCTAATCCCTAAACTGGAGTCCTGGGCCCCAGAGAGTCCGCCTGCAGAACCCATGGCCCTCTGCATACGTTTGTGTTTTCTGAGGCTAGCAACTTCTCTCGTATTCTTACAGGGACCCCTGAACCAAAAAAGACCCAATTATTTAGTCTGCCTGCTCCTGTTTTACACACGCACATGCACACACACATGCACACACACATCCATGCACACTTGAAACCTTGGAGAAAGCAAGGCCAGGAAAAGAAAAGGACTCACCCAAGGTCTCACAGTGAGTTGGGTTGAACTGGGTTAGAACCAGGTCCCTTGCTCTGGTATGGCCATCTTTTCCTGTCCGTGTCAGAGAATCACGGACATGCACGTGCTGGTTTGGGGTCTCGGTAGGGTCGTGTGGCTCCTCCAGCTCCTAGGGCAGTGGAAGTGGCCTTTTCTGTGGTTCCCGGGCCCTTGGCAATCCCCCTGGGGGGGTCACGTCTCCTGAGGAAACACTCAGTGCTACAACAAAAACAGCTCATGCTTCCTGACTTGTTCTCAACTTTGGCTGTGGTAGGATCACTGGCGAAACCCCCAGGTGCGCTCAGCTCCCTGCTTTGTTGGCTGGAATACACTGAGTACCTTTCCTCTGGGTGTAGAAGTGTGAAAAGCTTATCAACTTTTATAGAAAAATTAGAAAAGCCAGACAAGCATCAGCTTAGGATGCTTCCACTTGTGTGAAAACAGCTGGCGTGGTTGGAGGTGATGTGTGCATATATACATTCCTGTATTGTGTGTGTGTATAGTTCTGAGTCCCACCTCAGGAAACGGTCTCAAGAAGGTGGTTAATAGCAGTTGCCTCTGGGACCTTGGACAAGAGGGAGACTAGCTCCCCACTGTCTGCCCGTTAGTATTTGTGGTATGTGTATTTTTCACCATTTCCAGGTATTACTTGTTTAAGGTAAGGACTCCATTTTCTAAACAATATGATTAAACAAAAAGAACAAAGGAAAATCAGCTAAAATCCTACACCAAAGAAACATTGTGGGACCTCACCATCCAGACTGTGTGTGTGTGTGTGTGTGTGTGTGTGTACTACAAGTGTACGTAGAGTGTCCCAATCACGTGTGTGCATCACATTTCAATGGTAGCATGGATAGACATCACTCGAGATCTGTTTGGGTTTCTAAAGATCATAGATATTTCTCTTGGGTTATTCACTCTGCAAAGGACTTCACATTTTACCGGGATACTTGTGTCTGTTTGGCATTGCTACACAACCTGCTTTCTGTACTTAATGTATTCTAGGCCAGTAAGTGCCCTCCCTGTGTTCTTCCATGCTCCCATGATGATGGGGTCAGAGTGTGGTCAGTCCTGGGGGGGTTGGCTCCGGGCCGGGCTTCTCCCTAAGATGTGCTTCCCTGTGTCTCTGGCTATAGCTCAGCCCTGTCTTCTCCCATCTGCTCCTCCCACAGCTGCAGAAACTCCTTCTTGCCACGTCCTACCCAACCTCGACCTCCGATGGCCAGAAGGAAGGGACCGCATGGCGCCAGGCAGGCCTCAGGTCCAGAAATCAGCGGCCTTGTGTCAAGGTATGTCTACACATGCCCCCAGACCCACCCAGGACTCCTCCAGGAGGGTCTCTGGGCAGGGGATATACCCTTCCACTCTTGTTAGAGGCCATCAAGTTCAATACATTCACAGTCCGCTCTTTGTTCCTCACACAACCCTTGTTGCTGATATGCTGGACACTACTTGAAACCTAGGCTGGTCTGGGGTTCTAGAAAGAGCCCTGGACTTTTTCATGTCCAGTTGACCTTGAAGTACATGGGTCTGAACGGCACAGGGCCACTTCTTCGTGGATTTTTGTCAGTAGTAAACATTACAGTACTGCAGGATCTGAGTTCATTGAATCCATAGACGCAGAGAAGCCGTGGGTACTGACGAGTGACTATCAGTCACATGTGAATTTTCCACTGTGTGGAAATTTTCAACTGTAGGGACTTCCCTGGTGGTCCAGTGGCTAAGAGTCCACGCTCCCAGTACAGGGGGCCCAGATTCAATCTGGTCAAGGAACTAGATCCCGTATGCCTCAACTAAAACCCAGCGCAGCCAAATAAATAAATATATATTAAAAAAAGCCAACTCAACCTCAGTGTTCCAGGCAGTCTTAGATGTTGAGTTATAGCGGGGACAAGGAGGCTGTGGCCTGCCCTCAGGAAGCTTATTCTAATGATGTGACAGAAGCCAGCATAATATCTTTGCTGGTACCATGGAGACCACAAGGAGGAGTTTGAATTTTTCCTGGGAGTGGGGCGCATCAGAGAGCTGAAAGCGCCATCGTGAACACCCAGGAGGGAAGCAAATCCTTTTCCCTTCTTGGGCTCCATCTTCTGAGACCTCCAAGGAGGGGTTTCCAAGGTGACTTCCCAGTGCTCTTGTTACTCAGAGCCTGCACCCGGCCCTTCCTCTTGTTCCCAGACACTGTTGCCACGGACTGCTGCGGACAGTCCCACCCCTCCAGGCAGACTCAGGAAAGCATCTTTCTCAGGTCGTGGTTCAGTGTAGGAGCCTGTCCCCTCCTGGTCTCCCCGAAGGAAGGGGAGGAGGGAGGACTCTCTCCCTGTGCTCCCTCCCTACTTGTCCTGGCTGGCCTCCCAAAAGAGAGGGCCATCCCTCATGTTCCATTTTGTCAAAGAGGAGGCAGCTAAGCCCCTCTGTGAGCCAGCCTGCCCTCTGGGAGGTTCGGAAGCATTGCTGTGGGAAGGGGCATGAGAGACAGCAGGACAGCCGGCCTGGCCTCAGCAGAGAGACAGTTGCTCTGGGGGTGGAGCCCCTATGTAGACAAGTGAAGGCAGATAAGTCTGGAGAGGGCAGTTGGCTGGGGCCACGTTGCAGAGCACCCCTGGCCAGGGGCTTCCTCTTTACTACACGGGCACTGGAAAGCTACTGAATTTTTTTTTTTTTCTTTTAAAGAGCTTTATGAAGGTGCCACTTACATACCATAAAAGGCACCTGTTTTAAAAGTATGATTCAGTGATTTTTAATAAACTTACAGAGTTGTGCAGCCATGACCACAATCCAGTTTTAGAACATTTCCATCCTCCCAGGAAGATCCCCAGTGTCTCTATTTACAGTCAGTCCTTGTTCCCACGCTCCGCCCCAAGCAGCCACTGATGTACTTCTTGGCGCTCTCACCGAGGGCTCCACACAGGGGAGCAGGGTAGTCAGAACAGGGCTTTGGCGGTAAACCTGGAAAGGGCGGGATCCATAGCTGGGGTCCCTGTTAGGAAGCTGCCCGTTCCTTCATTCCCATCCCCTGAGTGCTGCCAAGTGCCGGGTTCTGTGCTGGAAGCTGGGGATGGAGCAATGAAACCCGGCGTGATCATCCTGGAAAGATAGGCTGGGCCTCGCCAGTGGTGCAGTTGTGGGCAGCAGGGAGAAGCCGTGCGGGTCTCCCTCCTCATTCTGGCCTCTTTCCCTCTCCAGATGGATGGCCCCCAAGACAGGAAGGCCCTCACGCCGCACTCTCAGAGCCGGAGCTGCACGGAGCTACACAAACACCTCACCTCGGCACTATCCTGCCCCCGGGCTAAAGCCCTCTCCCCAGATAGAGGCCTGCAGCCACCACCATCCTTGAGTCCCCGGCTCCCCACCAAGGAGGATGAGGAGGTGGGCGAGGACTGCCCAAGCCCCCAGCTGGCTCCAGCCTCTCCCGGGGACTCACCAGCGCTGAGCAGGACAGACCCCAGTGCCCAGGCTTCCCAGGAGGACCTGCAGGCCATGGTGCAACTCATCCGCTACATGCACACCTACTGCCTCCCACAGAGGAAGCTGCCCGCACAGGCCCCAGAGCCAGCTCCCCAGCCCAGCAGCAGCCCCGCCAAGCAGGTCAGACCCCGGCCTCGGTCCCAGCTCCCTGCCAAAGCCGCCTGGACCGAGTTTTCCATCCTGAGGGAACTTCTGGCTCAAGATGTCCTCTGCGATGTCAGCAAACCCTACCGCCTGGCCACACCTGTCTATGCCTCCCTCACTCCCCGGTCCCGGCCCAAGGACAGCCAGGCCTCTGCCGGCCACCCGGGCCCTGTGGAGGAAGTGAGGGTCTCACCTTCACCCAAGAGTTCAGGGCCCAGACCCAGCCTGCGCCCGCTGCGGCTGCAGGTGAAAGGGCACGTCAGCCGGTCGGCCAGGCTGCAGCCGGAGGAGAAAGAGGAGGAAGAAGAGGAGGAGGAAGAAGAAGAAAAAGAGGAAGAGGACGAGGAGGAATGGGGCCGGAAAAGGCCAGGGCGTGGCCTGCCATGGACCAAGCTGGGGAGGAAGCCGGAGAGCTCCGTGTGCCCTGTGCGGCGTTCCAGGAGACTGAACCCCGAGCTCGGCCCCTGGCTGACATTCACCGATGAGCCCATGGTCCCTGCAGAGGCCCAGGGACCTCTGCCCTCGCGCTTGGCCCCCGAAGCCTATGACGTGGAGGGGGAGCCTGGCAGCCCCACGGATGAGGACAGTGGCCAAGACCAGCCGCTCCTGCTGGGACCCCAGATCCCAGCTCTGGAGAGCCCCTGTGAGAGCGGGTGTGGGGACACGGACGAAGACGCCAGTTGCCCACGGCTCTCTTCCAGAGGTAGTTGGAGTCGGTGGTCCAAGAGAGGGGGCGGGGCTGAGGTGTGGCTGACCCCACTGCACTGGAGCCAGGAGCCCCGGGTTGGGCAAACCCCTCTCCCTCTCTGGCTCTCAACTTTCCTTCCTGTATAATGGGCTTAGCTGGGCAGACCTTCAGGAGTTACCTGAGCATCTCTGAGTTTCTCATCATGTGTGGGCCAGGCGTCATTAATGAACAAGGAGCAAGATGCCTGCGTTCTTGGGGCTCGTGTATCAGTGGGGAAGACGGGCAGTCATAAAGTGAGCAAGAAAGGAAACTAATTACAAATTGTGATAAATCCTCTAAAGAAGACTTCCTGGGTAACAATGTGATGGACGGTGTGAGTCTCTAAATTCAGCTCCACAGTGAGGGTGAATTTTAAATCGTAACAAGAGTGAGGATAATAATACAGCAGTCGTCTATTTTACACTTGCTCTGCCAGGCTTGGTCTGTGATTTAATACAGATTACCCCCATTGATCCTCATAGGAAAACTGTGTGGTGGATGCTGTTGTAATTCCTGTTTTAAGACATGGAACAAAGGCACAGAGGTGTCTAATGGTCAGTCAACTAGTTAGTCCTGCATCTCTTTGGGGCTGAGCCCACAGATACTGGCCTTGGAAGTTGGAATGCTTCACCACGCGCGCTATACTGATTGGCCATAAGGGGTCGCCCTAGTACCCATCAACGCTGCAAAAGCAGGAGCCCCGCCCGCTGTAAATGTCTGCTGTGTCTGGGGGAATGAAGGTTTTGAGCTGTTTCTGCTTGTCCCTAAAAATGGCAGAGGATTTTGGGTCACATGCCTGAAAGAAGCTGTGCTTGGTACCGATGCAGTTCAGAGGGAAACATCCTCTCTAGCAATGCCATGTTGAAGAATCTTATATTTCTGTTTTCTCTTCTTTTCAGATTCTCCCAGGTGCCTCATGCTGGCCTTGTCACAAAGGTAGATTTCTGGAAATTGCTGACTTATTATTCCATGAGACCTTTTCTGGTTGGGTGTAGGGTGGCTCATTGGTCCCTGAGCCTGATCCTGTCCCCACGTACCCCTGCCCTCATTACCATGTGGGGTTCTCAGGAACTGGGTTTCCTTGATAGGCAGTTTGGTTTTAGAAGCTGGTCTCTGCAGGCCAAGGAGATGGAGAATTTCATGGGGAGAAGCTGACAGTGCTGTGGCTTTGGGCAAGTGCCTCCTCTCTGGGCCTCAGCTGTTCCATTGTAAAATAAGGCTGACAATGATTGTCCTGTCTCCACCTCCCTCAGATATCTCCCGTGTCTCCTAAAAGCTGTATAGCTTTTAATTCCCCTGACAGCCAGGATAGGGATTCTCCTGCAAATTCTCCCCAGGCCTCATTTTTGTGGGCTACAGAAGCAGGGTCTGTCACAGTGTGCCCTTGCCCTCCTGTCGTGCTCGGGGAGGTGGAACCTGCTACTGACTGGCGTCTTTCCTTCCTGTCCTCCAGCCCCACTGGTGACCCTCCTTTTGGCAAGAAGAGCTTCGAGCAGACCTTGACGGTAGAGCTCTGTGGCACGGCAGGTAAGCTAGGGGCTCAACGGGGTGGTGCCCTTGGGGAAGAAGCACCTCAGGGAGTAAGGGGGTACCCGAACAAGGCCTCCTTGCCACCATTGCACAGGCTACGCTGGATCTTGAGATTCCCATTGAGAGAGATAAGGAGAGTCAGGACCCAGGCTCAGCTGTTTGGCTGCCAACAGTTGGCACATGACCTGATGTAAAAAAAAAAAAGAAAAAGGGAGAGAGAGAGACGCATGAGACATGTGTCTTCCCCTGAAGCAGCCCGCAGTCCTATGTGGGAAACAGACTCGCACCGTGACAAGTATTGTTTGATATGGGCTTGTTCCAAAGACCTTGCAAGAGCTCTGGGAGCATAGGGGAAGGGACAGCATGGGGAGGGGCAGGGTGTGGCCTGAGAAGATGCAAGCGTACCCAGAGCAGCAGGCATTTTAGCTGCGTTTGCAGGGTGGTAGAGGTGGAGGAGACAAAAACACAACAGAAGGGTGTTCTTGGCAGCAGAATTGGCATGAGCAAAAAGGCACAGAAAAGCGGAGGTACAGGTGCATCGGAGGAGACCGGCCATGGTAGTGCTGGGGGGCCAGGCAAGAGCAAACATCAAAGGCTGAGAGGAATGTCAGGCTGAAGGGGTTCACGTAGATCCTCAAGGCTCCAAGGAGCCCCAGAAAGGAAGAGATCGCTGGCATTTTGGCAAGTTCCTTCTGGCACCTGGGGGAGGGTGAAGGCTCAGGTCAGTTGCAGGACCACCTAAGGTCACTGTGGTGGTCAAATCCAGATGGGAGGTTTTGGCCTGTGGTGTCTGCCACCTCTGTACCCTGGGAGACTTCAGAGGTATTTGAGATGACCATTTGGAAGGGCTTGTGGAATGATGCAATGTGGAGCAGGAAGAGAGATCTCAGATAACCTGGAGGCTTCTGCAAGGCTACAGAAGGGATGGCAAATGGATTTCATCACATGCCAGCTCCGAAAAACTGTTGACGGACTGTATGAGATGGAGTCCCAGGCCACGTCCCGGCTCAGTCAGCAGCGCAGTGATCGATTAGCGATGCCTGCCATCCACTGGGTCTGGAGAGTGGTGAGACGCATGCTATTTCTCTGCCCTCCCAAAGGAGGGTTTCAGTGCTCCTTGGAGAAATGATCTGTCTCACATTTTTCCTCTTGCTTGGGTAGGACTCACTCCGCCTACCACGCCTCCGTATAAGCCCACAGAGGAAGACCCCTTCAAGCCAGACATCAAGCACAGCCCTGGCAAAGACAGAGCTCCCACCCCAGAGGGTCCCCAGCTCGGGGCCACCGCCGAGGCTGCCCACAAGCTGCCAAAGAAGCGCCCAGAGAGGAGCGAGCTCCTGTCCCACCTGCGGCATGCCCCAGCCCAGCCAGCCTCCCAGGCTGGCCAGAAACGCCCCTTCTCCTGTTCCTTCGGCGACCATGACTACTGCCAGGTGCTGAAGCCAGACGGCGCCCTGCAGAGGAAGGTGCTGAGGTCCTGGGAGCCGTCTGGGGCCCACCTGAAGGACTGGCCCCAGCCAGGGCCCCCACGGGCTGAGGCCCAGGCTGCTGGCAGGGAAGAAGACGGAAGCTGTGATGTTGGTGCCCCCACCAAGGACAGCACGCTACTGAGAGACCACGAGATCCGTGCCAGCCTCACTAAGCACTTTGGGCTCCTAGAGACAGCCTTGGAGGATGAAGACCTGGCCTCCTGCAAGAGCCCCGAGTATGACACTGTCTTTGAAGACAGCAGCAGCAGCAGTGGCGAGAGCACCTTCCTCCTGGAGGAGGAGGACGAGGAGGAGGACGACGATGAAGAAGACGACTCGGGGGTCAGCCCCCCTCGCTCTGACCACTGCCCCTACCAGAGCCCACCCAGCAAGGCTAGTCGGCGGCTCTGTCCCCGCAGCCGCTCCAGCTCTGGCTCCTCATCCTGCCGCTCCTGGTCACCAGCCACACGGAGGACCTTCAGGTATGGATGGGTGGGTGGCCTCAGGATGGATGGTGGGCAGCTGAGCACCCCCAGTTCTGAGGTGTCAGGGGAGAGAGGAGCCCTGAGACCAGGGCCCCAGCTTCCTGTGTGGCCTGTGTCCTGGTCAGAGGCCCTGGAGGTGGACTCCTTGGGGAGTTATGGGCAAGTCCTGAAGCCAAGCGAAGCCTGCGGTGTGGTCCGGTGGGTCCAGTGAGGAGTGGTCCGGATAGCCTGGCCTCGGGGGAGGAAGAAAACGCACTTTCTGGCCTTTTGTGACCTTACTCATCTGTTTCTGCTTTTATATTTGTAAAATAGGTAGGTTTTTGTGTAAACATATACACTTGACCTTTGAATAATGTAAGGATTAGGGATACCAATCCTCCACACAGTCAAAAATTGTGTGTAACTTATAGTCTACTCTCCTCATCCAAGGTAACTCCGTATCTGCAGATTCAGCAACTTCTGACAGTGTGGTATTTACTGCTGAAAAAAAAACCCATGTTGGTGGACCCTCAGAGTTCAAACCTGTGTTGTTCAAGGGTCAACACATCTATACAGTGTAATACCTATGTGACATTTACTTGTAAAACAAAGATTAGCAGAATTCTAACTTGTGTTCTTAAAAAACACCAAAAACCCGGCTTTAAAGCGATGGTAAGGTTTATTCTCATTTCTCGATGCTGCGGAGTTGTGCAATCTTCCAGCAGTCAGCCACCCAGTGGGAGAGCTCTTTTTCCTTCGCACCAGGATGACGTGTCATAAGCATTTGCTTATCCCGTCTTGGCTCACTGAACCGGACTGTAGAAGGAGCCGTTCCAGAATTCTGTGGGCAGCTGGGCAGAAAGAATGGAAGTCTGGCGTCTTTTGGTGGAGACAGGTTGCTTCTCTTCCCTGATGACAGCAGGATCCGGCTCTTTGGATGGGGAGGCTTTAGAAGCGTGGGTGCAGGTCCCAAACCCTCTGCTCGAGATGCACCTGAGTGACCAACAGATGGCGCTCCTGGGTTCAGAGCAGTGCAGCAAGCAGGATCCCCGGGAGGCCTCGTTGCCAAGCTGTTGGCTGGGCCCCGCCTCCTGAGCCTCAGGTTTTGTAGGTCGGGGGTGGGGTGGAGAATTTCTAACAAGTTCCGGGGTAATGATGACATTGCTAGAGCGCTAGACTCTGAGAAACAGAATTCAGGTAGTAGAAAGATAACCTTAGAAAAATTCCTGTTTATATTTTCTTATCTCTACTGGTGGCTCTTGGAGAAGGAAATGGCAACCCACTCCAGTACTCTTGCCTGGAGAATTCCATGGATGGAGGAGCCTGGTAGGCTACATACAGTCCATGGGGTTGCAAAGAGTCAGACACTACTGAGCGACTTCACTTTCTTTCTTGCTATAGTTCCTTTTGGAGAAGGAAATGGCAACCGACTCCAGTGTTCTTGCCTGGAGAGTCCCATGGGCGGAGGGGCCTGGTGGGCTATGGTCTATGGGGTTGTAAAGAGTCGGACATGACTGAGCAACTAACACACACACACACACTGGTGGCTTTGAATTGAAAATCTGATGAAAACAAAGCTTCCTTTCCCCATTAAAATGTACGCAGACAACTAATTGGGCATTGGATTTTAGGGGACTTCTGGACACCACCCTCCCCCCACAACCCCAGACACTAATATGCTGAAGCCCTGGACTATCTGTTATTTAAAATAAACTCGTTTTGAGCAATTTCTGTAAAAGCCTGTCTATGTAATAAGCCAGAACAGTTAGTCAGAGCCATCTTCTGTCAGACCTCTCTGAGCCCCCCTTTCAGCTCTGTTCTCCTTTCCCCAGCGGGTCGCTTTGAGCTAGTCTGTCTGTGTTCGCGTTAGCTGGTTTCTTCTGCAGCGTCTGTTCAGGAGCTACTAAGGTTCTTCTCCTGTTGAAGCACATCCCCCAAGGCCAGAGCTGGAGCTTCTTGGCTTCCTTCCCCTCCTGGCCTGTTCAGGCCCTTTACCCATGGGCTTCGCACAAGAGTCAGGGGCCTCTCTCAATCACCATGGATTCTCCTTTTCCTGTTTCTCACTTTTGGGCTAAGTTCAGGCTGGCTTTCGCTGGAGAAAGTTAATTGTTAACTTGGTTCCTACTCAGCTGCCTAGCAGAGCTTGATGGCTAGTCAGTTGGATAAACTAGTCATCAGCCTTCTCCAGACCAGCATTTCTCTACTTTTGCTTCTGCTACCAAACATCAATCAACAGGAAGGCTTTGAGCTGGTTTCACAAGCCCTACAGCACCTTCAGGGCTTCCCTGGCGGCTCAGACGGTAAAGCGTCTGCCTGCAGTGCGGGAGACCCAGGTTCGATCCCTGGGTTGGGAAGATCCCCTGGAGGAGGAAATGGCAGCCCACTCCAGTACTCTCGCCTGGAAAATTCCGTGGACTGAGAGGCTCCTCAGAGCCGGTAGGCTACAGTGCATGGGATCACAAAGAGTCGGACATGACTGAGCAACTTCACTTACTTCACTTTGCAGCACCTTCCAGTCCCTCTCAGCCCTTCATGGGGGAAGACTTAATGCTGCTGCAAGTGGATAACGGTACTCATTATATAGTGCTTTAAAGTTTGCAAGTCACATCCCTTTCTATTACCCTCTTTGAGTTTCACAGAGTTACTTGAGGGAATCTCAAGTGCTTTTCATCCCCATTTTATAGATGAGGAAACTGAGGCTCAAAAAGGTTCAATAGGAAAATATAGCCAGCAAGTACTGAGCCATTCCTGGGCTAAGCATGTACAGGTATATTCTGATTTGATCCTCCCAAATGGCTGAGGAGGCAAGTATAATTGATTCTCCTTAGTTTACAGATGAAGAACTGGCTTAAGTAGCCGGTCCCGGGTCACCAGCAGAGAGGTAGTAGAATCAGCATCGGAATACTAGCTGACTCTGGAGCCCCTGCTCTCATTCTCTGCTGTGTTCCCAAGGATGCAGACGGTGTGTGGCAGAGTCAGCACTCAACCCCCCTTACATGCTGAGCTCCTTCCCCTCCAGCAGCCTGGCCACTGGGAAGAGAGAGCATTGTGCAGACAGGTGCCTGGGAGGGCGCAGGCCTGCGGCACCCAGGAGCTTCTCCAGCTGAGTAGCCCACTGGCTGCCTGGGGTGTGGGGGCTGTGATGGCCGAGGTTGCTGCCTGGCCAGACAGCACAAATGGAGGGGGAGCCATGGGTCTAGAATCAGCAGACCTCCGACTAGCTCTGGCTTCCCCACTTCTTAGCTTTGGGGAAAATTTCATCTTGAACCTGAGCCTTAAGATTTTCATCTGAAAAATGGGGAAGCATGAGACCTCAGAGGATATTTCTTCATCAGGTCAAATACCATAATGAAGCGAAAGGGCCTTTCCCACCCCCAACAGCATAGAAAGGTTCACAGGGCTTATGGTTAGCAATGTAGAAGGCGTGTGTCAGTCACATGTTCAGACCCACATGCGGCGCTGGGTGGTCACCGCTGAGGCAGAGAGCTGGGCTCCCTCCCCTAGTCCTACCTTCACTAATGAATGAGTCCTAACAAAGCGGAAGAAACATCGCTTGCCTCCTGGAGCAAGTCCTCCTCCTGCCCCACTGTGGTCCCTGCTAAGAGTGAGTGAGTCTGCTTTGCTTGTTCACTGACAGATGTGAGAGCAGAGGGTCGTGTTCAGACGGAACGCCAAGCGTCCGGCATGCCAGGAAGCGGCGGGAAAAGGCCATTGTAAGTGACTTGGGGCCCCAGAGCCCAGAGTGAATGGGGACAAGCAGGGGCGTCAGGAAGTGTGGGGGCTTCAGAGACCTGAAGTGCTCTGAGGTCATCTGGACTACAGGAGATAGTTGTATTTCTCTCATTTACAAAAGCACAAGGGTCACCAAAGGGCATCAAAGGTGGCGCGTGCAAAATGCAGCCAAGGGAGTGTCTGGGAGTGGGGTGGGGTGGTGTGCTGTTGGTGAGGACTTAGGGCTCAGTATCAGAGGCTCGACAGGGCCCAGGGGGTGAGCACTGATGAGGGAGCAGAGCCAGCCCTGCTTCCACTTCTGTGTGACCTTGAGCAACTTCCTTGAGCCTCAGTTTACTCATCTGTATATAGGGTCCCCTGGTGTGATCTGGGCTAAAGGACCAAGAGAGCCTGTCTCTTCCTCCCTGCCCGACTCTCTAGTCCTCCCCCAGAGTTAGTCCAGAGGCCCAGGCTGTGCCTGGTGGACCTGTTGCAGAGCACCACGCAGGGAAAAGTCATTAGGAAGCTGGAGTCAGTGTCCTCATATCATTAGAAAGGAGGGAAGGGAAAGCAAGACAGAAGCACAGAAAGACTCTCACTGGATTTCCATACACCCCACCACCACCCCCACACCCTGCCCCCATGTGCCCCCCCTCCCCCAACAACGTGGTACTTCAGGGCAGGGCACACTCGAGGTATGCATACCCCAGAGGTGTCCTCGCAGCTGTCTGCAAGCAGGTACTTAAAACCACATGGAGCAACTTCTTGGGATCCTTGTGTGACCATTCAGTAGTTGTGGCATGCCTGGCCCTGTTCTAGATGCTGGATGGCAACAGTGAATGAGACAAACAAGGTCTCCACTCCTATGGTTGGGCCAGAAGGGAGAGAGAGACGACAGACTCATAAGCAAAGCAGTAAACACTGTAATTACAGATTGGGAGGTGCACTGTGAAATTAATCACGCAACAACTAAGATGTCTGAAACAAATCATGTTATGACTTGTGGGGAGGATTTATTTACATGGTTGTCTGGGAGGGGCATCTTCAGAGAGCTAGGCCCCAAGGGATGGAAGAAGCCATCCAAGCAAAGGTTCAGGAGGACGGGGGTGCAAAGGCTGGAGAGAGCCTTGTGAGTTCAAGGTCCTGGAGGAGGTGGGTGGGGGGAGGAGAGAGGGGGTGGGCAGGGGCGGTTGCAGTCTTACACGGAGCTGACCTGGGCCACCCTGGGGAACATACCTAGCGCCTGTGACTGTACAGAAGTGCTCTCTCTGGACCGCTGCCCTCTGAGGTACATGGCTGGAGGACCGCTGGCCTTAACCTGTTCCGGAGAAAGCCTGTCTAGACCAGACCCTGGTGGTCTTGCCCACCAGGAGCACAGCTGGAGTTCCTCCAGCAAATCAAAGCCACTCTTCCGATGGCCATGCCTTTAACTGGATCCAGTCACTAGATGATGGTGGAGGGTGTGGGGAGGTCCCAACCAGGCTTCCCTGATGCACCCCCCCTCTACTGGGCCAGTCTAGGAGCCTGGCTCCTAAAGGCGACCAGTGTCTACATAGTATCCTGGCAAAACCAAAGCTATCGGTGGCTCCACATCCTTAGGCCCCGGTCCCACTGTTGTCCTCCCCACCCTCTCTGCCCTGTAGCGACCTGGCCGCCAGTGCTCGCCCTCTAGCATCCTCAGCACCTCCCCCAGTGCCAGAAGAAGTCAGGCTCCAAACAGATACAGAAGCTACGTTAGTAGCGGTGACTCCCTCTCCTGTCTCCGCCCAGTCTCTGTTCATTTCCTTAAAGTACGCAATCGCTTCCTTCCGGGCCACCTCCCATCTGATGCCTAACAGCCCCCTCCTCCCATAAGGCAGGTCGTCTGGGATAGCGCCTGTCATTATCCTGTCTCTGACTCCAGTCCCAGCTGGTGTCGCTTGCTCAGCCGGGTGGCATGGACTGGGGATGAGGACTCTGGGAGCCCGCCATCTAGGGGGCTCTAGGAAGCAACCCTAATGACAGGTCCCTCTGTGTCCTCCTTGGGCAGGGCGAAGGCCGCGTGGTGTACGTCCGAAATCTCTCCAGTGACATGAGCTCACGTGAGCTGAAGAGGCGCTTTGAAGTGTTTGGCGAGATTGTGGAGTGCCAGGTGCTCACGAGAAGCAAGAGGTGAGTCAGGCTCTCACAGAGGAGGGGAGTAGGGGTGTGCAGAGGTCCCAATTCAGGGCTCACCACATTGAAGGTGCCCAAGAAGACTTCCAGGACAAACCTACCATTAGGTACAGGAGAAGGGAGGACCAGTAACAACTCTGCAGCCCAGGAATCGCCGCAAACATGTACTGATGTCTGCTAAAGTGCGAGGCAACTTTCACGCATTGTCTTACTTCAGTTTTCCAACTTGCGTGTGACACATGCAGCCTTACTGTTTCCATTGCTTTCCTTTCTGGGTGGCGCAGATAAGTCAGCTGAGCAGCTAGTTAGTGGCAGAGCAGGATCTGCAGCCCACGTGTCAGCTTCTGGTTATCCATCCTAGAGCTGGTATGGGGCTGCCAAAAGCCCGTGGTGGCTGAAGGCACACTTGCATTGCACTCTTGGCTGCAAACCCCATGTTATTCCATCCCTCATTCCTCTGCAGCTGCAGCCCTGTGTCCCACTCACCCAGGGAAGCAGTGTTTCATCTCTCGGGAGATCTGTAAGAATAGGCTGCATATAAATGCACAACTTATGTGTCAAAACTTCATCAGATTTGAAATAATTCTGAGGTATCTCCTGTTATTACTTGCAAACTGAGTTATTAAGGTTTTAAAATTCTAATTTAATAATGACTTTTAAAAACTTCAGTGAGAAAATAGTTTCTACATAAGAATCATTACACGTCTCACAACCCTTACAATGGCTATGGGAAAGTAACAAGTGAGGATGTGGAGAGACTGGAAGCCTCGTGCGCTATGAGTTGGAATGTAGTGGGTTGGCCAAAAAGTTCATTTGGGTTTTTCCAACCGATGTTATGGAAACCCAAACAAGCCAATAAAAGGTGCAACCACTATGGAAAATAGTATGGGGATTCCTCATAAAATTAAACATAAAATTACCATTTGACCCAGCCATTCCTCTTCTGGGTATATAATCAGAAGAATTGAAAGCAAGATCTTGAAGAGGCATTTGCACATACATGTTCATAGCACTATTATTCACAATATCCAAGAGTTGGCAACAACTCAAGAAGAATGGATAAGCAAGATGTATATGCATGCCGTGGAATATTAGTCTTAAGAAGGATGGGAGTCAATCCTGTCACGTGCTACAGCATGCATGAACTTTGAGGACGTTATGCTGGGTGAAATAAGCCAGTCACAAAGGACACATACTGTGTGATTCCGCTTACATGAGGGATCTAAAGGAGTTAAACGCACAGACATGGAAAGTAGAATGGTGGTGGCCAGGGGCTGGGAGAAGAGGATATAAGGCGTTGCTGTTTAATGGGTTCAAAGTTTCGGTTTTGCAAGATGAAAAATTTTTAGAGATCCATCTTACAACAGTGTAAGTTAGCACAATGTGGCTCTAGTGGTAAAGAACCCACCTGCCAGTGCAGGAGATGTAAGAGACATGGGTTCAAACCCTGGGTTGGGAAGATCTCCTGGAGTAGGGAATGACAACCCAGTCCAGTGTTCTTGCCTGGAAAATCCCATGAGTGGAGGAGCCTGGTGGGCTCCAGTCCATAGCGTGACTAAGAGGCGGACATGACTGAAGCCACTTAGCATGCATGCATGTACTTAACACAACTGAACCATACACTGAAAAATAATAAAGGCGGTAAATTTTATGATATGCATTTTTGTCATAATTTGCTTTAAAAAGTCATGACGCAAATTAAACTATGTACGTTCTGTGCAGTCTTCAGGATATCCCATGAAGGTATCCCATGTAAAAACAAGGCAAGCAAATTAATCTCTGAGGAGACGGTTCAGTTTGTTAAGATTTAAAGAGTACTCAGGAGTCTCAGATATTTAGAGTCAGAGGGTTCCAGCCTTGGCCTGGTTCAGAGAGGTGTCAGGAAACGCAATTCAGTCGAGTGTTTGTGAGGCACTCGAGGTCTGTAGGCCTGTGCTGAGTGGTAGGATGGTGCTGTCCTTGAGGAGTCTGAGTAGCAGACCAATAGATCAGGATTCATTTGATTGTGGAATTGATGAGTGTAGATCTGACTTTAGGTCCCCCTCACGTTGGCATTCTTCTCAGGCAGGCTTCTCTCTTGCTTGCAAAGTGGTTATCTCCAGCAGTAAGCATATCTCCTACCCAGGGAAGCAGGAGTTCCAGCAAAGATATGGCATGGAATCTTCAGGGTTCTGTTTTGGGTGACAGGTTCATGCTTGAACAATCACTACAGCCAAGGAGGGTCACTGTCTTGTGCCTTTCCCTGGTGCCCTGAGCCCAGCTGAGCACCGGGTGGTGTTGTCAGAGGGCAGGGAGAGAAAGCTGAATAGGCAGGCGTGAAGGAGGAGACGTATGTGCAAAATCAGCGATCTTAGGGAAGGCGAAGGACAGGTTAACAGCCAAAGAAGTGGCGGCTGAGGGACTTCCCCGGTGGTCCGCTGGTTAAGAATCCACCTCCAATGCAGAGGAAGTGCATTCAGTCCCTGGTCGGGGAACTAAGATCCCATATGCCATGGGGCAGCTAAGCCTGTGTGCCACCACTAGAGACCCTGTGTGCAGCTAGAGAATCCACTTGCCACGACTACTGAGCCCGTGCGCTCTGGAGCCCATGAGCTCCAAGAAGAGCAGCCCGAGTGCCGCAGCTAGAGAAAGCCCACGCGCTGCAAGCACAGCCAAAGAAATGAACGAACATTTAATTAAGAAAAAGAAGTGGCAGCTGAGGCTGACTTTGAAGCGTGCGGGGGTGGTAGGATGGAGCGTAGGTGTGGCCGATCCTGAAAAATGGGGATCATGAAGGAAATAGAGAGGACCATGAAGAGCCTCAGATTTCATGGCAGGAAGCCTGGGTTGTGAATCCCTGCTCTGCCCCCGTCTTTGGGCAGATCCTGAACTCAGAGCCTGTTCCTCGTCCCAGAGTTCCTGGTCACAGGGGTGTGAAGAGCATGTGAGGTGATGGGTGGCGGCCAGCACTTACTAGTGCTTTATTGCCAACCCAGTGACCGTCATCGTGTCTTTCGGGGAGCCATGTGGCACAGTCATGAGCCATTGACTCATGACTCGTGGTTTCCCGCTCCTCACCTGCTAGCAGCTGGTCTGACAGTGCCCACCAGGCTGGCCCAGTGACACGCTGCCCGTTTCCTCTCCTTCCAGAGGCGAGAAGCATGGCCTCATCACCTACCGGTGTTCTGAGCACGCAGCCCTGTCCCTGAGGAATGGCGCCGCCCTGAGAAAGCGCAGCGAGCCCTCCTTCCAGCTGAGCTACGGGGGGCTCCGGCACTTCTGCTGGCCCCGCTATACTGACTACGGTGAGTATGCAGGCCCTGTGCATCCCGCTCATACCCAAAGCTCTGGGGGCAGTGGCCTCCTTTATTGAACCGAAAGCCCCCTCTGGACATGGCTCCCATGCCCAGGCTGCCCTGTAATTGTTGCTTAGTCGCTGAGTCGTGTCCAATGCTTTGTGACCCCAGGGAGTACAGCCCATCAGGCTCTCTGTCCATGAGGTTTCCCAGGCAGGAATCCTAGAGTGGGTTGCCATTTCCTTCTCTGGGGGATTGTCCTGACCCAGGGATTGAACCCATGTCTCCTGCATTGGCAGGCAGATTCTTTACCCCTGAGCCATGGGGGAAGACCAGGCTCCCCCATGCTGGTGGGAATAACTTGGCAGCCACTCAGCCTGGAGGCTGTCCTCTTGCTTTCCTTCTGGCCTCTGGCCCATCTTGCCCTATGCCAGGACTGGTATCAAAGAGATGAAGCCTCTCATGGTCCCTTGGAAGGTCCAGCCTCGTGTTTGCAGCCAGGGGGCAGAACCACGGCTGCCGTGTCTGTGACCTCACAGGGCCGGTAGCCGCCCTGCCATCCATGGTGGCCCTGACAGGCAGCAGCCTTGTCCATTACTGGGCCACAGCGAAACGATATTGTCACCATGCCCTTAGCATCTGGGGACAAGTTGGTAAAGAAGGACAAGTACAATTTGGGAGAGAGTTTGTGGTAGGCCAGAGTCTGCTGCAGCCTCCACAGTGCAGATCTGAGCGTCAGGAGACCCCGGAGGCACCTGGCCAGGCAGTGCTCCTGACTTTGTGTCCCCCGTGGGGACCCAGTTCCCCAGCCACACACTGAGGACATCGTAGTTGTCTGCCTTATGTGACTTCTGCACTGGTTTCCTAAAGGGCAAGAAACCATTAGGGGAAGGAGAAATAGAGGCTGTTGGAGCGGGAAAGGAGCCCTGGGGGGAGGGCTCTGGTTCAGGCATCCCTAGCCTGCAACCAGGGCAGCCGAGCCCCCAAGACTCCACCCACATGGCAGAGGTGGCCTGGAAGAGCGCAGAGCCACTGCCCACTGCTGTCTGAAACCTCAGGCCACCTCCGCTCCGTGGGGCTGACCCTGCTGGCAGATTTTCTGATTGGCAGGCTTTCTGAATAGCTCTGCCTTCCCCTCTCACTGACTCCTCCACCCCCGCCCAGATTCTAATTCAGAAGAGGCCCTGCCTGCGTCAGTGAAAACCAAGTACGAAGCCATGGATTTTGACAGCTTGCTGAAGGAGGCCCAGCAGAGCCTGCACTGATAACAGCCTTAACCTTCGAGGAATACCTCAATACCTCAGACAAGGCCCTTCCAAAATGTTTACGTTTTCAAAGAAATTAAGTATATGAGAAGGAGAGAGAGCGAGCGCGTGAGAGAGAGAGAGAAACTCAGAACTGCTGTCCTTTTAAAAAAAAAAAAAGATCAATGTTTACATTGAACAAAGCTGCTTCTGTCTGTGAGTTTCCATGGTGTTGATGTTCCACTGCCACATTAGTGTCCTCGCTTTCGACGGGTGTCCTGGGTGCACGCCAGATGCTTGGTCTGGCACCCACCTCCCCTTCCTCCCCGACCGACGTCCCCTCGTAGACGTGCAGCTGTGTTCACCATACCATTTCTCGTCTGTAGTGTGTGATGATGAAATTGTTACTCGTGAATAGAATCAGGATTATAAACTCATTTCTAATTGAAGAAAAAAAAAGTATATCCTTAAAATAATGTATTTATGGCCCAGATGTCCTGTGCCTGGGATTATTATATTGCTTCCTTGATTTTGTTAACTATGCACTGTCATGAGGTGTTTGCCACTGACCTGCACTGCTCCCTTTACCAGAATGCCCCAGAAGTGCTGGCGGCCGGAAGCCTGGTTACCAGGGAGGAGTGGCATGCAGCCACCATCAGGAGCGATGGAGAGAGGGCCTGTTTCTGGGCCTGTTCTGCCAAGCGCTGCCTTGTCTCTCATTGAGCAAGCTGGGGTCCGTTTACAGTCGGTGCCCAGCTCACACTTAGAGTTTGTGCCTGGACATGAGTACCCAGATCCCCGCGGACCTTGGAAAGAAGGTGGGGTGAGCTGCATTATTCCTGTTTTCCGGGTGAGTCCAGCAGCGCCCCAGGAGGCAAAATGACTTGCCCAGGATTTCACAACCTGTGAGACTTTAGTGGCCCAGCCCAGGCCCCTCCTCCTGCCTTAGCTAGGGTAAAGAGGCAAAGTGGCAAGGACTGGTAGAAGTGGGTTCAACTGAAAAGTACAACAAGCTAGGCGCCTCCAGGCTCATTTTGGGGGGCAAGTTGGCAGCTCCCTCATCAATATTGGGCAAGTTCAGGCTTTGGCACCAGTCTTGATCCAAGGGATCCTGAGGTGTGCTTACACCTGTAGACACGCCATCAGAGCTTCAGGGACACACCTGGAGTGATGCGGAGAGACGATCTGGGAGCAGTCACCCTTTTGGGGCCAGCTACCACCTCATCCTCCTTCAGCTTGACTTCCCTTTTCTTCACCTGTGAAGTTGTTTGGGTGGCAGGGGTAACGGGGAGCAGGAGGGGATGTGAAGCATGGGGATAGATAAGACAATCTCCAAGCTCCTTTCCAACTTAAAAAACATTCTCATTGGGTTTTATTTTAAAGTTTGTGTTCTTGAGTGGTATCATACCATACCATATCAGTGGTATGTCCACCTTGGATGTTCAGGAGGTGCCTTGGGGGCCATTTGTGAGGGGAAGCATGGCCAGGCAGGGTGAGAGCGCACTGCTACAGCTTCAGACAGAGTGGCTCCAACTTGGTCTTTTTCACACATCAGAGTTCCTTGGGGAGTTTTTGTATTTGAAAGAAAAAAGATCCTGCTGCTTAAAAAAGTTTGAACTTGGCTCATGTAACTAAACAAAGTGATATAATCTATTACTAATGCCAAGCCTTGTTCTTTGGCAATTGGTAGTTATGGGGTTTGGGTTTTCTATTTATGTTCTTAAGATTATAAAATACCTCAGTAGGTTAACTGGGCCAGTAAACCTCTCCTGAGAGGTGAGCATACTTCAAGACCACAGAGAAGGTTGGAGAGAAATGGCACTGGAAGAAACAGGGAATCTGAGTTCCTGTGTATCAAGTCACTTCACCTCTCTGGACCCCAGTTTTCTTTTTATGTGAAATGGACCAAGGAGGAGAATTAGGCAGGCTGATCTCTAAGGTCCCTGCCAGCTGATAGCTGTGGCTTCTAAGGTGGTATCTAGCAAGTACATGGCGCATGGGCCACTATTCCCACATTCTTGGGCAGTTGCAGACATGACTAGTTGACTACTGCACTCATGTTCTTTGAACTTGGTCATGCTCAACAATCCTCATCACAGTGCTCTGAGCAGTCATGACTAGTTGATCAGAGTTTAACCCATCTGACATCCTGGTCTAATCTTTGAAAGTTTTCTGTCATACAGACCCCTGTGGTGGCCAGGTTTCATGCTGGCCCATCCCTGTCCGTCATGTCCTGATCTATGAGAGAAGATTGCTCTTAAGCCGTCCCTTGGCACAGGATTCCCAGTACCACTCTGACATGATCCTGCTTGGAGGTGGGGGCCAAGAGGAATAGTGGACAGGAATATGTTTGAAGAAGGCAGGGTTGATAAGGATAGACCAAAAAGGAGAATTTCCATGGCACGAATCTGTACATTATAAATTCCCTTTATTGCTGTTCACTGCCTAGCACACAGTAGGCACACAGTAAATCATTACGGGATAGAATGGAATGTAATAGAATTTAAATCCACCTGATGTCTCCCCTAACTCCTGATTTGCACAACAAGTAAACTGAAATTTCATCCTGTGGAAAAAATAGAAAGGAACTATGCATTCAGAGTGGAGAGAGCTGCATTGAGTACTGGCTTTGCCAAGAACTAACTCTGTGACTTAAATAAGTCAGAGTCCCTTCCTCTCCCTAAGTCTCAGTGTGCTAGGAGGGGTTGGACTAGAAGATCTCTGAGCCTCTTCTGTTTGCTTCTTCCCTGATTGCACTAGACCAGGGGTTCTACCATGGGCCAGGTGGTACCTTAGGGTGAAGAAATGCAGATTTTTAGTGAAGGACAAGTTTCTTCCCTCTACTGGGTCAGCTGAAGCTGCCCTTTCACTTCAGATTAATACAAGGCACTTGAAGGTGGTCAGACACTGGCCCTTGAGCAGAGATTTGAGTTTAGTCCTGGGACGTGATGTGCTTAAGGTTGGGGGCTGGGGCCTGCAGATGGGAGAGGGTGCCTGCCGAGGGCATCAGGCAGTTTCTTCTTAGCATCCCATACGTAAAAGGATACAAGTTCTAAAATTGACCAACCATGCAGACAACCTCCATCCGAAGACTCATTCGGTGCTGTGTACTATTTACCAAGGAGACTCCAAGGTCTCTCCAGGAAAACCAGTCAGCCTTGGTCTCTTTCCTACCAAATTAAGGAGTCACCCAGAGGGAGCAGCTGCCATTGGCAAGCATCTCACTGTAGCTCTGTCCTCGTGTTTGCTCTCCGTCATGTTTACATGTGATTGCCATACACGCTTACAGTAGACTGTGTTAGTAGCCACCCACACAAGGCAGGTTGTACTGTCCCATCTCTGTGCCGTGCTGGTGTTTTCCAAATATGTTCCATCTAAATGCTAAGTGGAATTCTTCCATCTCCTTCCTCAGTCGGTACAAGGCTGAATCAGAATCCTCACTCTCGGGGGCTCTGGTTAATGAAGGAAAATGCATCAAAGAGGTAAAGAATATGAGTGGATGGAGTGCAGCTAAGGCCCTGACCCTCTTCTCCCCATCACACCTTGACCCCCAATCAGAACACTGCTTTGAGGTATCAATACAAAGCACCAGTCAGGTGTCTGCAGCTGCTGTGAGCTCTCATAGCCCTGTGTGTGGAATGTGCTCAGGAGAGAGGCGGGGCTTTGGGAGCTCCAGGATGGGAAGAGGGAGGGGCGGGGGATGCTCTGAACTGCAAAGACTCAGTACTCAGGTCTTTATGTGGGAAGAGATGCAATAAGAAATCTGTCTCGCCGAAAGCCTGTGTTGATGTTTGGAGAGCGATTTCTTCTAGGCGTATGCAGTATGCACGCTGAGGGGACAGGGACGGCATGACAGTGCAGCCCTTCTGCATGGACAGCTTGAAACCCTCTCCCAGGCCTCGGGTTCAGTTGCAATGACAGCCGAGCCCCCAGCTAGAGCAATGGGATGACCCAGCTGTGAAGCAGAATCAACCCCAAAGGATTTGTTGATCTGACTCACTCATGTCGAAACTGCAGTCTTTTCTTAAACCGTTTGTGATTTAGCAATTGTCCTCAGACATGACCAAGGAAAGAAGCTGAATGTATAGTAGCAAATAAAGTGAACCTAACGGTTTCAATGGCCAAAGAAGAGGGGTCCTTCCCATTGGGGCAAAAGGAACCTGGCTAGTGCTTATGTGCAATATGTTTAAGCTGGGCCCCAAGTCCCTGAGACGTTTGCACACATAGATGGGCTCCAGGACTGTCTGCTGAGTCCAGGGGTACAGGGTAAATGGAGGGAGAGCTCGGGAGCTGGGAAACCTTCGTGCGTAGAGATGCCCTTGGCTCAAAACAGACATAGAGTGGAGGGCCCCTGGGAGCCGGCTGTGGAATGCCCAGGAAGCAGGCAGAGGCTGACTTTGCATTAAACCAATAAAAGCACTTTGAGAAACCCATGTCACTAAGCCTGGCTCCATGTTTCTACACTGGCAAACATGGATCTCCCTGGGCGATGTGAGGTCCTCTCCTAGGCATTGGGACAGGGGGCCAGGAAAGGGGCCGGTGAGGGAGGAAGGCAGAGATGCCTTCATAGACATCAGCCGAGGGAGAGCCCATCCTAGGGCCAGTCCTAAAAAAAATGGAGCAGTGCTTTTTGATCTGGTACCTATTTTTGTTAAAAAAACAAATGAAGACAGCGCAGCCAATTGAAATGGGTTTGCAGAGCAAGTCACTTACCTATAAGCCATCTTAAAGTGAGAAACCCAATGTTTCTTACTTGCTATGTGATCTTGGGCCTCTGTTTCCTCATTTACAGATGGGAATGAGTATTGGATGGGCTGAGCACTAAAGTCTCTTTCACCTCTGATGGGCTAAGATTCCCATCCTGGAGCACCAGGAAGCCATCATTAACTCATGAAACCAATTCCATTCTCTGGCTGCGCCCAACTTATGTTCAGGGTGAGAGTTCTCTGCAAGGTTACCAACTAGCAGAGAATTCAAATCCACATGGTCCTGGCCAAGTAACCTTATATGAGGAGGCCAGCTCCCCAGGACAGATCTAAGCCATAGTTTCTGGTGGGGATGGTGAGAAGTTAAACCCCACCTTGGCTGGGTGGAGATGTCAAATCTCATATTAGCTTTGTCTTCCTCCCCACCAAACAGCTTTCAATCTGAATGTTGTGACCTCTTGGCTGTTTCTCTCTTGCTGTCAGACAATACTAGCAATACACTTGTTTTTGCAAAACAGCTTAACTTAGGTACTTTTCACACATTTGTTTCAAATGATTGTAAAACATACGGGGCAACAGGAGGCATGGATCACACTGCATATGTTTAGGGCAGCTTTTGTTTTTTGTTCCTTTGATGGTATAGCAGTAGTAGCTGAGGCTCTGAGATTTTGTGGGGCAGATTTTCAGAAAACTCTGTTTCATCAGAATGCCTTGCACATTCAGAAGCAGCACAGAAATCCAACTGCCCAAACTGGGGGCTCGAAGAATAGGGTTTTGCAGGTGGTCAGTCCCTGGGCTATTCAATAACGCCTCCAAAAGGTGTTTTATAGCTAGGACCCCCTCTGTGCTGTATATTTTGTCAAAGGATCCTCCAGATCCCCACTTTGCCGGCCTCGCTCATGGGTGACTTTTGAAGGGATTGGTCAGCTTCCACCTCAGCACTTTGCCTTATCAATGTCTAGTCGCCATCTAGTGGCCAAAGACTGTATCCACCAGCTACCCAGATAGAAGGCAAATAAAGCCTTTCGACCACCTTGCAGTCCAACACCAATGTTGGGAATGAAATGCAAGGACATGAGCGAACTGTCTGTGTGTTTAGAGCCCAGTGTAACACCAGTCAGAAGCCCCAGAAGCAACCACTCAGACTGAAAAATACACTAGCTCTCCTGAGGGCAGCGGAAACATGAGTGGACCCGGCCCAAGTGCCCAGGAGGGGTTTACTGTAACTGCAATACTGGCAGCCCAGCTGCTGACCTTATAAGTGAACCTCTGCCAGGTGGCCCCCACTGGACCCTCAGGACAAGCAGTGAGGTTGTGCATGAGGATTTTGGCGGGGGGCCTGGCCGTGGCCTTTGATATGGTCTACTGAATAGCCAAACAGCTTTTGTTTGCTTGTTTTGTATTTTGTATTTAAAAATCTTGTCAAATGTTTTTGTGTTAGGAATAAAAAGTCATAAACTACTCCCAACTTTGTTTCTTGAGGAATGTTCTGATTCCAACAGAAAGAGGTTGGAAATCTCAAGGGGTGTGTGGTCAGGGTGGTCAGTGGACCAGGGAAGTGGACCACTTGGATTTCCAAATGGTTTCAGTGGAAGATGACCATCCAGAAGTGCGACGTGGGGCAGTCTGCTCCGGAAATTCACACCCACCCACCCCCTTCACCTCCTTGTGCTGCGATATTAGCATTAGCATTGGCTTGGAGCATCTGCTTCTTCCAGAGGTGGCTGCTAATGTTGAAACCAACCCAAGATTCCTCACCCCACCCACCCCAGGTTTCTAAAGAGATGGTGTCTGTAGCTAGCCTTAATTGACTGGGCAAGGTGGTCCCTATGGTCCCTTCCAGCATTTCCAAATCTTGGACTCAAATCCTTTTCTCTTGGTGTGATCATGAGCCTAGAGAATTCTGAGCAATAGGAAGCCAGGGCTTTCCTCGGCTCTGTAACAGGGTCAAACCAGGGAATGGCTCACCTTGTTAGGTTTGGGTATCCCCAGGGGTACTACCGTAGGGGGCATTATTTATTAGGAAGCTCAACAAGGTAACTACAGCCTGGGGTGCGTGAGTGCAAGGCTGTGTGTGTGTGTGTGTGTGTGTGTGTCTGCACGTGTGCACGCTTATGTGTGTGTGTGTGTGTGTGTGTGGAATTACATTGATGCATTTCTTGAGAAAGGTGCAAGAATTTCACCTACACAGAGGGACACATCTGCTTTGTTATTTATAATAGAAAGCTAAATTTTAATTTTTTAAAGGACACTGCTAATGATTGAGAATCGAGTTTTTAGTTTTGCTATTTTTTTTAATTGGTAGAGGATTTTTTATATATTTTTTCCATTTTGTTGGGTTGTGTCCTTATTTATATAAATACTTTATCTGTGAGAGGCAAGGAAGAAAACTTCTTTGCTTTTAATTATTGTGGTTGTCATCGTCCCTATTTTATTTCTGGTGTGATTTATCTGTCTTACCTTCTAAATGAGAAAATGTTTTCCTGTATTTGTACATTGTCAGATTCTATAGTTTCATAGATAATTTAACCAAATTGCTCTATGTATTATTATTCTGTGAGTATAAAGTTCTATTTTAATGTCTGTAAATACTTCAGAACTGGCTTCTTTTCTCAAACTCCACTGTGGAGTTATTGTTTACATCACAAAAACTGTAGAATCTCTATGCTCATGTACTGTAAATAGTGAAGTGATCTGCTTATAAATAAACTTAACAAATACACTATGGAGATTAAAAAGAAAATACCACCCACAGCTCTGCCCAGGT
This sequence comes from Capra hircus, assembly GCF_001704415.2. Taxonomy (NCBI): domain Eukaryota; kingdom Metazoa; phylum Chordata; class Mammalia; order Artiodactyla; family Bovidae; genus Capra; species Capra hircus. The sequence continues at coordinate 49,224,049 of NC_030814.1, read as the reverse complement.
GTGTCTTTCTTTATTGGGTCCTATGTGCTTGTTGAGGGTTGCTCCGGCTACTAACTAGGAAAAGGCTTCTAGTTTCAGGGTCATCTCTCAGAGAAGACCTCAGCCCAGGGTGCCTCTCCAGAACTTTCCAAGTTTGCTTGTCCTTTCTTCATAGCACTTTTCACGGATCACAAGGAACCATTCAGACTTGCTTCCCATAACATTGCTCCATTACCAACTTATTGCCAGTATGACTTATAAAGCTATACCACCTTCTGAACAAGGACTCCCTTATTTTGGTATATCTGCTTTTCCACACACACATACTACATATATGTGCTAAAAGAGATATTTTGACATTATGGTTTCAGGCAAAGACACTTGCCAGTTGACAACTGTGAAACAGTCTCTGGACAGAGAATATGGAAAAGAGACTTGAATTGTGTACCATATTTGGGTGAACTTGAAACATTTTCCTTTGCTTACTTACTCCCAGTGAGAGCAGTGAAGAGTGGCATCTCCCAGGACCTTTCATCTTGGATGTGTGTGTTATTGCTGCGAAGTTGCCCTGGGTTGAGCCAATATGGCCAGGCCTTAACACCTGGCACGGATCTGTCATTGGCTGCAGGCCACCACCCTCAGGCAAACTGTCTCCCTGGGGATGAGGTAATCCCGAAGGGACTGAGTCTGAGGGCTGCTTGTTGACAGTGCTCATCACTGCTGAGACCACAGTCTTCAGTAAAGACTGTGTAAAGGGTCTGGGCAGCTCATCACAGTATCTGCCACAACTGGATATTAGGGGTTCATGTGTGGCGTGTGGTCATGATGTGATTATGTTTGAAAACACCCATTCATCTTTAAAGATGCGTAATGCAGGAGTCAATGATATGCCTGGAATTTGCTTTTAAATATTTCAGCTAAGGAAAAAAAAAGAAGAAAACTCTAAAAGGACAGATGAAGCGAATGCGACAAAAATCCTGATGCTAGAGTCTGCTTGATGGGTAGGAGTCAATTCATTGTGTAATTCTCTACTTCTGTGAATGGTTGCATATTTGTGTACTATAAAATGAAAGTATAAGAACACAAAAGATTCTAGGTAAGTAGGTGAGTCCTGCACTAATGTTTGGGTCTGTGAAAGCTAAAATGTCGGTTGTCACTCAATAAAAAGTTCTCACAGCTGAAAAAGAGGCTTGAAAGCCACTAGGAAAGATGTAAACTAAATTCTCTTTCAGTTTTCAAGCCCCACAACTCTGACTTCTCTAGCAGGTGAAGTGTGGTTTCCCACCGGCCTGGGTCCTCTCGTTCATGAAGGGTGGGGCCGGCCTGGGCCCTGGGTCCTCGCTCTGCTATTGGACACAGCAAGACTTGGATGCAGGCCCGCCCCCAGGTTGCTTTCCGCCGGGCTGACTTCCTGCGGCTGCTGCAATCAGGAAAGACAACACACCAGGTGAGAGGAGGCTGCCGCGGGCTTTCCCTATGACCTTATTTGGACCTACAGTCGCAAACTCAAGGGCTTTGGAGGCCCTACATCCACCACTATTGGAGTTTGTCCTACTCTGGTCAGCGGCGGTTGGGGAGGAGTAGAGGGGAGGCTCCTTTGCTGGGAGCCTCAGTCTTGGGAACCAAGCTGTGCCACTGCTAATGGTGTGATTTGACCACGACACCTCACCTCTGCGAGCCTCTGTGCTCTCTCATGTAGAATGGGGGCAATTGAGTTGTGGAGGGGCCTGAAAGGGCCTACGTGTGTAAGGCTCTGTGGTCGTGAGCGCCCAGTGTGTGTGGGGTTGGGCCCCCCATCCTCCCGCTTCCGCAAACCTTGGTTGGCTGCCTGCTGTTTCTGCTTCTCCCCCTCCAGCTCCTTCATCTTGGTCTCGTACTCATCGGCAAGCGCTTTCCACTCCTTGCGGTTGTTGGTGATCCCATCCAGCATGGGAGTGATCTCCTCGTGGAAACGGGAGAATTCCTGCAAGAGACAGAGCCTCTGGCACAGGCACAGAGCCCTGGGATCCGGCTCCAGGCAGAGCACAGTGTGTCACGTCCTCACTGGAGTGAGCTTCCCCAGGGGGGCGGCAGCTTCCATCACCCAGTGGTGTTGGAGACGACACTGCAGGGCCCTCCGTCACAAGGTCCCATACCTCGCTTGCGTAATACCCTCCTGCGGCACCACCTGGCTTTCAGGATGGATCACAAACTCCACAAGGCTCCCAGACCCAGTGGTCTTCCTCATCACCAGCTGGAACCCTCCAGACATTCCAGATCTCTGTCTGGGCCTCACACCAGTTCGTCGCTTTGCTGGAACTCTCTAACTTCCCCCTCTTTTCCCTTGAGGGCTCTACTCAGACATCACTTCCCCAGGGAAGCCTCTTCTGATCCCCAAGGTAAGTCGAATCCTCTATTAGCAGCTCCCCAAACCTTACATTCCTACCTCACATTTCGCTGCAGTGACCCCCTCTGCTAGTCTGCCTCCGGAGCTGTGCGCTGGGGAGGCAGGCACATCTCTGCTCGTTCACTGGGGTGACCCTGGCCCAATACAAGTCTGGGGCACAAAGATGCGACAAGGATTCTAACGGTCTCTTAGCCCTAGAATAAAAATAATGCCTTTAAGCACAGCATGAGGCAGTTTATGATGCTCTGTGTCTCCTTTGGTCCTCAGAAAACTCCTGCCAGGTGGGACAATGAGACTCCTCACTTCTAGATTTTTGGGTGAAGAAATGGAGATGCAGATTGGCAGAGATTTGCATAAGGTGAGAAAGGCACATCCAGGGTTCACTTCAGAGTTCAGCCAGAGCTAGCTGTGCTCAGATCAATTCTGCCACCAGCCGTGTGACCTTGGGCAGGTTCCCATGAAATTGGGACGGTACCTCATGGAGTTGCTGTGATAATGCACGTAAAGCTCTTAGCGCAGGCCCCATTGTTTTGTATATTACTGATGATCACAGAGAGCATCAGCTACCCTGCCCTGTTGCTTGGAGGATCCCCGTTAGTCTGCGTTGTATCAGAGATGCACTCGTGCGCCCCCTGCGGGCAGAAGGGCTGCAGCTCAAGTGAAAGTGAAAGTTGCTTAGTCCTGTCTGACTCTGTGTGACCACATGGACTATGTAGTCCATGGAATTCTCCAGGCCAGAATACTCGAGTGGGTGGCCTTTCCCTTCTCCAGGGGATCTTCCCAACCCAGAGATCAGACCCAGGTCTCCAGCATTGCAGGCAGATTCTTTACCTGCTGAGCCACAAGGGAAGCCCAAAAACATTGGAGTGGGTAGCCTATCCCTTCTCCAGTGGATCTTCCTGACCCAGAAACCGAACCGGAGTCTCCTGCATTGCAGGTGGATTCCTTAACAATGAGTTTATCAGGAAAGCGCCCACGCAGCAGAAAGAGCCCTCAAATACAGGGTCAGGCTCCCCCTCTGATGCTGTGTCCTGGCCCTGTCATTTCTCCTCTCTGACATCTGTCTCCTCGTGTAACATAGCCAAAATAAAAATAACCAATGGGAGGTGGATGGTGGCACAGATAATATGGATAGGGGCATGGCGGGGTTCTCAAGAGGGAGACTTTAACGTTGAGCCAAAGCTCAAAGAGAAAATTCAGAGTATCTTTCGACAGTTGAGTAACTGTGACCTGTCATATTCCCGCCAGCTGGGGAAGTTAACTGGACATGTGTCTGCTATGCTCCCCATGTCTCTGCCTGAAAAGATGATACATCATTTGACCCACAACTATTTACTGAACAACTCTGGGCTTCCTTGATAGCTCAGTTGGTAAAGAATCCACCTGCAATGCAGGAGACCCCGGTTCGATTCCTGGGTCAGGAAGATCCCCGGGAGAAGGGATAGACTACCCACTCCAGCATTCTTGGGTTTCCCTGTGGTAAAGAATCCGCCTGCAATGTGGGAGACCTAGGTTAGATCCCTGGGTTGGTAAGATCCCCTGGAGAAGGGAAAGGCTACCCACTCGCATATTCTGGCCTGGAGAATTCATGGACTATACAGTCCATGGGGTCGCAAAGGGTCGGACACGACTGAGCAAACTTCACTTAGGATGTATGAAGCTCCAGGCTCTGGTCTGGGTGAAAAGTCACAGAAGCTCTTATGGGGCTGTCCTGACAACCAAATGCCACTGGAGGTGAGATGCATTTTGTAAAGTAGCACTCACAGGTCACTTGCCAGGGTTTTTTATTCCTGATATAATTAGGGAATCCCAGGCTCATCAGAGACATTTTGTTGGGCCTGAGAAAGCGAAGGACCTACCTTGTAGACAAAGGTGCAAACAAAGTCGATGAAGCCGACCTGAAGCTTAGGGAGTTCATCTGCCTTGTTTCTGTCCATCATGGGCTGTCAGGGAGAGAGAGTTAATTGCACTGGGCCCCTGTTGGGCTGATGCAGCAGGGAACTATAAAGTGAAGCATTCTTCCAAAACAAAAACCCTCTCACTGGTCTCCCTGAGTCTGGTGGGGAGCCAGCGGACCATTCCAGCCAAGTTTACTTTCAACATTGATAGATTCACAGCTGGACAGGTCTTCCCCTTGCATGGTCTGTGCTGTTAGCACAGAGCCATGGGAGATAGACTCCTAGACCGTCAGAACTGAAAGGGAAATCTAAGTTTTGGCCACTTGTCAATCTCGACTGAGCTGACTGAGCCAAGGATACACCTTAGAGCAGGGTCTCCAAACTTTGGGAGGGAGTATGTTGCTGGGCCCACCCCCAGAGTTTCTGTCCAGGTAGGTCCAGGGTGTGCATGGCGGGGGAGGAGGTGGAGTGGTCTGTGGACTTGCATCTCTAATGTGTACCCAGGTAACAAGGTTGATGGTGGTCTCCAGGGAACACACTTCGAGAACCACTGCATTAGGGGAAGGTCATCTCTGTGGTAATTTCACACATCTGTGTGTCAAGGATGAAGGGGCACATCTCTCCATCATGGCCAGGTCACTGCTCTCCACCAGAACAAGATCACACGCCCAGTATCAGGCTGAGGTCCCTTCTCTACTCACAATGGGATTCTGTTGCAGCACCGTGCGCTCCAGGTCACCTTGTTCCCAGAATTCAGCAGCAACCAGCAGAGCCACCTGCAACAGGCAGACACCCTCCACAGAGTCAGGTCCCAGCCCCGGTCCTACCCCTGCTCCCATCCCACTTGGGCTTCCAGCTCAGCAAAAAACACCCCACTCCTGCCCTACCACCCCACGCTATGTCATCACAAGGGATTCCCACGTCTTGCCAGAGGATAATGGAGCAGTGGGCTGCCTCAGCATCTAGAGAACCCAAGCTGCATTAGCTGCTGTCACCAGGACTGGGATTCTCCTCCTCTCAGGACAGGAGGAGTGCGTACCTTGCTCTGCACCTCCCAAGGCTTGGTGATGGCTGAGAGATCACAGGCGGTCATCATCATGGCCCTGCACACAAGGACACCATCCATCAGTCCGGAGGCAGTCAGTGCTGTATATCTGGTTGAGTCCATCTATCTCTTCTTTTTCTGCCCCTACTGGTAGGTGGCCTCATCCCATTGTGAACAGATCTGTCAATGCCCAACTGCATCTGAAGGTCAGGTTTTGAAGTCAAACAGATTTAAATCCTGCCTTTGTCAGTTATTAGAAGTTTGGCATTAAGCAATTAAACGAAGTTCTCTGTGCTGCAGTTTCCTTGTCTGTAATAAGTGCAAGATTCAATGGGATAATGTGTGTAAAAATCTTTGCATGGTGCCTAGATATATTATGTGCACAATGTGTGTGTGTTAGCCAGTCGTGTCTGTTTGTGACCCCATGGACTGTAGCCTGCCAGGCTCCTCTGTCCATGGAATTTTCCAGGCAAGAATACTGGAGTGGGTTGACATTCCCTTCTCCAGGATGTCTTCCCAATCCAGGGATCTAACTGGGGTCTCCTGCATTGCAGGCAGATTCTTTACTGTCTGAGGCACCGGGGAAGCCCATGTGCACAGTAAACTGGCAATTATCAGGAACACATGTTGGGTTTCCATACATTAGGTGCCCCACACTGTTCTAGGCATTTTATAAATATCAATTTCATTTAAATCTCATCACATCCTCAGAGTTCCTTCTGACTAGAATGGAACAGTATTTCTCAACCTTTTTCTCTTCATCCTCCCTGATCTATTGTCAAAGAACCTTTTTATACATCTTTCCTATAACCACTTCAGCATGAAATTTTAATAACACAGACATACTGTACCTCTGGAGGGCCACAGATCACTGTATTATCTAAGATTTTTTTTTTTTTTGCTCCCCTCCTGAGAACTACTTTTTGCCCCATCAGGTAATGCATGATGAAAGGAGAAGGACAACCCTGGTCATTGTGAGGAAGCCTTATGTTAAGAAGTAGAGGAATGGACTGAGGAAAGAAAGGATTAAAAGATAAACTCTTAAAACACTTTCACAGTAATAAGAAGGTAAGACAGGTATTGTTACATAGTTAGGTATGACATAAGACAGAAAGGGAAGGACCATGTGAAAAGAATAGGAGCAAGAGGAGAGAATTTGATAAGGTATTTCAGAGATGGGGCACAGTGGTATGAAGTCTGGGATGGGAATCCAGGGTCATGTGCTGTGGGTGTCAATCCCATGCTGGGGAGTGCAGGTGTATCCAATAAGCAGGGAGCGCATTGACGTTTCAGGGTTGGATCATGACTCATCAGAGCTGCTTGGCGGCACCTGTGGGATAGAGCAGAGAGAGAGAGGGAGGCAGGGAGGAAGGAAGGGGAGATGCTGCAGCAGCTCAGGAAGACAGCAGAGGGCCTGAACTCCCTGGCTGGGAGAGCATGGGATCAACCCCATGTGGTAGAGTCAACCCCGCTTGGTGAGAGGATGGGCAGAGACTGTGGGGGATAGTTGGAGAAGCTTGGGGCTCTGAACCTAACTAGGACTTGGATGATTTTACAATTAACCAGATATATCTGGCATAGGTTACATAAGCTGGTCTGGGAGGCCTTAAGAGTTATGAAATGTTAACAAGTTTAACTATCTTGAACCTCAAAAACTCAAAAAATTCTCTAAGTAAATAAGCTTTCAGGAATGCATACATCTTCTTAGGAACGCATTCAGTAGTAGTGTTAGTCGTGCAGTCGTATCCGACTCTGCGACCCCAGGGACTGTAGCCCACCGGGCTCCTCTGTCCGTGGGATTCTCCAGGTAAGAATACTGGAGTGGGTTGCCGTTCCCTTCTCCAGGGGATCTTCCTGACCCAGTGATCGAACCTGGGTCTCCTGCATTACAGGCAGATTCTTTCCATATGAGCCACAGAGAAGTCCCATAGGAAAACATTATTCCTTGTAATAGCATCAGAACACATGCCTGTTGCTTACTGTTAAGTGTTGTCAACTTGCTACGCTTACTGTCAAACACATTAAGCAAATGAATGTTTGGTTGCACATCCAGGAGTCACTGGTTCCTTGTTACCTGTCAGTGTCCACATTGTGAGTGTTCACATTGTGAGTGGACACAGGAGAGCTCTGGATGTTTACTTTCCCTGGGTGAAGAAAGCATGTGACAATTACTCCCAGGAGTTAGGGAAACACCTAAATGTTTTATAGATAGATATTTGATATGTGCATGGGATGGGGGCTGGAGGTGGGGGACTCTTGGACACCAGAAAAGTCAGTCCCAAGCTTCATGCCCTAAAGACAAGGCATTACATTCACTTCAGCACTGTAGCCTTAGGTGTTCTTTGACCAAGATGCTATGTTAGGCATTAGGGACCCAGAGAGGCCTGTGGGGAGTCACGTAAGGAGCGGAGGGGAAACCATTTCTAGGCAGAGAGAGAACATCTAGTGCAAAGGCCTTGGTGGAAGAAAGCCTGGAAGCAAGGAGGGGCTCAGGGAGCAGATGGAAGAGGGGTTGAGAGGGGACCTGAGATGGACAGGGTAGACCCAGAGCCCAGGTGCGGGGACATTTTCATACTAAGAGCAACAGGAAGAGTCACTGAAGAGTGGGGGAGGGGTCATATTTGCATTTTGCAGAGAACAACACAATGGCTTCAGTAATGAGGTCCCAGGAGCCCAGTTAGGAAGCCATTGAAGGGTCCAGACAAGAGATGGATGTGGCAATAAAATGAAGCATCCAGACAGACAAGGCATTTAAAAGTAAACTCAGCATGACTTGGGGATAGATTAGACATGCAGAGTGAGGTAGACGGCAGTGTCAGGATGAAAGAGGACACCGCGACACCTCGGTTATTATGCAGAAGAGAGCTAGAGTAAGTCTTGAAGACTTGTGGAGAAATTTGAACCTTATCCTCAAGGTGGGTGAGAGTCATCAATTGTGGGGGCGGATGAAGTTGAACAGTATGAAACTGAGTGCAAGGCTTTGGAGTCAGACCGAGCAATTAGATCCTCACTCTTGTCCTTAGTTGTCATATCCAGGACAAGTGACTTATGTCTTTGAGGCTCTCTCTGATCTTTGGTGAAACAAGATAATCACATTAGGTTGGGTCGTACAAAATTCTGATTTTGTGGGTCACAAACAGTCGATTGCAGCAACATGGATGACCTAGAGATCGTCATACTGAGGGGAGTAAGTCAGAGAAGGAGGAATATCGTATGGCATTTTAAATGTGTAATCTAAAGAATGATACAAATGAACTGACAAAACAGAGACTAGTAGACTTAGTGAACTTATGGTTGCCAGGGGGAAGGATGGGGAACAGGCTAATTAAGGAGTTTGGGGTGGATATGTACATCCTGCTGAATTTAAAATGGATAACCAACAAGGACCTACTGTTAATATATACCACATGGAACCCTGCTCAATGTTATGTGGCAGCCTGGATGGGAGTTTGAGGGAGAGTGGATACATGGATATGTATGGCTGAGTCCCTTTGTAGTTCACCTGAAATTATCACAACATTGTTTGTCAGCTATATATAAAAAAGTTAAAAAAAAATAAAACAGTTGAAAGTCAGCAATTTCACGGCTCAATGCAATATATCTGTCCTAGGGGTTACTGTGACCAATACATAAGATGATTTTATAAGTGCTACCATGGTCCTTATCTTCATCACTATCACCTGCATCATATTAATCACCAGGATGGGCTCCTGCGCACCAGGCCCAAAGCAAACATTACTTTTGCTCAGCTGGGATGCTCAGCAGTGCTTCTCCTTGACCCTTAGCTCGAAGCGGGACCCTGGAAGCATCCCAGGGACCCTTGCGAGGCATTCAGACTCTTCCTGGAATTACCCTTGGTCTGAAGTGGATAGCCTGCGGGGGAAGTTTGAAGGGAGCCAAGGAAAGCTGTGGATGTATGGGAGGGGGATAGGGTGACCTGGTTGATGTTCCACGAATGCCCATGCGACACTAGGTAAGTCACTTTGTCTCTCTGAGCCTCATTTTTTTCATCTGTAAAACATGAGACCAGGAGGCACCAGCTTCTTCTGTAAAGGGCCAGATAGCAAATATTTTAGGTTTTGCAGAGCATGTGCACTCGATTGCATTACTCAGTTTCATCATCGCAATGGGAAAGCAGCCACAGATAAGATCAGTTGGTGCTTGGCCACCAGAAAGGTGCTGCTGAGGCCTGGGCTTCGTGGCCTGGGGCTTGAGGGGAGTTGGAGGTTGTTAACTCACCCAGCACCCCTTTGCTGAGTGCTCACTGTATGCCAGGCCCTGGAGAGATTGCTGAGGACTTAGGACTGAGAGCAGCCCTGGAGGCATTTACCATTAAAATAGCTCTTAATCGACTGGCCCCACACCATTGGGGTTCATGAATTGTGCAGTTTGCGGTGTTTTTGGTGTCTTCATGGTTTTCATACTTTTCCTCTGGTCCTTCCCAAAGTTCCACTCTCTTGAACACAGTGAGCACCTTATGCCAGGTACCAGGTGACACTGGAGCCGAGGTGATGAGCTCACTGAGTTTTAAGTGGCTCTTAATTGCTGCTTGACAACAGCTATGTACAAAGTCTTGGCCACTATTCCATTATTTGCAGGATGTATATTAGAAGAACATGTTTAGCACAGTGGTTGCCTTTGGATTCAAATGCAAAAACTGTTTTAAAATTCTTTTATGGGGTAGGGGAAAGGGTGGAGAAGGAAGGACTTATTACCTGCAGCAAATAAGGGGAACACCAGGGCATCTTTTCCCAAAGCCGTGTCTCCCTGAACTAGCAAAATTGGGGACATTTGAAACTATGGGTACATGTGTATTTCTGAGGGGGCTTGAGTAGAGAATTCAGCACAGAATTGGAGCAAAGACTGAGTCCAAGTTTCACTTGATTGAAGTCAGGAGGGTCCACATTATCATTCCATCCCTTACCTGAGTGGGGGCCTTAGTTCCCGGTGGCAGGACTTACTGAAGTTCAACTTCTTTATGTCTCATGGAGAAAGAATTTGGTGAGAGACAAGGTGATAGGTAAGAAGTGGATTTATTTAGAGAGGTACACATTCCATTGACAGAATGTGGTCTGTCTCAAAAGGCAAGAGTGGCCCTGGGAGAAAAACACTCCACAGACAGAGTGTGGGCAGATTCTAAATTCTTAACATTCATTTCTAGATGGTTGGATGGATGGGGAAGGGGAGGATGAGCTGCAGAGTAAAAAAAAAAAAAGAAAGAAAATGACAGGGTCACTTATTCCTAAGTCAGTGCCTAAGTAGGTTCAGGTTACTTTTAGGCACTTGTGAAAATATTTAAATTTTAGTTTCTTTAAAAAAACAACAACAACATAGTAATACTGAATATATGAATAATGAGTTAAGCCGGATTATATTCGCGTTTATATTAACAGTCATGAAATATGATTTTCATTTATTTAAATGGAGAAAGATGCCATTAAGGCAAAAGTACCTATGACCCATCCACAAATGTCATAATGTGGCCCTCTATTAAAGGATATCAATCTATGGGTACTAAAATTGGAATTCTTATAATTTCTTTTTCTTTTTTATAGTAGTTTTTTTAAATAGCTCAAGGACAAAATTACAAACTTTATTAAAATAAATGCAATTTATATTTTCAAGTATAGCCGCTGGGTCAGAGATCATCATCTGCTGCTGCTGACTCACGTCAGTCGTGTCCGACTCTGTGACCCCATAGATGGCACCCGCCAGGCTCCCCCGCCCCTGGGATTCTCCAGGCAAGAACACTGGAGTGGGTCGCCATTTCCTTCTCCAGTGCATGAAAGTGAAAAGTGAAAGTGAAGTCACTCAGTCATGTCCGACTCTTAGCGACTCCATGAACTGCAGCCTACCATGCTCCTTCATCCATGGGATTCTCCAGGCAAGAGTGCTGGAGTGGGGTGCCATTGCCTTCTCCTTTATAATTTCTATTTATCAGGAAATATTATTCGCTATTATCTTTATTCCCTCCACCATAGTTTGAAGGTGAAGTCGTTCAGTCGTGTCTGACTCTTTGCAACCCCATGGACTGTAGCCCACCAGGCTCCTCAGTCCATGGAATTTTCCAGGCGAGAGTACTGGAGTGGGTTGCCATTTCCTTCTCCAGAGGATATTCCCAACCCAGGGATCAAACCTGGGTCTCCCGCACTGCATGCAGACACTTTACCATCTGAGCCACCAGCGAAGCCTGATTCCACCATAGTTTGGACCCAGGTAAATAGCAGGGAGGGAACACAACTCCACCCATCAACAGAAAATTGGATTAAAGATTTACTGAGCGTGGCCACGCCCATCAGAACAAGACCCAGTTTCCCCCTGTCAGTCTCTCCAATCAGGAAGCTTCCATAAGCCTCTTATCCTTCTCTATCAGAGGGCAGACAGCATGAAAACCTTAATCACAGAAAACTAACCAATCTGATCACATGGACCACAGCCTTGTCTAACTCAGTCAAACTATGAGCCATGCTGTATAGGGCCACCCAAGACAGACAGGTCATGGTGGAGAGTTCTGACAAAATGTGGTCCACTGGACACAGGAATGGCAAACCACTTTAGTATTCTTGCCTTGAGAACCCCATGAACAGTATGAAAAGGCAAAAAGATAGGACAATGAAAGATGAACTCCTCAGGTCATTAGGTGCCCAATATGCTACTGGAGATCATTAGAGAAATAACTCTAGAAAGAAAGAAGAGACAGGGCCAAAGCAAAAACAACACCCAGTTGTAGATGTGACTGGTGATGGAAGCAAGGTCCGATGCTATAAAGAGCAATATTGCATAGGAACATGGAATGTTAGGTCCATGAATCAAGGCAAATTGGAACTGGTCTGGTTCCAAATAGGAAAAGGAGTGCGTCAAGGCTGTATATTGTCACCTGGCTTATTTAACTTATATGCAGAGTACATCATTAGAAACGCTGGACTGGAAGAAACGCAAGCTGGAATCAAGATTGCCGGGAGAAATATCAATAACCTCAGACATGCAGATGACACCACCCTTTTGGCAGAAAGTGAAGAGGAACTAAAAAGCCTCTTGATGAAAGTGAAAGAGGAAAGAGAAAAAGTTGGCTTAAGCTCATCATTCAGAGAACAAAGATCATGGCATCTGGTCCCATCACTTCATGGGAAATAGATGGGGAAACAGTGGAAAGTGTCAGACTTTATTTTGGGGGGCTCCAAAATCACTGCAGATGGTGACTGCAGCCATGAAATTAAAAGACGCTTACTCCTTGGAAGAAAAGTTATGACCAACCTAGATAGTATATTCAAAAGCAGAGACATTACTTTGCCGACTAAGGTCCGTCTAGTCAAGGCTATGGTTTTTCCAGTAGTCATGTATGGATGTGAGAGTTGGATTGTGAAGAAGGCTGAGTGCCGAAGAATTGATGCTTTTGAACTGTGGTGTTGGAGAAGACTCTTGAGAGTCCCTTGGATTGCAAGATCCAACCAGTCCATTCTGAAGGAGATCAACCCTGGGATTTCTTTGGAAGGAATGATGCTAAAGCTGAAGCTCCAGTACTTTGGCCACCTCATGCGAAGAATTGACTCATTGGAAAAGACTCAGATGCTGGGAGGGATTGGGGGCAGGAGGAGAAGGGGACAACCGAGGAGGAGATGGCTGGATGGCATCACGGACTCAACGGACGTGAGTCTGAATGAACTCCGGGAGATGGTGATAGACAGGGAGGCCTGGTGTGCAGCGATTCATGGGGTCACAAAGAGTCAGACACGACTGAGCAACTGAACTGAACTGAACTGAAACAGGAGATGGCAAGAGTGAACATTGACATTTTAGGAATGAGTGAACTAAAATGGACTGGAACGGGTGAATTTAACTTGAATGACCATTATATCTATTACTGTGGGCAAGAATCCCTTAGAAGAAATGGAGTAGCCATCATAGTCAACAAAAGAGTGCAAAATGCAGTACTTGGATGCCATCTCAAAAACGACAGAATGATCTCTGTTCATTTCCAAGGCAAACCATTCAATATCACGGTAATCCAAGTCTATGCCCCGACCAGTAATGCTGAAGAAGCTGAAGTTGAATGGTTCTATGAAGACCTACAAGACCTTCTAGAACTAACACCTCAAAAAGATGTCCTTTTCATTATAGGGGACTGGAATGCAAAAGTAGGAAGTCAAGAAACACTTGGAGTAACAGGCAAATTTGGCCTTGGAGTACAGAATGAAGCAGGGCAAAGGCTAAGAGTTTTGCTAAGAGAACGCACTGGTCATAGCAAACACCCTCTTCCAAAAACACAAGAGAAGACTCTACACATGGACATCATCAGATGGTCAATACAGAAATCAGATTGATTATATTCTTTGCAGCCAAAGGTTGAGGAACCCTATACAATCAGCAAAAACAAGACCAGGAGCTGACTGTGGCTCAGATCATGAAGTCCTTATTGCCAAATTCAGACTTAAATTGAAGAAGGTAGGGAAAACCACTAGACCATTCAGGTATGACCTAAATCAAATCCCTAATGATTATACAGTGAAAGTGAGAAATAGATTCAAGGGATCTGATAGAGTGCCTGATGAACTATGGATGGAGGTTTGTGACATTGTACAGGAGACAGGGATAAAGACCATCCCAAGAAAAAGAAATGCAAATAGGCAAAATGGCTGTCTGAGGAGGCCTTACAAATAGCTGTAAAAGAAGAAAAGTGAAAAGCAAAAGAGTAAAGGAAAGATATACCCATTTGAATGCAGAGTTCCAAAGAATAACAAGAAGAGATAAGAAAGCCTTCCTCAGTGATCAGTGCAAAGAAATAGAGGAAAACAATAGAATGGGAAAGACTAGAGATCTCAAGAAAATTAGAGATACCAAGGGAACATTTCATGCAAAGATGGGCTTGATAAAAGACATAAATGGTATAACAGCAGAAGATATTAAGAAGAGGTGGCAAGAATGCACAGAAGAACTATACAAAAAAGATCTTCATGACCCAGATAATCACGATGGTATGATCACTCACCTAGAACCAGACATCCTGGAATGTGAAGTCAAGTGGGCCTTAGGAAGCATCACTATGAAGAAAGCTAGTGGAGGTGATGGAATTCCAGTTGAGCTCTTTCAAATCCTGAAAGATGATGCTGTGAAAGGGCTGCACTCAATATGCCAGCAAATTTGGAAAACTCAGCAGTGGCCACAGGACTGGAAAAGGTCAGTTTTCATTCCAATCCCAAGGAAAGGCAATGCCAAAGAATGCTCAAACTACCGCACAATTGCACTCATCTCACACACTAGTAAAGTAATGCTCAAAATTCTCCAAGCCAGGCTTCAACAGTATGTGAACCATGAACTTCCAGACGTTCAAGCTGGTTTTAGAAAAGGCAGAGGAACCAGATATCAAATTACCAACGTCCGCTGGATCATTGAAAAAGCAAGAGAGTTCCAGAAAAACATCTATTTCTGCTTTATTGACTATGCCAAAACCTTTGTGTGGATCATCACAAATTGTGGAAAATTCTTCAAGAGAAGGGAATACCAGACCACCTGACCTGCCTCCTGAGAAACCGGTATACAGGTCAGGAAGCAACAGTTAGAACTGGACATGGAACAACAGACTGGTTCCAGATCGGGAAAGGAGTACATCAAGGCTGTATATTTTCACCCTGCTTATTTAAAGAGTACATCATAAGAAATGCTGGGCTGGATGAAGCACAAGCTGGAATCAAGATTGCCAGGAGAAATATGAATAATCTCAGATATGCAGATGACACCACCCTTATGGCAGAAAGTGAAGAACTTAAGAGTCCCTTGATGAAAATGAAAGAGGAGAGTGAAAAAGTTGGCTTAAAGCTCAACATCCAAAAAACTAAGATCATGGCATCTGGTCCCATCACTTCATGGCAAATAGATGGGGAAACAGTGGAAACAGTGACAGAGTTTATTTTGGGGGGCTGCAAAATCAGTGCCGATGGTGATTGCAGCTATGAAATAAAAAGATGCTTACTCCTTGGAAGGAAAGTTATGATCAAACTAGATAGCATATTAAAAAGCAGAAACATTACTTTGCCAACAAAAGTCTGTCTAGTTAAGGCTATTGTTTTTCCACTTGTCATATATGGATGTGAGTGTTGGACTATAAAGAAAACTGAGCTCCGAAGAATTGATGCTTTTGAACTGTGGTGTTGGAGAAGACTCTTGAGAGTCCCTTGGACTGCAAGGAGATCCATCCAGTCCATCCTAAAGGAGATTAGTTCTGGGTGTTCATTGGAAGGACTGATGCTGAAGCTGAAACTCCAAAACTTTGGCCACCTGGTGCAGAGAGCTGACTCATTTGAAAAGACCCTGATGCTGGGAAAGATTGAGGGCAGGAGGAGAAGGGGATGACAGAGGATGAGATGGTTGGATGGCATCACCAACTCAATGGATATGAGTCTAAGTAAACTCCAGGAGTTGGTGATGGACAGGGAGGCCTAGCATGCTGCAGTCCATGGGGTCGAAAAGAGTAGGACACGACTGAGAGACTGAACTGAACTGATTATTCTTTTTATTTCTCCCCCCGAACCATTAAAAAGATAATTGCCATTCATAGCTCATGGCAGGTGGCAGGCCTCACGCTCTAGCCATGGAGGATCTCTAAGCCATCCAGGGCATCGTCTGTCATATTACCAGGTTTGAAACCTTCAATTCGGTGGAGACCGAAAGGATTTAATGACAAGTGGAAGTCACGCCCTGATTCTGAAGGTACTGTAACATCCTGGTCCTACAGTAAGCACAGTGAATTAGGCTAACCCAAGAGATAGCAAAGCAGGAGACTCACAGATGTGGTTGGGACTACCCTAGTGGTCCAGTGCTTAGGACTCCGCAGGAACTTCCACTGCAGAGGGCATGGGTTTGATCCCTGGTCAGGGAACTAAGATCCCACATACCTCAGGATGAGGAGAAAAAAAAAAAAAAAAAAGATACCTCAAGGATTGAGGTGTGGACCTCAGATAAGATGAAGCTTACTGACCCGAGCGCTCAAGGTAATCAGAGTGTAGGAGACAAGTGTCGGGTTTTTTTCCCCAAAACAACCAATTCTGTCACCAACTGGGTGTCCTCTGATTCAATTCAATTCATTTCAATACAATTCACTTTTAACCCTTGACTAGTGTCAGACTTTGCATGTTGGAGGGCTCCTTCCAAAAAGACTTCCCTCACCTTGGAAGTCAGTTGCAAGTATCAGAGCCCCAGGCTACCACACCTCTGACTTGACAACAGAGGCAAGGGGTTCTTGTGAACCCCAGGTTCAAAAACTTGTTAGGACAGCTCACAAAACTTCGGAAAACTCTTCTGTTTGCCAGTTTACTGTATAGGATATAACTTAGGAATAGCCAAATGGAAGAGATGCACAGGGCAAGGTGTGGGGTCATGGGTGCCTGCAGAGCTCCCATGCTCTTTTCCAGCATGTCGACGTATTCACTGACCTAGTGGCTCTTTGAACTGTTTTTCATAGGTTTTTATGGAGATTTTGCCCCATAAACATGGTTTATTAAATCGCTGACCACTGACTGATTCAGTCTTCAGTCCTCTTCCCCTCCCCAGAGGTTGGGCTGGGGCTGAAAGTTCCAAGCTTCTAATCTTTGTCTTTCTAGTGATCAGCACCCACCCCGAAGCCCTCTAGGGTTCTACCAAGAGTTGCCTCATTAGAGCCAAAAAAAGTGAAAGTGGCCCAGTTGTGTCCGACTCTTTGCGACTCCATGGATAAGTCCATGGAATTCTCCAGGCCAGAATACTCCAGTGGGTAGCCTTTCCCTTCTCCAGGCGATCTTCCCAACCCAGGGATTGAACCCAGGTCTCCCGCATTACAGGCAGATTCTTTACCAGCTGAGCCACCAGGGAAACCCTTAGAACCAAAGACACTCCAATCAAGTCTGTGACTCATCATTATCAAGGGTTTTAGAATCTGTGTTGGGAAATGGGGACAAAGGCCAAAATACATAGGTCTCTTTATATCACAGGAAAAGCCTGGCACCGTGCCTGTCACGAGCAATGCAGCAGAGCACTCCACGTGCCCCGGCTCAGCCCCTGTGATAATCCATAAGATAGACACTACTGTTACTCTCTGAGCAGATGAGGAAACAGGCACAGAGAAGTGAAGTCACCTGCTCAAGGTCAATCACCAATAAGTGACAGAGATGAGGCCAGACCTTCTGGAGTGAAGCCCTAAGTGTGTAACAGGTACACTATACCCAGGTGTGTAGTAGCTCTAATTGTGTGTCTAATCACCTAATAGATGCACCAGCCCCAAGACTGCTTCACAACAGTGCTTTCCTACCAGGTGCCACTTTCGCTTCCAGGGGATATTTGGCCATGTCTGGAGATAGTTCTTGGCACAGCTGGGGAGGAGGGGCTGCTACTGGGGTCTACTGAGTAGAAAGGGATTATGTTAAACATCTTTAAATGCACAGGACAGCCCCTATTACAGTTATTGCTCCCAAATGTCAATAGTGTTAAGATGGAGAACCCTACTTTATAGATCTTTGAACATTTTTCACTGAGTGCCTACCAGAAGAATTCTGAAAAATGTTTACCTTCTTGTACATTTTTAAGTTGACATCTTGACTGTTAAAATGGTTGCATTATTCTTTAAATATAACGAAATCTAAATAGCATAGCATTTTTATATCAACCATCAGAGTACCATCCATTTAAAAACAAATGAACCAGCATTTCTTTAAGATTCTAGAGTTTTAAAGGCTTCCCAGGTGGTGCTAGTGGTAAAGAACCTGCCTGCCAATGCAGGAGATAAAAGGCTTTACCTAGAGAATCCCATGGACAAGAGAGCCTGGTGGGCTACAATCCACAGGGTCACAAACAGTCAGACACTACTGAAGGGACTTAGCATGCACACACAAACCTAAGACCAGAAACCATAGATCTCCTGGAGAAAAAGGTGGGCAGAACACTCTTTGACATAAATTGTCCCAATATTTTTTTGAATCTGTCTTCTGAAGCAAAGGAAGGAAAAGCAAAAGTAAACAAATGGGACCTAATTAAACTGAAAAGCTTTTTCACAGCAAAGGAAACCATTGACAAACCAAAGATTCAACCCATAGAATGAGAAAAAATATTTGCAATTGATATGTCTAATAAGTTTAATATCCAAAAATATGAACTATTGCTACAATATTAAAAAAAAAGCCTAAAAAACAAAAAAGCGAACAATTTGATTAAAAAATGAGCAGAACTAAATAGACATTTTTCTAAAGAGGAAATGCAGATTACCAATAGTAACATGGAAAGATGTTTAACATTGCTAATCATCAGGGAAATGCAAATCAAAATCACAATGAGAGATCACCTCACACTTGTCAGAAAGACCATCATCATAAAAAAAAAAAAATGCTGATGAGAGTGTGGAGAAAAGGGAACTCTTATACACTGTTGGTGGGACTGTAAATTGGTTTAGCCATTGTGGAAAACAGTATGACAGTTTCTCATAAAACTAAAAACAGAACTACCATATGACCCAGAAACTCCACTCCTGGTTATATATCCGGGAAAAAACCACTAATTCAAAAAGATACATGCATCCCAATGTTCTTGGCAGCACTGTTTACAATTGTCAAGATATGGAAGCAACCTCAGTGTCTGTCAACAGATGAAGGGATACAGATGTGGTGTGTATGTGTGTGTACATACATATATACGTATATGTATGTGCACACATATACACACACACACATACATACATCCAATGGAGTAATATCCAGTCATTAAAAAAAATGAAATTTTGTATTTGCAGCAACATAGATTGACTTGGATGGTACTATGCTAAGTGAAATCAGTCAGAGCAAGGCAAATACTATATGATGTCTTTTAAACGTGGAATCTAAAAAATACAACAAACTAGTGAACATGATGAAAGAAGCAGCAGCAGACTCACAGATAGGAAGGACAAACTGGAGATGCAGTGGTTACCAGTAGGGAGAGGGAAGAGGGCAATAACAATAGAAGAAATTAAGAGATACAAACTACTATGTATAAAATAAGCTACATGGATGTATTGTACAGCACAGAATATAGCCAATATTTTGTAATAACTATAAATGGAGTATAACCTCTAAAAATTGTGACTCACCATATTATACACCTAAAAGTTACATAATATTATACATCAACTATGCTTCAATTTTAAAAAAAAGTCTGGAACTTTGCATTCTTTTTTTCTCCATAAACATGTATTTCCAGTTAACTTCCCCTACAGAGTTTATCCTAAGGTTTTATATTTGTGTGTGTGTGTGTGTGTATCTATATATGTGTATAACTGTATATATATTACAGATATTCAAATATATATATGAAATGTGTTGATCAATTTTTCATACTGATTTTTAACCAAATATGTCCATTAACTGAAATATGTAACTAAATATTGTTGTCTTTGATCATAGATCTCCAAGTATAGAAAACTTTTCTTCTGGATTGAATTACTATTATTACATGATTAACCAATACAATAAAATATATTACCTATTTTTTAGAAATTATTAAAAACTCAAATATTTTTAGTTCATCTATTGATAGAGAGGATGGGACTATTTTTTTTTTTTAATCAGTTAATGCATGGGGAATTCCTTGGCACTCTAGTGGTTAGAACTCTGAGCTTTCACTGCCAAGGTGAGCGTTCAGTCCCTAGTTGGGGACCTAAGATCCCATAAGCCATGTGACATGGCCAAAAATGAGTTTGTGAATATTTCATACTGTAAGACTAATCAGATGCAACAATTAGAAACCCTGGGAATGGAAAAGTTTTGTTACAACATCATTCCATTCTTTAAATTCTTCCACATAATCAGTTGACAGTTTAATCAGATTCTCCTTTAAGTTTGTCCAAAGCAAACATTAGAGTCATTTACTTCATCAGTTTCTGGGAAATATGCCATAAAGATTTGACTAGGATTCCTCATATGACTATTAATTGTACCCCAGACACTTTCTGTGTGGCACTTTGGTTAACCCAAGATACTCAGAATATGTTAGGTCAATTAAAACACTATTTATTTTAATATATCTTCCAGTTTTATGTTTTTTGACTTTTTTTTATATTGGAGCAATTTGATTAACAATGTTGCATTAGCTTCAAGTGTACAGCAAGTGATTCAGTTATACATGTATCTATTCTTTTTTCAAATTCTTTTCCCATTTAGGTTATTACAGAATAGTGAGCAGAGTTCCCTGTGCTGTGCAGTATGTCCTTGTTTAAATATAGTAGTGTATATATGTCATCCCAAACTCCCAATTTATCCCTCCCCCTCCCAGCGCTGTATTTTTTATAAACTGCTTTTATCTTATCACAACCTTTAGCAACATTTTCATCAAAACTTTGAACCTTCAAGTTTGACTCATTTATTTCTGGAAATGTCTGCCTTGTAACATGATTGGAAATGCTAGTCTTTTATTGTCAACTAAAGCCTGCAAATAAGACTTGTTTCAGAAAGAATCTGAACTTTATTTTTCATTTCATATAAGCATGTTATTAGAATACATTCTGCTGACCCCCACCTTATTTTTTATTCTTAATTCTAAGAAAGGCAGAGGTACTAATAGATAGATGGACAGGTATGTAGGTAGACTAGATAGATTGATGGATAGACAGACAGAAGCATGGATGAAATCAAGTACTGCTACCTTTTTGATGGCCCTGATAGCAGGGGGCCATCCCACACCCCTAACAGCAGAGAACGTGGTTCATTCTCTGAAGGAAGTAGAGTGCTAAATAAGAGATGCTCAGCTCCTGCTGCCCCACTGTACAATCAAAGGACAAAGCTCTCTGCTTCTAACGCCCTAACAAAATAAATATATAAGACAGGGAAGGTCCAAAGCCCTCCCTTGGGTTTATAACGCCGTGATTAAAAGGAGCTTTGAAAACACCAATATTTATTGTCCCTCTGTTTGATGCCCCAGGGGTCTTTACACTATAGACTTCAAGGAAGGGCAAGTTTGTCTTTATTTTGTCACATGGGATAAGAATGAGGAACTGACCATGCCTCACCTACTGTGCTTTCTCTGGAAGATAATGTAAAGAGAGAAAATATGGATTCCCTTGAGACCATCCAAGCCTGTGTTTGTCTTGGAAGGCTTTGCAAGGGCTATGTGTGCAGTCTGAAGACTTCTGCTTAAGACTACATTGGCTTTTACAATGATTCAAGAAGTCTTGCTTCTGGCTTTATTTTTTTTTATTTTTGAAACCTTTCATGTCATATCTTGGTAAATTACATGATACTGCACTGTGTGAAAATAATACAATGTATTTAACCTGGTCCCCCATGATGGTCTTTTAAGTTTTTTTCAATATTTTTTATGATTACAAGTAATGTTGCAATGAATAACTCTATGTATACTTCTTGTAGCACAGGTGGGAGAAATTCTGTAGGGTAAATCCTGGATCTGGGATTCCCTGGGTCAAAGAGTATGGCTGGTTTCAATTTTGATAGGCATTGCCCTTCGTAAAACTGCACCTATTGGAGAGTTACCTGGCCGTCCGGGGGTTAGGACTTGGCGCTTTCACTGCCATGGCCCTGGGTGGTCAGGGAACTGAGATCTTGTGGCCAAAAAAAGTATAAGCCAACATTGAAAAACAAAGAAACAAAAACTACACCTATTTACATTCCCACCACAGTGAACAGGATCTCCTGCTGCCCCGGACTCTGCCCAACACCACGTGTTAGCAAACATTTCACCTTAGCCAATAGGAGGCATGAATAGTTATATCCCAAAGTGGTTTTATTTTTCATTTGTCTCACTATGGCTAAGGTCATCATCTTTTCATATGTTTACACCCCACTGTAATTCCTTTTCTGGAAAATGTTTGCTCACGCCTTTTGCTCATTTTCCTGTGGGATTAGTCTTTTTCTTGAATTATATTAATACTACTGAGGAAACTAGCTCTTTTTCTGCCAGAAGCATTACACATATTTCCCCACCGTGTATCACTTAAATCCTGACTTTAGCTCTGAGTTCTTGTGGGTGTTGTCCAGAAATCTCTAAAGTTTCATGTAGTCAAATTTATCAATCTCTTTACGACTTTTGAATTTTATGTCACACTTAGAAAAGCTTACTCTTTTCAGTTCTCCCAAGCTTTTTCCCTCTCTCCATATTATTAGTTTATTTTCGCATTATTTTAAAATCCTTGATTCATCTTGAATTTATTTGTTATAGGAGTGAAATAGGGGTCTGCCTCTGTGACCACCTATGGCAGAATCTGAAATATATTTCTTCTTTGTCCCTGGTTCCTCACACAGAGCTCCTAAAACCCTTGGAATTTCCCTAGTGATACAAGTGTCTTGTCCTTCCCAAGAAGCCCCCTTTGGGTTTATGCTAATGAAGTGACTTAGAGTGACTGAGGGTAGGGTCCCTAGATGGGGTCAGGCCTACCTGAAAGACCAAGGGAAGAGAGGGATGGACTTTCAGCCCCACCTGCTGGCCTCTGGGAAAGGGATGGGGGGCGGGGGGCTGCAGATTAAGCTTTGTAAAAACTATTGAACAAAGATTTAATAAGCATCAGCATGGATGAACACACCCCAGTTCTGCAGTAATGGAAGCCCCTGCATTCAGCACCCTTCTGGCCTTACCTTATGTACCTCTTTGGCCCTTCTTCTGTATTCTTTGTAACAATCCTTATACTAAACTAGTAATGTAAGTAAATGCTTCTCTGAGCTCTGTGGGCCATGCTAACAAATTAATCAAACCCAAGGAGGAGTTCACAGCAACTTCCAGTTTATAGCTGGGCAATCAGAAGCACAGGCAACTCAGACTGGCTTCATCTGAAAGGAAGCCAGTCTTGTGAGGCTGAGCCTTTAGTCTGTGGGGTCTGCTGCTATCTCCAGGCAGATAGTGTGAGATTTGAGTTAAATTTGTAGGACAGCCTGTCAGTGTTCACTGAGCACTGGAGAACTGCTTGCTGGTCTTGAGGGGAAAAAAAATCCATCAGATCACCTCATGGTCCCAACACCATTTATGAAATTATCCTTCTCCACTGGCAGAAAATCTACTTTTAGCACAGGCATTGTCTTTTGAGTCTGTCTACTGATCTCTCCTGCTCGTACCTAGGACCAAGCTATCTTCAGTTCTGCTGGCCCCTATTATTTCCTTTTTTCCTCAGAATTTTCTGGCTCTTTTTGCATACTTAACTCTCATAAGGATTTTGGAATTGCCTTCCTAATTCTCCACAAAATAAAGTTGATATTTTCTTTGGAATCACTTTAAATAAATAACTAAATAGGGAGAACAGACAGCTTTGTAATAATAAGTGCCCCTGTCCAAGAGCTTAGGGTTCTTCCCACTCGTTCAGTCCTTATGCAGCTCCATTTTGAAATGTTGTGCAGCAGCTCCTGGTCTGCCTGGGAGCAGCTATCGCCAGAGCGTGCCTCATTGTTCAGTGGCCTCAGGTCACACTGCTCCCCAGGGTGGGAGGACCTTTGGGGAGGCTTGGTTGGACAACTTCACAGCTGAGGGAAAGACAACTGGCCCCACCTTCCCTGAGCCTGTCCCAGCAGCTGTCTCTTCTCTGGACTTGCGTAATTCGTGACTTGATTAAACCTCACCTCTGCAGAAGCATCTAGGGATAAACAAACAACAATTCTCTGGGTCCTGGGTCGGGCATTGTCTCCTTTAATATCACCCAGGACCTGTCACAGGGAAGCCAGGGGACCCATTGGCTTGGGCCACATAGTCATGAAAGGACTCAAATTTGCATTTCTCACCCCATCATCAACTGAGGTGAATCAAGGAAGCATACTGAGAACCTAAAAAAAAACTAAACCAGAAAACTTTGAGTCGCATTACCAGACCTCGTGCCAACCAAGCACTATGAATGTCACACAAACCAGGGAACTCACTTGTGAACTGCATGCCTGCTTTTGCCATGTATAAAGGAACACTAAAGAGATTAAGCCCATGTATTCTGAGTAACACTTAGCTATCACTCAAACCATAATTGGTTTAATGCTCTGTGTTTTATCAAAAACTTTATCACCAAAATTTATATTACTTTACCACCAAAATTCTGCATTTTAGCATAGAAGTACTTCAAATCTTGTACTTTTTGTGCACAGAGAGATATGCATGCATGCATTCTTAGTCGCTCACTCGTGTCTGACCATTTGCAACCCCATGGACTGTAGCCCACCATGCTCCCCTGTCCATGGGACTCTCCAGGCAAGAATACTGGAGTGGGTTGCCGTTTTCTTCTCAAAGGTATCTTCCCCACCCAGGGATTGAACTCATGTCTCCTGCATTACAGGTGGTCTCCTGTATTGGAGGCAGATTCTTTACTTACTGAGCCATAGGTACTGTCTTGTATTTTTGTGCTAGAATAAAGAGTAAACATATCATTTCTGCAGTTCTGTTTTGGCATGACTTCTTTGTTTTGTGTGTCAGAGGCCCCCAGAATGAAAAGTTTTGCAGGGCTCTCTTGAAGACAGAGAGGCCTGTCAGTATAGCATCTTGCCTTTTGACCCTGGGCTTAAGGGAATCAGGGTTTAAGTCTTGTCTCAACTCACATAACGATTTCCTTCCGTGTCTGATCCAGCATCATGTACTGCGTCCACTCCTGTTGAGTCTCGTATGTCTTAGACTGATCCACGATCTTTTGGAACATCGTTCTTTTCCTACAAAAAAATACCAGTTTGTTAAAGGAGCACATATTAGAATACGGCAACCCCTGGCCTTCTAATGTTGGGTGTTTCAGAGGCTAATTATGGCAGTGTAATTTTTGAAAAGAAAGGTGAAAAGAACCAATGCCTGGGAGTGAAGACCTAGGTTCTAACTCAGACTCTACCATGGGTTTATTATCTGAACTTAGCTAATCTTCCCCCGATCTCAGTTTCCCCATCTGTATAACAGGGTGAGACTATTTGAGTCAGAGCTGTAGTGAGAATGGATGTGTCCATAGTGCAAGTGTGGTACCTGGCACAGAATACTCCCTAGAACTGTGGTGTTCATTATTTTTATAATAATCAGTATTCTTTTTTGTTTGTCCATGCCTTGCAGCCTGCAGGATCTTATTTCCCCTACTAGGGACAGAACCTGGGCCCATGGCAGTAAAACCCCCAAGTCTTAACCACTGGACTGGCAGGGAATTCCCTAATCATTTTTATTCTTAAAATGAGAAGAAATACCAACTTGAAATACAAGGCAAGGTCTGTAGCAATGATTGCGATGTCCATCATGTGGATTGCATGCTCATGCTGCCTGCGATTGAGGTTCTGAAAGATATTTAGGCTCTAAAGAGAAAATGGAGGGATAGAAGTGATGTGAGAAGGGAGAAGTAACGCTGGAGGTAAAGTCATTCAATTCCCGATGGCTGCCCCAGGTGACCGGACAGACGGTCCAGATCAACGCCTGGCTACGCTCAGGCTTCTTGTGAGATGGGGCCTCCTTCTCAGGCCCCAAAGCCAATGCAGAGGGCCCTCATCCTACCTCATCTCTCAGCAGTGTTTTACCAAACTCCAAGTGGTGTCTTTCCAGGATGGAGGACCCATGGAGCTTGGCCAGGGGGTTCTGGGATCTGAATGGGAGAGAAAGAGACACACAGAGAGAGGATTAACATGGACTGGCTGAGATGAAAGTTAAAGACATCATCCATTCCTGTCACCTCCTAAGTCTGCAGGCAGAGAGGTTGAAGTGCAAGAATGAGAAGGGACTCGTCACACAGTACGACGGCGAGAAATAGGACTAGATAGCAGGTGTCCTGGCTCTCATACTCTAACTTTCTCCATAACTAACTCTGGGCCTCTTTGGGGACATGGCCTCCCTAGAAGTGTGGACCCTTATCCCCAGAAAAAGACACAAACACAATACCACATGCAGTTGTACAAACCCACCCCATAGCCGTCCACGGACACTGGCCAGTACTTTAAAGATCGCCAAGCCCCAGATCTTCCAAGCCTGATTCTGAGAAGTCACTGGATTCCCACAAGCAACATATCTATTCACGTCTTTATTCAATAAATATTTGCTGAGCCCTTGTTGTGTGCCAGGCACTGAGATCAGTACTTCGCCTTCTACAAGGTAAAGTGTAAACATAATCTCTAACCTTGGAGCAGCAGGCAAAAACCAAGAAAACTCACAGAAGCATGACTCACGGTCTGTGGGCCCTGGGTAGAGCCTGGGTATGACACTAGTCCCTGCTCTGCCAGTCCACATGGTGGTCATGAGGGCCCCCCAAAATCATGGTTCATGGCCCCTACTTCAGAGACTATCGAGAATATAAGCTCTGTGAGGCCAGGGACTGGGTCTGGTTTGTTCACCGTGGAACCTCCTTTGCCTAACATAGGGCCTACCACACCGGCCTTTTGCACATTATAAGCCCAAGGTGAATAAATGAATCATTAGCAGTTACTAACACCTTGGCTTAAATTAGTTCAGTAGGTAGGAGAGGAAGGAGCAGAGTGAGAAAGTTTAATATATTAGTTTCCTGTTGCTGCTCTAAAAAAAATCACCACAAACTTAAATGGCTTAAAACAATAAAAATTTAGTGTCTTCCAGCTCTGGAGTTTAGAAGTCTAAAATGGTCTGAAGAGCTGCTTTCCTTCTGGAGATTCTAGAGCAGAATGTTTCCTTGCCTTTTCTAGCTTCTAGAGGCCCCTAATTCCTTGGCTTGTGACCCATCCTTCATCCTCAAAGCCAACAGTGTAGCATCTTCTGTCCTCCCTGAGTTCCTACCTCCTTCTTACAAGGACTCTTCTAACTATTTGGGGCCCACTTGGATAACCCAAGATAATCCCTTTATTTCAACATCCTTAATCATGTTTATGAAGTTTCTTTTGAATGTAAGGCAACATATCCCCAGGCCCCAGGCACTGGGGTGTGGACATATTTGAGCTTCATTATTCTATCACAGGAGTTTACCCAGAACCAAAGGGTAGGAGGAAGTGGGAAGCTGTGGACCGTGGGAATTCCCCATGGCAAGTGAGTCTGTCTAAGACCCATTCAGATCTAGGTAATCAATCCCAGAGGCAGGAGGTAGAGAGCAGGGCCAGGAAGGGCTGACTCACTTCATCTGGTAGAGATTGTTAGTGCCTCTGTGGTCAATGTCGTGGCAGAAGGCGGCAGTAACCATGGCCAAGGCCTCCAGGTCTGTGAAGTATCGCTTCAGCTTTCCGGTCTGGAAGGGCAGTCAGAGATGCTGCTCACTCCTTTTGTGGGGGGCTTGGAAGCAGGACTGAGAGAGCAGGAGTAAGGAGGAGGGCCTGGCGCTTGGAAACACAGGTCTGATCTTGGCTTGACCCCTGGTGCCACAGGATGACCAGACATTTGCCAGGACTGAGATGTGGGATATGGGACTTTCTGTGCCTGGAAAATCCCATGGACGGAAGCGCCTGGTGGGCTGCAGTCCATGGGGTCACTAGGAATCAGACACGACTAAGCGACTTCACTTTCACTTTTCACTTTCCTGCATTGGAGAAGGAAATGGCAACCCACTCCAGTGTTCTTGCCTGGAGAATCCCAGGGATGGGGGAGCCTGGTGGGCTGCCGTCTATGGGGTCGCACAGAGTCAGACATGACTGAAGTGACTCGGCAGCAGCAGCAACAGTGCTAGAACTGGGACGTCCAGGCAAGGGTGATGGTGGGTCGTTTTATTTTCGAGTCACCTTAGCTGGTCCCACCTCCCTCTGGGCCTTAAAGTGGAGGGCGTCAGACTGGATGATTGCTGAGAAACAGACGACCCTGGACTTTGAGGATTTAGAGGGTGTTGGAACATGTCCAGACTGGTAAAACAAACCTTCCAAACCTGGTCTACTGGTTAAAACACAGCTCAGAAGAATTTTTCCCTGGGTGTCCTCACTTAACTCTTTGTTTGTGCTGGGTGTTGGAGTCAAGGGTGGAAAGAGCCCTGAGGAGGTGCTGCTGACTTGTGACTCTAAGAAATAGATCACGTGTAAGTGGTATGTTTTTCACCTTCAGAGGCAGCCTGGCTAGAATTCCTGCCCCCAGGCCCCAGTGCTTTCTCTGGCCTGACCATTCCAGACACGAGGGAAAGGAATGAGGATGGGGACACTGGGCAAGGGCAGAGATTTGTTTCATAACCTGAATGGGAAAACACTTTTAAATGAAATATAAAAACTCCAAACCTTCTGAGACAAAATGACTCACACATATACATATTGGTATGTCCATCCAAGGACATAATAGCGTCGTTTGTAATAGTGAAAGATCAAAAGCAATCCTCATGTCAACAATAGAGGAGCTGCTACTGCTGCTGCTGCTAAGTCACTTCAGTCGTGTCCGACTCTGTGCGACCACATGGATGGCAGCCCACCAGGCTACCCCATCCCTGGGATTCTCCAGGCAAGAACACTGGAGTGGGTTGCCATTTCCTTCTCCAATGCATGAAAGTGAAAAGTGAAAGTGAACATGCTCAGTCGTGTTCAACTCTTAGCGACCCCATGGACCGCAGCCTACCAGGCTCCTCTGTCCATGGGGTTGTCCAGGCAAGAGTACTGGAGTGGGTTGCCATTGCCTTCTCCGAATAGAGGAGCTAGGTAAAGAAATTGTTGTCTACTTAAACAATGCAAAATACTATGAAGTCATAAAATTAGATCATGGATAAGCCTTGAAGACATTATGCTAAGTGAAATTAATCAGACACAAAAGGACAAATACTTAGGTGAGGTACCTATAAGAAAGGGAATTCATAGAGTCTGAAAGAGCAGAATGCTGGTCCCCAGGGGCTGGAGACTGAGAAAGT
Organism: Capra hircus; assembly: GCF_001704415.2. Taxonomy (NCBI): domain Eukaryota; kingdom Metazoa; phylum Chordata; class Mammalia; order Artiodactyla; family Bovidae; genus Capra; species Capra hircus. The sequence continues at coordinate 49,195,046 of NC_030814.1, read as the reverse complement.
GGGGAGTTGTGTTAATGTTGTTGTTTAATGGAGACAGGGTGTCTGGGATGTTGGAAAAGTTCTAGAGATGGAGAGTAGTGGTGGTTGCACAATACTGTGAATGTACTTGATGCCACTGAATTATGCACCTAAAAATGGCTTAAATGGTAAATTTTAGGTTATATATGTTTTACCACAATAAAATATATATATAGAAAAATGTGATTGATATATTTATATATTTTCAAATAAAAAAGCATATTATAGAATCATATTGTTTAATTGGTTATAAATAAAATAAATTTTGTGTATGTGTGTGTGAACAAATCTATCTCGATGCTTCTAGAAGGAAATCTGGAAGGAGCTGTGCCATGGTTTTCTCCAAATACTGGCTTCGGGGTGGGAGTCGAATGCTGCCTTTCTTTCACTTTTTATTTTACATACTTCTTGCTTCTTGGAATTCATTTATGCTAAGCACGTACTCTTGTTGTCTATTTTTTAAAAAGGCAATAAACTGAAGAATGATGCCGCTGCTGCCTGGGGCGCTACATTGAGGAGTCCAGGGTAGCGGGAGCCCCTAGCAGCCCGAGGTCCCTCCCGCCACGCCGCCGGGTCCCCCTGTTCTCGTACCACCAGCAGCGAGAACATGGTCTGCCCCACGTTGAAGCCGTGCCGCCAGTTGTGGTAGGTGATCCTGCGGTAGCCCTTACTCAGGGAGTACATGAACCGCACCAGGGCCTGCAAACACACACACAGCGCACTGTGAGGCAGCAGCACCGCACGGGGGCGGGCGGGGGCCCTGCCGGGCTGAGCCCCTCAGTGTTCCAGTCCCCGCTCTGGACCACAAGCGGGAGCTCGCGATAGATGCGCTAAGACCGTGAGAGCACTTTGAAACGGCTGGATACTATGACAACGGACGTGGTTATGAAACCAGGCCCTGGGAGAAGCTTGCAGGAAGTGTAGGAGAGAAAAGCAAAAGCGAGACGAAATCAGTGGCTCTCAAACTTGAGTACGTGTCTGCATCGCTGCGGGGTGTGGGAAGGTCTTGTTAAAACAATCTCTGATTCCTCACAGCCAGGGGAGAGAGGAGGGGGAGAAAGAGAGTGTATGTGTGGGTGCTGGTGGACCCGGGCTGGCACTGATCCATTTTCAGGTGATACTGATGTGGTTCAAAGCACAGTTAGGACTGCTGCTTTAATCAAAGAAGTCTGGGAAATTCTGCACACAATACACCCCCAGCTCCACCTTTCTGTCCATCCCCATGCCTCTAGATGCACAACACACCTAAGGAATCCTGCAGGGAAAAAGCCCTGTCTAAAGGGATTTAACACACAGTTCCCACCCTGTTGAACTGTAGGAACTTTTTTTTTTTTTGCCTTGCTTTTATCCATAACCTTCAGAACTCAGTGCCTCAGAACCTACCTTGAGAAACATCACAGTTCAGAGGAACCATGTGTCTCTTTTCTGGTAAATGACTCATCTGTGTGTTGTGACTAACGCTTTAAATCTTAAAAACTGAGAGTACCCTCTTTTTAAGGTAGTTTACAGATTGAGGGGTGTGTGTGTGTGTGTGTGTGTGTGTGTGTGTGTGTGTTTTAAGCAAGCAAGAAAGGAAGGGAAAAAAAGGGAAACCAAAGGTTTGTTCCAACCTCACCTCTTGAGGAATGTGAAATTTATCCACCACTTTGAGCTCATAGTACATCTGTATTCCACATTTCACCAGCTCCAGTTCCGTCAGGGGCAGGTCGCTGAAGTGGAATTTATTGATTTCATATTTGTCTGCATCTGGCAGCTCTCCTTGCTGTATGAAACGTGGAGTCAAGTGACTGGGGCACATGAGGAATTCCTTGGTCCCTCCCTCACCCCACCCCCCACCTGCCCTGTCCCTGATCTGAATCTGCTGGAAGGATCAGAGCAGAGTGGCAAGGGCCGCACTTGGCAGAGATGCTCCCCACACATGCTTGGGGCATGCATGCCCTGCGCTTGCAACAGGTCAGGACGGCGCGGCTGCCCAGCTCACCAGGATCTCAGCCAACTCTTCTTCCTCGCATTCCCATGGCTCCTTCCCATACACCTCTCTGGTTTTCTGCCAGGGCCCGAAAGAGCAGAGAAAAACATTAGTTTACTACATCTGAGGTCAAAGTATGTCTCTACTTTTCCATTTCCCTTTTTCTTCTTCCTCCAAAGTTCTTGCAACAGAGCTACCAACTCAGAGAGTCTCCCATTCAGCGTTTACTGACAAGTAAATTCAAGGTCATGGGATCTGGAGTCATGGAGTCCTGCGTGCAAATTCAAACTCTACCAATTGGATCCCCCATTACTCATCTGCAAAATGGGGATACTAAAAGTACTTAACTGGCAGATTAAAATTATGTTATCCAAAGTCATTTAAAAAATGTATATGAAATTAAAATAATGCATGTAAATTGCTGAGAGCAGTGCTCAGTATATAGTGAGTGCTAGGATTAAATAATGCTGTGATATTCTTACTGTTTCTATTACTAACTGGGAGCCTGGAGGTCTTCTTGCTCATGGCCCTGGCTTTTCCTCTTACTATGTGACTTGAGCCAAGTTCCTTCCCCTCTGGTCCTATTTCCCCTGTGTTACAGGGGGAGAGGAACCTGGACCCAATAACTTGTTCCAGATTTCTTGATCTAGAGCAGAGTCTACTTAACTGTTCACTATGCCTCCATAGGGTCTACATATACATCATGTGGCTTAAAATTGTGGACTGAGACAAGCAAACCATTAACCAGTTTATCCACACTAGATATTTTCTTCTCTGGATTTCTCAGTTATTGGGATCAAAATGATCCAATTTGTTGTGATATCTTTCCAGCTTAAGAAATGCCCTCTGAACACACTGGCTTATATTTTTCAACTTGTGCAGTGCATAAACCCAACAAGTCTTGGAACTCAACTGGGCATCATATCTAATGCTCTTTGGTTAATTCAGTTTGCTTCTAAAATCTTGATCTTTTTGAGTCCCAAATTCCAGGAATGGTGGATCAGTGATTCTCACATATCTTGGAAAGCCTGTCATCCCATTTCCCACCCACATGGGATTCTCCCCTATAGCATCCTTGATATGTAATCATCCAGCCCGCGGTGCAATATTTCCCATGACAGGGTGCTCGCTACCTTCCAAGGAAGCCCTTTCATAACAGTGATAATTTGCTCATTATCCTGATAAATGTTAAATGGGAACTATTTAGTGAGCTGTGTGATTTGGGGATAATTTCCTTCCCCCTTCTAGGCCTCAATTTCTTCATGTCTACAATAGGGTAAAAATCCTTACTGTGCCCATCTTACTGGGCTATTGTAAGCATCACAGGTATGAAATACCAGATATACTCTATAGCGATGAAACTATGTGATGGCTTCCTGCCAACATCTGACCCTACCCTCTCAACTATTTCTTTGCTCAGAAAGTTTGACCTCCTAGGGCAGGTCTGATCCTGTCTCTGTAATTTAGAGCAAGACTCTCTGAACCTCCACCTTCTCAACTATAAAATAGGTGCGGTTAGCTGACCTCATGGAGGGAGGCTCTGAGCAACTGACCATTGTCCATTGGCCTGTCAGATAGAGCTTCCTCTCAGAGTGGGAATTGTGGTTGGTGACTCCATCTCTAGTACCAACCATGTCAGCCCTGAGCACAGAGGAAAATGGAGTTTCTAGAGCTGTTAAGCCAAGGCATGGTTTTAAGACTGAGGTAATGAAGAAAGCTGAGCGCTGAAGAATTGATGCTTTTGAACTGTGGTGTTGGAGAAGACTCTTGAGAGTCCCTTGGACTGCAAGGAGATCCAACCAGTCCATCCTAAAGGAGATCAGCTCTGGGATTTCTTTGGAAGGAATGATGCTAAAGCTGAAGCTCCAGTACTTTGGCCACCTCATGCGAAGAGTTGACTCATTGGAAAAGACTCTGATGCTGGGAGGGACTGGGGGCAGGAGGAGAAGGGGACGACTGAGGATGAGATGGCTGGATGGCATCACCGACTCGATGGACATGAGTCTGAGTGAACACCGGGAGTTGGTGATGGATAGAGAGGACTGGCATGCTGCAATTCATGGGATCGCAAAGAGTTGGACACGACTGAGTGACTGAACTGAACTGAACTGAACTGAACTTGAGAGTCCCTTGGACTGCAAGGAGATCCAACCAGTCCATCCTAAAGGAGATCAGTCCTGGGTGTTCATTGGAAGGACTGATGTTGAAGCTGAAACTCCAATACTTGGGCCACCTGATGTGAAGAGCTGACTCATTTGAAAAGACCCTGATGCTGGGAAAGATTGAGGGCAGGAGGAGAAGGGGACAACAGAGCATAAGATGGTTGGATGGCATCACTGACTCAATGGACATGGGTTTGGGTGGACTCTGGGAGTTGGTGATGGACATGGAGGCCTGGTGTGCTGCGGTTCATGGGGTTGCAAAGAGTCAGACACAACTGAGCGACTGAACTGAGCTGAACCCTGGGAGGGACAGCTGTTCCCAGAACAGCCTTTTCTTGAGGAGAAACAGGGAAAAACCACTACCCACCAAGATTGTCTGGATTTCTTCATTGTCGCACTTCACGTGGTATTTCACCATGTCTTGGAAAATATCCTTCCTGTTTTCAAGTTTGTTCATCGACTCGTAAGTGTCAGGATTTAAGACAGACCAGCCCAGGAACTGAGCCAAAGACTGAAAGGAGAGAAAGGAAGAGTCAGAGGGAGAACGTTCTGCTCTGGTCCTTTCTCTGTAACTTGGGGCAAGACTCTCTAAGCCTCTATCTTCTCAGCTGTAAAACAGGTGTGGTTAGCTGTGCGCTGGCCTCCTCAAAGGGATGCTGTGAGGATAAGATAAAATGATGGATGAGAATACACTTTGAGTAAAGCTCTAGTACAAAGTGTCATCCTCACGCATAACAGCTTCACAAAAAGGGAATGTGTTGTCCCTATGTGGAGACAGAGCATGTAAATGAACTCTGTGCTTTCTGCCCAACTTTACTGTGAACTTAAAGCTTCTCTAAAAGGTAAAGCTTGCTAATTTTTAAAGAAGGGAATGCAGGAGGACAGCCAAACAAAAACATTCGGTCAGGAAAGTATCTACAAGGTGAGCCCCCATCCATCCAGGGCTGGGACGGCAGTGTGCTAGGTCTCCACCACGTGGCTCTGGAAGTCCCACGTTCAGAGTCACCCCTGAGAATCCCACATCCAGAAGCCTCCTTAAAAACCATACCTCCATGAGGGTCTCATCCATTTCATCAAAGGGTTTCCCATCTTTGCGATTGTAAAACGTGGCCACCCCAACAATTTCTTCCTTCTTGTTCACAATTGGCATAGAAAGGACATTTTTAATCATCCATCCGGACTCATCCAGAGGCTCTTTCTGCAAGAGAAGAGCCAGAATAAGTTGCCCGGGTACCAGGCTACAGAGACATCCATGATGGATTTCATGCCGTGTTGTGACCCTGCTTGGCCAAGGGGGTGGCAGGAAGTTAGACCTTGTTGGATTATGCCTGGTTTTAGTCACCAAACGCCACGAGCAGTTTTGCCCATCTGTTGGGAGCTCCATAAGCCAAATAGCAATACCATTTCTTTCCTAAGATATCAGGGCCGTTATGTGCCAGGCAGTGAATTGTGTGTTGCTGGCTCTAAGGTTGCCCACAACCAATACAGGGAGGCAGTGTTTCCCTTTCAGATACTGGAGCTGACTGTGGAGGACTGGCTTAGCAGGGGCCCTGGTGATACTTGTAACTTTGAACTCATCAAGTAGATATAACCTGCACCTTTTGACTGCCGATCTGCCTGTCTGTGTTCCTTTTGGCATGTCATTTTATCTCCATGGGCCTCAATTTTCTCATCTATACATGGGGATGGTAGTAAGAGCATGTGCTTCATGGGACAAATGGGAAAATAGAGGTGAAATTTCCTGGTCAATTAGAAGGTGCTCTTTGTGAGTCATTTCCTATTTCACCCCCACTTCCATCATCTATAGAAATGGGAATAACTAGACTAGATACTTTCTAGGCTCTTTTCCCACGGATTCATTAAAGATTTATCAAGTGTTTTACAACGTGCAAGAGCTAGAATCTGAGGAGACCAAGGCAAGTAAGGCACAGGTGTTGTTCTCAAGTTGCCCATCATCTGGAAGGTAAGCAGGCCATCGGATGGCACGCAGGACATTCTCTCAGGTACTGTGGGAGCCAGGGAAGGGAAGGAAGTCAAGAAAGGTTTCCTGGAGCCGGAGGGTCTTCCAGCTCAGGTGTTCACAGGTTTTGAAGGTGGAAAGATGATGGTTGTTATTATTTCTGTAACACTGGAACTTAGCACCTGGTAGGAGGGTGACTCCAGAGGGATGAAGAACAGAGTCCAAAGGGCGCAGGGCTGTCAGTCAGGAAACGAGTTTAAGGCCTGCCTTCCTCCCCACTCTCTTCCTCACCTTGGGGGAGTCCTTTCCCTCTGAAGCCCCTGATAAGGAGGCAGATTTTATCAAGAGTGAAATGGGAAAGCATTAAAGATTTTTAAGGAGAGAAGTTATTTGAGACAACCTATGTTTTTTAAAAACATCACTTGGGCTACTTTGTGGAGATAGAAGACTATAATCTAAAAACAGGATCAGATTTGATTTATGAATATGAGTAAACTGTAATCAGGTGACTTGGGTAAAGACCAAGTTCTCTTTTGGTTATAATCATGGTAGCAACTGTCAGCAACAATCAGCCTTGTCATACTGATATGGTCAACATCACAACACAAGACATAGAGTTTTAACCTTGGAAGGATATTCTCTCCAAGGTTTTTCATAATGTTCTTTAAGGAGTAAACACATAAGCCACTAATTTTTATATGAGTCACTTTTATTTCCTTCTTCATTATTTTCTGACCGCTCATGATTTGTTTTCTGCGGATCTAGCATGCTAAACTCAAAATATTGACAGGGCACCTGCAGCTGAAGATGTTAAGAAAGATAAGCCACAACCTTTGACCTAAGGAAGCCAATTTTTGCCAAGAAGAATTAGTCTAAAAGGCAAGGAAGGAACATAAAATATGAGGTAAGGGAAACGGAGTGACAAAGGCAAACTCCTTGGCATGGCCTTCCAGGCCCTGGGTGGCCTGGCCTCTGTCTCCCTTTCTAGAATTTCCTCCTGCCACTCTCCCCTCAGGTTCACTGGTCTACTCTTCCTTCCACAAGCCTTCTCTTTCCTGCAGTCCTCTCTTCATTGTTTACTGTCCAAATGTGCTTTCTCAAGGACACTTTCCTTGATTCCTTCTAGATGAACTCAGGCCCCCCTGAGATTCCCCCTCTACCTTCCTCCTGGCCAGCACGCCACATGTCTCTCTCCCCATGCGATCATGAGCTCCTGGCAAACGTAGACCATACCTGTCTGGTCCACCTCTGTAGCCAGTGTGGCATTGTGCCAATGCCTGGCCCAGACTGTGCCCTCCACAAACAATTTTTTAAAAAGACACACAGATAACATCAAATGGAATAGTAAACAAGATTCTGTGATCATCTTAAGGAGACAGAAATGATACTCAGCCAGGGGAAGCAGAATAAAACTTCATAAAAGTTTCATAGCATTGAGTCTGTCATTGAAGGGCAGAGGGCATCTGGGCAAGAGATGGTAGTGAGAGAGAGAACTGCATAAGCAAAGGTCCTGAGGCCAGAAAGCAAAGGCTATAAACCTTAAAACCAAATGGAACCTTGGCATTCACCAAATTAATTCTCTCCCCACTTCCATTGTCACATGACATTTTTCCACTCACATTTTCACTTTATTGAGATTGCCTCCCAATAAAGTAGATGGATTTTAATGTATTCTAATCCTCCTTGCAGGGAAAAATACCATATAACTAAGAGAGCAAGTGAAAAATGACTTACCTGGAATGCAAAAAAGTCCTCTGCAGGCGCGTTCATGATGTTGCAAATCTGAAAGCCGTGAAGAGGAATAATGGAGTTTTGCTTAGACTTGATAGAGTACACATTGAGGGCCCTGGGCATGCTATTTTCAAAAATACCACATCCCTGCCCCACGGCACTCACATTCTTTTCATTAGGTAGACATGCTCATGATGGTTTTGAATTATTAACTGAGGTTCCTGAACAGGAACGCTGCCTTATAAACATGACTTCTTACCATTTGCCTTACTTCTGAGTCATTTCTAAGCTTTGAGAAAGTTAAGGCTACAGTTTGTCATTTTTAAAAGCTGTATAGTGTCCCATTTTCTTTTTTTACATTAGCTTTTTTTTCATATTTCATTTTTCAGTTAAATATCCATAGACCTATTCTTTCCCAGATGTTTTTCCCATATAGGTTATTACGGAGTGTGTGTAGAGTTCCCTGTGCTATACAGTAGATCATTGTTGATTATCTATTTTATATATAGTAGAGTCTATATATTAATCTGTACCTCCGAATTTATCCCTCCCCCCGCCCAATACCTTTCCCCTTTACGTAACAATAAGTTTGTTTTCTAAGTCTATGAGTCTGTTTCTGCTTTGTGTATAAGTTCATTTGTGTCTCTTTCTTTAGATTCCATACATACCTGATAGCATGTGCTTTGTAGCATCACATATAATCACTTATATGTGGAATCTAATTTATTGTTTGTAGACTTTTTGATGATGGCCGTACTGACTAGTGTGAGGTGATAACCTCATTGTAGTTTTGATTTGCATTTATCTAATAATTAGTCATGTTGAGCATATGTTTTTGGCCATCTGTATACTTTCTTTGGAGAAATACCTGTTTAGAATCTTCTGCTGAGTTTTTGATTGCGTCGTCCTTTCTTTTGGATATAGATCTGTATGAACTTTCTGTAAGTTTTGGAGATTAATCCTTTGTTGGTTACTTTGCAAATATTTTCTCTATTCTGTGAGTTTTCTTTTTGTTCTGTTTGTGGTTACCTTAGCTACACAAAAGCTTTTAAGTTTAATTAGGTCTCATTTATTTATTTTTGCTTCTATTTGCATTTCTTTGGGAGGTGGATCTAAAAAGATATTGGTGTGATTTATGTCGGATAGTGGTCTGCCTCTGTTTTCCTCTAGGAGTTTAATAGAGTCTGGTCCTACATTTAGGTTTTTAATTCATTTTGAGTTTATTTTTGTACATGGTGTCAGAGAATGTTCTAATTTCACTCTTTTACACATAGCTGTCCAGTTTCCCAGCACCACTTATTGAAGAGGCTGTCTTTTCTCCACTGTATATTTTTGCCTCCTTTGTCGTAGATTAATTGGCCATAGCTTGTGGGTGTATTTCTGGACTTTTTATCCTGTCCCATTGATCTATAAGTCTGTCTTTGTACTGACACCACACTGTTTTGGTTACTGTAGCTTTATAGTAAGGTGTTCCATGTTCTTTCCCCCTTTTGTTCAGATTGGATTATGTCCAGTTTTTAATTAATGTAAATAATGCTACAGTAAACATCTTTGAAATGATTATATTTGTTTTGCTGGGCAAGAGTTTTTCCTTGTGGTATAAATGTCACAGCAGATGAAGAAATAAAAAGTGCTGTAGCTCTGGTTGCATGTTGCAAAATTTCTCTCCTGACAGCTAGGCCAGTTTACTCTACTGCGCCAGTGATGCTTATCTGATCCTCCAGAGCCCTGCCCATGGGGCCACTGTTCAGATTTTTCCATAAGATGTTGCAGAAAACCTAAATGAACTTTTTGGCCTACCCAGTAGTAACCATCCAGGTCTTCTCTTTCTTCTCTTGCATTCTCTACTTTCTCATTACCCACCCACACCTCAGAAGACCACCTGCTGGTTTCTGTCCCCCACCCTCCTATCCCGCCACCTTACCACCAAGCCTGTTCTCATTAGGGATGTCAATGACCTCCTAATTGCCAAACCCATTGGAGATTTTCAGCTCTTATCTCACTGGATCACTTTAGTTGCATTTGGTATCCTCTCTATTGAAATTTTCCACTCCCTTGGTTTCCATGACAGTGCCCACTCCTGGGTCTCCAGACACTTCTGAACCCTTCTACCAATTTTCCTTCACACACTCTTCTTCCGCCACCCAGTCTTTAAATGCTGGCATCCTCCAATATCCTAATTGAGTTCCTCTCACTCTCCCTGGTAACTTTATCCACACTCATGGTTTCAAGTACCGTCTGCTACTGGGTGCAAAATGGTCAAGGATTATAATATTTTCTCTACCATATTATCTTCTGCATTGTAGTCAGTATGAATCTCTACCTTTTGTTGACACAAATCTCCGTCTTCATCCCTTATCTAGCTCCGCAGCAGCAGAGTCATCTCTCTAGCTACTTGCTGGACACCTACTCTTGAAAAAAGTCTCTGTCACACCTTACCTGAAACTGATCTCAGCAGGTAACATCCCAACCTGGTGGCAGCATTATGCATCCAGTCTAGAAATCTGAAGCTGGCTTTGACTCTCCTCTCCCTGTCTCTCTGCTCACAGTCAGTCACAAAGCCCTCCACTGTTAGATCTGAGTTCTGATCTTCCTCTCTCCACCTCATCTTTGTTTGAGTCGTGAGTATTAAATGACCAAATGTATTTACTGCCTGGCTTATCATCAGCACGCTGTGGCAGTTTACTGTTCTTTACTGCCTCTGCCTTTGTTGAGATGTTCATCAGCACTTGTTTGTGACGACATTCTTTTCTCTCTGCTTCCAATCTTAAGTCTCTCCAGATCTATTTTCCAGGGAGCTTTCAGAATTTTCTTTCTAAAGTGAAATTTATTGTGTCAACCTCTTACTTAAAAATCTGTCACCTGTGGATTAAAGTTCCACCCTCGATCTAGCATCCAAAGCTGCTGTCATCTGGCCCCTCCCTTTGTCCCTCTCAAGCCTCACCTCTTGCCATCTTCCTGTCTCAAACCTAACACTCCAGCTACTCCAAACTGCACACACCATGTTGCTCCCAATCTCCAGGCTAGAGTTGTTGGCCCTTGTTGTTTTCTCCACTATGTTGCTTCCTGGTCCCTACCTGCCTTACCCCTATTTATTTTAAAACTCAACTCATACCAAAACACCCTGGAAAGTAAAGGCTGGTTTAGATGCTCCGCCCCCCGCCTTTGTGTTCCTAGAATATATCATGTATATCTCTATTGTGACCCTATTGCATTATAATATAAACATCTGTTCATAAAGATATCTCTCATCTGATGGTGAGCTTCAGGACAGAAATTATTTGATTCATCTGTCTTTGTATCCCCACAGCCAACTGCAGCCCCTGGCACACAGGAATGCCCAGTGAATAAACACCCTGACACATGAACAGCACTGTGTAGTGTGTGCCTGGGAGAGGACGCAGAGATGAGCAGCCTCAAATTCGGTGGTGATGACACATGAACAGCACTGTGTAGTGTGTGCCTGGGAGAGGACGCAGAGATGAGCAGCCTCAAATTCGGGGGTGATGACACATGAACAGCACTGTGTAGTGTGTGCCTGGGAGAGGACACAGAGATGAGCAGCCTCAAATTCGGGGGTGATGTGCTGCTAACACCCGTGGCCCTTCTCTCGAGGGCAGGGGATGCTGTCACTCTCCCCTGGACCCTGTGGGTAGGGCATGTGGGAGACAGAGCATTTGAGCTCCGCTGTGTGGTTAGAAATGTGGCAGGAATGGGGGCTTGGGAGGGGCAACCAGGTCTCTGGGATAAGAGGCTGGGTCTTGCTCTGTGGTGAGCCTCGTGGACCAGCCAGTCGTGACATTATCCCTGATATTTGCATAAGTATCTTTGGTTGTCAGGGAGACTTACACTTCTCTGTCTCTTGTTTCTTCAAATGTCAATTCTCTGCACATCCCCTTGGCCCAGCCATTAGGTGAGTTGAGGAACGAGAGAATCAGGCTTTGAGAGATCCATACTCCCCATAGTTGTTCCCACTCTCTTGATCTGAAATCCCTTCACTCTTCAACATTAAGAAGAATGATTCAAAAACTGATTCAAAACTCTCCCCCTTCAACGTTATATTACTTACCAGGCCATTTTGGGCAACATAAGTGGGGAGACCGCTCACTAAAGCCCAGTGGTCTGGAGGTGGATTCCTGTCAAGACCAAAGACAGTGGTGACTTTTAAGGTGGGGACAGATGGACTAAAAACTTGAAACTGGATCTTACCCTCCCTCTTCCCTCTGGTGGCTCCAAGTACCACCCCCACCAAGATCAAGCCCCAAATCTTGGCTAAGCATCTTAATGTCCAAATGTAGACATTGAAAAAAAAGTCATAAATCAGTTTTATGGATTTCATGCTCTCTAAGAGACAAATTGATCCAACAGATGGTTATTGGCTGCTGAGCAAAACCGGACGCCATTATTTCCCTCCACCAGTCCTTATGTAGAGTGAGTTGCTCAATACTGTATAGAGTGAGGGAAACCCACCTAGGATGAGCTGCTACCACATGCCAAGCACTAAGCTAGGAGCTTTACATACTTATTTATCCCTCATTCCCAAGTGACTCAGATTCCCAGTGACTCTCCTGCCTGCATTGCAGGAGACCCAGGTTTGATTCCTGGATCAGAAAGATCCCATGAAGAAGGGAATGGCAACCCATTCCAGTATTCTTGCCTGGAAAATTCCATGGACAGAGGAACCTGGCAGGCTACAGTCCATGGGACTGCAAAGAGTCAGACACGACTGAGTGACTAACATACACAGCAATATCACAATTTAGATTTATATATTTATTTTATATGGTATATTTTTACTTGTTTATTGCTAAAAATACAGAGAAAAATGTATTAAGAACTTCAGTTGTTTGGAAGTGAACACCTATGGAACTATACCTATGAAACTCGAACAACCTGTCGGCATCTTGGAAATCCCTAACCTGCCCCTCCCACTCACAACCTTCTCCTGAACCCCAAAGGGAATGGTTGTCTCAGCTTTAGGATTCTTGCTTTCTGTGGAGCTTTACCACCTGGTTTCCTGTGCCCTGTTTCACATATTTTTCAACTTCATTCAGGTAGACTCATTCAATGTACATGCATTATTTTGTTGGACTTCTTTTTCATGTTGCTATAATTCATTTGTTTGATAGACTTAAACGATTTTTCCTTGTAAGCTTGTATATAATTTATGCATTCAACTGTTGATGGACATTCCCCTTAGTGTGAGTCTAATATGAATATTGCTGCTTCCAGCTCTCTGGTATATGCGTGCTCTCAGTTCCACATGGTATTTCTGGAGTAGAAATACTGGGTCATAAGATGTGCATATCTCAACTTTACTTGAGAAAGCCAAATTGTTTTCTAAAATCCAATCTGCACTACCATCGGTGGTATATTAGAGTTGCCTTTGCTCCATGTCTCTGTCAATGCTTTAGTATTTTCAGACATTAAAAAATATATTTTTTTAAGGTTAATAAAGTTCTCTATGGAAATAATTATAACATGTTTCTGTTAATGTGACAGATTTTATAGATTGATTGTTCTAATGTTAGCCTTGCATTCCTGGAATAAACTCAATTGGGTCATGATGCATAACCCTTTTTAGTTATTATCTGCTAAAATTTTTTTAGGATCTTTGCATCTAGGTTCACAAGTAAGCTTGGTATGAATTTTCCTCTTTCATACAGACTTTGTTGAGTTTTGGTGTCAAGTTTATACTAGTCACTTCTTTTTTCTCTATTCTCTTGGATAATTTGTATGAGAATTGTGTTATTTCTTCCTTAAATATTTAGTAAAACTCATCTCTGAAGGCATGTGAGCCTGAAATGTCTTTGTGGAAGGGTTTTAATTACTGTTATAAGACTATTGTGATTTTCTATTTTTTTGTGATTTATATGTAGTAGGTTTTATTTTTATAGGAATTTGCCTCTTTCATCTAGATTTAAAATATTCTGGGCATAATATCCTTTTATGGTATCCTGTTAGTGTCTGTATGATTGTGGTTATTCCCCTTTTCCTTTCTAATACAGTTCATTCGAGTTCCTATTTTTCTTGCTCAGTCTTGCCAGAAATTCATCAATTTTATTAATCTGTCCAAGAAAAAAAACTTTTGGCATTTGTTCAATATTTTGTTAATATTTAATTAATTTCTGGGCTTATCTTTATTATTTTAGAAGGGTATGCTTGTTTGTTGTTAGTTTCTTGAGATCATGTGATGGATAGCTCCTATCTGCCCTTCCAGAGCCACTTCCAACCTGCTCCTCCCTGTCACGGGAGGCCAGTCTGTGTGGATTTCATCAGCAGGGTGTCTGGCCTTCTAGCTTCTGACTGAGTTTAAACTGGAGCGGAGACCTGGCCAAAACTGCAGGGCGGTAGAACAGGAAGGTCAGGCCATTTATTTCCTTGGGTTCTCCCGACAGCGTTGCTCTGAGTTTGTTTTGTCTGCGCTTCTCTAATGATAGCCTGCTTTACATGACAGTTTCCCCTCACCACATTCTAGAAATTTCCCTGGGGCCCAGAAGTGCTTACAACTTTACTACTAAAATATTCTCTTGTGGTTGGTTTCCTTCATTCCACCCACACACACCTCTGTAATTCATCCCTTTGTAAATAAACCCTCCTTGATTTACCCTGATGAAAAAAATTTTTTGACTGTGCTTGGTCGTAGTGGTGGTACACAGAATCTTTAGTTGCAGCATTCAAACTTTTAGTTGCGGCATGTGGGATCTAGTCCCCTGACCAGGATCAAACACAGGCCCCCTGCATTGGGGGCGTAGAGTCTGAGCCGCTGGACCACCAGGGAAGTCCTGAAATACCCTGATTTATACGTGACACCTAGTATCTGTTGGGACCCTGGCTGATATAATTTTGGTACACAGTTTATTACTTTATTTTTTATTTTCTAGTATGAAAGTGTAATACTGTAAATTTCACCTTAGGTATGATTTCACTGCATCACATTGGTTTTATAACATATCATGTGATATTGTTGTTCTTTTCAGTTCAGAAAATATAATAATTTCCTTGAGTTCTCCTTTTACCCATGGATCATATGGAAGTGTATTCCTTTTTTTTTTTTATAAAAGTGGTTTCTAGTTTCCAAGCATATGAAGATTTTTTTTCCTAATTAGCTCTTTGTTATTAGTTTCTAGCATATTTTCATTGTGACATTTCTGTATGATTTCAATCATTTGAGGTTTGTTTTATGGTCTGTTATATCACCAGTTATGATAAAGAAACAAGTATTCTTGAAAAGACTGAGTGTTCTATAGTTCGGGTGTGAGATGTCATGTTTTATTAATGTATATATCCATGAGATTGTTTGGCAATTATCTTATTTAAATATTCTCTATTCTGTTTATTTTAGTCTGCTGTATCAATTAGCAAACATGAATTTGTCTATAAATTCTTAAGTTTCTGTCAGTTTTTGCTTTCTTTTTGAGGCCACGTTATTAAGTATATACACATGTGTAAATTCTTCCCAGAAAGTCAAGTTGAATTGACCCCTTTATCATTAAGAAGTGACTATCTTTACTAATGTGTACCTTGACTCCTATTTTAATCCGATAGTAACATAGTTACATCAGTTTTCTTTTGATTATCATTTTCGAGGCATATCTTTTGTTCATTCTTTCATTTTCTCTGTGTGATCTTTTAGATAGGTCTCTTGTAAAGAGGATATATGGTACTTCTTCATATATCAATATATCTTGGAACTCATCCGTTCTTAGAAGAACCCAGCCTGTGGGATCTAAACTGCCTGAGCCCTGCTTTGTAAGTGCAGAGTCCTAACCACTGGACTTCCAGGAAATTCCCAAGAACCGTTTCTTATACGCACCTGAGAAAGATAATATTCTGCCAGTCAATCTGTGATACAAAGCTTTATGAACTTGAAATTCTGCATGAATATCGACAGAGCTCTCTTGGCATCTAGATTCAGGGTTTATCACACCGCGCTTCTTTCTCCTGTCTCTTTGTGCCATTCAAAGCTGCTTTTTGTTTTGGTGTTGCATCATAGTATAATCTCTTGAAGTTACTTCTGGGAATTTGTATCAAATTCAGTGTGGATACAGCCCCACTGTAGAAGGCAGCGAGGTGGATGTTATCAGAGACTAGAGGATGTGATGCTTGGTGAGAAGTGGTGAAATGGGGAATGCTGGGACCTGTGATAACTCCGAACACAGACAATGAGTCTGGTAAACCGGCACCTCTAGAGAAGGGGTCAGAAAACAGGATGGGGGCAGAGTATGTCGTTGACAAGAAAAAAAAGAAAAAGAAATGAATTTAGAAAAGACTTAGTTGTTGTGTAAACAGGACTGAACAGAGAAAACTCAGAAACTCCGGAACTTAAAGCAATCTTTCATCCCTCATCAGGAAAAGATAAACCAGAGAACTGGCTTATCTGAGTGACAGCATTATCAAAATTCTTTGACAACAGTTGAGACCTCTCATACCCACTGTTTAAGGATTGAGGTGACTTGCAATAAATCTCTTCATTTGAACCAGAAATGGGAGGAAAGGTGAGGCTCTCCACCGAGGCTGATTCTGGCCTCAAGGAGTCTGAAGTTCACTTGGGAAAGTGCCAAGCCTCAGATAGAACTGTGGGCATGGCTCCTGGCACTCACAGAGGATTCGAATAGGTAAAAAGCCAACTGAGTTTTGGGGCATGCTCTCCTGGCCAAAAAGTTCAAGCTTACATGCAAAACTTTCTTGACTGTTGGAATCTTAAAATGGACTTTGAGGCCCCACCACCTGTAGGTAGGCCTCACCCTCTGGGATTTCAGCCTTTTCATTATCCTCCTTGATCACATAAGACATTAGAGGGGAATTCGCTGGTGGTCTAGTGGTTAGGACTCTGAGCTGTCCCTGATGAGGGCGCAGATTCAATCTCTGGGGAACTAAGACCCCACATGGTACAACCAGAAAAAAAACAGACACTAGAGAGTAAGCCTTCCCTGGGGGCTGAATCACTTCCTTTACTAACTTCCTGCCTTTCCCTCACCCTCTGCCTTAGGCCCCAGATGTGCCTCCACAGAAAACCATTGAAAAGCACTGATCAGATCCATGGTCTCATTCCATAGAGAGGCCACTTACTAAACTGGACTTGGGATTTGAACTCACAGCAGCTGACTAAGAATCCAGCCTCCTTTTCCAGCCTGCATGATCTTTGCCACCCTTTCGCATTGTCTCTTTGTTGCTCTCCCTGAGTGTGTGGCCTTCTTGGGTTTGGTTAGCGTTGATTTTTGAATGAGTGTGTTATGGACACGAATGCGCCTGCAATTCTGCACGTTTGGAGAAGAAACTTACGGGATGACTTTGATGTCTTCTTTGCCATGCAGGATGTAGTCAATTACCTTGTAAAAGTTGATTTCCTAGGCAGAAGAGAGAGAAATACATACTTTCAGAGTCTGAGACAGAACTCCAGCAGGAGTATGTCCTTGAGAAAGGCTTTGTTCTTCCCCCTGTGCCCTGTGGTTTTCCAGAAGCACTGGCCTGGCCCTCTGAGGCCGTGTCCCAGTGCCCCTGGAGCTCACTGTCAGCTGAGTCTCAAGATTCATCCTGCTCTTCCTTGGAGCCAGCTCACAGTGGCCAGGCAGGGGCTGGGATCTGGGGCTTCAAAAAGGAGTAGGAAGTGTTCCGAGGGGGCCTGGGGGTTCAGTACAAGGAGAAAAGATTACTGCTGGAGTCTAGTGAGAGAAGAAGATGGAAGGGGGCTCCTGTCCCATTAGCATCATCATTAACCCAGCCATCCTCCATGCGGAGTCAGCTTCACGGTCACAGCCCCTTCCTCCTTCACTCAGCTCCTCTCTACTTCGTCAGCTCTTTCAGACTTGCCTTCCCAATCATGCCCTATGCGTCCCACTCACTTTCCACCTCCTCCATCCTTCCTACCTCCTTGCACCATTAAAACCCCCATTCTCTTACAGTAGATCTGTTCAATTACATGAAAAATGTAATTGGGGAAAAATCCATTACCTTATTAAAATGTCTAAACACCTACATGTGGTAGGCATGTTAGCATTTTACAAATTCAAAAGCTGAGACCCAGAGAGGGGAAAGGACACATTTATTATAAGACAGTGAACTAGGATTAGAACCTAGGCCCTTGACTCCAGGCCGAGAGCTCTTTCTGCTGTGTCACTTAAGGGTCATCGGCTTAAATAGTGTGTTCCTCTCCATATCACCCTCACCTAGAACAAGGTTACTCAAAGTGTGGCCCCTGGATTGGTACCAGTGTCTACACTATTTATTACTATTCCATGATGAGATAAAAGCAGAAATTAGCAGTCAGCATTTAGAAAGTTTTACAGCAATTTGACTGAGTTATGTTATGTCTGCTGAAACTAATAATTTTTAAAAGACAACATTTTGTATGTCTTCTAAAATTTTTAGAAGACATTTTTTTCAAATATAGACCTTTATCATATCTTGAAAAGTATTAGTCCAAAATGAATTAGAAATTTTAAAAAATTATTCCTTAATCCAGGCATTTTGAGAAGTATCGCCCTAGAATTTAAAATGTAGATATCTGAGCCCACTCAGGCCACCTGACCTAGAACATCCACAAATAGAAATTCCTCATCTAGTCAAGGTACCTAGTTGATAGGCAATTGTGACCTGCAGGATCATGAGGGAGAAGGAGACACTCTGCCCCTCAATGCTCAGCATTGGAAGCAGTTACAGTGACTGTGCCCTTTCAGAGCACCCATGGCTGCTCCAGGGTAGGTAGGAACTCCCTGCAGCGGGAAGCATGCAGGGGGAGGCCAGGTGCCCCCCGCAGCACGATGAAATGGAGTCAGGAATAGATCTTTAGTGCAAAGACTCAGGCTCTGGTCTTGGTTCCACTTGGTGTCCTCTCTGGGCCCAGCTGTAAGATGGGTAGTACTTGTTTATTGCCAGTATCAAGTTGCAGAACTCTTTCTCCTCACAAAGCATAGGCCCTACTCCTAGAAAGCAGAGGAAAGCAATGCCACCCTGATGGGTGCAGAGTCCGGTACCTCGAGCTCCTGCATCTCTGGGTTCTCCCTTGCTGCCTGTCCTCTATTGCCCCATTCACCCCTCGCTGAGGCAGCCACTGTGGGAACCTAGGATTCTAAAGATAATCTGGGAATTTAAAGCACTGGGGAATCCATAAAGCCCATTCCAGCTTTGAGTCTAAGACTGTAGGTGGATAGTAAGCATGAATAGCCTCTTATAGATTAAAATGCACATATTCTTTGACTCAGTAATTCTACATATGCTAATAAACCCTATAGATATAGACCCAAATGTAGGTAAAAGCATTGTTTTCCCCACCTAGGGCTCTCAGCCAGACTGCTTTAAAAAGCCTAGAGATAGCTGATGTCCAGCCCTTGGAGATGATTAAAAAACAGTGCCTGTGCGTAGTGGGTGCTTGTCTCCAGAGTTGTATCTGTGCTGATAGGGAAAGGTGCCAAATATTCTCAGGTGGAAAAGTAAGGCACAAAATAGAATCATCACATTTGTCAAGGAGGGTGGTGGTGGAATACATACATTTGTTGTTGTTCGGTCACTAAGTTATGTCCAACTCTTTGAGACCCCACAGACTGCAGCATGCCAGGCTTTCCTGTCCTTCACTATCTCCTGGATTTTGCTCACATTCATGACCATTGAGTCGGTGATGCTATCTAACCATCTCATCCACTGTTGCCCTCTTCTCTTCTTGTCTTCAATCTTTCTTGGCATCAGGGTCTTTCCAATGAGTTGGCTTTTTGTATCAGGTGGCCAGAGTACTGGGGCTTCAGCTTTAGCATCAGTCCTTACAATGAATATTCAAGGTTGATTTCCTTTAGGATTGACTGGAATGATCTCCTTGCAGTCCAAGGGATGGTCAAAAGTCTTCTCCAGCACCACAATTTGAAAGCGTCAGTTCTTTGGCGTTCAACTTTCTTTATGGTCCAACTCTCACATCCATACCTGACTACTAGAAAAACCATAGCTTTGACTATATGAACCTTTGTCAGCAAAGTAATGCCTCTGCTTTTTAATATGCTGTCTAGGTTTGTCATAGCTTTTCTTCCAAAGAGCAAGCATCTTTTAATTTCATGGCTGCAGTCACCATCTGAAGTGATTTTGGAGCCCAAGAAAATAAAATTTGTCACTGCTTCTACTTTTTCCCCTTCTACTCACCATGAAATTATGGGACCGGATGCCACGATCTTAGTTTTTTGTATGCTGAGTTTTAAGCCAGCTTTTCCACTCTTCTCTATTACCCTTATCAAGAGGCTCTTCAGTTCCTCATCACTTTCTGCCATTAGAGTGGTATCATCTGCATATTTAAGGTTGTTGATATTTCTCTTGGCAATCTTGATTCCAGCTTGTGATTCATTGAGCCCAGGATTACTCTGCCTAAAAGTTAAATAAGCAGGGTAACAGTATACAGCCTTGATGTACTCCTTTCCCAATTTTGAACCAGTCCATTGTTCCATGTCCACTTCTAACTGTTGCTTCTTGACCTGCATACAGGTTTCTTAGGAGGCAGGTAAAGTGGTCTGGTATTCCCATCTCTTTAAGAATTTTCCACAGTTTGTTGTGATCCATATAGAAAAAGGCTTAAGTGTAGTCAATGAAGCAGAAGTAGATTTTTTTTGGAATTCCCTTGCTTTCTCTATGATCCAGTGCTAAGTTGCCTCAGTCATGTCCAACTCTTTGCAGTCCTATGGACTATAGCCCTTCAGGCTCGTCTGTCCATGGGATTCTCCAGGCAAGAATACTGGAGTGGGTTGCCATGCCCTCCCTCAGGGGATCTTCCCAATACAGGGATCAAACCCTTGTCTCTTATGTCTCCTGCATTGGCAAGCAGATTCTTTATCACTAGTGCCACCTGGGAATCCCTATTATCCAATGAATGCTGGCAATTTGATCTCTGGTTCCTCTGCCTTTTCCAAACCCAGCTTGTTTATGTGCATACAGAAATATCCATAGATATTTGAGAAAGATAGACCACTCATAGTGGCTGCCTAGCTGCTTCAAGGCAGGCTAGATTTCTGTACTGTGCCCTTTTGTATGATGTGAGCTCTTCTCTGTTCTCATGTATTACTTTTTCAGTAAATATAAACAAACTGTGCTAAGAACATTTTAAAACTATGAAGTCATATCCTATGGGCAGTTCTAGAAATCTGTTGGGCCTTTGGCAGAGCTGTTTCCTCTGGCTGGGGAGATGGCTTTCTTGCTTCAGGGTCATCTGTCCTTGGACCTGGGCTGTTCACTGCTCCCCAGGCAACCTGCTGGCTCTCTGGGCCTGGTAGACTGCCCTCTCCAGAGGTCTCTACCAGGTTCCTTCAGAAAGATGAGAGATGGTCTTTTTTCTTTTAAACTTACGTAAGACTCAGTTTTACCTTCACAGACAGCAACAGAAAAATCAGTGTTCTCTAGATAAATAAAACTTTTTCCACACACTGTAGCTCAGCCAAGTTACTTTCAAGGCCATATTCATGTAGGAGTCTACCCGCTTTTGGAAAATCAAAACTAAGCCATCAATGAGGGCCTTTGTCACCTTGCACCTAAGCAGCTGACACTGTAACACAGGGTCTTTGAGAGAGCCAGATATAGCCAGAGCCAGATCATCATGCATGGAAATATACCAGTTTTAAAAGAAGTGCCATTTTTGTTTTTTTCATGAAGCCTATGTAGCTGTTTTTCATAATGAAAGCACACACACATACAATGCTTTATTTTTAAAAGGAGATGAAGTGAGGTATAGCTGCTTTGGCAGAGCTTCAGACCCAAGATTCAGGGAGGTTAATTTGTCAAAATCCAGACAGAAACTGTGTTTCCAGCGTGAACATGGCAGATCAATTGTGAGAGTGATGTTAGAAGGCAACAGGGGATGTTAAGGAGCATGATTGCAATGATAGTTACCTGAAATAAAAGTATCCAGGGTTTGAAACTGTGTAAATGGTTTTTCCCCTTTAAGCCTTTAATGTCCTCTGCTATCCAATAGACATAAAAAGAATGTTGTTGCTGTTTAGTCGCTCAATCGGTATACAACTCTTGCCCCACGGACTGTAGCCTGCCAGGCGCCTCTGTCCAAGGGATTTCCCAGGCAAGAATACTGGAGTAGGTTGCCATTTTCTTCTCCAGGGGATCTTCCTGACCCAGGGATTGAACTCATGTCTCCTGCTTGTCAGGCAGACTCTTTACCGCTGAGCTACTTGGATACCTCCTCCATAAGCTGATGAGAAGAGTATATGACAGACTCCAGGTGAAGTGGCCGGCAGAGAGTGAGACTTACGTTGCCGTGGTTGTCGGAGTGCCTACCAAGTCGATTCACTTTAGCTACCATGGCCTGCCTCCTGCTAAGCTGCTAAGTCGCTTCAGTCGTGTCCGACTCTGTGCGACCCCATAGATGGCAGCCCACCAGGCTCCACCGTCCCTGGGATTCTTCAGGCAAGAACAGTGGAGTGGGTTGCCATTTCCTTCTCCAGTGC
This sequence comes from Capra hircus, assembly GCF_001704415.2. Taxonomy (NCBI): domain Eukaryota; kingdom Metazoa; phylum Chordata; class Mammalia; order Artiodactyla; family Bovidae; genus Capra; species Capra hircus. The sequence continues at coordinate 49,172,780 of NC_030814.1, read as the reverse complement.
ATGAAGGTGAAAAGTGAAAGTAAATTCGCTCAGTCGTGTCCGACTCTTCGCGACCCCATGGACTGCGGCCTACCGGGCTCCTCTGTCCATGGGAGTTTCCAGCCAAGAGTACTGGAGTGGGGTGCCATTGCCTTCTCCGATGGCCTGCCTAGGTCAGCTTGATTAGGTCAGCTTGATTACCTGGGTGTTCCAGATGAGGAAGGGGAGGCTGAGAGAGGTACCCAAGGCTACACGGGCAGCTGCTGGAGCAGAGACCTGAATTTAGTCTTTTTCCCTTCACCCTATGCTCTTTCCAGAAGATCTGCTTTTGTCCAGTCCTGTCCTGCTGTGTCTGGGCCCTGGCTCAGGCGTCTGTGTGTTTTCCTCACCAGCTGTGTCCTAAACATCAAACTGCCTTTGGAGATAAACTCGGTGATAGCATTCCATAGAAGAGAAAGTGGAGACCCTAAGGGGTTATTTGACCAAGCTCACCCTACAGGCTAGCAACCCACTAAGACCAAAGTTCTTTGTCTTCTGGCCTTTTCCATTGCAACCTAACATCTCACACTCTTGCAAGGACTAAGTCATTGCTGCATGAGGTGGAGGAGGGTTTGGGGAAGAAAAGCTTTGCCCATGAATGTGCTGGTCACCTCAGTGAAACTAAAGCTTCTGAAGTGATCAGATGATGAGCATCCCTTTTAGGCCGGGAGCTTAGTGAGAAAATGTCCTCTTCAGTTCAATCTTTTTAACAAAAAACAACAACATAAAAACCTTTTATTTACCCACTCCAGTACTCTTGCCTGGAAAATCCCATGGACGGAGGAGCCTGGTGCGCTGCAGTCCATGGGGTCGCTAAGAGTCGGACATGACTGAGCGACTTCACTTTCACTTTTCACTTTCCTGCATTGGAGAAGGAAATGGCAACCCACTCCACTGTTCTTGCCTGGAGAATCCCAGGGACGGGGGAGCCTGGTGGGCTGCCATCTATGGGGTCTCACAGAGTCGGAAACGACTGAAGTGACTTAGCAGCAGTAGCAGCATAGCCGATTAACAATGTGATAGTTTCAACTGGACAGCAAATGGCCTCAGTCAAACATATACATATGTATTCTCCCCCATCTTCAGTTCAATCTTAAAGATAGGGATCCTCAAGAGTGAAGAACCAGATAAGTTAGATAAGGCCTGATATTTTTCTAGGCCTTCTGGAGTTGGAGATGACCTCTGACCACAGGGCTCAGCTCATAAAGCAGCCCAGGAAACTGAAATTAATTGAGGTTGGTGGAGTCTGAAAGCTAGAATGGTCTCTACCCTAGTTCCTAAAATTCTAAATTTCTGGAAGAAACAAAACCAGCTCATATGTGAATCTGATGAAAACTCAGTAGTAACATCTCAACTATGCCAATACAGCAAGCTGTATTTAAAAAGGAAAAATGTCCCCAAACAGTTTTCTGATAGTAGCACATGATGTTGGACTTGCAGACTTAGTCCTCCAAAATAAAAACATGAAACTGTATGGGCAAAATAGTAGTTTGAAACTGGACAGCGGCAGATTATAAAGGTCATTTTGGATAAAGCACAGCAGACATTGTCGATTCCAAGGCTGAAATCTTTTTTGGTGTGTATATGAAGCTCACAGCCAGGGTGTTAATTCTGAATACCTAGAGTTTGAATTAAGGTTGAATAAAGTCTCTCTCTCTCTCTCTCTCTCTCTCTCTCTCTCTCTCTCTCTCTCTCTCTCTCTCTCTCTCTCTCTCTCACACACACACACACACACACACACACACTGTCCTTTATTTTGGGTAGTGTTAGTGTTGGCTAGGGGGAATCAGGCCTCCTAGCAGAAATGGTGTACCGTGTCGGACAGCCTGGAAGGTTTTGTGAGATGACTGGACTAAAGCTCAGCTCAGGATATAGCCATGCTGCTTACTTATTCTCTGTGGCCTCTGCTAAAGTCATTCCACAGGTTCTCTAGGCCATTGGAGTGCCAGGTCTGTTTACCCTGCTTCATCTTTGCATCCCCACATATTTCATTACAGCTTCTCCAAAGTGTTTATGTCTCATCTTTAAAATGTAGCAATAGTAGGAGGCCAGAGGTCATACACTGAAATGCCAAGGGAGACCTAACAGAAACAAAACGAGAGGAGGCAGCCAGGGGTTCACAAGAGGGAGTCAGGGGGACTGTGGCAAACTAGGGAGCTCAGGCCAGGTTGCAAGGAGGCAGCTGCTACTCAGCTCCAGTCAAATTTAACCTGTGGGATGGGGGTGGGGGAGCTGTGCAGTTTTGAATGATCTGCCACCTTTTCAAAAGAATCTGAGAATCTAGACATTTGTTGGAAATAAAGAATTAAAAAACTTTCATAGCTAAACATATTTATCTATTGACTGGAAATGAACTTCCAGCTATCAACGTGTACATCTAGATTAGATTTTGAGATTATCCACATACACTGAATTATTTACATACAGCTTTAATAGTCTACAGTTCTGCTGAGTGAATCCTTAAGCAGGTTGCTTGATCTTTCTGGACTTCTTTCCCCATCTATGGAATAAGAATAGTTTTCCTCTTCTGTCACTCCCATCAGGTTGTTGTGAAACTCCAGGGAGATATTAAAACACCTTGCAAAATACAGGGCTTGAGCAATCATGAGGAATTACCATAATTTCAACAGTGACGACCCAACCCAGAAGAGGTAAATACCTAAGTGGTAGAGAAACTTCAGCAGGGCCTACAGTGTCTTACATTATATTTCATTAAACATTTGTTCATACTGAGCAGGCCAGAGGGAGACCTACCCTTCCATCCGGAGTCCTGGGACCAGCGTAGGGTGGAGCCTCACCCATCAGGACTGGCCACACGTCAAAAAATTCCTAGGATGAGAAAAACAATAATTATGCGTCTTGAAAGCAGATCAAAAAAGGAGATTAAGAAAAGCAGACTCACCTGGGTGAGTCATCTATCACTGAAATTTGGAAGATGGGAAGAACTCAGTGGAACCTAAGCTTGGCAGGGCTGCAAGATTCCCTAGACTTGGAAAAAGTCAATTATGTCTGTGCTTTGAAATATATCAGTATTATCAGAACTGGATCTGTCTAATCAATAACCAAGAATTGGGAGGTGAGCAAGAGCAACCGCATACTTCTTCTGCTGTGGGACATGAGAAGGAGAAAGGGGACTCTATGGCCAAGAAATTTACCTTACATACCTGCTAAACATGTGATCAAATGTTTAGCTAGAACAATAGCTTACAGTATCATTTATAGTGGTGAAAAATTAGAAAAAACCTACGATGGCACAATGGTAAAGAATCTGCCTACAATGAAGGAAACATGGGTTTAATCCGTAGGTCAGGAAGAGTCCCATGGAATAGGAAATGGCAACCCACTCCAGTATTCTTGCCTGGAGAGCCTCATGGACAGAGGAGCCTGGAGGGCTACACTCCATAGATTCACAAAGAGTTGGATATGACTTAGTGACTGAGCACGAAGTATTCAAAAGGAGGATACTTATTAAATCAATTTTGATACATCTAGTAACAAGCATATTACAGATGTGTATGTATTGATTAAAAAGATGTCCATGATACATCAATGAGTAAAAAATGTGAAGTGATAAAGATACATAGATCATGTGATCCCCAATGGTTTAACCCTATATAGAAAATGCTCTCAAAGAATTCACAACAAAGCATTAACAAATGATTTCCTCGTGAGGATTGGAATGAGATTATTTAGCAATTCTTCCTTAATAAAATGTATGGCTTTCATAATAAAAAAAATTTTTTTCCAAATAAGGAAAGGGAAACAATGGTGCCAAATATGGACAGATAGACCTTTATCTGAGCTTCAACAGGAAAGGATGATATCTGTAAGATAACTGGCAAAGACAGGGGCAGAGAGAGGAGAGAAAAGGGTCAGCAAAGGCTCTGCATGGTCACGCAGCCCCAGGAGAAGAAACTGACTAGGACGCCACACAGGCTTCCTTGCTGCTTCTCCTCTGGCTTTTCTACAACACATGCTCCTGCACACTTGGGTTGGGCCAAATCTGGGCCTGAGGAGGAGGTCTCTGTCCTCCAGAGCCTCTCTGTTCACCTATCTGCTATGTTTAGACACAGTGATCCACTCACTCTGGGTTACCATGGGCAGGATGTCAAGCCGCTCTGCTTCTTGGACTCTCTCTCTCTCTCATTTGAAAACATTTGTCGTGGTGGTTTGTCTGCTCTTATACCATCCAGAGGGCAAGCAGATGGGAAATGAAGTCCACATGAAATTCACATTTCACATCCTCACCCTTCTGCCCAGGTGGACTCTTCCTCTTGACTATCGACAACAGGAAGCAATTCAGTTCTGGGTGAAAATGAGAGCTGGGGACCTACCTAAGCTCCACAGCATGCTTCGTGCTGGATAGAGACAAGGTAGGGTTCATGCCCAGAGGAATCTACTATCTCATGGAGGAGACAACTAAGCCTTTGAGTGACTTTAATAAGGTAGCCAGGGTAAGAATCAAAACAGTAATAAAAAGAGAACACAAATGTTAGAGGAGACCAGAAGAAGGATATCAGGCTGACACTGTCAAGGTCAAACACTGCATGGTTTTGAAGACTGTCCTGAGGAGAAGCAGATGTCAACAAAGTGTGGGCTGGAATGTGGGGCATGTCTGTGCCTGCCTTCCTCTGTCTTTGTCTCTCTTTCATTTCTAAACAGCCTTCCTGAGATATAATTCATACACCATGTGACTTGCCCAACTTAAGTGTACAATTCAGTGGCCTTTATTGACATTTTTCACAAAGTCAATACTTCAGTTAAGAATTTAGCTATCTAGGGTAGGGCAAGGTGGCGGGGGAGGGGGAAGAGAACCAGTTCTTAGAGTGATTATAGGCAACCCAACCCACTTCTAATTGCTAGATTGTTCCATCTATTGGGGATGACTACATCAGGATATTCTCACTTAAATGTGACTTTCCCTTTTGAGGGAGAGTTCAAAAGAAACAGAGGGCAGAATGCTGCAGCTCAGAGCTGTGTTTTGATCTTTTAAAATAAAAACTGAGCACCTTAAAATGGACTCTTGAATTCAACTACTCAGAAATTCTTCTGATTAGAAAAGAACCATTCCCACATGGAAGATATAGGGAGATTCCTTTAAAAACTAGGAAGAAAACCACCATATGACCCAACAATCCCACTCCTAGGCATATACCCTGAGGAAACCAAAATTTAAAAAGACACATGTATCCCATTGTTCACTGCAGCACTATTTACATAGCTAAAACATGGAAGCAACCTAGATGTGCATCGACAGACGAATGGATAAAGAATTGGTGGTATATATACACAATGGAATATTACTCAGCCATAAAAAGAATGCATTTGAGTCAGTTCTGATGAGGTGGATGAACCTAGAACCTATAATACAGGGTGAAGTGAGTCAGAAGGAGAAAGATGAATATCGTTTTCTAACACATATATACGGAATCTGGAAAAATGATCCTGAAGAATTTATTTACAGGGCAGCAGTGGAGAAACAGACATAGAGAATAGATTTATGGACATGGGGAGAGGGGAGGGGAGGGTGAGATGCATGGAAAGAGTAACACGGAACTCACATTACCATATGTAAAATAGATAGCCAATGGGAATTTGCTGTATGGCTCAGGAAACTCAAATAGGGGCTCTGTATCAATCTAGAGGGGTGGGATGGGACAGGAGATGGGAGGGAGGTTCAAAAGGGAGGGAATATATGTGTACCTATGGCTGATTTGACAGAAAACAACAAAATTCTGTAAAGCAATTATCCTTCAATGAAAGATAAATTAATTAAAAAAAAGAACCATTCATTTATATGAATTCATTTAGTGCTTGCTGAAGGAGTATCAGTGTTATTGCTGGATTTAGCCATGTTTGGCAAAATATTTGATTCAGGAATTTACCAAAATCAAAGGGACGGCTGCACTAATACCAGAAGTTCCCTGAAATCAGTATATGACTCAACTGCGCCAGAGTCACTTAGGGAGCTATTTTAAAGTCAAAAATCAGAATAATAAACCCACGAATATATGAAAATCTGATATATTGTAAAATGGCATATCAAAATGGTGGCATTTCAAAACAGTAGAGAAAGGGTGGACTATTCTTTAAATGGGAAATTATGAGGACATCACAAAATTTATCCCTACCTTATAACATATTAATAATTTCAAGATGAGTAAAAGATGAAAATATATTAATCAAAGCACATCAGGTTATTTCAGACTATAATATTAAGGTTGAGGAAGTCTTTCTTAAACAAAATTCAAAACACAGAAGCCATAAAATTTAAATCTTCTGTATGATGAAAGATGCCATAGACAAAGTTAAAATATAACCCACAGGTGACAGATACATAATCCATATAAGTGAAAGTGAAGTCGCTCAGTCATGTCTGACTCTTTGCGACCCCATGGACTGTAGCCTACCAAGCTCCTCTGTCCATGGGATTTTCCAGGCAGTAGTACTGGAGTGGATTGCCATTTCCTTCTCCAGATATAATATAAAGCACTCATATTTCAATAAGATATAGACAAAGAATTCAATTTTAAAGGTGGAAAAATGGGCAATATATTGCACAGAAAAACTTGGGCAATATATGTAAAAAGAAAAGTTAATTACAAATAAATATATAAAATATATTTACCCTTCTATGATAATCAGTGGGAAAAAAACAATTAGAAAAAAAGAATAATAACATTTTTTGCTGGTTTAAGTAGGAAAAATAAAAAAGATTTATGATACACAGAATTGGGGGCAGGAGTTTGGAGGAAGGGAACTCTCATGCAGTGCAAGTGGGAGTATTAAATGATTTAGCCTTTAGAGGGAAAATTTGGGGAAAGCGAAATAAAAATTTTTTCTTAGTAATCTACTTCTACACCTTTGTTCTATAGATAGTCTCTGTCAAGTGGGCAGGAATTTAACTCCAAGGTTGTTCATTACAGCATTGCCTTTAATTGCAAGACTATCCAGAAATGATTTAAATGCCCAGAAATAGGGGAAAGGATAAATTAATTATGGTATACCCATACTATTTTTAAAGATGAGGTAAATCTATGTGGACTAAAGAACAAAGAAAGAGGATTTCTACTACTACCAATGGTAGCCAGTCTGTTTCAAACCAATCCGCCAACTGAGAATTATCATGAAATCTGGACTGTGTATATGTATGTGTGTATGTGTATATAAACATTTACGTGAAGGAATCATAGCGCTGGCAAGGCAGCAATAATTTGATGGGCCAAGATCTCACAGAGAAGGGAAGCCCAGAGATATGAGCCTGATGCCTGATTCAACTTTTCCTCTTACTGACACCAAAGATGTTGTGGAGCAACTGGAAAGGTGCGCAAAGCTTTCAGTAGACCTTCTTGGCTAGTAGGACAAGGTTGAAATTCAGGACCTACCTAAAAGGAGGCATCCTTGAAAACAACCCAGGTTTCTAGCTGGTCCTTCCTAAAGATTTATACTCTAATAGTTAAAGTAAATCAAAAACAGAATAACCCTCACAAAAACTGAAGACCAGCTTCAAATTGGCTCAGTCCTCGATTAGACTCAGATACTCTGCCTTTGTCTCAACTTATAACCAGAAGTAACATAAATGCCCTTTGGAGGAATACAGCATTGCCAAGAGTTTCAAATCATCTCTAAAACATTTTATACAGATTTCTAGTGTTCAAACAAAAATAAATGGGCATGTACAAAATAGGGATTAACTGAAAAATCAAGAAATAAAGCAGATTATAGAAAGAGGAACCATAGAATATATATGTGTACTGAAAAAATATGTACTAGAGTGTTTATGATAGCAATATTCATAAAAGCCCAAACTGGAAAATTCAAATGTCTATCAGTGGTAGAATAAATAAATACTTTGTGGATTACTCATATAATGGAATATTCTACAAGAATGAACATTAATGAACTAATTAATGAAAATTGATGACTATGATGAGCAATAAGAATGAATCTTACAGCCCAAATTTTGATCAAAAGAAGTCAGACACAGAAGAGTATAATTCCATTTATATGAATTTCAAAATTAGGAAAAGCTAACATGGCTTTAAAGGTCAGAAAGTGGTTACCTTTTGGGAGGAAGGAATGGGAGTTACTAGAGAGAGGTAAGAAAGGGGTTTCTGAGGGGCCAGTAATGTTCTATTCCTTAATCTTGGTGGTAGTTAAGTGGAATGTTCACTTCGTGATAATTCACTGAACTATTTTCCTGTAATAGTGCTTTTCTCTCTGTGTTTGTTATATATACATATATTATTTAAAAATCCACATGTACTACTATGGAATTATGTTTGTAGAGCATTATGTAAAAAAGGCAGATTATCGTGTTGCCCAGCAATTTATTTTTTAAATTGGGTTATCTTTTTATTGTTGAGTACTAAGAGATTTTTGTTTTCCCCTTCATGAGCAAACATCAAACTTGAAAAAAAGATGGAAGTATAGTTGATTTAAAGCATTGTGACAGTGTCAGCAAAGTGATTATTATATATTTTTTCCATTATTTTTTAAACTAACAAATGTATCATGACTATTTTATTTATTTATTTTTTAATATTTATTTGACTGCACCTGGTCTTCAATGCAGTGCACAGGATCTTTGATCTTTTGCTGTGGTATGAAAACTTTTAGTTGCAGTACATAGGATCTAGTTCCCGACCAAGGATCAAACCTGGGCCCCCTGCATTGGGACCACAGAGTCTTAGCCAGTGGACCACCTTCCGTTGTAGGTTATTACAAGATACTGAGTATAAGTCCCTGTGCTATACAGTAAATTCTTGTTGCCTGTCTATTTTATATATAATAGTTTGTATCTGTTAATCCTATACTCCTAATTTTAAGAGTTCTTTTCATATTTTACATACTTGTCTTTTCAAAAGCTTTCTTCATTACTGTCCTTTCAAGCACAAAAGTTTTAAATTTTTATGAAGCCCAGTTTATGTGTTTTTCCTTTGTTACTTGCACTTTTGATGTCATATCCGAGAAACCATTGCCTTATCCAGGGCCACAAAGATTTGCATCGATATTTTCTTTTTTTAAAAGTAATTTATTTCTTAATTGAAGGATAATTGCTTTACAGAATTTTGTTTTCTGTCAAGCATCAACATGAATCAGCCATAGGTATACCTATGTCTCCCCAATCGTGAACCTCCTTCCCATCTCCCTCCCCACCCCACCCCTCTAGGTTGATACAGAGCCCCTGTTTGAGTTCCCTGAGTCATAGAGCAAATTCCCATTCGCTGTCTATATTACATAAAGTAATATAAGTTTCCATGTTACTCTCTCCATACATCTCACCCTCTCTTCCCCATGCCCCACCCTGTGTCCTCTCCATTGCTGCCCTGCAGATAAGTTCATAGGTACCATATTTCTAGATTCCTTGTTTGTTTGTTTGGCTGAATCACATGGCTTTCAGGCTCTTAGTTCCCCAACCAGGGATTGAACCTAGGCCCTGGGCAATGAAAGCGCTAAGTCCTACCCAATGGACCACCAGGGACAGACAATATTACAATAGTACACAATATTTATCTTTCGTTTTCTGACTTACTTCACTCTGTATAATAGGCTCTAAGTTTGTCCACCTCATTAGAACTGACTCAAATGTGTTCCTTTTAATGGCTGAGTTATATTACATTATATATATATATATATACCACAGCTTCTTTATCCACTCATCTGCCAGTGGACATCTAGGTTGCTTCCATGTTCTAGCTATTGCAAATAGTGTTGCAATAAACACTGGGGTACATGAACCTTTTTCAGTTTTGGATTTCCTCAGGGTATATGCCTAGGAATGGGATTGCTGGGTCATATGGTGGTTTTATTTCTAGTCTTTTTAAGAAATCTTCATACCATCTTCCATAGTGGTTGTATCAATTTACATTCCCACCAACAGTGCAAGAGGCTTCCCATTTCTCCACACCCTCTCCAGCATTTATTGTTTGTAGACCTCTTGATGATGGCCATTCTGATCAGTGTGAGGTGGTATCTCATTGGAGTTTTGATTTATATTTCTATAATAATGAGCGATGTTGAGCATCTTTTCATGTTTTTGTTAGCCATCTGTATGTCTTCTTTGGAGAAATGTCTGTTTAGGTCTTTTCCCAACTTTTTGATTGGATTGTTTGTTTTTCTCGTATTGACTTATATGAGCAGCTTGTATATTTTGGAAATTAATCCTTTGTCAGTTGTTTCGTTTGCTATAATTTTCTCCCATTCTGAGGGTTGTCTTTTCACTTTGTTTATAGTTTCCTTTGCTATGCAAAAGCTTTTAAGTTTAATTAGGTCCCACTTGTTTTACATCTATATTTTCTTTTAAGAGTTTTTATAGTTTAAGGTCTGTGGTCCATTTTGAGTTAATTTTTGTATATGATGTGAAGTAGGGCCCCAAATTCATTCTTTTGTGTGTGGCTATCCAGTTGTTCCAGCACCATGTGTTAAAAGGACTATTCTAAAAAAAAAAAAAAAAAAAGGACTATTCTTTTGCCTTTGAATGGTCTTGGCACCCTAGTTGAAAATCAACTGACCATGGTTTTTATATGTGACCACAATTTTTTATATGTGGTTTGCTAGTATTTTGTTGAAGATATTTTGCCTCTGTATTCAGATAATATGTTGATCGGTATGATTTTTTTCTTGTAATATGTTTGGTATCAGGGTAATATTGGCCACATAGAATGAGTAGAGAAATGTTTCATCCTCTTCTATTTTTGTAAGAGTTTGTGAAGTATTTGTATTATTTTTTCTTTAAACACTTGGTGGAATTTATCAGTGAAAATATCTGACTGTGGGCTTTTCTTTGGAGGAAGCTTCTTTTTTTTAATTACCAACTCTATCTCTTTATTTGTTATAGGTCTAGTCAGATTTTCTATTTACTCTTTTTAATTTAATTTTTATTTTATTTTTTCTTTTTTGACAATAATTATTACTTTGGCTGCACCATGCAGCATGTGGGCTCTTAGTTTCCCGACCAGGGATTGAACGCATGCCCCCTGTAGTAGAAGCACAGTCTTAACCACTGGAAAACCAGGGAAGTCCTAAATTTTATTTCCTAATGGAGTATAGTTGATTTACAATGTTACGATATTTTCAGGTATATGGCTAAGTGATTCAGTTATATAAAAACATTATCCATTCTTTTTTTAGATTCTTTTCCCGGAGTAGATTTCCCTGTTATACAGTAGGTCCTTGTAGATTATTTCATATATTTATTAGTGTGTATCTGTTAATCCCAAACTCCTAATTTATCCCTCCCTTTTGCATTTCCCCTCGAGTAACCATAAGTTTGTTTTCAAAATCTGTGAGTCTGTTTCTGTTTTGTGTACAAGTTTATCAATTTTGTAGATTCCATGTATAAGTGATATCATATGATATTTGCTTTTGTCTGTCTGAGTTACTTTACTTAGTATGATAATCTTTAGGTCCCTCCATGTTGCCACAAATGGCATTATTGTATTCTTTTTCCAGCTGAGTAATATGCCACTATATATATTGGGTTGGCCAAAAAGTTCATTTGAGTTTTTCCATAACATCTTCTTTCCATGTCTTGGCTATTGTGAATAGTGCTGCTATGAACATAGGGATACATGTATCTTTTTGAATTACAGTTTTGTCTGGATATATATCCAGGGATGAGATTACTGGATCACATGATAATTCTATTTTTAGTTTTCTGAGGAACCTCTATACTATTCTCCATAGTGACTGTACCAATTTACATTCCCACCAACAGGGTAGGAGGGTTCCCTTTTCTCCCCACTCTCTCCAGCATTTATTATTTGTAGACTTTTTGATGATTAGCTCGGCAATTTTGAAACTGTTCCTCAGAAGATTCTAATTTACTGTCACATTTGGGAGCCTCTGGACTAGACCTAAGGTCTTTTCCAACCCCAGATTCTGTAATTCATTTATTCATTCAACCAAATATTTGGAGGATCTCTACTGGGCTGTGTACTGCATGCAACATGACAAAGGGCACAAAATGAAACCGACAGTTTAGTCTTAGGACTTTGGAGAGGAAATGTGTGTAGGTAACTCTGGAACTCTGTGCCAAGGCAGAAAATGATTAGCTGCAATGACAGGCAGAGAAAGAACAATGGGAGAGTCAGTTTGGTAAAACCTGGCTGAAGAAACTGGCTGGAGGCCATTTGAGTCTCTCTGCCTCCTTAGCCAACATGGCCTCAGAGCATTCTGAGAGGCCAGATCTAAGTATGTACCCCCACTTCCACGGCCTGGATGAGCTCTGGTCTCCACACACCATAGGAGAGGCTTCTGCCCACCTTTGAGTGTATTTTCTGACAGTTTCTAAAGTTGGCAACTTTCTTCTTGCTGCACTTTCACCTCACATGGAAACTTCTTTATCACTCACCTTTACCACCTCATCATGCCTTTTCCTCACATGCTCATTTTTTCCCTAAGGACTAGGGAAGATATAGGTTATTTTTCCTCCCCTGTGCCCTGGAATGCCTTGTCCTCTGTAAAGGCTGGTACTCCTCTCCTCAGTGTAAAAGACCTATGAAAAACCTTTCATAACCATCTACCTCCTGCCAGCCATTTCCCTGTGCAGCCAAATTCATGACACAAGGCTGGGTTCCACCTGGTATATAGCTGCTATATATTTAACCTGTTCTTGGAAATGTCTGCTCTTAAGTGTTCTCACCTTCTGTTTGGTCATGTCTAAGAGCCCCACAGAGTATCTGTCACAGTTGAGGAAGGCGCGGACTGTGTACAGGGCTTTGTGGAACTGCCTCTCAATGTCTGTAAGCTCTTCAAAGACTTTGCTCCCAGACCACAGCAGTATCTGAAGAAATACAAAAACATAGTTAGTGTTCCTGAGGCACAGAACAGCAGCTCACAATAACCAAGAATAACTGTCCCTGTTTTGTGGATGGAGAAAATGACGTTCAGAGAGGTGAATAATGGGGCAGCTTCTATTGGGTCCAACTCTTTCCAATTCTTTTATTTCCTAGGTTGCTAACAACAGTGATAACAACAAACATTGACAGAGCCCAAGTATCCTATATACTTTATCCCATAATTAGCCCCATTTTTCAAAAGAGGAGGCTGAAGCTGGGAGAGGTTAAATGATTTGCTCAAGGTCTTAGAACTGGTAAACGGCTTAGCAGGGATTCAAATACAAGCTGGCTGACATGAAAGCATATATGTGCAGTCACCCTGGGTTACAGCTTTACAGACGTCCATGACTCATGCACTCCAGGGATGCTGGGAGAGACTGTTCGATACTTCCCAGGCACTTCTGTCACTACTGCCTTCTAGTTGAGCACATCAGTGCTTCAGGAAGAGGACACCTTCAGTCCTAGTCCATTCCCTCAAGTCAAGCCCTTTACCTGGCCACGCCGAGTCTCACAGTTGTGCAGGTAACTCAGGTGGAACACCTTCATGATTAGATTTGCAAAGTTGAGGTACTTGAGAAGAATCTGAAAATCAAACAGCATGAGGAGAAACAGATGAGAAGGAGAAATCCCTCTTCTGGCCATTTCTACCATCAGCCAATAAGTTTGAACATTTTCAAAGCTTCATCTGAGACAGTTTGAGCAGATGGATCATGGAAAGCTGACTCATAAAATGTTGCATTATGTGAGGGTAAAACTCACAGAATGTAGAACGTCAATGTTATTAGAAGTGTATTCATGAGAAGTTGCTAGTGTTCATTGAGTTTGCAGGCCCCGTGATAAGTCAAGTATATATGTTATCCTGATGGCCACAAATGACCTCAAGAGATAGATACTCGATTATCCCCATTTTACAAATAAGTAATCTGAGGTTCAGAAAAATGTGCCCAAGTCAAACAGATATTAGCAGAACCAGAATCATTATCCTTACATTCTTATCTCCAAAGCCCAACATCTTAATGATTATCCTGTCCTGCCTCCCTCACAGATCATCAGACCGCTAACTTCCTTATCTTACAGAGCGGAAAGCCAAGATCAGGACAAATAGCAAGGGTCAGAGGATTTGTGAGCTGGGAGAATGTGCTGGCGTGGCCAGCCCAGCAATTTCTAAGCACTCTTACCTCTTCATCATTCTTGGTGAAGTGGGGCCCATCCACTTTATTCACAGCCATGATTATGGCCACCACGTCCTTCCCATTCATTATGGGAGAAGCCAAGATGTTCTTAGTCTGGTACTCTGTGAGGGTGTCCACGAAGTCACAGAAATGCTCATCCTGAAGGTAGACAAAGAAAAGCATGAGTGGGCAGAGGAAGAGCAAAGACAGGAAAACAACCCAGAGCCCCAGGTGCCCATGGTTGCTGTTGTTGTCCAGTCACTCAGTCATGTCTGACTCTTTGCAACCCCATGGACTGCAGCACACCAGGCAACCCAGGCCTTCACTGTCTTCTGGAGCTTGCTCAAATTCATGTCCATTGAGTCAGTGATGCCATCCAACCATCTTGTCCTCTGTTGTGCTCTTCTCCTCCTCCTTTCAATCTTTCCCAGCATCAGGGTCTTTTCTAATGAGCTGGCTCTTCACATCAGGTGGCCAAAATATTGGAGATTCAGCTTCAGCATCAGTCCTTCCAATGAATATTGAGGGTTGATTTCCTTTAGGATGGACTGGTTGGATCTCCTTGCCAAGGGACTCTCAAGAGTCTTCTCCCACACCACAGTTCAAAAGCATCAGTTTTTTGGCACTCAGCCTTCTTTATGGTCCAACTCTCACATCCATACATGCTGCTGCTGCTACTGCTGCTAAGTCACTTCAGTCGTGTCCGACTCTGTGCGACCCCATAGATGGCAGCCCATCAGTCTCCCCCATCCCTGGGATTCTCCAGGCAAGAACACTGGAATGGGTTGCCATCTCCTTCTCCAATGCATGAAAGTGAAGTCACTCAGTCATGTCCGACCCTCAGTGACCCCATGGACTGCAGCCTTCCAGGCTCCTCCATCCATGGGATTTTCCAGGCAAGAGTACTGGAGTGGGGTTCCATTGCCTTCTCCATCCATACCTGACTGCTGGAAAAACCATAGATTTGACTAGATGGACCTTTGTCAGCAAAGTAATGTCTCTGCTTTTTAATATGCTATCTAAGTTGGTCTTAGCTTTTCTTCCAAGGAGCAAGCATGTTTTAATCTCATGGCTACAGTCTCCATTTGCAGTGATTTTGGAGCCCAAGAAAATAAAGTCTCACTGTTTCCATTGTTTCCCCATCTATTTGCCATGATGTGGTGGGACCAGATTCCATGATTATCATTTTTTGAATGTTGAGTCTTAAGCCAGCTTTTTCACTCTCCTCTTTCACTTTCATCAAGAGGCTCTTTAGTTCCTCTTTGCTTTCTGCCATAAGGGCGGTGTCATGTGCATATCTGAGGTTACTGATATTTCTCCAGGCAATCTTGATTCCTGCTAGTGCTTCATTCAGCCCAGCGTTTCTCATGATGTACTCTGCATAGAAGTTGAATAAGCAGGATGACAATATATAGCCTTGATGTACTCCTTTCCCAATTTGAAACGAGTCTGTTGTTCCATTTCCTGTTCTAACTGTTGCTTTTTGACCTGCTAGAGGTTTCCCGAGAGACAGGTAAGGTGGTCTGGTATTCCCATCTCTTTAAGAATTTTCCACAGTTTGCTGCAGAGGTGGGGTAAAGAAGCTCCCCATTCTCTTGTTGACAAAAGAATGAAGCCAGTTCCATCTACTCCCCTTCATCAGGGACAAGGCAATTAGAGATAATTTCTGCCCTGGAAGTCTCCAAAATCCAGTAGAAGAAACTCTGAAATACAGCTTACAAAGGGTTATGGAGACATGAGCAAAGCACTGGAGGGACCCAAGGATGGAGGTGGAGGGTTGGCTTTGTCTGTGGAGGAAGATTTTGAGAAGGCTCTCTTCCTTTGATGACAGTTAAGTGTAAATCAGAAACTTGAGTGAGGAAGAGACCTTAGTGAGTATCATTGTCACATTTGCTAGCAGGTGTTGTGTGTGGCGCTTTGCCTGCATCAGCTCACTGTATTCTTCCCAATAACCCCAGAAATGGGACCATTAGCAGTTCATCTTACAAAGGGGGAAACTGAAACTCAAGATTAACATTACTTATTACTTGTGTGTGTATGTGATTTGAGAAACTGCCCTCAGCTCTGCTGCTTCATCCAGAGAAGCTTTATTTCAGGGAAGCCTGGATAAGGGTAGACCTGGGTCTGGGTCTTTGAACCAAAGAATTTGCTACTTCCAGCTTTTATTTATTCATTTATTGGCTGCAACGGGTCTCCGTTGCTGCGTGCAGGCTTTCTCTAGTTGGGGCGAGTCAGGGTTACTCTTCATTGTGGTTCATGGGCTCTTCATTGTGGTGGTCTCTCTTATGAAGCGCAGGCTGTAAGCATTCAGGCTTCAACAGTTACAGCACACGGTCTCGGGAGTTGTGGTTTGTGAGCTTTAGAGTCTGGGCTCAGTGGCTCTGGCTCACAGGCTTAATTGCTCTGAGACATGTGGACTCTTTACAGAGCAGGCCTGAACCTGTACCCCCTGCACTCGCAGGCAGGTTTTTATCCGCTGCACCACCAGGGAAGTCCACTTTCAGCTTTTTTTGCGATCGAGTTCTAGCACCACACAGCCAATCCAATGGCTATCCCCGCTCCACAAATCTCAACGGAAGCCCCACTCTGTGTCAGGCCTTATGCTAAGCACCGGGGACAGAGGGAAGACTAAAATTCAGGCCAGCACACAGATGAATCACACAGAATTAACAGAATTAACACAGGTTGGCTCAAAGCAGTCGGAGTGCAGAAGAGCACACACCTCCTACACCCCACCCCGAAGGCAAACTTGGAGGCCAGTATAGGGCGGTACAGTCTGGGTGGACAGAAAGTGGGGACAGAGCCTGAATTGTTGTCTTAAATCCAAAAGAATCCACCTTCCTGTTTCTTGGTCACACTGTGAGGCTTCCCAACGGTCAGCGTTGCTGGGAACATAAGCCAGCCGAGTTGTGTACAGTTCATGCTGTTCTGAGAAGGAAAAGTATTTTGCAGAGCCAGTTCACAGAGCTGTGCTAGAACTAGGACTTTCCCACAATGCAGAAGTTGTGCATCTGTGGATTCTTCCAGTTGGAATGGGATTAAATAAACAGGCCCTGGTGTCGATGAAGCTGTCTTGAACCAGGTGAAGGGTAAAGGAATTAAGAGAAGCCTGTAGTGCTCAACTTGAATTAGTGTTGGAGGATTAAGCAAAATCTCTAAAGAGGTATTAACCGTAAGGGTTTTCCATGTCACTCTCTAAGGACAACTGATGAATACAAGCCTGAGTGAGACATGCCCAGATTCATTTCATCAAGTCAGTTCAGTCTTTCAGTATTCACTTCTGTCAAGGAAAGCAGTACTTGGGCCTTACCTGCATCTGAGGCAAATGTTACTAAAGCCACAAGTACCTTTTCTCCCACTGAGTTCTCAGCCCTAGAACTTTCTCACAAATAGCACAGCTGCCAATTGACTGGTGTCTGTATAATCATTGGCATCCTTATATTTTCAGCATATACAGTGTTCTCAGCTGTGTCATAGAACCTCAACTTATCAGTGGCGGAGGGACCTTAAAGGCCAACTGCTAAAACTATTTTGTTTATTTATTTTTTATTTGGTTGTGCCTGGTCTTAGTTGCTGCATGAGGGATCTTTTCCTTTAGTGGTGGCATTCGAACTCTTAGTTGCAGCATGTAGGATCTAGTTCCCTGATCAAGGACTGAACGTGGGCCCCCTGCATTGGGAACACAGTCTTAACCGTTAGACCACCAGGGAAGTCGCTAACCTATCTGTTTTAAAGCCTAGGAATCAGAAGTCGAGCGGAAGAAAGCCCAAGTCATTCATTCATTCAGTTGGCATTAACAGAAAGCCTTTAATGTATGCTAGTACTTTGGCCACCTCATGCAAAGAGTTGACTCATTGGAAAAGACTCTGATGCTGGGAGGGATTGGGGATGGGAGGAGAAGGGGACGATAGAGGATGAGATGGCTGGTTGGCATCACTGACTCGATGGATGTGAGTCTGAGTGAACTCTGGGAGTTGGTGATGGACAGGGAGGCCTGGCGTGCTGCGATTCATGGGGTCGCAAAGAATCGGATGCGACTGAACTGAACTGAACTGAACTGAGGCAGTTTAGGCAGTGAACAAGACAGGTGAATATCTTTCCCTAATAAAGCTTCCACTCAAATGGGGTGGACAGACAAAAAGCAAGTAAACAGCTGCTTTGAAGAAGAGAAACTGGATGATGCTATAGAAAGTGATGGAAGCAGGGGTAGATTGATGCTGCTCTGGTTAGTCCTGGCGGGTAGGGAGGCTTCTTTAAGAGGTAATGCAGAGAGTGAAGGCTCAGAAGAGCCAGCCAGACAGTAGTGTATTCCAAGCAGAAGGCACGGAGGACGCCAAGGAGCAGGGGGCAATGAACTGACTGATCTGAGAAACAGGAAGAAGGCCTGCTTAGTGAGGGAGACTGGTTGGCAAGGAAGTCAGAGAGGTGGCGTGCGTGCCTATGTGCATGCTAAGCTGCTTCAGTCGTGTCTGACTCTTTGTGATTCTATGGGCTGTAGCCAGCCAGGCTCCTTTGTCCAAGGGATTCTCCTGGCAAGAATACTAGAGTGGGTAACCATTTCCTTCTCCAGGGGATCTTCCCAACTCAGGGATCAAACTCAGGTCTCCCACATTGAAGGCAGATTCTTTACCATCTGAGCCACCAGGGAAGCCCCTCAGAAAGGTGGGCAGAGGCCGTATGTGACAGGGCCTTGGAGGCCACTGGAAGAGCTTTGATTTTATTCCAGTGTAATTCAAGACTGCTTCTCATTCATGGAAACCCAGTTTCTCTTTTCAAATATCCTCTGTGCCAAGCTCCAGTGTGTGCCATGATGAAATCTATTTATTGAATGACTTTCACTTTCAATGATGTACTAGGCCCAGAGCCAGACAATTCATTAACTCTCACATCTTCCCTGTCACGTAGAACTCTCTCCTTCCCTGTTTTATAGACAATTCTCCTGCTCATAAATGGCACCGCCTCTGTATTCATTCATTCATTCACTGATACACTGATCGGCTCATTGATGGATTGAGTCATTCATCCACTTATATTTACTGAGCACTGGCTCTATGAGAGGCACTGGGTCTGCCAAGACCAGTAAGAAAGGTGAGATTGTCCTCAGCGGGTTATCACTGCACAGTGGGGACATCATGTAAAGCATGAGTTCACAATTCAAGCCATAATGTGAAGAAAGCCCCCAGAGAATTGATGGTATCCTGGAGCCCCAGGAGGTAGTGACTTGTTCTCTGAGTGGCTTCATGAGCCTGTCAGTAGTTGAAACCTCTCCAAGCCTCAGTTTCCTCTTCGGAAAAATCACCGTGTCAGACCAGGTCCTTTCTGAGGTTTCTTTCTGGCCTGGCATGCTGGGTTCCAGGTGTCATAGGGCGGGAAGGAGAGCAGGACAACCAATGTAAGAGCCTCTGGAGATGACAGTGCTTTCAGCTTCAGTCTTCAGAAATGGGATTGTCACTGTCTGCAAGAAACTCACTGTTTTCCTTTACTCTCACATAACTACCATATTCACAACACTTTGCAAACCAGATATGTAGATGTTTTCTTCCCCACTCTGACCTGTTCTCTGACGCTAGCTGGGTACCCAACAATTCAGTTCAGTTCTGACACTGTTTACCTGGAGAACAGGAACGTACAACTGAAGGGTTCAGTCCCTGAAGACTGCCCCTGCTTCCGATGCCAATGTCAAGTCGTAGGTTGCCATCTGTACTTCTGCTAACTGACTGTAAATCGAAGTTCCAGTGACTCACTCCTTGGGTTTGATTACTTGCCAGAAAAGCTCATAGAACTCAGGAAAGTATTTACATTTACAGTCTTAGAATAAGTGTACCAATGAACTGTCAGATAAAGAGATATATAAGGTGAGATCCAGAAAGGTCCTGTGTGCCAAAGATTCTGTCCCCTGGAGTTGGGGTGTACACTACCCTCCCAGCACATGCATGTATTCACCAGCCCAGAAGCTCTCTGGACCCTGTACTTTTGAGGTTTTTTATGACAGTTTAATCACAAAGGCATAATCAATTATTAACCCCATTTCCAGCCCCTCTCCCCTCTTAGGAGAATGTTGTTGTTTAATTGCTCAGTCGTGTCCAACTCTTCTGCAACCCCCTGGACTGTAGCCTTCCAGGCTCCTCTGTCCATGGGATTTCCCAGGCAAGAATACTGGAGTAGGTTGCCATTTCCTTCTCCAGGGGATCTTGCCGACCCAGGGATCGAACCTGAGTCTCTCGCACTGGTGCGTGTATGCTAAGTCTCTTCAGTCGTGTCCGACTCTTTGCAACCCTATGGACCATAGCGTGCCAGGCTCCTCTGTCCGTGGGATTCTCCAGGCAACAGTACTGGAGTGGATTGCTGTGCCCTCCTCCAGGAGATTGAACCTGCATCTCTTATGTCCTCCTGCATTGGCAGGCGAGTTCTTTACTACTAGGGCCACCTGGGAAACCCCCTTAAGAGAATAGGGGATGGGCTGAAGGTTTCAAGTGTCTAATCAAGGCTTGATCTTTCTGGTCCCTATCCAAGAGTCTACCAAGAGTCCTCTCATTAGAACAAAAGACCACCTACCACCCAGGAAACTCCAAGGGATTTAGGAGCTCTGTGTCAGATGGTTCTATCACTCAGGAAATTACAAGGGTCAGTTCTGTGTCAGGAACGAGGACAAAGATCAAATAAATATTTCTATTTGTAAATCACAACATCACAGCCCACTGGGAAAGAGCCATCACTTATTAATGCACTCAATAAACTGTAATGAGAAGCCACTCTGTCCCAGGCCCTGGGCTAGGTCTGGTGACCAGTAGTGCTGAATAAGATATGTGGGAACAGACAAGCTTTGTGGGCTTTCCCAAGGAGAAAGGGTAAAGAATAAATACACAGACACACACTGAATGTCAAGTAGGGTTGCCAGATTTAGCAAATAAACACAGGATTAATTAAATTTGAATTTCAGGTAAACGGTTTTTTAGTATATCATGTATTGCATAGGGTATACTATAGTGTGAGCTGGACACTCTTGGTAGTTGTTTTCATTTTTGTAGTGGAAGTGTATGACTTACGCTTTGATTGCTGACATCCGTCTCAAAGATAGCTGTCTGGCTATCTCAAATTGACACACTGTCAGCCACACACTAGATAAAGAGCCATGCCACCTCCTCACACTGAGGCTCCTTTGTTTTAAAGATCTTGGTTGATTTTGATAACTGATCATTTGGAGCCACTTTTTGCTTTCTATTTTCTCTTACCAAGATTTCAATTTCTGTTCTTATGTTTTAAATTCGCTAATAAAGAGTAAACCTGTGAAACCCTCAACCCTCATTGAAAGTCCTAGGCCAGAGCCCACTCTCTCCCTCTCTAACCTGAGACCTCCTTGTGCGGCCCCAGGTATGCGATGTAATTTCTAGGTCTTATAAGTAATAAGCCTTTGTTTTTTCAAAGTTTCCTGATCACTAGTGCTAAAGGGTATCTTGCATTCATCGTAAGAACCACATGGGCTTGTCCAGTCACAGCATTGATTACTGACAGTTTAACAGTTATTAGCACAAAACACATACTAAACTAGTTCTCTGGGGCTTCCCTGGTGGCCAGTGCTTAATACTCACACTTCCATCTCAGGAGGCATGGATTCAATCCCTGCTTGGGGAACTAAGATCCCACATGCCATGCAGCTCAGCCAAAAAAAAAAAAAGTACTCTTTGTTTATCTAAGATTCAAATTCAACTGGGCAGCCTACATTATATCTGGCAGCCCTAATGACAAGTTGCCCCCGCGAGGGTCCCAAGGATAAGTAAGAATGTGTCAGAGCATGGGAGCCACATTACAACCATGGGAAACTCCACTCATGGTTTCACATTTTTCAATGCAGAAATTACAACCACTTTCAGGTTTTAGTGGGGGCTGACGGGAAGTGTGCTAAAGGCTAAGAGTATCACTTATTAGTGGTTCAGGGACCACCCAGCCCCCAATCTATGCCATATCCCTGCTTCTTCTCCATCCAGCTCCCAGTGTCTGTCCACAGACCCCAATAAAGTATGATATCTCAAGAGGAACATATGTACAACTGAAGGACCCAGGCTTGCTGACCTGAACTGACATCACTCCAGGCCTGAGGCACACACCAAGGGGGCTGCCTGGCCCGAAAGCTTCCTGGGAACACAGCCATCCTGTCCAGGGTGAACTTTGGGGCTGACAAAGAAACAGCAGGCTGTCCTTTAGTGCAGGGGCTCAGCAAACTCTTAGGGATATTTTAGGATCAGAGAGTCTACTTAAATCCTCAGTCCCTTAACACCAGGGTCCACAGAAGCTTTCAGCACCTCTGTTCTGTCTTTCCCACAAACAGAATCTAAACTGAAAGCTCCAGAAAGGCAAGACTGGATTCCTCTCCAAGCCCCACACAGCCCTGGTCCAGCATCTATTCCACAGAATAAATTCCTTAACAGCAACAACAAAGTAGCAGTGATATTAACAAGGAGGAGAAGCTGTCAGTAAGAGCTAAACTATGCTAAGAACTTTGCTAGAGGAGAATTATCTCATTTTATCCTACAACAACACTTAGAGAAGCTAGGTTTTCTCCCTCTGTTTTACAAATTGGGAAGTGAGCCCAAACAAGCTAAAGTTTGCCAAGGCCATGTTATTAGAAAGGGAGTCTTGATTCACACCCAGATCTGACCTCAAAGCTTAACATCTCAATTTTCTGCCATGTAATTTGAAACGACCTTTGTACACTGCACTTAGTTTAATGCACTCATTTTATAGGCCAGGAGGAAGTAGAGAACAGCAGAGCAGTGAAGGGTGTGGCACCAGTCAGAGTGCCTGAATTCAAATCCCTGCTCTGGCACTTTCTGTGCGACTGAGAAAAGAATTCAATTTCATCATCTGTAAAACAGGGATAATCAGTTGTAAGACTGTGACAACCCATGTTGGCTACAGTTGAAGTCTAGAGAGAGTTGAAGGGAGAACAGACTCCAATCCAGTCGAATGAGTCTTCAGGAAAGTTCCCTGGGTGCAGAATTACCCTTACCCTAGGAGGGCCAAGGAGAGAGGAACCCCATAGGAGATCTAGCCCAGCATACTTCAAAGAAACCCAGGTCCACAAAGGCCCAAGTCTGTGCCTTTCATCTTGCCAAGTAACTCAGGGGACTTTCTAGTGGTCTAGTAGCTAAGACTCTGCCCTCCCAGTGCAAGGGGCCAGGGTGCGATCCCTGGCCAGGAAACTAAATCCCATGTGCTGCAGCTAAGAGTTTGCCAGCCCCAACTAAAGATTTTCCCATGCCATAACTAGAGGATCCTTCGTGCCATCACTAAGACCTGGTGCAGCCAAATAATGAATTAATTATTTTTTTTCAAAAAAGGAACCCAAGTCAAAAAGATGATCCATTGGAATTCTTACATCTGTGCATGTGAAGTCCAGGAAGCTCTGCTCTGATGCCTTGGTGACTTTGGGCAAGCCCCTTCTCAAGATCTTCTGACTCCAGACTTCTCATCCATTAAACAAGTCAGCTGGATGAGATGATCTCTGAAGCCCCATTCCTCCCAACTTTTAATTTTAAGACCTTTAATCTGAAATTAGGTCAGAGGTAAGGGGAACACAAAGTCACAAAATGTCCAGGCTGGATCTTGGGAATGACTGAACACAGGCTCCTGGTTAGGCCACTGCAGCAATAAATGAGACCCACATTGGCCTTGACAGCATAGGGCAAATATTGGGGTGAGACAGGTGTTAAAGGGATCATTGCAAAATTACCGGAGAGTGAGTCTTTTTGCTAAGTGTTTGTTGAGCATCTGCTTTGTGCCAAACCTTTGCTATAAAGTGGACAAACATTTGGTATAAAGTGGACAATAAGGCAGGCATGGTCCCTGGCCTCCAGGGCTTACTGTGGTAAATGGTTTTAGGGAGGGAACTTACAGAAGGATCTGAGAGGGTCTCCTTGAGGAAGTGAACTTTAAGCTAAGATCTGAAGGATGAGTAGGAGTGGACTCTGGCAGATGGTTATGGGGAGAACTGCATTAAATGATTTGCTGTAGGTGATCAAAGAAGTCTTTGTCAGAGCTGCCAGGAGAATCCCACAGAACCCTAACCTCTTAGAAGACAGGGCCAAGTGCTTAACCAAGTGGTCAACTTAGCATTTCCGTAATGACTACCAGCCTACGTCTCCTGACGCAAGGCACAAAGTACAAATAACATCACCTCTGTGATAGTCCTGCCAGAAATGCATAGCCTGAATCTAAATGTGAAGACACATCAGACAAGCCCAAATGGAGGGACATTTCTGCAGAACAAGTTGGCCTGTATGCTTCAAAAACATTAGCATCATGGAAAACAAAGATAGATTGAGAAACTGTTTCAGATTGGAAACTAAAGAGACAGTGCTAAATGGGCATCATTGAGACGATTTGCAAATATGGACTGAATATGGACTGTTCATTAGATAATAGTATTGTAACCACTGTCACATTTCCCGAGTTTGATCATTGTACTTTGGCTATGTAAGAAATGTCCTTGTTCTGAAAACACACAGAAAAATTCCTGGGGTTAAAAGGATGCGTTGTCTGTGTTTGTCTCCCAAATGGCTCAGAAAAAATAGAGACATAAAGCAAATGTGGTAAGGTGTAAGTGAAAGTTGCTCAGTCGTGTCCAACTCTTTGAGACCCCATGGACTATACAGTCCATGGAATTTTCCAGGCCAGAATACTGGCGTGGGTAATCACTCCCTTCTTCAGGGGATCTTCCCAACCCAGGGATCAAACCCAGGTCTCCCATGTTGCAGGTGGATTGTTTCCCAGCTGAGCCACCAGGGAAGCTGGGTAAGGTGTAAACAGTTGATGAACTGGAATGAACAATATACAGTTCTTGGTACTGTATTTTAAACTCTTCTGATTTTTTTTCAAAATAAAAAGTTATCAATAAACAAATAGAGAGACTTCCCTGGTGATCTAGTGGTTAAGAATCTGCCTGGTAATGCAGGGGACATAGGTTCCATCCCTGGTCCAAGAAGATCCCACATGCCACAGGGCAACTAAGCCTGTGCGCCACAACTACTGAGCCCGAGGACCTAGAGCCCAAGCTCCGCCAACAAGAGAAGCCACCACACGCCGCAAGGAAGAGTAGCCCCTCGCTCACAGCAACTAGAGAAAGCCCTCACAGAGCAATGAAGACCCAGAGCAGCAAAAAATAAATTAATAAAAAATAATAGACAAGTAAAAATAGAAAGAAAAGTGCCAAGTGGTCACCAGCCCAGTCTTGGTGGCTGACAGTGTTCCGTCCCATATACCCTCCCCTCCAAACCCCTTGGAATAATGCCTCCCTGTCCCCGACTCCCATGGGGAACAGGATACCTCCTCTGTGTTGGGGACGTTGACGATCTTTTTAGAGAGCGCAACATGGCCCACCACTCCCATGTCCAGAGGGAACACAATCTCCGAGTCAGGCGCCACGAGGCACTCCTCGAGCACAGCATCCTTGTGGACGTTGAAGAGCCGGGTGGCCAGCTCCGCGATGCCGTTCCGGGCCCTGTACATGAATAGGCTCATGCGGTCGGCCTGCAGCAGGAAGCACAGCTTCTTCATGACATTGAAGATGCACTTCTCCGCCTGCAGGTTGTCCTGAAAGTCCCGCAGGAGGTCGAAGATAATTTCACTCTCTTCCACGCTGCTCAGCGGGTGGTAGTTGCTGAAGTCCACGGCCGCCTCCCTGGGTCCCAGCAGGTCTGAGATGACCTTGGCGCGGTAGCGCCGGTTGTAGTACTGTTTGGCAAAGCTGACATTCGAGTCCAGAAACTTCTCTACTTCCTCTGCCGTCACCTCGCCCATGGCTGGGAATTGCACTGTCTATTTCTGTGGATGGGGCTGAGGCTGGCCTAGACGTCTCTGAGTCTTGTCGGTGAACCTCGTTGGTGTGGCTGCAGAGCAGAATGAGTGAGCTTGGGAGATTAAATCATTAATATTTCCCCAGAACAAGGATTATGAGGATCAGGGTGTTCCGGATGCTCCTGGGCCCCAGATGGGAGAGGTGAGAGTTCTCTTTTCACCTTGGTCCGCTAATAGGAGAAGAAAATTTGGCACAGAGCTGGCATTGAGATGAAATAAAAGAAAACGCCAGAAACAGAGGCTGCAAACTGGTAACACAAGACATCTGCTGTTATAGAGATGCTTTCTTTGCCCTCTATGGTATTTTTCTTCTACATTTGACATGAAAGCCCATGTTTACTGCTTAACAGGTTCGTTTAGCTTCTCTCAGAGAATCAGAAGATCTAACAACTCCATATCCAGTTTCTCTGTGGCAGAAATGGCTAGAGCTGAGAGGAACTGGGCATTCACCTCCTGCCCCTGGCCCCTCACCCCACTCTTCTTCACCCCATCCCCAGGATCCCCCTAACACACGGCTTCCCTCTGCATGCTCACCACTGAACCTGCTCCCCTTGTGTACATTATGGGCCAAATCTCCACATTACATCTCTGAATTTGAAGGACCCTTATAAAAACAGGGCTTCCCTGGTGGCTCAGCTGGGAAAGAATCCACCTGCAATGAGGGGGACCTGGGTTTGATCCCTGGGTTGGGAAGATCCCCTGGAGAAGGGAAAGGCTACCCACTCCAGTATTCTGGCCTGGAGAATTCCATGGACTGTATAGTCCATGGGGTCGCAAAGAGTCAGACACGACTGAGTGACTTTCACTTTTCACTTTATAAAAACAACACCTTTCATAGTTTTTTTTCTATTACAATACACGTTTACTGCAGAAAATACACACAGAAGACCCTTAAAATCACCCATAACCCTGTCATTCAGAGGTAACCTTTAGTTAACATTTTTGTTTCTGTCCTTTCCGTAGAGGCTTAACTTTCTATTGTCCTTCAGTCCCTGATCTTTGTTTTGGCATATTAGGGTGCTTTTGCTGGCTTCAGTCAGTATCTTCTTGGGTTGTCAGTCAGAAACGCACACAATAGTGTGGATTTTATCAGCTCCGGTGAGGCTCAAAATACCAGAATCCTCATTAGGTTGTCTCTCCAAACCCACCAGGGCAGGAAGAGAGGAGAGCATTCTTTCTGGATGAAATATACTGTAGTGACTATGGATATATATATATGAGAGCCTGGCACACCTGTGTTGTAAATACTGTGGAATGTAGGATCATAGACTGTGGTTGGCACTTTGAACTGTGTAGTGAACTTTAATGGAAAGTATTAATAGATCACTCCCTTTATTGTAATTAATTCCCAGGATACTGTGCCTATTCAACACTGTGTATACAGATGACCCTTGGTCTGGTGGACCTTGCAATAACTTTTCTGAACACATCCACCATAACTAACGTGAGCCCTCTGTCTAGAATGTGAATCCCTGGCTCGCCAGCTCCTCAGCCTCAAGGTCTCAGCTCATGCTAGTCACCCTTAATTGTCTTATCTCAAGGAGCCCCAGTCACTCTCTCCCCAATTCCTGCCTGTCATATCATCCATTTATTTCCTTTATTACTAATAAAATGTGTTTCCTTGTTTTATGTTTGTCTGCTCTGTGTCTTCTCTTTACTGTGAGCTCGCTCCAGTGAGGGCAGGCACCTGTCAGGACTGATTCCTGAGGCTTTGCATAATCCCTGATGCTCAGTAATGTTGTTTTTAAATGATGTTCGTGGTGGTTCATTTTATGTGTTAGTTGGGCTAAAGGAAGCCCAGGTAGCTAGTAAAACATTACTTCTGGGTTTGTCATTAAGGGTGTTTCAGAAGAGATTAGTTGAGTCAGTAGACAAAGTAATGAATTTTACCCTCCCCAGCACAGGTGAGCTTTTCCCAATCCATCAGGAGATTGAATAGGAAAAAAAAAAAAAAGGTGAGGGGAGGGTGAATTGGCCCTCTGCTTGAGCTGGGACATGTATCTTCCCCTGCCCTTAGATGTTGGCATTCCTGATTCTTGGACTCAGACCGGGACTTAAACCTTCGTCCCCTGCACTCAAACTGAATTATATTACTCTTGACTAACACAAAGTCCTGTATTTCTATTTTTGGCTGCACTGGGTCCTCCCTGAGGTGTGTGGGCTTCTCTCTAGTAGTGGCATGTGGGCTTAGTTGTCCTGCAGCATCTGGAATCTTAGTTCCCCAACCAGGGATTGAACCCTCATCCCCTGCATTGAAAGACAGATTCCTAACTAACTACTGGACCACCAGGGAAGTCCCACAAAGTCCTATATATTCTTGATTAAAATTTAGAAAGTTCAGGAAGTCACAAAGGAAAAAATTGAAATAAAACATAATCCTAGATATTATCATCGCCAATATTCTCTGTATATTTTTAAACCTTTCCATACTTATCTATATCTATATATATATTCTCAACCTTGACATTTTGGGCTCAGTAATTCTTTGTTGTGGGAAGCTGTCCTGTATACTATAAAGATGTTAAGCAACACTCCTGGCCTCTACCCACTAGATGCCAGTAGCACTCCCTCCCCTTTAAGTTGTGGAAATAAAAAACATTTCCAGACATTTCCAAATGTCCCCTGAGATCAAATTATTCCTATTGAGAACAACTGCTCCACTGCTCTGCTGTTTCTAATTTTCTAGTAGTATAAATTATGCTGTAATGAACACTTACATTTCTTAGTGGAAATATCTAGAAGTGAAACCCCAGGCCCAAAGAGCTTGCAGCTATCTAAGGGTTTGAATAAATAATGCAAAATTTGCTCTAAGAGGCTCTATCAGAGTGTGTAAGGCTGTTCTTACCCCTACTGAGCCCCTCAAAAAATTGAGCAATCTTTCTTAATCCTGACATAAATAGCACTCCGAAATTTGACCCCAATATTCCTTCTTATTTTATTTTGCACAGTTTCTCTACACATACTCTAAGCTCCACCCTAGTGTTTTGCATTCTCTCTGACTTTGCCTCTTGATTCTTGCTGAGCCCTTGACCTGTCCCATACCACCCAGTGCAAATGCTGTTCCCACCATGGATTCTTTATGCTGCAGTTAGACTTTTTCTACTTTGAACTCCAAACTATTGGTTTGCTTCCATGTCAATAGGACTTTCTACAATCTAGTCTGTGTCATTTCTATACATTTGTACTCTCATCAAACTCAAAGTCTTTGAGGATAGGAGTAAAGCTTTACCCATTTTAAAAAGTCTCTAAAACAGCCCAGCCAGGTCCTTTCCTGTCATATGCCCACCAGGCTTAGTTCTGGCTGGGAATATAAGCAACTCTTTTGCAAGAAATCTATTTTTACCTCATTTTCCAATATGCCAGAATGAGACAGTCAAACCTGCTAGCAAATTTTAGTGCTAATTGTTGGCTAGGTAGGGATAAGCTAGTATTTGCATCAGGTCACCTCCTATAAGCCTGTTCAATGGACCTGATTTCAGATGTCAGTGAAGGAAATTTGAAGCTTCTTTCATTGGAAACAGGGGCTACCAGTACGCATAGGAGAGAATGCTTTCTGTCCAGTCTAAACACGAACATGTTCTACTTGAAAGGAGAAAACAGGACTGTAGGCCCAACAATGCCACTGACTCATTCTATGACCTTGGAAAGGTTCTGTCTTCTCTCAAGGCTCTGTTGATTTTCCTAAGAACAAAACAGAAGAGTTGAATAACATCATCTCTAGCACTCCTGGTTCCAGGACTCCGAACGGGCTGGAGTGAGGGAAGACTGACCAGATGGTTGACCTGTCTGTTTCTGACCACAAGCCTTGCCAAAGGATCCTCCTGGAAGAAAAGCTGGAACTATTTATTTAACATAATCTCTACCCCAAGA
Organism: Capra hircus; assembly: GCF_001704415.2. Lineage (NCBI taxonomy): Eukaryota > Metazoa > Chordata > Mammalia > Artiodactyla > Bovidae > Capra > Capra hircus. The sequence goes on along the minus strand of NC_030814.1, from coordinate 49,143,025 downwards.
TCTATATTTCACTGAAAAGAAAATTGAAAAGCTTTGAAAATTTAGGTGACTCAAATCATAGGTGATTTTAAAATTTGTGTTGATTGAGATAAAATTCACATTACATAAAAACATCTTTTTAAAGGGTATAATTCTGTGGTTTTTAGTGTATTTCATATGTTGTGCCCCCACTAATCTATTTTCTCATCCTCCGGTAACTACTAATCTACCTTCTCTATGGATTTATCTATTCTGGACATTTCCTATAAATAGAATTCTACGATATGTGTGTGGCCCTTGTGTCTGACTGTTAGGGAAAGCACAGTGATTGAAACCGCCCACCCTGGCCAGGCACCGTAGTAACCATTTGCATGCGTTGTTTTATGACAGGAGATCCTGATAAGGAATACGGAACTAATAAGCCACCACCAACCAGAAGAGTTCAGGAAAGGTCGAAAGGAGACATTGTGTGTCCATCCACTTCCCAGAATCCCTCTTGCTAGCATCCATCTTGGCTGAGCGATGCGTGCACCACCAGGAAAGACTGAATTAGAATGACTGGCCAAAGACCACCCAGAAACTAATCCCATCACCATAAAACCCGAGACTTCGAGCCACGCGGCAGAGCTGTTCTCCTGGGTGCCCTTACCCTATTGCTCTCCACCCGGGTGCCCCTTCCCAATAAAGTCTCTTGCTTTGTCAGCACGTCTCCTCTGACAATTCATTTCCGAGTGTTAGACAAGAGCCCAGTTTTGGGCCCTGGAAGGGGTCCCCTTTCCTGCAATGTGACCATTCTCATTTAGCATAATATTTTCAAGGTTCATCCATACTGCAGCATGTAACAGAGCTTCATTCTTTTTTCTGACTGAATAATGTTCCATTATGATGGATATAGATACTACATTTCATTTTCCCATTTATTAGTTGGTGGACATGTAGGTTGTTCTCACTTTTTAGCTATGCAAGTCTTTGTGTGGACATGTGTTTTTGGTTCTCTTAGGTATATACACAGGAGTGGAACTGCTGGGTCCACAGGTGGTTTTAAGACACTGAGTTAGGAGGTAAAGAGGGAGGAATAAAGGAAAGAAACAGGGCACAGCAAGGAATCAACTGGGTGAAGGAGAGGTATGTGTGGAAAGGTATTTTGTGAAGCACCTTTTGGAAAGAAGAGGAGCCTGACATTCAGGACCTGCTAGAACGGGAATGGGTTGTGTTGTATGTCAGTGGCCATCACAAATCCTAGTGTTGTGTGAAAGCTGTCCACAGGCCCCCACTGTTCATCACTTGTGTTAATAGCAATGATGAGGGAACTAAGGATGTTCAACTAGGAAGAGGCTCTGAAAGATTATTGGGAGTGGAGTGTGCCAGCTTGTTCAGTGAGGAACCAGAGAGCCAGACAAGCCAGTAGGTCAGTAGGTCAGAGACAAAAGTTATTATAATTAGGCAACACCAAGGAATTCCCTGGCGGTTCAGTGGTTAGGACTTAGCACTCTTACTGCCAGGGCCCTAGGTTTGATCCCTGGTTGTGGACCTAAGATAGCCCAAGCCTTGCAGTGAGGGGAAAAAAAAAAGCAATACCCATAGTGCTTAAGAGGTGGTGTGTAAATTATTCAATATCCCTGGACCTCACTTTGGCTAGCTGTAAAATTAGAATTCTTTTACATGGTGGTTGTGGAGATGAAACAATATATTGTGTAATGCACAGCTATGTACCCAGTGCATGTTAAATTGAACCATATAAAATTGCTCCTCTTTGACTATTTTTGTCCTCCAGGGACAGCAGTTTCAGACTGTTCAATTTAATAGTAGTCATCCAACCAATATTAGTTATCACAACTATCGAAGATTAACCTTAAAGATAGTCAAGTCCTTGTCATCGAAAGTAGGTAAGCCCAGGACAAGGCAGAGGATTCGAATATCAGCATTTAAATAGGAAGATGATTCCTGTTATCGGTAAGGAAGTGGTTGCAAATATTTTAAAAATAATTTTTATTGGGGTATAGTTGATTTACGATTTTCCCAGAGGAATGAGGAACTGGCCTAGAATGAGGATTGAGAGACCGGAGGGAAGGAAGTGGGTACAGAAGCAAGAAAAAGGTGTGGAAGACACACTGGTTGACTGGGAGACAGGGCCTGAGAAACTGCCGTCAGCCTGGGTAATTTACGTCACTGGGCGTTGAGTGCCCCCCTTCAGGACCTTTTGCTGGCATTAAATGTTGATTTAGCCTCCATTTCCTGATTGGAGGACTTTCACCTCTGGCTTGCCAAACCGCACCACCGCTGTGAAGCCATAGCAGGGAAGGGTTTTCCTGGCCCCACCTTGGAACTGCTGGAATGGCCTCCAGCCTCATTTTATGGCTTCCCAGGCGTCACAATGGTAAAGAATCCACTTGCCAGTGCAGGAGACACACGAGACTTGGGTTCTATTCCTGGGTCAGGCAGATCCCCTGGAGCTGAAAATGGCAACTTGCTCCAGTATTCCTGCCTGGAAAATCCCACGGACAGAGGAGCCTGGTGGGCTACTGTCCATGGGGTCACAAAGAGTCAGACACGACTGAGCGACTGAACACACACACAAACACACCCTCATTTTATACTTAATCTTGGCTGTCTGCCATATTTCATTTGTTCTTTCCCTTGACCTAGAGTTGATGTCAGTTCCTCACTGTCCTGCCTCCTGATGTTGACGTAATGCCTTTATTCAGCTACATGGGTTTCCTGTTGAGTCTGCCTCCAGAGCGTGGCTAGTCTGTGAAGTTCTCTTTGTTTTACTTTGAGGATCTAACCTGGGTGATGGATGAGCCATGAAAAATTTTCTCCTTAGGTGCATTTTAACCTTTACATCATTTTTATTTTCTCTTCTTTTTTTAATATTAATTTTTACTTATTTGTCTGTGCTGGGATCTTCAGTTGCTGTATGTGAGCTCTTAGCTGAGGCCTGTGGGATCTAGTTCCCTAAACAGGGATCAAACAATTTCCTAAACTCTGGTCTCAATTTTCTCATTTGCCAATTGTGATTGCAAATTGCAATAATGATTCTTATTTTATAGAACTGTGGTGAGGCTTAGTGGCAGTGTATGTATAAAACTTTCTTTGTGGCTAGTTCTCAATAAAAAGTGTATGTTAGTCATTCAGTCATGTTTGACTCTGTGGCCCTGTGGACTATAGCCCATCAGGCTCTGCTGCCATGGACTCCAGCAAGATACTGGAGGGGCCATTCCCTGCAGGGATCTCCTGACCAGGATCCCCAGATCTCCTGCATTGCAGCAGATTCTTTACCATCTGAGCACCAAGCCATAAAGGTAGTTTAAGACTTTTTGGGCTGCACCACAGAACATGCGGGATCTTAGTTCCCCAACTAGGGATCAAACCCCTGCTCCTTACATTGGAGGTATGGAGTCTTAACCACTAGACCACCAGGGAAGTCCCTAGATATTTTGTTTAAATGTATGTAAACATCTTTCTGTCATTAATATTTGTTACACATGACTTTTAATGGCCTCACAGAGTTCCACTGGGTGGCTGTACCATAATTTAACATATTTCTAACTATTGGTTATTTAGGCTGATTTTTTTCCTTCTTTTTTTCTTTTCTTTGGTATTCTTAAAGAACATTTGCTAAATCTTTGTGCACTTATTGTCTTCTCTTTTAATAAAAATATGAACAGAAAGAACAATTTCAACTACTAATCTTTCAAGATGTTGTCCTGGCTATCCAAAAATAAAAGCGTTTAAGTAAAGAAATGTTGAGAAAGTCAATATTTTAGTGCAGAGATCATGTTCCATCTTGAATGACCATTTCCCACAGCACCTAGCTCAGAATCCTGAAAGAGCAAATCTGGAATGCTGGGACTTGTTATCACTATGAAACACCAAATAACAGATCACTTTCTGTACCTAAATATTATAGCAAGGGTGACTTGTACGGCTTCACCCCCAGTGTAAGAGTCGCATTTCTTTTCTTCCTCCAAATCAAATCGTATATGTTCCAAGCCCCCATCCCACAGTGCTGGCAGGATATCCAATCTCAATAATTACTGTGACCATTGTTCCACCCCAGGGTCACGTGAAGGCCTGTTGGTCTAACTCGGTTCAGCTGGAGAAAAGCCCTGTAACCTTTATTTGGTCCATTCTGCGTCCACACATGGGCCCCTTGTCCAAACTGATAATGCCCTGAAACAGTGCTCTTCTTGGCCAGGGTTCTGGGGTTATTTCTATGGCTTCAGCCTCCCAGAGCTACCAAAAGGCACCCACGTGGCAAACCTTCCCACCTCCCCAGGGCAGGACGAGGCCCACATCCTTGCCACTTGAAGATCCTGCCAAGACTAGCCCTCTTGGCAGAGGCTTTCAAAATTCTCCTTTCCTCCTCCATTCTTTCTCTCTCCAGGATAATTCAGTCTAATTTCCCTCAAAGGCCAAAAAGAAGAGAGGATCTCTCCTTGAGTCTGAGAATAGTTACTTCCTATCCTGCCACACAGCATCCTTGGGAGGCAAGTGATCAAGAAGTGCCAAGCCCCCTCTAGGAACTGGGGAAGAGGGAGCTGAGGAAAAGTGGAGAGGACTTCCCTGGGGGTCTGTGGCTAAGACTCCTTGTTACCAGTGAAAGAGGCCCAGGTTCAATTCCCGGTCAGGGAACTGGATCCCACAACTAAGAGCCCACATGCCAGAACTAAGACCCAGCATGGTTAAGTTAATTAATTAGTTAAAAAGAATGGAAACAATATAAATGTCCATCAATGCTTACATGAATGATGGTCCCCCTAAAGAGTGGGATACCATGAAGCTGCTATGGCCAAAGATAGCCACAGCGATATTCCTTCTCCACCCCACATGTCCTTCTCACAATGTGACTTGGACATATCTCTTATTGAGATTGCAAGTAAGTGACTTTTGAGGCCAGATCCTAAAAGGCTATACAGAATCCTATTACTGGAACCTTTGAAGTCTTCAGAGGTCATTTAAGCCCAGACTGCCCTGAAAATGCCATGATGTGAGGAGGCCTAAACTAGCCCATAGAGACAGACACAGGGTGAGGCCCTGAGTCTGCATGAAGAGAGATGTTCAGCCTTCAGCTTCTTCATTCCCTGTCTCCACTCTAGCCACTATCTGACTATATAGCTCTATCAGAGATCCAAGCCAGAACCACCCATGGAAACTCTTACCAAACCTCTGACCCACGGCAACCATGAGAAATAACAAAATGACGATTGGTATTTTAAGCCACTAAGTTTTGGAGTGATTTGTTACTTAGCAATAGATAGTTCATAAAGGAGCTCTTTATGCACTGAGATAGAAGAATCTTCAAAGTTTAGTATTATTAATTTCTAAGAGTATAGAATAATAATTTATACCCATTTCTTTAAAAAAATTTTTTATTTATTTATTTTGCTGTGTCAGGTCTTAGTGACAGCATGCAGGATCTTCACTGTCATGCGGGATCTTTCACTGCAGTGCATGGACTCTCTAGTTGTGGCACACAAGCTCCAGAGTGTGCAGGCTCAGTAGTTGCAGCAGGCGGATTTAGTTGCTCTGAGGCATATGGGATCTTAGTTCCCTGACCAGGGATCGAACCCATGTCTGTCATTGCAAGATGGATTCTTAACCACTGGATCACCAGGGAAGTCCCTGCGCATTTATTTTTTTAAGTATATATGAGAGTGACTAATTGGTTGATGGGGGAGTCTTGTACATGCATAGATCACTGGCTTATCAACCCTAGATGTACGTTAGAATCTTCTGGTGGGCTTTTAAAAAGCATCACCTGATGTGCCTGAGCCCACTCTTTCCCAACTCAATCATAATATCTGAGGATGAGACCAAAGTATTTTTGTTTTCTGAAAGTTTCCCAACAGATTCTGATGTGTAGCCAGAGTAGAGAACTGCTGGTATAGACTAACCTGGAAGGCAACACAGGAAGCTGGTGCTGTGTTTGCCTCCAGAAAGGGATGCTGGGGTAAGAACAGACAGTGTAGGAGAGAGATCTACTTTTCATTGTAAACTCTTTGATATTTTGAACTTGTTTACTACGTGTTACCTATTTCTAAGAATAATCAGTGTTAGTTGCTCAGTCATGTCCGACTCTTTGCAACCTCGTGGACTGTAGCCCACCAGGCTCCTCTGTCCATGGGATTCTCCAGGCAAGAATACTGGAGTGGGTAGCCTATCCCTTCTCCAGGGGATCTGCCTGACCCAAGAATCGAACTGGAGCCTCCTGCATTGCATGCAGATTCTTTACCAGTTGAGCTACCAGTGAGTTCTGGCAAAGAACAATCAAGTTAAATTAAAAAGAAAAAAAAAAGAAAATGAAAAAAGCAAAACAGCTATATCAGCAGAAGGTGAGGTGAAGTTGCTCAGTCGTGTCCGACTCTTTGTGACCCCATGGACTTCTCCGTCCATGGGATTCTCCAGGCAAGAATACTGGAGTGGATTGCCATTTCCTTCTCCAGGGGATCTTCCTGACTCAGGGATCGAACCTGGGTCTCCCACATTGGAAGCAGACTTCAGCAGAAATGAATCCCAAGTAGCAAATCAGGAACAGTCCACTCAACAGTGGCGTCTCAGAGGAAGTGACCTGTCCTTCCTGGAAGAGTGGGTAGTCAGGAAGGGCTGAGGAACTGAATCCTGAAGTAATCTCTAACCTGAGATGACTTCTTTGCTGGCCCATAACATCCCCAGTTAACACATCATTAGTTACACCTTGGAAAAGAGTTTGGGACAGAGTAATGGCTACAATGTAAAACCCTCTGGCTGCTAGTCACCTCTGTGCACCCTGAGACAATGGGACGAAAATGCTCAGGCTTGGTTGGGAGGGGTGAAGAGATCTGGGTTCTGGCTGGCTGGGCTGCTGACATGCTGTTATTGAGGAAAAGCTGATTATTACTTAGCCAGCTCTCCTTTAGCAGGGATTTGGCTATCTGTTTCACACCTTAAGATTCCTGCTGCAGAGAATTGGAGCATGATGAAGTACAATAGGAGTGGTGGACCAATGTCTAGCTGTATAAGGCCCCTGGGGATTTGTATGTGAGTGGGTGAGAGGACCATTAAATAGCAGCCTGGATGCTGAATTAGTGGTGTGAGAGGCACCAATGACAGGCTCAGGAGAGAGACAGCTATAACAAAGAAAACCCCTCCCTGTCCCACCTCAGAATTCACTACTTGTCAGTTGAGTGGCTCTGTTAAGTAACAATATTCCAAGCTGCAATTTCTTCATCTGCAAAGTAGATGAGGGGCTTCCATGTGGCTTAGTGGTAAAGAATCTGCCTGGCAATGCAGGAGATGCCCGTTCTATCCCTGGGTAGGGAAGATGCCCTGGAGAAGGAAATGGCAACCTGCTCCAATATTCTTTCCTGAGAAATCCCACGGACAGAGGAGCCTGGTGGATTATATAGTCCATAGGACACAACTTAGCAACTCAAAAACAACAAAAGTTGATGAGAACGTATGGAATAAGAGAGAGAAAATGATAGCCCTTATTATATTAAACCAGTCCTTAGTGGTATCTATTACACACAGGGATGAGGATAGAGTCTTACATTTGACTAACACGGTGAGTGTAGTGGTAAGAGTGGGCTTTGCAGGCAGCTATAATTGGATTGAAATCATGCTGTTGTCATTTATTAATAACTGTGGGACTGTGGACAAATCACCTAACATCTCTGAGTCTCATTTCTTCACCCGATAAAGGGAGAATCATAACATAACACTCCCTCAAAAGCTTCAGCTGCTGCTGCTAAGTTGCTTCAGTCATGTCCGACTTTGTGCGACCCCATAGACAGCCCACCAGGCTCCTCTGTCCACAGGAATCTCTAGGCAAGAATACTGGAGTGGGTTGCAATTTCCTTCTCCACAAAAGCTTCTATGAGGCCTAAATAAGATAATAAATGTGAAGTTTTGTGCATCCAGAAATAAATAACCAGAAATTGTTAACTGTTGTCTTCTGTTTGTTTGCAACTTATAAGGAGTGGACAAAATACATTACCCATTGTCTAACTTGACCCTCTCCAGGACTCTTGAGTGTGGGGCCATTAATTACTCTTGCAAAGGTGAGATTATGCGATTTGTCCTCATTGCTAAGGGACTGCACCAGGAGCAGAACCCAGGTGTTCTAATCCTAATATGGCTTGTGACTCTGGAAGTTCTGAAGCTGGTGGGTGACAGAAACCTGAGGCTCATCTCAGGATAAGAAAGGGAGTTCCTTGAATGTGTTCTTGAAAAGGGAGAAAAGGAAGCTAACCATTTTGTTTCCTTCACTGGTTTTCTTTCACTCCCATCTATCCTATCATTCTATGCAATCATCATCTGTGAACCCCCCCTACAGGCAATATAAGATGGAAAATGAACAAATGAACATATAATCTATATCGGATAGTGCTTAGTTTGTGGCACATAATTAAATGAAGACTACATGCTAGAAAGTGATGAGCAGGACAGTCGCCAAGGAAAGGGCAGGCAGGTCTTTAGGCTGACATTGGAGAAATAAGTAAAAACCAGGTACTGGAACCAGTCAGTGTCTAGGTAGAGAAAGAGAACAAGCTTGGCAAAAGAGGCTAGGATGGAGGAGAGGGCTGAGGGAAGGAGAGTTGCGAAGTTAGAAGGAAGGAGCCAGGGCCCAGAACGTTGAGGACTTTGGAGGAATAGGGAGAAATCTGACATTATATATGAATGTCAAGGAAAGCCACGGAGGAATTACATTTCATATTTATTTTTATATACTCATTTACATCTTTAAAAGAACCTTTGGGTATTGGTGCCTTCGGTGGAGAGTAAGTTAAACTGGGGCAAGAGGCCCTCTTACTTTGTAGTGACCTTTTCCCATTTAGGGCCTCCATTTCTCTCTCAGTGGGTTTTCCTGGTGGCTCAGACGGTAAAGAATCTTCTCGCATATGTGAGAGATCTGGGTTCAATCCCTGAGTCAGGAAGATTCCCTGAAGAAGCAAGTGGCAACCCACTCCATTATTTTTGCCTGGGAAATCCCACGGACAGAAGTTCCTGGCGGGCTATATAGTCCATGGGGTCGCAAAGAGTCGGACACGACACTGAGAGACTAGCACTTTTTTTCCTCTATCAATAAAAGAGAGGGGTGCCAAAAAGTCGAAGATGAAAACGATACCCCTCTTAAAGGAAGAACAATTTAAGCTCTCCTTAGAGCTTTTCCACGTCTCGCCCGATAGCGAGTCCTCGCATCACCCTCAAAGTAAGCCAGAGGACCGTGATCTGCCCACCTCCAACAGACGAAATCTCCTTTATAATCAGGAACGCGTGGCTTCTTCTGTACAGGACAGCCAATCGCGAGGAGGAAAGCGGCTTGGGGGCGGCACTCTTGCCTGTTCTGGCCGCATCATTGGCTGATAGCCGCGTCGCTCTCTCACAGTGCCACGTGACTGCGCATGCTGAATTTTCGCTCTATAGTCGCCTTCCGCACCTCCCGGCGGGTGCCTGCTCGCGGCTTGCCTCAGTCCCGCCCAGCCGGGCCACACCTCCTCCTGGGGCAGGGCGATGGGCGGGCGAGGGGACTGGCGGGTTAAAGGGAGCCCGGCCAGGGAGTGGGCTACCGCCGCTCGTGCCACGCTACCGCCTCAGTCCTTCCGCGGCGGAGGACGCGCCTTGGAGCCGGGTCGCATGGTACGGCCGAGACTCGAGAGGTGAGGCGAGGGGAGGGACTTGAGCCCGGGGAGAGTGACTAGTTCTGGCCTCCGCGTGGTCAGCGGGTTCCTCTTGGAGTCGTCTTCACCAGTGTCCCACGTGTGGTGGGAGGAAGCCCTCGCCAACGGTCGCTGCGGGCAGTCGTGGCTGGGCAGTGAGAGGTGGGCGTGCCTCGGGGTTATTTCCTCTGTCTGCAGGGGCGGAGGCAGGGCCAGCGTCGAAGTCCCACATCCCCACCCAGGGAACCCCACCCAGGGAACCCCACCCAGGGAACCCGACCCAGCTCCTGCGCTTGAGGTCTGTTCGTCTTTCCGCGTCTAACGCGCCGGGTGGTCCTCAGCTCGTAGCTGAAGGTGCGGCTCTTCCGCCGGAGTCCTCTTCGTGCCATCCAGAACCCAGATATCTGGGAGCAGGACCGAGGAGATGAGGGCCACCTTCACCACTTCAGATGGGTAAACTCGCCTTGGGCAGGAGAGAGGACTTGATTATCTTGGTTTTAAAAACCACACACCAGGTTAAGTACAGACCTCTGCTTCTTTGGGATTCATAGACTGAAGTTGACGTCCTTTCGCTGGTGAGATGGAGACACTGAAAGGACACAAAAAGGGACAGAGCCTTGCTGAAGTCACACAGCAAGTCATTTGCAGAGCTAGGACTTGTACCCAGCTCTTCCAGACTCATCCAGACTATTAGACTGGTCCCCTTCTTTGCGCAGATTGTTGGACCACGGTGAGTTAGAAACATTCAAGACAAACTCCTTTCTGACGCTCATTCTAGAACCTTTTTTCCTCATTCCTAGGGCTCTTTATGTGAAATCTGGAACTAATGTGATATCAGATATTGAGTTAAGCAGAAGTTCTTGTATTCAAAAGTTGAGTGAATGAGAAATGGAGAGCCAAAGCTGTTGGCAAGAAATAAGTCCTTTTTTTTTTTTCTCTCTCTTCAGTAATCTTAAAGGATGAAGACTAGCAGCTGTCATTTTTTTAAGCAAATGCTATGTGCTAGGCACTGTGCTAGGTACTTTACTTGGCTTCGTTTTAAAACAACACTGCAAGTTAGGAAATGTTATCTCCATTTTACAGGTGAGAAATTAATGCTGAGTAAAATGAAGTTTTTCACTTGGTGCCATACAGATATTGAACAGTGTGGCTGGGATCTGATTAGAGTGCTTTCTGACTTAAGAACATACCTAGTGATTCTTGAAATATGGCCAACAGTCTGCTTACTGGCTCAGAATCTCCCAAGGGGCTGTCTTGAATCTCATTCCTGGGTTTGTCTGAGAATCTGCATCTTAACAGATCTCCGTGTTGGGGGTCATTGTAATATAATTTGCTGTCTCCTGGAGGAAGATCTAGAGACGATGTATTGGGATTTGACAAGATCTAAATTAGATTCACTAGGGGTCTTTTTGAGAATTGATGTTACTTTTAATGGGTATAAATTGTTAGATAGATGCTTGCCAAACTAATTTCTTGACACAAACTTGGTTATGGGGTATGAGGGTGGAGGGGGAGGAGTGATTCCCTTTTCTTCACCAACATAACTCTTAAACTGTTACTTATCCATTTGCTTAACAAATACTTGTTAAGCTCTTACTAGGTCCTATACAGTTTCAAGGTACAGGGGATACAGTTGCAAACTGCATTAATTATCAAAATTAATAATAGACTCAGAAATGAGTTGAGTACTTGGCCACAGAATTACTGCTTTGGACTAGCTCCTAAGACCTCTTAGCAAGGAAGCAAATTTGGAGTCTGTGTGGTATTTTAGAGAAGGAAATGGCATTTTGGAGAAGGAAATGGCAACCCACTCCAGTGTTCTTGCCTGGAGAATCCCAGGGATGGAGGAGCCTGGTGGGCTGCCGTCTGTGGGGTCACACAGAGTCGGACACGACTGAGGTGACTTAGCAGTAGCAGTAGGAAGCTTGGAAATTGGAAAATGAGGATTGAGAATCTGGTTCTACCAGTTGAACAAGTGACTAAACTTTGACTTTTCTCATACTGGAGAATAGGAATTCGTACTCTAAATTTTCTAAATTTACTCGTAAATTTTCAGATTTACTGAGGAGGCAAGTGGAAGATGCTGATGAAATCTTACTAAATTTTTATTACATTTTTTTTCTTTTTTTCTTATTTAGGTGAAATTTCTTTGAAAGCAGTGTAGTGCTGTGCAAGGAACTATTTATTTTACCATGGTTTTACAGTAAGTTATTTTCCTCTTGGGTATTTTATTATTTTGTCTTATACTGGGCTTTATAAAAGAAACAATATATCATAGTGCTTATACTACTGATGTAAGCCTTGTGGTGGTTCTTTTTGCATCACAGACATTAATGGACATTGTTAATCATTTGTGATAACTGAAAAGTAGGGAATTTAAAAAAATTATTTATTTACATTTGGCTGTGCTGGGTCTTTGTTGCTGCTCGGGCTTTTCTCTAGTTGTGGTGCTTGGGCTTCTCATTGCAGTGATTTCTCTTATTAAGGAGCACGAACTCTAAAGCACAGACTCAGTAGTTGGGGCACACAGGCTTAGTTGCTCGGAGGCATGTGGGATCTTCTGGATCAGGGATCAAACCCACATTTCCTGCACTGGCAGGCAAAAATCTTTACCTCTGAGCCACCAGGGAAGCCCCAGGAAGGTTTTTTTTTTAAAGTTATTTATTTATTTAAACAAATTTTTGGCTCCTCTGGGTCTTGGTTGCTTTGCACTGGCTTTCTTCAGTTGTGGTAAGCGGAGGCTACTCATTGCAGTGGCTTCTCTTCTTGCGGAGCACAGGCTCTAGGCACGTGGGCTTCATTAGTTGTGGCACACGGGCTTACTTTCCCCTCCGTATGTGGAATCTTCCCAGACCAGGGATCAAACCCATCTTCCCTGCATTAGCAGGCAAATTCTTATCCACTGTGCCACCAGGGAAGTCCAGGAATTTTTTTTTTTTTTGTCACTATATTTACTTGGAACTTCACCTGTTTCTTCATTTCAGTAAACATAAATCTGTCGCCATACATGGCAAGTTGGAGGCATTGCGTTAGATTCTGGCTGTGTAGACACTGGGTTGACTTGGTGTCTGTCCTGAAAATGGTACTCGTGTTTGAGAGACTTGAGCAACTTGAGTGCTAAATATCATGTCATTTGTTGGAGAAACAGCCTGTGAAATTTCAGCCCCCTTCTTCTATGGCATTTGAGGTGAGACTTAGAAAAAGGACTAAGACAGATGAAAACAGAAGGGAAAGGCATTCCAGACTAAGGAATGACATGAGCAAGGGCCCCAAAGGACGAAGGCTGTTTCGTATTTTCATGGACTGGTGATTGGAACACTGGTGCATGAAAAGAAGCAAGAGAAGGGCAGCTGCAGGCTTATTCACAGAGAGAAGACTAAACTTATTTGACTATATTCAAGGAGGTAGAGAGTTATTGCAGATTTTTGAAGAGTGTATCCAAATGATTTGATGTCATGTCTCCTTTTGAAGAAGAGGCAGCATGGGATGGTGGTTAAAAACATTGCTTCTATTTAGTGTTTAAGGCTGAAGTGTGTCTGCAACTTTCAAATAGTTGAAAGAAAAATCACCAAACAAACCAATTGATATGTGTAAAGAATGCAAAAGTAGTACAGATATAGCAAAACATTAACAATTGGTGAATTGTTAAGTGGGTGAGTTATGAATAACCAGTGTCCATGTATCATTCTTTCAACTTTTCTGAATATTTGAAAGGTTTCAAAATAAGCTGTTCAGAGACAGAGAGTAGGCTTGAATCAGACAGGTCTTGATTCTCATCATGATTCTACTGCTTAAAAGCTGTGTGAGTGCTGGAAAATTATTTCCAAACAACAGAGTCCACACCTATTCCAGCCCAGTTTAACTGAGATTTTCCACTTAGGAAAAGAGACTTTTTGTTCACATTAATATTAGGTTAATGTTAAGACTTCTCAAGTTTTCCACAAACTTTCAGTTTAGTTCAGTTCAGTTCAGTCGCTCAGTCGTGTCCGACTCTTTGCGACTCCAGGAATTGCAGCATGCCAGGCCTCCCTGTCCATCACCAACTCCTGGAGTTCACTCAGACTCAGGTCCATCAAGTCAGTGATGCCATCAAGCCATCTCATCCTCTGTCATCCCCTTCTCCTCCTGCCCCCAATCCCTCCCAGCATCAGAGTCTTTTCCAATGAGTCAACTCTTTGCACGAGGTGGCCAAGATTGAGGTTATTTTATATAGTAACAGTTTATATCCCCTGCTATGTCTTTTTCTTTTTGCCTGTGACGACGTGGCATGTGGGATATTAGTTCCCTGACCAGGGATTAAACCCACATCCCCTGCACTGGATGCATGGAGTCTTAACTGCTGGACCACCAGAGAAGTCCACCCTTCTCTGTCTTCTTTTGGATTATTTAGTATTTTCTGTGATCCCATTTTATCTCTATTGTTCATTTGCCATAACTTTTTGTTATTAATGGGATTGCTTTAGAGTTTATAGCATCTGTAACTATCACAGTTTGCCTTCAAGTGATATTATATCATTTCATGTATAGTATAGGATGCAATTCTATGCTTGCTCCTGGTTTTGTATATATTAAATTATATATAGGATAACATTGGTCTTATTAACCATCTTAAATGTTCAGTAGCATTAAGTATATAAGTGGAATTATATAATATTTGTCCTTTTGTGTCTGGCTTCTTTCACTCATCTCTGCTGTAGATGAAGAGTATCTGAGCTTTATTTCTTTTAATTGGCTAAGTAATATTTCATTGTGTGGCCTAGACCATAGTTTTTTTTCCCATTCATTTATTGACAGATACCTGGGTTATTTCTGCCTTTTGACTATTGTGATTAATACTGTTGTGAACTTTTGTGTACAGGTAATTGGTCCCTGTTTTTAGTTCTTTTGGGGGATATACCTAGGAGTGGAATTGTTGGGTTATATAGTAATTCTGTGTAACTGTTTGAGGAACTACCAAACTGTTTTCTGCAGTGTTTTTACCATTTTACATTCCCAATGCAATGCATCAATTACGTTTCAAAGAAACAATCAAGTTTTAAAAGTTAAAAATTATTTTTGAAAAAACTTTTTTTGTTAAAATAATTTAAAAAAAGCCAACAATCTATCCAACAGAAAACTTAGTACATGTCTCTTGGGTGCCCAGTTCTATGCAAGGTATTGTGAGAGTTCACAAAAAGCATAAAGTAGCTCCTTGAATAATTTTTAATCTAGTTGAAAAGATAAAATGTATATTCAACAGACATTTATTGAACATCCAAACAATGAGAATCCAGAGAGAAATGAGATTCTGTTTATGTGCTGATGATCTGTGTTCTCGTCCCCTCCTCATTTATTTTTTTTTTCAATTTTGGCTTCTCTCCTATGCTTGACATCCCCAGTTTCTTTTTTCTTGCTTTCTTTTTTTCTTGCTTACTTTCTTGTTTCTTTTTTTTTGCCACACCATGCAGCATGTGTGATCTTAGTTCCCTGACCAGGGATCAAATGCACGATCCCTGTAGTGGAAGGCCAGAGTCCTAACCACTGAACCACCAGGAAAGTCCCCAAAATGCCCATTCCTAATTGCTTACTGGATATCCTCATTTGGATATCTAAAAATCTCAAACCTATGAAATATAAGGCAACCTTTTTGTTGCTTCCTGTCTTTCCATTCTCTCCTCGATAGTCCCATGTACTATCCTTTTCTGTGGTCCACCTCAGAATTCATCTTAGATGTGTCCATTTCCTACAAGCATCATCTTTTGTCTAGTTGCACCTCTGAAACATCAAACCTCCTTTCCTGCCCTGTCTTGGAGTTTATGTCTTTGTCTGCCATAGCTTACAGGATGAAGTCCAGGCTTCTTGGGATTATATAAGGACCTGTCTTGCACTCCAGTCTTACCTTCTGCAGTTTCACTCCAGAAATCTGGCAAGCTAGGTGACTTTTTTCTGGGTCTTGGATTTTTCTGGGACCTTCCACTTGCCTGAGTTTCTTTTCTTTTCTTACCTACTTTGCAACTTCCTCACATTGACCTTCAGCCTATTCTCTATCTCAGAGTATGGCAAACCTCTGTTATGGCACTTAGAGTGTTATAGTTTATCTGTTTATAAATCTGTCTTAACCCACTAATTGTGGGTAGAAACTGGGTTTCTTATCCATTTTCATATGAATTTATTGATCTCCTACTATGTGCTACTGTGTGTTCTTACTGGGGATACAGTAGGTATGAAAAAGACTAAATAATAATTTTTAAAAGTATAAATGCACAATATAATTGCAAAAGTCTATGAAAGTGCTGTGAAGAAAATAAAGCCAGATAAGGATTTTTGAGAGGAGTGGCAGTATTATTTGGTGTGGTCAAGGAAGGCCATTATATGGAAATGAGGCCTGAAGAATGAGAAAAGGCCTGCAAGATCTGAGTGTGTGTTTGTTCCAGGCAGAGAAGATGAGCAAGTGCAGAGACCTTAAGGGAGTCAACTTGGCATGTGTTTGGCATGTTCCAGTAACAGCAAGAAGGCCAGTAGGAAATGAGGTTGGAGAGTTGGACAGGGTTTAGATATTATTAGCTGTTGGAGTAGCCCAGTTGAGATCTGATGGTGGAGGGAAGTAAGAAGTGACTGGATTCCAGATACTTTGGACAGTGGGGAGAGGATGGATATATTTAAGGTAGAGCAGATGAGGGGGTGGGGGGGAAGGGTATGTGGGGGGTAAACAAAAGCAAAACCGACCCCTAGATTTGTAGTCTAGGTTCTGATGCACTATGTGTAGCACAGTGGTTAGCTTGGAGTAGATGAGGAGACCCGTACTCAGTCTCTAGGAGCTCACATAGAAAGTTAACCAGCCCATCCTTGGAAGGCTGTTGACACTTAGGAACATTTGTGGAGCAAGCAGGGGTGCAGGCCCACAGAACAAAGATGGGTCTGAATTTTCATCTCATAGTATTTGAACTTCTTAGTCTGCGGCAGAGGGCTGGATCAGTGGCCAGGGCTGAGCCATCCTGGTTGTAGGCACCCATGGATGGGATGGAGCTGGATACAAAAGCTTTAGCTCATCCTTTTAGCTTCCCAGGCTGTACAATGTCATGATCTTCCCTGAACTTATCCGACAACAGCGAGCTAGAGGATCAGATGGAACTGTGTAAATGGAGACTCTGTCTTGGTTTTACCTGTTTACGGTTTAGTTTTTTTGTTTTAAAATAATCTTAAAACTACTTTTTATTCATAAAGGGCAGAAAAGTAAAATACTAATTACTGAGTTGAAAAAGAATTAAATAGCATAAAAGACTAGAAGATGTAACGAGATAACAGATAATTATTATCAAATGAGTGATACAGTAAGTGATTTTCTCAAAAACCTTCAGGGCTTGTGCACTGTCTGCACGTGAAAGTCTGCCTTTCTTACCTGGCATACCGAGGCCCCACAATACCTTTGCCCCTCAGTACCTTTGCCGCTTTCTCTCTCACTGATCTTCCATATGCACCTGGTGGTTTAAACGTATCATACTAATTTCTCATTCTTTCCCTCCAACCCCAGAACTATTGTTGTTTGTGTTTTCTTCTCCCTCATCCATTTCCCAAGTCTTCATTCTTTCATTTCTGACCCAGACTTCAGAGCCCAGGTAGGTACGTTGTTCCCTTGAAGCCTTGCTAAACTGTTCATCTCTTGCAGATTTCTTCCCTGCTTAGATGCTCTGATCATAGTAGTTGGCAGCTTCGAGTGTATTTAACAGGGAGTTGTCTAATATACAGTTAGAGTCTAAAGTACAGTAGAGCAAAGCATGAATATGGAACCATTATGCTTCAGAGGGAGACTTTACCAGTCTCTGAAGACTATTGCCTTCCAAAAAGGCATTTCAATTTCACAAATTGCAAAACTGTCTTATATACACTATTGGTTAAAATTTGCTATAATTACTAACCAAAAAGTAGACACTGTTTCTCTTATATCTGCAAAATTCCAAAAAGAAGCTGGCCGACTGCTGTCAGGCTCACATGGAAGGGACGTCCCTCCCTTTTCGTTCAGTGCTGTCTGTTGTTGTTCAGTCGCTCAGTTGTGTCTGACTCTGTGCGACCCCATGGTCTGCAGCACCTAGGCTTGCCTGTCCTTCACTTCTCCCGGAGTTTGCTCAGATTCATGTCCACTGAGTCTGTGTTGCCATCCAGCTATCTCACCCTCTGTTGCCTCCTTCTCCTCCTGCCCTCAATCTTTCCCAGAATCAGTAATTCACACGGAAAACAGTGCCAGGGCTGCTGTTTCATCACCAGGAAAAGAGAACTAAGTAGTCACAACTTGATGTGCCTGATCAAAGAAGGAAGTACAGAAATGTTCTTTCTGTGTTGCCTGAACTGCCATTATACTTTAATATATGAATGTGTAAATGTATTTTTCAAATATTTTGTTGGTTATTTTTCTCCAGTTCCTGTAAGATAATGTGAAAGGTTCAAGCGTTTTCCTTTTGAGCCTTTTTTATCCCTCACTCTCAAACATCAATGTAGATAAAGGGAAAGATTATCCTGGATGGTACAGAAGAACCCTATTTTATTAAATTTCATGGAATATATAGTAGGTATTCCAACTTTTTAAAAATGGGGGTCTGGCTATCAACTATATTTCAGGATAAACACTGTAACTTCTTAATTTTCATGAAGCAGTTGGTGAATACTATAATTAAGCAGTAACAGGTTTGAGGGAATGACAGGATTTTTGTGCAAAAAAAGGATACTTGAAAAATGTGTTCCACAGTAGATATTTCCACCTGAAAATAAATACTGCTTTGCATACTACCTTTTCTGTGTTTCAGCTATTTATTTAGCAAATATTTTCATTTCATTATGTTTGGGGAAGCATACACTTGGACACAGTAGGGGATACAGAGATGAACCAGAATGGAACTTGCTCTTAAGGAGCTTAATTCATACGGAGGTCATACCTACAATTTAGTTTAAGATAATTTTTAATGTAGTTTTTTTGGGGGAGGGTTTAAAATAGGCTTGAAAAAAGGGGAAAAAGTAGTTTTGTGAAGGATTCTAGAGGGTGACTAGGATCAGTAAAAGACTGTAGATAGTTTTTGGATTCAAACTGATGGCTAAGTCAGTTCCACTTCTAGGACTGCTTGTGAGTGAATACCTGTTTTAGCTCCACCTCAGTTTTTGAGAGCTGCCGATGGGAAAGGACCACAGCCATGGCTATAGAGAAAGGAGAGCTGGACACAAGTTTGTTGGCGTCAGTGCTAGGTCATTCTGGGTAGCAGGTGGGTGCAACTGGGATCTGTAGGGTACCTGAATTTCAAAGTGTTTAGAGATAAGTGAGGCTAAAGAATACTAATTCGTGACACGGATAGTAACATGCTCAAAAAATGAGCTATTCTTAGAGTCTTAAAATCTGGATTTTATTATCTGGTTAAGTTACTTAACAAGCTATATGTTTTAATTACTGTAAGTCATTTCACTTGATTATAGTCTGTATCTTTATATTTAAAGTGGGTTTCTTATAGACAGCATATAATTGGGTCTTTTTAAAATCTTATCTGGCAATCTATTTAATTGGTATGTCTAGACTATTCACACTTAATGTGATTTTTTTATATGTTTGAATTAAATCCTACCATCTTACTAGCTATTTTCAATGTGTTCTGTCTGTTTTGGGTCTCATTTTTCATTTGGGTTAATTGAGAATTTTTTACAATTCTATGCTATCTCCACAAGTAGCTTATTATTTATATCTTAAAAAATTTAGTATTTACCCTTGAGTTTACAGTATACATCTTCCTTCATAGTATTGTACTACTTCATATATAGTACAAAATCTTAGAATTCTTAATTCTGCCTACCGTAATCTGTACTCTTATGCTTTTTATTTTGCATATGCTATAAACAAAATGCATTTCTATTTTTGCTTTCGGAAGTTATCTTTTAAAGCAATTAAAGAGTTCTAATTAAAAATAAATTTTGTTTTCATTTGTTCCATTTTCTAGACTTTCTTTCTTTGTTGTGTATTGTGCTCACCTGAGTTTTTGTCTGGTGTATGTGTGTGTAGTAGCAGTAGTAGTGCTGGTCTGCTGGCAATAAATTCTCTTCATGTATGTCTGAGAAAGTTTTTATTTCTTTTTCATCCTTCAAAAAATGTTTTTTTTTCTGGGTTAACAGTTATATTTCTGTGATAAAAGTATCACTGCATCTTCTGGCTTATGTGGTTTCCAAAGAGAAGTCTGCTGTAATTCGTGTCTTTGTTCCTATATTTAGCATGTTTTTTTTCCCCCTTCCTTTGGCTGTCTTCAGAATTTTATCTTTATCTTTGTTTTCAGCAGTTTGAATACGATCTCTGTAGGTGTGTGGTGCTGTGTTGTTTGGTTTCGTTTTATATTTGTCCTTCTTAGTATCCTCTGAGATTCTTGGATCTGTAGTTTGGTGTCTGTCATTAATTTTGGAAGATTCTTGACTATTATGTCTTCAAATATTCCTTCTACCCACTCTATGTCTTCCCCTTTTGAGATTCTAATTATGCATAAATTTGGTTATTTATTACACCCCACCACTCTTGAATGTTCTCTTATTGGTTTTGATTTTTTTAAATTCTGTTTTTCTCTGTTTTAGTTTGGGTAATTTCTGTCGACCTATCTTCAATTTCATCAATTCTTTCTTTTGCTTTGTCAGGTCTGATGGTCCTGTCAGAGGCATTCATTATCTCTGTTACTGTGTTTCTCACTTTTCGTATATCATCTCAGTTCTTCCTTACAATTTCCTTACTCTGTCACACTTCTAGTATTAATTTTTACCTTTTCCTTTCCAGCTAGCTGTCATATAGGGCAAGAGTTGAATTTTATTAGTTTTTCTTATGCCTCTTTTGCATACCTTAGGTTTGGAAAAGCCTTCTGACCCAGAAATCACTAAGAGCTATTCCAAAATAGAATGACATAGGGAATGCACTCAAGCAAGCTTGGCCTGAAAGTAGAAAGTGGGAAGAAAGTTATGGACCAGTTGCATTGAGGAATGAAGAGCTGCTGTGTGTTTTCATCAATCTGATTGACTTGCTCAGGGTAAGTAGTCATTTAAATCTGTTCTATTCTTCCTTGTTTATTTAACAAGACCATCAATGTAACTGTTATTTTACTCTTGTTCAGTGGGATGACCAGCTATAGTCCTTTTATCCTAAACAAAATCAATGTGGGTTGCTTTTACAAATACTATGTTCTTGAATGGGTCATGGGTCCTGGATTATGGCGTCTTGGCAATATTAGGCTTATGGAACCTCACAAGGGCCTATCTTTTTGTCAGTTCTGAAATGGAAAACTCCCTGAGTCCTTTATTTAATATTATTTTACCTCTTACTGGCCACACTCATAAATTTGTTTATTCATTTATTCTTTCCTTCATTCAAACATTTTGTAAGCCTGCTCTCTCACAGTTACTGTACATTGTTGATGATTACAAAGATGAACAAGATGTCTTCCCCCAGGAGCTGAGGAGACTCTTCCTTAATATAAGAATGTGGTTAGTACTGTAATTCAGCTGTGAAGTGCCAGTTGATTAAGATCCATTTGGGCTGAGGAAGATTGGTCAGTGCTTTGAAGAAGAGAAAGAATTTTTAACTGGATTTTTAAAATGGTTAGGATCTTGATAGGTGAGAGTTGGATGGCCATTCTAAGCTAAGCAAACAGCTAACACAAAGACACTGATTTGTGAAGTATTTGCCAGTTGACACTCTGTTCCTCTGAAGGCTTGTTTCTTTTTCCTTCTCTTTTACTATAAGATTTATTTTTTCTTGTTGTTGTCATCCCTCCTCTCTGTTTACTTGTTTCTACCTTTTTTGTTTTCCTATAGTTTTTAGTGACAGGTCGTATGGCACTGGTTTTGTGCTTTAGGACCCAGAGATGCAGGGTCACCTGGATTGCCCTCCAAGTTGACATGTTGGGCACCATCAGTCCTCCATTCAGCTAATGTTTCAGAGTATGTACCTGGAATAGTAAAGCAAATCTGTCTTTGCATGTTTATAGATCCTGCACACAGGACAGATGTGACTCTATACTAAAACGAAGTAGAATGAATAGACCAAAACCTTTCAGAGCGTGTGTCAGACACTTGCCCCATCAGTCCACCCCATGCTGGTGGTTTGTTTCCTTCAACAGTCCCTTATCAACTTGACTCTCTTCTTTTCTACCAAACTAGAATATGTTGTTCAAAGATCCAAAGGCATCCTGTCCTTTTTTTTTTTTTTTAATTTCCCAGAACATTTAAGTTTACTCTGTCACTCACATTTCCTTTCTGTTTATTTTCAACAGCTAGTAGGTTATTTTAAAAGGGCCCCACCTCTAAAAAAAAATCAGTCATCTTTCTTGTTTCAAGGACTTTCGCAGGTAAGGTAGATGTCAAGGTTTGAGACCAGAACCTCTTTTGCAGAATTCCTCGGAGTAGAAAACCTGAAAGTAAGATAGTTAGTAGCAGGTAGAAAGGAGGAGACAGGCTACCCTGATACTGTTTCTGAAGGGAAAATCTGCATAAGGTACCAGCAGAGGTGGAGAAGAATCCTTGATAGTTTATACTTTCAGGAAGCCCTGTACTCTGTAAGTTGTTTGCTTTAACTTGGTTGTTTACGGTCTGATTCTTCTTTCCTGGGTCAAGACAAATGAGGCTCAACTAAGGAACGGGAATGAAAGATACCTACCCCCAAATTGAACTCCTCTTAACTCTCATCCATGACAAGTAGGACTATTAAAATACGTGAGTACTGAGAATTAGATAATAAGTTAACCCTGCTGTTTTCTCTGGAATAGGAGGCTGAAACATCTGTCTCCAGAAATGTCTTTGAAAAATGAAGAGCAAAATGACCTTTCACCCAAGGACTCAGTTAAAGGAAATGACCAGTACAGAGCTCCATCTGGGATCCATGTGGAGCATGAAGAGGAATCACGTAATGACTTCTGGCAGTTTGAGTCCAGTAATTTTTTTAGACACCCTAGGATCCATTTGGAGCCTCAAGAGAAATCAGATAATAACTTCAAGAAGTTTGTTATCAAAAAACTAGAGAAGAGTTGCCAGTGTAGTTCAACCAAAGCCAAAAATACCATTTTTGGTTTCCTTCCTGTTTTGCAGTGGCTCCCAAAATATGATCTGAAGAAAAACATTTTAGGAGATATGATGTCTGGCTTGATTGTGGGCATCTTATTGGTGCCCCAATCCATTGCTTATTCTCTCTTGGCTGGCCAAGAACCTATCTATGGTCTGTACACATCTTTTTTTGCCAGCGTCATTTATTTCATTTTGGGTACCTCCCGTCACATCTCTGTGGGCATTTTTGGAATACTGTGCCTTATGATTGGTGAAGTAGTTGACCGAGAACTATACATAGCTGGCTATGACACTGTCCATGCCGCTTCAAATGAGAGCTCATTAGTAAACCAGATGTCAAACAAGACATGTGACAGAAGTTGCTATGCAATTACAGTTGGCAGCACTGTAACCTTTGTGGCTGGAGTTTATCAGGTAAGAAATGATGGAATAAGTGATTCTTTCTGGCAAAGAAATCACTATACGTGAAGTCTTAGTTCTGTCAGGGATCTTAGCAATCATAATAATTAAAGCTGTCATTTATTGAGTGCACAGGATATGGAAGAGGTAGTGCCAAAATTTAAACACTGGTTTGACTCTGCAAGCAAGATAAGGCTGCTTCTATTTTCTCAACTTCAGCCTGCCTTTTAACTAGTGAATGTCAGTCAGCCAGAATTTAATTATTTGGTTGTAAAAATTTAGACCAGAAAGGGACCTCAGACCACCTAGTTCAACTTCTTAATTTTGTATATCAAGAACTATCAGATTTGCTTGAAGTTACTTGTGGTTGGTTATTGGCAGAGTCAGCACTAACAGGCAAGAAGGTTACTGGGGTTGGGAGAGGAAGAGTGCAAGTTTTTTAAACTGTAGGCGACTTCCCCCTTTCTTTTAGAATTGCTGCTCTAGTCGGTGACTCTCACTAAAGTTTGTAGTTTTCTCGGACTGTTGCGGAGGAAACAAGTTGGGGACCTCTATTTCATACTGTCATCCAGGAGAAGGATTAGAAATGAAGTTCTTGGGTCTCCACAGAATCCACTGATCTGCCATTATCATCATGCCTGTGCCTTTTGGCATTCAGGAGTCAGTGCCAGCATTAACCCTTTTCTCTGTTAGAGACATTTAGAACCAATATGGGACGCAGAAGAGTAGCTTACTCTATTAGGTGCCTGGGTAGGAGGGGAGGGAGAAGAGGCTGGTGAACAGAAGAGCTGTGTCCTCAGAGTTCATTTTTGCTTTTTCATTAGTATGCCTCACCAAGAATGAGAAAGGGTACAATAGAATTTTGAGGAAGAATTAATTGGGAAGAGGAAAAAGAAATAAAATACTGTATATTTGAGGATGTAGAATTAACATGGAAGGCAGTGTGGCATAACCACATGTACACAAGCTGAAAATTGTTTCTCAGTTTGAAGTTAGATTAAAGAGAGTTCTATAATCATTTTTAAAGTGTGATTCCATTTTGATGTGAATCTAGTTTTTTGTTTTATCAGTAAAAACTTTTACAGTAATGATACGTGATTTAAAGAAAAATAAATGTTTTTTAAGTTAGAATTTTTCCAATTTGCATCCTTATGATTTCTCACAGATCCTTGGGAGACTTTTTCTTTTTCAAAGCAATCTGAACCTTATTCAAGTTTAAGAAACATTGAACAAGAATGTAGGAATCCTGACTTCTTGTCTGGGCTAGTTAGTAACACTGTGACCTTGGGCAACTTGTTCAGGCCTCTGAGTGTCAGTAAAATGAGCTCTCTCTTTGTAAAGTGAGAGAATTGATAAATGATTGTGTTTTTGTTTCTAGCTGTGACATTCTGTAGTGCTCAAGTAGAGTTTCTCCACACAAAAAAATACTAGGGGAATATAGGATTTATAAGGTCTTTTCCATTGATCTTTAACACTTGTATATCCTTTCTTCCAGGTAGCGATGGGCTTCTTTCAAGTGGGCTTTGTCTCAGTCTACCTCTCCGATGCCTTGCTGGGTGGGTTTGTCACTGGTGCCTCCTTCACTATTCTTACATCTCAAGTCAAGTACCTCCTTGGACTCAGCCTTCCTCGGAGTGGTGGAGTGGGATCACTTATCACTACTTGGATACATATCTTCAGAAACATCCATAAGACCAATATCTGTGATCTCATCACCAGCCTTTTGTGCCTTTTGGTTCTTTTGCCAACCAAAGAACTCAATGAGCGCTTCAAGTCCAAGCTTAAGGCACCGATTCCTGTTGAACTCTTTGTTGTTGTGGCAGCCACATTAGCCTCTCATTTTGGAAAACTCTTTGAGAAATATGGCACCAGTATTGCTGGGCATATTCCCACTGGGTTTATGCCACCCAAAGCACCTGACTGGAACTTAATTCCTAGAGTGGCTGTAGATGCAATAGCTATTGCTATCATTGGGTTTGCTATCACTGTATCACTTTCTGAGATGTTTGCCAAGAAACATGGCTACACAGTCAAAGCTAATCAGGAAATGTACGCTATCGGCTTTTGCAATATCATCCCTTCCTTCTTCCACAGCTTTACTACTAGCGCAGCTCTTGCAAAGACACTGGTGAAGGAATCCACAGGCTGTCAAACTCAGGTTTCTGGTGTGATGACAGCTCTGGTTCTTTTGTTGGTCCTCTTGGTCATAGCTCCTTTGTTCTTCTCCCTGCAGAAAAGTGTGCTTGGTGTGATCACTATTGTAAATCTCCGGGGAGCCCTATGTAAATTTAAGGATCTGCCCCAGATGTGGAGGATTAGCAGAATGGACACAGTTATCTGGTTTGTTACTATGCTGTCCTCTGCATTGATCAGTACTGAAATAGGCCTGCTTACTGGGGTTTGTTTTTCTATGTTTTGTGTTATCCTCCGCACTCAGAAGCCAAAGGCTTCATTGCTTGGCTTGGTGGAAGATTCTGAAGTCTTTGAGTCCATGTCTGCCTACAAGAACCTTCAGGCCAAGTCAGGCATCAAGATTTTCCGCTTTGTGGCCCCTCTCTACTATGTAAACAAAGAATATTTTAAATCTGTCTTATACAAAAAAACTCTCAATCCAGTCTTAGTAAAAGCAGCTCAGAGGAAGGCAGCAAAGAAAAAGATCAAAAGGGAAACGGTAACACTCAGTGGAATCCAGGACGAAGTTTCAGTGCAACTTTCCCATGATCCCTTAGAGTTCCATACAATAGTGATTGACTGTAGTGCAATACAGTTTTTAGATACAGCAGGGATCCATACACTGAAAGAAGTTCGCAGAGATTATGAAGCTATTGGCATCCAGGTTCTGCTGGCTCAATGCAATCCCTCTGTGAGGGACTCCCTGGCCAGGGGAGAGTACTGCAAAAAGGATGAAGAAAACCTTCTCTTTTATAGTGTATATGAAGCCATGACTTTTGCAGAAGACTCTCAGAATCAAAAAGAGAGATATGTTCCCAATGGTCCAAGTTTTTCCAGTGATTGAGAAGGTAGATGGAAGGAAGAATCCCATCTAGCCAATAGGTTAAAATTCAAGTGTGTAGCATTTTATACTGTGGAACTGGAAATTGCTGCACACAAGAAATTTTAACCTTGAGGCTAAGCAGAATTCTTCCTTTGAAGTTGATGGCCTTTGTAAATACACAAATGGAGCAGAGCTTTTAGTTAGGCAGAATCAAAAAAAGAAAATGTGGTTTTAAGTTTTCTCTCAAATATGGGATATTCTTGGAATTAAATATCTGTTGAACTGTAAAGTAGCCCCAAACTTAATTACCATCCTGTTTTAGGAGATAGGCATCTGAACTTTTGCTTCTTCAGGAGGTAAAGGGGTAAAGCTGGCATGTATATGAGAGGAGCTGGAGCCTGTTTGGCATGGCTCTTTGGAGAGAGAGGAGAAAGGAAGTAGGGAAAGAATGTATGTCTTCTCTTGTAACAGCAAGTCAAGAAGCTTCTGGAGTGCAGGGTAGTAACTAGACAAGCTTGTTCTTACTTGAGCTTCTCTATCCCCTGTCTTTGCTCTCCAGATGGCAGTCGGATCTCTGGCTTTTTACAGGAAAGTATCGTTCCTCTCTGGCACAGTCTTATCAGGAGTCCGATGGCAGAGCAGGTTTGTGAAACCCTAGCAGCCAGTCCCACATTATACAGAACGCTTGTGGTGTGATACATTTGATGTTTTCAGTCAGCCTTTTTGTTTAGGGTAAGTAGGTGAGAAAAGAGCTCTTCATGCCAGTCAACATAGTGAGAATCCTCCCTGTCTTTTCTGTGATTCCTGTCTGTCCTTGTTTCTGAGTATTAATTAAGCTCTGTTTTAACTTTCATGTAGTGTGTTTCCCATGGAATCTGTTCTAAACCTCTATGTCTGATTGCCAGTGATTGACAAGTTTGCCAGAGAAAAGGCACAGTGCTGACTTGGCAATTTCATGTAGCTTTTTAAGTGACCTTGAGGCAAACTGTTCCGGACAGATTGCAAAAAAGGAATGATTGACAGCTTCCTTTAAAAATCTGTTTATTTAGTAGTGAATTTTTCTTTCCTTCCCATGTTTAGCAAGTCAGCTGGGAATTGACAGTCTTTCTCATGTTTGAGAAGCTGCTATTCATTTTTACTCTGTAAGAAAAAATTTATTGTGACCAATGGAGAAAAATGCACAGAAGTGACAGAATGCTTCCAAAAGAACATCAGTAATTATAGATGTTTTAGTGAAAACAAAGCTAATGCTTACCGCTATGCACCCTGTTGATGTATAATAAACACTGAGACAGTGACCACTTTTTGCTTTATGGGCCACCTAAAACTATTGTGTAAAAGGATTTAGAAGCATCATATTCATACAACCCAGGTTCTGGGGATGTACTATTTATCATACCTGGTCACTAGTTGTGGTACAGAAATATTTCCTTTGGAAAAGTATGTCCAACCTTGAAAGCTTATAGTTCTGTATCTGGACCTTTATGGGTGAGGGAAAAAAACAGATTTTCCAAACTTAGGATTAGGAAAATGGTTTATATGAGACTGAAACATTTAGCACACCATTTTAAACAAACGAGATAAAAACTACAAAAGTGCAAAATCATTTTTAACCCATTCCTACATTCTAAACAATGTGTTTATGAGAAACAAACTATAACACATCTACAGAAGTGGGAGACTTTTAAACATCTTTCTTGTTGGCTCCATAAACTGCAAGTGTTGATTTTCTGATAGAGCTCTGCCCATCAGTTTACATGAAAAACACCTTTCTATCATTAAAACAAAGCAGTTTCTCAGGAGCTAGATTTCTCTCTGTGAGGTGATTGACATCATGATTAAATGTAATAGTGTCCTTAGAGTTTTGACATCCTTTTAGAACTTAAGTCTTGAATTGCAGAAATGTTAACTGCTGTTTGTATTTGTGTCTCTCTTGTTTATTGTTTGTAGCAAATATTTGCTCTGTCTTTCTAGTCTTAGACGAAAAGGAATAGTAAAATCAAAGTATCTTGGTTGTCATTTGTTTTCAACCCGGTCTTGTACCTTACCCGAGCCAAGTTTGAGTCCAGATCGTGGTAAATACCTAATGCCATGTGACAGAGTAATGAGTACCTGTTCAAGATGACTTTATAATTTAGCAGACCTTACCACGGGGGAATTAGAAAAGAAAAGATTCCAAAGAATTTAGAAAATCTCTTAAAAGAACAGAATGACAGGCTTTGACCTTTACCTCCCATTTCTGCCCAAAATGTAGATATAAACAGTTCTGGAACTTTATGCAAGTAGCAGATTCTTGAATCTGTGTTCTGGTTTGCTTTTCTCCTACCTACCCGACTGAACAAGAGATTCTACTTTTGGAAGCCATTTGTAAAAATACTGAAGATACACTAGAATTTAAATCTTACCTTGTCTGCTTGGATTGAAATCTGCCTGTACTTTCATGTTAAGATTTTTTGATTGCTGGTATTTAAAGGAATCAAGCCTATAACCAAAGCCAAAGGAATCTGCTTTCTTGCTCAAAGGTTTGGTTGATTTAGTTGATGAGGTGATATTTTACACACTTTATTGACACAAAAATGTCTTGCTTACTCTGAACTTTAGAGTCTAACTGACGCATATTTGTATTGCTTATTGATGAATGTACAAAATTCTGAATATCTTAAAATGGTAATTTAATTGAAATATATGTACACTCTTGATGGTTAAAACTCATACACCCAGAGGGGTAGAGTTCACCTAGAGTCAAAGGGTAACATTCAAGAGAGAGGTGAAGGGAATAGACTATTAAAAAGATGATCTCTGACCAAGCAAGGGAGATGAGGGCCTCAGATGAATAGGATTCAACCCCTGGTTAGCTTCAGACATGACTGTCTATAAGAAGGGAGACCAGGATTAAGAGCCACAGCTTAGTTTGAGAGCAGACTCAGAACTGGATTCTGCTTCTAGAAGGGGAGTGCACAGATTCGCCAAAGTGAAAGAGCCGGTAGCCAAGGTTGAGGCCAAAGCCAGGGTTGACCTACTGTAGATACTCTAGATTGAGTGACTGTAGCCTCTGATATCAGTAAAACTGAAAGATGTCTAGTTAACTTTTTTAAGGAGCAAAGGAAAACAAAATTTGGATAAACTGAAATAGCTTTTAAACATCAGTAGACACTGAAGCCAAATTTACTGGTAAATTTATAGCATGGTAAATGGTGATCTTTAAACTGTCAGTATATTAGATGAGTTCATCAGACTATTCTAATGTTATGACCACATTTTAACAAGAAAAATAATTCTCTGCAGGGGTATTCTGTTAGTAATTTGTCACTTAAGAACATGGTGTTAGCCCTGAGCTTAATATAAAAGTGAGAACAGGGTTGTAGTGAATTTTTTGGAAACTTAAAGCTAGAGGTTATAACGATAAATTCAAGCTTTGTGCTCCATAGTCACGTTCTTGTTTTCCTCTATGTATTCCTATAGATGAGCCATAACATCAACGTAGACAGTACCTCAGATACTTCCTGAGGACCTATGTTTAGGGCGCGGGCCAGGTGCTGGGACTTAAATACTAAATCCAGTAGGTGGGCTATATGCTAACTCTTCTAGTAACACACGGCAGCACTTGGAGGTGCTTTATGGAGGGCCTAAGCTGAACCTGGACTGATGTCTGAGTGGGAAGGCAGGCAACTGAGGCAAACAAGGACACCCCTGTTCTGCTCAAGGGATGATTGCACAGTGACAAGGTAAGAATCCAATCGATAGGATTCAGACTTTTAATTTTTCTGTTCTTTGATGTTTCTCTTTTTTTCCTCTACTGTTTTATCTGTTCTAGTGGATGCCTTATTTGAAACTGTGCTTTAAGGACTGTGAAAAGGAAGAAATTAGATCTAGAAAGCTTTTAGGCTATGAACTAATTAGGCTTTTTTTTTTCTTGTGGTATAAAGATTTTAGAAATCATGAATGGAATCATTCAAGTGCTAATAACAAGAATGAAAATTATGCAGTAGGCCAAAATAATATACCAACTAGTTTATTATCATAGCCTATTATCATTATTAAAGTAAAATAGTTTTGAAATACTATATACGATTTTAGGTTTTTAAAAAAGATGTTAGTAACTTTAAAATGGAGAATTTAAACGTATAAGTGAGGGAAATTTATTTCTATAAGGTAATTTTTTTCTTGACAAGGACTATTTTTTAAACAAGTGTTTTGCACTTGAAATTTTAAAGTAAACATGTTAATACAGTTAGGAAAGTAAAATAAGCATTATACCAAATAGTAGACTTTTTTCTGGTGTGTATTTTTCTCCTAGTGATGTAAAATTGGAAGGAGATATTAAATTATGAAAACTGGAATAATGAAGGACACTAGATGCCTACATTGGAGCCACCACCTTTATAAATCTACATTGGAACTTTGAATAACCTTTCTTGGACCTGAATTATGACTCTGAAATTGGCCAAATAATTGTAATCTTACTAAAAATACCAATGACAGAATTTCTAACAAAGGGTTTTTACTAGGCAAACAGACAAGCATCCTTAGGCACAAAGGATCTCTAACTGCAGTTTAAAGAAACTTATTTTAGGAAAGTTTTCTTCCCACACCCCAATCCCCATCCCTAAAAAATTACTTGGAATGAAACTGCTCTTGCCTTTTCAATTCAAATCAGTTGGAGTTACTATTTGAGTTCTGGTGCTGCCATGATTCATCAAATTAGTGTGAACAAACCAATCTATATAAAATGCTACCTTTTTTGGTCTCCTTTCAGTTTGGTATACAAATCAAGACAATATTAGGATTAGAGCTGAATGAACTTAAATTCTGAGTCTTGTCTATTCACTAAAACAGTATACTGCTTTTTTTTTTTTCCAGTTTATTCAAGGCTAATGACTTTTGGGAATGTGTTTTATACCATGTATGTATATCTGTTTAAACAAAACAAGTGCGCTGATGCTACTCCACATAAATTATGCTTAATCCTCCATGGATTGAGGATGAGTTATTGATGGATTACAGCCTATTTCAAGAGAGGGGGGGAATTGGTTAATAGCAGCTCCTTTTCTTCTGGGATCTGTTTGTGATGATTATTAATAAGATCCTGTATGTGTTGAGATCTAGAGGTGTCATTTGTTTGCTAATAAATTGTTATGCTAATAAAATATTACTGTGTATAAATTATTCAAGTGCAAGAGGGAAGTGTTTCTAACTAAGCACATTTAGGTCACCAGTGAATTTTAAAATACCATTTCTTTACATTGGAGTGTGATTTAGTCATTTTTCCCACCAGACAAAAGTATTTGTCCTTACAGAAAATCTTAAAGCATAAAAAAGCCTAGTTCTTTCCTTTTTGCTTTGGGGTCCTGAGTCCCCTTTGGGGACTCACGTTTTCTATCAGTGAAGTAGGGGAAGAGGACTGGATTGCTCAAAGAGTCTGCCAGTTCTTATGTTGCATGACTCCTGATCATTACTGTGTTGAAATCAGAAAACTCAAATCTGGCTTATGTTTTACTCCTGTCCTAACACTGAATTTTTTTCTTTTTTAATTTTAAAATCTTTAATTCTTACATGCGTTCCCAAACATGAACCCCCCTCCCACCTCCCTCCCCATAACATCTCTCTGGGTCATCCCCATGCACCAGCCCCAAGCATGCTGTATCCTGCGTCAGACATAGACTGGCGATTCGATTCTTACATGATAGTATACACTAACACTGAATTTTGAAGCACATTTTCCTCCTGAGATTGCAGCTAACACCTTATACCAACTAAGTGAGAGAAGTGGGAGTGCAGTTCCTAACTGGAGCACATACCACTTGGTAAGGACAAATTGGTACCACCATCCCCTCCCCATACCTGCTGAGAGCCTCTTGGAATGTCCCCCCTCGTCTGCCTCTCAGCTGTGGAGAAGAAGTAGGAGTGTGTGTATGGGGTTAAGGACAGTTTTCAGTGTTCCTTTGGCAGTGCTTTGGTAGCCCTGGGCATTCTGCTCCTAAGCTCGTACCTACCCCACTGGGTGAAGGAGTGTGCCCTCACTCCATCTGCACGCAGCATCTAGGATCCAGAGCCCCTGCAGTGCCTCACACTCATTCTCTAGCATCTCCTCTAACCAGCTTGGAGGGCTCTGCTGTCCTGTCGGTCCTTTCACTGCTTGTGTCCTTGGCCTTGTTTCTCCTCATATAGCACTACTGCTTAAAGTTTGAATTTCCAGATCCATTGTAACTGATTCAAGTATGGCTCTTCTTGGAGAAATGCCACATGTGCATGTATACACAGACGATTATAGAAAAAGGCTGGTTCATGGACCCTCATATCATAAACACCTTGCATTGTAAGCTCTCCCCAGATGACTGTACCCACATTTATGGCTTTAATCCCCTTATTACATGTATGCGAATGCCAGCCAAACATAATTTCTAGCCTGACATTTCTAAACACTAACCAGCATGTCTGTCTGTGTATAAATCTCCACAGCTATTCCTGGACAGTTCAACCTGGATCCCACGGGCATCTCATAAGCAATATATCTCCAAGCACCTCCTGTTTAACCTTTCTTGATTATGGCATGAGCTAGGTACTCAAGCCAGAATCCTAGGAAATTCTAGAAGATTCCTCTTCATCTCTCACACCAAAGCCATCTACCTGACAAGAGTCTTTGAAGTCCAACACCTCTTCCTTGCCCTCAATGTGTATCATTTCTCTTTGGGATGATGTCACAGCCTAACTAGTTTACCTTATCTTTGCAGCTCAGCCTTTACATTAGTTCTCAGTT
Organism: Capra hircus; assembly: GCF_001704415.2. Taxonomy (NCBI): domain Eukaryota; kingdom Metazoa; phylum Chordata; class Mammalia; order Artiodactyla; family Bovidae; genus Capra; species Capra hircus. The sequence goes on along the minus strand of NC_030814.1, from coordinate 49,110,213 downwards.
TCTACAAAAATGAAGTTTGACACTTGTAAGTGGTTCTCCAGTGTTTTTAGGGTTAAGTTCAGAATTAATGCTTTAGCCAAGAGGACCTTAAAAACTATGTTCTTGTTTGCATCTCCAGTCACTTGTCCTACCACACATCCTTTGCTTGACATCCCTACCTCTAACCTTCAGTTCAGTTCAGTTCAGTTCAGTCGCTCAGCGGTGTCTGACTCTTTGCGACCCCGTGAATCGCAGCACGCCAGGCCTCCCTGTTCATCACCATCTCCCGGAGTTCACTCAGACTCACGTCCATCGAGTCAGTGATGCCATCCAGCCATCTCATCTTCTGTCGTCCCATTTTCCTCCTGCCCCCAATCCCTCCCAGCATCAGAGTCTTTCCCAATGAGTCAACTCTTCTCATGAGGTGGCCAAAGTACTGGAGTTTCAGCTTTAGCATTATTCCTTCCAAAGAAATCCCCGGGTTGATCTCCTTCAGAATGGACTGGTTGGATCTCCTTGCAGTCCAAGGGACTCTCAAGAGTCTTCTCCAACACCACAGTTCAAAAGCATCAATTCTTTGGCGCTCAGCCTCCTGCACAGTCCAACTCTCACATCCATACATGACCACTGGAAAAATCATAGCCTTGACTAGACAGACGTTAACCTTAGCTGTTCCCAAATGGGCCATTTTTTAAATACTCAGGCCTTTTTATAGAAGGCTGTTCCTTCTGCCAGGGATTGCTTCCCAGCCCCATATACACAACTCCCTACTCTTTTCTTCAGACACTTCATATTAAATGTCCCTGGCTCTTAGCAACAATTCCTATTGAATTTCTCTTCTCATGCAGGGGCTCCTTTGGGCTCTATCTCTGTACTTCTGTAAATTCTCTGATTATTCTCTAAAATGGCCTTTACAACTCTATTATTATTTTTCCCCTTTCATTGATATCCTCTGCTTCCTGGACTGCTTGAGGGGAGGGTCATGAACTTAATTCCTTCTCTGTGCCTTTCAGGTCAGCAGTGGGTATTTCATAAGGTGCAACATTTCAGTGATTATTGAAAGCATGGATATATTGATGGGTGACTATTTCTCTAACACTGGCTTATTTGCAGAGTCAATTATCTGCCCAGAGTCAATTATGTGGCATGTGGTTATCAATAGTTGAAGGGATAAATGTGTACAACGGGGTGGATTGGGTAGTCTGAGGTACAGTTATTTCTTTTTTAAAAATAATTTTATTTATTTTTGGCTGTGGTGGGTCTTCTTTGCTGCACTTCTCTAGTTGTGGACATTGGGGGCTGCTCTAGTTGCAGTATGCAGGCCTCTCATTGCTGTGGCTTCTCGTCACGGAGCATGGGCTTTAGGACACACAGGCTTCAGTAGTTGCAGTGCAAGGGCTCTGCAGCACAGGCTCAGTAGCTGTGTGGCACATGGGCTTAGTAGTAGCTCCTTGGCATGTGGGATGTTCCTGGACCAGGGATCGAACTCGTGTCTTCTGCATTGGCAGGCAGATTCTTTACCACTGAGCCACCAGGGAAGCTCAAGCTATAGTATTTCTAAATCAGTTGCTTGATCAAGTCCCACATCCTGTGTCTCCTCTCCCTTTCCTCCTCTACTTTCTCAGTCTCTGCTATGTCAGAGAAATTCCAAGAAATTCCTAATTTCTTCCATTGTCTGAACTGTCTCCCTCATGTAGCCCACCTCTGCCCTCTGGTGGCAGGAATATGCTCTGAGTGAGTGAGTGAAGTTGCTCATTTATGTCACTCATTGTGACCCCATTGACTACAGCTCATGGAATTCTCCAGGCCAGAATACTGGAGTGGGTAGCCTTTTCCTTCTCCAGGGGATCTTCCCAACTTTGGGATCGAACTCAGGTCTCCTGCATTGCGGGCAGATTCTGAGCCACAAGGGAAGCCCAAGAATACTACAGTGGGTAGCCTATCCCTTCTCCAGAGGAACTGCCTGACCCAGGAATCGAACCAGGGTCTCCTGCATTGCAGGAAGATTCTTTACCAACTGAGCTACCCCTTGGTAGCCCTCTACCACATCCCAATTCGAAGATAACTATCTATCCTTTGGTATTATGATTTGTTGGAAAGATTAAATGATAAGAAGTGACACAATGTTTGACATAAATATGCAGTCAATAAGTCTTAGCTTTCTTCTTTTACACATCAATTTTTAAAATACTTATTTGGCTGCTTGAGGTCTTAGTTGCAGCATGTGAGATCTAGTTCCCCTATCAGGGACCGAACCCTGGCCCCCTGCATTGGGAGCATGGTGTCTTAGCCACTGGACCACCAGGGAAGTCCCTTAGCTTTCTTCCTTTTTAATGAAAGAGCCCTTCATAGGAATAGGGCAAAGACAACTCATTGAGTTTTATCTATTGCTCAGGTTGGGTGGTTCTGGAACACTGAACCCCAAGATATTTTAGTGGTAAGGCAGGTCCTTGCCTCTAGATGGTTAGGTTCCAAATTGGGTGGATAGTAATGACAATGTGTGTGTGTGTGCACGCTCAGTTGTGTCCGACTCTTTGTGACCCCGTGGGCTGTAGCCTGCCAGGCTCTGTCCATGGAACTTTCCAGGCAAGAATACTGGAGCAGGTTGCCATTTCCTACTCCAGGGGATCTTCCTGACCCAAAGATCGAACCTGCATCTCCTGTGCCTCCCATATTGGCAGGTGGATTTTTTACCACTGCGCCACTTGGGAAGCAAGTGATGACAACAGACAGCATTTACAGGTACACTTTTTTATCCTCATGACAGGACAATTGAGGTAGGTCCGTAATCCCAGAATGGTGGTTTACAAAATGGATTGGTCAGGTGGGACAAAACTATATCCTCAAGTGGGGTTGGAGGGAGCAGAAAGTCAGAGAGAAGCCAGAGAGGGCCTGATGAAGACAGCAGACCAAGGAGGGATAGCATCAACCTTTTTTAGTTTAAAACAGTGTCAAAACCCTCTAATTTGGGGACTTTACAGGTGGTCCAGTGGTTTAAACTGTGCTTTCACTGCGGGGGTACAGGTTTGATCCCTGGTGAGGGAACTAAGATCCCACATTGCAGAAAGCAAAACAACAACAGCAACAAAAACCCCCAATATCCAAGAGGAGCCAAGTTTCACCTGACATAAACCAGACTGCAAAAGCTCTCCTGGGTCTGATTTCCATCTGCTTGGATATAATTCATATGATATGTTAAATGAGTCAAGAATGTGGGATTTCTTTTTTCAAAGAGCACGTTTAAGCACATACTTACTGAATATTACTATATACAAAGCACTGAGACAAAGCCTTTCACACTAAAGTCTTATCTTACAGAAATGGAGATTCCAGCAGTGACTTTCTGTGCAAGGAAATAGGTTTAATTCTGTGTTAGAATTCTTCATAATCAAAGAATTGATTGTAACCTGGACTGGAATAATATTTGAACGATGACTCATGGAAAAATTTTGCAAGTCCTTTTAAAATAGATAGCAGCCCTATCTTATCTCCAAATAATTTTCTAGTAAGATCAGTGCTTCTTGCAGCCTTAAAAATAAGGTGGCTTTGACATTACTTGACATTAATTTATACACCAGTGTTTACTGATGTGCCTACTGATGTTTACTGATGTTCCCAGAACAGTGCTAGGCACCTTTACGGTTACAAAGGCAGAGGTTCCTGCTCTCATGAAGCTTACAGTCTGGCTACTGTATGTTGACAAACATTTAAGTGATGTTGACAAACATTTAAGAATGTTGACCAAACATTTAAGTGCTTAACTGAATGATAGAGACAGCAGTGCTGAGGAGTTGAGGGAGAGAAAGGTGGAACAGGCGCTGGAGTCTTCAAGAAGGGCTAAAAGAAAGATGACTCTGGTTAGAGCTTGAAGAACATGTGAGGCCCAGCTTGGTAGAGAGCAGAGTGAGGCATTCAGGCAAAGGCACACTGGCAGACATGGCGTGGAGTGGAGACAACGGCCCACGGTGGGGGCCTCACACATTAAGCTGTGCTGACAGCCAAGTGCAGATGCAGGTTGTAGTCAACTCCAGAGGGTGCTAGAACTCAGCTAAACAGTCTTCTGCTTTTGTAGGCCTTTGGGAACCACTACAGATAATTGGGGAGGGGAAAGAGTTCTAACATGTGCAAAATGGACTTCGGGAAGAAAGATGAGAGAAGAAATTAGAAATTTCATGAGTAATCCTGACACATGATGAGAGCAATTAAGGTGCTGACAGTGAGACAGAACCACAGGACTTAGCCAGAAGACACTGTTTTCCTCTCCTATGTGTTAATAATTTAAAATATGTATAATAACTTTAATTCAAATTATATTATTAGTTTGTTAAAAGGAAAAAATATCCATAATAAGGTTTTTTAAAAAAACACATCTATTTAAGCATCTGCTGTGTGTGTTTGTTCTTTTGTTCAACATGGAAGTGGTATTTTCTATGATTAATCTGCTTTATACATCTGTTTCAATTAAGTAACTACAGGAAGAAAAATCACTAAATTGCTGTGGATTTCTAAAATAGCCATAAAATTAACTTGTGGCAGGGAACCACACTACAACAGTAACAGGTATTGCGTGTACCTTCTAAAAATGAACCTGACACTTATCTAACTCATGACTAACAGATACTAGGGTTTCAGAGCATATTAAGCATGCCTTTTTATAGGAGAAAAACTTTTAATATAATTTTATTTTTTATTTTTAATTGGAGGATAATTGCTTTACAGTGGTATATTTAATATAAATTTGATGATAAATTTAAACAGTTTTAAATAACTTCACTTTGCTCTTACAGACTCTTTGAAGAACAAACGCAAATGAATAAGGGTGACTTACAGGCTTCCCTGGTAGTTCAGTGGTAAAGAATCCACCTGCCAGTGTGGGAGATGCAGATTTGATCCCTGACCTGGAAGGATCCCTTGGAGAAGGAAATGGCAACCCACTCCAGTATTCTTGCCTGGGAAACCCCACGGTCAGAGGAGCCTGGTGGGCTACAGTCCATGGGGTCGCAAAGAGTTGGACACGACTTAGTGACTGAACAACAGCAATGAAGTAATTGTAGTGAAGGCAAACAGTGTGCCCTTGTATTAATGACATAGTCCAGGCTGGGTTATTCACTGGTGTGCAGAGGACCACCGTGGATTATCCGAATAATCCAAACATTCTCACACAGGTCATCTCTCTTATAAACATTCCTCACGCCTTGCCTGGATTTTAGAGGTACACTGGTATTACCATGCTTTCCAGGTTGTAGCATATCTCCTCTTTCAGGCACTTTATTTCCCTATACTCTGGCACCCTACTGATAATAATCCTGAAGTAGTAAAAGATGCTTTGATAGGCTAGATGGCTCTTGGTAATTCTTTTGACATAGATGTACCTCTACTGAATACTTGGTAGGGCATTCAGGAAAATAGCTAAGAAGGTTCTGGAGTTACTAGATCAACAGGAAGGAGTTAAAGTTCTAGAGTAAGAACAGCTGATGCTTTTTTTTTTGACAGTTAGTGATTGGGGGTATTTAGATAGCCAGTTAAAAAGAGAAGCAGTAGAACCCAGCAGGACCAGTGGTTCTCAAGCACGGACCTTGGACCACATCAGCATTGGCATCGCCTGGGAACTTGGTAGAAATGAAAACCCTTGGGTCCCAAATTCCATTCAAGAAAGCTTCCTGATTATTTCAGAAAACTGGAATGTTTTCATAATATTGCTCAAAATTTAAGTTCAATATTCCTATCTAAAGAAATTTATTCTTGTAAACTACATCCTCTGAATTAAAAGAAGCAGTTAATTTCTATATTATTTTGTTTGGAGGAAATCTGTAATTTTGGAATCAACAAGAGTTTGTATCACTCTTCTCATTAAATATTCATCTATGCCATTTAGCTGTCCAAAAATGGCATCAGGAACACCTGCACAAGTGGAAAGGAACCGTTTAAGCTTCTGTGCACTTGAGATGGCCTCTGTGATGGTGATTTTTGGCTGCTGTGGCAAAGATGCCTCCCCCTTATCTTCACTTCCAGCTTCATCAGTACTTTTTCTGGCTCCCATGTCCTGGATGACCTCTGTGTCCAACAGCTCCTGAGAGATGATGAGGTCATCGTCTGCAGTGACAAAGTCTTGGAGATTCATTTGGGACACAGGTGGCAAGAGCCACCAAGTGCCACAACTTTTCAGTGGCAATACCTGGTTCACCGGTGGCTGTTCTCTGTCAGAATCTGTCAGTTCCACAGGGACGATGCCTGCCTTCTGCCAGCATTTCACCACTGTGGACCGCTTGGCTGACCACCATGCTGCAGCAATCATGCCATCAGCCTGCTTGATGTCCACTTTTTCTTGATCCTCACTGCTGCTGAACTTGAGGAGGATCAGCTGTAAAGGTGGCTCCTGTACCGCACTTTCATGGTATGAATTATGCCAAGATTCAGTGGCTGCAGGACGGCAGTGCAGTTTGAGGTCAGATACCACACCTGAGTCCTTGCCAAGCATGGAAGAAGCATGCTGTGAGCAGAGCACTTGTCGATTGGCAGGAGGATCCAGTGTTCGCCTGCTTCATCCTGGCATCCACTTGCATCAGCCATTCATTAAACATATCCTGTGTCATCCATGCCTGCTGGTTGGCTCAGTAGTCACAGGGGAGGGAATGGACATTCTTGAGTCAGTGTGGGTTGGCTGACCTACCAACAATCAATGGTCTCATTTTTTCAGTTCCTAAAGCGCTGCAACAAAAGAGTGCTGTCAACCGCTGCCTCGCTTTCTTGTCCCCTTGACAATGGTCCCCTTTAGCAGCAAGTGTGTGCTGGGGAAGCAACTGGAAAAACATTCCTGTCTCATCAGCATTAAAGATATCATCTGGGCTGAAGTCAGCAACTAGTTTTATAATTTCCTCTGCATGCCACTTGTTCAGTTCAGTTCAGTTCAGTCGCTCAGTCGTGTCCGACTCTTTGCGACCCCATGAATCGCAGCACACCAGGCCTCCCTGTCCATCACCATCTCCCGGAGTTCACTCAGACTCACGTCCATTGAGTCCATGATACCATCCAGCCATCTCATCCTCGGTCGTCCCCTTCTCCTCCTGCCCCCAATCTCTCCCAGCATCAGGGTCTTTTCCAATGAGTCAACTCTTCGCATGAGGTGGCCAAAGTACTGGAGCTTCAGCTTTAGCATCATTCCTTCCAAAGAAATCCCAGGGTTGATCTCCTTCAGAATGGACTGGTTGGATCTCCTTGCATTAATCTCTCACTATCCCCTCTACAGACTGCTTTCAAAGAAATTTCGTGGCGATCCTGAAGTCTGTTCAGCCAGCCCACATTTGCTTGAAAATTGTCATAGCCAACCTTATTGGCCAAGTTTAGTGCTTTTTTCCGAATGACAGAACCAGTCACAAGAACATTTTTGGCATGGATTTCTTGAAACCAGGCAAAAACAGTCTTATCAACGTCATCACAAAAAGCACTCCTTATCCTTTTCTGCTGAAGTCCCATACATGCCTCCTGCATCTTTTCTTCAAGTTTGGCATGATCCTTCAGTATTCTGGCCTAGAGAATTTCATGGACTATATAGTCCATGGGGTGTCAAAGAGTCAGACACGACGGAGTGACTTTCACTTTAAGAATGTAGACAGAGTAGAAGGAATGATGCCAAATTCTTTGGCCACATTGCCTTTCCTCTTGCCTGAGTCTACAGCTTCCACAACTCTCATTTTCTCCTCCAGGGAGAACTGCGGATGCTTCCTGTTCCCCTTGTTTCCCATATCTGTAGAGTGAGGGTCAGGCCACAACTACCAAGATTGTGTCCGTTCCTCCTCTTGGCTTGTTTTGCTGCAAGTGTGGAAAACCGAGAAGACAAAATGGAGTGCTTATCAGGAACCAAAGATAATGGATTCCCCCTAAAAGATGAGTTCAGATTTTTAAAAATCATATTAAAAAATGATAAGGCCAAAGTCAAGAGAAGATGGGATTCATGCTACTGACTTTTTGTAGAGATTATTTATACAGATTCACCATATTAATAGAATGTTTGAAATAGAAGAGATCTAGTCGTTTCCTCAAATTTTCTGAGCCTTCATAAAAATAATAACTGTGTCTGCTCTGTCTGCTATGAGACTAGACTGAAATAATAGATGGTAAAAGTTCTGCAAATAGCAATGCATTCTATAAATCCAAGGAATTATTATCAGGCTCATTTCATAGATGCAGAGACTGAGGCCCAGGGAAGGGGCCTACCCAAGTTCATATAGCTCAGATTTCTTGACTCAGATTAGTGCTGTTACTGTCAATCTATAGTCCTGCTTGAAATCCCACCACAGCGAAATCTTTATAGCTCTGTCATCATGGTTTGGAAGGATTTTTCACTGTGGGAAGATGTTTCTGGTAGCCACACATTCATTTAATAAATAATTACAGGTGCCTAGTGGTGAGGATACAGTGATGAACAACATTGTCAAGGTTCCTGCCCTTATGAAATATACAATGTGATGTAGGGAGATAATAATTGAACAGAAAAATTTGTTAATCTAGAGTGTGACATGTGCTATGAAGGAAATAATCCAGCAGCAGCAGTTTTGGTAACTGCCTGCTTAAACCTTTTATCATGAGAATCCTCTGAGAACAAGAGAAGCTGCTGTGCTTTAGGCTGTGAGACTTCTGCCACTACCTCCACGCATGTCTATCCATTCATGACATCCTCTTTGTGCGAAGCACTATACTTGATGTCAGCCATACAAGGATGAATGCAGCATAGTGCCTACCACTGAGGACATTACTAGGGAAGCAGGGAAGACAAAACTAGAGAGTGTATGGAGTACTTTAATAGAGGCTACAGTGTACTGTGGAAGAACAAAGAAGTGGGATGATCAACAAAGAAGTGGGACAGAGATGGGCAGTGTACTTCTAAGAAGAAACAAGATTGATGTTGGGAGTTAAAGGAATTCATGAGATAGAAGGAACTATGTGAAAAAGCAATGATGTACTGTAGAAAATAAAAAGTCATTGTCGGGGGGGGGGAAGTGTCTTTGGAGAAGAAAACAAGGATCTTGGGATAGTAAGAGGTCTTTAGAGTTTTGGGGTTTTTTGTTTGTTTGTTTTTGGAATGACATGATCAGATTTGCACTTTAGAAAGTCTTTTGGTTGCAAGGTGGAGTACCTAATGGGTAAAGTACATTTTCCTAAGAGGTGGCCCTAACTCTGAAGATAAATGCAGGCTAGCCTAGTAGGCTATATATAGTTGGGATATGTTAATTTGAGTGCAACAAGAAGCTCCTGAAGGATTTTAAGAAAAGAGAAAGATGACTGCTGTGTGAAGAATGTAATGGAAGGGTGTCAGAGAAAAAGGAGACTAGGAGGCTGTTGCAGGACCCCTGAGTGAGATAATGGTGGCTTGTTTTAGAGTAATAATGGAGATGGTAAGAAGTGGTCAGTTTAGGACAATGTTATTTCAGATCTTCCTGATGGATTGGTGCAAGAGAAGTCAAGGATAACACCCAGATTTCTGGCTTGAGCACTTAGCAATCGAGTGAATGGTGATGCCATTTACAGAAATGAGTACCAATTATTGGTTCTTTGTAAACATAACTTGTTATTAATACTTTACATGCTTAATACAGCTTATATGTGATGGGGCTGGAATTCAAACCCAAGGAGGCTCAGTACAAAGCTAGCATTTTGCATACTACAGAGTGTGATATAGCTTGTTCTGGGAACAATACCAGTACTGAGAAGAGATGTGGAAGGAGAATGACTCAGAACCAAATCAAGACCTTGGAGGTCAAGTTTGAATTTTATTCTAAGTAAACAAGAGGACATTGGAGGGTCTTAAGCAGAGAGTGACCTGATCAGATTTACAGTACAAAAAGATATGTCTGCATGTTGTGTGGAGAATAGAATGTAAAGGGGAAAGAGAGGAGATTGGAAGAAACTGCATCAGTTCAGGCAGGTGACTAGGAGAAGGCTGGTGACAGTGGTAGATGGAGAAAGGTGATAGTGGTATAAGGAGAAAATAAGCAAATCCGGGAGTTGGTGATGGACAGACAGGAGGCCTGGCGTGCTGCAATTCACGGGGTCGCAGAGTCGGACACGACTGAGCGACTGAACTGAACTGAAGAGTGCAGGGACTTGTACAAATGTAGGACGATCTGTGACATCGGCAGGAAGGGACAATTCTTATTTGCTTGCGCATGTCATTCAGTTCCATTTGAATCAGTCACAACCATTACTGTGCGTGGGACGGTGGGAGAGACGGACTGCAGGCAGATCACTGGGTGAGGAGGACGGCTTGATGACGCGCTAAGAAGTAACAAACCTATCCTGAACAAGCGGTGACAGAGCAGGAATGGGGTCATGCCTCGAACGCCGTGCTGGGGGAGCGTGCTGAGGCTCCCCTGGCCCGACTTGGCTTTGACAGGCGAGGCGGGGCCTCGACCTCCGCCCTCGGCACAGCCCCGCCCCATTTACCTGAACGCGCTACAGCAACACCCGAGGGGCTGAGGGCTTCCACCGCGGGCGGCCGTAGCTTCCTCCGCCTCCCGGAACCTCTAGCAGGAAGCAGTCCGTCCTCCTCAGCAGCCCCCTTCTGAGTTTCTAAGCAGTTTCTATGGGCCCGCCCCTCAGTCTGAGATGGACTACTGCGCTTGCGCGAGGGTCGCACGCAGTCACGCGCCGCCGGCCGCTTCCGGTGCGCCGCGAGGGCCGCCGGGACGGGTCTCCCTGACGATCCGAGGTGTGCTGCTGCCGCTGCTACTGCTGCTGCCGTCGCCGCTGCCGCTGCTGCGGCTGAACCAGTGCCGCGGTGACGCCCGTGTCCCTGCTTTCTTCCTCGGGCTTCCCGGGGCTTGACCCCCGGGGCCCTCGGCAGGCGTCATTGAAGAGCCTGCGGGGCGAACGTGTGCTTCCACACCCTCCCTCCACGACCCCATATCGCGACTCCGAGGAAGGGGAGCGAGAGGGGCTGTCGCGACTCCGCGCCGTGTGTCGCCGGGCGGCGCCGCGGGGCCGGGGCTCCTCTAGCCCCCGGGATGCGCGCGCGAGTCCTCGCCTCCACTTCCTTGCTGCCACTGCCACGACTGGAGCCGCCTCTCGCCGACAGCGCGGAGCGCGAGTGCGCCGGCCAGCCCCCTCGTCGAGCCCCCTGGCCGCGCGCCACCGGGAATGTGAGCCGCGCGGCTTGCACGCTTCTCCAGGTAAGTCCCGCCCTTGAGCGCCGCGCTGCGAGAGCTGGGCGCCCACAGCTGGGAGCTGCGGCTCTCTGAGCGCTGTTGCCTCTTCCTCAGTGTAGGAGCAGTGAGCCTTAGTCTCCTCCCGCATTCGTCTAAGGCTCATAGGCCAACCATGGCCCACAGCTGTGCTGTCAAAGCCGTTTAATGAGGGTCCGAGGGGTATTTGATGGGACAGTCAAAGTGTGTCACGTATTTCAAGTATTACCTTACTTTTCTTTTACAAGAGGAGAAAACTGAGGCTTCGAGAGTGAGAGTAGATTGCTCAAGGTCATAGAACTTTGTGCGCCTGCTGTTAAAGTGCCTGAATTAAATTAGTACCCTGATCTTCTGCCGTCCAGAGCCCTTGGTTTTACCCTTTATATTATCTTGGCTTTTTTTTTTTTTGCATTGCTGTACTGGGGACTAGGATCTGAAAACAACTCTTGAACCCAGGCTTAAGCCAGGCTAGTCAAACAAGCCAAAACCCAGGGTAGTCTCTTCCTGCCCCTAACCCTCAATGTGTTTGTATGACTTTGTTTTTTAACTTGTTTTGCTCTGCGTGCTAAAACCCTGTATGTCATTCTTTACAGAAGCTCTCCTGCAGTTATTGCTTTTCTCTGTAAGACTCAAGGGCTGAGGAGTCAATTATTGAAGGCAAAAAAAAGCATATCCTCACTTAGCCTTGATTTGAACCCTCAGGTCCCTTACCCGATGAAGGCACTGGCCTGTTTCTGACCCAGCCGAATGTGGGTTATGTTCTCCTCCAGAGTTGTGCTGTAACAGAAGGCTGGGGTTTTTTTTGGCGGAGGGGGGTTGGGGGTGGGTGGCATGGGGGGTTGTTATGTTTTCTACTGGTAAGAGAAATCATTTAGAGGTGGTACAGAAGTAGAAAGAACTTTAGGAATAGTGTATTGTTAGCCTTTGGTATATCTTTAAAAATTAAAAGTGAAATGTTTGTCTACATTTTCTGGGAGAGGGTATTTCCACTTTCACAGGATTCTCAAAGGTATTCTTGCCTCTCAAGGTTAGGAGCCACAGATTTCAGCCTCTTCCATCTCACTTGAGGAACAACAGAATTTTAGGGTGGGAATAGACTTACCTGATATTGCACGGTTAGAATTTAGACTTGGATCCAGGTCTCCTGACTCAACATGCAGTGCTCTTCTTCTCATTATAACTTATCAGATACTTCATCATTTGTGGAGTGAGTTCTAAATTGAGATGTGAGTGGACCTTGTAATACGCATATCAGTTCTGTGTTTACTTACACAGCTCCTTCTTCCCAGAATCCTAAATTATCTTCTCACAGATTTTCCCGAGCAACTATGTTATTTCTCGTAAAATGAAGTTTCTGGGAACCTTTCTGCATCCAAGGATTGAGTCTGTGTGTAAAACTCCTGTTTAGGATGTGGCCACAAATAAACTAACTCTTCTTGAACTAGTCATTGAATTTTTTTGTAATGCCTTCCTTTCCCTAGGAAAGGCTATTAGTAGATTATCTGTTTCTTAGACTAGTTCTGGAGAGTTAATGCCTGTCTGTCAGATTACTGTTTACACCAGTAAGTCACTAACCATATGTGGCTATTTAAACTAATTACAGTTAAACAAAATGAAATCAATTCAGGTTCTTCAGTCACCCAATCCATATTTCAGGTGCTCAGTAGCTATAAGTAGCTACCATATTGGAGGAGCACAGATGAAGAACATTTAGATCATTTCAAAATGTTAATAGAACAGTGCTGATTTAGAATGTTGCTAATAGAGATGGGAGCAGTGTAGTATAATAGAAGAAGGCTCACAGTTGAATTTTTGAGTTTTAAAAAAACCTGCTTTTCAAGTCCCTGGGTGTAGTGTCCCTTTGGGCAGGTCATTAAGCATCTCAGTCACAGACTATTCATCTTTAATGATAAATCCTTTTTGTATAGCACTTGACTGTTCCTTGAGCCTTATCACTATAAATCTGTGGTAAGGTGGGAGAGACATTGCTTTTTACTGTTTAAAAAGAGAGAATTGAACCTAAAGCAGCTTAAGAACCTGTCCAAAGTCACACAAGCTGGCAGAGTGTAAAGAAACTTCCTGCATATTGGCACTTATTACACGTTTGAATGAATGAAAATCAATGAAGCATTTTACTTAAGGCATGAAACATGAGGGAGCATCCAGAACTGACTCCTGGCCAAGTATTTACCTGTTACTATATGGAATTCTTATAATATGGGGCTAATAAATCTTTGAGTTGAAGGATTACTGAGTGTCTCATGAGTGAATATAAGTGAAAGGGCTAAGCTCGTGACCCCAGATTTGCTTAGTCAGAGGAATCACCTGGGGCCCTTGTTAAGGATGTTGTTGTTCAGTCACCGAGTCATGTCCGACTCTTTGCGATCCCATGGACTGCAGCACGCCAGGCTTCCCTGTCCTTCACCGTCTCCCGGAGTTTGCTCAGACTCATGTCCATTGAGTCGGTGAGGCCGTCCAACCATCTATCTCATCCTCTGTTGCCCCCTTCTCCTCCTGCCCCCAATCTTTCCCAGCATCAGGTCTCTTCCAGTGACTTGGCTCTTTGCATCAGGTGGCCAGAGTATTGGAGCTTCAGCATGAAGGGCTTCCCAAAGGCTCAGCAGGTTAAGAATCTGCCTGCAGTGCAGGAGACACAGAAGACGAGCGTTTAATTCCTGGGTCAGGAAGATCCCCTGGAGGAGGAAAATGGCAACCCACTCCAATATTCTTGGCCGAAAAGTTCCACGGACAGAGGAGCCTGGCAGGCTACAGCCCAAAGGGTCAAAAAGAGTCAGACATGCCTGAACAACTAAGCACATGGCACAAAAATCTTGTTAAGGATACATTGCCATACCCTTTAGAGATTCTGATTAGAAGGCTGAGGTGGAATCCTAAAATCTGTATATTTAGTAAGTCCCCCAGGTGGTGCTTAAGATCCATCTGCTGAGTTTGGGACATGACTGAGTCTTAAGGCTCTGGCAGAGATAAGGGATCATGGGATTGGGAGGCTGCTATCCTCTTTCAGGTAGATTCTTGACACTTGTTTGTGTTTGACTTTCCTCTAGCCATGGATGCATCGTATGATGGTACTGAGGTAACTGTCGTGATGGAGGAAATTGAGGAAGCCTACTGTTATACCTCCCCTGGGCCACCCAAGAAGAAGAAAAAGTATAAAATACATGGAGAAAAGGCCAAGAAACCCAGGTTAGCCAACACATTTTGGTAGCTGGCATTTATAAACAGAATCTGCTTGGAGAGCTTTGTTGAACAAGAAGACTTTAGAGTTTGTCCAGATTCATTGAGAGTGGCATGTCAGTTCTTGTCTCCTGATGGTGGTAGTGGGGTTGGGGAGTAGGAAGTGGAATTTTGGTCCTGTTTCTAGGCTGTAGCAGGAAATAGGCATACAAATGGTGGAAAGCTCTGTACAAGAGAACCACATCCTGCATTATTAATACTACTGTTGTCTAAATATTTAATTAGGGCATCAATAAAAGTATGGAATTATAAGTAGCACCAATGATACCTCTAAAGAATATCCAGGTTGTAGCTCTAATCTCCTCCTTAACTGTGAGCTCCCCAGACTTCTTGCTGAGGCCCGCAGCTCTGGATCACTTTGACAGGCCTGCTTGCTTCCCTCGGCCTCAGCTAGGTGCTGTTTAGCAGAGAGATGACCAAAGGCTGTGTAGATGAGGAGGATGTGAGTGGTAGTCAGTCCTCTAACCTTTTCCTAAAAGTGGAATGACAGAACATTTGTATCTGTTTTTTGCCCATATTGGGATTTAAAGTCAGTCATCCCGGCAGAAAAAGTGGTGGTGGTGAAACCAGGTAAGCCTTTGCTTCCAGGTTTCTGGAGGGAGAAACCTCCTGTCATTTACCCTCTGGGGATATTATTTAAACGCTTCTTTGCTTCAGTCTCTGTTTACAGAAATGCTTTTGAAATGAAAAGCTGGGTTTTGTATTTAATTCTTCACTACTCAAATATTGTTGAGCTTACTGGTTGAGGGAGAGGAAGCCTTACGAAGTCCTTGCTCCCTCAGGTCCGCTTACCTTCTGTACTATTACGACATCTACCTGAAAGTGCAGCAGGAGCTGCCCCACCTCCCTCAGTCTGAGATCAATAAGAAGATTAGTGAGAGCTGGAGGCTGCTCAGTGTGGCCGAGAGGAGTTACTACCTGGAGAAAGCCAAACTAGAGAAAGAAGGTCTGGATCCTGTAAGTAATTTTCCCCCCTTCAGCTAATGCCTCCATTGCTCTAGTGGTAAGGCTTGGGAAATCCAACCTCTTGTTCTGCTATTTTCTTCTCTTGGGAGAACTTTAAAGTTGAGTCATCTTTACCTTTCTTGAGCCTGATATTGTCTCTTTCTTGTTTTGTCTGCACCGCATGGCTTGCAGAATCTCAAGCCAACCAGGGGTTGCACCTGGGCTGTGGCATGGAGAGTGCTGAGCCCCAAACACTGGACTGCCAGGGTACTCCCTCTCTGTTTCTATTCCAATGATGCCCCACACTCTCTTGTACCCTTTGCTTGTGGCCGTACATTGTCTCCAGGAGCCTTAGGTTCCTTTTCTGAATTTTAGCAAAACTTGGAGCCTCTCGTCCTTGAGTAGTTAAGTGTTCCTTTCCCTTCATTGAGTAGCTTCTACAGACATTTTCCCTACACCGTGGATTTTCATGTTATCAGTTGAGTGTAAATGTTATTAATTTGTGTTGTGTTGATCACTATCAGTTATTCCATAATCAGCAATTAGGCTTGTGAGTTTAGAGGTGGACACAGCTGCTTTGTATAAGACATGTTCTAGCACTGGTATTGAACTATTGAACAAAAAGTGCAAGGCTAAAGCTGAAGTTCACGGAAGGGACTAAGGCTTTGAACGATTGCATTAAAGAATAAGCAAGAAAGCTCTTTGGTTTGTGTCTGTCAGCCATTTTGTTATTATTGTTCATAATAATAAAATGTACTGACAGCTATTAGTACTGCTTTTTTTGTTAAACAAAAATTCCTGCAGGAAAAATAACCTTGTTATTGTAAGCTGAAACCTTTTCACCTTAACTCCTGTTTTTCCAGTTGAAACAAGAGTCTCTGACTTTTTTGATCGTACAGAGCAAAAGTTCTTCAGAAATACAGCGACAGTGTTATAGCAAAACAGGTTGTTTCCTTTAGTGGAGCCCATCTGCCACTGGCTGCCGTTTAGATTAGTTTGTCCTTGTTGGCTTGGCATTTCTCTTCTTAAAAGAGTTCAGTGTTACCTACCATCTGGGAGATGCCACTCTACTCCTCCTCTGGATGATTTGTTTGTAAACTGAGTCTAGGAAACAATCCCTGTGGAGGAGGAGAGGTGAAGTCTGGGAAAAGTACACATATTTTCTTTGGTTTCCCCATTATAAAGTCACAAACTTTTTGCCCATGATACAAGAAAATTTTACCTAATCCTGAAATGATATGGTTTTTAATTTTTAAAGAGATTTCAATTTTTTGGTCATGTGGGATCATAGTTCACCCGACCAGGAATCAAACCCAGGCTTTTTGTTATAGAAGCACAGAGTCTTACCCAGTGGGCCTCCAGGGAAGTCCCCTGACATGGCTTTTAAAACTGGGTGTTGTTATAGGTCCTTATTAAGACTTAAAAAATTTAAGTAGAGCATCTATAATGATTTTTTATCCATATGTAAATTTGTATCTACCGTCATCTCCACCACTGTCCCCAAGATTATTATGAATAAACTAGCTCTAATATTAACTAGCTATAACCTTGAAAGAATCATTTAAGCTTTGAGTCCTGCTTTCCTTATTTGTAAAATGGGGATAATAGTATTTGTTTGCAATGTTTAAAATAGATAATGTAAAACACCTGGCTGAGTTCTTGGAACATATTGACTTGGTCAGTAAATACCACTCTTTAGTAGATTAAACGTCCAGTGGCCATATAACAAGAAAAGGTGACATTCAGTGAGCGTCTGGGGTGTGCCAAGACCGGGTGAGATTGTATGTGCTGTTTGACCTCTCCCCAGTTACCTGGTGTGCAGGTGGGAGCCTCCTGCCTGTACTGTGAGAACCTGCCGAAGACCTTGTGGTGGGCTGTGTCCCTTGCAGCTCTTTAGGTCTCTTGCCAGGTTGCGGGGCCTGCGGTTGCAGTGTCATTCCTTACAGAGTGTGAGATGAACGTCATTCAGGCTGCCCTGGTTTCTCTGGGCTTGGATTTGTTGATAAAGTCCAGACCAGCCTTTGTATTTGCCACCGTTTAGCTTTGTTCTCTTGACCTGTCGGCTTCACAGGGTGGCTTGAGAATGTCATTTCTTCATTGTCTCTCCAGTACAGGCCCCATCATGGGTTTGGACAGTTTCCTTTCAAGTTTCACCTGAGTGCTTCTTTTGTAGCCTAAGAGTCTCATCCACTTCTTTTTTTTTTTTTTTTAAAGATCCTGTTGTAATTGATTTAGTTCTTTTTAAATGATGCTTCTAAAATTAGTTTTGGGTCCATTTAATTTCCGTTCTCACTTACCTGTTCACTTTGAACTTGTCTGTTTTTCTTATTGGGTAACTTGCAGTTTAAATTGAAAAAATAAAACACGAGCACCTTTTTCTTGGTTCCAGGTAGCCATGCAGAGCTGTGGCTTCTAGTGTTCTAGTACCTGGTCTTCTAGCTCCTTAGAAGACCCGGCCTGGAGTCTCAGTCTTACTACTCACTAATTGTGTGTTTTGGGAAAGTTTGCCCTCCTGTCAGTTCCCTCATTTGAGAAATGGGGATGACAGTAGTACCTAACTTAATAGTATTGCTTTTAAGAAGTATTTTCTAAACCTTCCTAGGTCAGTGTTAATGTTTATATTCTCCCACCTCCTCTAGTATATTCAGGTCCTTATGGTACAACCCCTTCCCTATACACATTCTGTTGTGAAGCCTTCTTTGCAAGTCTGGGAGATGCTGTGATGTCAGAATTCTTCCTTGCTTCCCTGAGATCCAGAGTGGCCTATTGGTTTGTATCTTATGCTTTAAGTGCTTCATTGAGCATTATACGTCCTGGCATCTAAATCTCCATTATACATCCTGGCATCTAAAGCTAATTTGAAATCCTAAAGCGTCAGAGCTGGAAAAGAACTCATAAATAGCCAGATTGAGTTCCCTTGTTTTACAGATAGGGCAGCAAAGCCTAAAAAGGGGAAAGAATTTGTTCAAGACTCCACCAGATCTGGGATTTCAGCTCACAGTTGCATGATGCCAAGATCAGTGCCCCTTATAGAATCTAATCCACTTTCTGTCTCCTTTGTGACTAAGTGAGTCAGTTACTTTGGCTAAAGTGTGACATTGCTGTTGGCAGAGGCTGACCCTATCTAAGTCATAGGTCAAGAGAATGGAATCTTTCTGGTTCTTCGGTGGGGGGGGGGAAGCTTATACGTGTATTCCATGTGGTCTAACTCTGTTTATCTCTCCTTGTCTCCCGACGTGGCTTCTTCATCATCAGAACTCTAAGCTCTCTGGACTGACTGCTGTGGTTCCGGACATCCCAGGTTTCCGCAAGATCCTCCCTCGCTCAGATTACATCATCATCCCCAAGAGCAGCCTGCAGGAGGAGCGGAGCTGCCCTCAGCTAGAGCTGTGTGTGGCCCAGAACCAGATGTCCCCCAAAGGACCATCTCTTGTGTCCAACACTGCCCTGGAGACAGTGCCCGGCCATGCAGGCATGGCGGAACAGTGCCTGGCTGTGGAGGCCTTAGCTGAGGATGTGGGAGCCCTTGCCCAGCCTGGTGCTGTACAGGAGATCGCCACCTCAGAGATCCTTGGCCAGGATGTGCTCTTAAATGAGGCTTCCCTGGAGGTAGGGGAGAGCCACCAACCTTATCAGACGAGCCTGGTTATTGAAGAGACCTTAGTGAACGGCTCATCAGACCTTACCACTGGAAGCCTGGCTGTGCCCCACCCGCAGGTGGGGGAGAGTATGTCTGTAGTAACAGTCATGAGGGTAAGTGACAGGTACTGTGATTGAGCTTTACATGAGAGAGTTAAAAAGGCAGCTAGACCCATGCAGTGTGATTCTGGAGTAGTGGTACTTAGGAATTGGTGTGGCATTTCTGAGTTGGACTGCAGTCCTCTTGAACCTTTTTGCCCCTAGGCTTGGTCCAAAGTCCTCTGCAGTTTCTTAGGCACTCACATCTCCTCTTGCTCAGTTTAGCCAGTGTTTTCTTCACACGAGATAAGGTACATTAGCAGGAGGGATGGGAATGAGATTTGGCCTGTCCATGACTCAAAGCCAGGATCTGTTAGGCTGTTAGCATTGGTTAGGATTTTATGTTCCCATATGATTGTTTCAGCAAACATAATAGCATCTTGAAAACTGTTCAGGAGGGATTGTAAATGGTCTTCTTGGGCACAGAGTAAGTAGAAGAAGGAAGTTCTTTTCACAGCCAGGTTGATTGGTCTAATAGCCGAGAAAGAAGGGGGAGATCTCTTCCCAGTGGCTTTCGAGTCATGCCCAATTGAGGGGAAAGAGCAGTGATTTCAGTGATTCCACAGCGTGGACCCTGGAAGTGAAGAGTTGAGGAGCTGCCACCAGGCTGTCTGTCATCCTGGGTAGGATGGCGTCCTCAGAGAGTTACTTGTCCTGCTCAATCTAAGAGGACCAGTGTGCAGTGGCCCCTACAGCCTGGGCGGGTGAGAGCAGATAGCCCTCCGAAGGATTCCTTGCCAGGCATAAATTTTATTATTTGTTGCTGCAATGCTGTTTATGGTAATGAAGCATGCCATTGGCCTGATTAAAAGGTCTAGTCAAGGCTATGGTTTTTCCAGTGGTGATGTATGGATGTGAGAGTTGAACTGTGAAGAAAGCTGAGTGCCGAAGAATTGATGTTTTTGAACCGTGGTGTTGGAGAAGACTCTTGAGAGTCCCTTGGACTGCAAGGAGATCCAACCAGTCCATCCTAAAGGAGATCAGTCCTGGGTGTTCTTTGGGAGGACTGATGCTAAAGCTGAAACTCCAATACTTTGGCCACCTCATGTGAAGAGTTGACTCATTGGAAAAGACTGATGCTGGGAGGGATTGGGAGCAGGAGGAGAAGGATACAACAGAGGATGAGATGGCTGGATGGCATCACCGATTCGATGGACATGAGTTTGGGTGAATTCCGGGAGTTGGTGATGGACAGGGAGGCCTGGCGTGCTGTGATTCATGGGGTTGCAAAGAGTCGGACACAACTGAGTGAACTGAACTGAACTGAATAGGTTCCTAAGAACATTTGACAGGGTCACAAGAACTGGTTTCTTTGACTATTTATGTGATCTTAGGAGTCTTAAGTATCTTAACCTCAGTTTTCTCATTTGTAAAATGAGGATAGCACATTCCCTGTGGTAGTGGTTTCCTTTGTCCTTAGTTGAGCTTTTATTTTGAGACAATTGTAGGTCCATACATTTTCTTGATGCATCCGTTGGGTAAGCATGTTGTCTCTGGTTATTGGACTTGATTGTCTTCAGTGTTACGAGTGCTCCTGGGTGTTCTTCACTCCATCTCAATAAAACTGTCTTGTCTCCCTGTACCCACAGGATTCTGGTGAGAGTAGCTCCTCTGCGCCAGCCACACAGTTCATTATGTTGCCTCTTCCTGCCTACTCGGTTGTGGAGAACCCCACCTCCATCAAACTGGTTAGTATGTGGGGAGTTGATGGAGATTACGGCTCCGTAAGAATTCTCTTTCAGGTAGTTTTCTAAAATTGCTAATGAACGTTAGCAATTTGCCCTTTAGCAAAAAGGGCTTGTTCTATGAACTTAGGACATGGGGACTGGCAGAAATCTCAGAGATTTTCTGGTTCAGATATTCTTAACTAGGGGTGAGGGGGTGGGGGCGGGTCTGTGAATAGAGCTCCACAGGATCCTTGAACTCAAGTTACATACAAATTTTTCTCTTTGAAAAAGTAATTTCTTGGGATAGGTTCCCTGGCTTTTATCATATTTTCTGAAGTATAGACGTAGAAAACTTGAGAGATCACTGATGGAATTCAATACTGTTATTGTGCAGGTTAGGGAAAAGGTCCAAAGAAGAAAAAGGGCTTGTTCTATGATTCAGGGTCACTGAGCTGCGAAACAAGGCAGAACAAGGACCCAGGTCTTTAGATTCTCACTGTTCTTTCCGTCACATACTGCAGCATGTGGGCTGAGACTGTCGTAGGGTTTTGTGAAGGACCTCCAGCATGCTGTTGAGTAGAAGTGGTGTGAGCCAGCATCTTTGTCTGTCTGTCTTCTTAGGGTGAAAGTCTTTAGTCTTTCATCATTAGCTGTAGGTTTTTCATAGGCACCCTTATCATGTTTAGGAAGTTATTTTTGCTGGAAGTTTTTAACAGGATTGGATATTGGATTTTTGTGTGTCTTTAGAGATGATTGGGTTTTTGTTGTTGTTAGTATGATTAATAGTATTTTTCGAATGTTAACGCTGTGTTCCTGGGGTAGACTTCACTTAGCAATGATATATTATCCTTCTAATATATTATTGGATTGGATTTGATAACATTTTGTTCAGAATTTTATTTATATTCATGAGGGATATTATTGGTCTTTTAATTTTCTTATACAGTGTTTTTCTTGTTTTAGTATCAAAGTTATGCTTACTTCATAGAATGAGCTATGAAATATTTTCTGCTCTTCTATTTTTTGAAAGAGTTTTGTATAGTACTGGCGTTATTTCTTCCTTAAATGGTTAGAATTACCAATGAACTCACCTGGGCCTGGAGATTTTGTGGGAAGGTTTATAATGGCAAGTCCAATTTTTAAAATAATATGTAAGCTTTGAAAGTTTGTCTTTCAAAGAACTTTTAAAAACTGGTAAAATATATGTAATGAAATTTACCCTTTTAGTCATTTTTAAGTGTACAATTCAAATGCTGTTGATGTTAAGTATATTCACAGTGTCATGCAGTCATCAGCACTATGCATTTTCAGAACTTTTTCATCATTCCAATCAGAAACTGTGTATATTAAACAGTTACTCCCCATTCCCTGCCCCTGCTTTCTACCCTAGGCCCTAGTAATAGCTGTTTAATTTCTTGGAATTTGTGTATTCTAGGCACCTCAAATGAGTGGAATCATTCAAATACTACCTTTTTAAACTGACTTTTTCATTTAACATGTTTTCAAGGTTCATCTGTCTTATGTCATGTATCAGAATTTCATTCCTTTTTATGGCTAAAATATATTCCATTGTGTGTGTATACTACATTTTGTTATCCGTTCATAAACATTGCTGGATATTTGGTTTATTTCTGCCTTTTGATTATTGTGAGTAGTGGTGATATGAACTTTGGTATACAAATGTCTGTTTGAGTCCCTCTTCTCAGTTCTTTTGGATGTAATACCCTAAGGGTAGCATTGCTGAATCATGTGGTAATTCTGTCTTTAAAGTTTTGAGGAACCTGTGTCCTTTTAATGTCTATAAAATATGTAGTGATTTCCCTTCTCCATTACTGACACTGGTAATTTGGGTCTTCTTTCTTTTTTCCTGATAAACTTGGCTAGAGGTTATTGATTTTACTGCTCTCAGAGAGGGAACATTTGGGTTCATTGATCCTCTCTATGGTTTTTCTACTTTCTGTTTCACTCTTTTCTGCCATGATCTTTATTATCATTCTGCTGCTTGCTTTGGGTTTAATTTGGTCTTACCTAGTTTCTTAAGGTAGAAGCTGAGGTTATTGATTTGAGACTTTCTTTTCTAATATAGCTGCTTAGTGCTTAATTTGCCTCCAAGCACTACTTCGGGCTTCTCTTGTGGCTCAGCTGGCAAAGAATCTGCCTGCAATGCAAGAGACCTGGGTTTGATCCCTGGGTTGGGAAGATCCCCTGGAGAAGGGAAAGGGTGCTGCTGCTGCTGCTGAGTCGCTTCAGTCATGTCTGACTCTGTGCGACCCTATAAACAGCAGCCCACCAGGCTCCCTGTCCCTGGGATCCTCCAGGCAAGAACACTGGAGTGGGTTGCCATTTCCTTCTCCAATGCAGGGAAGCGAAAAGTGAAAGTGAAGTTGCTCAGTCGTGTCCAACTCTTAGCGACCCCATGGACTACAGCCCACCAGGCTCCTCTGTCCATGGGATTTTCCAGGCAAGAGTACTGGAGTGGGGTGCCATTGCCTTCTCCGAGGGAAGGGTTACCCCCTCCAGTATTCTGGCCTGGAGAATTCCATGGATTGTATAGTCCATGGGGTTGCAGAGTCGGACACGACTGAGCGACTTTCACTGTCAAGCACTACTTTTAGTGGCATCCCACAAATTTTGGTAGGGTATGTTTTCATTTTTATTCAGTTCGAAATGCTTTCTAACTTATTTGACCCATGAGTTATTTAGAGGTGTATCACTTTCCAAATATTTGGGATTTTCCAGATATCTTTCTGTATCGATTTCTGATTTGATTCCATTGTGATTAGAACTTTGTAGTTTGTATAAGACTTGAATCCTTTTAAATTCAGTGTGGCTTATTTTATGGCTCAGAGTATGAATTCTCTTGATAAATGGTCTAAGTGCATTTGAAAAGCGTGTGTAGTCTGGTGTTGGAATGTTCTGTACATTTCAGATCCTTACTGATTTTCTGTCGACTGTTTCTGTCAACTACTAAGAAAGCATCCACCAGTCATTGTAGATTTATATGTTTCTTTTTGCAGTTCTGTTAGTTTATGTGTCATGTATTTTGACTGTTATTAAATACATAAATGTTTAGGGTTGTTAAATTCTCTGGATAAGTTTATTGCTTCTTTATTAAGAAGTGGCATTTATCTCTCACACTGTTGCCCGTGAAATCTACTTAGGTCTGGTATCAAGCTTTCTTTTGATTATTGTTATTAACAAGCTATATCTTTTTCCATCCTTCTACCTTTTTGTAGCATTGTATTTAAAGTACCTTTTTGGTAGACAACATATAGTTTGACTGTAAGAGCAAGACCTGTCTGACTGTCTCTGCCTTATAATTTAAGTATTTAGTATTTAGGCACTATATATTTAATGTGATTATTAATATGATTTGGTTTAAATATGTCCTCTTCTTGTTATTGTTTTGGTTATGTTTTATTATATTTTCTTTTGAAATGCTTAAATTTTTTTTTTAATGATTTATTTATTTTTGGCTGCCCTGGGTCTTCATTGCTGCATGTGGGCTTTTACTAGTTGCGGTGGGTGGGAGTTACTCTGTAGCTGTGGTGCTCAGGTTTCTCATTGCAGAGCTAGGGCTCTAGAGTGTACGGGCTTTAGTTGTGGCAGCTCCCGGGCTCAGTGGTTGTGGCACGTGTGCTTAGTTGCCCCGAAGCATGTGGAATCTTCCCAGACCAGGGATTGAACCCGTGTTCCCTGCATTGGCAGGTGGATTCTCAACCACTGGACCACCAGGGAACTCCAAATTGAATATTTTTAATGAATCTATTTTATCTCATTTATTGGTCTGTGGCTCATTAACTTTGTCTTCGTTACTGTATTGGTTTTTTTTTTAGGATACGTATCTTGGTTTCTTTTAGGTACATATATTTAACTTGTCATAGTCTGCCTTTTCCTCTTAAAATTCCCGCTACAGATAAATAATATTTTATTAGGTAAGAAAGTTGTAGTAAATTATTTTTCCTGAACCTTTCCTCTTCAGGAAATTAATGTTCTTTCATGGGCTAATAAATGTTAAATCAAGCTCTTCTAGAACTGCTTAAGAAGGCAACATCAGCCTTGAACACTGGCGTTATTTTCTAAAGTCATTTCTGTATGCTGCTCTTTAGGAGTATTTCCAGGTTGGTGGTGATGTATTTATGGAACTAACTTTTCTCTGGGAATGTATTCAGAATGACTGTTCTGTGTGGGGCCACAATCAGAGAAAAGACAAATGTTTTATTTTCCATTAAAAATAGTCTTACAAACTTTTTGTTCCTCAAGATATACCCATTAAGCAGAAAGGGCAGATGATTTTACAGAAGAGGAAATCAAGGGCCCAAGAACAAAGATGAATTACCCCCAGCTCCTGGTGCCATACAACTTCACACTCATCCTTGATTTACTATCACTGTCATATCCCTTTTTCCTTAGGTGTTCTGGCCAGAGGCAGCCTAGAGGCAGCTTGGTGTTTCCTAAGGGAGGTTTTTGCTTTCTGACCAGGCTAGGGAGACAGGGATTAGTAGCTGAGTAAACCATTCATAAGTGACCGAACAGATCTGACAGGGAAGTGTTTTCTTTCCAGCATTAATCAAGAAATGGAGCATGGCTAATTTCTATTTGTAGCTGAAATATAATACATTCTGTTCAAAGGGAAATCACCAGAGATTATATGAGCCAGTGATTGAATATATGTATACAAATAATCAAATTCTGTTGAGTGTCAAAGGACCTGGTTTCAACTGGAGTTCCCTCTCATTTTTTTAGTGACTGGACTGTTTTTATATCTTTGAATCCTAGATTCTAGGTTCTCTGATTTTTAACTAATAAGAATAAAGATGAAGCAAGTGCTTTGATGTATGGAGAGCTGTAGGGTGCAGCAGGATGCATGGAAGGAGTTTTGACCAGGAATCAAAAAGATCTGTCTTCTAGGCCTGGCTCTGTCCTTGAGTCACCGCATGATTCATGATTTGAAACAAAGCATCTGACCACTCTGAACCTCAGTAGTAGTAATACCTACCTCAGTATTGCTGAGAACTTTAAATGAGATATCGATAGAGTGTTTAGCACTATGTGGTACTTCACTTAATTAATTAATTGTAGCTATCATAATCTTTGTTCTTCTGGTACCTAACTCTGTAACCCTAGGCAGTTGTTTTTCTTCATTTGCATTCACTTTCTCCATTTCTAAAAAGTGAACTAATTAGTTGTATTTTAGGGCCTTTCCAGTTTTGACCTTTTAAGACCATGAACTGGCTAATTTTTTGCAAGCTGATATCCTCCTGCCATTGTTGGGGTTCTGATAGTCATCAGGATCTGAGAGAGATTAGATTGCACTGTTGATTCTGACCTTTCCTTCTCTATTCTTACAGACTACTACATACACACGGCGGGGCCATGGGACATGTACCAGCCCGGGCTGCTCCTTTACATACGTCACCAGGCACAAGCCACCCAAGTGCCCCACCTGTGGTAACTTCCTCGGAGGGAAGTGGATCCCAAAGGTAGAGTCCATTGGCCATCACTGCTTTGGAAACCCCACAGAGTAACCTTACTATTCCCCTTTAGAATAGATGACTTAAATTAATATTCATTTAACTTTTTTGATGCTACAAATAAGTCAGTTTCTTTCTTTTTAAGAAGAAAGAATAAAATGTTATCCATAACCTCCATCCAAAGAAAAGCCATTGTTAAGATTTCAGTGTCTGTTAAGATTTTTTCTAGTCTTTATTCGTGGGTATAGAAATTCTGTATCTTGTCTTTTTTCTTTCACTGTACCATATCATTAAATATTCTTCAAAAATGTTATCTTTAATTGCTTCATAGTTTTCCATGAATGACTATACTATGTTAAATTATTCATTTCCTGTTAGGGTCACATTTTTAGCAATCCACCCTCCACACTAACTGCTTAACTATTCATACACACAGGGCACATCTCATTCCTTAGCTCTGAGTCCTTTTAGTTTCGTGTGGAAAGTGTTAGTTGCTCAGTATTGTCTGAATCTTTGCAATCCCATGGACTGTAGTGCAACAGGCTCCTCTGTTCATGGGATTTTCCAGGCAAGAATACTGGAGTGGGTTGTCATTTCCTTCTCCAAGGAATCTTTCCGACCCAGGGATCAAATGCAGGTCGCCCACATTGCAGGCAGATTCTTTACCGTCTGAGCCACCAGGGAAGCCCACTTAGTTTCCTATAGCTTCTATTAAAAGTGGAGGTCTTTAACCCAGTATTCAAGCTCGGCCATAGTGTAACTTTCCAAATACGTACTTCTGTCTCCAAATAAATGGTGCTCGGTAAATAAATGAGGATTAGAGCTATGCCCCTGTGATGTTCAGTTCAGAACATGTTTTTTGTTACCTGCTGTGTGCTTGGCACTGACTATAAATCATACCTACTGGCCACATTTTTGATATGAGACTATAAATTATCTAGGGACAAAAGGACTAAAATAGAAGCTGTTTTATAGAGGAGATGATTTGGAAAGAGCAATAGAATTTGGGTAGATAGAAAAGGAAAGAGAAGGCATTGTTTTTGTGAAAATAGTTTAGGCTAGGATTGTGTTCATCATGTGTTTCAACTCATGGTCCAGACTTATTTTCTCTGTAGAGAAAACTTACATAGTATCATACTTACTAAGTTCCTTTGGGGCATTTTCCACAGAACATTTCTTAGAAAATTATCAGGATAGTGACTTTTGCCCTCTGGCTAAGTATTGAAGTTCAGGATAGCACCAGTTTTGGAGACAGAATAGGTTAATAATTAAGAATATAATTCTGGAGTCAGCTTCCTCAGTTCAAACCCCTACTCAGGTATTTAACGTTGTAACCTTGGGAAAGTCATTCTACATTTCTGTTCTTGATTTAGGCTTCATTTGTAAATAGAAGCTAAGAATATTACCTACATCAGTAGGGTTGTTGGAGGGGTCAGATGAAATTATCCATGCAAAGTGGATGGTTCATTTCTAGTGTAATTATATATTCAGTCCTCTGTAGGGGTTCACTGCTCCCATTGTTGGCAGCAGTATAATTGTCTCTTGTTATTACTGTGAACATTAACACTTCAAGGGGCAGGAAATACCTAGGGCTTTGTGGAGTTTTTGTGTTGTGAAGCCATTTCATTTATTCCCACCCTAATTATTCTCCCAAAATACACTTCCCCAACTGTGGTAGGAAGATAGAATTGGGTAGTAGTTGGACTTCTCCTTGGTCCTTCTTCTTCACTGATGCACAGCAGGTCTGTCGGATGATCTTGTTTCCTGTGCTTTTGCGTGAGTCTAACCGATCCTGTGCACAATCTGTTTCAGATTCTGTTTTGACTTTGGCTTTCTTTGCTTTTTTATTTTGTCTTCTCCCCTCCCCTTTTATTGAAATAACTGTTAAGCCATTCTCTTTCTGAGATCGAACTCATGACATGCATAATTTTTTTTTCTTAGCTACTTGTCTCCTGTCTTTACTTGCTAAGTCAGAGATTTTTTTTCTCCAAGATTTTTCCAAGAATTACTATGTAGGGATTTCCCTGGTGGTCCAGTGGTTAAGAATCCACCTCCTAATGCAGGATACACAGGTTCAATCCCTGGTTGGGGAATTAAGATCCCACATGCCTTGGGGGCAACTAAACCTATTGACCACAACGAAGAGCCAGTGCCGCCAAATCAATAATAAGTAGATATTTTTAAAAAAGAATTACCATGTAAAGAGCATATAGTGTGATTTCTAAGTCTCCTTGGAACAGAATAAGTAATTTTGAGAAGAAAAAGGGTAACATTGTAGCATAAATGCATTTAAAATTTTAGAGATAAAAGTGACTTTGGTTATCAGCTAGTTCAACTCCCAGTTTCTAGCTGAGGAAAAATAGATTGAGGAGAAATGACTTGTTACATTCACATTGTTAATTATGCTATTGTCTTTTCCACTGAACCAGACTGCAGGCATTGCTGTGCTGTTAAGCTGCAGAATCTTAAGATCTGAGTTCTGATTTTTGAAGGAGCAAGTATAAATAGTTCCTGAAAGTTCCAAGTATGTCCATGCCAGTCAGGAAATGACTCACCTTTTCTTATATTGTTCTGGAGTTCATACTGGCTAAAATTAGCCCAAGAAACATGTGGCACATTTCCCAGTGAGTTGGATGGAACAAAAGATGGTATATAAGGCTCTTTAGCTCAAGGCCTCACTCCTATAGCAGTAATTGAGGTCTCTGCACGAGGAACTGGTAGTATTTGTCTTCCATCTTGAAAGAAAGTGACATCTAAAAAGGGTACGCTGGGTGAAGGAAATGTGAGATCACTAGCTCAAGTTTTTTTGCTCTGTTTGCTTAAATTACTCAGTCTTCCTGCAAAGAATTTTTGTCTATAGCCTACTTAGTGGGCAACATTTTGCTCAAATACCTCATCTCAAGGATTTGGTTTAACATGTTTCCTGTTTTTCTGCTGACTTCCCTCTTGAGCAGTCAGGAAGCTAAGTACAATTTACTAAGAATGTTTCTTGTCTTCATGGTTTGTCATCGTGTGTTAGAACCTGCTGCTGCTAAGTCACTTTAGTCGTGTCCAACTGTGCAACCCCATAGATGACAGCCCACCAGGCTCCCCCGTCCTGGGATTCTCCAGGCAAGAACACTGGAATGGGTTGCCATTTCCTTCTCCAGTGCATGAAAGTGAAAAGTGAAAGTGAAGTCGCTCAGTCATATCTGACTCTTAGTGACCCCATGGACTGCAGCCCATCAGGCTCCTCCGTCCATGGGATTTTTCAGGCAAGAGTACTTTTGAGTGGGTTGCCATTTCCTTCTCCGTGTTAGAACCTAAGAATGCTTTATTGGAGATTTCTTAAAGGTTATCTATGTTGGTTCTTAGCCAGAGGCACCATGTGGCCCAGAGGGACTTTAGAAATGTAAGGGTTTTTTGATAGTCAAGGACTGGGAGACAGTACTGAAATTTAATGGCATTGGCCACAGGTACTGAGCTTCCTGAAAAGTGCAGAGAGGGGTCCTGCCCCTCCATGAACAATTAAGTCACCCAAAAGGCTGTCTTCTGCCATTGACCCAAGAGCTCTCTTTTTCCATAATGGGAAATGAGGAATCAGATGAAGCTTGCCTCAGGTGACATAAGCAGTTATGATGAAGCAGAGCCTAGACAGAACCCAGCTTTTGTGGTTTGTCTTCTAGTTTATAGTGCCTTTCACTATTCATGTGGAAGAAAAAACCTCTGAGATCCATTTTGGACATAACCACTGTTAAGAAATCTTTTTAAGAAGTAGGCCTTGAACAGTCAGAGGTTGAAGTAAAAAAATGCCAGTATTTGTTTGCTGAAACCTAAAGAAACATGTCATTAAGAAATTTATTAGAAGAATAGGTTTATGTCAACTATAGCCTTGACTATTATGGCGAAAGGAAACTGGAATCAGAAGACTTAGGTTCAGGCCAGTTTTATAAAACTTGGGACCTGAAGTCAGCCTCTTCCTCTCTCAGCCTCAACTTCTTATCTCTTGCTCATACATTATTGTTACGAGGATCAAATGAGAGAATATTTGTAAATGTGTTTTCGTCTGTAAAATGCCACGTGCATAAAAGGTTTTCTTATTTTTTCTAGGAAAAGCCAGCCAAAGTCAAAGTGGAATTGACTTCTGGTGTCTCCTCCAAAGGCTCTGTGGTTAAAAGAAATCAGCAGCCTGTCACCACTGAGCAAAATTCCGCTAAGGAAAACGCTTCCAAACTGACTCTGGAGAACTCAGAAGCTGTAAGCCAGCTTCTCAGTGTAGCTCCTCCAAGAGAAGTGGGTGAGGAGAATGAGTGGGAGGAAGTGATCATCTCAGATGCCCATGTTTTGGTCAAGGAAACTCCTGGGAATCATGGTACAGCAGTCATTAAGACGCCAGTGGTCAAGCCTGAGGTTTCTCTGGGAACAACTGAAAATGACAGTCCTGGACTAGACGTGCCACCGCCAGCCGAGGGGACCAGCACCTCCGGTTCACTCCCTGCTCCTAAAAAGCCTACAGGGTAACCCAGTGTGTTTATATATAGCATTGCGTTTAGAACAGCAGCTTGTGAAGTGCCCAGTGTGTGTTTTGTCCATGTCTTTATAGCATTCCTGAGA
Source organism: Capra hircus (assembly GCF_001704415.2). Taxonomy (NCBI): domain Eukaryota; kingdom Metazoa; phylum Chordata; class Mammalia; order Artiodactyla; family Bovidae; genus Capra; species Capra hircus. The sequence continues at coordinate 49,079,385 of NC_030814.1, read as the reverse complement.
CAGGCAACAGAGCCCAATTCATGGTTTCTATGTTGGATACAGAAACCAAGGCCGAGAGACATTGATTTGCCTTTTGTCCTATACTCTGCTGTCTTTTCACTACTGTTCCTGGTCCTTATACATCTCTTCAGTCAGTCTCCCTAAAGCATTTATTGTAGAGTTTTGCTAGTACAGACTGTGGGCAGTGTTACAGACCTAGTATTCAATCCTGGCTCCTACATTTGGAAAGCGAGGCATTATTAAGGCATCTTATGTAAAGATTCCTGTCCTGGTGGTCAGAGAACTAAATTCTGATTGTGACTCTTTCCTGGGCTTCTATTTGACTGGGCACAGACACTTCATACCCATTCTCCCCCTCTGGAAAATTTTGAGTTGAGTCTTCTAAAAAAAAAAAAAAAATCATATCCTCAGTGCCTGACCATACTGCCTGAAAAAGATCACAGGTAAAGCTTTCAGATAGGAGAGGTCCATAAGTATGGGCTGTTTTTCCTCCCTTTTTTAGAGGTTTAACTGGATGCTGTATGTAGCTGCTTTCCAAAGGCAACTATCATCTTAAAATGGAAATTCCTTATTTGTTTATATCAGTGGTTCTCAAAGGGACACAGTGCTCCAGGGGACATTGTGGCAGTGTTTGGAGACATTTTTGGTTGACACAGTTGGGGAGAGAGTGTTACTGGCATCTACTGATAGAGGCCAAGGATGCTGCTAGACATCCTGCACTGTACAGGACAGCCTCTTGTGCCAGAGAATTATTTGGCCCAAAATGTTAGTATTGTCATGGTTTAGAAATTCTGGTTTATATTATTATGATGAAATTTTTTTATTGTTGAATAGAAAATATACTTAGTTCAAACTCCAAGATGTAAGAAATATATCCTGAAAATCTTTCTGTCCCATCCTTCAGTGCTCCATTCCCATTTACCACAGACAATATTCCCAACTTTCTGTGTTTTTAGAGATAATTTTAAGTATATATAAACAGATAGGAGTGTGTGTGTGTTTATAATAATATTAAGTTTTTAAAATCAAGATATTAAAATATATATGTTGTGCTAAATTTGTGTAAAGGAAGGTGGGAAAACGTGGTGTTTGTACATAGGAGTTAACTCTTGAACAAACATGGACTTGCATGGTGTGGGTCCACTTACATATGGATTGTTTTCAGCACATACATTCTGTTGCACTACATGGTGTGCAGTGGGTTGGGGAACTCTGGATGTGGAGAAAGGGCTGTGCAGTTATCAGTGAGCTTTTGAGTACGTGTAGGTCAGTTCCCCTAATACATGCTATTCAAGGTCAGTTGTGTGTGTGTGTGTCTATTTTTTTTTTTTTTTTTTTTTTTTTTTTTTTTTTTTTTTTTTTTTTTTTTTTTTTTTTTTTTTTTTAGTGTCAGTTTTGTTGTTGTATGTTTTGTGTTCTTATTGTTTTCTTCCCCACCTTTCTTTACGCAAATGGCAGCATAACATACATACTTTGACTCATTGCCGTTTAAAATTTACCAATATATCAACACTCTGAGACGGTTCTGTGTCTTTAGAGAAGGATGCTGTGCACTTTCGCTTTGGGCAGCTGAAGCGCTTTAGCCAAGGTGTATTGAGGCCTCCTGTGGACAGGCTTTATGCTCAAGATTGGAGCCACAGAGATGAAGGAAACACGGACTTTGTTCTCCAGGGCCTCTCAGTAGCCCTCATGTGGGAGACTGATACACTGTAGATGCTTGAGCTGACTAGGGGTGGACTAGATCACCTTGGCTGGTGATAATTCCTCACTGTAGGCACGGTTTTGCACTTTTAAAAAATCTTCATAATGACCCATGAAGTACCTGTAATTACTTTCCCATTTTATGTATCAGAAACTTAAGGTAAACAGAAGTGGGATTTCCTGCCCAGGGTTACAGAGCTACTTAATGGTTTAATTAATGTCTAAAGTATGACATTTTAACCAGGACAGTATTCCTCTAATAAAATGCTACCTGGAGATAGCATTTGGATTTTCTTCCCCTTGGTCTGGAATTTCTAGGAAAGTTTCTTTTTTTTTTTTTCAGAGTTGACCTGCTCACTCCTATGCCCAGAGCCCCAGAGCTTAAAGGCAGAGCGCGGGGCAAGCCATCATTACTGGCTGCAGCAAGACCCATGAGAGCAATTCTTCCAGCCCCAGCTAATGTGGGCCGAGGCAGCAGCATGGGACTGCCCAGGGCCAGGCAGGCCTTCCCTCTGAGTGGTAAGGTCTGGGACAGACCCGGGAAGAGGGACTGTTGAAAGGGAAGGGGGCAGGAGTGGGAGTTGAGCATAGAGATGAGAGACCTAGGGCCATTCTGAATGCACTTAAGTCACCAGTTTGGCTCCTGATTGTCTCAGATAAGACTCCCTCTGTGAGGACTTGTGGCCTGAAGCCAAGCACGCTGAAGCAGCTGGGCCAGCCCATCCAGCAGCCATCTAGCACTGGTGAGGTGAAGGTAAGACCATTCCCCAGAGGGGGAGCTCCCTGGGGGGACTGGCTGCTCTGAGAACAGGGCTTCCATTGAGTGCCTCAAAGCCATAGGCAAAAAGCCTCCATTATTACACTGGTAGAGCTCTGGGAGTAGGTTTAGCATGAATGACTTGTCTATTTTTTAAATTTCTTGTTATGTGTACTTTTATTTAGAAACAATTTAAAACAAGTTGTAAGAGTAAAAGTAGTACAAAGAGCACCTGTGCACTCTCTAGTATTAGCCCATTTTGCATTATAATTTGTGCTCATGTATCCTCCCCCACTGTGTGTGTGTGTATTTAAAATAGTCATAATTTAAGGGTAACGTGGCCTTTTACTCTTTAATGCTTAATTGTGCATTTGCTAAAAATAGCAGTATTTTGCTACTGAATGAAACATTGGTACTTTTTCATGTGTATTCCAGTTTTGTCAGTTTTACCCAGTTAAGTCCATTATAGCATTTTCTGCTTCAGTACAGGATCTGGTCTAGGATTAGATACTGCATTTAGTTGTCATATCTTTTTAGAAAAAAATGAATGCATGATTGCTGTAGAAAGTTCAGGTGAGGCAGAAAGAAAATAAGTCTTAGGATCCTGTCACCCAGAAATACCAGTTATTGACAGTCTGGTGTGCACTGTTTCAGCCCTCGAGTCCTTTCCTGCATTTGTCTGTGTTTATGTTTTTAATGTAATCTTTCAAACCTAAAAGAATGGCTCTTCCTCCATATACTGGCTTGTTGTTCATTCACTAAGTCAAGTCCGACTCATCACAATGCCATGGATTGCAGCGTGCCAGGCTTCCTTGCCCCTCACTGTCTCCCAGTTTGCCCAAGTTCATGTCCATTGAATTGGTGATGCCATCAACCATCCCATCCACTGGCATGCAGCCAGTACAGTTCATTCCATTTAATGATACAGCTGTTAAAGATTTATTACCAGGTGTCAAAATTGCATGTGTTGAAGCACCTTTTTTCTTAGATTTTTTTTTGTAGTTTTTTCTGAGCATGCCTATCAGTAATAAACACATTTCTACATCAGTAGACGTACACACATCTACACATTAAAAGCTTAATGAAGCTATGCCCATATTAAATGCAGTCATTTTTCCATTTCTTTTTCAAAATCCTGATTTCAGCCCATTAAATTAATTTCATGACCCCTCAGTTTGAAATTGAAAACCCCAAAACGGACCACATTGGAATAGGAACATCAGTCTGCCTTCTCCCTTGCCCTGTGCTGTCAGGTACCTGCTTTTATGTGATAGTTCTAAGTCTGTCCCAACAAGGGTATCAGTCAGCTTCTCCCTTGAAGGTTGGTCTTTTTTCACCCAGTAGTGGTGACACCTCTGGGTGCATGTGTGGTCTTTGAGTCTAGAAGGATGGTAATGAGTCTGCTTCGGCGACTTCCTAGATCCCAAGGCCTTAGAGCTCCTTTATGTGTGTAAGTTGCCAATCTTCTCCGTAGTTTCCTTTTCATTTGCAAATTCAGTATTTGTAAAAAGCCGCAAATGTTCTTGTTGTTGCTGCTGCTGAGTCACTTCAGTCATGTCCAACTCTGTGCGACCCCATAGACGGAAGCCCACCAGGCTCCCCTGTCCCTGGGATTCTGCAGGCAAGAACACTGGAGTGGGTTGCCATTTCCTTCTCCAGTGCATGAAAGTGAAAAGTGAAAGGGAAGTCGCTCGGTTGTATCCAACTCTTAGCGACCTCATGGACTGCAGCCCACCAGGCTCCTCTGTCCATGGGATTTTCCAGGCAAGAGTACTGGAGTGGAGTGCCATCGCCTTCTCTGTCTTAAACCAGTTAAGTTCCATGAAATTTTATATTCTGAAAATTAAATTATTACAGAATATTTTTAATTTAGAATGCTTCCTTCATCTTTTTTGCATTTTGTGTAGAACATTTGAGAAATTTATAGCTACTGGTAAAATGGGAAACAACCATTATCTTCCTCTCAACCTGTGGCATTTTAGTGAATAATCTTTCAGATGTCTTTTTTTTTTTTGGCCATGCCAAAAAAAATGGGATCTTAGTTCCCTAATCAAGGATCAGACACAGGCCCCTGGCTGTGGACTGCTGGGGAATTCCACAGACTTCTTTATGTCAGCATAATTCAACCACATATTTGTGTATAGAGCAATTATATGCTTTTCTCACCTGATAGTAGTTGTAAATCTGATTTATAGTGTTACCAATATGCAGTGTTAGAAGCTGTGCAAAGGAATGTGGCAACCCCAGGAGTTGAAAGCGACATTCAACCTTTGGTGGGCTGGGGACTACTGACTAGCATCCCAGAGGGCTCATTTGGAGCATAGCTCTACAACTTCCTGGGCAACTGTTTCCTCAAGCTGTTCCAGTACATAGGACCTCAGGAGCTTGCCTGAGGTTCAGGAGCACTAAGTAATCTGTTTTGATCTGCAGCTATCAAATGGCCAAACCAACAGGACATCTCAGGTGAAAGTTGTGGAGGTCAAGCCCGATATGTTTCCTCCATATAAGTACAGCTGCACTGTCACACTGGTAAGTGGAACTAAGTGATGGGTGGACACAGGGGTGGTTTGGTTGTGTGGTGGAGGGTGAGTAGGAGTCTGAGGAGGGGTGGGGAGTGGTACTTGGGAGTGAGAGTAGGGTGAGGGCTCGATCATTGATTCTAAACATCTTGTCACTGGAACAAATCATAGTGATTACTGAGTGAATCAGCTAGGTTTCTTGTTTTTCCCAAGTGAGATCCATGAAGTGTAGGCCAGCTGACCAAGATATTTCTCTTGAGTAGTTCTCCGGGAAGGTCACTGAGAATTCAGTCCAGCTTCAGCATTCAGCCATCTTTAGACCTTTTAGTGCTCTACGTGCAAGTTTGAGAAATGTATTTTTTTCTCCCTAAAACAGTCACATTCAGTACTAGTATCTGATAGGGTTTCAGAAGTGCTTTAGTAAAAGCAACTTATTTTGTTCAACCTGGTGTTTCCCACCAAGGTTTTCCCTCCCCTGCTTTTATTTTTAACATAACATATTAACATCCCCCAAAACGAATGTGGGGCTCTGGGGTCATTCTTTTGCAGGCTAAGCAGCCTGGAGCAGTGAAATAAACAGTAGATGTCGAAAGACCTAGTCCAGAAGCGGTTCTGGCTCTACTGCTGGCATGCCGTCTGACCTGGAGGCTCTTTCCTTCTCTGGTCCTCCGTTTTCACTGTCTGTAAAATACTCTGTTGGCTTAGAAAGCATGTTTTGGGGCTTCTCTTGCTCAATACTCTCTATAATTTTGTTGATCCTTAAGGTACCAAACCAGCCAGGTAACCTTTGGCAGTTTCCCTGGATGAGTGAGATGCACAGATTTTGAGGAAGCAGCTAGATTTTTTTAAATTCAAGATTTTTAAAAATTCAGAAATTTCTATTGAGCACATTCTTTGTGCCATGCCCTCTGCTGGGCATTCAGTAGGAACAAGACAACATAGTATGGTGGGTCATTGCCTTTTCTGTTCCTATCTTGGGAAGAGGGCTCTCTTATCCTGGAGGGCTGCTCAGGCTTCATTTTCCAAAGGCCTAATCACTCCCTTCTTTGTGCTGTCCATCCCTTCACTGTCTCTTCCCTGTGGCTATGGGAGGCCACCGGGGGCACCATTTGGTGGGGACTGCCCAGGACCCTCTCTTCGGCTGATTAGACTGCAGCTTGTTCTAAGAGCCTCAGTGCCAGAGCTGTGAGCTTGTAGAGGCCACAGGTCACAGTATTTCTTCAGACGGAGCTTGAAGTCTTTGGTCCCCCTGGCATTCTGTTAGAACAGACCTGCTTCACTGCCGATTGCCTGGACCCTGAAGGCATTTGAATTTCTGACCTTTGAGATTCATCTTTGTTTCACAGATAGGAGGACTAGCCAGAACTGTTCAGGCTATATTAAGACTGAAAGGGGATAACCACAAAAAAAGTATCTTGTTTCAAGATACTTTCAAGGCTCTTTGAGAGCTGGTCTCAATCTGGGTTTGTAATTGTCACTCTCCTCTGTTTTACCAGTAGCAGGTCATCCTGATTCTTGGCTCTGCACAGGTGTAAATTGACTTGTAGAATTGAAATATGGTCTTATTTTTTAGGATTTGGGCCTGGCTACATCACGAGGTCGGGGAAAGTGCAAGAATCCCTCTTGTAGCTATGTCTACACCAACCGGCATAAACCTCGAATTTGTCCCAGCTGTGGTTTTAACCTTGCCAAAGACCGAACTGAGAAAACCACCAAGGTTCTCGTGAGTTCCTTCCCCAAACACACCCCCCAGTCTTGGACAGGGCTCTGTTAGCAGTTCAGCTTTAGGAGAAATAAAAGGATTTCTTGGTACATATTGTAGTTAGCACCAGAACTGGAGCCAGGTTCTAGGTTCTAAACCTGGCAAGTGCCTTCTTTCTGGGCTTCCTTATCCTCTTCGCTAAGATAAGGGAGTTTATCAGATACCTTGATCTCTGAGAATCTTCTAGCTCAGTGGACCAAGAGTTCATTCACAGGAGAAAAAATAGCCAACACAGGCCTTAGTGAGGATTCTGAAGTAGAAGGGGTTGGAAAGGTTACGTCAGTTTAGCTCTGAGGTTGTTGAAGGGCCTGTAAATAGAATTTTGGTAAATACATAGTGCCAGCCTCAGGACTTTGTAGATGAGATTGCTGCTACTCAGGTTCCTTGCAGAGCATTTGGCCAACCACAGCGCTTTACTTCTAGCAGTCTTGGCAGGCCTGCTCCCTGAAGTGGGACCAACCTGCTGGATAGTAAAACACATTCCACTTGGCTCCTTAGGGCTTGTGTTTGTTGTTTGTTTGTTTACTAGAACCAGGGAAAATGGGCAGTTTCACGGGACCTCTGAATTTCCACATAGGAATTTTTTTTAAGTGAACAGAAAGAGTACCTGCCTAAGACAGTGAACAGAATGACTGGGATGAACATAAAAAGAGAGATCAACTCATATGCTTTGGAGGGAAAGAGGATGGCTCACAGAACAAGTCAGGATCCAAGGTGGAGCCCCCGCCACTCCAAATCTAACCCACACCTCACAAGATGTGCAGGATGTGGGTGGGAGAGAAAGGTGTGCAATATACTCAAGGAAAGGCATGAGTAGAGATGAAGAGGTAGGCAGTCTGTTGGTCCATTGGGTTAGAGGAGAGAGTGTATGGGGAGGAGTATGGAAAAGAAGTCTTAAAAGATTGGGACCATGTATCATGGAAGATCTTTAATGCTAAGACTAGGCAGTTTTTTTTTCAGGCAGGGGGTCATACTGAATGTCCTGAGCCATGGAGAGGCCCAGAGGGTTATGTCAGGAGGTCAGGGGGTTTGGGAGCAGACAGAACTAGAGAGGTTAGGGAGGACTTCTTCAAGCTAAGTTTTCTATGTGTATGGACGGGAGGGGGCTTTCTGGCAGTGAATCTCACCCCTAATCGTCAGGTGTGTTTCTGTGCTTGAGGTAGTATTCTGAGGTTATTGTGAGAAAGAGAAGTGGAACTAAAAGGAAAAAACACTGAGAATAGGAATTGAGAGACCTGCCTGGAAATGACCCTAAGTTGCTTGCTTTCCCTATCCTGAATTTTAGTTTCCCCATCAGTAAAATAAAGCAGGCAAGGTGGATTAGATCTGGGCGTTCTATTCTTGGGGCCATGAGCGCTAGAGAAAACACGAGTTGAGCTTCGAGGAGTCTCAGAACTTCTTGTAGATGCTTCCATGCCTCCCGTCACGTCCTGTTACACAGGGCGCCCTCTGCTGGCAGTGAGTTTTTCCTTCTGGTTTCTCCGTGTGGTTAATACGCTCCTCTTCACATCACATTGACCACACCATTTTTTTTTCCTTCAAGAAAGTGAATGTTATTTTGTAAACAGGGATAATTCCAGTGCAATATAAAGAAAATTGATTTAGATCTAAAATTTTATACCCCAGATTAACTTTTTGTTTGTTTGAACTATTTCCTTAAGTCAGTTTCCAGAGTAAAACTTGCGGTGCTCACATACAAACACACATCTATATGGTTCTTGACAAGTGTTGGGACTCAAATTCAGAACAGATACTTTTGATAAATACTAGAATACATATTCCCAGAATTAAACAAAATTGAAATAAAGCCCGTTTGGAACATCACACATTCTGTAATTACAACAGATAAAATTAGAAATAACCTGTGTCTACCATTGAAATAAATTATAATGGCATCCGGTCCTATCACTTCATGGCAAATAGATGGGGAAAATGCACAAATAATATCAGATTTCATTTTCTGGGGCTCCAAAATCACTGCGGACGGTGACTGCAGCCACAAAATTAAAAGACGCTTGCTCCTTGGAAGAAGAGCTGGGACAAATCTAGACAGCGTATTAAAAAGCAGAGACATCACTTTGCCACCAGAGGTCTACTGGCAGACCTTTGTTAGTCAAAGCTATGGTTTTTCTAGTAGTCGTGTTTGGATGTGACAGTTGGGCTATGAAGAACACTGAGTGCTGAAGAATTGATGCGTTTGAACTGTGATGCTGGAGAAGACTCTTGAGAGTCCCTTGGACTGCAAGGAGATCCAACCAGTCCATTCTGAAGGAAATCAGCCCTGAATTTTCATTGGTATTGAAGCTCCAGTACTTTGGCCACCTGATATGAAAAGGCAGCTCATTGGAAAAGACCCTGATGCTGGAAAAGACTGAGGGCAAGAGTAGAACGGGGTGACAAGGGATGAGATGGTTGGATGGCATCACTGGCTCAATGGATAGGAGTTTGAGCAAACTCAGGGAAATACTGAAGGACAGGAAGCCTGGCGTGCTGCATGCAGTTCATGAGGTCGCAAAGAGTCGGGTATGACTTAGTGACAGAACAGTAATTAAATAATAATTACTAATAAATAGTAAATTATTAATGCTGCGTAAAAAAGATTAAGATTAGTCTATAAAATGGAAATAAGTTATGATCTAATAAGTGAAAAAATTCAAATGTTCTGGGTACTTTGCTTCAGTTCAGTCGCTCAGTCATGTCCGACTCTTTGCGACCCCATGGACTGCAGCACACCAGGCCTCCCTGTCCATCACCAACTCCCGGAGTTTACCCAAACTAATGTTCGTTGAGTCAGTGATGCCATCCAACCATCTCATCCTCTGTCGTCCCCTTCTCCTCCCGCCCTCAATCTTTCCCAGCATCAGGGTTTTTCAAATGAGTCAGTTCTTCGTATCAGGTGGCCAGAGTATTGGCGTTTCAGCTTCAACATCAGTACTTTGCTTAGAACTCTGTAAAACTGTGGATATAAAGATTCTTCCCTGTTCACCTGAAACTATTACAGCATTGTTAATTGGCTGCCCCCCAATACAAAATAAAAAGTTTAAAACAAAAACAAGATTCTAAGGAAACAAATAGAAAATGTTGACGACACCCTGTCTTGACACCCTCTTAGTTCCATGTAAGACCACAATCACTTGTCAGCCAAGTGTAATCTGTTGGCCCGTACTCTTTCTTTCTGGCCACGTGGCTTTTGGGATCTTAGTTCCCCTATCAGAGATTGAACCCAGGCCCTTGGCAGTGAGAGCACAGTCCTAACCACTGGTCCCAGGGAATTGCCAGCCCCCATATTTCTAATGCTGGAGCTTGCATATATAATGTGTCAGTGATTATGGAATGGAATTGAGTCCTGTGTAGGTAGATGCTCTGAACTCCTTTAGCTGTCGATGTGGCTTGCATTATGAAAATGGGTGTTGGTCTCTACTGGTGAAGTGACTTAACTTTTCTTGGTCAGATAAGAATTATCTGGGGACCTTTTGGCAATTGATTTCAAGTCCAACTCTTTTTTTTTTTTATATTTCAGTTGTTTTTATTATTTTATTTATTTATTTTTTATTTTTTAAATTTTAAAATCTTTAATTCTTACATGCGTTCCCAAACATGAACCCCCCCTCCCACCTCCCTCCCCATAACATCTCTCTGGGTCCTCCCCATGCACCAGCCCCAAGCATGCTGTATCCTGCGTCAGACATAGACTGCCGATTCAATTCTTACATGATAGTATACGTGTTAGAATGCCATTCTCCCAAATCATCCCACCCTCTCCCTCTCCCTCTGAGTCCAAAAGTCTGTTATACACACCTGTGTCTTTTTTCCTGTCTTGCATACAGGGTCGTCATTGCCATCTTCCTAAATTCCATATATATGTGTTAGTATACTGTATTGGTGTTTTTCTTTCTGGCTTACTTCACTCTGTATAATCGGCTCCAGTTTCATCCATCTCATCAGAACTGATTCAAATGAATTCTTTTTAACGGCTGAGTAATACTCCATTGTGTATATGTACCACAGCTTTCTTATCCATTCATCTGCTGATGGACATCTAGGTTGTTTCCATGTCCTGGCTATTATAAACAGTGCTGCGATGAACATTGGGGTACATGTGTCTCTTTCAATTCTGGTTTCCTCGGTGTGTATGCCCAGCAGTGGGATTGCTGGGTCATAAGGTAGTTCTATTTGCAATTTTTTAAGGAATCTCCACACTGTTCTCCATAGTGGCTGTACTAGTTTGCATTCCCACCAACAGTGTAGGAGGGTTCCCTTTTCTCCACACCCTCTCCAGCATTTATTGCTTGCAGATTTTTGGATCGCAGCCATTCTGACTGGTGTGAAGTGGTACCTCATTGTGGTTCTGATTTGCATTTCTCTAATAATGAGTGATGTTGAGCATCTTTTCATGTGTTTGTTAGCCATCCATATGTCTTCTTTGGAGAAATGTCTATTTAGTTCTTAGGCCCATTTTTTGATTGGGTCGTTTATTTTTCTGGAATTGAGCTGCATAAGTTGCTTGTATATTTTTGAGATTAGTTGTTTGTCAGTTGCTTCATTTGCTATTATTTTCTTCCATTCAGAAGGCTGTCTTTTCACCTTGCTTATATTTTCCTTTGTTGTGCAGAAGCTTTTAAGTTTAATTAGATCCCATTTGTTTATTTTTGCTTTTATTTCCAGAATTCTGGGAGGTGGATCATAGAGGATCCTGCTGTGATTTATGTCGGAGAGTGTTTTGCCTATGTTCTCCTCTAGGAGTTTTATAGTTTCTGGTCTTACATTTAGATCTTTAATCCATTTTGAGTTTATTTTTGTATGCGGTGTTAGAAAGTGATCTAGTTTCATTCTTTTACAAGTGGTTGACCAGTTTTCCCAGCACCACTTGTTAAAGAGATTGTCTTTACTCCATTGTATAGTCTTGCCTCCTTTGTCAAAGATAAGGTGTCCATATGTGTGTGGATTTATCTCTGGGCTTTCTATTTTGTTCCATTGATCTATATGTCTGTCTTTGTGCCAGTACCATACTGTCTTGATGACTGTGGCTTTGTAGTAGAGCCTGAAGTCAGGCAAGTTGATTCCTCTAGTTCCATTCTTCTTTCTCAAGATTGCTTTGGCTATTCGAGGTTTTTTGTATTTCCATACAAATCTTGAAATTATTTGTTCTAGTTCTGTGAAAAATGTGGCTGGTAGCTTGATAGGGATTGCATTGAATTTGTAAATTGCCAACTCTTTTATATTCTTTTTTCTTTGGTGAGTTGGTAGCTGCCTACCCCCATGACCCTCATCTTCATACATTCCCTCACATTCTAATTCTCTAAATTTTAGAGAAACACAATAATTGTTTTCCACAAAACACTGTTCAGAAACCCAAGGACCTTTATGTGCCTTCTCTTTGGAGCCCCCGGTGAGCATACATTTCCTATGCAGTTTGTCACCAGTGGCTATCATTAAGAGTGCAATATCTATGGGCTGGAATGATCTTCTTCTCTTTCCATCTTTGATCTATGTTTCAGAGCCAAAGGAGAGTGTGCTTTCCAACCGATCTTCCGACCCGTGGTGTAGCATAAGTCATAAATGAGAAAGAACACACAGAATCCTGGGGCAACTCATTCTAGTGTCACTCAACTCTCACAGCCATTCATTCAAATTCATTTTTTCAGCAAGCATGTATTGAAAGCCTGTTACGGGTCAGCTTTTGGGGATACAAAGATGAATAAGACATGCCCACTTCCCATGAGGAGCTTACAGTCTAGCTTGGGGGGAAAGATAGGTAACCAAACTATTACAGATAGCAAGACAAGAGTTGTCAAAGGTATACTGAGTTAATAAGTTGTTGTTATGCACTTAACCTCCATGAAACAACATATAATACGTCCAGCAAATATGAGTTAGCATCTTTTGTGTGCCCTCAGTGGTGGTATTAGAAGTTCAGTAAATAAGCAGGGGAGAGAACAATGGCTTACCACCTACGAGAAAGTGAAATACGCAGTAAAGGAGTGGACTGTAGAAGGAGCGAGGGATTGATGCTGCATTTGCACAGATCAGGGAAGGACCTCCATTGAAAAGGGACGGGTGTAAGAAGGACCTGTTTCAGAGAGCGTTTCAGAACTTGTTTCCTGGAAGCCTCTGACTGGTGTATAAAGTGCCCTTGTTCTCAGAAGCCACACAGTGTTAAAAATAAATGCTTTAAGCTCTACAGGTGCCGGTTTACACATCAAAACTACCATTCAGAGAGTTTTTGTTGCATGCTAAGTGCTTTACTTGCACTATCTCATTTACTCTGCAACAACTCTAGGAGATTATTAGTATTTTGATCCTTCATTTTGGGAGGTATTGAGGGGGTTACCCATTTACAGCTCTTCAGTGGCATATCCAGAATTGAACCCCTGGTCTGTTATCCTCCAAACCTCACAGCCAGTGCATGGGAGCAGAATCTTGAAACCATTACCAAGAGGGGTATATAATCCTTTTATTTTACTGGTAGAGAAATAGTGCCAGAGAGAGAAAACTCCTGTTGTGAGTCACGAAGTGAGTTACTAGCTGAGTGGCTTAGGGACCTAGGTTTCCCACTTCAGTCGTAAGCCCTTCCCTTTGCCACTCACGCCCTCTCGTGGTTTTAGCCTGTGGCTGCCTCTTTTGTGCCCTCGATGGTGTTTCGTGACGGATCTGCTTTCTTCCAGGAGGCAAGCTCACCACTCCCGGATGTGTTAAGTGCCACAGAGCCCCTGAGCGCAGCCCAGAGGGAGATCCAGCGCCAATCAACACTGCAGCTGCTGCGCAAAGTCCTGCAGATTCCCGAGAATGAGTCAGAGCTGGCCGAGGTCTTCTCTTTGATTCATGAGCTTAATAGCTCTCGGCTCGTCCTGTCCAACGTGAGTGAGGAGACGGTCACCATTGAGCAAACCTCTTGGTCGAATTACTACGAGTCTCCATCCACGCAGTGCCTTCTCTGTAGCAGCCCATTATTCAAAGGGGGACAAAAGTAAGCACCGCTTTCAGATTTACCCTCCCCTAGCTGCCCCATCTTACTTAACCTGTATCACCCTTTCTTCAAATACCATTAAGGTTATAACCTTTGCAGATGTTCTTTTCAGTTTTTCTCAGGTTTCCTTTCCTTTTGCGATCACCAAAAATAAAATAATAATAATAGTGATTATATATTATTTCTATTGAAATGATACTGTCCCCAACTTAGGATTTAGTTTACTTCTGGACTGCCAGGTGAAATGCTTAGATTTGGGAGTTCATTAGTGTTGGTTAAATTGGATAATAAGTTCAGAATTATGTTAACTTAGGAGTGATTCCATAAGCCCAATTCCAGCAAAGGGGGAACACCCACCTAAGAAAATCCTTGAAGCACAAGGTCCAACACCTTCATTTCCTACTACATTTAAAGTCTTGAGTTTGCTGTTGATCACTGAGCCTAGGAACTGCATTAAAAAGTTGCTTTTCCTTTTTTTTTTCTTCAAATATTCTTGGTACTAGCTCTCTGGCGGGGCCCCAGGAGTGCTGGTTGCTGACAGCCAGTTGGCTGCAGGTCGTGACTGCTCAGGTGAAGATGTGTCTGAATCCCCATTGTCTGGCCCTGCACAGCTTCATGGACATCTATACAGGTGGGTGCCAGCCTCTTTATCCTCAAAGGACATGTTTGAGAACAGCCTCTGTGGGTCAGACTTCTGGTCCTGTGAGCATTGGATTTTCTCTCAGATGAGGCTTCTGAGGAAGAGGACATCTTTCCTCCTGGCTAGCCCAGCCCCAGAAGATTATGTTTATCTCTGAAGTGTTAGGACTCTCTTATTAGGGCTCTTTAAACAAAGTTAAGTTTAAAATAACAGATCTTTGTTGTGGAAAAAACAAAATGCTGACAAAAGGAAAAAACTAAAAATCATTAGTAATCCTACTGCTATGAGATTAATATTCAACATTGTATTCTGTAGTCTTTCAGATGTGTTTTTCATCCCTACAGAATAAAAGAAGGTATAGGTTTTATAGGTTTAATAGTTTTTCTTTGAACAAAAATGGGGTTGTGCTGGATGTTGTTTTGGAGTGTTGTTTTTATTTTTTTTTAATTTTTTTAATTTTTTATTTTTGGAGTGTTGTTTTTAAATTTAGCAATGTATCATGGGTATCCTTTTATGCTGGCAGGTGGCAAAATGCATCACCATTTTTAAGGAGAAATATATGACCATGATCCATTTTAAGAGTTCTCTTTATAATTAAGTCTTTGTGTACAGCCTTAATTATTTCCTCTGGGCAAATGCCCAAAAGTGGAATTGCAGTATATTCACCCTTTTCCTCTATTCATCAGCGTCATTCATTGAACACTGACCATGTACCAGCCATTCTGAGAATTTGAATCTTGAGTTTTATATGTAGAACCGAGTGCTGAAGATTAAGGAGTATTTCTTATTTTCCTTGTCCTCAGAACCTTAAGGTGCCTTATTTGGAATTCGTGCTTTTAATGTCTTGTATTGCCAGACTGAGCTTGTACTACTTCAGCACCAGTGAGAGTGCCATTTCCCTGCAGTCTGTCTCAGCGTATAGCACCTGGGCCTCTCTCTTTATTCTAATATAACCTTATGTTCTGTATGTGCATGCAGTAAACTTTGCTGTGGTGCAGCTCTGAGCTCTGACAAACGCACCGAGTTTTGTAACTGCCACCACAGTCAGTATGGAGAACGGTTTCATCATCCCCAAAGCATTCTCTTTCAGCAACCCCTCGCCCTAACCTCTGGCAACCGTTTGATAGTTTCTTCATTCCATATATTTCTGTCTTTCCAGAATGTCATATAAATCTACAGTGAACAGTGTTTTGAGTCTGGCTTCTTTTACTATATATATATATGTATATATATGTCTTTGAAGTTCATCCATGTCGTTCTGTGTATCAGTAGATTTTCCGTTTTATTGTTGAGTAGCTTT
Organism: Capra hircus; assembly: GCF_001704415.2. NCBI lineage: Eukaryota > Metazoa > Chordata > Mammalia > Artiodactyla > Bovidae > Capra > Capra hircus. The sequence goes on along the minus strand of NC_030814.1, from coordinate 49,063,739 downwards.
GCATTGTGTGGAGCGCCACACTTGATTGTCTGTTCATTCCTTGAAGAATGTTTGGATTTTTACCAATTTTGACAGTTGTATTCATAACTGTAAATAGTCATGTATAGGATTTTGTGTAAACTTAAATTTTCATCTTATTTTGGGTAAATACCCTGGGAATCACATTGCTGGGTCATGTGGTAAGTGTATGTTTAGTTATGAGAAATCACCAAACCGGTTACCTATGTTGGTGCCATTTTGTGTTCCCTCTAATGATGGGTGAGAATTCCAATTAGCTGCATATGTCAGCACTTGGTATGATCTATTTTGTGTGTGTGTGTGTTTCAGCCATTCTAATAGGTGTGTGTAGTAATAACTTAGTGTGGTCTCAATTTAAGACTAATGAAGTTGACCATCTTTTTGTGGGTTAATTTGTCGTCTGTATGTCTTTGGTGAAGTACCTGTTCCATCTTTGGCTCATTGAACTGGGTAGTTTTCTTGCTGTTGAGTTTTGAATGTTCTTTATATACTCTCATATACATCCTTTGTCAGATAAGTGATTTGCAGATATTTTATTATGGTTTGTGTCTTATATTCTCATTCTCCCAACAGAATCTTCCACAGAGCAAAAATTCAAGTATGATAAAGACCAATTCATCAAATTTTGTTTTACCAATTGTGTTGATGTTATTGCTACCTTTATCTAGGTGATGATCATAAATATTTTTCCTCTGTTTTCTGCTAAAAGCTTTATAATTTATAGTTTTTATTCATCTGTAATCCATTTTGAATTCATTTTTATGTAAAGTGTGAGATCCAGATTGAGTTTTTTTTCCATGTGGACATCCATTTATTCCACTATTTGTTAAAAAGTAGTCCTTTCTGCTTTGAATTGCCTTTGCTACTTAAGTGAAAAACAATTAGTCATGTATACTACTGCTACTACTAAGTCGCTTCAGTCGTGTCCGACTCTGCGACCCCATAGACGGCAGCCCACCAGGCTCCCCCGTCCATGGGATTCTCCAGGCAAGAACACTGGAGTGGGTTGCCATTTCCTTCTCCAGTTTTCCTTTAAAATTGGAGGAAGTTACAGTTCAGTACACACAGGCAAAGTCGTATCTGACTCTCTGTGACCCCATGGACTGTAGCCCATCAGGCTCCTCTGTCCATGGTATTCTCTAGGCAAGAATACTGGAGTAGGTTGCCATTCCCTTCTCCATAGTCATGTATATGTAGGTCTATTTCTGCCCTCTTTTTCATTGGTTATGTTGTCCATTCTTTGGCCATTACCACGTGTCTTGAATACTGTTGCTTTTTAGTAGCTCTTATCATTTGGGTAGTATAAATTCTCCAACCTTGTTCTTCCTGAATTGTTTTAACTCTTGTTTCTTTGCATTCCCATATGAATTTTAGAATCAGCTTGTTAGTATTTACAGAATTCCTGCTAGAATTCTAATTGGAATTGTGTTAAATCTGTAGACCAGCTTGCAGAAGTTTGACATGCTTAAAAATATTGAGTCTTTGTAATACATGACATAGTCTATCTTTCTATTTGATTAGGTTTTCTTTCTTTTTTTTTTTTTCATCAGTGTTTCATTGTTTTTAGCATAAAGGTCCTGCAGGTGTTTTGTTAGATTTATACCTAGGCATTTAATTTTGTTCAGTGTTAAATGACATGGTTCAATTTCTAACTGTTTGGTGCTAGTATAAAAACATAATTGGGTTTTATCTACTGACCTTTAATCAGTGACCTTGTAAAACTCACTTATTAACCTTAAGAGCTTCAGTAGATTAGCATTATAATTTCTTTCCTGGAATGGTTTTTTTTCCTTAATATATATATTTTATTGAAGTATAGTTGACTTACAGTGTTTCAGGTACACAGCGAGGTGATTCAGTTACACATATAGACATATAACATTTTTGAAATTATTTTCCATTATAGGTTATTACAGGATACTGACTGTAGTTCCCTGTGCTATAAAGTAAACCTTCATTGTTTATTGCACATTTACTCTTTTAAATTAAATATAGCATTCTATTCATGGTAAGTCAAGTGGAATCAAAATGTCATAAATTTTTTAGTTAGGCAAAAATTCATAAGTTTTCTAAAATATATACATTATGCATACTTATGAGAAAGATTGAAGGCCGGAGAAGGGGACAACAGAGGATAAGATGGTTGGATGGCATCACCAACTTGATAGACATGAGTTTGAGCAAGCTCCAGGAGTTGGTGATGGACAGGGATGCCTGGCATGCTGCAGTCCATGGGGTCGCAAAAAGTAGGACATGACTGAGCGATTGAACTGAACTGGTTTGGTGGTGCTGACTTCTCTTAACTTTTGCTTTGTTGCAAAGCTTTTGATTGCTCCATCAAATCTGAAGGAGAGTCTTGCTGGGTAGAGTATTCTTGGTTGTAGGTTCTTCCTTTTCATCACTTTAAATATATCGTGCCATTCCCTTCTGGCTTGTAGAGTTTCTGTTGAGGAATCAGCTGATAGCCTGATGGGAGTTCCTCTGTATGTTATTTCTCATTTTTCCTTTATTGCTTTTAATATTTTATGTTTGTCTTTACCTTTTGTCAGTTTGATTAGTATGTGTTTTGATGTGTTCCTTCTTGGGTTTATCATGCCCTGGGCTTGATTGATTGACGATTTCTTTTCCCATGTTTGGGAAGTTTTCAGCTGTTATTTCTTCAAATATTTTCTCAGGTCCTTTCTCTTTCTCTCCTTCTGGGACCCCTATAATGCACATGTTGGTGCATTTAATGTTGTCCCAGAGGTCTCTTATGCTGTCTTCATTGCTTTTCACTCTTTTTTTTTTTTTCCTATACTCTGTTCTGTGGCAGTGATTTCCACCATTCTGTCCTCCAGGTCATTTATTCTGCTTCAGTTATTCTGCTATTGGTTCTTTCTAGTGTATGTAGTCATCTCTGTTTGTTCTTTAGTTCTTCTAGACCTTTGGTAAACGTTTCTTGCATCTTCTCCATTGTTTTCCCAAGATCCTGGATCATCTTCACTATCATTATTCTGAATTCTTTTTCTGAAAGGTTGCCTGTCTCCACTTGATTTAGTTGTTTTTCTGGAGTTTTATCTTGTCCCTTCATCTGGGACATGTACTTAGTCACTCAGTCATGTCCAACTCTTTGTGACCCCATGGACTGTAGCCCACCAGGCTTCTCTGTCCATGGGGATTCTCCAGGCAAGAATACTGGAGTGGGTTGCCATGCCCTTCTCCAGGGGATCGTCCCAACCCAGGGATTGAACCCAGGTCTCCTGCATTACAGGCAGATTCTTTAACCATCTGAGCCACCAGGGAAGCCTCCCTAAATCATGTCCAACTCTTGTGACCTCATGGACTGTAGCCTGTCAGGCTCCTCTGTCCAGGGATTCTACAGGCAAGAATACTGGAGTGGGTCGCCATTTCCTTATCCAGGGGATCTTCCCGACCCAGGAATTGAACCAGGGTCTCCTACACTGCCGGCAGATTCTTTGTGGATTGAGCTTCAAGGGAAGCTCCTCATCTAGGACATAACTTTCTGCTTTTTATTGTGATTAACTTTCTGTAATATGGTTTTTGTTTTAGCTGCTGTGGGACTGTGCTTCTTTTTGTTCTTCCATCTGCCTTCTGGTGGATGAGGCCAAGAGGCTTGTATAAACTTCCTCAAGGGAGGAACTGGCAATGGGGAAAACTGGATCTTGCTCTGATGGGCAGGGCCTTGCTCAGTAAAGCTTTAATCCAATTATCTGCTGATGGGTGGGGTTGCACGCCCTCCCTGGTAGTTGTTTGACCCAGCCCTGGGTCCTGCAGGCTTTATGGTAGGGTTAATGGTGAACTTCAAGAGGGTTTATGCCAAAGGGGAACTTCCTGGTCTGATGTTGCCAGCGCCCCTGTCCCTGTGGTGAGCCCCTGCCAACCCATGCCTCCACAGGAGACCCTCCAACTCTAGCAAGTAGTTTTGGTTCAGTCTTCTGTTGGGTCACTATTCCTTTCCTCTGGGTCTTGGTGTGGGCAAGATTTTGTTTGTGCCCTCCGAGACTGGAGTCTGTGGTTCCCCCAGTTCTGTGGAAGTCGTATAATCAAATCCCACTGCCCTTAAAGGCCAGATTGCCAGGGGGTTCCCAGGCCCTTTTCAAACCCCCAGGCTGGGGAGCCTGACATGGAATTCAGAACTTTTACCACAGTGGGAGAACTTCGTTTGGTATTACTGTGCTCCAGTCTGTGGGTCACCCACCAAGCAGGAATGGGATTGCATTATATTGTGTTTGCACCCCTCCTCCCATCTCACTGCAGCTTCTTCGTTGTCTTTGGATGTAGGGTATCTTATTTTGGTGGTTCCAGCTTCCTCCTGTCAATGGTTATTTATCAGCTAGCTGCAGTTCTGGTGTTCTTGCAGGAGATGAGCGCACACCCTTCTACTCTGCCATCATGAACCAGAAGTCCTTTCGCTTCCGCATCGTTATAATTTTTTCAGCTTTGTCAATTTGATACATAGAACCTGTTATAAAACTGCTTTTCTTTAAACTTATTTTTTTATTAAAGCATAGTTGATTTATAATGTTAATTTCTGCTCTATAGCAAAGTGACATAGTCATACACATGCATATATATATCCTTTTTTATATTCTTTTCCATTATGGTTTATCCCAGGATGTTGAATATAGTTTCCTGTACTTTATGTCATAGTTTGCATCTACTAACTCCAGATGCCCAGTCCATCCCTCCCCAACCCCCTCCCCCACAAGTCAGTTCTCTATGTCTGAAGCTGTTTCTGTTTCATATGTAGGTTCGTTTGTGCTGTTTCAGATTACACATATCAGTGATACCGTGTGGTATTTGTCTTTCTCTTTCTGACTTACTTCACTTAGTATGATGATCTCTTGTCACATTCTTATTGCTGCAGATGGCATTATTTTGTTCTTTTTTATGGCTGAGTAGTATTCTGTGTGTGTGTATGTGTAGTATTCTGTGTGTGTGTGTGTGTGTGTGTGTGTATCCATCCTTCTTTGTCCATCTTTCTGCCGGCTGTTTCAGTTGTTTTCATGTCCTGGCTGTTGTGAATACTGCTGCTGCGGGGGTACGTGTATTCTTTCGCACCATGTTTTCCTCTGGTTACATGCCCGGAAGTGGGATTATATGGCAGTTCTATTTTTAGTTTTCCATAGTGGCTACACCAGTTTACATTCCACCAGTGGAGGGGGTGGTTCCCTTTTCTCCACACTGTCTCCGGCTTTTACTGTATATAACCCTTTTTTTTCCTTTCCTTTCTTTTTTTTTTGATCTTTCATTCTGTATCTGTAGACTTTTTAATGATGGCCATTCCGACTGATGTGAGGTGGTACCTCATTGTAGTTTTGATTTGCAATTCTCTAATGATGATGTTGAGCATCTTTTCATGTACCTATTGGCCCTCTGCATGTCACCTTTGGTAAATGTCTATTTTGGTCTTCTGCTTATTTTTCAGTTGGGTGGTTTAGTTTGTTGTTGTTGTTGTTGAGCTACATGAGCTGCTTGTATGTCTTTGAGAGTAAGCCCATGTTGGTTACATCGTTCACAGATATTTTCTCCCGTTTCATAGGTTGTCTTTTCCTTTTGTTTGTGGTTTCCTTTACTGTGCAAAAGCTTGTAAATTTGACTAAATCCCATTTGTTTACTTTTGTTTTTATTTTTATTGCCCTGGCAACTGAGCTAAGAAAACTCTGGTACAATTTCTGTCAGAGAATGTTTTGCCTGTGATCTCTTCTAGGAGTTTTATAATGTCTTATACTTAACTCTGTAAGCCACTTTGAGTTTATTTTTGTGCATGGCATGAGGGTGTGTTCTAACTTCATTGATTTACATGCAGCTGTCCAACTTTCCCAACACCACTTGGCTGAAGATTTTTCCCATTTTATATTCTTGCCTCCCTTGACCATAGGTATGTGGGTTTATTTCTGGGCACTCTATTCTGTTACATTGATCTGTATGTCTGTTTTTGTACCAATACCACGGTTTTGATTACTGTAGCTTTGGGGTATTGTCTGAAGTCTGGAAGGGTTGTGCCTCCTGCTTTGTTATTTTCCCTCAAGGTCTTTCATTGTCCCATATAGATCTTAGGATTATTTGTTTTAGTGAAAAATATCCTGAGTAATTCGATAGAGATCACATTAAATATGTAGATTGCTTTGGATAGTTGCCATTTTAATAATAATTCTTCCAACCCAAGAGCATGGGATATCATTCCGTTTCTTTGAATCATTTTCAGTTTCCTTTATTCATATTTTATAATTCTCAGTGTAGAAGTCTTTCACCTCCTTAGGTGAAAGTATTCTTAAGTATTTTATTTTGGGGGGAGTGTAGTTTTTAAAGGTATTATTTTTTTTACGTTACCTTTCTGCTACTTCACTGTTAGTGTAAAGAACTGCAGCCAGTTTCTGTGGGTTAATCTTGTATCTTGCTTCCTTGCTTAATTCATTTATCAATTCTAAATGTTTTTGTGTGGAGTCTTCAGAGTTTTCTATGTATAGCATCGTGTCATCTGCATATAGTGATGACAGTTTTACCTCTTTCCTTCCAATTTAGGTATCTTTTATTTCTTGTCTGATTGCTGTGGCTAGGACATCAGGGTGGTGGTGGCTTCATATAATATCTCTGGGAGTGTTGCCTCTGCTTCAGAGTTTGAGAAGGGTCAGTAAAAGTTCTTCTTTATGTGTTTGGTATTGTTTGCCTGTGGAGCCATCTGATCCTGGACTTTAGTTTGTAGAAAGTTTTTTGTTTTTGTTTTTTTTTCCCTTCATATTCTATTTCAGTTCTAGTAATCAATCTGTTCAAATTATGGATTTCTTCTTAATTCAGTTTTGGTGAGCTGTATGTTTCTAGAAATTTGCCCATTTCTTCTATCTTGTCAAATTTGTTGGTATATAACTGTAGGATTCTGTTGTGGTTTTTGTATTTCATCAGTATCAGTTGCTATTTCTTCTTCTTCATTTCTTATTTTGTTTATCTGGGTTCTTTCTCTTTTCTTGGTGAGCCTGGCCAGAAGTTTGGCAATTTTGTTTACCCTTTCAAAGAACCAGCACTTGATTTTATTGATTTCATTCTGTTATTTAATCTCTGTTTTATTTCTTCTCTCATCTTTTATTACTTCCTTCCTTTTGCTGAGTTTAGGCTTTGCTTGCTCTTCTTTTTCTGAGTCTTTTAGGTGGTAATTTAGGTTGCTTATTTGAGATTTTTCTTGTTTTTTGAGGAAGGGCTGTATAGCTGTGAGCTTTCCTAGCTCTTAAGAACTTTTTTTGCTCCATCCAATAGATTTTATATGATTGTGTTTTCATTGTTGCTTGTCTCAAGGCATTTTTAATTTTTCTTTTTGATTTACTTATTGATCCATTGTTTTTAGTAAAATGCTTTCATTCTCCATGTAATTTTTTTTTCTCATTTGTTTTCCTGTGGTTGCTTTCTAGTTTCATTCTATTGTAGATTAGAGAAGAGAAGATTGAAGTAATTTTTATACTCTTAAATTTGTTGAGGTTTGTTTTGTGCCCTAGAATGTGGTCAGTCCTAGAGAATGTTCCATGTACACTTGAAAAGAATGTGTATTCTTGTTTTTTATTTAATGTAATATCCTGAAATAATTGAATCTAATGATTGTTGTATCATTTTGGATTTCTGTTTTCTTGCTGATTTTCTGTCTGGAAGATCTGTCCATTGATGTGAATGAGGTGTTAAAAGTTTCCTGCTATTATTGTATTTCTGTAAGTGTCTCCTTTTATGTCTGTTAATGTTTGCTTTATATAATTAGGTGCTCCTTTAGAGGGTTCATATATGTTAATGGATGTAATATCCTCTTCTTGTATAACCCTTTTTATCATTATATAAGGTCTAGCTTTCTTTATGGCCTTTGTTTCAAAGCCTGTTTTATCTGGTAGGAGTATGCAACCCCCTGCTTTCTTGTCATTTCTGTTTGCATGAAATATCTTTTCCCATCCCTTAACATTAAATCTGTGTATATGCTTTGCCTTAAAGTGGGTCTTATAGGCAGTATGTTGTAGGCTCTTGTTTTTTAATCCAATCTACCACCTTGTGTTTTGATTGAAGCATGTAGTTCATTGACACTTAAGGTAATTATTGATAAAATATGTATTTATTGCCATTTTAAACCCTGTTTTCCTGTTGGCTCTATGTTTCTTCTTTGTTCCTTTATATCATATATTTTGTGACTTGATGATTTCCTTTTGTCTTATGCTTGTGTTCTCTGTTTTTTGTGAATCTTTTGTATGCTTTTGATCTACGGTTACCATGTTTTTCAAGTATATTAACCCCTTCCTATATCTACTTGCTTTAGACTGATAGTCATATTGGCTCAAACACATTCTTTTAAAAAAAGAGAGAGGATCTAAATGTTTTTACTCCTCTCTTCCACATTTTATTTTACATCTTCTTGTTTATCCTTTTGCTGTTTCTTGTGTTTATCTTCACTTTCACAAATGGATTTTTTTGTGGTTTGCTTTCCCATTGTGACATCTGTACCTTCTTGCTTTTCTATTTAGAGAAGATCTTTCAATATTTCTTTTATGGTAGGTTTAGTATTGCTATATTCTTTTGGTATTTGCTTGTCCGAGAAATTCTTATTCTCCTATTCTAAGAAATAATGTTGCTGGGTTTTATATTCTAGGTTGCTTTGAATGTATTTTGCCACTCCCTAGGGCTTCCCTTGTGGCTCAGCTGGTGAAGAATCCGCCTACAGTGTGGGAGACCTGGGTTCTACCCCTGGGTTGGGAAGATCCCCTGGAGAAGGGAAAGGCCACCCACTCCAGTATTCTGGCCTGGAGAACTTCATGGACTGTATCGATGATGGAGTCGGACACAACTGAGCGACTTTCACTTTCACTTTCACACCTTCAGAGTTCCTGTAAAGAAGTCTGCCAGTAGCCTTATGGGGAGGATTCCATTGGGATTAACTTGGTTGCTTTCTTACTGCCTTTAGAATCCTCTAACCTTTGCCTTTTTTTTTTTTTTTGGCCAGTTTTTCAGTTGAAAGATAATTGCTTTACAGAATTTTGTTGTTTTCTGTCAAACATCAACAAGAATCAGCCATAGGTACGCCCATGTCCCTTCCCTCCCTGCGATTTTTATTGTCTTGGCATAGGTGTGTTTGGGTTCATCTTGTTTGGGACCTTCTGCTTCTTGTATCTGGTTATCTGTTTCTTCCTTTAGGTATAGAAAGTTTTTAACCATAATTTATTCAACTACATTTTCAACCTTTTCCCTTCTGGAATCCCTATTAGGCATAGATTAGCATGCTTTAGATTATTCCATAGGTCTCTTATATTGCTTTCATACTTTTCTGTTTCCCCTTCTGTCTCCTGTTCTGACTGGATGATTTCCATTATTCTGTCTTCCAGATCACTTACTCATTCTTCTGCATTATTCATTCAGCTGTTCATTGCTTTTAGCTCATCTTTTGTCTCAGCAAATGAATTTTCTAACCTTTCTTGGCTGCTCCTTATAGTTTCTAGTTCCTTTTTACAGTAATCTGTGTTTCTGTCGATGGCCTTTCTGTTAATTTCTTCAGAATTTTTATTACTTCTTTTTTGAACTCAATTTCAGATTGAAAGCATCTTTTACTGTATGTTCCTTCAAGGGGATTCTCTTGGTCTTTTAACTGGGAATGGTTCCTATGCTTGTTCATTTTACTTATATTTCTCTTACTGTATGAGTTTAGGAGAAACAATTATCTGCCATAGTCTTGGAACACTATATGTGGGAGCATCCTTGTATAAGCCTGTATGGGTTTAATATTTTTGTTGCTATTAGTTTGGATGCTTGTTACCTCTCTCCTTAGCCCATGCTTGCCGTCATCCTTATGATAGGGAGTATTAAGGTATAGTGGCCTACATGTGCTCCTGGGGCCACATGCCAGCAGGGCCAGTGATTGGTGCCTGCTCATGCATGTCTTAGCAGTAGGGGCGGCCTGCGTACCTCTGGAGCTTGTGATGGCAGCGGCAGCTCATGCTGGCTCCTGGAGCTTGCATAGAGTGTCCTGTTGTCTGATAGCATGTGTGGGGAAAGAAGCGCCCCTGTGGTGCTCCTGCCCCTCTCCTTGTGTACCCCCCCACCAGTGGTCTCTCGCCTCACTGGGAGGCCCAGGCTTCTTTCATGTACACAGTCAGTTACCGTACTCCAGCCCCTTCAGACTGTCTCCATGCAGCCAACCCCAGTCTTCTTCCCAGATATGATCTCTGAAGTCTGGGCTTCAGCACCCACCCACTGCCTGCACGGTGGATTAGCATCTCAGACCGGAGAGTGCAGGGAGGCCATACTGACCACCTGTGCAAAGTCGGTCTCCGATTTGCCTTCCTCACACTGACTGCTGTGCTTTCCCCTTGAGGCATCTAAGCTCCTCATGGTCCCAGGCTGGTTTCCCCACCAGTGCTGGGACTTCGCAAGGTGCAGGAACCTTTCCTCTCTCACATCTCCCTCCCTGGGGCACAGGTCACATCCTGATTTCCCTCCTTTCCCCACCCCCACCCCCCCGCCCCCGCCCTTTTGTTCTCCCTGGTTATATGGAGTTTTTCTTGCCCTTTTGGAAGTCTCAGATCTTCTGCGGTGTTTAGATGTTCTGCGTGAATTGTTCCATTTGTAGATGTATTTTTGATTATTTGTAGGAGGAGGTGAGCTCCATGCCCTGCTGTTCTACCATCTTGATCTCTCTTCCTGTTGTATTTCTTTGACAGCTGGGAAGATTGTATGTTTTCTGTGTTTTTCAATCTCTTTCATGAATTGCTTTTGTAAACATTTTCATTCTTTGTGGTGGTTTTGTTGATGAAGTTTTTCACCGGTTTATTAGTTGTCTTTTAAATTTGATTTTTTTTGGACATGAGAGTTGATTTTTGTGTGTGTAGTGTTTCTTTTTATTTCTCCTTAAGCTTTTATGTGATCAGAACTTGGACCCTCTCATTTGTGGCCTCAGCCTTTGGTATCATGTTTAAAAAGGTCTTTCCCTCTCCTCTATACCGTTCATTATTGGGAATCATATGCCAAAATTTGCTTTTGTTCATTTTGTGCACGTGTAAAACCACCCTCTTTTATTCATCGTAAATTAGCTGCATTTAAATTCTTCTGGGTCTTTGGTCCCAGGATTTGACGTAGGGGTGATGTTAGCCTTTTTTATATTTCCTATATATCCCTGGGCTAAAAGATGCTCCTGGCCTTTCCTCATGGTATAACTGTGAGAGGTGGAGGAATGGTAATCCTTTTGGTGATAAGGACTGAATTGGGTGGTAAGGCGATATTTTTATTAAAAAGGAAAAAACCCTGTGATGTGTATTTTATTAGTTGTTCTTTTCATATAACTATTGTGGAAAACTTCATGTCACAGCATTTAAACTTACTTTATTCTTAATGGTTTCTTGTTTGTTTAATTTTTATTTTATATTGGAATATAGTTTGCCAATGCAGGAGGCACAGGTTCCATACCTGGGTCTGGAAGATTGTCTGGAGAAGGAAATGGCAACCCACTCCAGCATTCTTGCCTGGGAAGTCCCATGGGCAGAGGAGCCTGGCAGGCTACAGACTGTGGACGGGAGAGTTGGGCATGGCTCAGCAACTAAACAACAGCAGATAGTTGATTAGACTGTGTTAGTTCCGGGTGTTCAGCAGAGTGATCCAGCCATGCGCACGCAGGTGTCGGTCCTTTTTCCATTTAGGTTATCACGAGTATTGAGCAGAGCGCCCTGTGGCGCCAGTAGGTGCTTGTTGGTTATCTAGTCTGTTTTTTCAAACGTGTATTTCCTGGCTGCGCTGAGCCTTGCCTGTGGCACCATCATTGTTTTGGGATGGGTCTTTCACTGGAGCGTGTGGACCCCAGTTGTGGCACAGTTCAGTAGTTGTGGCACGTGGGCTTAGTTGTTGTGTGACATGTTGGATCTCAGTTCCCGAAGCAGGGATTGGACTCTTGGCCCCAGCATTGCAAGGCAGATTCTTAGCCACTGGGCCACCAGGGAAGTCCCGGTTATGTGTTTTAAATATAGTAGTGTGTATATATCAATCCCAAACTCCCTATTTATCCCTCCCCTCACTCCTTTCCTCTTTGGTAATAACCACAAGCTCGTTTTCTAAGTCTCTGAGTCTGTTTCTGTTTCATATTAATAAATAAGTTCATTTTTAACTTTTTTTTTATTCCACATAGAAGCAATATCTTGATGTTTACTTTTTTGTCTGGCTTACTTCACATACATGATAATCTTCAGGTCCATCCATGTTACTGCAAATGGCATATTTTGTGTTTTTTGGTATTTTTTTTTGGCTGCACTGGGTCTTCGTTACTGCATGTGGGCTTTCTCTAGTTGCAGTGAGTGGTGCCCCTTTCTGTTGTGCTCGGGCGTCTCGTCATGGTGGCTTCTCTTGTTGTGGGGCATGGTCTCTAGGGCACGCAAGCTTCAGTGGTTGGTGGCTTGAGTGCTTCATTGCCCCATGGCATGTGGAATCTTCTCAGACCAAAGATTAAACTTGTGTCTCTTGTATTGACAAACAAATTCTCAACCACTGGACCGCCAAGAAAGTCCTAGTTCATTCTTTTTAATGGCTTAGTAGTATTCCATTGTATGTATGTACCGCATGTTAGTCATTCATCTGTTGATGTACATTTAGATTGCTTCCAGGTCTTGGAATTGCTGCAGTGAATGTTGGAGTGCACATATCCTTTTGAACCATGGTTTTCTCCAAGTGTATGCCTAGGTATATTGTTGTTGAACTTACATGCAGAGTATATTACGTGTAATACTGAGCCAGATGAATCACAAGCTGGGATCAAGATTGCTGGGAAAAATAACAATAATGTCAGATACGCAAATGACACCACCCTTATGGCAGAAAGTGAAGAGGAACTAAAGAGCCTCTTCACTACAACAACAATATGCCCAGGACTGGGACTGCTGGGTCATGTTGTTTGGTTGCTAAGTTGTGTCCGACTCGCTGCAATCCCCATGAAATGCAGCACCACAGACTTCTGTGTCCTTCGCTATCTCCCTGAGTTCACTCAAACTCATGTCCATTGAGTCAGTGATGCCATCCATCCATCTCATCCTCTATCACACCCTTCTCCTCCTGCCCTCAGTCTTTCCCAGCATCAGGGTCTTTTCTATTGTGTCAGCTCTTTGTGTCAGGTGGCCAAAGTATTAGAGCTTTAGCATTAGTCCTTCCAGTGAGTATCAGGATTGATTTCCTTTAGGATTGACTGGTTTGATCTCCTTGCTGTTCAGGGGACTTCTCCAGCACCACAGTTCGAAAGCATCAATTCTCCAGCGCTCAGCTTTCTTTATAGTCCAACTCTCGCATCCATACATGACTACTGGAAAAACCATAGCTTTGACTATATGAACCTTTGTTGGCAAAGTAATGTGTCTGCTTTTTAATATGCTGTCTAGGTTTGACACTTTTCTTCTAAAGAGCAAGCATCTTTTAATTTTGTGCCTGCCATCACCATCCACAGTGATTTTGGAGCCCACAAAAATGAAATCTGTTGCTGTTTCTGCTTTTCCCCGTCTATTTGCCATGAAATGATGGAACCAGATGCCATGATCTTCGTTTTTGAATGTTGAGTTTTAAGCCAGCTTTTTCACTCTCCTCTTTCACTTTCATCAAGAGGCTCTTTAGTTCCTCTTCACTTTCTGCTGTAAGAGTGGTGTCATCTGCATATCTGAGGTTATTGATATTTCTCCTGGCAATCTTGATTTCAGCTTGTGCTTCATCCAGCCTGGCGTTTCAGGCTGGGCAGAGTACATAACATATGATGCACTCTGCATGTAAGTTAAATAAGCTGACAGTACACAGCCTTGACTGTGGACCGCCAGGCAGCTCTGTCCATGAGATTTTGTCAGGCAAGAATATTGTAGTGGGTAGCCATTCCCTTCTCCAAGGGATCTTCCCAACCCAGGGATCAAACCCGGGTCTCTAGCATTGCAGTCAGATTCTTTACTGTCTGAGCCACCAGGGAAGCCCCTCTAGTATCTTAGAGGTCACTACTTTTTCCCCTGGTCCTGATGCACATAGGACCTTGTGTGAGCCCTATAAGGATGGTTTCTGTTTCCCCCACTCCTGTGGAATTCATGCCATCAATCCCCACTACCTTCAAAGCCAGGTGCTCCTGGGGCTGCTCTTCTCATTGCCAGACTGCCAGGCTGGAGAGCCTGACGTGGGGCTCAGTACTTCATTCCTGTGGGAGAACCTCTGTGATAGAATTATTTTCCAGTTGTGGGTCAACCTTCTGATGGATTTGGGATTTGATTTTACAGCAATTGCTCCCCTCTCCCATCTTGTTGTGACTTCTACTTTGTCTTTGGATGTTGGATGTCTTTTCTGGTAGGTTTCAACGTTTCTTTCGGTAGTTAGTTGGGATTTTGGTGTCTTCATAAGAGGAGGTGAGCCCACGTCTTTCTACTCTGCCATCTTCCATACAGTTTTTCTGAGCAACCCCTGCATGCTACGAAGTACATGTGGTGCTCCGGGTACAATGGAATCCAGTTAAACAGTTTCCTTCACAGCTGCTTGTCGGTTACCAACTTGCAGGTGATCTCTAGCTTTGCATTTTATGAATGTACCTTGGTTTATTTTTTTAATGTTCCCCATTGATGGGCACCTAGTGAGTTTCCAGTTTTTTGCCATTGTGGATGTTGTTAACAGTGAATTTCTCTGTTGCCACTTTTTAATCTGCAGGTCTCTTTAATGTGGGAAATAAGCTGCTAGTGAGCCTGGACTTGCTTTTTGCAATCCGAAACCAGATCAAGCTGGGAGAGGACCCCAGAGTGTCCATCAGCACTCTTCTGAAGTCAGTACAGGAGCAGACAGGTAAAGGTTGGCTTCCTCTCTTTTCCCAAGGTTAGTCCTAGACTCCCTGGGAATTTTCAGTGATGGACTTCTGTTGAAAAATTACCTGGAGGAGAGTCTGATATTTTGAAAAGGAGATATTGACTTCCTAACACAGTCCTCTTGAGTTTTACAAATGCTGAATTAACTTTGGAAAACATGAGTCTTCCCACGGGTCAGCAGTTTTCAGCACAAGATTGAACAGACTTTATAGAAGCTCATTCTTTGGTCATAGATAGACTTGGCCTTAGTACATGCTAATCAAGTTCACTCTGAATATACAGTTTCTGGAGATCTGCCCCCATTTCCAAAGCTCACACTGAGACCTGAGCATGGGCACCATACTCTTTATTATTAGAAATGATTTCTCCCCTTGCTTCCCTCATTTCTTTCTGTTTACGCTTCTCCATTCATTCCTATAGAATCCAGCCCCCTGTCCCTTCCTTGCTGTGAGGTAAGATGGAGTAAAGCAAAGGTCGTAGGGTCAGATGGTCTGTGTTTGACTCTGGCCTCTTCTACTTAGTGGCAATGCGGGTTTCAGTGAGTTATTCTTTATAATCTCAGCTTTTTTAAGTTACACAGTGAAGATAATAACTGCTCTTGGTTCATGAAGATGTGAGTTAAATGAGAGAATGTATTCAAAGCTCTCAGCACAGCATCTGGGTCCCAGTGGGTGCTGGGTACACCCATCAGTACTCTGATGGCAATTGCCCTTTGAGTTGCTGCCTGAACACCTAAAGGCCCAGGTGCTTGACACTCCAGTGGTTAATAGAGCACCTCTTAGGTGTTCTTAGGAGAGAAGCATTCTTAGAGAATTGCTCATCCCCCGTGGCCTCCAGATCTTTTTCTGTGAACTTCTCAGAGCTCTTGCTTTCCTTCCAGAGAAGACTCTTACCTCGGAGGAGCTGAGCCAGTTGCAGGAGCTGCTGTGCAATGGCTACTGGGCTTTCGAGTGCCTCACTGTCCGAGACTACAATGACATGATCTGTGGCATCTGTGGAGTGGCCCCCAAAGTAGAAGTCGCGCAAAGGAGTGAGAACAATGTGCTGGCACTAAAGAGTGTGGAAGTGAGTGCCCCTTGGCCTCCACGGGCCACTGTTAGAGCCTCCTTACACTTAGGCAGCCGTCTTCTGCATGAGGTCCCTGGAGCAGATGCTCTGGCTCTTTCCAGAGTAAGGCGAGGAGCCTTTTCCTGCCACTGCCCAGGTTTTCATCTAAGAAAGGCTAGATGGAAATGGAGGCATTTGTTACTTACTCAACCAATTTATTAAACGTGAACTAGGTGTACTTTTTAGACATTTGGGAAATGACAGTTAAACCCGTGGAGTTTCTGTGCTTATGGAGCTCCCTTTCTGATATGAGGACACAGATAGGAAACAAACAGTAATAATTGTGCATATTAATTTACTATTTATATATATATTAATTAAAAGTTACATAGTAACAATAAGGCACGGTAGGAGATGAGAGCAGTGTGGCAGGAAGAAGGGGTTCTTGCTTTATAGAGGGTGGTCAGGGAAGTCTTCTCTGATAGAGGGACATCAGAATAGAGCTCTGAAGCCCATGTAGATTTCAGCAGGGGAAACTTTCAGGCAGAGGGAGCAGCAAGAACAGAGTCGGAGGTGGGCTTGCTGGGCATGGTTGAGGAAGGAGGCTGATGTGGCTGGCTCTTTGTGAGCAGGGGAGAGAGGGGTAGGATATGTGAGATTTGAGAGGCTTTGGGCGGCCCAGGCCATTGTAAGGACTTTTGCTGAGTGAAATGGAGAGCCAGTGAAGGGTTTTGAGAAAGAGTGGCCTGTCTGAATATATGTGTGTGTAATTTTGTTTGTTTAGTTGTGGCTGTGCTGGGTCTTTGTTGTTGGGCAGGCTCTCTGTCTAGTTGCGGCGGCAGGGGCTGCTCTGTAGTTGCGGTGCAGTGACTTCTCTTGTTGTGGGCTTCCCCGGCGGCTCAGTGGTAAAGAATCTACCCGCAATGCAGGAGCCTCGGGAGATGCGGGTTCAGTTCCTAGGTGGAGAAGATCCCCTGGAGGGGGAAATGGCAACCCACTCCGGTACTCTTGCCCAGACAGTCCCATGGACAGAGGAGCCTAGTGGACTACAGCTCATGGGGTTGCAGAGAGCCAGACATGACTGAGTGAGTGAGGACCGGTCGCATCTCTTGTTCAGAGCACAGGCTCTAGGGCCTGTGGGCTCAGTGGGCGCAGCTCCCGGGCTCTAGAGCACAGGCTCAGTAGTTGTGGTGCACAGGCTTAGTTGCTCCATGCGGTGGGATCCTCCCAGGCCGTGGACTGAACCTGTCTACCCTGCACTGGCAGGCAGGCGCATTTTTTACCACTGAGCCAACAGGGAAGACCTGACTTAGGTTCTTAACTGAAAAATGTCACACAAAGATAACAACAAATTCAAATGACTTAATATATTAATTTTAACAAATATCCAAGAAATAAGATTCTAGTCATAGAAGAATTGCAAAAGTGGATTTATTTCCAGAAGACATAAGGCCATATAACTGAAAACAAAACCAAACATTTAATACCAGATGAAAATTTGGGCTGATGGTACACAGGAATATCGATACCAAAGTCCTGAATAAGATAATGGCAAATCTAATAATGAGTAGAGTAATGAGTACAAATCTAACAACATGTAAAGTAAAATCATGACTTTAAGTTTATCCCAGGAAAGGAGGATTATGTCAGCATTAGAAAATATCCTAATGTAGTTGAATACTTAACAGTTTAGAGGAGAAAACTCATATGATTATTTCATTGGATGTCTTAAAAAGGCTTTCATTTTTGTTCAGCACCCGTTTGTGATAAAACTTGTTGCAAATTGAGACTAATAGAGAAAATTCTTTAACCTGGTATTGGGAATTTTTTAAAAAGATCCCTATCATCATGCTGAGAGGGCTGGTCTGCCTGCACAGGTTTGGGGTGCCCAGTGAGTGTGCTAGTAGTCGCAAGTGGGCGCAGGCTTTCCATCTCTGAACTCTGCCGTGTGAGTCTTTGTGTACTAGAGGTGTAGCTCACTCCACTGGGCATGGTTCAGGACCTCTGAAGAAAAGCTCTGGTGTGTTTTCGCCTGACCAGCTGAGTGTATTAGTGAGTTAATACATATTCTTCTTTTTCTTCTCAATTAAAAAAAAAGTATGTATATGATCAAATAGTTCTATTTTTGGGGGGGTGGTGTATAATAAGATATATGAAAACTGGCATAATACTTCTGGAGCCTTCTGAGTGTTCCTTGTAGGCAAAATGAATTGCTTTTGTGTTACTATCGCCAAAGTGGCTCTTTCCAGACTCATTCAAATCTGCTTGTCTGGTGGAAATGTTACTAGTAATGCAGCTATGATTTGTTGAGCATTTTATCACATATGTCAGGTTCTTACTCTATCCTCAGTGCTTTACTTTCTAACTGACTTCTCAGCCCGGTGAGATTTTTGTAGATGGAGGGACTGAAGCCCTTCCAAGCTCATCCAGCCAGGAAGGGGTGGTGCTGAGACCTGGCCTTGATCTGGCTCCTTAACTGTAGAGTCTGAGCTCTTAAGCACAGCCATATTCACCAGCACTTCCTGGGACCCTGAACTCCAGTTTTGGAAACACGTGGTCACAGACTGCTTGACTTTTTGCTCCAGAGTAGAGAGAAGTCCACCTTCCTGCAAAGCTCGTGTGTCCTCGTCCTCCTTGGCACCTGCCCTGGCCCGACCAAAGCTCTTTCCTCACGGAATGGGGTCGCGCTGCCTTCACTTTGAATATGCGTGTCTCTTCTTTTCAGGGTTTCTGGCTGTTTCTTTCTAGAGACCAGGACTTAGTTTTCTCCCTTTTGCATGTGGGATGCAAAGTTGGATAGTGCATATGAGGAGAATGGGATGGGGGTGTTCTAAAGTCTGTGAACTAAAACAGGAAGGTATAAAACAAAACAAATATGCAGTTGTCCATGAGGCGATTGTAGAGTTGACCCCTCCCTTTGGGGACTGTGTAGAGGAGAACCATCTGGACTGTCCACATGTGGAGCGGTGGTTCTCAGATTTCGTGGTCCTAAGAATTACAGTGGACCGCGGTTTGCAAACTTCCTGCTGTGAGGCTTGCTGGTCCCAGCCCCAGGATTTCTGCTTCAGTGCGTGGGGAGTGGGCCGAACATTTGCATTTTCAACAAGTTCCCATGTGGTGCTCTTGCCACTGATCCAGGGATCACACCTCGAGAACCACTCACCTAGGGACACTTTTAAAAATGCAAACTTAGGGATTTAGTTCATCCAGGTTGAGATGGAGCCCAGGTATCAGCATTGCTGGGGAACACAGATGACTCTGATGAGGTACTAGGATCAGGGTCTTACTTTGGGGTCGCATCAGAGGGCTCACAGAAGGAGAATTGAATAGCACAAGGCTAGATGTCTACAGTGGATGGTACGTGCTGCACATAGAGGAGATCACTGCATGTCGGGAGGACCTTCATGGGGAGGGAGGAAACAACAGGGCCTTGAAAGTGGGCAAGTGCCGCTAAATTTTACTCTCATGATTCCTGCAAGCCAGGCATAGGGATTAAGGGTTTGGCACTAGATCTTTGTTCACATTCTCATTCTGTCCCTCACTCTGGTGGTCTCGTCTTACCTCAGGCCCCCTCTGACTTATATAGTAGTAGTTAATTAGCCAGTGTCTGGCACATGATAGGCTGGTAGCTAACCTCTCCTGGCGAGGCAGCGAAAATGACAGGCAGAGATGCAAAGGGAACTTAGGTCTTGGGGAACACAGTGGTGTGGGAGGGAGCAGTGAGGCAAGACACTAAGATGTTAAATTTGAGCGTATCCCAGCAGGACATGGCTCTCGCTCTCCCTCCCCCTGCTCAGCCTGTGTTGAGACGGTAGGCTGTTGTGTGTTGTGTTGCTAATGTTGTGTGACTCATATGTTTTGACTGTTTTTGTTTGACCTCTTAGTTCACCTGGCCTGACTTCCTGGCATCTAATGAGGTCAACGTGGAGGACTTCTGGGCCACAATGGAGACAGAGGTGATTGAGCAGGTGGCCTTCCCCGCCAGCATCCCCATCACCAGGTTTGACGCCTCCGTCATTGCCCCCTTCTTCCCACCACTCATGAGAGGAGCTGTGGTCGTCAACACCGAGAAAGACAAGAGCCTGGACGTGCAGCCAGTACCTGGTGAGGCCACCTGCTGGTGCCTGGGGTCAGGGCACGGTCCTGTGGAGTCTGGAAGGTTGTTTGTAGCCAGACAGCATGAGTGGTAGAGAGGGGGCCAAGGCAACCCAGAGAGCTTTCTGGAAAGATAGTGACAACCTGTGACAAAATCCCCTGGAGAATCAAGTCACGTGCAGAGTTTTGAAGAGCTGTCAGCCACATTGTCTAGGACCGACCCACAGAACTTGGTAGCCTTCTGGCATGCCCTGCACTGAACAGTGGGAACCCTCTGAAAAACAGGGCTGCAACCCAGATTCTCATCAACAGATGTAGGGGGAGGCAGGCTTGCTCAACAGGTCTTTCAGGTGGGTTTGCAGGTAGTCTGTGCTTATATGTTGAGAAGCCCTCAGGTGGCTCCTTTGAGAACGTCGGTTTCCGACAGCCTGGGTTTGATTCCTAGCTGTGCCGCTTAGTAGCCTTGTGGCCTCTGCCGCATCTCTTCATTGCCCTAGCCTCTGTTGTTTTGTTTACAGAGGGCCATTATGTTGTGACGGTTAAGTGAGCTGATAGTGGAGTTTCTTGTTTAAGCAGTAGGTTCTACATTGTTCGTCAGTGTGCTGCTCTTTTAAGTAGCACGTGTGTATGTGTCTGTAAGTAACACAACTTTCATAAAACCGTCCTTTTCCTTAACAAATGCTGTTTTATTTCATTTTTAAAATCCTGGCTGTTGCTGCTAAGTCACTTCAGTCATGTCCAGCTCTACTATGGCCTGCTAAATTGATTTTATAAGTAAGGCCCCCACATAGTTCTGTTGATCAGCAGGTTCAGGAACATAGCGTATCAAGAGCATTTTTAGAATGAGAGCTGCTGTTCCTCTTGTTACTGTGGTGTGGTAGCCATCTGAGATCATGGTTTTGAAAAACCTTAAAAGGTTAAAAGCCGACATTTGGGGGGCTCTCTGCACCAGTGCTCTGCTGGATATCTCCCCTAGACCTTCAGAGGCAGAAGGCCGGTTCCGAGAGACCTCAGGCGTCTGTGGAACACCCTAAGGCCTGCCTTGAGTTCCCCTCTCTCAGCCGCCAGGCAGTGCTTGCGGCAGAGCCTGCTCGACTGTGGACTAGCCCCCCGGCTTGTCCATCAGGTGTGAATGACTTCCTAGGGTGTTTGGTGGCTGAAGCGGCACCTCCCATCAGCTCGTCATCTCTTGCAGGCAACGGCAGTGCCTTGGTGCGGCTGCTCCAGGAGGGCGCGTGTAAGCTTGAGGAGATTGGCTCCTACAGCGAGGAGGAGCTGCAGTGCCTGCTGAGGCAGTGTGATATCCCCTTCAGGGCAGAAGACTCCAAGGTGGGTCTTGAGGCGGTGCTGGGGACAGGGACTTTCTGGTGGGCAGTTTTTCTGACCAGGAATACAAATCCCTGTCACTGGGCACTTGTTTGGGACAGAGGGTGCTGGCGGGCAGGGGAGCCTGGGAGATAGCCAGCAGCCGGGTCAGGCCTTGCATGTGAGGCCTTTGCATCCAGGCAGTTCCTCTGTTGAAGGTAGTGGGTCCAGACTCGGTTCAAGAATCCAGGCTCTCCCGCTGACTGTGTGTGACCTTGGATAAACTGAGCCTCATTCTCCTCATTTGCAAAGTGACAGTAACCAAAATACCAGCGTCATGATGTTTACAGTGTCTGGTTGCCGCCTCTCTAGGCTCTTAGGAAACAAGCGCTGTAGCGTTCATAGAGTATGCATGAATGTGTGTGTATTTTACCCACATATTATGTATTTCACGCTTAAAAATCCCATGTGCTAAGTTCAGATCCAAATGTTGGCTCTTCTTTGATGCCTTCCCTGCCCTGTAAAAAGTAGTAGGAGAACCCAGGCCTCAGAGCCTGGCAGCTTGAGCAGTGTGGCTGGCTCTGTCTGTGACCTGGTCCTTCCAGGGCCTCGGTGTTCCCATCTGTACCTTTAGGTACAAGACTTTGGGCTGGCGAGGCTTCAAGGCCCGCTCTGGCCTCACCAGTTGATTCATGCCCTGAGCAAGCATTCGTTGCTGTGGACCAAGCCTGGTCCCTGAGCATTTACCACCGTTTAACCTTGTTCTTCTGCTTAGGAGCAGCTCTGCTTCTCTTTGTTGGCCCTCTACGAATCTGTTCAGAATGGAGCCAGAGCTCGACAGCCCCCGCCTCATCTCACAGGGGGCAAAGTCTACAAGGTGTGCCCCCACCAGGTAAGAGGATGACGAGGAACTCGGGGTGGACTTGCTCATGGCAGTTAGCCACACAGAGGATCTGCTCTCTCCAGCTCATCCTGGAGCTGGCACTTAGGTCGCTGGGCCACTGTGGAACAGCTCCTCCTGGTTATCGCCAGTGAGTACTAAACACGCTTTTGTGTGCTGGCCTCTGCATCAGCGGTGGAGAGTGCGAGGGTGAGTGGCAAAGCCCTCGCTCCTCCTCAGTGCCCTCATACTGAGGAACAAAGTCACCATGGCTGTGGCTCCACTGGCAAAGAATCTGCCTGCGATGCGGGTGACCCAGGTTCCATCCCTGGGTTGGGAGGACCCCCTGGAGAAGGGAACGGCTACCCACTCCAGTTTTCTGGCCTAAAGAATCCCATGGACTATGCAGTCCGTGGGGTTGCAAAGAGTTGGACATGACTCAGCGACTTTTTCATGGCTCGTGGCAACGGCTCTGCAGAAACGAGACAAGGATCGGAGATAGAAAGCATCTGAGAGGAGCCTGCTGCCCGGTGGGGCAGCCAGAGGAGGCCGAGAGCCCCATGTGAGCTGGGGGAGGGGTGTGGCCACTGAGTCCTGAGAGGGGAGCCTAGTGAGCGGAGGAGGGGGGTGGGAGGGGTCACTGGAGGCGATTCTGTAGCGCTTGGTGGGCCAGAGGAACGGTTTGGATTTTCTTCCAAGAGTGGTAAGGGGCCCTTTGGATGGCTTGAATGGAAATGGTCTGGTTTGGGTTCTCAGAAGATTGCTCCTTAGATCTGTAGAGAGCTTGCACAGGATGGGTATCTGCCAGGATACCTCTGGGAAGGTTGTACCCTGTGTGACAGTCATCCCAAACCAAGAAGATGCCAGGGTAGGAAACCTGGAAAAGTGAGTGATGAATGGGGAAGACAGCTTCACAAAGCCTGCAGAGTGGGCAGAGGACTGGCCATCAAAAGGGAGTCAGGTCGTCAGCCCTTTTTTATAACCCCTGACAAGTCAGAGCCTGCTCTGAGCATCGTGTTATGTGACTGGCATCCATCTCACGAGAAGGACTCAGGGGTGTGAGCGCTATAAATCTTAGGGCTGTGAGGGGCCAGTGATACTACCTGGAGGCGGTAGCCAGCACTGCTGTGGAGGGAGGGAGGTAGAGGCAGAATTGGACACAGTGGACAGAAAGCGGACACAGAGCTGCCTGGCAGTAGCCTGGCATTTGGGGGATCCTGCAGGTGGAGGTGTAGCCTTCACCAGAGGTGCCCATCTAGACAGCTTCCTCAGAGTCTAGTAGGTGGCTGCTTGTAATACAGGTGTTTAGATTCCACTGCCAGAGGCTGATTCTGTGGATTCGGAGGGAAACCCAGGAACTTTCACTTCTAACCATCTCTGAGCTGCAGGTACCATGCAGCTTGGGAACCGTCGGACTAGATGGGGTTTAGGGGTGCGATATCAAGGGGGGGTTGGAGCCAACGTCTTGGGGAGGTGGGGGGTGTGTTTCAGCCTCATTTGAGGCTTGGATGCTCTTCTCCTGTGTGGGAGTGAAGTGGGACAGAAGCAGGAGGGAAGTGGCACGTCATGGGCTCCTATAGGATGGCGGGACTTGAGCCATGGAACCTGCTTGTTCACCATCCTGGGAGGAGCTGAGCGGGCCCCCGTCTGCAGATTCTTCCTCACCCTGTGCTGTGCCGTCCGTCTCCACCAGGTGGTCTGCGGCTCCAAGTATCTCGTGCGGGGTGAGAGTGCCCTCGACCACGTGGATCTGCTCGTCTCTTCCCGCCATTGGCCTCCTGTGTACGTGGTTGACATGGCCACACCCGTGGCCCTGTGTGCTGACCTCTGCTACCCAGAGCTGACCAGCCAGATGTGGGGGAGGAATCAGGGCTGTTTCTCTAGCCCCACGGAGCCGCCAGTGGTACGTTCCCTTCTGGGATCCCACAAGGCTGACCACGCCTCACCCCCTGGTTCTTTGGGCAGGTCTTCTGTGAACCATCCAGCATCTTTTTTTTCTCCACCAGTGTTTTGTCTCAGTACTCTTGAACCAGTATTTATGCCACAAATCTCTACTGACCTTGTGTGTGAGGTCACAGCATGTCATTTAGTGTACCCAGAGTAAAAACACAGGTATCATGGGAGTCAAAGGGATTGCCTTGCAGATGAGCCTAGAAAATTGCCCCCTGCGAGGATATACTAAAGGCCCAGAGCAGCCCTACTTTGGCCTTGCCTGAATCTGCTGCATGGCATTCGTTGTGTTGTGATCTAGAGGCACCTCATCAGCCTCTTTACTCTAACTAAAAGGGGAAAGTAAGGCCACGAGGGCGAAATGGACCGGGTGGGAGTCCCACAACAGATTAATAGCAGAGCTCTGGCCTCTGTGTCTTAGTGCGTTGCCTCAGGCTTTGGTTCTTAGCACAGGCACATGCCCTTTGCTGGAAAAGACATTAGACTGGTAGGAGGAAGGGGACATCATTGTTATCGCTTGCCTTTTTCTTATTACTCCCTGGGCCTTGCTCGCTCGTGAGTTGGTGAGGGGCGTTGCAGAAGGACATTGGAATCTCTGGGGGAACCTCCCCTGCAACCCTGGGCAGAATTGATTAGACACAGAATAAGAGCAGTTCTGGTAATCGGCGTCTGCTCTGGGTGGTGGCTCCTGTTAATGTCCCCCTCGTCATATGAGGAAACGGAGGCCCGGGGAGGAGGAACAGGGGACTTACCCCAGGAGATGTGCCTGCCCTGTGGTAATGGAGGATTGAAACAGAGCTGGCTGAGCCCACAGCTTTCACTCCATCCTTCACAACTTGGACCCTAACCTTCCCTTCATCACAATGGCTTTTTATCTCCCTTCTAGAGTGTGTCCTGCCCAGAACTCGTGGACCAGCATTATACAGTGGACATGACAGAGGCTGAGCATTCTGTCCAGCACCCGGTCACCAAGACTGCCACACGGCGCATCGTCCACACAGGCACACAGCCCAGCCCTGGCGACCCCAGTGCTGGACACCACTCCTTGGCCCTGTGTCCTGAGTTGGCACCTTATGCAGCCATCCTGGCCTCCTTTGCAGACAGCAAACCACACAGCGTCCGCCAGCGGCCCATCGCCTTTGACAATGCGACCCACTATTACCTCTACAACCGCCTCATGGACTTCCTCACCAGCCGCGAGATTGTCAACCGGCAGATCCACGACATTGTGCAGAGCTGCCAGCCTGGTGAGGTGGTCATCCGTGACACCCTGTACCGCCTTGGGGTTGCTCAGATCAAGACAGAGGTGGAGGAGGACGGGGAGGAAGAGGACAGGGCCACAGCCACAGAGTAAGCCGGGCACTTGCCCAGGGACTGCACGTCTCAAGCCATAGCAAGACCCTTGCCCGAGGCACATCCATCCAGGGGACCAGCCTCTGAGGCTGGGACTGACCAAAGAGCTTCCATTTCCTGAGCTCGGTGGAGCCCGGGGTCCTTGGTTCTCAGCCTTCCAGCGGTCAAGAGAGGCACCAGGACGCTCCTTACTAGACCCAGAGGCACTGTGGGTGGCACCATGTGTCCACTAGAGAGATGGGGAGGCTGAGAGAAGGCGGGGAGACTGCTGCTTCCCTGGGGCGCCTGCGGGTTGGGGTGGAGGCCCTGGCTGGGCCGAGGCTGCCCTTCCCGCCCAGGGATGCCGTTTTTCTCCCCTGCAGCCTGTTGCCTTTGCCTCGGGGCCTTCCTTAGCTCTGAGGGCTCGTCACTCTCCCAGAGGAGGCGTGCATCTCTGTCCTGTTCTGCACCCGCATCTGGGGGCAGCTGAGCGGGTTGAAGGGGCGAGCCAGTGCTCCCTTCCAGGACTCTCCTCTGCCTCAACCTATGAGGACCCCTCCTCTCCTGGCCACTGCTGCTGCAGCTTCCTTCCTCCCCTAAAGAGGAAGTGGCCTGTGAGCATGGCATGACCCGGCGGCAGTAGGAAAACTCCCTTCTGTGAAGGGGAAGCAGACTGGGTCATAAGGAAACAGCAGGACTGGCTCAAGTGCCCATGGTTTGCTTAGGGCACGGGAACTGGCCGTGTTACTTAATTTATTGAGAGGAGTGGGATAGATGGCTTTTTTCCCCTCTCTCTTCCCTGACCAGAATAAAGTTTATTAAATTATATGGTTTGGGTGCAACAAGAGTCAGTTCCAGTCTCGTTGTGTGGGGTACAGTGTGGTTGGGCCCCAGAGGTGCTGGGGAGGGTCACTCACTGTGGAAGGACGGAGGAGGTCCCTGGAAGTCTGCAGGGCACAAAGACACAGAGGCTGGTTGTGTTAATGGGGTTAGTTTAATGCTGACAGGGACATTCCACAGTGTAACTGTTAGTTACGATGAGTCAACCTGGAGCGGGTGCTGCTTGCTTGGTGTGGCCAGCCACACGGGTCCCCTGCCTTCCACCTCAGTATGGTGGGGGCCAGACAGAACACACCCAAGCTTTTAGCTGCCACCTGGCTCATTGCAGCAGTACCAGACCCAGGGCGGGATGGGGCTGTAGAAAGAAGGCCTAGAGGCAGAAGGGGACAGTTAATTAGGTTCTTCCAAAGGAGCCAGCCTGCTCCCAGGGCCTGAGCACAGCCGTAAGCATCTGTCTGCTCTCATCGAGCCACTCAGTAGGTGTCTCCTCCATTCTGCCAGGGCCCAAGGAACCTTGGTGTCTCAGTGTTTGGGTAGCTCTTGGGTAACTTCAATCACCAAATCAGTCCATTTCCATTGAAACAAACAGGAGGGATGGAAGGGAGGTGGTTCCCAGAAGTGGGAACAGGTTAAGAATGAGCTGGGTGTTCTCCCAGTTGGCACAGTGAAGCTGAGGCCACAGCTTTGAGAACTGGAGGGGTGGGGTGGGGCTCAGCCCCAGTCCCCGACTGGCAGTGATGGCCCAGGCCCTGGGAGTGGGGCTCTCGTCAGCCTCCTGTAGATCCCCCATTCCTGAGTTTCAGGGCTAGGCCAGGCTGTTGAGGGAAAAGACGAAGGGCAGAGTCTGTGTGTTCTCCCTGTGGTGCCCCATCCACGGAGGAGGTGCGAGCTTGGAGGCGGGGAGGGCAGTACTTCCCTGTGGCCCCCTCCTCAGCAGAACTGGTAGTTGTTGGGTTGCAGCAGGGGCTGGGCGATGTCGCCCTGCTCACAGCAGGTCAGGTGCTCGCTGGAGCTCTCCTCCTCCGGCTCACTGCTGCTGCTGCCGCTGCTCGGCAGATTGCTGTAGTCCTGGGTGCAGAGGCCAGGGGATGGTCAGTCCCACAGGGTCAGGCTCAGCTTTAACCAAGCTGCCCACCGTGAGTCTGGCCCCACTCACCCGCTCTCTCCTGCCCACCTGAACCTGCTCCTGGAGGAGGGAGCAGATCTGCTGGAAGGTGGGTCTGCGCGTTGGCTCCAGGGCCCAGCAGGCCTGCATGATGCTGTATCTGAGACGGGAGAGGAAGAAGCAGCTCGTGGGCCTGGGAGTCATCACGTACATGTGCAGACACGTACGTGTACACACACACACACACACACACACACACACACACACACACACACACACTCACTCCTGCCTGGCAGAGGTCCTGAAACTGAGTCAGAAGTGAGCTTAGCACAAGACCAGTGCGAAGTCCTTGGTGCGCTTTATCTAATGTTTCCGGTAACCCTGGGAAAGGGGGCTTTTTGTCAGAATGGGCCTGAAAATTGAGAAAAAAAGCTCGAGGATGCTACTTTGCCCAAGCTCTTGGCACAAAGGGGCACCCTTGCTGCCTGCAGGTAGGTTTAAGCGGCTGCTTGGTGGTGGTATTGAAGTGGATGAGGAGCTGGTTAGTGGGCTGTTTGCATCCACCTTGGCAGGGAGCACCTGGGCGGCATAGGGAGCAGTTGTGGGGAGACAGTGGCTGGAGAAAGACGCAGTGGGCGAGACGGGCCAGCAGGCCTGCAGAAGGGCTGTGGTGAGGGCAGGGAGCCAGCTGTCGGGAGGCGGTTAGAGACTGCAGTTGAGCAGTCTGTGTTGAGCAAGAGGCTGGCAGCCAGGACAGAAGAAAAGAGAAGAGCCTTCTTGGGCTCATAGTGGCAGTCCGAATTAAACATTCATCATCTGTCTTGGGGTCAGCCCCGTTAAGTTCCCTCTTTGAGAATGTCCTCCATGCTACCTGGAAAACCCATGGAAACCCTGAACTTGCTGAAAGGGGTCCGCATTGGTCCTCTGGGCGGGAGGAGACCTGTCCTAGAACACTGGACTGGAAAGACGGGCCACACGCCCTTCCGTCCACTTCCTCCAAACCCTGGGGTGCCTTGCTCACATGTTCTCTGGGGCAAACGCGGGCTGAGCCATTTGGTATCCATCCTTCACCAGCTTATAGAACTTGCTGTTCACCAGGATGCCAGGGTAGGGGTTGAGCCCTGCAAAAGGCAAGATCACGGAAAAGACGCTCAGCACCCGCCGTCCCCTACATCTTGGCAGGGCCGGGTGGCAGGTCCCAGCTGGACGTGGTAGTCAAACAGCAGCTCCCCTTAACAAGCGCTTACTACGGGCCAGGTGCTGCAAAAGGTGTCCTGCTTATTATAGACTTCTAGGATGTAGAAAGCCTTCGCCCAGGTCTCATTACACCCGCAGAATTGCAGGACAGGCTTTGGTCGGTGGAGGAGCACACTGACGGGCCGAGCCCAAGTACTTGTCTTGGTGCCCCAGAGATGGGCGCTGGGTCTTCAGGGACATGCACATTTCAGACAAGGGGAAACGGCATTCAAGGAAGCAGCAACTGTCCAAGCAGACAGGTGAGGAAAAGCCTGGAGTGAGTGCTGTCAGGGTGGAGGGGCTCAGCCTACGTTGGGAGCCACAGTACTTGGTTTTAAGATGCTTCCCCGACCCCTGCGCCCTCAGCAGCCCTTGCTCTGCGCTGACCTCCAAGCCTCCTGGGCCAGCATCCCCCAGGAGGTACAGGTGCCATGGGTCACCAAGCACCAGCCAGCCCCACGCTGAGCCTGACTGGGCCAGCAGCTCACCGAGTGAGAAGATCTCCCAGAGCAGGATGCCGTAGGACCACACGTCACTCTGAATGGTGTAGACGCAGTCAAAGATGCTCTCTGGCGCCATCCACTTCACGGGCAGGCGAGCCTGGCACAGCAGACCCCGGTTACCTTGGGTCCAGGGTAGCCACCCCTCCCCAGCCTTCCCAGCACTCACATTGCCCTTAACGATGTAGTTGGAGTCATTCATGATGTCCCGAGCCAGACCGAAGTCCCCAATCTTGGCCACGTGGCCGCTGGTCAGCAGCACGTTTCTGGCCGCCACGTCCCGATGGATGCACTGGGAAGGCACTGAGGGTCAGTCCTGGCCCCTCCCTGCTTGACCCCAGGGTGCAGGGGCAGCAGCCAGGGCCCCAGAGGGCTTGGCGGATGAGGCAGTGGCCGTCATATTTGCTCCTGTACCCTGGCTCCAGTACCATGACCCAAGTTGGAGAAAATGTCATGTGGTCAGACAGGCAGTGTTGAGAAACCGCCGTGACTGGCCCTCTGGCTGAGAGCAGCAGGAGCCGCCTCAGAAGCTGGGTGGTCTGGAGCTGCTAGCAGGACAAGCGGCTGCCACCCTCAGGGCTGGCCCTCCCCTAAGTATCTGCGCACACTGTAACCCTATCTTACCCTCATGCCATCCTACGATTGCATGTCTTTATAGGTGTAGAAACCTGGGCTCGGAGAAGTTCAGCAGTTGCTCAAAGCCACACAGCAAGTGACAGAGCCATTGTTCCAGCTCTAGACTCCAGTCTGTGCTGTGAGGAGCATGGCCCCCTTCACAAACTCCATTCTCTCTCCCGTGTCCTCACCCATCTAGCCTCACGGGTTCAGCCACCCCCACCCCCCTGGGTGACCACAGAGAGGGACCCATTTTCTGAGACTTACATTCTTGGAAGCAAGAAAGGCCATGCCTTGGGCCACCTGGCTCGAGAAGTGGAGCAGGTCACGCAGCTCCAGTGGCCGCCCGTCCTCCTTGTCCAGGTCTGGGGTGGGTAGAGGCATCGGGATGGCCCCGCTGACCTCCCTGCCCTGCATTGACCCCAGCAACCCCTCTCCTCTCCCTCAGCCCCGGCACCTCCTCACACCTTGTTCAGAGAATGAGTCATTTGACGAAGAAGTGGACACAGGTCTCATCTCCACGTAGGTGTCCACACCCTGGCTGGAGAAGCCACTGTCCCTGCATAGGAGAGGGGCCCATTATTTCTGCTGCCCAGCTCAGGCCTCGCCCAGCCACTCAGCAGAGAGGAAGGGCCCTGAGTCAACTTGGACTTCAGTTTCTGACCCACTCTCTCAAGTGATCAGCGACCTCTGCCTGGCTGTCCAGTAAGGAAGCTTACAGCCTGTTGCGTCTTTGGCAGCTCTGCCTGTTAGAAGGTCCTCCACTGTTCCTGATGCTAGTCTGGCCCCGGGCTGTCCCTCCTCCTGGTCCTTGCTCTGCCCTCAAGAAGTGTCTCCCTCTTTCCTGGAATGCCCAGCAAGGATTTGATCTTACGCCAGGGCCCCTTCTGTTGAGTCCACTTCTCTGCACTGTGTCTCTCCCTTCTGGCTTCACCCTGAAGCTCCAGATACTCAGACCCTCTCAGACCAAAGACTGGAAACTAGGGACCAAACAGTCATTCCCACTTAGCAGTTTTCTCTAGGCAATTCTGGTGTGCAGCCAGAGTGGAGGCCTGATCTAGAGCTTCTTAAACTAATGCATGTGCGTGTGAATCACCTGGAGAATCTTATTTGAATGCAGGTTCAGACTCTGCAAGTCTGGAGGGGCCTTAGATTGTACATTCCTAACAGCTCTCAGAAGACCATGAGCTTGTGCTCTGGGTAGCTGTTAAGATTGGGTAGCTTCTAATATTTCAACCAGATAGGAGCCTGGACCTCTCACCTCCTGCCCCCTGCTGTGACAGAGAAGTGCACCGTGATGGCGTCCTTACTCTAGTGTTCCCAGAAAAACAATCCAGTGTTTTATTTATGGTCTGACCATCGAAAAACTATTCTCTCCCGTGGTCTAGAAACTATACTTCTATTAATGTAGCCTGGGATCCCATTAGCAGGATTGGTCCACATGCCACTTGCTCTTGAAATCGTGAAAATGGAAGCTAACACTTGACTTCTGTTCTCATTTCAAGTTGATCTGGCCTGAGTTCCCAGCCTGCTGAGGCCCAGCATGAGCCACCCTCTCCAAAGGGTGTCGGAAACTCCAAAGAGGAAGCAGATCCTGCCAGCCCGCGTGCTCGAGGTCACTGGATAGAGTGGCATGGTCTCCTTCCCCTTCTCCGGGCTGGGTAGCTGACAGTGGTAACATAGCTCAGTGTATACCCTCTCCTGATCCTGCTGCAGCTCCCAGCAGCCTGGCCCAGAGGCCTCACAGGCCCTGAGTCCAAGGCATGCAGGAGAGCGGCATGGCTTAGGTGAGCACTGGACGAGGTGGCAGCAGCAGGGCCCAACCAGGCTCCGCCTCTGCCCCTGACTCGTGTGTGACACAAAACGCCACTTCCTCTCTGTGGTTCCCCATGTGGCTCTGTCCTCCTCCCTCTGGGTGGCTTCCAGAAATCACAGCATTTCAGAGCGAGAGAGCAGAGACTCAGAGGCTCAGCCTGGATGGCTTCTTGGGGAAACAGGCCCAAGTGGACCAAGGACCTGGCCACAGCTATGCTGTGATACTTTGTGTTGGATGATACCTTCTCATCCAACAAGGAACAGACTCTATCCCGCTTCCCCATGGCTACTCAAAATTGGGATGGGTGCTATGGGAGAAACAGGGCCATTATCCCCAAGACTTGCCCGTCTCTAGTTAGGGCCCTGAATAGATCTTATATGCACGATAAAATGATTCATTAACACCTGACTCCACCAGACTGTGAGCTTCCTATCTCTGCCCGCTATCCTCCCGGAACATAGTAGGGGATCAAATATTCCTTGGACAAT
The DNA here is from genome assembly GCF_001704415.2 of Capra hircus. Lineage (NCBI taxonomy): Eukaryota > Metazoa > Chordata > Mammalia > Artiodactyla > Bovidae > Capra > Capra hircus. Next base: position 49,031,705 of record NC_030814.1, on the reverse strand, counting down.
AGGAATAAGTAGGAGACAAACTAAAGTGCCCACATAATACTGGTGGTTACTCCCCATAGCATGAGCGGGAAGGTGAAGCCCACACAGCCACCCAACCCTGAGCTGACTTTGGGAATAGACACAGGGCCCCACCTCCCAGTCCCGGCCTTTGCCAGGATACTACCTGCGGATGTATTTCTTTTCCAAGTGGATGTTCTTGTAGCCGGTGCCTGCCTCGGGATCCTGGCCTGGACTCAGGCTGGGTCCCAGCATGGCCTCAGCCTTCCTTCGCAGAAAGTTGAGCAGGTCACCATAGCAACAATACTCCGTGATGACAAGGACAGGGCCTAGAGCAGCCAAGAGAGTGGGGTCAGTGCACCCTTAATCCACCACCCCACCTGGACGAGAATGTGGGGAAAGGGCAATAAGAACCTGGGCTGTGACTCTGTCACAGGTTCTTATCCTGCTTGTCTGTAAGCAGCCCTCCATGCTTTCTGGGCCTCAGTGACCACATCTGTCTAGAGCAGAGGGCCCTCCAAAAAACTAGCTGAAGAATTCTTTCTTCAAAGGAAAACTAAGGCAGTTCCATATAAGTCACAGTTGCTATAGGAGAAGAGAATGGGGTGGGCTGAATCCCAGTGGATCCTGGGACACTTCTATGGGCCCTGCAGTGAGTGCCCAGCCTCTTTGAGTCGGGGCTTAAAGTTAGGTTTGAAGGGCCTCACTCCAGACCCACAGCATCAGACTCCCTGGAGTGGGGCCTGGAGATCTGCATTCTTTGCTCCTTTTCCAGGTGACTCTGATGTTCCCACATGTCTGAGAGCCACTGGTCAGAGCTCCCAGAACTGCCTGTCATCCACAAGCAGCTTCTGACCAGTCCAGGCGTCTGGCCTAGGAATTCAAGGGATGCCCAGACAGGGATACTACCTTCACTTTGTGGGGATGGGAAGGGGAAGATGGATGTTGTGAGGCCCTGGGGCTCTCAGACACTCAAGATCGTGGCCCCGCATGCCTGCCAGGGCCCCTCACCTCCTGGGTACAGGCTCCCAGGAGGTTGACTATGTTCTCGTGCTGGCCCAGGTGGCTCATGATCTTCAGCTCTGACATGAGGGCTTCCTTCTCGTCAGCATGCGCCGTGGCTGGGAGGTGGGGCCACAGAGAAAGGGCAGGACGTGGAGGGCCACACACAGGAGACACGGAGCAAAGCAGGGGGCACCCGGAGCACCCAAGGTAATCAGAAGCCGAAAGAGGCAGAGTAAATGGCATACAGATGAGAGGTGGGGGAGAGAGAAGAGGTGGCGTGTCACTGAACTGGTTTGGGCCAAGCTGGGGCCAAGCCAGAGCCCAGGGTGGCCTCTCATCCCAGCCCCTTTGGGGTTCAGTCAGAAGCCCTTCTACACCCAGGATAAGAGAGAGCCTGGAGCTCACAAAGGAAACAGAGCGGCTTCACGCCTGATCCCAGGCTCTGACAGGCCGAAAATGCGGGCGATGCCCCGTGACCACAGGACAGACCGTCCCGGTGGTGTCCGCCGCCTCCTGCCCGCTCCCCCACCCCCGAGCCCCTCCTGCACTCACACTTCAGCATCTTCACAGCCACCTTCAGGACAGCATCTTCCTTGCCCAGACCAAAAGCCGTGGCCTCTACCACCTTCCCAAAGGCTCCGGCTCCGAGGGTCTTACCTGGCACACACACACAACCTTCTCAGGTCCTGGGGTGCCAGACGGG